>NC_090921.1:954856264-956137097 GCF_040938575.1 Ambystoma mexicanum | reverse complement strand
CAGAGACATCACCGACGATCCTGAAAGGGAAGACATTATTTTTAAAAGCATTTCGTTACGATCGCTGCATTTCACTCACCTTTCCTGGGTTCCTCCATCTTCAGCAGCGATCATCCGGATACACAGCCACTTCCCAGAGCCTAGAGAAAAAGACAAGAATAAGAGGTGAGAGAAGGAAGGGAATAAGACTTACCTCATTTCATTTCGGGTCTTGCCGCTTCCAGGCATTTTCCGGACCCCGGCCCCTATGGGGAAAAAAGACAAAGACATTGAATGAGCGTATGCAAAGTCAGTTCCCGAGCGCTCATCCAGAACTAACCTGCCATTTACTGGAACTGCACGTTTCACTTCGGGTCGGTGCCATATCTCCCGCATTCCGAACCCCGCCCCTAAGGGGAAAAAAGACATAAACATTAGCGTTTGCTGCAAAAAGACAATGAACATTATTATTAAGCTTGGACTTTTGAACTTGCAACTGAACTTTTACAGAGCCTTACCTGAATAGTCAAGCTTACCTGAACTCCCATCAATCCTCAATCCAGTGAAGTAACTGGGTTTCAACGCGCCCCTGCATCAGAAGCAGGATGGAGAGCTCATCCTTCCTGACCCTAAGGTGAGACTTCACGGGGAATCGTGGAAGGGTATCGTGGAGGGTTGGAAGAGAGTGGGAGGCTTGATCATAACTCAGTCAGTAGGTAATACTCCCTTTTCACGCACAGGGGAATATTCCTGCGAGCAGGAGAAGCCAGAGTAGAGGGCCCTTCCTGTCCCATCTTCAGAGTCCTGCGCTTCACCATTGAAGAAGCATCAGCACTCGAAGCCAAACCTGCGCCTCCGTGGAATCAGGTGAGCGTTACAGCGTGCCGCCTCCTTTACCACAACCTCTCCTATTACCCCTGCCGTAACCTTGGGTAGACTGTTGGCTGTTCCACTGTGTACCCTGCCCCTGGGAATAGTTAGATCCTCTCTGGGAATTTTGGCCGTGTGGGCGACGAAAATTACTATTCCCTCTCTGGTTAGGGGGTTTATTGGTTAACTGGCCAAGGGACTTGAGTGTCTTGTATTCGTCCTTGGCATTCTTCAGTGCGTCCTCGACCGCCTTACCAAACAACAGATCGGCTTCCACCGGTTTGTCCAACAATGATGCCTGGGTTTCTGCCTTAAAACCAGACTGCTGTAACCACGCATGTCTCTTGATAACAGTGCCTTCTGCTATCAATCTGCCTGCGTTGTCCGCGGCGTCAAAGGTTGCTTTCAAAATGCAACCAGACACGGCTCTACCCTCTGTGGAAATACGAGCTAACTGGCCCTTTAAAGGATCCGGAGCAGAGGCTATGAGTGCCGCGACTTCTTCCCACTGATGGCAGTTGTAGCTGGCCAACAGGGTGGTGGAGTTTGCAATCCTTGCCTGATAGGCGGACGTTGAGGCTACTTTCCTGCCGAAACCATATCGTTTTTTGCTCTCCTTGTCTGGAGGAGCTTCAGACGATGACAAGGGTGTTCCAGCCCTCTTCCGAGTGTTAGTGACAACTAGGGAGTCTGGCTTCAGATGTCCTCTTATATATAGAGAGGGTCGGACTTGGCTGCCCTGAAAAGTTTTTCAACCCTGGGATTGACTGCTCTGGTGAGGTTCGGGTTCACCAGGGACGGGTCTATTCTTCGCTGAATGGACTTAAGGATAGGGATGGTCTGGGCAACAGGCCTCCTTTCTCCCACTAACTCCTCGACGAAGTCCCTCTCCTCCTGATCACCGTGGGTGTCAATATGGAAATGTTCTGCTGCACGTGCGAGAACCTCGTTTAGGAGGGGTTGGTTATCGACAGGGGAGTCGGTAACAGGGGCTTCGTTTTCTACCGGGGAATCTACTCTGTAGGTTTCAGGGTCTTCCTCTTCCTGGTCCTCATCATCCCCATAGTAGCCCATCCCGGTTTGCTCTTCTACCATGGCAAATTCTTGGTCCTCACCAAAGGAAGCCTCTCCTTGATACAGTGAGTATGGTCTTGAGTATGGTTGTACCTCGAAGGGGTCAGTAGACCTCATCGGTGTCTCAAACCGGGGCTTCTTACTCGGGGGGGATAGGATCGTTAGAGCCTGAGGGTGTCGCCCCTTGTGGATCATACGAAAGGAAATGGTCTGGATTTTTATCGTAAAAGTCAGCCAAAGAAGACATCCTTGACATGACCCTATCTATGTCTTCACTCGACCACTTTTTGGAACTGGGAATGACTCTCTCAGCAAGTCTCGGAGATTTATCTTGAGTAGATTTGCTGGTTTTAGACATATCAGCAGACCTGGTCTTGTCTGTTTGTTTAGGGGGAGTGGCGTGTTTTACAGGTGTGGAAGAGTGCAAAGGCTGCTTCTTCTGCTGTTTTCCCCCCTCCCCGTGAGTGGAAAAGTGTTCTCCCTGACCTTTTGTGGCTCCAGAGGTTTTCAACGCCTGGGGTCGAGGATCGGGGGTAGAGTCCCTGTCCTTCGAGCGTGGGGCCGCGCTGATCTTGTCTGCGGGCTCCGACTCCTGGAGCGTGGCCTGGGGGTGGAAGTCGTCTTCGTCCTCCGACGATTGAACTTCTGTTAGCCTAGGGAGCAAGGCACTCTTGGCAAGAGTGCGGCGATCTCGATCGAGAACGCCCAGAGGACACCGAATCGGACCGTTCTGTTTGTGCCTCTTTCCGAGAACTCGACGTCGTCGAGTCTCGGTTGGACTTCGTGTGTTTAGTGTGTGTGGTGTGTGAAGGGCTTGTGTCGCCGGGGGTCTTCCCCATAGCCGCCCTGCCGGACGACTTTCCAAGGTCGGGGACCTGCGCTCGGCTGTCTTTCGACGCCGTAATGCCCTCGGCGTCCGAAAGTACGGCGTCGCTGAAGGCGCCCTCCACTGCCATGGCCGCCTGCCTGGCGTGGTGGGCCCAACGCTTCGTCGAACGGTCCTTAAGTGTCTTAGGTTTAAACCTACTACACGCTCTGCAGTTCGCTTCGGGGTGGTCCCTCAGCAAGCAGAGATTGCACGTGGCGTGCCTGTCGACCCAAAGGTATTTGCGATTGCACTTGGGGCAGAATTGAAAAGGGGTACCCTCCATACGCACCTTGAGGCAGCGGGCTGTTAAGTGTAGGAAATGTATAAGGTGTACCTATATACCAAGAGTGTAGAGTATGTCCAACCCCCCACTCTCCCTACTTGCAGGGCCGAGGCCAGAGGCCTTCCAAGGCCCGGGCCGAGGCCAGAGGCCTTCCGAGGCCCAAATCCGCCGTGCAGCAGCCGACGGTCGATTTCTTCTCCAGCCGGCGTTGAGTGTCGAAGTTCGACCTTGGGATGGGAAAGGATGTAAATAATTTAATATTTTAGCAAAAGTATGGCTAAGGCCAGGGGACTCCGCAAAAGGCTTCCGACCAGTATGGCGGAAAAAAACAATCTGAGGATCCTAGACGCGTGAGGGATCTTGGGTACAGTGGCCGTCACACTAGGGATAGTATTACTGGCATGTCCTGTGTCGACGCCCATTTTTGAGTTTCGAAAAACAAACTGTAATACTCCGCAGCTTCCACTAGATGTCGGCTTATGCACAGCATGTGATCTAAGCAGATTCCACAAGCCTCAGAAATATATATATTTCTGAGGCTTGTGGAATCTGCTTAGATCACATGCTGTGCATAAGCCGACATCTAGTGGAAGCTGCGGAGTATTACAGTTTGTTTTTCGAAACTCGAAAAATATATATATATATATATATATATATATATATATATATATATATATATATATATATATATATATAAAAAGCAGATGCCTATGGAGTTTGTAGGCCCCATAAAACAGTGAAACACTAAAATCCTAGTCAGGAAAAATACATGAGGGAGTGAGAAAAACTTACCACTCACTCAGGAGGAATAAATCCCAAGCCCCAAGTCCAGCAAAAGAGCAGTGGGGGTCTCTAAGGCTAACACTTCCTTCTTTGTGGACTATTTTATTGCTCTTTTCAATCTCTCAGTTTCTTCTGCCATTTTCCCTTCCTCTTTCAAACATGCTTCTATTCTTCTGGTTCTTAAGAAACCCTTGCTTGACCCCCTCTTCTCTGTTCTAACTCTCACCCTATCACTCTCCTACCTTTCCTCTTGAAGCTGCTAGAGCGCATTGTTTATACTCAAGTTTCTTCCTTGGTTAACTTACATTCACTCCTCCCTTCTTTCCAATCTGGAGTCCGACCGTCTCACTCTGAGACAGCACTCCTGGCTGTAACTCAAGCGCTTCTTTTGGCACGCTATCAGAAGATACCTTTCTTCTCCTTGACTTGTCGGATGCCCTCGGCACAGTCAACAAATCCATTCTTCTTTCCTCTTTCAAGTCTTGGTTTTTTGGGATTCTGTTCGATCTGTTCCAATCTTATCTCACTGATCGTACTTTTTCTGTTTCTTGGTCTGGTCAGTCCTCTCCCATTTTCCCTCTTTATGTTATGTTATTTGGCATTTATATAGCGCCTTATGTATCATTGGTATGATCTGAAAGCGCTGGTAGGTTGAACGCCCTCTGGAACCGCAGTTCAGTCAGGAGAGAGAGAGAGAGAGAGAGAGAGAGAATGAAGCTGGTGTGGTTGTTGCATGATAGCTGCTTCTTAGCGGTAAGGTGTGGTGCTGAGGAAATCAGTTGGATGTGTTCAGTCTGGAGGGTGGACACCCAGACTGAGTTCTGGCTGCGTTAGGCCTGAGGAGACGCTTAAGCTAGCCGTAAAGTGCTCAGCTAGCTGTGTTTTATTAGGATGGGGTGTTCGTGGGGTCATGTCATTATGAGAACAGCTAAACCGAATGTGTCATAGTACAGCTGTGTTCTACTTGAATGATGGTGTATAAGGGAGAGTAAGCATAGTAGTGTGATATGGTGGTTATCAGTAAAGCGCTTGCGATCAGGCAAGAGAGCAGGAGAGAGGCGTACATTAGGCACAATTTCTAAGTTCAACAATAAGTGTGAGACATGATATCATTCACAAGTCTATCTAAGTGCAGGATATGCTATCATTCACAATTCCAACTAAGTGAGGGATATGCTACAATCACAATTCTATCTAGATGAGGCACAATGCTATCATTTACAATTCCAACTAATTCCAACTAATTGTGGGATAATGCTACCACTTACAATTCTATCTAGATGAGGCACATGCTACCATTCGCAATTCCATCCAAGTGTGGGACATAATATCATTCACAATTCCAACTAAGTGAGGGATATGCTACAATCATTCTATCTAGATGAGGCACATGCTATCATTTACAATTCCAACTATGAGCTATATGCTACCAATCATAATTCTAACTATTTGAGGCACATGCTCCATGGTGACTAGAACCAGAATGTGGGTTCCTTAGTGGCACAATTAAAGCGATTTGCTAGTATTGAAAAGTTTTTAATGAAGCGATATGTGTGTATAGGCGAGACACAACTAACTTTCCTGCAGTCCTGAGAAGCTCTCTTTGATACACAGTAATGCAGATTAATTGCCATGTCAGTGACGACCTAAAGGAAGCCTAGCTGGCATAACAAGATGTGTGATATTTGTTACGGCAGACCTCCCCAAACTTTAGTATTGGAATGTACAACATACAAAGTACAACATGTTAGCACCAAGTTAACCTTTATTTCATAGCTATATGACAATTCTTTGAAGCAAGACCAACTTTGCTGTAGAGCCCATTTAATTTTCATGAAATATTGGTCCATAGCTTCTTAATCAACATATCCAATTCTAACCTGCAGACAGAGTAAATTATTTCCAGGAAAATAGAAAAGCAATATTACCATATTCCATTCAACGTCATTGCTGCTTCTGTATCGAATGATATACTTCAGTTCTACCAAGTGAGCTGGGTTTTGCCATTCTATGTTTATGGCGTTTGGTAATTCTGGGACACAATTCAAAGAAACAGTATTTGGCAGATTGAATTTCACTATATTTATTTATTTGTGTCCCCCAAGATTCAGTGCTCTGTACACTTTTTTTTTTTTTTTTTTTTTTTTTTTTTTGTCATAGCTGATTACATCAACTTTTCAAAAATTATTGGAAAAATTGTCACAACAACATAATTGGACAATAGCGAGAAGGAATTAACAGTACATGTAATTATTACATTTTCTAAAACATTCGAACCAATAATAAAATTTATAAAAGTAGACAAATAAGATGCTTAAAATAACCATCATAAAATCGTAGGTACAATTACCACTGTGAAAGTCTATGATTTCCGCATTGCAAAACTGGATTTTAGACGAGACTATACTTTATACATCTAACAATATCTCATCATGTAAAACATTTTCCAAAAAATGCACGATAGCTTTCATGATTGAGAATCTAGTACTATTGGATAAAATGCTCCAAATATCTTTTTCATCCTTCTCCATGTACAGATTCAAAAGGTCCTTGAAGTGTTTTTTCCGAAAGACATGCAAATGTGGGCATGATACAATAAGATGTGGCAACGTTTCTTTCTCATATCGGTTTTTGCAAAAACGACAAAATGTAAGCTCCACATGAATAGTTTTACGCCTGACCATAATCTCTCTCGTCAGCCACAAGTTTAGCCTCGTTCTTAAAAATTTGTTGCGAATATTAGCTGAGGGACATTTCAGCAAATATCCGGCCGTCTGTCCTAAGCGTTTAGGACAGAAGAGATTAGGGTCAAAATCTTTATACTTTGCACATAACTCGTAATTTACAATCCAATCCCAGCGGAAGAATTTTTTCTTAGCGCCACTTGGGTTTTCTAAGAGGAGTTGTAAGGGGATGTCAGCTTTAACTAGTGTGTCTATTACCATGTTGCGCCATTTCATTGGAAAGGGAGCAGACGATCCTGATAGTTGGCGAGCTACTGTGCTCAGAATGTTAGCATCAGAAATTCCAAGCAGACTTTTTCGAAAAAAGGCACACATTCTCCATTTCACTCTACTATGTAGTGAGTTCAAGCCCAAATCAAATCTTAACAGGGGCAAGGGTACGCAATTTGGAAGACGCAGCACCTTTTTCCAGAAGGTGGCTTCAAGGTTATTCCATAAGTTGTCATTGGAGTATAATTTTGACTCCACACCATAAAGAAAAACGGGCACTACCTTTTGTTCGTAGAACATCAAAATGTGTTTTAGTGTGAATTTTCCGTACTTAAATACAAGGATTTTCGCTTGTGATATGAGAGTCAGCAGTTTGGAATCAAGCATGTATGTAGCAGCGACTTGAGTACCAGTATTTTGTATGCTAACTCCCAAGTACTTGAAATTCGAAACAGTTTCCATGGTTTGGCGCTGCAGAAACCACGGTCCATTATAGGTACTACGTTTACCCTGAGGCTTACATATCATAATCTGAGATTTAGACAAGTTTACTGTGAGATGGTTTAGGTCTGCATAGTGTGAAAGGGCGGTCAACAAATTCTGCATGCCCTTTGGTGTCTGTGAAATTAAGACCAAATCATCTGCATAGAGCAGCCACGAAATGCGTTGACCACCCAATTCCGGGGCATCGTTAATAATATCTTGGAAACATGGGCCCATGTCTAATATAAACAGATTAAACAGAATAGATGCTAATATACATCCCTGTTTGAGTCCAACGGACGTTCGAAAAGATGTCGATAGTAAACCTTCCCGTGTAAGACGAACTCGCATAGAAGTGTCCGTATGTAATTGAATAATTAGCGCCAAAATGGAACTAGGGCAACCAAATTTTTTTAATTTGTCAAAAAGAAGTGTTCGATCTATTGAATCAAATGCGGCCCGAAAGTCTATAAATGCGAAATATAAAGTCTGTTTCTTAGTTAAATATTGTGCTTTCAACATATTGATGGTAATAATGTTGGGAATTGTTCCCAGTCCACTGACAAAGCCAGATTGAAAAGGATCCCGTCTCAGATGGTTTTTGGTCCACTCGTTTAGCTCCCGTAAAATGAGTCGACAAAAGATCTTTCCCGTTACATCCAATAATGAGATGGGTCTATAGCTTGCAGGGCAAGCACGATCGCCTTTTTTGTAGATCGGTATAAGGATCGACTGTTTCCAAGATGTAGGAATTTTTTGAGACTTGATAATTGTTTCAAACATAAGAAACAATATGTCAGCCCAAATCTCCGGGAATTGTTTCAGCTGCATATTAGACAGCCCATCCGGGCCAGGGGCCGTGGAATTACTAGCCTGTCTAATTAGAAACTCTAAGTCTTCTTTGGTGAAGCGAAGATTAAATGCAGTATCGTACTTTAAAAGTGAGACAGATGAAGGTGTTTGGTCACTTGTAAATTGGTTAGAGTAGTAACAAACCCACGTGTGCTCCGAGACATCATTTGTTTGGATTGCCACTTGATGACCTGACGTTATTTGGTTTATAGCATGCCATGAGCGGGCTAAATTTTTTGAAGCTAGGGCTACTAGCATGTTTTCCCCATCATGCTGATATAATTTAGCTTTCATGCCTCTAGCCCAGTTTCTATAGCCTGTTTTGATTTGCGATAGAGCAACCCGACATAATTCTAGAGGTAATGTTTTGGCCTTTCTTTTTTCAGCTCGCATTATAGATTTTTTAAGTTTGATTTCAGGGTTAGTGATGTGCAAATGTGGAATTTGTTTTTGTTTATGATTGATAGACCTTGGTTGAAAGAGCTGCATCAGATCATAATGTACATTTTCGACCGTGATGTCATTTATAGTGTTACTTGTTAGATGGGCATGGTAACACGATCTAAAAGCTTTTAGGGAGTGTTCCGACCACTTTAGGCGGTTTCTCGCCGGATTTACTATATGTGTCCCCTTAAGGTAGATTGGTTGGGAGTTGATGATCATTTTATTGAAACAGCAAGTTGTGTGCAAGATGTTATGGTCACTTGCCAGTGATTCTATGATACAAAAGTCTGAGACCATATCCAGCATCCTCGCGTTAACGTAAGTAAAGTCGATGATGCTGAGGCTATTAGCTCGATGCCATGTCGGTCTTGGTGGAATGTCATGTAAAAAGGATCCATTTAACATGTGAAGATTATGTGATCTAATAAACATGGCCCACATGTCAAATCGTTTTTGTTCATTCTTGGCGAAAGGTCCCAGACAGTGTAGGTTTAGGTCACCTGCTAAATAGATCAAGTCAACATGCCCATCCATCATGATTAAGTTGAAGACCTGTGCTAAGGATTCAAAGAAGCTGTCATCAGAGATTCTCATGTGATTCCAATAGATGTTGATCACAGCACATATATAGTTAGCACCATTCACTCTGGACATCTGTATGAACTCATTGGGACAATACCATGGGAGTATTTTTAAACCAGAGGATTGTTTGACTGCAGTTAGTAAACCTGAGGTTGGGCGACCCACCTGATGCTTTACTGCAGGGGCTAGGCAGACATCGTAGTTATTCCAATAGGGAGTGTATGTTAGCCAAGTTTCTTGGAGCAAAATTACGTCGTAGTTCAGCTCCTGTAGGAGAGAATTGTTTAGTAAATGTCGATTTCCTCTGGAGTTCCAACTAGCAAGATGAAAATTAGATGATGTGGGGGACATTTGCTATCCTTGTTTAGGTTGACATTGGCAACTACAGGATTGTACAGGTCGCTCTTGAGGTCGATTTCTTTGTTGGTTCGAGACGGGCAAAGGACGTATAATGGGTTTATCTAGTACCTCTGGAGAGGGGAGTAATGTAAAACCAAGGTCAGTAATTTGAGATTTTGCAGCCCAAATAGTATTTACTACCACCCTAGAGTTAATCCATAAATTTACTAGAGATTGATTCGAGACGTCCGGAAATTCGACGAGTTCAATGTCAACCGTTCCTATGTCATCGAGGTCCGGAATTTCATGAAATATCGAGAGAACGGACGCCCGATTTAAGTTGTACTGTCTGACAGGTGGGGGTTGACAGCTAAGGGTCAAAGAGTGAATCGCTGGTCGTTTAAAGCGGGTGGCAATTGGTTTTTGTTTATTAACTGATGTTGATTCATTCATTTTTTTTTCTAGCACCATTGTCTAGATTTAAGATTGGAACTGGTTGAGGAGTGCTAGAAGTCCCCAAAAATTTGATTAAAGTTGCTTGTAAAAGAGATTCTATATTATCAGAGTCAACAGGGTTTTTCCCAGGTCCCTCAGACCTGAGTTCTTTTGTGGAAGACGTCTTCCATGTAGGTTGAGAAGAGTTGGTTGGGGAAGACCCCGTCGTGTCCAATAAAGGTGGTTTTTTTAGAATCGATACAACTGCAGGCACAGATGTCTGGACAGCTGGAATTTCTTGCAGCAAAGTTATATTTTTTGGGACTATTTTTAGAGCTAAGTAATCATCGACTGCCTTGTATATTTCTTGTCGACGCTGTTCGTTAAGCTCTAAATTCTGAACCATGGGGGGCTTATTTAACTTTTCAGTTGTTATATTGGGCCTGCCATGATCATCATTGGACACTGTGCTCACATTCAATTCGGTAAGGTTATTTTGTGAAAGTTGGTTTGCTACTGTAACCAATTTATTTAAAGGGCTATATGTTAGGACTGGATCAACAAAGGCCGAATGTGTTCTGGCTTTCTTGATTTGCTTTTGCAATGCGTATTTTTTTGTGATGGCTTTTGAAGCCACTGCAGCAGGAGTGATTGAGGTTGATAGTTTGCTAAGAAAAGATTTAATTTGTGATGGTTGACGAGATCCCATTTTCATATTTTTTGTTTTCTTAATCTGTGCTTGTACTGACGATTTTTTTGTACTGATATTCTTTGTCTTTTTAGTCTCAAAGAGCGCATATGTGGGGATCGTTTTTGGTTCAAGTTCTCTTTCCATGGAGTCCACTATGGGCTCCAGTATGAACGGTAGAGGCTGATATTTTTGAACGATTGGTTCATGAAATGATGAGGTCTGTGTAGACACAGGATGGTTGACAATCGTTGATGTTTTCACGTTTTTCAAGTAATCCAGTTTGTCAGAGATTATAGACTGATTTGTGAAAATCTGGTCAAAATGATTTGAGTGTGTTTCTGCCTTTAAAACCAAAACTTCGAAGAGTTTGGCTAAGGCTAAGATAGCATTATTCATTGATGTTAAAGCTATACCTATGTTGACGGACCGAGAGTCATTTGGACACATGTCAGAAATGGCTTTTCCGGTTACCTTTCTAGGGGTAGGAACAGTGAAGGAAGGATTTGCCACTGAATCAACTAAGCTGACGTTCGTGAAAAGAGCTGGGGATTTAGATAGATTTTCAGAGGCCATGTGAGAAAAGGCAGCCATGGAGCTGTTCTCTAAATCAATAACAGGGATGTCCTGCAGCACAGAATTCACAGCTGACCTAGTAAATGATGTGTCACCCACAGTTATTACAGAAACATTGCAAACATTAGGAGACAAAACCTCAACACCAGTTAATACATTTGTTAATATAGCACTGTCAGTGAGCGAGACATTTTCTTTTGCAAATTTAACAGTTGGAACAGAAACTGCAGTTGGAATACAAGGCTCGCTGCTTCGAGTTTCACCCGTATGCACTACAGACTTTTCTTTATCGATTAAATTTCTCCCACCAGTATGACTGGTTACAAAATGGACATCTGGAGATCTTTTCATGTCCATGAGCTCTTTTGCCGGTTGTTGTATTGAATGATCAAAAGTACTTTTGCCTTTACAAAAGGGGCGAATGTCCATTTTATAGAGTATCCCTAATTCATCTTGTCTTGTGTCTCGGCTGCTTATACATGGAGTGGAACTGAGGCGAGTTCTTTTAGTGTTGGCAACCGTTGGGGATTTAATGTAACTGGCGCCGTTGAATCTATGCGATGCTGTTACAGTCGGCATGCCAGACTTTAATGAGTTTATATGTCGTTTCATGATTAAGTTAAAAGTAATAACCAAAACAAAATAACAGGATCAATTTATACACTGTAGGTATTAACAGCTTTCGACAGTGATCGTAGTAAAGCGGCAAAGAAAGTACTCACAATCACAATTATCACAGCAGAACAGCACAACAGCGGCTCCAGCCCTTGCAGCCTCCAGGGCTTAACGCCGCAAGGGTGTATATGCCGGCAGTTATTGCGGCCTTGAGAACACGTGACCACTCACGTGTCCACGATAAGCCCCGCCTCCTCCAGGAAGCAGGGGAAAGCAGCAAGAGATCTGCTCGCAGTGCTGCCGGGTTCACGCTGGGCTGCAAATGTCAACAATGCTTCGTTCGTGAAGCGCAGCTTCTAAAGATACAAATCACACCCAAGATTCAGTGCTCTGTACACTTTTCTTTATGCTATCTCCTAGAGGCTGTCATCTCTACACATGGTTTTTACCATTTGGACGCAGAAGGCTCCCACATTTTCCTCACCTTTTCTGCCTTCTCAGAATACACTTCTCTCTTGGCCTGTCTTCTTTCTATCTTATCTTGGATGTCTTCATATTTTTTTACACCTCAACCAGTCGAAAACAGAGGTCCTTTTCCTCCCCCTTTAAGACCCTTTCCATTTCTTTTCTACCTGCGTCCCTCCCTCCTGCCACTGTTGCCCACAATTTAGGTGTCTACTTTCACTGCGCACTGTCCTTTTCCTCTCACATATCTTTAATTTCACGCTCATTTTCAACTCCAATATTCGGAAGGCTCACCACTTCCTCACTTTCTATGCTTCTAAACTTATCACCTCTTTAATCTTTTCTTTCCTTTTTTACTACTCTTATGTACTCTTGGGTCTCCCTGCCTATAGACTTTCTCCTTTTCATTCTATCTACTCTATTAGTAGTCTTTGTTGCCCCCGCCCCTAGGGACTATCTCCACTGCTCTAAATCATTGTCACTGGTTATTTGATGCCAGGCTGCATTTCAACTTTCTATGTTTTGTCTTTATGGTTTTGCTGCTCCTACCTCTTATTTCCTTCTATTCTCCACCTCGTGCTCTTTGCTTCCAAACACTATTCCTCCTCCTTGCTGTTCCTCGCCCTCCCTGTGCTCCATCCAGTTTCCACTCCCAAGCTCTGGAATTCTCCTGCTTTGTCTCTACTTTCTATGTCCAGTCTCCCTCTTTTTAAATCGAAACTTAAAAGATCACCTCTTGAGCCAGAGCGACAGAGGGGGAGGGGGGTGGCTAAGGGGAAGAAAGCCATACCACCATTGTTATGCGGCAGCAATGTGTGGAGAAAGGAGGCAGGTCTTAAGAGGGCATACAAGGATTTGTTTGTATGCGATACTTTGCAGGTGAGGAGTAAAGGGTCAGATTAGCCAGGCATAACAGACCACTCAGGAGTTAAGAGAACCCAGGAAACCGGATGTTGTGGGTTGTTTGGGTGAGGGCAGTGGAGGAGGCAGACCAAGAGACTAGCAGGAGGAAAACCAGTGGAGAAGACTGTAAAGGTGATTTTTGGAGCAGGTGAGGTATTGGTTAGTGAGTGCAAGTGGTACTGCATTGTTCGTGTGCAGGAAAGAGTGGCAAGTGTGTTTAGGAGAGCGAGTGTGGAAAGTGAATGTGAAGTGCTTGTGCGAGTGAAAGGAGGGTGTTTGAGTAGAAGGTCGGGATGAGAAGTAGTGTGGAAGCAGGAGTAGTAGTGTGGAGGTGGAAGGAATCCAGTGGAGAACGGAGTAAGAACATCAAAGTGTGAAGGCAAGGAAGAGAAGGAGTCAGACATTGAAGGGACAGATGAGGAAGACAACAAGAACAGAGAAGGTGGATGGACTAGAAGAGCAAAAGAAGGAAGTGTGTGGGCATGACAGGAAGGAGACCGAACCAGGGCATAGTGTCTGCAAGGCACAATCCAAGATCCCTTTGTTGGCAACCACTGCAGAGTGTAGGGACAGTGTTGGAAGTCCATGAGGGATTTTAGATAGGGAATGCACTGGCCTTTAGGTTGTCACTCTGAGCCCAAGTCAGAACTTGACAGTAGGGTGGGACCATCAGTATTTACTAACTTGGGGATTAGGGGCTCCTGGGCTAGGGAAGATTGGTAATTTGTAGACTAGATAGGTATGGCCGTAGGGCCTTTACAGATGCAATTAAAACCATTTAACCAATTTCGTAATTTTCAGCCATTTCTGACAACTCCCTCATCTGCGACCCTTTAGCATCACCAGATTCAAACAGACCCTCTCTTTAAATGTTGTTGTGGTATATATGGGGGAATAGCCTGTTAACCGAGTGGGCTGATCTGGCTTTGGAATAGTCAGGCGATAATGAATTTAGCAGCATTTATAAAATTAACTGTCAAATAGAAAGATTAATTGGTGCTCATTGCCTACGCAAAACACGTCATCGTGGCTATACAATACTTCTGAACGCTAAATCCAAAGGCCTGTATTTCAATTATCAATACAAAAGCATCCTTTGTTAAGACTTTACCAGGGAACATATATTCAAACAAAAAATCAGGATGGGAGACCCACACTTTTGAGATTCACGCTAATTTTAGTTTAATCAACACAAGAGTGAATGCAGCCCAGGACCTCAGTTGGTCCATGGGTATTGTCATAGGGAAAAAAAACACAACAGGTGTGTACAAGTATGCAAGGGGTGGTCCTGGCCTGCATTCACTCCTGTGTTGTAAACCCTTGTTAACTGTGTATCCAAGAGATCTTGCACCATCAGAAGACTTGCACCCTCCACACTCTTGAGGGTGGTACCTAGTGGTACACCTACATATCAAATGTACAACTGTCCGTCTGCCTGTTATTATGCTAACAATTGATATATTATATGTATCATCACCAAAATTCAGAGATTAAACTAAAATTAACCTGAATCTCAAAAGTGTGCGTCTCCCATCCTGATTTTTTTTTGAATATACGTTCACCCTCCTGGGCATATCAGGACCTAGCCAGGCGCCCTGTATTATTATTACCTGTTTACTAGGGAACAGACACATTCCTTTATATTGTATCATAATTTGTAGAACCCAGCAACACCAAACAGCATCAAGCCGCTAGCAGAGAGAGTGTGGCTGCACATTAGAGACTAGAGTACAAGTTTTTAGCGGTTTTCGAAAAGAAATACATCGAGCGTGCTGAAAGTGAGGAACGACCATCAGAGACTGATTAGCTGATCTAAGAGACCCGTTAGGTTGGTAAAATAGAAGTCTTGATTGAAGAAATAATTCA
Organism: Ambystoma mexicanum; assembly: GCF_040938575.1. Lineage (NCBI taxonomy): Eukaryota > Metazoa > Chordata > Amphibia > Caudata > Ambystomatidae > Ambystoma > Ambystoma mexicanum. The sequence continues at coordinate 956,122,038 of NC_090921.1, read as the reverse complement.
GCCCCAGCATGGTGCATAGCGCAATGAGCAATATGCAAGATCTTCTTGAACTTCACTTGGCTCATAACAGGGAGCCAATGCAGACGGCGAAGGAGGCTGTAAGAATGGGCCATTGTAGTTCCATTTAAGGCAAGCCTAGCCACGGAGTTTTGAAGGATCTGAAGACGTTGAAGCAAAGCTTCCGGTTGACCAAGGTAGATGCTATTACAATAGTCAATTGACCGCATAATAGCAGAGGTTACAATTTTTGATCTAGATTTGCGTGGGAGAACCTTCTTATGCAATTTGAGCTTAGCAAACCCTGTCTGAAAAACTGTGGAGATTTGAGCTTCTCTACATCCTGAGGACATAATTTTTATTTTCAGAAAGGATTTGTACAGTCGCACACCTTGCTGTTCAAACTAAGTAACTCATATATTATGAGTAATGAGGTACACAGGAGTGTATGACGACCCTGACACTAGGTCGTAGTTAAACAGAACAGTGAAAAATGGAGTCTACGGTCTGTGGAACACTTGCGTCCCATGCAAACTCAAGGTTATTGTCAACATTCAAAAGAGTCTAGTGAAGAGATCTAATTAGAACACAGTGGGGTGTCCCACATCGTTTGTGAATGACTCAATGTTGAGATACATAAAATAATAGATTTTCAGACTTCCATTCGAAGATATATGTTTTATATTGTATTGATGTAAATGAACAGTATTCAACTCATATTGTACATTACAGTGACTGGTGGTGCATTATAGCATCACAAATCAAAGAAAAAGCAATACATCAAATTAGACAATCGAAGTATTTGGAAAAACATGAACAAGATCAAAAAAGAATAATAATAAGAGATTTATAAAAGCAAGAGCTCAACGCGTTTTGGGATTTATTATCCCTTCTTCAGGAGCTGGATATTGTATCCAGATATTGTATCCAGTTGATACTTTCTTAATGAATGTTGATGTTCACTGTAAAGAAACAGAAATAATGTATCAAACAAAAATAATTTTATCACATATGCTACTCAACCGAACTTGTTCATAGCTGCCGTGAGTGCCAAAAAGGAGATCCTTGGAATTTTCACTAAAATTCAGATCATTTCAAATGCCTCATAAAATGTGCCAAATTTCACCTTCTGAAAGAGTGGATCCGAAAAATTGCAGGATCCTTTTTTAATAATTATGTCATAATCGTCAATTACAACAAAGTTAATGGTGGACCGGGTCAACATACCGCTCTATCTGAAGTCTTGCTTTACGAATTTCTAGTGATGTTGTTTGTCCGTACTAGGAAGATATCCATGTGCAGAAAACCCACACAAGTCCTCATGCGTATGATGTCCTGCGTAAAAAATAGTAATGTATGTACATAGGAAAGGTTGTACCCAAATCTACAGTGTGCAATCATATCCATGTTTATATCTACTTTCTGTGCATCATAAAGGGATAAATCCTATCTGAAGGTTAGTTTGAGATAGGTCCCCCCCTTGCAATTTACGTCATGCGAGACCAGTGTCCCTCTAAGTGTTTGTATTGCGGCTTTCAGTAGAGTTACGGTAATGACGTGGTCCTAGTGATAAGTTGGAGAATATAACAGTTACTAAGGCTATTCAACGGTTTATACAAAAAGATGCTATTTGATGTATAATCCCATCTTAACAATTGATATGTTGGAATCAAAGAGATCTCTGGAAGCTGTTGTGTGGCAAGGTTTGCATCTGTACGCCAAGGCGCCATCTGCGAGCAAGAAAAACTCCTGCAGACTTTAGAGTTTAACAAGCTGTGTTAGCAAGGAAGTAATTGTGGGCGTGGTGACGTCAGGTTGCGTCAGTACGTTAATGAATCGGAAGAGCCCTAATGGACGCTCAGGTTCTGAAGGCTTCCCTAGCAACGGGTAGTCAGAAAACGTTAGAATGTGTGGTAACGGCACAAGAAAGCAGGATCCGTCATCACGTTTGTGCATCAGGCGAATCGTTAATGATCATCTCTACATGTGTGAACATGTGTTAAATCTAGATGTAGTAATTGAATGAGTTCTTGCTCAATAAAGAGATGAATGAAAATAGCAATACAGAATAACAAATAAAGAATAATGAAGGACTAACTGCTCAGGATTGCAGCTTGAGGCTGGAGCTCCTGTGTCCTGAGCTTATCTCCAACTGCTACAATGACTGACTCTACCACTGCTGAATCCTATCAACGTGCCAGCGGAAAAAAGGGAGAGATATTGAGACTACAGAGGATGGAAAGAGGAAAGACAAAATCCTGGAGCTTTTAACCAATGTTACCTCGGATATAGCAGACATAAAAGCTAAGCTGTTTGCTTCAGAAGAGAGGTATACTGAGTTATCCACTAAGGTTGACTCAATGGAGAACCATCTGACTACAGTGGATGAAGACATGCGGATGATGACTGAACAGAAAGGATTTACAGTCGCAAAATGAGAAAGTAAGCCTCAAAATATCTGAGCAAGAAAACTTTTCTAGGAGAAATGACATCCGGATTTCAGGTTTTCCTGAAAATGCTGAGAGGAACTGCCCTGTGGATTTTCTGGAGAAGAATTTGATAAACCTCCTTAAATTGGACCCCAAAATACCTTTTGAAATTGAAAGAGCACATAGATCCTTGGGTCCAAAGCCGGCCATGGCATGGGACAAAGACCAAGGCACTTCATCATAAAGTTTGAGGCTTCCTGTAAAAGAATTGGTTCTTAAAAGGGCACAGAAAATAGGTGATTTTGCTTGGGTGGAAGGGGAGGGTTTGGCGAGGGGTCACAAAATCATGATTTTTGGTGACTTAAGCAGGGATACCCATGAGAAGAGCAAGAATTTGGCAAAAGAGAAAGCAAGGAATAAAAACTTAAGGTACTACGTGATTTATCTGGCAATTTTTCAGGTGGAGATTGATGGTCAAGTTCAATCTTTTTATGATCATAATGGAGCTGAAGCTTTCCTTTTTGATCTGGACCAAGAGCCTATGGAAGAATCAACAGTCACATCTGGATACAAAAGCACCACAAAAAAGTACAGATGATTACTTTCACTTTTAAGTCTCTGCTGTGCCATTGATTCACATCTAATGTTAGGTTTTTGTTCGTGATTTGTGTTTAATATTGTTTATTTACCCCTTGTGAGCTGTTTTTTTTAAACGTTACATATTGCTAAAATGTTTGTTAGGAACTGCTGGTGAATTTGCTTTTGTTTGAAAGATATGTATGCTGGCGGGTTAGAGTAAAGCACCTTGTTGCATGAGGAGCGCAAGCACATAACTCAGGAAGTTACTTCATGCTCAATCGATCATAATAACGTATGCCGATAGGGAGAGTGTTGTGTGTTATTAAGAAGCCTGTGTGGCTCCTTTGGGGTTGGAAACTTTTGTTTGGTGGGGACTTTCATCCATTGACTGCAACGGTGAGTGTTTATATGAACGTAGAGACTCCGAGCCTTCATGCAGCATGAGGAAGAACGTTGTGCCTGTGGTTAGACTGAGTATGACTTACGCGCCTGTGTTCATATGACACCTCAGCTACACAACTTAATTTAACTTGTGTTGTGGCATTGAGCATTCTCAGCAACATATTTTCATATTACCATTGGCTCTTCAGGCGCCTCTGTACACTTTCTCTCTGCCTCGGCTTGAAACAGTGTCATACAGAACAGTCTTTCTGGGCCAGATAACGCACCTGCGGTTTGTTTCTAAACTTTCAAAAATCCCTGCTTGCAGAACTGGACCATCACTGGCATAATCTCATGCATCCTGAAGGTTGTTGTTGGTCTATACATGGACTCCTGGGTGGCTCCCTCCAAATATTAATAAACAAAGGCTTTGATGGTTCCGGAAAATCGGGACAAAACTGACCCAGCGTCCTCTTCAGCGGAGTGCTCAAGTTTATTATTGAATACCCGACAAAATGGAACTATTAATAGTCTTACAATCTATAGCCAATCTCCAAGAGAAGTTTTAATATTAATATTGGGACATCTCAAGCATTGAAAGCTACAAATGGGGGGACTGAATACGGGCATATGCTTATTTGACTTGAATGCTGAGCCTATCATTATATCGCGGGTTCGTTAGCTTTGTTAATCTGAACTCTGTAATATGTACGCACATAATGTTCTGGAGAGCCACTAATGCGAATACAGGCCGAAGCGCGGGCAATGACAAAGAGAAAGAAAGATGTATTTAATATGGTCTACTTAGTTTGGATTGGATCCGCTTCAAACCTGTATTTCTATTGCGGGTGTGCTGTCTTTGCTGATCTACATTCTATGTTATGAGATGAAATGTACATACACAATGTTTTGGAGGGCTATTAGCCCCGGTGCAGGATCCGAGTAGGGGCCAAAACGAGGTGTATTTAGTATGGACTGTTGTGTTTTTTTTTTGTTTTTTTTCTGAGAATATTTCTAGCGCCCAAGAGAGATTGGTATGTTTTTCATTATTGCAACAAGTACTATGAGACATGGCTGCTAGATGGTCTTATTAGTGACTGCACCTTGGAAATGTGGGAGAGCAAATTTATACAGTCATTATAATGCAGTGGGGGTGGGTGGTTGGAACATTTGTGGGATACATTTTGGATTGATGATTGGAATACCCTGATGTTATGCAGCTTTGAACATGGATTTGCATGTGTTAACACTTTTTGGTACTATTTGGTTTTGTGTGACTAAGGGTTTCAATTGTACATGGACATTGGGCAATTGTTTAACTTTTTTTGGAGTGGAAGTGGTTTTAGGCTGGCGCAGATTTTATCTTCATCTAATAATTCAACTAGTTATACAACCAATATACTATACTGATTGGTTGGGCTGACTATTGGATGGCAAATGCACATTGAAGGGATTGTTATCGAGATGTAGAGGGGGAGTTCTTTGTACTGAAATGGGAGAAGGTTCTTAAACACTATTGTTTAAACACTACGTATTGCTTTTCAGGAAGGGAATAATTAAATGAAAATAGTTACTATATGGTAACATTTTTAAATTATTTAAATCGTTTGGATGTAAGTGGACTTCACAGATAAACAACGATGATCACCTTTGACATTTATTGAGCGTAGAGGTTATGAGAAATATAGAATACAATGGAATGCTTATTTTCAAGGAGTTTATGAATCTTTAGAAGTTCGAGATGGAACTGATAATAGGTGGGGAAAGGTAAGTAGATCCAGCTAAAATGGATAAGGGAGACCTTAGGGTGAGAACATTTGCAGTAACTTATATTGTTGGGATCAGAGATGGTAGAAGGTTATAATAAACAAGGATTGTGAATGTATTTTCTAAAAGTTATGGGATGTATGGATGCAGTAGGAGAAGAAATATGGATGAATTTTCTAATAATGGACACCGTTATCTGGGAGTTTAACGTTTAAGGTTTAGAATACAGTTTGACAATTCAGAATAGTATTCTTGAATGGTTCTGTTTTATTTGGACAGACATAGGTCAACTGTTTTGCAGATTACATTTTTTTCAGTTTTTTTTGTTGTATTGTCTCTGTATGTCTTTTATGTTGGTTATATGTTGTAGGATGGAAGCGTGCATAATGGGGAATAATGAAAATAAAATGAGCATGAGAACTTAAAATTTTAACAACAGACCATTTGCTGGGTGAGATGTGTAAACAGAGTTATTTGCTTAACTCATGTTGGTTCACAAATATAGGGTGTTTGTGATGTGATGAGTGATTTAACGGTTGCGACGTGGAATGTTAAGGCTCTAAATTGCCCTAAGGAAAGGAAGAGGGTGATGGCTAGATTATGGAGAACAAAGGCGGATGTAGTGTTTCTACAAGGAACTCACTTGTTGGATGAAACTAGGAAGTATCTGACCAATAATAAGTATCCTCATGAAATATCAAATTGTTATGTTTCAAAATCAAGGGGTGTTAGTGTCCTCTTTAAGAAAGGGCTTATTTTTAAGATTGAGAAAGTGGTTATTGATAGGGAAGGTAGGATACTTTTGTTTGACATTTTATGGTGTCAAAGTTATCACGATTAGATGTATATATGGACCATGTCCTCCAAATAAACTATTTTATGACACTATTACGCGGTTGCTACGTGATATGCAGAGTGACACGATTATAATTGTGGGAGACTTTAATTGTGTTCTTAATCATGCTGTTGATCGGTCAGCAGTGTGCAGATTTACGAATTATGGGATCAGTGAAGAGTTTGTTTTGTTTCTTGTAAGATTTAATCTGGCAGATGCATGGAGGATTATTCATCCCTCTAGTAAGGAATATTCATGATTCTTTTTCTCGGATTAACTATGTATTGATTCAGAGAGATTGGTTAATAAATTAGGGAATGTGAGATCTCTGACAATGACTTGGTGGTTTTAAGGTTGACAGTAGGATGAGATAAATCAAACTTCTTCCGACGGCGCATGAAAGCGGGCATATTAAGAAATGACACTGAAATAAACCATCTGAAAGAATACATTGAAATGTTTTTCAAGGAAAACAAAGGTTCTACGGATATTCAGGTAGTGTGGGATAGTTTGAAGGCTGCCATAAGGGGTGAATTAATGAATAGGACCTCATACTCTAGGAAAACAGGGTTACAGGAGATATGCAAGTTACAGGGGCAGTTAGCTGCTCGTCAAAGGAAATATGCGCGAACAAAAGATAAAAAAGATAACCTAAAGATGTGTCGTACACAAGAAGAACTATAACACAAAACAAATATTATGGCTGAAAAGGGTATCTTTTTTATGAGGCAAAAGTAATCGGAGAGTGGGGATAAGAGCAGTAGATTACTGGCAAGTAGACTGAAAGGGATGGTGGAATCATTTATACAAAATATTGAGAATCCTCAGGGTGAAATTGTTATTAAGAATGCAGCCATTTGCCAATGTTTCCGTTCTTATTACGAAGCTATTTATACAGAAGATACCTTTCCATTAAAGTCAGAGCTAGAGACCTTTTTTAGCGAATGAGACCATCCCAAACTGAAAATTGAAGATGCAGAAGCATTGGACGCAGAATATGAATCAGGAGAGGTCTTAAAAGCCATTGAACAACAATGTTGGCAAGTCACCGGGTTTCGATGGTTTACCTTCAGAGTTTTATAGATCAAAATAAATTTGAGAACATTAGCCTGCGCCGTATCTAGACAGGATTGTGAATGCTAGCATATCCCACACCGAAATTAAACTTGAATGTTACCATGTGCCGCACTTAGATTTGAGAACATTAGCCTGCGACATATCTAGACAGGATTGTGAATGTTAGCATGTGCCACACCTAGACAGAATTATGAAGATTGCCAAACACTACACTTAAAAGGAATTGAGAATGTTGGCATGTCCTGCACTTGGATAGAATTATGAACATTGGCCTGTGCGGTATCTGAATGGTATTGTAAGGGTTGGTGAGTGCCACACTCGGACTGAATTGTGTAGGTCAGCAAGTGCTACACTTAGACAGAACTTTGAATGCTTGCATGTTAAATGTCACATAACCCACTAACCAATATAAACTCTAACTCTCTGCATACTTAAAAAAACTCGCACAACCATCTCTTGCACAACCAGCTGCACGCACTTCACCATACTGCAACAACACATAAGCCGCACCAACAGCACACATGGACGGACACCGATCCAATACTTGCACCAAAGCTCAACACGCAGTGTCTACCGAGTTGAAGCTGCCAACAATACACCACTCCTCTCATTATCCGACGACCCTCTTCACCTTACTAACCCATCCCACCTTCTCATTTACAGATCCTCCAGAGCGCCTGGGGACCAATTCCGTTGGTGACGGTGCGCTATATAAGTACCGTTAACATAACATAACATAATTTGGAGACACATTAGCCCCCATTATGTGCGATCTATTTAATGATTTCATTGGCAAAGGGACCATTTGCCCATCAATGAAGGAAGCCCTTATAACGCTGATTCCGAAGCCGGGAAAAGATCAAAAGAAGTGTGGTAATTAGACCCATCTCCTTGCTTAATGTGGATATTAAAATATTCTCTAAAGTATTAGCTAATAGGCTGGATAAATATATTGGAGGCCTAATACATACATCACAAGTGGGATTTATGAGGAATAGGTTCGGTATGACAATAGTAGGACAAATATTGATATATTGGGATCACATAGGGATAAGCTTCAGGACACAGTGCTTGTATTCATTGATGCAGATAAAGCTTTCGACAGAGTGAATTGGGCATTTTTAGAGTTTGCGATGCAAAAGTTTGGATTTGTGCCTTTTTTTTTTGCAAGCTATTAGATGTCTTCATGGTAATGCGACAGCTAGAATTTGGGTGAACAATGAGGCTTGCGACTTGTTTAAATCAGAGAGGGGTACAAGACAGGAATGACCGCTGTCAACGTTCTTGTTTAACTAAGCATTAGAATCCTTCCTTGCATATATACGTAGGGATAATGTATCAAGGGACTAATGTTTGGGGACACAGAAATCAAAGTATTGTCATATGCTGATGATATGGTGTTTATATTATTGAATTCAAGGGAGGGGAGTAGTCCCCTGAAGAGAGCTTTTGAGAGAGTGTGTAAACTCTCTGGTCACAAAGTTAATCGGGAAAAAAAGTCTGAAGTTTTTCCACTTTCAGAGAGATGTAGGAGGGGTGATTTTGAGGATTTAAACTGTAAATGGTCTGATTTGAAAGTTAAATATTTAGGAGTATATCTTACAAGAGACTTGAAAGGAATTGTTGCATTGGATGTTGAAGCTTTGGTTAGTGACTTACTTAAATATGTCAGGAAATAGGAGGAGTTTGAATCTGGGAATTTGGGCTAAGGTTAACACCAATAAAATGACTTTATTGCCAAAAGAATTGTATTTAATCCAATCACTTCCCTTGCCTTTTAAAAAAAAACTATTAAACAAGATTGATAATATATTTCAGAGATTTTTATGGGTTGAGAAGGGGAAAGCAGAAATTCCTAAATATATTATGTTACATAAAATACAGGAGGGTGGAATAGGGTACCCCAATCTTGTTAAGTATCACAGGGGCCTTATCTTAAAAAATACTGCTTATTATATAGTACCCACAGATAATTACGAACCAATTTGGTTTACGATTGAGAGGGAGTTTTTTCGCCAGTTGGAATTGGACAATATTTATTCAAATGGAAAGAATTTCATCAAGATGAGTTAGATTGCAGGCTATAAATGCTACATGTACGGCTAATTTCTTGGTTGACGGATACTGATCAAAATATTTATTTATTTACATTCCAAGGCTTCAATTTGGGGAAATCCTAGTCTTCAGCTGGCAAACAAAACTCTGTATTGGAATAGTTGGATTGTTAAAGGTATTTCAAGGGTAGAGGACATTATACAGGATGGACAGGTAGCTTCCTTTTTGGAATTAGAGGAAGTTTGGTTTGGAGAAGAGGGAGTTGAATAGGTATAACAAACTTAGGATACTTCTTTGTCAAAGGTTAGGAATGTTGTCAGGTTCACTGGGAAACAAACTAGTCTTATGTAGAGTGCTGAAATAGTTTCCACGCGCGGTATCGACTTACATCAACCTAATGCCTATAGAAGATACTACTATGAAGTCATGGGATAGACTGAAAGAAAAGTGGGAAAATGAGTTGCAATGCCCAATCTCGGAAGATGGGGGGAAAATAATACAGATGGGTTGTAGGAGTAAAATGGATTTGAAAGTATTACTAGTTAATCAGAACATTCTGGATGGTCTGGGTTGTGTGCGTATACAGGGATTTGGTCTTCTGGGAGAGAGAGAAAGGGACCATGGTTCATATGACGTGGGTTTGTTCGAAATCAGTGAATTTTTGGGGGGATGGATTAGATAGGTTAGATACAGTACTCTCAATAAACTTCCCGAGAACCCCCTTGACAACAATCCTTTTATCAGACAGAGGAAGATGTGGGCCTACTAGAAGGTATAGGAGTTGGATTAATAAGGCTTTAATGGTGGCAGTGAAGTACATTTTACGATTGTGGAAAACTAGCCGCAGGTGAAAGATTGGATTAATGACATGTATTTATTATCAGATTGTGAAAAATATATGTATTACAGGAGAAACCAGGAAGATGTTTATTTGGATATCTGGTCCCCTTTTAATGATTTGTATGGTGCATAGAAGTGAGTTTGAAGAATGATGTTTGATATTTACATGCTCATGAGGGTCAGGGTCGATATAAGGCATGCTGAGTGTGAGATGGGTCTTTTTTTGTGTGGTACTTATGTTAGTTTGTTGTTACTTGTGTTTTTTTTTTCTTCTTGATTTTAAGTCCTCTACAAACTTGCTTGTTGTGTATAGAGGGTTGATAACAATAGGATGCTGATACTTTTGTTAATATACTTATTAGATTATACTTTTTAGGGATTATTCATTTAACTGGTTGATGGTTATGTACGTTTTTTATACATGAATGTTAAGACTTTTGAAAATTATTACCTATTGTCGATCCTTTTACATGTTTTGTTGGAAAATATAAATCAAGATTTCAAAAAAGAAAATCCGTTTCTGTGCTTTTAGCAGCTCTGAAGCCATACTGATAGTCATGGAGACAACCAACAGATTCAGTGTGAAGGTTGAGCTGAGAGATGACCAGCTTTTCTAGGAGTTTGCCCAGGAAGGGAGTAATGGAGATTGGACGATAGACCGCCAGGAAGGGTTGGCAGAGGGTTACTTAAGAAGAGGGTGCCCAAAGGAGTACTTCAGGGGGGAGGGAGAAGACTCCAGTGGTGAAGGAGTGGTTGCAGAAATTAGCCAGAGCAGGAGACGGGGTGTCAATGTGGTCCTTGATGATTTTGGAGGAACAGGGGTGAACCTGTTTTGAAGACTTTCATAGATCAGACTTGTCTAGAAACCTCGTCAGGGGAGAACAGGGGAAAGGCAGAACAGAGGAAAGGCAGAGAAGGAGAGAGGAGAGGTGGCCGCAGAAGGGCCAGAGGAAGAGCAGAGGGGGGGTAGAGGAAGAGCGAGAGGAAAGGATGTCTTGAGTTTTAGAGGTGAAATCAGAAGCCAGGGCCGTGCAGATGGCCTGGGAGGGGACTGGAGAGGTAGAGACTGCAGCAGAATTGGCCAGATCTTTGCAGATGTTAAAGAGTTTGGCCGAGTTGTTAAATGCTGTGGAGACACAGGCTTGGATGTGGGCTCTCTTCTTGCTGCAGGCAGAGAGCAGGTATTGCCTTTGGAGCAGGCGGCAGGCCAGTATGTCAGAGGATGTGCAGGAAGCACACCATTTCCTCTCAGCCACCTTGCACTCGCGTTTAAGGGTGATGAGGTCCGAGTGGTACCACGAGTTGCACTTGGCTTTGGGTTTCAAACGGATGCTCATGATAGGGGCTAGTACATGAAGGGTGTCAGATATAGCAGAGTCGAGCATGCAAAGGGCTGTGTCAGGGTGTGAGTCAGCCAAAGGGGAAAAAGGGGTGAGAAAGTGGTGGCAAAAGCCTCAACTGACACACGCTTCATGGGTCGGATAACCTGAGAAGGTAGGTGGCAGAGCTGGAGTTGGCTTAGCCTGAGAAGTAGGGAGGGTGAGATGGGAGGAAAGGAGAAAATGATCACTCCAGGAGAGATCTATCCATTGAAGGATTGCAAAGAAAGATTATGATATAGAGTATTTATTTCCAAGTTGAATAGCCACTTAAAAACACAAATCTTTGAAAACACAACCAGTGAAGAGGGCCGAGGAAAGTCTATTCTAGCAGTTATTGAACACATGTCACCCAAGTCCGGGGTAAAGCAAAAACGGTTCCAAGATTCATGTAAGAATTACAAACTGAAATTTGCTTTGAACCAAAGCCCATTTATTTTGTATTAACACGGAAGTAAACCAAATGAACGCATGTTGGGAAACTGATGTGCAATATAACTGTTCTAAACACTGGCACATACTCTGCAGGTGAAAGCCCAATTCAAGAGAACATGCAAATCAGTATTAACAACATGGGAATAATATGCCAATGGTCCATTGGCGATGGGAAGCTAAAGAATGACAACATTAAAGATAATCTTAAGTGAACAGAGACTAAACAGAAAACAGATTAGAGGTGGTTGAGGAGGTGGGGAGAAAGGGGTGGGTAATGAAGGTTGTTCCCTAGGGCAATGGGAGACCAGGGGAGTCAAGGAACCCTCTTGGATCCCATGAAACAAGATTGAGCTCCTAGATAAAAACTCAACCTTGTGTTTCAATAACATCACTTACATTTTAGGTTTTATGGAAAATAATCACGAAGGACACACATTCTATTTGTACAAGACTAATTTTCCCAACCTCCATTAATAATACAAATATCATTACATTTTGAGCTTGGTGTGCTGAATCATACCATTCATTCTGGATACCAGGTCTGGCACAATGCAGAAGCACCACTGTGCGAAATATCTTCATCTACAGCAAACTGGCTTTGTCGTGCCTCAAGAGCTGCACAGCTTTAAATATTGTTCTACTAACCACGACAATCTGAATATTCTGTGCACCAAGCGGTTAACAAGTTACGTGCCCAATTGTTACGCTCACCTGGTATCCACAGGGACACCACCCAGCTGGGTTACTCGCTGGTATGCTTCTCAGCTTTGCCCTGATGTGGTCTGTGGGGAAGGTTCTGCCTTGTGGTAGAATTAGGCGTGCTCTCCATCCTGCCTGCTTTACAGGGGCGCGTTGTCTTTCGTGGGCGAGTGCGGTCCAGTTACTTCACTGACGCCGGCCCGTTTGATATTGTTCAGGTAGGTCTTATTGCTGTTCTTTAGTTTTGTTGCTATCCTGCATGCCTTTCTTTTTTTAAAATGTCTCTTTTTTCTCCCTTAGGTATGCGGAGCTTCTGCGCGGCGAACTGGCTTGGTTGAGCTCCGCTGGTAAATGATGGCGCATTAAGATGATGCGGTAAGTAAGCACTATGCGCAGCGCTGCAAAGTCTTGCCTTTGCTAACCTGTGTGTTCCTTCCTTGTAGGTCGCGGTGTTCTTCAGCACAAGTGGAATGTCCGGAGTGGTGCCAGCCGAGATGCGACCAGCCAGGTAAGCCTTTTGAGCAGCTTTCTTTAATGTTGCCTCTATCTTCCTCTTTCAGGTTGTTCTGTCCGGGAGGCGTGCAGATTCGAGGAAGCTGTTCTCAGTAGCTGCGAGTGTTTAAAGATGAAGACCGGAGGTAAGATGCTGCTGCTAATGATGTTCCTTTTGTCTCCTAGCAGGTTCTGGTTCGCAGAGGTTTGAGGTAATAGCTGGACACAGTGAGCGTCACGTTGCAAGCTGCAAAGTAATACAAAGCATGTTCTGCAGTCAGGGTGTGATTTATATAGCCCAGGTAAAGTACTACCAGGGAAAGTAGTTTCAGGCCTGCCACACCCAAAACACTAGACCGCATAGCTTGGTTCTTAGGAACCAAGCTATGTAGATGCCTCCATGTTGGCTGACAACACAATAAAGTAGTTCCCAAGCACATTGTTGTTCATGGTGTATGAGCCTGGCGCCATAGGCGCCAGGACTGGCCCCATGAGGGCTTTTGAAGAGGATGCCAGGCTCTAGAGGCCCGAGTCCTGACTCCACCTGGCCAATGGGTTTGGCAGAGGGGGTTTTGGGCGAGGGTCGTGACACCAATAACCTCGATAGGAAATATTGAACATGCCTGTGTTGTGTAATGCTAGATGAGCCAGACCTGGGGGGGGGATTCTCATTACTGCAATCACTACTACTACTTTTTTTTTAAAAAAAATATATACGTTGTTTATTAGTTTGTTCAACAACTTTACAACTTTTGAAATTTTACAAATTTTCATATAACACACAATAACTTTTCAGAGTACAGAACCTTCCTTAAAGTTAGTCAGGCACTTAAAGTATTTTTGTAGGTCATTATCAGCAGTAGCTAAACAAGTCAGAAAACAAGCAGAAAAGCATCAACTAACAACCATGACCATTTGCTGAGACTCATCTGCTCAAATTGTAGCAGGCCCAAGTAATCTAAAATGGGGCCCTCTGAGTGACCATAACTGATGGTGTCGGCAGCAATCTCAAGGTGCATTTTTGAAGGAAGAACGTGTGTTTCAAGCTAAGAATCGATTACCTACAAAAATAGGCATTAGTATGACAGAGATGAGGGAAAGCAAGACAGGTAGACTGAATTGGAATAAAAAAAAGATTTGAAAAGAGGCACAAGTGAAGTTTTTCAGGAAACAAGTTAAAAAACAACAGCTGTAAAGAAAAACAAGAGTTGGAGATTACAATTTATTAATATTGCATGCATATTTTCATAATGTGATACCTCTACTTGGGCTCCAATTTATGATGCTAGACAAAGGATTTGACAGACTACCAAGGAGCGGAGGCGACTAGGTTGTGTTTTTCTTTTTCAATTTGTGACTAATAATCATTTTTTGCTTTAACATTTCTTTTTGACATTCATTTTTCAACACCATTTATTTCCAAAGGACCCAAGGTTTTGCAGGAATTAAAGCATAGTAACCGAAGATGCACACAAACTAAAACTTCAATTAATAAAGCGCTGTAAGACAATTAGAGACATTAAACACATTTTTGCAAAACAGAACCAATGGAAATTCTGTGGAAAAAAATAGACACTCAAATCTGGAATTTAAAACTGTACTTTTAAAGTGGGTTATTTACAACACCAGATACCCTTTTAATAAGACACATACCCTTAAGAAATACAGTAATTAGATCAGGCAAAATAAATAAATCTTACATAGATTGTCTAAACTCCACTGGGCACAGAATCCAACTTGACGTTTTAAATAGTCTGAGTTATTCGTCCAGGTTTCCAATCTGAGCAACTGATCACTTATAGAGGACTGTGAAATCGTCAATTTATTTTCACCTGATAGATAAAAGCAAAAAATAAACATCAAAAACCTATTTCCTAAGATCTGTTTAATGCTTTCCCAAACATGCAGATCACGAAAGGAGCCTAGGAAATCTACCCACAGCAATTTGTTTCACTGATAATCCTGTTCATTATTTTACACAGCCCTCAATCTGCACATTAATACATTGTACAATTTACTCACCGTGGTGACTCTTATTCAGTCTACTCCATCCCTTGCACCACACAGGATATGGAAAGCATACCTTTTTTCTGAGGCAACTGAACTTTGTAAAAAAAAAAAAAAGGGACACCTCAGTCACATGTGCAGGTGCATCCAAGCCCAACGCTGTATCAGGTTCCATACCACAGCCCTTTCCTTTGCCCCTCTGCAACAGATCTAATTATATTATCAAAGGGGAGCAGAGTATATTGGTGGATCGACTGGAGGACTGGGGCATACATAGCCATTTCAATGCTCTACAGTGAATAACTTATTTATAGTTGTATCAGGTCCCTGTACATCCTGAATCATCTTCAAGACAAGCATTATTGGGTAGAAAAGTATCATTAATGCAATAAACATCTACTTTGCAATTTATAAAAGTTTTAAAAAGGTAGAAATCGGTTCAATAATTCTAAAAAATCATTAGTGCTCAACATAGATCATACTAAAGGATTCATTGTACAAGAGTTCAAATAAAATTGGGGTATTTTAAGCAGATAGGGCCATAAGTCTAAACAATCACGCACAGTGAATCTACTTAATAACAGGGAACCCCACATTCATATCAAACGACTACCTAATCAAGAACATTGCCTGATTAGTATTTCTAATTTTCTTCATAATGAACAAGGGTTTTAAATATTTATCTCTCAATGCCATGCGGCCATTGCACAGAAGCAAAAAATGAACTGGATTTTGTGACGAGTTAGAAGACATCGCACCAGAAATGAGGAGAAACTTAGATCCCACACCAAAACCCAGACGACTACCACAAGTTCCCAAAACATCTTATAGGTTAAAAAAACCATACAAGTCTGGTTTGTGGTGGTTGGAGAAGGAATAGAGGGCCCAATGTTGAGAGAGACTGTCATAGTTAAAACTGTAGCAGTGGACAACTTCAGGAGAAGTGGTGGCGTCAGCAACCCGGAGCGTTCCAGCCGGGCTTTGCAGGAGTGGCGAGGAGAGTCCCCGGAGGGGCATGGATTGAAGAGTTTGATCCGCGTTCGGCTACGCAGAAAGAACAGATGGATCGGGGCACAATAAGGACCTGGCTGCAGGGAGAAGGCAATGGTCACAAAAGAATCGCAATGCCAAAGCAAACGGCAGCAGACCTGTGCCAACGGAGGATAGCTGAGCCCTCCCCAGAGAGACGGTGGTCGCAGGGATATCAACAAGAGGGAAAGAAGGATAGAAAGTTCCTTCACTGGTGTCAGTGGCGTGGCGCTGAGGAAATCGACTGCCGCCCTGAACAAATGTGGAACGCTACGGGCAGCAAGGAGCCGTGCTGCAGCGATGATACGAAAGGTACGGAGCGGGAAGTGAGAAGGGGATACCACGGGCTGGAGGGGGAATACAAAAGCCTGAGGATTAGTGGCAGCAAACTGGGTTACCCAGTGAATAAGACATACGGGTACCGGCTGGATTAAAAAGGGAAGCTGAAAGGCGTTAATAAAGGAGATATCCACACGCATATGCAGACAAATCCAGGAGGTGAATGAGAATACAGAGACAGACTAGGAGAGTCTACTCTTCTTTGTCCCACTAGGCATAGGAATAAACATCGACAATAACCGTCCTAGAACAAACCAACTGGGCCAGAGACCAGTAAAACAAAGAATTGTTTATGTAGAACAACGTGGTGGGGCGAAGAAAAGAAACAATAAGTCATCTGTGCAAATAACAGATCCAGAGTGAACTTGAGAAAGGGGTGTATGGACAGCAACGTCACCAAAGTGTATATTAACATAAGCTTTAAAGTCAAGACCAGGGAAGGGGATTGTCCCCCGGCATACTGAAAATCCACAATAAGTGGGAATAAAGGTGCTTCGTAAATAGTGGATGAGATAGTAGAATGGACAGGAAAAACTAAGCGAAGCGGGTTGTCCCCCCCAGCAATGTAGGACATTTTGAGTTGAAACGCATAAGAAGTAGAACTATCTATACCAAGAAGGAGAAAGGCTGACGAGAAAACAGACAAAGATGCATTATTTTCCCTTGTAGTGGGTTTTGGTAGGATTGTAGTGTGAGCATTAGAATAGGTTTTGGACACAGGAAAGTGCACTTTACTTTGGACATCCTGACAACGACTGGTCCACTAGTTAGTTTTTTTGAGGCAGGGAAACCCCTCAGTTAGGGCAAGTGAGGTGTTTTTCCCAACCCCTTTATTATTTGAATAAAAACCTTGTTAAACTAACCAACACTGTGTCCGTCTCCTGAATTCTGGTACCCCATATAGTGTCAGAGGTGGGATGTGCCTGGCAGACAAGTCAGGGAACCGTGGCCTATCACTATATACTTATGGCAACACCCAAACTATGTCACTGACCAAAGTTGCACAGTAGTTTCAGATCGAAATCTCCCCAGGAGAATCAGTTTTAAACCTTAAACATCTGGTATTATTGATATCCCAAATACTATCTCCCAACAAAGGCTTCTCTTCAAAGGATGACCCATAGCCAATAAGACCAGACTTTCAGACTACGCGATAGGACTTAATAGTAAACTAAATCTGGTTATTGGGTTAAGTGACGACCTACCACCGATCTGACTCCAGTCTACGAAAACCCTCTAAAAAGCTTGAGACAATAGTTTCAGAATATCCCGCAATTGAAGGGGATAGTTCGGAAAACCCTCTGGAAGGACCCTTTGAAGTCAGCAAACTTACAAGAAGGTTTGAAGAGGGCATCTTTTAATTTTCTCCCGAACCTAGGTCCATCATTGTAGAGACCAAACCAGAAAACATGACCACCTTAGAACTTTTAATTCAACTCCTCGTGGATCATCGAATACAGGCAGAGCATAGATTCCAGGAAGGTATAGACAGAGGGGTGGCCATTCACCAACGCCCCATCCTAAACCATGGAATTCTACAACCTTAACAAGACAGAGGACTTGGATAATTTATTCTTAAACTTTGAATGTTTGTTGCAACAGTTTCGATAGAGTGAGGAAGTAAAAACCTGTTATTTGGCACCACTACTGAGGGGAGCATTACAATGGCATACCAAAGCCTAAATGCCTTGAGAACTCCTACCTTTGTGGAGATCAAAGGGGGCTTTGGTTGAAAGGTCGGTCAGACAGAAGTTTTACTGGAATAAATTCTGAGACCTGAAGCTCGCCCCAGGAGAAAGCCTAGGGGCATGGGTACAGATCATCTTATCCCTGTGGTTGAGAAAAAAATAATTATATAAGCCCTAGCTTTGGAGCAATTTGTGGATAGCTTGCCATCATTCTTGCAAAAGTGGTACTACAACTGATCAAATCAACCTTAATGTTATGCTATGTTACTTGGCATTTATATAGCGCCTTATGTATCATTGGTATGACCTCAAAGCACTGGTAGGTTGAACGCTCTCGGGAACCGCAGTTCAAGGATATATATGGTGCGTGGGCGCACCGGATATGTGTGCAGCTGGTGTGGTTGTTGCATGATCGCTGCTTCTAATGGTCACCACAAACAGCCCAGAGCTTCTCAGAGGCCAGTAAACAGATAAAGGCCTTGCATAAAACCGAAGAAGTTACAAGTGAAGTAAAACCAGGTCTGCGCACTATCCCATCCACTGAAGTGAAAGCAGGGATGAGACGGTTCCCGCCAGAAGTAACTCCACGAACCTTTAAGTCAAGACCTAAAGAGGCAGAAGAAAAGAGGGTTCCCCCCCCAAAGCATGTGGGAACAGCAAAGCCCAAAGATAAAAGACCTCCTATGGTTCTATCCTTTACTTGTGGCGAAAAGGGGCACCTGGCCAGACATTTTCCAAAAAACAGGAAGGAAGAACCTATGGAGATCAGCTGGATGTCGGGAAGTCCCTGAGATCAGCTACAGAACCAGGAAGAGGATGAAACAGAGAATATCACCATGTGTTTCTCTTTACCAGTCCTTGTAAAAACACATGAAAATGCCACAGTGAATGGCATACCATTAATCATGATGGTGGAGTCTGCGAGCAAGCAGACAGCCATCAGGCCCGAACTTCCTTTTTTTCGTGAGGGAAGACGGGGATTGGACCCTGTTCAAATCACTTGCTTCCACAGGGACCACAAGGTATATCCTTTAACCCCAGCGGCAATTAAAATCAGTGCCGACGAGGAGACGAATACAGCAGTTATGGCCGGACTTCCAGAAAAAAAAATAATAGGGTCATACTTGCCAAACTAAAATACAATTTTTCAAGACCGTAATCCCCTACAAACCACCTATTTACCATTCGATAACTGGGAGGAGGATAATTTGGGAGAGGATACGCCTGCTTGGTCTTGGGGAGACATTTTGGTAAATACATCCGGAGAAAACACCTCGCCAGTTTTAGATGGGGAAACCTCAGTCTTCTGGGAAGGGTATGTGACGAGTCAAAAGACATTGGGTCTCATGAGACTGGCGGTAGCCGTGCCAGTAAATCAGGCACGGCTGCCGCGGAATCATTTTTTTTTCAGCACCCGGGAATGGGCAATTACCCGGGCATTACGGCCCCACCGAACCCAGTAATTGCTCATTCCCAGGTGCCGGAAAAAAATGCTCCCCATTTCCATTCGAGCCCCAAAGGTTTCAATGGGAATAGGGAGACCGGATGCACCGGCACCATTCGTGAATGATGCCGGTGCATCTGACATGTTCTGCTCGCGGGTGCCGGTGAGCCCGCAAGGTCAGACCTGGCAGGCGAAAAGGCACCCGCGAGCAGACCTTGTAGTTTGCCGGTCCGGTAACAACGGTACCGGCAAGCTTACCCGTTGTTACCGGACCGGCAACCTTATAATGAGACCCACAGTCCCGGAAATAAGGAGAATAAACTTGGCTCCCACACCAATACCCAGACAACTACCACAAGTTGCCACAACACCTTATAGGTTAAATCCTGATACACCATATGGGTATATGTATTGCTACAAGGTGAAAACGGTGACCTGAGGTACAGAGGAAGAATAGCTGAGTCCTTTGTTTATGTCAACTGAGAAGACCAACAATAAAAGAGACGAATGACAGAGTCTGGTGTGTGGTGGCTGGAGGAGGAAAAGAGGACCCAATGTTGAGAGAGACTGTCGTAGGTATAACAATAGTAGGGGACAAGTACAAGAGAAGTGGCAGAGTCAGCCACCCAGAGCCTTCCAGCCAGGCTTTGCAGGAGTGGCGAGACGAGGAACTGAGCGGCGTGAACGCCGTAATTGACATTGGCAAGAGGGTTTAGGGCATCACGGAAATTAACGTGAAGCTCTAAATCAAGGTCTAAGAGTGAGAAGAGTCCCCGGACGGGCACGGACTGCAGCATTTGATCCGCGCTCGGCTACGCAGAAAGAAAAGAATGATCAGGGCACAATAAGGACCAAGCTGCAGGGAGAAGACTTTTGCAAAAGAATCGCAACAAGTGAATGGCAGCGGACGTGTGCCGAGGAAGGATTGCCGAGCCCAGGAGTTGAATGAGAATACATAGACAGATGAGGAGAGCCTTCTCTTCTTTGTCCCAGTAGGCATAGGTATAAACATGGACAAAAACCGGCCTAGAACATACCAACTGGGTCAGAGACAAGTAAAACAACAAACAATTGTTTTTGTAGAACAAGGTGGTGGGGCGAAGAAAAGAAACAATAAGGGATCTGTGCAAATAACAGACCGAGTGAACCTGAGAAAAGGGGTGTATGGACGGCAATAGCACCAAAGTGTATACAAACATAAGCTTCAAAGGAAAGACCAGAGAAGGGGCTCGTCCCACTGACATATTGAAAATCCAAAGTGTGAAGAAAGGTGCTTCCTAAATGGTGGATGAGATCGGAGAAGAAAGGGAAGCAGATCTACCCCTCCCCCCGGCACTGTTGGAAACACATAAGAAGTAGAACTAACAATCTATACCAAGAAGGAGAAAGGCTGAAGAGAAACATCCAGAGACATCTTTTTTTCCCCTTATAGTGGGTTTTGGTAGGATTGTAGTGTGAGGGTTAGAATAGGTTTTGGACACAGGACTGTGCACTTTATTTTGCACATCCCGACAACTGGTCCACCACTAGTTAGTTTTGTTGAGGCAGGTAAACTCCTCAGAGTTTGGGCAAGTGAGGTGTTTTTCCCAACCTCTATTTGAATAAAAACCTTGTGAAACTAACCAACACTATGTCCGTCGCCTTACTTCTGGTACCCCACATGTTTCAGACATATAGCCACAAACCGGTATGTAGAGTCGTTTCCCATTCCCCAGCAATTGGTAAAGGTGGCAACATTTGAGATATTAAATGTCAACTTTAGAAAAAAGGGCTTGTGCTATGGCTGGTCTATGGGGGTCTGACCTTATCCAGATATTTTTTGAAACCTAGTTCGGTTTTGCATGCTAAATATTCTGGGCCCGTGCAAAGAAAACTGCATTGATCGATCAATTTTCTCAGAGTTTGATCCACAGCTATCTTTTACACTCACCAAGTGTGTTTTGTTGATAGCATGTGGGCTTATCCACAAGGATTCCCAGTTCAAATAAAATACGTTTTACATGACAAAACTATTAGGGAGAATTCTAATTTCTGTGCCAATTCCCTTTAACCTTAGAGACCCCCATCTCTTCTGCTGGACTTCATGACTTTTTCATTTTAACCGTGGAGTGAGACCTTTTTCTCACTCTCATGTGTTTTGACCTGATTTGGATTATGCGATTCCTCTGTTTTTGAAGTCTAACAAACTCCATAGCATCTACTTTCTGTATGGTGACACACAGCACCCTCAGTGCAGTGTCACAAAAAAATCCTTTCGATTTATCATAAGGTTTAAATACCTTTTCTTGTGTGAACTACTGTTCTCAAGAATAGTAAAGTGAAATTGACTTTACTTACCTTTTCGCTTTGTAGGTCCAGCACATGTTATGTGGAGTGTTGGGGGGTTACCTAGTAGCCCCTTAACCTACATTCTCATGTAACTTTTTTTTATGTTACCCTCCCTACTTTAAATGGCTGGTGGGAGTGGTTTTATTTTCCAACCATTGTGTTTTTCTACGGCAGGCTGAATCCTCAGCTGCAGTACGGCACCCCTGGGTGACCATTCTGTGAAAATGGCCCTGGTCGTCTTTTTTTGCCATTTTCTGTTTTTGAGGTCTTTCTTGGGTTCTACTCTGTGCGGTGAGCCAGGTTTGATCCCTTTGTTCAATTTGCCTTTTGCAGTCTTCAGCGCTGAAGCCTGCCTCTGGCTCCAGTGTGTCTGGAAAGCTAGAATGTGAGGGAGGTTCCCGAATCTCCCCTGTCCTTTGTCTCTAGGAGTGCATGAATGCAACCAGTCCTGATTGGCTGGGTGTCCTTTTAGGACGGCCACCCTGCTGTGTGATTGACAGCCTAGTCTGTGCATGAATGGGAAAAACCTTCTTAAAAGGCGAGGATTTTGGGACTAGAGGCAGAGTCGACCACTGAAAGAAACAGCTGACGAAGAAACCATGAACGAAGCTTGCTGCATCTTCCTGGACCTTTGAATTGCCTGGTAAAGCCCTGCTGCTGTGCTGAAACTCCTTTTTCTAATCGACAGGAGAAGCTCCGGAGGGACGACTTCTTCTCTTGTGTTAGTGGGACCAACTAACCCAGAGACGAACTCCACTGGACCATCTTCTCTGATTGGCTGTACTTCACTGCTGCAAGAAACGAGTGCCAGGGATTGAGAGTCGAGTGCAACATCTGAAATACGGCCAGAAGCTAGCGGGGTCTCCTAAGGACCCTCCAGAAGAAGGACGACCAGAGCGCGAGTCCCCTCACCAGAGTGCAGGACCCAAGGAGTGAAGGAAGCCCAACCGGTATCCAAGATCTGCGGTGGTGCAGTTTACCAAGCGCTGAAACCGCGAAGTGCAACTGAACCGAAACCAAACTTTGCAAAAGATGTATATGGGCTACTCTGAATGTTTTTGCAAAGTTTGGTGAGGATTCGTCCGGGGGGGGGGCAGGGGGAAGTTATAAGAGGGGGTCCAAAAACGACACGCAACGCCTCTGCCGATTGGCTGCAGCGAGCCGTGTTCTGCGTCAGATTGTTTGGATGCGCCCGACATCTTGGAACCGCCGATAGCGGAGTGACAAGCAGCACAAACATGCTATATTTATAAAACTCTTTTGCTGTGTCAGAGCGTTGGGAAAGGTTCAGACAGTAAGACATGGGTGATCAATGCATTTATTCTGGCGGTCGGTCTTCATGATGTATTTTCTATGGCCACTTTGTACGCCAGAAAATGAGGGGTCCAATAACGGTAGTATTTCAGTCCATGCAGTGCAAAGGCAACTTGTAACTGTTGTAAGGACACGCGTGGTGTTAGCGACCATTGAAATTGACAACATGCCGTATTTGCTTTACTTTTCCTATGGGTATTGTATTCATTAGTACGCCGCCATGGGTGTGGCATGCTATGGTGGTTGTGGCCAGGGCCTAGAGTCTTGGATGCATGGCCATCGGCCCAAGACTGTAGGCCCTGGCCACAACCACCACATCATGTCACACCCATGAATACACTCGTGGCATTGCGTATCGATTGCCTGGTTGTGGGGAGTGTGTACACTCTTGGCATGCACCCAAGAACAAAGTTATAAGCACTGGACGTCCAAGCCACTGCACATCTATCCCATGTAATATCTATGGACATACAGCTAGGAGTGCTGCCTCTGGCCAGAAGCACTGAAGGATACCACACCTATAGAAAAACCACAACTACCACACATCACTGAGGTGGTTGTGGGGAGACCCTGCATTCTTGGGTGCATGGCCTAAGGCCATGCACCCAACAAGAAAGTTATAACCTCTTCACTTACAAGCCAACATGGGTTTTATCTAGTCCAGTGGTTGTGGCCAAGATGTATACTTTTTGGTACATGGTTGCAAGCATGTAGACACTGCACACAACCACTGCAGCTTATCAAATTTATACTTCACACCCACACAATCGATTATGTATCTGGCAGGTGTGGCCAGCTCCCAGAGTTTTGTGTACAAATTCAGTACATGCTACATTTACAATGTTTCCTTCTATGGGTGTGCTACGGATTTTCACGCAACCATGAGTGTAATATGCTGCAGTGATTGTGGCCAGGGCCTACAGTCTTGGGTGCATGGCTGTAGGCCGGACGCCATACTTACAAGACTGTAGGCCCTGGCCACAGCCACCGCAGCATGTCACAGCAATGAATATACCTGTAGTATTCATTATTGATCAGATGGTTGTGGGGAGTGTGTACAGTCTAGGCTGCATGGCCGAAGAAACTTCTAAGCACGGGAGTTATAAGCCACTTCACATCCATATATTGAAATGTATGCTCATACACCTAAGATTTTAGGCCCTGCCCACAATCACTGCAGCATTTCACAGCTACAGAAACACCCCTAGTATTGAACATCACTCAGGTGGATGTGGGGAGGTTCTGCAGTCATGCGTGCATAGCCATAGGACATGCACCCAACAGCACAGTTATATGTAGTGCACTTACAAGGCACAATGGTTGTGATATGGTGTGGTAGTGCATCACTCAGGTGGCTGTGGGGAGGGGTTGCAGTTATGGGTGCATGGCCAAAGGCCATGCCCCCAAAAGCACATTTGTACATAGTGTTGTTATATGCCCCAATGGATGTCATATGGTGTGGTAATAGTGGCCAGGATGTAGAGTATTTGAACAAAGTAATTTGCACTGCATTTGTAAGCACCTATGGATTTTATATACTGTATACCCATTCATTGATAAATCTATGGCCTCACACTCACGTCTGTAGCCTGTGGCTACAAACTACTGCAGCATATCACAGCTATAGGTACACTTGTACTATGCAACATCATTAAGATGGTTGTGGGGAGGGAGTAGCATTTTGGGAGCATGGCCGAAGGCTATGCTCCCAAAACCAACTTTGTACGTAGTGAAATTACAAGGCACAATGGTTACAATATGCTGTGGTGTTTCTGCCCTGGACCCAGAGTGTTCAACATGTCCAAAGGCCATGCACCATAGACTGAAGACATAAGCAGTGGGGTTATAAGTGAATATGGGTGTGGTGTAATGCAGTAGTTGTGTACACGTCCTAGCGTCTTGGCTGCATGGCTGCAGACGATGGTCCCAAAAGTTAACTTAAAAGTAGTTAATTTACAAGGACCATGGTTTTGATATGCAGCGATGGTTGTGGGTAGGAACTATACTCCTTGGCGTAGGTGGTAGGTTGCACAACCAAGATGCAAGTGCCAGCCTACAGCCACAGCAGCATATTGCTACCATAGATTTGACGTGTAGGTTCGCTTGTGTACAAAATGACTGCTAATATACTTACCCCTTACTTTATTCAGAATCCATATATATTTAAAATGCCTTTAGTACTTGGCAGAAGTATCCTTTGTTAATTTATGTGATAAAAGAAAAAGGTATGTTAGTTTTTGTATTTTATGAAAACTTACTACATTGCATAATAGACGGTTAACTTTTTTTTTTTTTTACCCTCATATTTAGTTTACAATCCAGTGTACTGTGCATTCCGCTCCGTTTCTGTGTTTGCTTTTCTAATCCTTGGGTCTGGGGGAAAAAAATCCTTGTTGGATAAAAAAAAAAACCTTTATTTGCTATGGTACCAACTACTTCCTTTGAGTGCTTCCTTCTTTTTTCTCATTAATGTTATGTTTGTTGCCTTGCTGCCGATTTTTAACAACAGTTAGATACCTGTAGGCGTATTCTAACTGTGCATTTGTTCTTACAGATCTGTGACATTCATTTTTTTGTGTTGTTGTTATATCCTCTTGGGCAGTTAGATACCTGTAGGCGTATTCTAACTGTTTGTAGTCTTTCACATAATTTTTGGTAATCTTGAAGTACACATTATTTATTAAATTTTGGCTTTAAGAAGATTAAATACGCATTTGTAAGATTAGCTGGCAATCTCTGCTTTAGAGTAATGGTGCTATCATTACATTCGAACCATCCACATTTCTTTTTAATGTATGCTGTGTAGTGACCTGCACTGGTTGTAGTTCCTGCATGGTAGATAATACCTACTTGTTGTAAAGGTTTTCTTTCCAAGTGACACTTGACCGTGTGTGAATCCAGTCAGTTTGCAGTTGTTTTAGTACCATCTGCATTATAACGTAGAAGCATAAGTATTATGTAGGCACTATGTGCTTCTATCAGTAAGGTGGAGCGATTGTCTGAATTGCAAATAGTACATCATCTGCCATGGTTTGCATTCTGTACAAGTTGCTGAAATGGAATAGATTCACAATTAGGTATGTAAACATACACAAATCGCTCATTTGGGATTTGTTCCTGTATCACATTGCTAAAGAGAGTGCATGTATGTTTCGACAGGTACGAAATCTGGAAGATTTCATTTACAGGTATGCTTTTGTTTTCCAATACTAGTAGTAAGTACATTAGAAATTCTTGTGGATCTTCTTGTGAGTTTATAGTGAATCTCACCATTCTAGCACAGTGGTCCAATTCTTGCCTTATTCCATGTACACTGTACGTGTTGTCAGGATTATTTGTCGCGTTTCTATGAAGCACTAACATTTGCAAACACAATTGGTCTGTACTGTGTAAGTAAATATTGTTAACAAATGGTGGCAATTGAAATAGAATATTCATTGCTACATTTGCATAGCAATTTACCCCAGTTTCATTTTCAAATTTGAATGGACCAGCTAGTTCTGCATCCGAGTGCATTTTTCAGAGTTTCTGTTCCTTCTTTGAAGACGTACCTGGTTCACATTCCCTAATAGGTTCTTCTTTGTTTGTGGCAATTGATGAAGCTTTAGCGTCTTTTGTGTTCTTTGAGGGATTTGCTGTTTTATTCTGTTGCATTTCTGTTTGATTTAGTTTTCTTTTACCACATTTTCCTTTATCTGGAACAGGATATTGTTTCAGATGGGGGGGTGTACAGTGAACGCAGTCTATTGTATTCTACAATGCAAGGAATATCAGCTTTGACTTTACTTGCATCAAAGTTCATTAGCAATAGACCGTCAAGTGTACACAAGCGTGATAATGCTACATAGCTCATGCCTTCTTTAAAGACTGTGTTTCCTATATCTATCAATGCTTTGTCTAGGGTAAGACCTTGGGATTTATGAATGGTAACTGTTTATGCAAGAGTTAGAGAAAAATGTTCTCTACGTACATACATGTTTTTGAAGAGAAGGAATCGAGCAATTGAGCGCCCTATCCTTTTCACTTCTGAAAGTTTATGAAAGCGAATATTGACAAACTGAATATTGCGATCATGTGGGTATGATTGAAAGCCAACAACTATACCCAGTGCTCCATTAACTAGCCCTTGCTCGACGTCAAGGTTACGTTTATGCATTACTCTACAATTTAAGGATAATTTTAATATTTTTTCCAATCCAGCTGTGTTGGAGATTTAATTTTTTAAACTACTTAGTCTTGTTGTGGTTTGCTCACACATGGGTACTGTCATACCACGTACGTCTAGTTTGTCTGTAGCCCTAATTTCCATAATTGGTTGCCTTTCTTTATTTAACATTGTTTCATTGAATTTGAAACAGCTTGCAAGAGTTGGCATTAAGGCCATACAATTGACTTTTTTGTGCGCTAATTGTTCCATTACATCAGTTGCACATGCATTATCGCCATAAGGTGCATGAATGTGCTGGTTTTTCAATACTACTTGTGCTTCTTGCGATAGTACACCAACTCTAATACTTTTCAAGATGTTGGCAAAAGTGAGATCTGCAGATTGCTGCATGTTCTCTGTTAATTCTCTGTATTGGAAATGTTGCCAAAGGTTGACATTTCCTATGCTGCCAACAGTTTTACGGCACAGTTTGTGACCTAGGGTTTCAAAAATGGGTTCACCTTTCACTGGTGTCAATTGTAGAAGATCTCCGAAAACAATAATGTGCTTCCCTGCAAAGAATTCTTCGTTGCTATTTTTAAGTATTTCCTGCAATCTGAGGTGAATCAAAGCCAACATTAGGTCGGAGACCATGCTCACTTCATCTATTAGTAGCATTTTCATTTGTTTCAATACTCTGCGTGCTTCCATTGCAGCTTCTGCAGAAAGTTTTTCAATAGTCAAATTTATTTTGATGCTCTACTGGAAGCCGTAGGAATCGGTGTAAAGTGACACCGCCTATGTTGTAGGCAGCTAAACCTGTGGGGGCCGTTACAACAGCTGACAGTTTGTTGTTTGTCAATTGTTTAAGAAACTTGCTGATGATTTTGATCAAGAATGTTTTTCCTGATCCAGCTTCACCACTCACGTACAGCAGTATAGGTTTGTAATTTTGGGAGGTACATTTTTTATTTTCGTGTTGTACGCCATGTACAATTTGTTTTGTTACGTCTTCAAAAATGGTGCGCTGATCGTTGTTAAGTTTTGCTTGTTGTACAGTTAAGTCTTCTGTATCTTCTTGATACTGATACATGGTGTTTTCTACTTCTGCCATAGCTACTTCTGCCTTATTAGCTATTAGTGGTTGTCCTAGTGGTTCTTGACTTCCTGTTACAAAAGGTTGACTACTGTCGGAAGAGGCCTTATGTAGTTGGGCCTGAAGTTCTTCTTCCTGTTGCTGCTCAATGTGTAACATTGTTTTGTACTGTGTAAAGTTCAAATCGGTGATAGCGCTTTCATTTGCTTTGAAAGCATCTTCATAGCAGTCATAGTTATCTAGTATGTCTTCCTCTTTTCTCCACGGTTGAAAAAGTTGTAACAGACATGTAATATAGTTCTTTCTGTTGAGGGGTTTTTAATGACAATTTTACATAATTAATTAAGCTTCGTTTGATAAGTTTCACTAAGCTCCCTTCACAATCGGTCACTCTATATCTTTGTTTGCTTTCATCAGGTTTTATATTATTTTTGTATGCAAAGTTTTGAGCTATGTGGTATAGACACATGCTTTCCAAAGTGCTACTCCTGTTCGGATAGTATGTGTCCAGTAAATAGTTTTTTAGAATGTCCTGGCTGTTGGGATCATTTCTGACAATTGTTTCTATGTCCTCATATGATTTCAGCACTCTTTTCCTAGATTTAGCAGGACCAAGACTTAGCCATACTATGTTGTCAGACTTTTCATACAAAGCAGTACCGCTTAAACGACATGCTGCTTCATAGGCGCCACATTCTCTATGCAAGAGCATTTTTATGCCTAGGCTGTACAATTTCTGTGATAGTGTTTTGTCGGATGCTAGGTCATCCCAGAGGTCTTGAAGCTCTGTTTTTTCTGCTTTTGTTATGTAGGCTGTAACATATTGTGCAAAAGCAGTAGAATTGTCTGCAATGTACTGCACATCTATGTTTGCATTCCATAAGAGGGCAATGATTGCATTGTAATCATTGATATACTTTGATTCTTCTGTTCTTTTTATTTATTATGTGTTCTTCTGTGATTTACCTTTAACACTATGTCGAACTGAAGACATGAAGTTGTTTACTTCACCTGTTTCTGTAACTGGTCTAGGGAAACCAAAGTGGCATTTGGTGTAGGATTTACCTTTGTTTTTGTATTTGCGGCGACAATATTTGCCACATTTGTGTCTTTGAAATTGTAAAATCGGCCCATGCAATCTCTATGTGTCTGTTGTGAAGGGATTTCACAAGTGACATACTTTTGGAAAAACTGCAAAACAGTGCTATCACTGTCGTAACCAAATTTAGGTGCACCTTTGATCCATAACAGCATGTGAATATGTGGTGCTCCTCTCGCTTGATATTCTTTTCTCCAAAACAAGTGTTGCACTTCTCCAAGGGGAGGAACAGTTTTATTGCAAATAAA
Source organism: Ambystoma mexicanum (assembly GCF_040938575.1). Taxonomy (NCBI): domain Eukaryota; kingdom Metazoa; phylum Chordata; class Amphibia; order Caudata; family Ambystomatidae; genus Ambystoma; species Ambystoma mexicanum. The sequence continues at coordinate 956,092,334 of NC_090921.1, read as the reverse complement.
GTCTAGCATGGCAATGAAATGATGATGGAAATACCTGGACACATTCACTGGATCTAGAGAGCAAAGTTCTCCAGGTGTTAATATATCTATGTTGTTTTTGTTGCTGTTTGCTATGCGTAGGAACTCATGTAAATCTTCCCATGCATATTCTGCACAACTTAGTGTAACAAACCAAGTCGGTGGTCCAAGGTTTCTGATCATACAACGCATGTCTCTGTGCCGTCGGAACCAGTATTCCTTTGTACCACACATGTTTGCAAACAAATGTGTTATACTTGATTGTAAAACCTCATCTTTTTCCTGTACTTTTTGTATTAACTGCGTAGCTGACATGTTTTGAAAGTGGGTTCCATATTTCAAAATGTGTGCAACTTCGTAAGATAGCGTTGCTAATTCACTTTCATAGAGTAGGTGGAATATGTATTCCACATTTTGTCTAAATCTAGGATCTTGCGAATACATTCTTAGTGAGCGGTATTCTGATGCCACAATCTGAGTGGGTCTATCATTGTATCTTCCACCTTTGCCAGTAGGAAATAGCAGTGGAAAAGCACATGCTTCTATACCTTTTTCCCCATACACTCATTGGTGAACCTTTGGTTTGTCACATTTGGTAAGTTTCTAGTGCATCATCTATGCTTTCATTGGAATGCAATGGATAAATTGTGTACTGGTCCAAAAGAGTGGATACTGTAGCAGGGTCCAGAAGTTCAAACTGTCCAGTTTCTGTTGGCTCTTGAATTAGTTCAGTTGTTTCCCTTAAGCTTTCTTCAATATGAATTTCCTTGTAGTACTCGTTATTGTCTTTTAGATATTGCAATGTCTAACTTTATGTAAAACCACCAGTTGTTCCCAAATGTTTTTGTCTTTTGTTGGTACACCATTTACTAAGACTATTAAAGAATGTTCTATTGAACATTGCACTCCTAGAGTGTGTACATTTTCGATTAGAGCTAATGGCAAATAAACTACTTTGCCACAAATGCCTTTCACCAATTCAGAGGGAGGTAATTTTGCTGTTTTTGGATGAAGGAGTATAATTGGTTGAAATGGGTGAACTTGTGATGCTCAATGACTCCCACGGAGGCGCTGGCCTGGTTCGCGCTGCTGTGACCTCTTCTAAGGTGACGCGCAGGGTTCGCAAGACGGACTGGACCGGGCCCCCAAATCTGGCTTGTCTGGCTCGCAGAAGTATCCTTCTTAGGGTCTGGAAGGACGAGCTCTCCATCCTGCTTCTGATGCGGGGGCGCGTTGGTATCCAGTTACTTCACTGGATTTTCGGATTGGTGAGAACCAAACTTGCTTGGCTTCCAGGTAAATTTTTTGATAAGAGGTTCCCCTTGTGCCCATGCATTAATGTACTAATGCTAGTGTCTTTTTCCCCATAGGGGCCGGGGTACGGAATACCGGGGAACAGGCACCGACCCGAGATGAGAGGTGAAATCCTTGTAGAAATCAGGTAAGTCTTTAATGAGCGTTTTTTGGTAATGTATTTTCATTCGCTCATTAACGCTGATGTCCTTTTTTCCCCCTTAGGTGCCGGGGTCCGGAAATGCCAGGATGCGGCGCGGACCCGAAATGAAGAGGGAATGAATCAACAGGTAAGCCTTAACATGGAGATTTAGCTTTCCTTATTCCCTTCTCTCTCCCACCTTTTGTTCTTGCCTTTTTCTCCCTAGGCGCTGGGGCGTGACTGCGAATCCGGATGATCGCTGCTGAACATGGAGGCGCCCTGTTAAGGTGAGTGGAATGCGGCGCTGCAGCGATCAACGCGATGAGCTTTTAAATAAAAGTCTTCTTTTTCAGGATTGTCGGCGAGATGTCTCCGGGATGCAGATTTAGCAGGTAAGGACTTTTCCTTCTTCTGTTCTCTTCTTCTCTTCCTTTGCAGGTGATCCAGGATGCTGGCAGGCGTGGCAGAAGTCAGGATGCAGGAGCAGACACGGTGAGCGTCCAGCTGCTAGATGCAGAACAACGCGAAGCACGTGTGGCTGTTCGGGTGGGGTTTAAATAGCCTTGGAAGAAGTTCCAGGTATGTATCCTTCCTCCAATCAGGTATGTATCCTTCCCCGACCACGCCCGGATGGTAAATTAGTCCCACAGGTGAAGTAGTTCCTTTCAGGCCTCAAGGAGGCCGGGATGCTGCAGCATGGTCTGCATCAGGTAAGTGCACCCAAGCACTCCCATAATGAGCCTGGTGCCTATGGCACCAGGACTGATGTCTTTTATGAGCCTGGCGCCATAGGCGCCAGGACACTGTCCAAAGGGCCCCTATATGGGGTTGCTGGGTCTTTCCTTGGGGACTGGATGTCCGCTTTCGGGGACGCAGGGCTTGAACCGGCTCCCCGGGAGCGGGCATCATGACAGAACTGTTTGAATTATGATGCTCTCATACAAATTGAGTTGTTGCAGGATTTTTGGTAGTGGGAACAATTCCCAATTATTTCTAATAGCATGTGAAGGAGTGTGGTTGTTGTCTAATTTTGTAGTGCAGTAACTGCAACATATTAGGTGTTCAGTTAGTTCATATTTGTTTTCTGCAAAAAGGTAGACAGCTAATTCAAACCATTTAGAATCTTCATTGTTTTCTATTTTGTATGCTATGTCTATATTTTTTGTGTTCCTTTTGTAAAACGTTCTGCAGCAACACACACACACACGGTTTGGTACTTCAGCCGATGCCCTTTGAAATTTTAGTATTTCTTTTCTGTATGTGTGTAATAGAAGATGGCTATGTGCAGAATTGTTGCTACTATGTTCTAAAACTATTGCATTTTGTAAGTGGCTTTCACTTCCAAAATATTTTCTCTGAATACGGTCAATTTCTTCTTGTAAGTATTTGGGTGTACCATGCAGAAGAGTATTATTTAAATTGCCTAATTCTGAAGCTGGACTTTTTGCATAGTATATTTTATACACTAGATTTCTTACATTTGAATGATGTACTGATATCTTTTTGATATCATGGAAGGTGCTTTTGCAAATAGGCCCATAAATGCAGGCTAATGAATGTCCTTGTAGTCCTGTGTATTTGCGCACTGGACAAATATCAATATTTTGCAGCACTTTCATTTTACTTTTGTCTTTTCCTTTTAGATACTGATTGAGGAACGGACGTAAAGATGTGAAAGATTGGTTTGGAATGGCACACATTGATGTGCACGGCCATTTGTATACTGGACGGTGTGGTTCTGTCGAATCGAGAGGTAATTCTGAGTTTTCAGGGGATACTTTTGTAAGCAGTGTTTCTTGTTCCATGATGGTATTATTGATTTTTTCACACCCTCGTCCACTGCTATGGATGGCAATTGTGTTTGTTTGATTTTGTTTGTATGCTTCTTCATTAAAATATGGTTCTGTAGTCGTGTGACTCCATTCACCTCCACAAACATTTAAGAAATTATTTTTGTTCACATTCCGTTTATTGCTGAGTTTCTTTTGTAGTTTGGTACTTAGTTTTGTTAGTGCTTTCATCCTACTTAACACTAATATAAACAACTTACTTTTGAGAAGGATTGCACTGTCCACGAGAGCTTGTAGGATTAATTTTCTACCGTAGGTTTTAAGGGTTGAGGATGATTTCGGACCTCTTCTTATTAGATTCTGTAGGACTCTGTGGCGAAACATTTTTGCTAAAATAGTTTTTCTACTGTGGGTTCTTGTTACTATATCAGGATTATTAGGAGCATTGCTAGCTGTACTGGTAGCCGATTGTTTGGCAACATTTTTGTGTTTTGTGACACATTTTGATGGAGGAGGTAAAGTTTCAGTAGTTGACGCTTCCTTTGTTCTGCTAAACGACTGTATTAGCTGGTTTGTTCCTACGTTCTCTAAAAACTCTACTACAGATGGATACTTAGATTGGACACTTTTCTTTTTATTTGCTCTAATTCTGCGTTCCTTTCTACGGACTTGCTTTTTGGTAGGCATTCTTTGTTGTCAGTTGAAAAAAAGAAGGTATGCTTTGGTCTGTTGTACAATGTATGTGTGTTGTGTGCATGCATGCATGATTTTGATGGGGAAGCTGTTTGTCGTGGTGTGTGAAAGTGCATTGGACTCTTACAATGATTTGGGAAGTCTATTTTTTTATTTATATAGCATTACAATGTGCTTCAGATGACAGTACAAAGTGGCATAGTGGTGACGAGAAGCATTATTTGTAAACGAAATGGCATAAAATTGAAACAGCTATTTCTTTCCTAGTACTAACATTCTAATGATTACGTATGTTTGAGTCCCAAACACACAGGGATTTGTGAGCCATTCTGCCTGTTATTCATTGTTTAACAAATGGGGATTTGTGAGTAGAATGGTGCAGAAATCAATGTTTGCTTTGGTGCCCAAAGTTAACAAATAACCCACGCACCCTCATTGAGAAACAATTAGAATATAGAGGTAGTACTGTACTTACTTTTTTTTGGAAAAGACCAGGTTTCTTCAGATATGTCGTTTGCAGTGTAGATGCTGTTGCTTCCCAGGAGAGTAGTCTTCATTGCGATTAAGAAAAAAAAATGTATTCACTTTGTGTGTTTAAAGCAGTGATGACACTGTACACGTTAATTGTGCATCATTTGTCAGAGTATTCTCCTTTCGTATTGCAACAGTGCATGTGTGCATTTCACTTCACTATGTGCTGTCTTTGTATGTTTTTTGCAGTATGTTACTTGCAAGTCCTTCAGAAATGAGAACAATTTTAAGGTTATGAAAATGGCTTGTTTTTTTAAAGCTATTTTATCTATAGGAGAGAGGTTTGTAAGTGATGGGACATTATAGTAGATGGCGAAAAATCGGGAGACCCTCAGAGGGAGATGTCACCACAGCAATCGGGAGCGCTTATTTTTCCCATACGATCACATTGCAAGTAGTATTACTGTAGGCCGTACACAACTCAGTTATTTTGTAATGTAAACTCGAGTTTCGCGGTAAATAGGCATGCCTGTAACGTATGTATAGGTTATGCGGGAGACAATAAACATAGTGCGGTTTGCCAATGAAAAAGCGGACATCTTGCACTTAAAATGGGAAGCGTTGGTATATATTGCCTATGCAGATTTGGCGGCATTAATTTGTTTACATGAAATCATAAGGGTTGCACATCTTCTCTGATTAAAATATGCATACCTGTACTCTATACTCATGCATGTACGCATGCATGGAGGTGTACGTAGAAATCCGCGACACTTCCACAGTCGTTTGAGAGGTAGGTGCTTTGCAACGATATGCGACTTCCATTCAGAGTCATCGATTGTAAATTTGAAGTGCGCAATGTTTCAGAGTTAGATGTGATTGGTGGATGGTTGTGTGACTGCTTAGTTGTGTCCAATGAGGGACTGGATTTGCGACTTATGTGGAAAGGGTAGAAGGACTGGGTAAGCGTTACGTGCCACACGTAGACAACTCTTGTCCGCGGGTAGGACGTGTCACATATGGGTTTCTACAGCAAATCCAGCATGCAAAGGGGACTGTATGAATTAGCCAAACCTACGTTCACATTGCTCTTTTGTGTCGAAAGACGGTGCGTATAATGAAGATGGCAGAGGTGGAGAAGGTCAGGGTTTTGGTGCTTGGAGATATTTTTGTCCATGGCTTACAGCACTATGCCGAGAGTAGGCATGTGGCACACCATTTCGATGTGAGAAGAGTGGAGGTGGTGTGGAGTGCTGAGGGTGATGGCGATGTTGCGTCAATTCTGCAAGTTTGCAGACCAATGCGTACGATGACCTCTCCTCATGTGGTACTTTTGCACTACTGTGCTTGTCATTTGGGGTACGTGAGTTTTCACGTACTTTGTTGGAAGATTTAAGAGAGTTGGTTCAAGCACTCATGAACATCTTTCAACTGCGAAAGTTATTTTTTCCGGTTTACTCCCTAGAGGAAAATGGGACAACAGGTCTGTTTTCTGTCCAGATCAAAGTATTGGGAGGTGCAACATCAATCGTGGCATGCATGCTTTCATGTTACGAGCTGGTATGTTTTTCTGCAGCCACGACAACATTGATCCCAGTAATGCGGCTTATTTTGCAGCAGATGGTGTTGCACTGTTTACTTTGGGAAATGCCATGTTCTTTTGGAACGTACAGCTTGCTCTAGAGAACGTTCTGTAATGGTTGTAGGAGGAAAGAACAAAAATGTTTAGAAAAAACACAAAACAGGTGTCTGTAAGGCATCTGCCCAAAAATAAAAAATAAATGGCTCTTTTCAGAGCCCACCTTCAAGGAGAAAAGGGGATTATTACTTAACTGTACAGTTGTCACGCTCTGATCCTGTACTTGTCCGCGGACATGGCAGTAGTTTGCAGGCAGCGCACATTACCAATGGGGATTCTGGGGTGGAGACGCATGCAAATGAGAATGAGCGCAGCTAGGGATTGGTCAACACAGTTCAGTAGGTCTGTCCTGAATGGAAAGATTTAGTGAGACTGTCCTCTCCCTGACAGGAGACCACACAGCTATGGCTCTGTGTGCTCGAAAACAGATTGTCTCATGCGGAAGTGCACTGGCATGGCGTGCATGGAATGAGATGGCTGGACTTGGTACCTCTCTGTTACTTTACTGACAGAGCGTCATCCTGATATACTTATGATTCATTGCGGAGGCAACAGTTTAGGCCACGTGTCTGGAATTTCTTTGCAATTTGCAATGAAGGAAGGACTTGCGCAGTTCATGGACATGTTCCCCAATTGCCACATACTTTTTTCCCGTATTGCACAAAGACAAATATGGCTGCGTTCTTCTGCATTTGGTCCACAAATAGAGAAAGCGAGACGCAATATGAATAAGGCTGTTTGTGTTTTTGTAAGAGATGTTGGCATGTCCTCATTCCACAATGAAAACATTTTGTTTTGGAGCTCTTTCATTTTTCGCCAAGATGGCGTCCATCTCACATATGCTGGCAACCAAATATTTCTTAACAATGTACAAAATGCATTGCACCCTTTTTTGGAATCACCCTAACCTATTTGCTATTCTGTTTTTGCCAATGTACAGTTTTTGAAGCAGACAACACCACCAAAGGCTCTTTTCAGAGCCACCACTTACTCGCAGCGTAAAGCCCATTGGTTTTACTCCGCATGCACCCTTCATTTCTGTGTCCTACGACTGTCCGCTGACTTTTTCAAAAATGCGGGGGCGCCTACAACGGTCACTTGCTAATTCTACTGTTAAACTGAGAAAGGCGGCTCTGAAAAGAGCCATTTGTTTTACATTTTTATTGTTTTCCACTTTCCTGCTTTTGGCCACACGAAACACTAGGAGAGGAGGGTAAAGGAGGGTAAGGAAGGGACACCAACCACAGGGATAAGAAGGGGCAGGTGAAGAGAGAAAGCTATAGGGTGATCTTTACTTGGGTAGGAAGCAGTTATTCTGATGCTCCATGACCGTAGCCTCAGAAGCACTTCGAAAACTCTCCCCCATGCAGAGTACTGCGTCACAATACATACACACTATTGTCACCTTTGAAAGAAAATGGTCAATAGCATTTCGATTGGCTTGTGAGGCAGCTGAAGGGAGGCGCTCTCCCACAGGAGTGTCTCTTGTGGTGAGAAGATCGGACATGGAGGATGCTGTGGAGGAACTTAATCTACTACATTCTTCACATGGCACCACCTTGCGAACGTCTGCACTGTGGAACTAAGTTAGGTGGCGCTTCATGGTTGTAGTACCAAAGCTGTACACACCAGGTCTCCCGCGACTCAGCACCAACTGGCACTAGTTAAACCTGACCTTGTACGTTCCCACAAATGGAAAACAACCGCCACACCCACGACTCGAGTGCTTGTAGCGCGCAGTTCCTCCACCTCATTCTCTTCTTCCTCCTCTTCCTTGATCTCTACATCCTCACCCGTATATCCCTCTGCAGGCCCTTGGGGAGGTGGGGGAGGTGGTGGTGGGTTTGGGGGTGTTGCTGAGGCTAATGTAGCGACAGTAGCCCTGGATGCCATAACAATTAGTTTTCCTATTGGTCACTACAGCAGTAAAGGTAGCACAACTCAATCTGCTATAGCCAGAAGCACAATGAAGATGCGCTCGGGGGTGTGGCTATTTATAGGGGTGGAGGGATGCGCCTCATCACCATCTTCATCACTGAAAAGCGTTCCAAAAATGTTACACACCATGTCCACAGCTAAGCTATTGTCTGCGATATGTGAAATTATATTTTTATATTGTACAATAATTTGCCTTGTGTGTATAAGTTCTTTTGTACTGTTGCGGAAGCACACAAACTGCGCAAATTAGTCCACACGCTCAGCGTGGGTGCGGTCACATGATGACGTCCTGAACACATCCGCGACAGAAATGGATGTCCGCTGGACAGTGTTCGGGTTCTCAAAGTCTGACACAAGTGAGACGGACAGTTAGGGGCAGGCGCGATGTTCGCTGTACTTATGGTTGTACTGCACATGTGCGTACAAGATATGCTCACTGTACGGACAGGTCCAGTGTCCTTAGGACAACTCCATTTTGTTTGGCTACGAACATGCCGGTCACCGTGCCTGTTCTACAGACGGCACCATCTTGGCTGCGGACGACACGGACAGGTATAGTGTCCTTAACACGCTTCCATATTGCTCATTTACAGACATCCCGGACATCTGGTGTGTTCTAAGAACATGTTTTATGTCGTTTGTAAGCAGTACGGCGAGGTATAATGTCCTTAGGACGCCGCTTTCTGTTTTTTTACGCACAACTTGCACAGATGGTGCTGTCAAACATCAATTCCATCTTAGTTCACACTAGTACTGGTAGGTGTAGTGCCATTACAACATCCACATTCCATTCCTTACGGATAGGTCGAACAGGCGCGCTGTTTTTAAAAAAAATGTTACTAGTCAAACTATTTAACTACAACTACTATACATAAACATTCCAAACACGCACACGCACTTCATTCCAAAGAAATACCGGGGGAAGCAGATACTGACACAAATTATAGGGGAATTAGGATTCAACACAGGCTGTTTATGAGGGGAAGATTTGTGAGGGGAAGAAGGGATGGATGTTTCGTCAAAACGTCTATTTTCTACTTGAAAGTTTGGGGATGGTTCACTAGGGAATGGAGAAGGGGGGCAGGTTTAGGTGGGACAGTGGTAACATACTTTTCCTCTCACACAGTCCTCCACAAATTCCCTTAAACTTTTAAAATTCTCATTCAGTGTCTCCATTTTCAATTCAATCCCTTTCAGCCTGTCTTCTTCTGTGTCGTTTGTTGCCCTTTCTTCTTTTCTTTCCTGGTCTGTAAAAAATAAGTATACATCTATTAAATGTCCATAAAATACTGGCCATTACTTTGCATACGCAGAGTGCTGTGTATCATTGTTATCGCCATCTTCCGACATTTCCCCATGTAGAAAGTACTCTTCCAACCACCTCCCACCTCCCCATTATAGTTCAAATTAAAACCGAAAAACCCCTGAAATTCACCAGTTATGGTAAACTAAGCCACCATACCTGCCATCACCATTGTGCACTGCTAACACTAACACCCAGAACATGAACGATGGCATCACAAATGTCATTGATGACATCACTGACGACACCACATGTTTACCCCCTTTGTTTTCGTTCTCTGCCATACATATATATATGTCCATTCAGTAAAAAAACTTTGTTAAAGGGATGGTACACTTCACATTGAAACCAAAAAACACTGCACATTCCCCAATTATGCTAAACTAAGCAACCATAACTCGCACCACTTACGTGCATTGCTTAGCCTAACACCCAGGACATCAAAGATGACATCACAAGTGTCATTGATGACATCACTGACGACATCACATGTGCATTTACTTTTCACGCTGCACCTCCACTAGTGACTCTCATTAGAATATTGGGAAAAAAATGTAACACATCACTATGATATGCCAAATAGTTCATTAAGCAACGCATTGCTAAAAAATTCCATTGAAATAGTGTGTTCTTTGAATACATGAACGCCCTCAAAAAGGAATGTACCCATTCTATGACAAGACAGGAGGCTTGCATTATGCTTTTCTTTCTTTAATACTGCCATCATAGCATTTAAAAAACATGACTTTTTAAACCTTAGCATTTGTGCTTTTCTGTTATAACAAAGAAATAGCCAAACTGAGGTTTTAAAAGTCCAACTAAAGTGATCCTTCCTTCAAGATGACTATAAAACTAAAACTCCCATGATGCCTATGGGGTGTTGTAGTCCTGACCCAAACTCCTGCTCCAATCAGCTCATTGGTCAGTCTATAAGAACCTAGCCCTCCAGGTCCCTTCCTCTTTCTTTTTTGCTGCCAAAGATAAGTACCTCACATCTCTCTTTAGAATATTTGTGTGCGTATGTTCATAATCCCCAGCGCAGCGTATATAGAACGCTTACATATATGAGTGTGTCCTTCATTGACATTAGAGCGTATATATATATAAAATGTAATATTTACAATTGAAAAGAATATAGTGAGTAATCCGTGTCGCTCGGACGTTCTGACTATTATTTCACTCGTCGTTGTTCCGCGGCGTTGCATTGTTCAGGTTCCGAGGAGGCGGGGCCGGCGCCGCGAGCGAACGCGCTCGCCTCAGGCACCCGGCCCCGCTCCTCGAGGTTCCGCGCCGACGAACAAATCGGGCAGTAGGACCCAGGGGAACGGAAGGAAAGTTCAGTCTCCCAGCATTTCCTCAGGGCCTTTCTGCGCGCGCGCAAGTGATTTCATTGCGTTCGCAGCGAACAGTGAGGAAACAAAGACCTAATACCGGCTATTAAAAAAAAAAAAAAAAAAAAAACTCGTATTTCACCGGAGCGCTATTTAGGGGACAGCTAGAGCAAGAAGTTCGGATACTTCTTTTCAGGCTCTGTGGAAGCAGCCCTGCACAACCCCGCAATACACATATCTCTGTGGAACAGGGGCCTAGCTGCTGCTGTTCCCTGCTGACAGCCCAGAAGTTGGTATTACCAACACTAGAGATGGCACAATCCAACAGCTCCAGTGCTCCACCTTCCACCTCTCCGGAGTGGTCTGAGGAAGAGTGGGGAGAGAGCCCGTACCAATAGGACGCGGATCTCTCACAGAGTTTTAAGATGGTATTAGGTGATTAATTATCGAAAGCGGTATCGCAAGGTGTGCAGCCTATTGCGCAGAGGCTTGAAGTTTTAGAAGCCATGATTCAAGAACAGCAAGCCCAGCTTGCCAATAAGAGGAAGAGTCAGTTGATCGGCTGTCAGCCAGACATCCCTCTGAAGGGATTGAACATAAGGGGCGGAAAGCAGCTCGGAAAACTAAACATATGTTGACCCCCCCGAGCAATCGTGATAGGGAGGATGAGGCTCCCCAAAGACCAGACGACCCTGTCGCTAGGCTGAAAAGAGCCTTCCTGGAAAAGAAGAAGCAAAGCCAGGATAGACCCCCTACCCCAGGGGTGAACAATCTAGGGGACGATGATGAAGGCTATATGCCAGAGGACGAAGGTGGAGACGACGTTGACTCCGCGCAACATGCAGAGGAGACAGTACCACCGATATGTTTGACCCAGAAGCAATCAGGCACCCAAAATCTTCAGATTGGGTCCCGTCGCCCAGAGTAGCAGCCTATATGGCGCAGCATATTAGGAAACCTCTGGACAGGGAGGTAAGGTCCAGGATGCGGTCAGAATGCCCTCGACCAGAGTTGCCATTCAAACTGGCGGAGACACCGGAGCTTGACTCCAAGATGGTCACTTTTGTGACGAAAACAGCGCAAGATATCCGGAAAGGAATAGACAGGGCCTGGCGTGGGTGCCAAGATAAGCTTCTGGACATTGCAGGTCCCTTAGCTAAGATAATGGACCTGGCGGAAAAAGCAAAGGACACAGGAACACCAGTAGACGCTTCGGCTCTGGCGAACTGGGCGCAAAGAGCTGTCTGTCTCATGGGCAACGCTAACTGCGCTATGTCTTTGGAACGTAGGAGAGGTGTTCTTCTGAAAATAGACAATAAACTAAGTGACTTGGCCTCGTATGAGGCTGGTGAAGGAGCTAGAGGTCTATTGTTTGGCGAAGCCTTTGCGAAGAAAATGTCGCAATTTGTAGGCACGTATTCCGCGCTGGAAAGGGCACAAAGCGCAATCAAGAAGATATTCCCGGGTCGAGTTTTTTCCAGGACCGGACGTTACAGGGGTCGTACGTCCGGTCGCTTCAATTATTCCCGTAGACCCCAAGGGCCGCGCGCCCAATACTGGGAAGGGAAGCAACATGACACCTTCTTCCCGTCTAGAGCCAAGTTCCCCAGAGGCCGTAGAGGAAGAGGCTCTCACAGACAACCCAATGCCTCAGGAGGTGAGTGTAATAAGCGTGAAAGTAGGAGGGAGAACCCTTCAATTTCTGAGCGCATGGCAGGCGTTATCGCGCGATGCATGGGTATTACAGGCAGTAGCGGTATTACAGCTAGAATTCATACAGACCCCATTCAGGGCCCAGAACCCCGTCCCATCCAGGTGTCCCGGGGAGAAGAAGAGTTGTTACACAGAGAGTTGCTCAGCCTAGCAGACAAGAATGCAATAGAAAAAGATTCGCAGGGGGGACCAGGATTTGTCAGCAATATGTTTCTAGTTCACCGAGGGGACAAAACTCGTCCGGTGATAAATTTAAAAAGTTTGAACGAATGGGTTGTTTACAACCATTTCAAGATGGAGGGCATCCATTTACTGCGAGACCTCCTCCGAACAGGGGACTGGTTAGCGAGATTAGATCTCAAAGACGCTTACCTCACGATTCCGATAGCCCAGGAACATCGGAGATATCTACGGTTCCGCTGGGGCGGGGAAATATGGCGGTTCACATGTCTACTGTTTGGTCTAGCATCAGCGCCTTGGGCCTTCACCAAAATCATGAGGCCCGTAGCAGCGGCTATTCGGGAAAGAGGAATTCGTATTATCGTCTACCTGGACGACATTCTAGTTCTAGGGTCGGACAAAACCTCGCTATCCAAGAATGTGCAATGGATATTCACGCTCTTGTCATCTCTGGGCTTCTTAGTGAACTTGGACAAATCCCAGCTGGTACCTGTACAAAATATAGAGTTCCTAGGGTTCAACATAGACACAATCAAAGCTACACTCGAGCTTCCACACCACAAAGTAAGAGCGATAAAGAAGGAGATCAGAGTACTGATAGCAAAGGAGATCTCTCTTCGAGCTCTAGCGAGAGTAGTAGGCCTCCTAGCAGCCTCGATTCAAGCGATTTTTCCAGCCCCACTGCATTATCGAGCATTACAGAGGCTCAAGATAAAGCATCTACAGGGAGGACTCGGTTATCACCAGCTGATAACCCTGGATCAGGAAGCGCTTTCGGAGCTTCAGTGGTGGCTTCTCAACATGGAAGCCTGGAATGGCAGAGCGATTTTCGGAGACATTCCAGACATCATTATAGAATCAGACGCAAGCAGATCCGGATGTGGGGCGAGATGCGAAAACGTAGAGACAGGAGGAAAATGGTCAGGACAAGAGTTTACAACTACACATAAACTGTCTCGAACTACTAGTGGGATTGTTCGCAGTGCGTGCTTTTACGAAGGACAAAGTGCAATGCTGCGTGCTGCTGAAGATGGACAACATTTCGGCAGTGCGTTACATAAACAAACTGGGAGGAACGAGATCCCGCATGCTGGCAGAGTTAGCAAAAGATTTCTGGCATTATTGCCTGCAGAATCAGATAACGGTTACAGCAGAATACCTACCAGGGAATCTGAACGAAGTAGCAGACTGGAACTCACGATATCTGGTGGATTCCAGCGATTGGAGACTGCATCCCAGGGTGTTCAGAGCGTTAACAGACCTTTGGGGTCCAGTACACATAGATCTGTTTGCGTCCAGACTGAACGCTCAGACACAGACATATTTAGGTTGGAGGATAGACCCGGGTGCAGCTGGCACAGACGCGTTTCTCCAATCATGGAAAGGGACGCTTCATTATGCCTTCCCTCCGTTTCTGATGATCACGAGGACTCTAGCGAAGGTACGCAGAGAGCAAGCAGACCTATTAGTGGTGCTCCCTATCTGGAAATCTCAGCCATGGTTTCCAGTAGTGATGGAACTTTCTATGGATTTTCTGAGGATTGTTCCGCACCAGCCGGACCCGACCGGGAGAGCGCATCCGCTAATCTTAGCGGGCACTCTACGACTAATGGCCTGCAGGGTTTCAGGAGAAAATGGGAATTGCCTGGCATTTCGCGACTCGCTGCAGACTGTATCAGAGATTCGTGGGCGCCTTCCACCATTAAGAGCTATAACCTGCATGGAACAGTTGGGTGCACTGGTGTGCAGAACAGAGTGTGGATCCCGTTTCTGCCCCTGTAGTACAACTGCTAACCTTCTTAGCAATGAGATTTCAGGAAGGCAACACCTTTAGAACAATAGGAGTATTACGGTCCGCAATATCAGCAGGGTACGATCAAGTAGAGGGTAACGCCATTGGCGAACACCCCACGGTACTGCGACTCCCGAGAGGTATGAAGTTGAAAAAGCCTCCAGAACCGAGATACACGACCCTGTGGGATGTTAAAGAGGTCTTCTGACTTTTCCTGGAATGGCCAGATAACGGTAATTTATCCCGATCCCAGCTGTCATGCAAGCTAGCAATGCTATTGTGTCTTACGGCATGCCGAAGAGTATCGGACGTTAAGGCATTAGAAATAGATAGGAAAATATTCTATCCCGAAGGAGTGGCCTTTACAATAACCAAGCGAACGAAATCAGATTCACGTGTAATCTTATACCCCTATTTTACGGGAAACAAAAAATTATGTGTAGCGCAATGTATCAAAGATTACGAGACCGTCACAGCGCAGTACAGACCGCTAGGTGTTACACAGCTGCTAATAGCGCGTAGGAAGCCTTATCATGCAGTTGCGACAGCGACAATAGCTAGATGGGTGCGCAAGGTCATGCAGTGGGCAGGAATTGACTTATCCCAGTTTGGTGCACATTCTGCGAGGGGTGCTATGGCTTCTAGAGCTTTCTCCGCCGGAGTGCCACTCCAAGACATAATGAAAGCAGCAGATTGGTCATCTGAATCGACCTTTAAGACATTTTATTTTAAACCTGTATCTGATATACCTGATAGAGTGGTAGCCAGCTTTGAATCAGCATAATGCGAGCCTCCTGTCTTGTCATAGAATAAAGATTGCCCACGCTAACAGCTAAGGAAGTCTTCATTCTATTAAAGACGAGGAGGCAAGCATTATATCCCACCCGAAGTGTAGACAACTGTTCAACTAATGTAAGATGTATTTAAGATGTTCAACTTGTCGGGATACCCACCCTCATAATTGGTTCTCCGTTTTTTCCCTAGGAGACGACCAGAAGCAGCATGATCACGAGCACTGAGTCTTCAGAGCGGAGTCAAGATATTCGCCCAGGAGTTGCAAAGAGTTACAGTTCATGGACCTGGGACACAGTTAAATTGGAAATCCTGAGTTGATTGTTCATAAGACTGTTGAGTTTGTTACCGGAGAGTTGGACCGCAAAAGAAAGAGGAAGGGACCTGGGGGGCAAGGTTCTTATAGACTGACCTATGAGCTGATTGGAGCAGGAGTTAGGGTCAGGACTACAACACCCCATAGGCATCATGGGAGTTTTAGTTTTATAGTCATCTTGAAGGAAGGATCACTTTAGTTGGACTTTTAAAACCTCAGTTTGGCTATTTCTTTGTTGTAACAGAAAAGCACAAATGCTAAAGTTTAAAAAGTCATGTTTTTTTAAATGCTATGATGGCAGTATTAAAGAAAGAAAAGCATAATGCTCGCCTCCTCGTCTTTAATAGAATGAAGACTTCCTT
This sequence comes from Ambystoma mexicanum, assembly GCF_040938575.1. Taxonomy (NCBI): domain Eukaryota; kingdom Metazoa; phylum Chordata; class Amphibia; order Caudata; family Ambystomatidae; genus Ambystoma; species Ambystoma mexicanum. Next base: position 956,076,561 of record NC_090921.1, on the reverse strand, counting down.
AGCTGTTAGCGTGGGCAATCTTTATTGTCTGCAAAATGTGCTACTAAGGTGCCATATTCTAAATCATCCCATGTCCACTACTACATTGATATATGCTTCCATTGCAGATTTTTGTACACTGTGCTACTTAAACATCTACGAATGCTTCCCTTACTGCATAATTGTACTATTACTCACAAAACACAAAGAGCCCACAATGTATACCAATAGAAGCATATACAGGGACCGTAACGTAAGCAAAAAAACCTGTTGTATTACCAGAAACTATTCATAACCGTCCTCATTACCTTCCTGCACAGAAAAAAATTGCTGTGTTTCAGGATTCCTTCTTATCCTATGTACATGTATGATATGATGTCATTGTACCCTAAGGAAAGCATTTTAGGAACATATGAGAAGGGTTACAACGACAAATATAGCACGTTTTACCTTTTTACTTCCTGACTGATAGTGAAGAAAGGCACCTGGTTTCGATATGTCAGTAAATAAAAAATGAGGGAGGTACAGTGATGTCATCAGTGACATTTGTGATGTCATCTTTGATGTCCTGGGTGTTAGGCTTAGCAATGCATGTAGGTGGTGCGAGTTATAGTTGCTTAGCTTAGCATAATTGGGGAATGTGCAGAGTTTTTTGGTTTCAATGTGAAGTGTAACATCCCTTTAGCCCCTTTGTTTTCGTTCTCTGCCATGCATATATATGTCCATTCAGTAAAAAAACATTGTTAAACATGTGATGTCGTCAGTGATGTCATCAATGACATTTGTGATGCCATTGTTCATTTTCTGGGTGTTAGTGTTAGCAGTGCACAGTGGTGATGGCAGGTATGGTGGCTTAGTTTACCATAACTGGCGAATTTCAGGGGTTTTTCGGTTTTAATTTGAACTATAATGGGGAGGTGGAAAAGTCCCCTTAAAGTTTTTTTTGTAGTGAATATATATATATATATATATATATATATATATATATATATGATGCATTACTCACCGTAATCGTATTTCTGATGCTTGTATCTGCTTAGATTCACATGCTGTGCATAGGCCGGCATCTAGTGGAAGCTGCGGAGTATTACAGTTTGTTTTTCGAAACTCGAAAATGGTCGTCGACACAGGGCGTGCCAGTAATACTGTCCCTAGTGTGACGTCCACTGTACCCAAGATCCCTCACGCGTCTAGGATCCTCAGATTGTATTTTTTCTGACATGAGGTAGCATGAGGAGTAGCGGGAGTACAGGTAATCCAAGCAGATAGATAGAAAGGTAAGACTACAAACAACCATGTGCCTTCACTCAGAGGGGAGGAAGGGTGGGTCGCATGTGAATCTAAGCAGATACAAGCATGAGAAAAACGATTACGGTGAGTAATGTATCCCTTCTGAGGCTTGTGGAATCTGCTTAGATCACATGCTGTGCATAGATTAGCCAGCAGTACCTGAAGGAGGAGGTGGGATGTGAGAAGGGTCATGAGCAAATAAGTGTCTTAGAACCACTTGTCCCACTTGTGTATCTGTCTTGGAATGGGTGTCAATGCAGTAATGCTGAGTAAAAGTGTGAATAGAGCTCCAAGTAGCTGCTTTGCAAATGGTATCAAGGGGTACATTTGCAATGAAAGCCAGGGTGCCCCAATGCCTCTTGTAGAGTGGGCTCTTGGTGTGAAAGGCAGAGTCTTTTCAGAGAGTAAGTAACAGAGCTGGATACAGTTAATAATCCACTTCGAGATGGCACCTTAAGAGACGCAATCCCCGTCTCTGCCTGTAGCTACGGAGACAAACAGCTGATCTGTTTTCCTTAGCGGTCTGGTTTTATTTACATAGTAGAGGACCTCCCTACGCACATCTAGGGTGTGTAGTTTCACCTCAGCCGAGCTTTGAGGGTCCTGGAAGAAAGCCGGAAGCTCGATGGACTGCTTTACGTGGAATTTAGATATAAACTTAGGTGAGAACCTAGGGTATGTGCGTAAAACCAGTTTGTCTTTATGGACAGTAAAGAAGGGATCCTGCACTGACAGAGCCTGAATTTCACTGACCCTTCTTATAGAAGTAATAGCTACTAAGAAGGCCGTTTTATAATTCAGGTGTTTGAGAGTGCTTTTATGCATGGGCTCGAAAGGGGGTCCCATGAGCTTAGATAGCACCGCATTAAAGTCTCACCCTGGTGGTGGGTTTGAAATAGGAGGGTGAAGTCTCTTTACTCCTTCCATGAAGGCTTTAACTACTGGTACTTTCCACCACGAGACCTTGTTATGGTAAGTGGTGTATGCAGACAGGGCTGCCAGGTGTACTTTCAGTGAGTTAAAAACCAATCCTGCGTCTAGCAGGTGGAGCATGTATGTAACAATAGTGGAAGGAGTGCAATCAACTGGGTTGATTTGTCTACTCTGGCACCAGATAACAAATCTCTTCCACTTGTCAAAGTAACAGTGCCTTGTGTTTGGTTTCCTAGATTCCTTTAGGATGTCCATACACCTCTGTGGTAAATTGAGATGTCCAAACTCTATGACCTCAGGAGCCATGCTGCCAGGTTCATTGTGTTGGGTTGCTGATGCACTGTTTGACCTTGGTGCTGGGACAGTAGGTTGTACCAGGCTGGAAGTCTGATGGGCTCGCACACCGCCATCTTGCGTAGGTGTGGGAACCACGGTTGTCTTGCCCACATGGGAGCAACTAGGACGAGCGTCATCGACTCTCTGTTCATCTTGTTCACCACCTTCCTGATGAGAGGAGTTGGTGGAAAAGCGTACGCAAACATCCCTGACCAGTTCCTCCACAGGGCGATCCCTTGGGAGTCTGGTTGGGGGAACCTGGATGCAAATCCTGGGCATTGTTTGTTTTCGATTGTGGCGAATAAGTCTATAGTGGGGAAACCCCACTGAGAGAAGATATTTTCTACGACCTCTCTGTGTAGAACCCATTTGTGTTCCTCTGGGAGGGAGTCTCTGCTCAGAGCATCCGCTAGGGAATTGAGCTCCCCTGGAACATGTTGTGATGACAGGAAGATGTTCCGTCTGAGTGCCCATATCCAGATTTTCTGGGCAAGCTTGGACAGATTTGGCGAACGAGTCCCTCCTTGCTTGTTCAGGTAGAACATGGCTGTTGTGCTGTCCGTCCGTATCTGCACTGACAGGTTTAGTAGGTGGGGCTCGAACGCTTGAAGCGCTCTGAATACTGCCAGAAGCTCTAGCAGGTTGATGTGGTTCTTGGCCACTGAGGGAGACCAGAGACCCTGAGCTGTGTGGTGGAGATGGTGAGCTCCCCACCCCGTCAGACATGCATCGGTAGTGACTACTGCCTGTACTTCGGGATCGTAAAAGGGTTTTCGCTGTGCAAGATTCTCTCTTGTCCACCAGTGAAGGCTTTGTACTAGTATTGGCGAAACAACCACTAGATCGTCCCACTGACCACTTGCCTGAGACCACTGTTTCGCCAACCATTCCTGACCAGGTAAATACATGACGCCATCATGCCCAGTAAACGCATTGCTTTGCGTACCGTTATTTGGTGACCGGACTGATATTGCGGAATTTGCAGTAGTATATTCCGAATTCTTTCCTCTGAAGGAAATGTCAACCCCTCTTGAGTATCTACGATTGCTCCTAGGAACTGTTTGGAGGTGCTTGGCACCAGGCTTGGCTTTTTCTCGTCGATTGAGAAGCCTAATTCGTGGAGGAGGTCGATAGTCCTTTGAATGTTTGTCCAGCAAATTACTGGGGTTTCCCCCGTTATGAGCCAGTCGTCCATATAAGGGTACACCGGGATTGCCTCCCTGCGTAGGTGTGCAGCCGCCACCGCCAGTACCTTGGTGAATACCCTTGGTGCCAAAGCTATCCCGAAGGGCAGTACCTTGAATTGGTAGTGCCGACTGTCCACCTTGAAGCGCAAGTACCTTCTGTGCGCTGGGAACATGGAAATATGAAAATAGGCATCTTTCATATCCAAGGTTGCCATGTAATCCCCCTTTTTTAGGAGGGGGATTACCTCTTGTAGCGTAGTCATACAAAACTTTTGGGGCTTGACATACTTGTTGGCAGGCCGTAAGTCGCATACTGGGCGCATTGTCAAATCTTTCTTTGGCACAAGGAAGTAAGTTGAATAAATACCCTTGTTTACCTGGTGTCCCGGGACGAGTTCTATCGCGTCCTTTTCTAGCAGGATGGCGATCTCCTCGAGGAGAATCTTCTGATGTTCTAAAGAGTGTACTCTCTGTCGTGGAGGATGGTTCCGGGGACGCTGCAGTAGTTCTATACAGTACCCTGTGGATACTGTTGACGGCACCCATCTGTCTGATGTGATCCCTTCCCAAGCCTGGGTGAAGTTGGAAATGCGTCCTCCTACTGGGGTTGCGTGAGAAGGGACCCTGAACTGAGCGTCACTGCTTTGGTGGAGGCGTGCCGCCTCCTTTGCTGGGGCTGCCTCTGCCTTTACCACAACCTCTCCTATTACCCCTGCAGTAACCTTGGGTAGACTGTTGGCTGTTCCACTGTGTACCCTGCCCCTGGGAATAGTTTGACCCGCTCTGACAATTTTGGCCGCGTGGGCAACGAAAATTTCCATTCCCTCTCTGATTAGGGGGTTTATTGGTTAGTTGGCCAAGGGACTTGAGTGTCTCATATTCGTCCTTGGCATTCTTCAGCGCGTCCTCGACCGCCTTACCAAACAACAGATCGGCTTCCACTGGTTTGTCCAACAATGATGCCTGGGTTTCTGCCTTAAAACCAGACTGCCATAACCACGCATGTCTCTTGATAACAGTACCTTCTGCTATCAATATGCCTGTGTCCTTTAAGGGTTCTGGTGCAGAGGCTATGAGTGCCGCGACTTCTTCCCACTGATGGCAGTTGTAGCTGGCCAACAGGGTGGTGGAGTTTGCAATCCTTGCCTGATAGGCAGACGTTGAAGCTACTTTCCTGCCGAAACCATATTGTTTTTTGCTCTCCTTGTCTGGAGGAGCTTCGGACGACGACAAGGGTGTTCCAGCCCTCTTACGAGTGTTAATGACAACCAGGGAGTCTGGCTTCAGATGTCCTATTATATAGAGAGGGTCAGACTGGACTGCCCTGAAAAGTTTTACAACTCTGGGATTGACTGCTCTGGTGAGGTTCGGGTTCACCAGGGACGGGTCTATTCTTCGCTGAATAGACTTAAGGATAGGGATGGTCTGGGCAACAGGCCTCCTTTCTCCCACTAACTCCTCGGCGAAGTCCCTCTCCTGGACAACGTGGGTGTCAATATGGAAATGTTCTGCTGCTCGTGCGAGAACCTCGTTCAGGAGGGGTTGGTTATCGACAGGGGAGTCGGTAACCGGGGCTTCCTTCTCTACCGGGGAATCTACTCTGTAGGTTTCAGGGTCTTCCTCTTCCTGGTCCTCATCATCCCCATAGTAGCCCGTCCCGGTTTGCTCTTTTACTATGCCAAATTCTTGGTCCTCACCAAAGGAAGTCTCTCCTTGATACTGTGAGTATGGCTGTGAGTATGGTTGTACATCGAAGGGGTCCGAAGACCTCATAGGTGTCTCAAAACGGGGCTTCTTACTCAGGAGGGATAGGATCATTAGAGCCTGAGGTTGTAGACCCTTGTGGATTATATGAAAGGAAATGGTCTGGATTTTTATCATAAAAGTCTGCCAAAGAAGACATCCTTGACATGACCCTATCTAGGTCATCACTCGACCATTCTTTGGAACTGGGAATGACTCTCTCAGAAAGTCTAGGAGACTTATCCTGAGTAGACTTGCTGGTTTTAGAAATAGCAGCAGACTTGGGCTTGTCTGTCTGTTTAAGAGGAGTGGAGTGTTTTACAGGTGTGGAAGAGTGCAGTGGCTGCTTCTTCTGCTGTTTTCCCCCCTCCCCGTGAGTGGAAGAGTGTTTTCCCTGTCCCTTTGTGGTTCCGGAGGTTTTCGACGCCTGGCGTCGAGGATCGGGGGTAGAGTCCCTGTCCTTCGAACGTGGGGCCGCACTGATCTTGTCTGCGGTCTCCGACTCCTGGAGAGCGGCCTGGGGGTGGAAGTCGTCTTCGTCCTCCGAGGATCGAACTTCCGTTAGCTTAGGGAGTGAGGCACTCCTCGCAAGAGTGGATGATTGCCTGGAGTCATGCGGCGATCTCGATCGAGAACGCCCAGAGGACACCGATTCGGACCGTTCTCTATGTGCTTCTTTCCGAGAACTCGACGTCGTCGAGTCTCGGTTGGACTTCGTGTGTTTTGTGTGAGTTGTGTGTGAAGCGCTTGTGTCGCCGGGGGGCCTTCCCCATAGCCGCCCTGTCGGACGACCTTCCGAGGTCGGGGACTTGCGCTCGGCTGTCTTTAGACGCCGTAATGCCCTCGCCGTCCGAAAGCACTGCATCGCTGCCATCGCTGAAGGCGCCCTCCGTCGCCATGGCCGCCTGCCTGGCGTGGTGGGCCCAACGCTTCGTCGAACGGTCCTTAAGTGTCTTAGGTTTAAACCTACTACACGCTCTGCAGTTCGCCTCGGGGTGGTCCCTCGGCAAGCAGAGATTGCACGTGGCGTGCATGTCGACCCAAGGGTATTTGCGATTGCACTTGGGGCAGAATTGAAAAGGGGTACCCTCCATATGCACCTTGAGACAGCGGGCTGGTAAGTGTAGGAAATGTATAAGATGTACCTATATACCAAGAGTGTAGAGTATGTCCAACCCCCCACTCTCCCTACTTGCAGGGCTGAGGCCAGAGGCCTTCCGAGGCCCAAATCCGTCGTGCAGCAGCCGACGGTCAAATTCTTCTCCAAGCCGGGGTCGAGTGTCGAAGTTCGACATTGGGGTGGGGAGAGGATGTAAATTTATCGATATTTTAGCAAAAGTATGGCTAAGATACAAGCATCAAAAATACGATTACGGTGAGTAATGTATCTGCTTAGATTCACATGCAGTGGAAGCTGCAGAGTACTACACTTGTTTTAGAAATTCGAAAAGGGACGTTGACAGGCCGTGCCAGTAACACTATCCCTAGTGTGACTTCCACTGTACACATGGTCCTTCAAGCGTCGAGGTCCCTGAGATTGTTATTTTTCTGACATGAGATAACATGAAGTGTAGCATGAGTACAGATGTATCCAAGCAGATATATATCAGACAAGCTCATAAGCATCCATGCGCCTTCTCTCCGAGGGGAGGAAGGGTGGGCGCATGCAAATCTAAGCAGATACAAGCATCAGAAATACGATTCCGGTGAGTAATGTATCCTTTCTGAGGCTTGTGGAATCTGCTTAGATCACATGCTGTGCATAGATTAGCGAGCAGTGTTAGGAGAAGGTGGTGGGTTTTGAGAAGGTTCATGTGCGAACAGATGTCTTAGAACTGCTTGTCCCACCTGTGTATCTATCTTGGAATGATTGTCAATGCAGTAGTGCTGAGTGAAAGTGTGTACTGAGCGCCATGTAGCTGCTTTGCAAATGCTGTCTAGGGGGAAATTTGCAATGAAAGCCAAAGTAGCACCCGTACTCCTTGTGGAGTGAGCTCTTGGCGTGAAAGGCAGTGTTTTATCTGACAGTGAATAGCACAGTTATATGCACCCGACTATCCATCTGGAGATGGCATTCTTGGAAATACGATCCCCTTCTCTGCCTGGGGCTACGGAGACAAACAGTTGGTCTGTTTTTCTTAGCGGTCTGGTCTTGTTTAAATAGTAAAGGACCGCCCTCCTTACATCTAGTGTGTGGAGTTTTACCTCAGCTGAGCTTTGGGGGTTCTGGAAGAAAGCTGGAAGCTCAATAGACTGGTTAACATGACATTTTGAGATTAACTTAGGGGAGGACCTAGGATGAGTACGTAAAACCAGTTTATCCTTGTGTATGACAAAGAAAGGATCCTGCACCGACAATGCTTGTATTTCACCAACTCTTCTTATGGAAGTAATAGCCACTAAGAAGGCAGTCTTGTAAATCAGGTGTTTAATACTTGACTTGTGCATCGGCTCGAAAGGGGGTCCCATGAGCTTAGCGAGTACTACATGGTGTAGTTGCATTTAGAAGTGTGCCCAATAGCCTCTCTTTGAAAGCTGCATTTAGAAGTGTGCTCAATAGCCTCTCTTTGAAAGTTGCACTAAGATGTGTGCCCATTAGCCTCTCTGTGAATTTACAAGTGTGCCCAATAGCCTCTCTTTGAAAGTTGCATTTAGAAGTGTGCCCAATAGCCTCTCTGTGAATTTAGAAGTGTGCTCAATAGCCTCTCTGTGAATTTAGAAGTGTGCCCAATAGCCTCTCTTTGAAAGTTGCGTTTAGAAGTGTGCCCAATAGCCTCTCTGTGAAAGTTGCATTTAGAAGTGTGCCCAATAGCCCCTCTTTGAATTTGCATTTAGAAGTGTACCCAATAGCCTCTATTTGAAAGCTGCATTTAGAAGTGTGTCCAATAGCCTTTCTGTGAATTTAGTAGTGTGCCCAATAGCCTCTCTTTGAAAGTGCATTTAGAAGTGTGCCCAATAGTCTCTCTGTGAATTTATAAGTGTGCCCAATAGCCTCTCTTTGAAAGTTGCATTTAGAAGTGTGCCCAATAGCCTATATGTGAACTCAGAAGTGTGCCCAATAGCCTCCCTGTGAATTTAGAAGTGTGCCCAATAGCCTCTCTTTGAAAGTTGCATTTAGAAGTGTGCCCAATAGCCTCTCTGTGAATTTAGAAGTGTGCCCAATAGCCTCTCTCTGAAAGTTGCATCTAGAAGTGTGCCCAATATCCGCTCTGTGAAAGTTGCATTTAGAAGTGTGCCCAATAGCCTCGCTGAGAAAGTTGCATTTAGAAGTGTGCCCAATAGCCTCTCTTTGAAAGTTGCATTTAGAAGTGTGCCCAATAGCCTCTCTTTGAAAGTTGCATTTAGAATTGTGCCCAATAGCCTCAAGAAGTGTGCCCAATATCCTCTCTGTGAAAGTTGCATTTAGAAGTGTGCCCAATAGCCTCTCTGTGAAAGTTGCATTTAGAAGTGTGCCAAATAGCCTCGCTGAGAAAGTTGCATTTAGAAGTATGCCCAATAGCGTGTCTGTGAAAGTTGCATTTAGAAGTGTGCCCAATAGCCTCTCTGTGAAAGTTGCATTTAGAAGTGTGCCCAATAACCTGTCAGTGGAAAATAGCACTTTGAAGTGTGCCCAATAGCCTCTCTCTGAATTTAGAAGTGTGCCCAATAGACTCTCTGTGAATTTATAAGTGGGCCCAACAGCCTATCAGTGATAGTTGAATTTAGAAGTGTACCCAACAAACTCTCCGTGAAAGTCACATTTAGAAATGTGCCCAATAGCCTCTCTGTGAATTTAGAAATGTTACCAATAGCCACTCTGGAAAGTCGGATTTAGAAATGCGCCCAATAGCCTGTCTGTGAAAAGTTGCATTAGAAGTGTGCCCAGTAGCCTCTCTGTAAACTTAGAAAGTGTTCCCAATTGCCTTTCTGTGGAAAGTTGCATTTTGAAGTGACCACAATAGCCTCTCTGTGAAAATTGCAATAATGTAATACCATGCCGGACCGAACCGACCAATTTCCCTAATAACCTCTCTGTACAAAGTCCCCAATACCCTCCCTGTATAAAGGTGAATTGAAAGAAGTGCACCTACTAGCGTGCCCTAATTAATCTTATTAATATAACTAACAGAATAGCTGTGTAATGTAGAATCTAAAACGGTGACTAATAATCTAATACAAAGTTGATTTAGATTCATGCCCAATACCCTACCTGTATAAAGTTGAATTGAAAGAAGTCCACCCACTAGCGTGCCCTATTTTATCGTATTAGTATATAACAGTATAGCTGTGTAATGTAGTATCTAAAACGGTGACTAATAATCTAATACCCCCTCTAATCAAATTGAATCTAGAGGCAGACCAAATATCTTCTCTGTGTACAGGTGAACTTAGAAGTGTACCTAATAAACTAATATCATCTCTGTCTACAATTGAATCTAGAAATGCACCAAATAGTCTAGTATCGTCTCTGAGCAGTTTGAACTTGGAAGTGTGCCTAAAAGCGCGCCACCACTGAACTTAGAACTACAACCAGAAAGCCCTCCTAAATCAACCTAAAAGCTTGCACCAAACATGAGTGCACCCACTCCACCAGAGTCTGTCAGAAACGACGCCTGTAGACCACCCCCACTCTCCGATCTGCCTTCCCTCCTGTCCCCCCTTCCCAAATCACCCCACCCTCCTTCGCACTCCCTGCCATTCCCCTCTCCAAACACCAAGCCAGGGGGGCACGATGGCGAGCCATTCACCCTAAGACCACTCCTCCCCTGAACCCCACCTCCGACCTGCCAGCGTTAACCATACCCGCTCCCCTCACTATCATACCTGGCACACCCTGCCCTGCAATCACCCACCCCGCGCCTTGCCCTCATACCCCTGCCACTTTCCCCCCCGACCGCACCCTTTCCCCTCCCTAAAAACTGCACGCCTAGCCCTAGTAAGAACCGAAGCTGCTTCCCTCTCCCCCTCTGACCTCCCTACCCTCTCTCACACACAAATCGCAACAAAGAAACTAAAGAGGAAACGTTCCTGGTCCCCGTCAATCTCTCAGCACTCCTCGCCTCGCCTGTCTCGACCCACCACTTCATTCCAGCAATCTCCTCCTTCCCCTGTGGCTTCTCCCTTCCTGAAACCCCTCTCCCTCGATTTCTCATCAACTGCAACTGAAACTCCTAACCGCCCACACCCCACCTTCAAATCCCCCAACCCAAACTCGATCATCCCATCACACGCAGCCACCCAACCCCGCCCGAAGGCTGCCTAATTTTCTGCTTGCCCACTATTCCAATCTAGCATCACCCACCCTACCCCTCTCCCTCCACTCTCTCCGCCACCGCCCCATCCCGCTCCAGCACCGAGACCAACCTTGCCTGCCGATGTGAACTGTATCCTATTTAACGCCCGATCCGTAGCAAAAAACAGACACTGCATCTTTGACCTCCTCGCCTCTGTCAAACCAGACCTAGTTTTCATTACTGAAACCTGGTTCTCCGACGACTTCGGCCCAATCGCTAACGAAGCCTTTCCCCCTGACTACTCCCTCATCCCACTGAACTGTCCGAACAGAGGAAGGGTGGTAGCATTCGTCTTCAAATCTCTCTTCCACGCCTCAATCATCGACAACCAACCCTCCATTCTGTCTTGCGAATCTCTCCTCGTTCTCTCCCCGTCGCTCTCACACAGCTTCCTAATAATCTACAGGCCCCCTGGCTATGATAAACAATTCGCAAACAACCTCTGCGATTCTATCGCCACCCTCCAACTAAACCATCCCAACCTCACCATTCTTGGAGACTTCAATATATGGCTCGACATCCCCACCAACCCTATGACACACTCCCTGGTTGACGGTTTAGATGCAATTAATCTCCAACCCCACATAAATGGCCCAACTCACTATAAAGGACACACTCTTGATGCCATCTTTAGCTCCAACACCCTGATTCATTTAAAGCCCTCCACCCCTATCATCTGGTCCGATCACTTCATTCGTCAACGAAATCCTTGTCCTTCTGAGGTTCCTGTGTTGCTATTTGGAAATGCTCAGTCGCCTTGACGAGCACTTCATTTAGAAGTGGCTGGTTATATACAGGTGTATCCGTCCCAGGGGGATCCATGTTATACATGTCAGGGGATCTTGGTCAACCAGATCACCATCATCATCCCTGTAGTAAGGGTCTGCAGCCTCTTGAGACACAGATTCTCAGTATCGGAGTCAGGGTCATATAGGTCAATGAATGTGGGGTCTTGCTCTAGGTTATCGGGCGAGATTTCTTTGAAGGGGGTTGAGCAGGGATCTGAGAACCAGAGGCCGCCGTCGCGGGAAGGGTGGACTGTAAACTTGTGAAATAGGCAGGGTCCTTCTCATAAAAATTAGCCAGGAAGGTCATCCTCCTACTGACTATCAATATCCTCAGCTGACTACTGGGCAGAGCTAGGAATGCATAGGGGGCGAGAAGGGAGTCCCTGGTCTTCAGGGGAGGGTGGTACTACAGTAGAAGGAGGAGCCTTCTTATTTAGGGCTTAAGATAGGGAATCTCCTTTCTTGTGGGTCCCTACACTTGTGATGGGACTTCTCCCGTTTGGACCTATCTTGATAGGGGGGGGGGTCTTAGAAGAACTCTTCGACTACCTAGCCTTTACTGGGCCTTCTAGGTGTGCTTTCTTACCAGATGGGCTAGTCCCTCCTCTGTATGTGTTTTGACCGTTTGACAATGAATGTCGAATTTCGGCTACAGATAGATCCGAAGTCTTGTCAATCGACGAGGGGCGCTCAGGAAGGGATTTGCGCACAGTGTCTGTTCTGTCTTTTGACCGTCGGGGTCTGTCATGTGGCAACTGGGTTCTCGAGTGCCAGAGGACAGTGAATCTACGGACCTCTCCCTAGACGTCATGCGGGGGCCTTTGTCGGTCACACGTGTCGCATCTCAACCGTGGGTTGTGTGTTTAGTGGAGGGGGTTGTTAGTGCGCCAGTGCCGCCGGGTGTCTTCCCCGTAACAAGGCCACCGGCCTGTCTGATGGGGTCAGGAGCTTGCGCTCAGGAAACCAGAGTTTCGCCGTCACCTTCGGATACTGCAGTGTTGCTGCCATCTCTGAAGGTCCCTTTCACGTCCATGGTTGCCTCAACCTGCATGGCGTGGTGGACCCAGCGTTTATTTAAGCGGTCCCTCAATGTCTTGAGTTTGAAGAGCCTACAAGCTCGACAGGTACCTTTGACGTTGTCCCGCGGGAGACAAAGGTTGCACACTAGGGGTTTGTCGACCCACAGAAACTTTTTATTGCACTTAGAGCAAAATTTAAAAGGGGTCCTATCATAACGGAATGACACGGCAGCTAGGCGAGTGTAGTGAATAAAAAGGGGCAAATACATTCTTAAATGCCTCTCCCTACTGTGAGGACCAAAGCCCGAAGCAGCCTTCCAAGGCCGAATGAATCCGCCGGTGAGGGTCTCCGACGGTTGTTTTATTCACCGCTGTCGGAATATCTTGAAGTCGGTGATGTATATTATAAAGGATAGTAAAGAAAACTCTCTTAAACTTGTAAAAGTGAATGGCGATAAGCCAAAGGAGAACTCTGCGAAATAGCGTCTGTCTATGATGGCGGAAAAAAACAATCTGAGAGACCTTGACACGTGAAGGTCCATGGGCACAGTGGACGTCACACTAGGGAGAGCATTACTGGCACACCCTGTCGACGTCCATTTTCGAATTTCGAAAACAACAACTGTAATACTCTGCAGCTTCCACTAGATGTCGGCCTATGCACAGCATGCAATCTAAGCAGATTCCACAAGCCTCAGAAATATGTATGTATAATCTGGATATTCGATGTTGCAACTTTAGTAAGCCAGGACCCGTGAAAGAGAAGGGCTGAAATGATGGTGCAGTAGAGAAAACAGTTGAAAATCGAGGAAGGATCGAGAAGGCTGTCTGGCCCAGTGTCAAGGGTTGGGGCAGCCAAGAACTGGTTATCTATTCAAGGAGATACAAACGTGAGAAGCGAGGCAAGCTCCTGTTAGGGAGCCACGGAAAAACACTACGAGTGCCAAGTTTTATTCATTTAATATCATTAAATGCAAAGAAGGAGCTCAATCATGGTCTCCTATCACATGGGGTAGATGAAAATAGAACATGGGCAAGCAGCACAGAGACTTGAAGATAGGAACGTGCTCGCACTCCCTTCTATTCTCAGGAGCAGTGATACTTTGCAAGGCCACGTTTAAAGACAATTCAAATGGCAAACGGCATGAGTGATGATGGGCTAATTGGGTGGGGAGGCATGGTCAAGTCCACCAACAAGCACCTGGGGTACCAGCTTATGTGCTGCTAGCGAGCCGAATGTTCCAGGTATTGAAGAGCCCTATAGTTTGAGAGCCAATGGTGTGTCGTGTAGCTAACAAATGTTGAGCATGACTTGCACAAGGGTTAGGCATAAGTTGTCCATCTGACTATAGAGACCCAATCATAATCCAATCCCCTTCAGAAAGTAGACTTACATGTTCCCCGTAGACCAACCACAATCCTAAATAAGTTTTCTTAATTTGCCACGTAGTATGACGTCACGTATGATGAATATTTACTATAAAAGTGTTATTTTTTGAATGATGTGTTGAGATTATGCTGTGATAAGTCCATTGATGTCTGTTGTACTCCCCGTTTTAGAAAATTGAGAATAAAATAGATTAACTTTGCCAACTTCCTGAGTCAGTGTTGTTATTGGTGTAAGAGATATTGTGCATCCCCATCCATGTAACGACGCGCTACCTCATTTAAAAGAGCCTAACTGTTCAATTTTTATCTAAGAAGTGCCTCAGCTCCATAGACTGTTCCCAATTGACTTTGGCTATCAATTACTTGCAGACTCTTCTAGCATATTGACTTTGATATATCTGTCCCTCATAGGTGGTAACTTGTTTTAGACTGTTATTGCTGGGAAAGGCTTGTCTAGACTTCATCGGAAGATTTTAGTATACTCGCATGTACTGAGAACCCGTTTAACCATTTTCCTTCCTTTAACCTTTCCTTTCTGCAACCCCAAAATCTGCAAAGTGTAACCAGTGGGATATATAAATGTCATTACTGTCCTTGTCATTGAAGTCACCCCAGGGTGTAGGAAGTGTGTATGAAGCATATCAAAAGATTATCCACTAACTTGTGCTGATCCTGAAAAGTCTTTGAAAGTATATTTGATTGCTACATAAATTGCCCTTTAAAAGAATGCTTATTTAAAAATTGATGTTAAATAAATAACTATTTATAAAAGAAACCTTGAGTGCAAGTGTTACTAAGTTACTTGTAAATGCGAATGTGATTGCTACAGCTCACATTGACCCCTCTTGAGAGGCCCGACTGCTCAGTCACACTGCCAACTTGTGTAGTACAGACCTACACCAAAAGGTGGGTTATCTAATACCAAGCAGTTAAGTGTTGTGTAGTCTCACACAGTGGGACTGCTCCAATTCTTACCTAACGAAAACCAAGGCAATACTGTCCCTCCTTCCAAACCCATTACATGAATAAGTGCTTCTTTATACTTGGAGACTGTGTACACCAAACCCTCAACCAATAAAGGACTGGTCTAAGGCTGGCCTCTACCGCCATCAACCGAAGACCCAGCTCGATATAAAGAGATGCATTCGGGAAGCTGAGCAAAAGCATTACCGTAGATTTTTTCAAATACCATTTCACCAAATTTATTTCACTGAAAATGGTAGGGGAAATGGTATATCTATAATGCATAATAGGTGGGATGTGGGTTAAGGGTATAAGCTAGACTAGGGAGGGTTGAGGTGGGGCTGCGGGGGTCTCTCCCCTTCCCCCGCATTATAAAAAAATAAGTAAAAAGTAGATTTCGTTTTTCGGTGAAATCTCCATTAGGTGAAATCTTTTCTAAGGAATCGCATACATCCAAGCGGAAGGACAAGGAATTTCTTCAAAAAGGAGTTTAATAAAACTAAGCTTTGCAAGGTTAACATTTTGCCCACATTTCTGCCCCATAAAGGAAAGAAACACATGCTTGAGTCCTATATAAGGTTAATGCTGGTGGTATCACCCCTCCCCTATGACAATAAAAAAAAAAGTCATGATTGCCCCACAGTTTACCAAGGAAAGCTGTGTCAATTTGGGCTGACCAAAGGCCATTCTCAAAGAATCTTGCACCAAGGTAATCATAAAATGTACCCGATGTTGGTGGATCGTCTGGAGGACTGGGGCATGGAGTGCCATCTCAATTCTCTAAATTGAATAACTTATTTATAGTTGCATCTGGTAACTGTACATCCAATCATGAAACTGACCACCAAGAAGAACAAGTTACTCTCTTACCTGGTAACGTTCTTTCGATGGGATGGTCCGACAACGTATTCCACATCTATGACAGTAATCACCACAGCTGTGCTGTTTCGGAAAATCTTTCGGCACCTGCGTCCTGCGTCGATGACGTCGATATGCTGCCCTCGAGGACCTCCTCCGACAGCACTGGATGTTATAAGTAGGACGCACGACGCCCGAAGCCTCAGTTGTAGTTTTTTCCCCAGAACGTGTGGCACCAGTCTTCTGCCAGTCTGACCACACAAAGCCTTGCGGAAACGTAAGCTGCAATCGCATAAATTCTGTAGCGGGGGAGGCAGGGAGGGAGCGATAAGGAATACGTCGTCGGACCATCCCATCGAAAGAACGTTACCAGGTAAGAGAGCAACTTGTTCTTCAAGGGGATTGGGTTCTCCGATGTATTCCATATCTATGACAGACTCACAAAGCAGTACCAATGCAAGGAGGTGGGAAAAGAATTTAGAAAACAGAAATTTAGAATGCCCAAAGCGGAGTAAAGAACTGCCTTGCCAAAGGCCAGATCCTGACCCCGGATGGAATTGAGGGAGTAGTGACGTACAAAAGTATGTACCGAAGCCCTGGTGGCTGCATCACAGATGTTACGAATAGGAACACCCCTCTGTAGGGCAGTAGAGGCAGCCATACCCCTGGTAGAATGGGTCCGTAAGCCGACCGGTGGGTCCTTACCCGCCAAGCGGTAACACTCAGAGATAGCCAAAATAATCCAGCAAGACCAAGTCTGTTTCGTCACAGCTTGTCCCAAACGCTTTCCAGCATAACCAATGAAGCCACTCTGACCCGGGACATGTGTGAAATATAAAAGCTTATCGCTCTCCTAGGATCAAGCCTATGGAGCCTCTCCTCTTCCTTACCAGGATGTGGAGGAGGATAAAACGCCGGAAGAACAACCTTCTGGCCTAAATGAAATTCCAACACCAACTTCGGAAGAAAGGAAGGACGAACTCCAAGGACATCCCTGTCCTTATGAAACACAGTGAAGGGTGGCTTAACTGAAAGTGCCCGCAACCAAAAATACAGTTTTAAGAGTTAACTGTCTCAAAGGGCATGAATGCAAAGGCTCAAACGGAGCACCCATCAGAAACTTGAGAACAAGGTTCAAATCCCAACCAGGCACCTGGAAAGGTGACAGAGGGAACACATTAGTGAGCCCTTTCAGAAACTGAGAAATTAAAGGAACTTTAAAATAGGAACACTCTTCAGACGAGCGCTTAAATATGGAAAGCGCCGCCAGGTAACCTTTTAATGGTACCCACTTGAAGGCCCCTGTGGGCCAAAGAAAGCAAAAAAGACAGAACCATGGGAGTGTCACATGCAAAAGGATCCACATTCTTAACCCTGCACCAGTCACAGAACTTGCGCCAATGGCAACAGTAAAAGGACCTTGTTGGGGCTGTCTGGCCGAGAGCAACACCTCCATCACGTCTTCAGGGAGGTCCCAATCCTTATACCTCAACCTTTCAGAAACCAAGCGTGAAGGTTGAGGGATCTGACCTCTGGATGGAGAACCTGACCCCCCCCTCCCGTGAGAGCAGACCGTATCGGTAGGGAAGACGACGTGGAGGACAGATGGATAAGTCGAGAAGGTCTGGGTACCATGTCCTCCGGGCCCACGCCAGATCAATGAGGATCATCCGGGAACCGAACCTCCGTAACCTCCCCAGCACTTGCGGAATGACGGGGACTGGAGGAAACGCGGACAGCAGTGGGAATGACCACTCCACCATGAACGCGTCTCCTAAGGCTCCTTTTGGAGGAAATTGCCGCGAGCAGAACCTCTCGCACTTCTGGTTGACACTGGAGGCGAAGAGACCCACTTGAGGGGTCCCCCAAAGGGCAAAGATCTCCAGGAGAATCTCCTGAGCCAACTCCCACTCGTGAGAGATTGCGCTCTGCCTGCTCAGAGTGTCCGCCGTCTCATTTTCGTCTCCGGCCAGATGAACTGCCGAGATCGAAAACTTCCTGCTGGATTGACCAGAACCAGAGCTGCATCGCCTCCCTGCACAGAGGAAGTGACCCTGCCGCCCCCTTTTTGTTGAGGTAGTGCATGGTCACTGTGTTGTCCGCCAGGATCAGGACATTCTTCCCTTGTGCACTCAGCAGAAAAAGCTTCAGGGCTAGCCTGACGGCCCTCAGCTCCAACAGATTGATATGGAGTCTGGACTCCGACAGAGACCAACGACCGCTGACTGTCAACTCGTTGGCATAAGCTCCCCATCCCGTAAGGGATGCGTCCGTCATGATCGTCACCTCTGGCCAGGGTAGCCAAAATGGAGCCCCCTTCATCAGATTGTCTTCGACGGCCCACCACAGAAGGTCCTGAGCGACCGAGGACGGCACCTAAACAGGGTCCGACATCCTGCCGGAGGACTGAGACCACTGGAGCTTGAGTGTTCATTGCAATGGTCTCATCCGCAACCTGGCCTCGGGCAGCAGAAGAATGCAGGATGCCATGAGGCCGAGCAATCTCAAGAACTCGAACGCTGGGAGACTCTGGGAAAGCTGAAACTTGTGCACCATCTGCTGAATGTGATGAGCCCTCACCTGGGGAGGAAACCACTGCCCCAGGGACGTGTCGAGCACTGCTCCAATGTACTGGAGCCTCTGAGTTGGTGTCAAATTGGACTTCTTTAAGTTGAGGGAGAAGCCCAGCTTGTGGAGGGAGTGGCAGGTGACAGATGATCCAGGACTTGCTCGGGAGAGCGCACCCTGATCAACCAATTGTCCAGGTAGGGGTAGACGTGAATCCCCCCTTTCCTGAGGTGCGCTGCCACCACTACCATGAGCTTGATGAAAACCCTTGGGGCGGAGGTCAATCCGAACAGCAGGACCCGAAACTGAAAGTGCGAGTCGCCAACCGCGAACCTCAGGTACTTCTTGTGCTTTGGATGTATCGGCACATGAAAATAAGCGTCCTTGAGGTCGAGAGACACCAACCAGTCCCGAAGTTGAAGGGCCTGGAGGACTTGCGAGAGAGTAACCATCTTGAACTTGTCCTTCCTGAGGAGTTTGTTCAAACCGCGCAAGTCCATGATGGGTCTCAATCCCCCCGTCTTTCTTGGAAATCCAAAAGTAAGTGGAATACCATCCCTTGTTCCTCTCCGCTACAGGGACCAGTTCTATGGCGCCTTTCTCCAGCAGGGATTGAATTTCCTGTGCAAGGAGCGGATCCGGACTCTTCAAAGAGAGATTCCCCGGTGGATTGTCTTGAGGCCTCTGCCGGAAAGGAAGACAGTAGCCGTGGGTTATGATCTCCACAACCCACACATCTGAAGTAATGGCGTGCCACTCTGTAAGATGCTGCGCCAGCCTTCCCCCAACCGGCGAACCATGGGACATGGCCTCATGACTGAGCTGAAGCGGCTGCGGCGTTGCCTGAGGGCAAAGAGGCAACAGCCCGAGCGGCCTTGGCACCTCGAGTACCTTGCTTTCCACCTCTGGCACTCCTACGGTGGCCCCTTTGACTGGCAGCTCCTCTCGCTTTACCAAAGGATGAGTAATAACAAAAGGAACCTCCCCTCCATTGCTGTGCCCTAGGACGAAAAGGTGGAGGTTGTCGAACTGCAGCACCCAATAACTTCGCTGCAGTTTTTGAGGTCTGCAACCTCTCAAGGCTCTCGTCAGTCTTGCTGCCAAAAAGATGTTATCCGTCAAAGGGCATGTTCAGGAGCCGGGCCTGCACATCAGGAGCAAACGCCGACTTCCGCAACCACGCAAACCTGCGTATCACGGTGCTCGCCGTCATGGACCGGCTGACGCAATCTGCCATGTCCAAACCCGACTGAACGGCCTCACACATGGCATCCTTGCCATCCTGAACCATGGCGAGGAACCCATCCCGTTCGTCCCCTTTGGGAATATGTTCAGCCGCTAAGGAAACACAGTTCCACAGAGTGTGCGTGAAATGTGACAAGGCACATACGGAGTTGGCCGCCTGAAGCGCAATACCCCCTGAAGAAAACACTTTCTTTGCCCAGCCGTCAAAACACTTGTCGTCCCTATCAGGAGGGATGGTAGGATGCGACGCCTGCTTTGCCGGGGCCGTAGCCGCCTGCACCACCAAACTCTCTGGAGTGGGTTGCTTGGACAAGTAGCAAGGGTCGCTACTGGCTGGGTGGTATTTTCGTGGCAAAGACTTGCCCACTGCCGGGAGACTCTCCGGAGCAGTCCAAGCCGCCGCCACCCTCCGCTGTAGAGCCATATGAAATGGCAGTACCGGTTCAGTTGATGGACCAAGGTCGAGGATATCCGTAAGGTCATCCTGAAGAAACTCCCCCGGGGGAGCAGACCATCCCAAGTACTCGGTGACCCTCAACATAAGGCGCCGGTACGAGGAGTCGGCATGAGTGCCAGGCTCAGGCCTACAAAACTCCACCTCCGGAGAGGTGTCCAGCCCACTAGCATCGTGCAGGGACTGCCTCAGGTCCTCAAATTGGCTATGGCTCGAGAGAATCTAGTCTGGCACCGTATTAGGGACCATGCCATCATCAGAGCCCTCATCCACCTCTGAAATAAACTCAAGATGGCGGTAAGAAGGAACAGAATATGAACCAAAGCCATGCTTGACCTTGGCCAGAGCCTTTCTAGGGGGTTCCACCGAGCCTCGGGGTACCCCCGTCGACACAGCCTCGAAAGGCGTCGAGGGCAATGAGTGAAATCTGCGTCGCCGCCGGACGCGGCGTCGACAGCATCAATGGCGTCGACACAGGCCTCGAGGCCGGAGCCCCGTGTCGACGACCTCGGCGCCACCGGCATCGACGTCTTCCTCGAAGACAACACAGGTTCACACGGTCTCGAGCACGTTGAGGACCGGGACCTGGACCGGGCATGACAAGAACGATTCCCTTTGTCCGAGCGGGACCTCTCCCATGAATCGTGCCGACCACCCGAGCCCGAAGGCGTGCGAGCGGTGTCTCTCGACCGATCACGACGACCCCACTCGGAGGCGCGGACGGACCGGTGCACTGCAATTCGAGAATCGCTAACATTTTCTTCCCGAAGGAAGCCCATTCCTCGGGTGTCGCCTGCTTGGTAGGGTAAACAACCCGCCGACGGGCGGAGTCCTCGGAAGAGGACAGGGAAGGCGACCGATGACGGCGCTTCCGGGACTGCCTCAAAGAGGCAGAGGAGTGGCGGGACCGACTCCGGGACCGAGACCCACTGGACTTCCGACAACGACGTGGAGAGTCGCCTCTCGAATCGTCCGTCGAAAGCCCTGCAAACCTCGACTTCCGTGGCTTAGACACCTTACCTACCGATAACTTCTTCTTGCGCTCCCGCAAGGCTTTAGACGTGCATGACTGGCAGTTAACACAGTCATCCGTGTCATGGGCCTCCCCAAGGCACCAGAGGCAGGCGTCGTGCGAGTCCGTAACCGACATCTTGGACCCAAAGTCCCCGCACTTCTTAAATCCCAGACGCGGGGTGGAAGATGATGTAGACATCCTTCACGAAGAAGAAACTTCACAAAACGAACAGGTTCGAAGAACCGAAAAACAACAAACTCCAAAGAGTCGAGGCGTGCCGAAATTCCCAAAGAGAACACGTTCGCGGAAAAAACGGAACTGAGGCTACGGGCGTCGTGCGTCCTACTTATAACATCCAGTGACGTCAGCCATCGGAGGAGGTCCACGAGGGCGGCATATCGACGTAGGCGCCGAAAGGTTTTCCGAAACAGCACAGCTGTGGTGATTACTATCATAGATATGGAATATGTCGGAGGACCCAATCCCCTCGAATCATTTGAATGAGGGAGAAAGCAGACCCTGACAAACAAAAATCTGCTGAACTGTTTTGTCATCTTGGTTTGGCCATATTTCACGAATGTGCTCCACCTCACATCCAGTGTCCTATGCTGCCTTGGATACATCAAGCAGGCAAAAAATGCCACAGGAACACAACAAAAAACACTTTTTTTTCCGACAGAACGGCAAGACCATTTACAATGTAGCACTCAAGTAGGACAACCCACACAGCAAAAGAAGCTTTGCCGCTAGATTACCTTTATATCAGATTGTGGTAAGGCACGCTATAGGCATTTTCAACTGCCCCAAATCGAATGCATAGTAGCTCAGAGCACCTAAGTTTGATCACTGAGTGGCGTACAGTGGCTGTGCCAGGGGTATGCAGACCTAATCCAGAGGGTGACTGTGGAAGTTGGGAGGGCCTCAATTCCATCCCCATGTGTCAGTTTGTGTATAGTACCCATTAGGATCTAGTCCTGCCTAGGACTCCAAATGCTAGCCAAGTTATTCCTTTTCTTTGCAGAAATGCTGCAGACACAGGTAGAGGTGAACCCGTAAAAGAGAAAATCAGCACCCCATGCAGGTATTCAGCAGGGAGAGTACCACGGTCCTGTGCCAGCAGCATACAAACACCACCAGAGGAAGCAACCAACTGAGTGAGGAGTGAAAGCTCCTATATGACTGCTTCCAAAGCACTGCACACCAACCTGGGCCCTCACAAAAGAGGCTGGAGACTGCATCCTAGGGACTTGTTCTGCAGCAGCATGGTACAGAGAAAAGAGGAAGAGCTTGAAGGGCAATACAAAAACCTCTTATAACACCATCAGTGGGGAAGACTGGGACAGATTGGCTAGAGACAACAGACCAACCAGAGAATAGGGAGGGGATTAAACGACACCCAGGAAACAGGAGGTTGTGGGCTGTTCGGTTGAGGTCAGAGAAGGTGGTGGCAAACCAAGAGACTAACAGGAGGAAGGATGGTGGCGTGGAGTCAAGATGCAATTTTAGGAGCAGGTGAGGCATTGGGTTGTGAGTGCTCGTGAAGGAAGAGCTTAGGAGAGGGGGTGCAGCGAGTGCTTATGCAAGTAGAAGGTGGGTTGAAATGGGAGTCGCTAGGGAGCCGCAGCATGAAATGGTGGAAGCAGGGCATAGAAGGAGAGATAGGACGACAACCCCTGGAACAAAGGCAGCAGATGGAGCCGAAGGGAGGAGTGTAGAGGGCAGAACAGCAGAAGTGAGAGGGAGGGGAAGAGCAGCACCTGGGAGTAAATGTAAGGAGCCTGAATTAAACAAGGGTGTCTGGAAGGCACAATCCAATATCCTGGTTTACATAACTAACCTCTGGATAGTGTAGGGTAAGTCTAGAAAGTCCCTGAGGCAGGCTAGACATGTTCTATCTTTAGGTCTTCACCTCTAGTGCAAGTCAGAACCTAGATAGTAGGGGGTCAATAATCGGTACAGATTAACTTGGGTAGCAGGGACACCTGGGTGAGGGAGGATAAGAAGAATGGCATAGGGCCCTGAAAAATCAAATAAAAACATTCTACCATCTCTCACTCCGAGCATTTCATGCACCATCTGTGACAGCAGGAAATAATTAAAAAGCGAAGTTGCATCTCTAATGTGCATCACCATTTAATGCAAAAATGTCAGATGTGACCCTTTTGTGCATTAACAATAAGGTACAGTAGCGCTAAGACCCACTATTGAACATTGAAAAATAATTTATATGACTATTTACAGGTGCCGTAATATCAATACAGTGGCGATTGGCACAGTATAAACTCTACATAAAACAAACAAATTCCATTCACAATGAGAGGACAGAAATGATAAAGCATGGATGTAGATTTACTGAAATACAACCAGCTGTATTTTAGTACACCCTCTGTGGTATCCAGCATGTCAATTGTAATCCTGTAATGAGGTGGTGTGGGGATACTCAGATTACCACTGGTGGTCATCAAAAAGAATCATTTGTGCTTTTAAGGAGCCCATGGTATTTAAAGAATGTCATGTTCCCTCATTATTACTGGCTCAATGTACTTTTAAGAACGTTTTGGTGCTACGAAACGTCAATATCATTGAAACTGAATTATTCTGGTTTTGTGGGACTTAAGAGTGTTGGGCAATGGCCATTGATAAATGTGGCATAGACAAAGATCAAATCACCTAGAAACATTTGCGAGTACCCCTGCGCTAGGATATATCCAAGCTAGAAAAAGAAATACACGGCTAAAGTTGTCTCCTGTTAGAAATTAGTTGTTTAGCCAACTTTGTTTTTATTCTATCCGGAGACAGGAGTTAAGATCCTTACTGGCACCACAGGAATGCTGGCAGCGTTTTTTGTCCCTTAGCACACTTAGCAACTTTTCTAATACTTGATATGAATCAGTTGGGCGACAATGTTTTAGATGACCACTGGGTCTACTGGATAACTAATATAATTCAGAGAGCAACTTTTCACAGTTCTGAACCAGACCCCATGTCAGGGGGGGTGAAGCCCATCTACTCCAGTTTTGCTTTGCATTCTGGAAGTTATATCTGTTGATTTGTTTTTATACATTCAGGACTACATATGCCAGCATGCAAAGAAAACAAGGAATGCATGAGCAACATCAGTCCAACATGGGACTAGTTGAGGGCTATCATATTGTATGTTTCCAATTACCTTTAAAATAGGAGGGCTCGCTGGGTGAAAACGTGCTTGGCGATATATTTACAGAGTCGCAGATTTGAATGATAAAAATCCATTACTCAAACCTGGCATGACACAGCTTAAGACCTCCATGTCGACCATAATTTGGTCGTTACATTGAGACTAGCCTCCTAGATAGGTTTCACTCTGCAATGCTTCCATATATATTGAAGAAATGGCCAAAACTATTTAAAGAAACATGGTCTGTGTCCTCTTTCCAACAAACTATGAAACACAGAGTCCTGAATAAAAGTAGTGTGTAATATAAAAAACATTTATAAAAATACTTTATTCAGAAATCCCTTGCTCAAGGCAAGAACACAGTAACAAATCTAATGAACAGAACAAGAGTGATTAAAAAGTAATTATTTTACACAATATTGGCCCAACACAAACAAAAAACATTTGCATGTATACTTCCACAATCACAATAACAAAAAACACATTAGGAGAAAACACACATATCTGCTCCCATTTGTGTCCTGAGGCCAAAGGAATGATTGGAAGTCACAGACCAAAGCTACCGTCAGCATGGACGAGAGACCTGCTACTGTTGAATCCAAGATCATGAGATAAACGCTAACGGCAGACTGGCAAGGAAACATTGAGGGGTCCTGAACAATGAGAACAGAGACAGATAGTCCTCAAAGCCAGGCTTACGTCTGCTGACCCAAGACAGGAGCAGAATGAGAGATCAGAACCCTATGAGAGCCCAAACAGGGCTGGAGAAGAGTGCCCATGGATGAGCAAATGCTTCCTGTAAGGGGAAGCAGAGAAAGAAGCAAAAAACTAACACAGCAGGCTGGAAGTTGGTTTCTGAAAAGATAGACTCAAGATCACCTTGGAAAAGTACAGCATGGGGTGCATTTGTTTTGGAAAAATGCTTCATGCTGGGAAACCTGGTCATAAATCACAGAGAGAATAGAGATATTCATTCTACAATAATCCAGCCCGGCCGCGGATTAAAGGTGGTGCTTTGTGTGGTCTCTTGTGCTGTTTTGCTGCTGTGGCTCTGGTGTTGCGACTGCCAGAGCCGGATTTACTGCACCTTTCTCGTGTTATCCTAATAACGCGCACTGCGCACCCGTGCGCCTTTGTATTGCCATCTGGATTGGGTGCTTTTACCTTTAAGGCGACCGGAGCTGCAAGGCACGCCCCCCCTGGAAACAGGAAGTAAAAAGCAGAGCACCGAGTCCTTGCGGCCTGAAGCCCGGCCGTGGAGTAAAAGGTGATGCTTTGTGTGGTCTCTTGTGCTGTTTTGCTGCTGTAGCTCTGGTGTTGGGACTGCCAGAGCCTGATTTACTGCACCTTTCTCGTGTTATCCTAATAACACGCACCGCACGCCCGAGTGCATTATGTATTGCCATCAGGATTGGGTGCTTTTAATTTTAAGGTGACCGGAGCTGCAAGCCACGCCCCCCCTGGAAACAGGAAGTAAAAAAGCAGAGCACCGAGCCCTTGCAGCGTGAAGCTCGGCCGCAGAGTAAAGGGCGGTGCTTTGTGTGGTCTCTTGCGCTGTTTGGCTCTGGAGGCTCTGGAGCATAGGAACTTCCAGCTGAGCCACTTTCAGCTATCCCCTCTGGTGTCGAGTGGCAGAGGCAGACGTGCGCCCCTCATAAAAACCACTTCCTGCCCCAAGAAAGGACCGCCACAAGAAGGTAATTGAAATAAAAATCCCCCAAAAAACGGTTTGATCTTTGGAAAGCGCTATATACTCTCAGCTGCATAATTACTGAAAGAATAAAGCCAAACGAGGTGCAAGGAGTGCGGGAAGCGGCCGTCACAGTGCAGCTTTTCAGCCCTACCCGACACTCCTCAGTTACCAACACCTCCCACCCCCTGCATAAAACCAAGTCTGGCTTTTGTGCACAGATTCTGTGCTAACACACCAGTGATTGAGCGTGTCACACTGAAAACCCAAAGAGGTGTTAGCCCTGTACCACAAAAGGGTTTATCTTTATACTAACCCTGGTATTCCCCTTGGGAGTCTTGGGTCTCACTTGATTAACAAAAGATCTTTACAAAAATGAGACTCCGTAGTACGCCCACCGTGGAGAGCACACTCGATCAGGGTGGCTCCTATTTGGAACAGACACAGGGCGATGGGGAGGGCAATGTTATACTTGCACCAACAATTCCAGCCCCACAACAGAATGCTACTATAATGACACGTGCTCTTGTTCACACGCACATACATCAAGCAGTTGGGGAAGATGAAGCATTCATCTCATTGAGAAAAGGGTGGAAGCAGGGCTTGGAATATACTATAACAACAAAAAAAATCCAGAGCAGAATCAAAGACCATTTTCTTAAAAAAATAAATAAAAGTCTAAATGATGCAGAAGATTTTGAAGATAGAGTGTGGCAAACCACAGAACGAATGCAAGAGAGAGAAGAAAGGGTCCCATCCTCGCACAAGGAGAACAGAGAACACATCCCCATAGAACCGAATAATCAAGGAGAAGTGAGTCAGATTATAACACAAAATCCTATAGACAGAACCTCTGAAGGCATATAAGACACTCTACCACAGGCAAGCGAAAGCACATTATCGGCGCTAAGCTTTGTGCTAAACTCACTGGTCTCAGTATTCGAACTACTAAAAATGGAAGTGCAAGCACAAGCTGGTGTCCTGCTAGAACTAACGAACGAGACAGCAAAAAGCAAATCAGCAATAGTGGGCCTTACCAATGTGTTGAACAGCATCCTGATTCCAACCCGCAAGGAGACCCAACTACTGGAAGGAGTGAAACAAGGGCTTGACATTGCCCAAATTTACCACCTACTTAAGATAGGGAAAAAGGACAATGATACTACACACAAGCTCATAAAAGAACTTTCAGTGGGTCTACTGCCACCCCTAAACCCCAGACAAACATCCAGCGAAGAGGGTCCAGATGTCAACCCAGCATCTGACGACACTCCATTATCCGAGTCAATATTGGAAGAATTTCGGAGAATAGCAAATGTGGTTGTCGACGACAAAGTAGTGATTATAGATAAACCCCTGATGAGCTAGGAAGAAACCAATTTATGGATGATTCCTAAAGAAGACACTTGGACACCAGCGTCCTGCCAAAACTACAAAGGAAGAAGAACAACAAAATGGAAAAAAGGGAGCAGAAACCGGCCAAGAACACCTCTCCCACAGGCAAGAAGAGTACAGAAAAAGAAAAAAACAGAAAAATCAATGTGCAAAGAACACAGAAGCAAACCTGTTTTTGAAAAACCTATCATTGCCAGTGGAAAGCGGGGTTGTCAAAGCTACTCCCTCTGCCCCCGTTCTACCAGAACCTGTCCAGAGCAAAGATGACAAACAAGGCAGAGTGAGCCTTCCCCTAAAAAATCTGGGGAAAAAGGGTCAGCAAACGGGGAAAACCTTGGGCCCAAAGGGAAACAAGACTAAAAAAACAAGCATTGTCCTACAAACAGACCCATTGGAGCACTCCCCTAAGACTGCGAGCAAGTCAAGCAGGGGAAAAGGTCAAGCCAACATCAAAATAGACCCAATATTCTTGAAAAAAAACAAATCAGGGTCCAAAACATCATTGCCGAACCCAAAATCCAAAGGGAGGTTCCAAAGATATTGAAGAAACTAGCACCGATCTTCCTAAAACAGACTGTGAAACCTTTGCCCACTCGGGCACAAGCCCCCCACCCCCCCAAACCAATCATACATGAGGAAGAGGAGGCTTCCCAAGAGAAAATTTCTAGACGCAAGGGCACATGGAACGGTTCAGGAAAATGCAGAGAACTGGAGACCATGAGTGGCAGGAGACATGTGGAGGAACCAGAAGCAATCATCTCCAAAGACTTGCTTGAAACTAAGGAAATAGAAGTGGCCGACTACTCAATCCCAAAGGTTTGGTCAAGGCTGGCTGGCAACAATAAAAATAACTCACTCTGTAGATCAGTGATACTGTCCTACCTCAAAAAGATCCCAAATCTGTATTTATTCGCAAGTGAAGTCATCGAATATGTGAAATTTCTACATAAGAATGATCATCATTTTGTGGAAATTGGCCTAAAATCACGAAGGGCGCAGCAAGCAATACTTAACAACAGGAACGAACTAGGCCGGGCAGGCCTTAATGTATTCAAAACCATGGAAGAAGACCAACCAAGAAGATCTCCAAACATGAGAAGTCCTGTGCAAAGAGAAAGTAATAAGAAAGGGGGTAATGTTGGAGAAACACGAACATCAGAGTCGAGCTCTGATTCAGGTACAAGCACAAATGGAAATCTTTTGTCAAAACTCCCAGAGATAATTTCTGAAATATTTTCAAAACTAGGAGTGGAGGCAAACTGTCTTTAGGCAAAGTGGCCTGAAGCTGATGAGCTGGAACACACGAGGCCCTGGCTTCTTCAAAAGGAAAAAACTAAAAGAAGATCTTTCGGGCCAAATTACATTTTAATACTTCAGGAGACCTGGCTAGTAAATCCCATTGAGATTGAGGGCTTTTCAATTCAGAATCTTCAAGCATCTGAAAAAGCCAAAGGGAGACCGTCGTGGGGCCTCCTACTGGCATTCAAAAACTCCATCGCCAAATCGATCACTCCATTGTGCAATAATGCAATGGAAATACAAGCCTGCAAAATTGAGCTGCAAATAGACATGCCACAACCTGAAGTGGTAATCGTTAACGTCTATTTGAACCCCGCCAGATCAAAACTCCAGCACTTTTTAGCGGAACTGGACTCCCTATTTACAAGGGTGAAGACAAAGTTTGAGGTTAATAAATATTCTTTAAGCAGATGTTTTCAATACAGAGTGTATCAGCTATGATTGTAGCAAGCTACGCCAAACAAGAAGGAAACCATCAAGAAAAGGCCAAATGTGGTTGGATTTCCTGACCTCCTGGGATCTAGAGATGATACAGGAGCAGACAGCGAAAGATGATAACACCCCAGTGACCTGGCGCCAGGGCAACTCTGCATCTACTCTAGATTATATCTTCATGTCACCAGGCTTGTCTTGCCTTCATTCAAGCCTTGACATAAAACATGAAGGTGGGAGCGATCATGCAAGGTTGGAACTGTTCTTTCCCGACATGCAAAGTACCCAATGCACCAAGAATTGGCAGGAAGTGGAGGGTCTTAAAGGAAAGCTGAGAGTGATAAAATACAAACAAGGTGGCATAACCCTAAAAGAGAAACTAGGAGAAATATCGAGCTTGACCTGGAGGGAAGAATCTCACCCAGAGAAATGTGAAAAGTTCATCTGTCCTATATACCCACCGAGCAAGATCGGTGCAATCCCGAAGCAAGAACACTTTCATATCTTTGATGAGGAGACGCAAAAGAAAAAAAAAGGGAATTTAGATGCGCAATTTAAAACGAAAGTACCGCAATTCTCCTACTCTCCATCACAAACTAAAAAAAGCAAAGCAGACCTATAGGAACTGGCCAAAAAATCAGAGGCATAAACGGTTACAGTAAGATGGAGAACAATTGTTACACCTATTAAATGCAAACAACTCCAGGAATTTCTGGGCCGTGTTGGGACAATTACTAACAGGGATTAACAGCTCCCTGTGTAACCTAGTCCCAGAAGCAAAATGGGTGGAATATCTCTCAGAAAACTTTAAACATCCAGGGACAACAGAAAAAAACATGGTCATAAATGCTTCCTTGCATCTCTCGTTTGATGAACACCATATTCTCGAAATAATATCTAAATCATCTACATCCAAAGCTGCAGGCCCAAATGGCCTGACCTATCAGGTTTTGAGAAACAATCCAAAACTTTGGGCTAGCATACTAAACTATCTTTTTCGGGAAATTTTGAAGACCTGTATATTCCCTCCTTCTTGGAAGAACCCGCTCGTCATTCCATTCTTCATGGGCGGCGATCGGTTAAGTCCGGCAAACTATCACCCAATCGCTCTCCTTGACATCAACAGCAAAGTCTTCATGAACTTACTTCTGAGAGAGCTAACCCACTGGGTGGTGTCAAGGCAGATTCTATCATGCCACCAAACAGGGTTTAGACAGGGACTGTCCACCAGTTTTAATGGCTTAATCTTAAACCTGGTAAGCGAAAAGACAAGGGAGAAAGCGGATACCCCCATTTATGGGGCGTGGGTAGATCTGTCCAAAGCTTTCGATCATGTGGACAGATCCCTGCTCTGGCGAAACCTACACAGCTGGGGGATCCCAGGCTCCCGGTTAGCAAAGCTAATTGACCTGCATGATAACACCACCATAAGACTGCGGTTGGACGAACAGGGACACCTGTCAGGACTAATACATGTCTTCAGAGGGGTAAAACAAGGCTGCCTGGGAGCACCATTGTTTTTCAATCTTTTCCTGTCCGACCTAGGAGCCTTTCTATACTCGTCAGCGCTGGCCAGTCCAGTGATAAATGGAAGGAGGATACACTGGCTGGCCTATGCGGACAACATAGTACTGTTGGATAGGCCTGCAGTCGGCCGGAAGTATGCTAGCCTAAACAGACTTTCAAACAACCCCTCAAAATCCAAAATTCTAATCTTCAAACACCCAAAGAAGAAAATCAGCTATGGTAACTGGGTTTTGGATGGGAAAGCCATCCCCCGTGTTGAAGAACTCACATCGGGGATATAAGATATTTGCCTCGCCAGCTAACAACAAAGTCAACATGGCAATCATAGAGAAAGCTGCACAAATAACACCGCAAATGAAAAAACTAAATGCCAAGTATTGCAGATTCTTCATCCTACCTTTAATCAGATTCTACACGGCCAAAGCGATTCCTGTCCTATTCTATGGCCTAGAAGCAAAACCATCGCTTTAGCTCACAAACTGGAATAAACTGGGAGGGCCTCCTCTGGAAAAAAAACTCTGGGTCTCCCGATGTGTACCCCAATCTCGAGCCTACATTTTGAACTGGGTTTAGTATCTCTGGTGTGTCGAACAGACTGGAAGCTCATCACTTTATATCGTGAAATAAATACAGCAGAGAAGGATTCACTCTTTGTGGATGGAATGAGCATCTTAAAAACTCATCTCAGATACTCCTGAGCCTGGAGAAGAAAATAAGAGAAATCCTGAACAGGCTCGATCTGAACTTGGCAACGCTAGTTTCAAACCCATTGAAAGTGAAAAGATCATTAGAAACAAGCGACTGGATAGGCACAATCGCTGGCGTGAGATCTCTCAATCCCCCAAACTTACTACTAAAAGGTGGAAAAAAATAGATTGTTTATCACGATACCTACAAAAATTCACAGACAAAACAGTGAGAAATAATTTTATGAGACTCAGGCTAAACATTGCCCACACTGGGGAAATATTGGCAAAAAGAAACCAGGGGGACCAGGCAAAAAAACTCTGGACAATGCAAATCACCCTGTAAACAATCATTAATTAAGACACTTATTAACGGAGTGTGAAGGCACCTGGGAAGCCAGATAATTGTTATTCAGGAGATTCGTGACCAAAGAGGAGGGCCCAATATCTGAGTTTTTTGGGACAGAATGATAGGTGAGATCACAGTACCACCATAATATAAAAGGGAAAACAAATGTAATACGAAGGGTTGTTGCTATGCTATGGCTGGTTCCCCGTGGCCCTACTGCCTCCTTTTTTTGTTTTTTCCCTTTCCTTCTTTCTTCCTTTTCTTTTTTTTCTGCTGCAGTGAGACTGTCTTTTTGTAAAGGTTTTGCTTTTGAAAACCAAAACAAATAAATATAAAAAAATAAATAATCCTGCCTGTCTGGAAATGTACTCTTGCCCGGTAGCAAACAGACATGCATCTTAAGAAAGCTGCATGCTGGGAAGCTGCAGCAGCCAGACAGACAGAAGAACAAGTTACTTTCTTACCTGGTAACGTTCTTTCGATGGGATGGTCCGACGACGTATTCCATATCTATGACATGTAATCACCACAGCTGTGCAGCTTCGGAAACTTTTTTCCTGGCGTCTGCGTCCTGCGTCGATGACGTCGATGCGCCGTCGTCGAGGACCTCCTCCGACGTCTGACGTCATCCGATGTGATAAGTAGGACGCACGACGCCCATAGCCTGAGTTGTAGTTTTTTCCCCCAGAACGTGTGACATTAGTCAACTGCCAGTCAGACACAAAGCCTTGCGGAACGTAAGCTGCAATCGCAAAAGAAACGTCGTCGGACCATCCCATCAAAAGAACGTTACCAGGTAAGAAAGTAACTTGTTCTTCGAGGGGATTGGGTCCTCCGACGTAGTCCATATCTATGACAGACTCCCAAAGCAGTACCAGAGCAAGGAGGAGGGAAAGAATTTAGAATCAAAATTTAGAATAGCCAATCAAATAGCAGAGAAAAGGACCGCCTTGCCAAAGGCCAGATCCTGCCCTCGGATGGAATCGAGGGAATAGTGACGTCCAAATGTATGTAGTGAAGCCCAGGTGGCTGCATCACAGATGTTGCGAATAGGGCAGGGCAGTAGATGCAGCCACACCCCTGGTAGAATGGGCCCGCAAGCCAGCCGGTGGGTCCCTACCCGCCAAGCGGTAACACTCCGAGATGGCTAAAATAATCCAGCGAGACAAAGTCTGTTTCGTCACAGCTTGCCCCAAACGCTTTCCAGCGTAACCAATAAAGAGTTGATCGTCCACTCTGACCCGGGACATGCGTGAAACATAAAAGCTTAAAGCTCTCCTAGGATCAAGCCTATGGAGCCTCTCCTCTTCCTTACCAGGATGCGGAGGAGGATAGAATGCCCGAAGAACAACCTTCTGGGCCAAATGAAATTCCGTCACTACCTTCGGAAGAAAAGAAGGACGAACTCTAAGGACAACCCTGTCCTTGTGAAATACAGTGAAGGGTGGCTTAACTGAAAGTGCCTGTAACTCACTCACTCTGCGAGCGGAAGTAACCGCAACTAAAAACACAGTTTTCAGAGCTAACAGACTCAAAGGGCAAGAATATAAAGGCTCAAACGGAGCACCCATAAGAAACTTAAGAACAAGGTTTAAATCCCAACCGGGCACCAGGAAAGGTGACGGAGGGAACACATTAGTGAGCCCTTTCAGAAACTGTGAAATTAAAGGGATTTTAAAGTAAGAAAACTCTTCAGACGAGCGCTTAAAGATGGACAGCGCCACCAGGTAACCTTTAATGGTACCCACTTGCAAGCCCCTGTGGGCCAAAGAAAGTAAAAAGGACAGAACCATGGGGATGTCGCATGCAAAAGGATCCACATTCTGAACCCTGCACCAGTCGCAAAACGTACGCCAACGGCAACGGTACAGAGACTTTGTTGCTGGCCTTCGGGCCGAAAGCAACACCTCCATCACGTCTTCAGGGAGGTCCCAATCCTTATACCTCAACCTTTCAGAAGCCAAGCGTGAAGGTTGAGGGATCTGACCTCTGGATGGAGAACCTGACCCCCCTCCCGTGAGAGCAGATTGTCTCGGTAGGGAAGACAATGTGGAGGGCAGATGGACAAGTCGAGAAGGTCCGGGTACCACGTCCTCCGAGCCCACGCCGGAGCAATGAGGATCATCCGGGAACCGAACTTCCGTAACCTCCGCAGCACTTGCGGGATGACGGGGACTGGAGGAAACGCGTACAGCAGCAGGAATGACCACTCCACCACGAACGCGTCTCCTAAGGCTCCTTTTGGAGGAAATTCCCGCGAGCAAAACCTTTCGCACTTCCGGTTATCACTGGATGCGAAGAGATCCACTTGAGGGGTCCCCCAAAGGGCAAAGATCTCCAGGAGAATCTCCTGAGCCAACTCCCACTCGTAAGAGATCGTGCTCTGCCTGCTCAGAGCGTCCGCCGTCACGTTTTCGTCTCCGGCCAGATGAACTGCCGAGATCGAAACTTCCTGCTGGATGGCCCAGAACTCGAGCTGCATCGCCTCCCTGCACAGAGGAAGTGACCCTGCCCCCCCTTTTTGTTGAGGTAGTGCATGGCCACTGTGTTGTCCGTCAGGATCAGGACATTCTTTCCTCGCACAGTCGGCAGAAAAGCATTCAGGGCTAGCTGACAGCCCTCAGCTCCAACAGATTGATATGGAGTCTGGACTCCGACGGAGACCAACGACCGCTGACTGTCAGCCCGTTGGCATGAGCTCCCCATCCCGTGAGGGATGCATCCGTCACGATCGTCACCTCCGGCCAGGGAAGCCAAAATGGAGCCCCCTTCATCAAGCTGCCTTCGACGGCCCACAACAGAAGGTCCCGGGCGACCGAGGGCGGCACCTGAACCCGACATCCTGCCAGAGGACTGCGACCATTGCGTCTTGAGTGCCCACTGCAAAGATCTCATCCGCAGGCGAGCCTCTGGCACCAGAAGAATGCAGATGCCATGAGGCCGAGCAACCTCAAGAACTCGAACGCTGGGAGCGTCTGGGCATGCTGAAACTTGTGCACCATCTGCTGAATGTGAAGAGCCCTCACCTGGGGAGGAAAACACTGCCCCAGGGAAGTGTCGAGCACTGGAGCCGCTGTGTTGGCGTCAAATGGGACTTCTTTAAATTGAGGGAGAAGCCCAGCCTGTGAAGGGAGTGGCAGGTGACGGACAGATGATCCAGGACTTGCTCGGGAGAGCTCCCCCTGATCAACCAATCGTCCAGGTAGGGGTAGACGTGAATACCCCCTTGCCTGAGATGCGCTGCCACCACGACCATGAGCTTGGTGAAAACCCTCGGGGCGGAGGTCAATCCGAACGGCAGGACCCGAAACTGAAAGTGCGAGTCGCCAACCGCGAACCTCAGGTACTTCTTGTGCTTGGGATGGATCGGCACATGGAAGTAAGCATCCTTGAGGTCGAGAGACACCAACCAGTCCTGAAGCTGAAGGGCCTGGAGGACTTGAGAGAGTAACCATCTTGAACTTGTCCTTCCTGAGGAGTTTGTTCAAACCGCGCAAGTCCATGATGGGTCTCAATCCCCCGCCTTTCTTCGAAATCAAAAAATAAGGGGAATACCATCCTTGTTCCTCTCGGCTACAGGCACCAGTTCTATGGCGCCTTTCTCCAGCAGGGCTTGAATTTCCTGTGCAAGGAGCGGATCCGGACTCTGCAAAGAGAGGTTCTCCGGTGGATTGTCGCGAGGCCTGTGCCGGAAAGGAAGACAGTAGCCGTGGGTTATTGTAACGCTCACCTGATTCCCGTAGAGGCGCCGGTCTTGACTGGGCGTATACCGTATCTTCAAAGGTGATGTGTAACACAGTGCTGGCTCTTTGGGCTGGACCTCTGTGCACTGTATGTCTGACTCGAAGGGTAAGATGTCTGCAGATAGAAAATATGGGATTAATGAACTGGGTTATCGAATGTCTCTCTCTTCTTCCCTTTCTCTTCTCCTGTAGAACCCCAAAGGTTAACGCTCTCACCTTAGGTAAATGAACGCCGTGCTCTCCATCTGCCTCGGGGCAGGGTGCTGTAACCAGTTTCTTCACTGGATAAGGGGAGCAGGCCTCTTGACTTCAGAGGACTGCTGTCGGTCGTTTACTGCACGAACGGTAAGTTTCGAGTAATTCTAATGTCTTTAAAAGTCTTTAGTAATGATGTCTCTTGTTTTGCAGGGTTCCGGCGATGGCGGATGACGGGCTGAAGTGAGTTGAAGATGGAGCCCGTGTGATGAATAGAAGCGCCTGGAAGCACGTAAGTAAGCGCTTGTTGCCTGCTTCACGATGCGTTCTAACTGTCTTTTTATTTTGCAGGTACAAGTTCGGAGCGGCTGCAGGGTGCCGGAATACCCACTGGGTTAGATGTGGAAAGGAGTAATGGCACGTGAGTATTAAAGTTCCCCAATGTCTTTAAACGCACCTTGTTTTGTCTTTCAGGTGCGGGATGCAGCGCCGAAGGCCTCCGGAGCGTGTGAAGAGTTGGTAAGCTTTTGTCTTTCAGATGCCGGAATGCAGTGCGAAGACCTCCAGAGCGCACGAAGAGTAGGTAAGCCTTTGTCTTTCAGATGCCGGAATGCAGCGCGAGGCGTTGGTGACAGCCGATGGACCAGGTAAGTGAAGCGCTGTCACTGAAGACCGTACTGCTAACCTGTTCTCTCTTGTCTTTATAGGTGTTGCTGAAGACTGGATTCAGGATGGTAAGCCTTTTTCCTTAGGCCCAGGATCAGATGCAGAAGACACGATGAGCGTTCTGCTGCAGAGGATGCAGAATAACGCAAAGCAAGATTCATCCATCGGGTGTGGTTTAAATAGCCTCCTGTAGTGCTTAGGTGTCTCCTTCCACTGCCACGCCTAGGTAAGAAAAGAGTTCCTGCTTTCCAGAAGAGTTCCAGTGTTCTGAACCTAGGGAGTGGCTCCTGCCCCACCCAACAGGAAAAGTAGTTCCAAACAGAAGAGGATCAGAGGCTCAACTGGCAGGCAAGTAAGTAGCATGGTCTGCTGCAGGTAAGTCCACCCAAGCATTATGAGCCCGGCGCTTCCAGCGCTGGGACTGGGCATATTTATGAGCCTGGTGCCACTGGCGCCAGGACTGGGTCCAAAAGGTCCCAATTGGGACTGGTTGGCACTCGGAACCTGGGTTACGGATCTGCTTCCAAGGGAGTTGGGAAAACCCTGACCTTTTGGAAGCAGAGATCATGACAGTACCCCCCTCAAGGCCCCTCCCAAACCGGTCTTCTCCGGGGGTTTTGGCTTGTCAGGAAATGTTCGGTGAAATCTTTTGATTAGGCGAGGAGCGTGGACATATTCAGCAGGTTCCCAGGATCTCTCTTGGGGGGCGTAGCCTTTCCAGTCAACGAGGTAAAATAGTTTAGATTTGGAGATCTTGGAGTCCAGAATGCTTTTGACTTCAAACTCGAGTTCTCCATCAACTAGGATGGGTTTTGGAGATTTAGTTAGTCGGGTTTGAGGTTGCACGGGTTTTAATAGAGAGACGTGGAAGACCAGATGTATCTTCATGTGCGGGGGCAAGTCCAACTTGACCGCTACTGGGTTTACTATGGTAGTGATGGAATAGGGACCAAGGTATCTTGTGTTGAATGTGCGTGGCCCTTTTAGCGGTAGATATTTGGTGGATAACCAGACTTGATCCCCTACTCGATATTGAGGGGCTTCCTTCCGATGTTGATCTGCTCCTTTCTTGTATTGTTCTTTAGCCCTTTGAAGGTGAGAAACAGCTTCCTTAAAGGCTTGGGTGTTTGTAGAATGCAGGTAGTCTACTGCTGGTGTTCCAAGATCTTGGAGGGGATCCAACTCCGAGGTCCGAGGGTGACTGCCGTATAAAAGAAAAAACGGGGTTTTCCCAGTTCCCGAATGGACAGAGTTATTGTAGGCATATTCGGCTATCCAAAGGATGTCCTTCCAAGTTTTTTCAGTTTGTTGCAGCATGCAGCGTAAATACTGTTCCAGAGTTTGATTGGTCCTCTCGGTTTGTCCGTCGGTCTGAGGGTGGTGACTGGTCGATAGTCTCACATCAATTTGAGCCGACCGACAGCAACTTCGCCAAAAATGAGAAATAAATTGACTACCTCGATCCGAAATTAGAACCGAAGGAAAACCGTGCAGTCGGACGATTTTTTCGAGAAATTCTCGGGCCAGAGTTGCTGCTGTTGGCAAGCCTTTGAGCGGAATGAAATGCGCCATCTTGGAGAATAAGTCCACGATTACTAGAATCGTATTGTATCCGGAGCATGGAGGTAGATCGGTGATGAAGTCCATAGAAAGCGTATGCCAAGGGCGAGGTGGGATGTCAATAGGGCGTAAGAGGCCTGCTGGTCTTTCCTTTTGACTCTTGTTTTGGGCGCATACTCCACAGGACATTATAAAGTCTCTGATATCTTTTTTCCAAGACGGCCACCAGAAGTAGCGCTTGATCTTTTCTGAGGTCTTGGCCATACCGGGATGTCCTTCCATTAAAGAATCGTGATAACAAGAGATTACTTTTTTCTGTAAATCTGTGCTGGGCAGGTATAATCGTTCTTGGAAATACAATAAGTTGTCCTTTACTGCAAAGTCCTTTCCCTGCAGATGCCAATTCTGTATGTCTGCTGGAGTTACAAGTTGCCTGGCTTTATCCTTAACTTCCTCTATGGATTGTGTGGCGATTACACCCAGAATTCTTTGTTCGGGAATGATTGGTACAGGTTTAGGGTTGATCAAGTGTTCTTCCACTCCCATCCGAGAAAGGGCATCAGCTTTACCGTTTTTTGTACCAGGTCGATAGGTAATTATGAAGTCAAACTCGGCAAAGAATAATGCCCAAAGGAGTTGTCTAGAGGATTGGGCTTTTGCGGTTTTCAAATATTGCAGGTTTCGGTGATCCGTAATCACAGTAACGGTGTGTCGGGCCCCCAGCAGATAATGCCGCCAAGCCTTAAAGGCAGACTTGATAGTTCCTTGTCAGTAATCGTGTAATTGATTTCAGGAGGCGAGAATTTGCGGGACCAAAATGCCACGGGATGCAACTGATTGGTTACCGGGTCCTTTTGTGATAGAACTGCCCCCATGGCAAGGCTTGAAGCATCAGTTTCCACGATGTAGGGGAGTTCGGGGCGAGGGTGTTTTAAGATTGGTGCAGAGATAAATTTAGTCTTCAAATCCTGGAAAGCTTGTTCCGCCTCGGTAGACCATTCAAAACATTTGTTTTTCTTTAACAAGGCAGTGATGGGCTGGACTATTCGAGAAAATTCGGGAATAAACCTGCGGTAAATGTTAGCGAAGCCTAACATGCTTTGCACACCTTTTACAGAGGATGGTGATGGCCATTTGAGAACTGCATCGACCTTCTTTGAATCCATACGCACTCCGCTAGGTGATAATATGAATCCCAAGAATTCAACTTCAGTCACGTTGAAAACACATTTTTCCAACTTAGCGAAAAGTTTGTGTTGACGCAATCTTTCGAGGACCATTTTCACGTGTTTCCGATGTTCAGATTCCGATGAAGAATAAACGAGGATGTCGTCAATGTAAACAACAACACACACATCTATGAGCTCTCTGAGGACATCGTTCATAAAATATTGAAAGGCGGCCGGGGCATTGCAAAGTCCGAAGGGCATGACCTGATATTCAAATAGCCCATATTTGGTGCGGAAGGCCGTCTTCCATTCATCGCCCTCTTTTACTCGTACCAAGTGGTAGGCTCCTCTAAGATCCAGCTTTGTATATATGCATGCTTTTCTGACTTGGTCCAGGAGTTCAGGGATCAAAGGTAACGGATATCTATTCTTTTTTTTTTTATAAAGTATTTTATTGTTATTAACATAGTACAATGGTCATAATAACAAAGCAACAAGCAAACAAAAACAACTTCAGACTGTCATAGTCGTTCACAATCAGAAAAGGTACCCTGAGCATCAACAGTTGAGCGATCATCTCATCACATGCAATAATGTATAGTATGGTACAAGCACAAAACAAAACCCCCAGTGCACATTCCCCCGCCTGTACATGGGACACTCAGGCCACACCTTCCTCCCACCTGTCCCATATTTTCGACGCTTTGTTGGGACAGCCTCGCGCCGAGTAAATCCTACGCTCCATCATAGCGCATATGTCCATATCCAATTTCCATTGTTCCAGCGTTGGGGAGTCAGGGGCACCCCATTTCTGCGCGATATTGCGCTTAACCAGCCCCATCGCCGTGTGTAGGAGCAATCTTTCCCACTTATTAGCTTCTATCTCATCGGGCACGCCCAGAAGCAAAGCCCTTGGGTCCAGTGGTATGGTGCGAGTCAGAACTCGGGAGAGTTCCCTACAGCATGCGTTCCAAAAAGTTTGTATCTGGGGACACAGCCACAAAATGTGAATAAAGGTCCCCTCCCCATCCCCACACCGCAAACAGTTTGGGTCAGAAGCCCGTTTCCAGCCATATAGACGTGTCCTAGGGTAATAAACCCGGTGTAGTATTTTCAACTGCACTAATCGAAGCCTAGAGGAAATGGCGATTTCCCGGGGATGCATAAGGACTTGTATCCAATCCTCAGGATCTATCACCCCCACATCTACTTCCCATTTTGCCTTTAGTTCATTCAATTCGGGGGTAGCAAAGGAGGATATAGCATTGTAAAGGATGGAAGTGCATTTGGTAGGGATATGCGCCGGAAGGATGTTACGCTCTATGGGGGTATAGTCCGGTAACTGCGTATCTGCTGTCAGGTAGGGTCTCAAAGCATGGGCGAGGCGAATGTAGTGGTAATGTTCCGTATTCGGAATCTGGAATCGCAATTGTAGGTCATCAAATGAGGCCAAACACCCCTGTGTAAGCATGTCCCCAATCCTGGCAATCCCCGCATTCACCCACCTAGGCCACGGCTCCAACTTCTGGGTCTCAGCTAGGTTGTTGTTCCGCCAGAGGGGTTGTGCTCTAGTAGCTTTATTTTCCCACCCAATGAATCGGTGTGCCTGTCTCCACACTGTGATCATATGCGTAGTGGTTGTGGGCGGAGAGGTTCTCGAAAGGGGCTGATAGAGGAGAAGCAGCGGGTCAGTGTTGCGCATAGTGGCTATCTCAGCCCGTATATGGGGCAGGTCTCGGTCCCCGTGGAGAAGGTCATTAACCACCACCAGTTGTGATGCCCAGTAATACGTTTGAAGGCGGGGAACTCCTATTCCTCCCTCCCAAATAGATCTTTGAAGTG
The DNA here is from genome assembly GCF_040938575.1 of Ambystoma mexicanum. NCBI lineage: Eukaryota > Metazoa > Chordata > Amphibia > Caudata > Ambystomatidae > Ambystoma > Ambystoma mexicanum. Next base: position 956,035,811 of record NC_090921.1, on the reverse strand, counting down.
TAGTTAACGCAATTCGTGACTGGCCTCCCCCCCATATGAGGTCTCTGAGAAGTGTCTCCACCTGGTGGAACTCCGAGTCGGGGACTTTAAGTGGGGCATTTTGAAGGACATAGAGGAATCTAGGAAGGGTCATCATTTTAAAAAGTGCCGCTCTTCCCATAAGTGTCAGGGGGAGGAGTTTCCAGTGCCGGACATCAACAATAAAGCGGTCTGTGATTGGTCGGAGATTGTTCCTTATATAGCTTGTTAAATCCCCGGATATCCATATTCCCAGGTAACGAAACCCCTGTCGTTCCACCCGGTACGGGCAGTCCTGGGGGATTGCCTGTTCCCCACCCTTCACCGGAAAGAGGACTGATTTCCCCCAGTTGATTCTGAGTCCGCTGAGTTCCCCAAAGCGGACTAACATTTGCGTTACAATGGCAGAGGATGTTAGTGGGTCACCCAGGTACACCAGGAGGTCATCCGCATACAGGGATGTACGATCCTCGTGTCCCTCCGGCCATCTGAATCCTCTCCAGGCGGTGTTTTGGCGAAGCCAAAGAGCTAATGGCTCGATAGCAAGGGCGAACAAAAGAGGGGACAAAGGGCATCCCTGTCGCGTACCACGGCCCAGGGGGAAGGACCCAGAGGACCAGCCATTCACTCTCACTTCCGCCTTGATGTTAACATAAAGTAGCTGCACCCAGCCTAAATAGGCCTCTCCGAACCCCATGCGGCGCATTATTTCCCAAAGGTAGTCCCATCGAATGGAGTCGAACGCCTTTTCAAAATCGATTGCCAACAAGGCCAAGGGTTCGTTTATAATCGGGGATCTCTCCAATGCTAAATGGAGGCGGCGCAGATTCATCCGAGTCGATTTGGCAGGCATAAAACCACACTGATCCGGATGGATCAAGGAGGATGTGACTAACTGCAACCGATTCGCTAATAGCTTAGCAAGGACCTTAGCTTCCCCGTTAATCAGCGATATAGGTCTATAAGAAGCACAATCATGTGGAGGTTTGCCAGGCTTGGGAATGACCACAATGGTGGCCTTGCAAAGATCTGGTGGGAGGGTACCCTGTTCCCGGGCAGCAAGAAACATCCTATGTAGAGGACCGGCCATTTTGTCTACTCCTAGCTTCTGCCAAGTTTCAACTGGGAATCCGTTCGGGCCCGGTGCCTTTCCCGACTGGAGCTGAGACAGTGCCTCTGCAATCTCAGCCTCTGATAAAGCAGAGTCCAGCTGGTCCCTCTGTTGCCCCGAAAGGATCGGCAGCGTCACCTCATCTAGGAGGCAGGGGTTTAGCGGTGAGGTCGGAGCCCGATACAAATCTGCGTAAAACTCTGTGAAGGCCTCGGCAATCCCAGAGTCCGAATGTTGGGTGTCGCCCTGTGCCGTGACAATTTCCCGGACATGGCGCTGCCCCTCGTCTCTCCTCTGCAACCAAGCGAGCAGTTTACCCGACTTATCCCCAAGTTCATACACCCTCGCCCTAGCCTGCCAATGGGCCTGCTTGGCGTCATCCATCGTTCTGTTACGGAGGCACTCCTGGGCGCGCTGGAGGGATCGGTGGGTCTCAGGCGTAGGATCGGATATATGCTCAATCTCCCTGTCTCTCACTTCCTCTTCGGCCTTTAATATTTCCCGGAACCGGATGTTTCTTTTATGTGTCGTCCAAGAAAGGATTTCACCCCTTAGCACTGTTTTATAGGCCTCCCATAATATCACGGGGCTGTCCACCGACTTCTCGTTAATTTCGAAATATTCACCAGAAACTTCCTCGAGGCGATCTATCAGTTCCGGGGACCCCAGATAATAATTGTTAAGTCTCCACGTTCTAGGGGGAAGGGGACCCTGCATACGCAATTCAACTAAGAGGGGGGAGTGGTCCGAAATGCCCCGGGGGAGTAAATCTGCGGACATTGCCCTATGGAGGTCGGTATGTGGCAAGAAGAAGTAGTCCAGTCTGGACATGGAGCCGTGAGCGCCGGAATGGAAGGAGTACTCCCTATCAGTCGGGTGTAACTCTCTCCATACATCTCGGAGCCCAAGGGCCGATGCAAAACTGGCCAATCTAGTCGAGGTGTCAGGGTTGCGATTTCGGAGATGGGAACGGTCAAAGTTATCATTCATGGTATCATTAAAATCACCCCCCAGAATGAACGTATCAGGATGGTGTTTCCCTATAAGGGTAGTAAGATCGTCCAGTAATTCCTGTCCCAACCCGGGTGGGGAATAAATTGCGGCAATGGCCATCGTCTGACCCCAGATGGTCCCCATGACGAACACGTATCGACCCCTTGGGTCGCGCTCAACCAATTGCTGAGTAAATGGAATGCGCTTGTGTATCAGGATGAGGGTGCCCCTGGAGCCCATTGTGTACCCCGCCTGAAGGGCAAGGTGGTAATTAGTCCTCTGAAAAAAGGCACAGTGTGATCCGGCCAGGTGGGTTTCTGTCAAAAGGGCCACATCAGGGGAGTGTCTATTTAGAAATTGCCTAAGCAGGCGCCGTTTAATCCCGGACCCCATCCCATTCACGTTCCAGGTGAGGAACTTCAGGGATTTGGTGTGGCGCATGGGTGTCCCGTGAGTCTGTGCACAGGATATCTATCACACATGATGGGGGTCTGTACGATTGTAGCAATCAGTGAGAGATGGTGAAGTGGTAACTTCGACCAAAGACAGTGGTTCGTGTCCGTTATAAACATATGACAGTCTTGAAGTAACAAACAAACTTCCAAACATTCCCAACTTACCCCCACCCTATACTCCACCCCAACACGAAGTACCTGTCGCCCAAACATAGCTGGACCTTCAACTTAAGGTAGCAGCTCAAAAACCCAGACCCTAGAGCCGGGTCTAGATAAACAAGAAAGAGGGGGGGGGGGAAGGGAGAAGGAGAAGGAGAAGGAAAGGAGGAAGTTCGGCTAGGGGGGGGGGGTTTTCAGAGGCTCCTCCAGAGTCCCCTCCCATGCGCCAGTGTCAACATCTTCCATGGTGGACTACTCATGCGTCCGGCTTAAGAATACAAACAAAGAAAGAATACTTCAAAGCGCCATTACTAGGCCAGAGGGGCGACAGTCCGGTCAATGTCCTCGCTGATCTGCATCGGGGTCCAGGACCCCCTGTTCATTCCTCTCCGGGTTTCCTCTCGGGGAGGCGTGCCTGGGCCTCGGTCTTCCTCTCGGCCTCCTCGGTCTCGCAGTCCAATCACCTTCTATATGGGCCTCCGCCCATTTCCATGCCTCCTGCGGGTCGCTGAAATGAACCGTGGTTCCACCATGATATATCTTCAGTTGGGCCGGGAAGAGCAGGCCATATTTCACATTTAGTTGGGCCAGCTGTCTCTTGAGTGGCTCAAATGATTGTCGTGCCCGCTGCACTTCTCGGGTGTAGTCCGGGAAAAAGGCGATTCGGGAGCCGTTATGGGTAATCGAGCCTTGTGCCCGCGACAGTTGCAGGAGGGCATCCCTATCTCGGTAGTTGAGTAAGCGGGCGATGATAGTACGTGGCGGGGCACCCGGGGGTGGTCTACCCGCCGGCATTCTGTGAGCCCTCTCCACTGAGAAGAACTTTGAAAAGGATGTGGCCTCGAAGATGTCTACAAGCCACTGCTCCAAGAACAGCTCCATACACTGTCCCTCCTCCCCTTCTGGCAGACCCAGGATACGGACATTATTGCGACGGGATCGCCCCTCTCCATCCTCCACTCTTGATTCAAGGGTCTTAAGGCGGTTTAAGGCCTGGGACAGTTGGCGGTTAATCCCGCCTATATTGTCTTCCACTTCAGAAATACGTTGTTCCGCCTCTCCCGTTCTGGAGGTTAGTTTCTGTAGATCGTGGCGTAGGAAGGAGACGTCTGCCGCCATGCTATCTATTTTGGTCTCCATGGAGGATCGGGAATTAGCAATGGCCGCCATTACATCATGGAGAGAAAGAGGGCCCTCCCCATTGGGGGAGTTCGGTCGCGTTGCTGGGGCCGCCGGGGCCGGGGTGGTGGCGACGGCAAATTGGTCCATGCTGCTCTGTGTGGAGGGTTTCTTCTGCCTTTCTTTCCCCATAGTTCCGGGGAGGCGTGGGGCGTCCGGCACGGCAGGTCGAACAGTGCTAATTACGCCCTTATGGATCTACTCCGGTGTACCGTGTCGCAGCCCCGCAACAGGCCAGGTGGAAGGCCTCGGGGTCCTCCAAACACCTTCCAACACGCAGGTTCCACGAATCCACCGTCTGTATGGAGCAGGGGGGGGGGGAGAGTTAATCCCACCTACCTCTAGCTCTGTCGGGCCAGGCCGCTGCCGTCCTCCACCACTCGGGGCTGGGTCGAAACAGCCCAAGAGCAGGAGCCGTTTGTCCGGGCGACCTCCGGTTGTAAGAAAAGTCAGTGTCCACTGCGTGTGCCGCACCACACCAGGCCGCTTCAAGCCCCAATCAGACAGGAGGTGGTCTGCCCTCAAGCTCCGGCGGCCATCTTGGTTTCGCAGTTCGGGGCCCCCGGCCTTCAGTAAATTGCAGATTATGGCCCTCCAAACGGGCAGACCACAGCCCGGATTTCCGCCGGTCGTAGCCCCCAGCTTCACGGGCACAATCGTGGCGTTGATGTCGCTCGATGTCCCCAGGAATCAGGATAAAGGTACAGGATTGTGTCGGCGCTTACGGGAGCTCACTCAGCTCACGTCCGCATCGCTCGCGCGCTAGCCACGCCCCCCCACGGATATCTATTCTTGACGGTGATCTGGTTCAGGGAGCGATAATCTATACAAGTTCTAAGGTCTCCTTCCTTTTTTGGAACGAAGAACAAAGCTGAAGAAGCAGGGGACTTGGAAAGACGAATAAACCCATTTGCCAGGTATTGATCCAGGTATTGTCGAAGGTGAAGGTTCTCAGGCTCGGTGAGAGCATACATTCTACTACAAGGAGGAGTAGATCCAGGTATCAGGTCTATCTGGCAGTCATAAGACCTATGAGGAGGTAGAGAGTTAACCTGATCCTTCCGGAAAACATCTTGGTATTCTAGGTATTCGGGAGGTAACTGGGGAGTCTCTGAAGAAATTGCTGCCAGTGCAACACCAGGTGGAGGGTGACAAGTAGAGACATTCTGGAAACTGGACCGTTCTTGCTCGTCAATCGATCAGAGGATTGTGTTTCTCTAACCAAGGTATTCCTAGAATAATCTGAAACTGAGGAGCCTTGATCACATCGAACACGATCTTTTCATGGTGTCCATCTTGACTTACTAGCGTTACTTCTTGAGTGGTATGCGTTACTGGTCCGGAGGCTATCTCCGTTCCATCCACCGTAGTAATGACGTCCTTTACAGCCTTGGGACAAAGAGTTAGATTCATCCTCAAAACCATTTCATGATCCACATAATTGCCGATGGCACCGCTGTCGACGTAAGCTTCAATTGCATGTAATCGATCCGGATTATCAGGGCTAATGAGGACCATAGGTATCACGAAATGCGAGGTCACGGAACTGGTTTTCACGCTCGGCAAGAGGACCTCTATTCTTGTCGGGCGAGGTTGTTTCCCTGCTCAGAGTTTGTAACTTTGGTAACTGCAGCTCCTACTGCCTTCTTGGCAGGTTTCACCGGACAGTCTCGAAGAAAGTGCCCTGAGTTTCCGCAATAGAGGCATAATTGCAACTGTTTTCTCCTTTCCCGCTCCCTTTGTGTTAGAGGACCTTTCAGGCCCCCTATTTGCATGGGTTCCCCGGAGTCTACTCCTTTGGAAGGAGTTGGCGGTTTGGAAAATACTCGAGCATCAAACTTGGAACGATCAGCCTTCCTGTTCTGCAGTCTGTGATCTATTTGAACGACTAAGTCTATATAGTCCGAATAATCTTGTGGGGGATTCACTACTTGGGCTAACACATCTTTGAGCTCTCCACATAGACCTCTATAAAACAGCGTAATCCTTTTGTCCTCAGGCCATTGAGTTTCCACTATCAGTCTGTTGAAAGACGCAATATAAGCCAAAAGGTCTTGATTACCTTGTCGCAACGAAAGAAGCTCATTGTCCAAGGCCTGCCCCTGTGAATGTCTTGCGAACAGTTTTTCCATACTGAGCTGAAAAGCTTGAAAATCATGGAGGACCGGATCATCTTGATTTACTAGAGGGATCGACCAGTCTGCCGCATTGCCACTAAGGTACGAAAGCACGAAAGCTACTTTAGCTTGATCAGTTGGAAAGGCTGCTGGCCGGCATAAGAAATGCAACCGGCACTGATTGATGAATGCTGCAAACCTCTTTGGGTCACCAGAAAATCGTTCGGGCGGAGCCAGAGGTACATTCCCAGGTAGGTTGATCTGCACTGGATTCATAGAGGATGTAGAAGGAAGATTTCCCCCAGATGCGGGTAACGGGGTCTGTCCGGCTTGTGACTGTAGCAATTGTCTGGCGAGATCATCTGTTCGCTCCTTGGAAATAATCAGTTCCCTTCTTAGAGCGTTCGTTTCCTGACGGGCTGCATGCACTTCTGCCCTTAGTTCCCCAAGTAACTGGGCTAGCTGGTCGGTATCCGAGGTTTCCATAGCGCCTGGGCGGGAGTTTTGCGGTAGGCTTTGCGTTCTGTAACGCTCACCTGATTCCCGTAGAGGCGCCGGTCTTGACTGGGCGTATACCGTATCTTCAAAGGTGATGTGTAACACACGGCTGGCTCTTTGGGCTGGACCTCTGTGCACTGTATGTCTGACTCGAAGGGTAAGATGTCTGCAGATAGAAAATATGGGATTAATGAACTGGGTTATCGAATGTCTCTCTCTTCTTCCCTTTCTCTTCTCCTGTAGAACCCCAAAGGTGACCGCTCTCACCTTAGGTAAGTGAACGCCGTGCTCTCCATCTGCCTCGGGGCAGGGTGCTGTAACCAGTTTCTTCACTGGATAAGGGGAGCAGGCCTCTTGACTTCAGAGGACTGCTGTCCGTCGTTTACTGCACAAACGGTAAGTTTCGAGTAATTCTAATGTCTTTAAAAGTCTTTAGTAATGATGTCTCTTGTTTTGCAGGGTTCCGGCGATGGCGGATGACGGGCTGAAGTGAGTTGAAGATGGAGCCCGTGTGATGAATAGAAGCGCCTGGAAGCACGTAAGTAAGCGCTTGTTGCCTGCTTCACGATGCGTTCTAACTGTCTTTTTATTTTGCAGGTACAAGTTCGGAGCGGCTGCAGGGTGCCGGAATACCCACTGGGTTAGATGTGGAAAGGAGTAATGGCACGTGAGTATTAAAGTTCCCCAATGTCTTTAAACGCACCTTGTTTTGTCTTTCAGGTGCGGGATCAGCGCCGAAGGCCTCCGGAGCGTGCAAAGAGTTGGTAAGCTTTTGTCTTTCAGATGCCGGAATGCAGTGCGAAGACCTCCGGAGCGCTCGAAGAGTAGGTAAGCCTTTGTCTTTCAGATGCCGGAATGCAGCGCGAGGCGTTGGTGACAGCCGATGGACCAGGTAAGTGAAGCGCTGTCACTGAAGACTGTAATGCTAACCTGCTCTTTCTTGTCTTTATAGGTGTTGCTGAAGACTGGATTCCATGGTAAGCCTTTTTCCTTAGGCCCAGGATCAGATGCAGAAGACACGATGAGCGTTCTGCTGCAGAGGATGCAGAATAACGCAAAGCAAGATTCATCCATCGGGTGTGGTTTAAATAGCCTCCTGTAGTGCTTAGGTGTCTCCTTCCACTGCCACTCCTAGATAAGAAAAGAGTTCCTGCTTTCCAGAAGAGTTCCAGTGTTCTGAACCTAGGGAGTGGCTTCTGCCCCACCCAACAGGAAAAGTAGTTCCAAACAGAAGAGGATCAGAGGCTCAACTGGCAGGCAAGTAAGCAGCATGGTCTGCTGCAGGTAAGTCCGCCCAAACATTATGAGCCCGGCACTTCCAGCGCTGGGACTGGGCATATTTATGAGCCTGGTGCCACTGGCGCCAGGACTGGGTCCAAAAGGTCCCAATTGGGACTGGTTGGCACTCGGAACCTGGGTTATGGATCTGCTTCCAAGGGAGTTGGGAAAACCCTGACCTTTTGGAAGCAGAGATCATGACAGTTATGATCTCCAGAACCCACACATCTGAAGTAATGGCTTGCCACTCTACAAGATGCTGCGCCAGCCTTCCCCCAACCAGCGAACCATGGGACATGGCCTCATGACTGAGTGGGAGCGGCTGCGGTGTTACCTGAGGGCAAAGAGGCAACTGCCCGAGCGGCCTTGGCACCACGGGTACCCTGTCGTCCACCTCTGGTACCCCTGCGTAGGCCCCTTTGACTGCCAGCTCCTCTCGCTTTACTGAAGGACGAGTAATAACGAAAGGAACCACACCTCCACTGCTGTCCCCTAGGACGAAAAGGCGGAGGTTGGCGAACTGCAGCGCCCAACGACTTCGCTGCAGCTTTTGTGGTCTGCAACCTCTCAAGGCTCTCGTCAGCCTTGCTGCCAAAAAGGTGTTCACCGTCAAAGGGCATGTTGAGGAGCCGGGACTGCACATCAGGAGCAAACCCCGACTTCCGCAACCACGCAAACCTGCGTATCACGGTGCTCGCCGCCATGGACCTACTGACGCATTCAGCTAAGTCCAAACCCGACTGAACGGACTCACACATGGCATCCTTACCATCCTGGACCATAGCAAGGAAACCATCCCGTTCGTCCCCTTCGGGAATATGTTCAGCCGCTAACGCAACACAGTTCCACAGAGTGTGTGTGAAACGAGACAAGGCACAAATGGAGTTGGCCGCCTGAAGCGCCATACCACCAGACGAAAACACTTTCTTCTCCCAGCCATCAAAACGTTTGTCGTCCCTATCAGGAGGGATGGTAGGGTACGACGCCTGCTTTGCCGGGGCCGTGGCCGCCTGCACCACCAAACTCTCCGGAGTGGGGTGCCTGGTCAAGTAGCAGGGGTCGCTACTGGCTGGACGGTATTTTCGCGACAAAGATCTGCCCACCGTCGGGAGACTCTCCGGAGCAGTCCAAGCCGCCGCCACCCTTCTCTGTAAAGCCATATGGAACGGCAGTACCGGGTCAGTTGGGGGACCAACATCAAGGATGTCCGTCAGATCATCCTGCACAAACTCCCCTGGGGTAGCAGACCATCCCAAGTACTCAGAAACCCTAGCCATAAGGCGCGCTACGAGGAATCGGCATGATGCTCAGGCCTACAAAACTCCACCTCCGGAGAGGTGTCCAGTCCACTGGCATCATGCAGTGACTGCCTCAAATCGTCAAACTGACTATGGCCTGAGACAATTTCATCTGGAACCTGACTAGGAACCAGGCCATCAGAATCCTCACCCGCCTCTGAAATATATTCCAGGTGGCGAAAAGAAGGCACCCGATAGTGCTTGCTCTTAACCAGAGCCTTCCTAGGGAGTTCCCCCGTGCCACGGGGTAACTCCGACACGAAAGGCGTCGAGCGAATCGGTGCCAACATCGAGAGAACAGGCATCGGCGCCGATAGGATCGGCGTGGAGGAAATCGGCGTCGACGTCAGATGCAACGCCGCCAGCATCGGCGGCGTCGACACAGCCCTCGAAGCCGGAGCCCCGAGCGTGTCCTTGACGACCTGAGCGTCGACGGCTTCGACGACTTCCTCGGAGCCGGAGCCTCGAGAAAGCCTATCGACGCCCTTGACGCCTCAGACGTCGATGTCTTCCTCGAAGACCTCACAGGTGCACACGGTCTCGAACGCGTCGAGGACCGGGACCTGGAACGGGTACGTCGAGAACGAGTCTCCTTGTCCGAACGGGACCTCTCCCGTGACTCGTGCCGACAACTCTTGCGAGCGGTGTCTCTCGACCTCTCACGACCGACCCCACTCGGGGGCGCGGACGGCTTAGTACCCTGCGACTCAAGAATCGCCAGCATTTTCTTCCCGAAGGAAGCCCATTCCTCCGGCGTCGCACGGCTGGTGGGGTAAGCGACGTGCCGGGCAGAGTCCTCCGAAGAGGACCTGGAAGACGACCGGTGTCGGCGCTTCCGAGAATGCCTCGAAGAGGCTGAGTGGCGACACCGACTCCTAGAAGGAGACCCACGAGACTTCCGACGATGACGCGGAGAGTCAGCCCTCGAATCATCCGTCGAAAGCCCCGCAGACTTCGACTTCCGGGGCTTGGACACCCGACCTACCGACAACTTCTTCTTACGTTCGCGTAAGGCTTTCAACGTGAGCGACTGGCAGTCGATACAGTCATCCGTGTCGTGGGCCTCCCCAAGGCACCAGAGGCAGGCGTTGTGCGAGTCCGTCACCGACATCTTGGACCCACACTCCCCGCACTTCTTGAAGCCCGGACGCGGGGTCGAAGACGAAGTAGAAGACATCTTCACACGAAGGATTTTCACAAAACGAACATGTTCGAAGAACCGAGAAGAACAGAACTCCAAAGAGTCGAGGCGTTTAACCGAGAAACACGAAGCAACACGTTCGCGGAAAAAACGGAACTGAGGTTACGGGCGTCGTGCATCCTACTTATCACATCGGATGATGTTGGAGGAGGTCCTCGATGACGGCGCATCGACGCAGAACGCATACGCCAGGAAAAAAGTTTCCGAAGCAGCACAGCTGTGGTGATTACATGTCATAGATATGGAATACGTCGGAGGACCCAATCCCCTCGAAATGTGTTTTAAGAACATTTTGGCCACCTGAAAAGGTGGCACGTCCCAGAGCCAAAGTAGATACTTTTGTCACAATGAACATATGATAGAAAACGGAGCATTAAGTCCCAAGACAAAATGTGCAACATTCAATCAATTACAAGCTGAAAACACTCAGTGTATTTGTTAGGTTTATATACCGCTTTACGCTAAAGTGCTGTGAACAAGAATAGCAAATGTCTGTTGGAGGTGCTCCTTGCTTCAAGACCATTTGAAAACTAAAAGCGACTGAACAACCTATCATGCAAAAAGGTAAACACTTGTTGACATTTACAAAATCAGTCCTAACCATCCTGCTAAGCACAACGTAACGTTCTCGTTAAACATAATTCCCAAATACATCATCTCTTGCAAAGTAGAGTATACTGCAAATGTTTTTTAACTGTATTTATTTAGAAGTGGGATGATACCGATTAGGAAATATTTTCTTTTTGCTACTTTGCCTCCATAGCTTTCTATGGACCCCCTCATTCCTTTTTGCTCTGTTTTGATCCTGTCCTTAATTTCTGAAGGGAACTAAGTTATTGCAAGTAACAGCGCCTCAATGCCCCTGGGCTGCTTGCGCGCTATATAAATTTAAATAAATAAATAAATAAATAAATAAAGCATCCAGCTTCTCTTCCCTTGTATTATGCCAATTTATTATGGGGAATCTGATCAGTCCTTAGAAACAGTTTCCATTTTTAATCTTTTTATTTTTACATTGCACAAAGCACCCTGCTGTGCAGTTCATGGGGGATACTTTTCTATGACTGTAGCTTTTTATATGTGATTTTGTGTTGCTTTTATAATGTGCCAAAAGACAAGCTGCTGGCAGCTGTTCCATTTTTACTGGTTTTTGCTTTTTTTGGTGTGCAAATTCGCATTTACCGTGTATGGCTACTCAACGTGATGAATGCCATAAAATGGCAGTGCCACAAGAATGTAGCTTTTTCTTTGACCAGGTCAGGAAGGTCATGCTCTGGCCTGAGAAAGCTGCTACTTATGCGGGCTAGTGAGCCTTTGTGGGTGTGTGGCCCAGGAAGAGGGCTGGGACTGTCTAGTCGCAGTCCACATCACTGGTGCCAGAAAGTCTGCTACTGGGGTGGATGTGAAGCTAATAGTTGCCCCGATTGCACAACTACTGTCTGTCTGAATGGTGCAAATCCTTAACACTTGCTTACAGCTTAGATTTTGGATAAGAGGAGGGCTCCTGCACCCATTTGCTCAGATCTATGTTGGAACCAGGAATGCCTCGAAGAGCAGCCCTTTGATGACCCGAAGTACTCCTGAAGTGGCCCAGCATGCCCTCCAGTGTCCAGCCCGGTGAAGCCCTGCTCCATTGCCTGATTTCCAAAGACCCTGAGTGGTGCCTCAGCTCTTGGACTAGTGGGACCAACTAGCCACAATGCCTTCAAGGATCCAGCCCTTCAGAGCCTTTAGTAATGTCACTGGACTGCCCAGTGGACTGACCAGCTCTCTTGTGGGCTACCTTGTCAAAACTGCCGTCATTCCGCGTTCAAGTCGGGAACTTTGGGGGTCGCCAGCTTGTGCCACAAGTCAACTTATCCACGAATTCCAGCTTCCTATCCTAGCCACACACATCTTCATCCACCAATATGCCGACTACACAGAACTATACCCCAAGATCACCTCCATCAAGGAAATCCACAGACTCAAAACCTGCCTATCGCTGAACCAGTCTTGGATATCCAGTGCTTACTTGAAGCTCAACCCTTCCAACACCGAATTCCTACTCCTCACCAACACCAAACACCCAGACATACAGACCTGGCTATCAACTATGAACCCACAGAGATTCACATGCTAGCTCACCTCCTGCGCCAAGTCCATCAGGTTCCACATCGACAAAAACCTCTCCTTCAAGACACACCCATCTGAGAACACTGACAGCTTGGTATCGGCTCTCCCTATTGCAGAAGTCAAGCCCTCTCTCCAGACAGCTTTAGATCCACCATTCAAGCACTGTTCCTATACCACTCGGATGGGGGCAATGCCCTCCACTGAGGCCTGCCAGTCATCCTCTCTTGCGCCCCTGAGAACAGTCGTTCATGCGGCTGCATGCCTCATCAAGTGTCTACGCAGATACAACCACATCACCCGACCATCATCGACCTTCACTGGCTCCCACTGCAGGCACTAATCACCCTCAAGCCTTGCTGCATCATCTATAAGGCAGTCGCCCTCTAGACACCAAGCTACTTTGCGGAGAAACTCATCTCCCATGGCAGACAGTGTACCAACAGAAGTCAGGACCCATGCAGACTTGCAATCCGCTGCTGCAAAAAGGAAAGAACCAGGAAACAAAGCTTCTCTGCCTACACCACAAGACTATGGAACCTCCTTCGAGTCAGCATTAGACTTGCCCCCATGCTCCTACAATTCAGAAAATAATACGATCCACCTACCTCTTCAAGGGGCCTCTCCTCCTCAACACCTAGGCCATCCCATTACCACTTGATTCTAAAGACGCTGTCCGCCCCTCCACCCTGCCACCCTGTACAGCTGTACCCCCCTGTATCCTACGTTGCGCTGTATATTCATTCTGTTACCTCTGAAAAGCACTTGGTTGTGTATCTGTATTGTTTATATGCCTCGGTAAAGCGCTCCATTGCTTCTCAAAGCTAGGTCCGTGCTCAGTAAATCTCATCAGAATAATAAAAAGGCACAGATAACTAGTAAATTAAGTTGTTGTTGCTGGGATTTGGTGCAGCACCCATCTGTCGTCACCCACTACTAGTCACTGAAAGGATATGGTACTAAGAAACCCAATTTGAAGCTTGACCAGCATGAAATACTAATTCAGACCTTAGCAGAGGGCCAGAAAGCACTCCATTGTGTTTGGATAACACAAGGCTAGAGACAGTTGGCAGCGCAAGTAACATGTGATAACCCAGTTGATGGAAGTACTAGCTTCTTCATGTGCACACCAAAATCTCTCTACATTGGCATTACAAAAGTTGCCAAAAGTCATCCTGCAGCATTCTACAAACAGATGGCCAGAACTTCAACTGGCCCGAGCAGTGGCAAGCCCATACATAATATTAATTTGATTTAAAGGATTGCAGCTGGCGTATCAGAATGCTAATCTCATGGGAAAAATCATGTGCCCAGCGAAGGCCATCCTAGAGTGATTGGGCAGGAACAGTCAAACCGATAACTATTCCGGAGAGTAAAGCATCTTTGGCAGCAAACCCTAAGGCAGATGTAATATCACCTAAAAGATCCAGCCAAAGAATTGTCAATCACCACTGATGTCACCAAGGTGCTGGAAACTATCTTAGAACAATTCCTTGAGTCTCTCAATTTCATGAGTGGGTCATGCAACACTATTCGATTATAGTGGAGTAAGCCATTAATAGTGCCTGGTTTTTAGCAACTGCATCAAACTACTGCATACCTCCAGAAGCAAAAACTCCTATCTTGAATACCACTAGTAGATCCATTTCCAATGCAGATTGTGCATTGACTGAAAATTACTGGGAATCCTTAGAGGTGCAGTATCGGGGTCCCATGACATCACTATCACAACCACGGTCTTGGAAATGAACAAAAACCTCTTGAGGAATCAATGAAGATGGTGGTGGTGTAAGTATCACAAGCCCAATTTCAAACAAAACTGTCACTGAACATCAATTGTTTGGCCTGTAGGTTGGGAGGAAGATGCAGACTTACACAATGTCTTTTTCAAAGAAAGGGCAAACGCCAGCAAAGGTTTTGTGAGGTTAAAGGGCTTGAAAAAAATCCTTCCACCTCAAATGTGAAAGCAGGATCAATCATTTCAGCCAAGTCACGCACAGCCCACCCTTGCTGCCATCACTGGAAGTTCACCTCCAGTTCAGAGCCAGATGGCCATGCATTTTGGGTATGCAAATTTGCTCAAATGTCAAGCTTTTGTGCCAGGAAAAAGTCTGTCTAAAGAGGGGTATTTCAAGAATCCAAACCAGATAAAAACAAAACTTGCCATCTTAAACCTCTGTCTTGCTCATCCCTATCAAGATAAAGGACCACTGCAATGATAGGCTGTAGCATGGAGCAGACTGGCACAGTGCCAGAGTTTTTGGAACCGGAGGAACGCAAGCAGAGGAAAATAATCACCATTTGTGTCGATGAAGAAAAGACTATCTAGCCAAAGGCCACATTTAAGCTACACAAACCTCTTGCTGATCAACAGTAATTCAACACCTCGCTAATCGAAGGATGTTGAGGGGGGATGTGAGTAACCAGTCACATGTGGCATGACAAAGCTGCTCTTGGGAAGTGTTTCATGGTGGGACTTAGGCAGCACAAATTGTGATACAGGAGGCAGGTAAATAAAATCCTGTGATTACCAGAAGGGTGTCTTTTTAACTTCCAGTTAGCAAGATGTACTGGGCATGCTGGATGTGCAGGGGGTAATGTCCGCTACCAGCGGTGGAGTCCAAAATCCTGTGTCCTGTTGTCAATGATTGGTATGTTGAGAAACCAAGGCCAAGCATAGAGGGACAATTGACAATCATAACAGAGGACGACGAGAGGTACAACACCACTGAAACCACAAAGACAAGACAAACGTGGATAGCTGGCCGAGGAGGAAAAGTGGAGGAGGGGTAGGAGACAGGGGGAACCTGAACAACGAGAGCCAACAATTCCCTGAAGCCTCACTCATAAGTAACACCCAAGACTGCGGCAGAACTTGAAACGAGAAACCAGCAGAAGTTAATCCAGGGCAGAGGGGTCCTAGTGGACCTGCAACTGGCTTGAGCAGGAGAACGAGTATCACGGGCATGGGCATGAGGGGGTTATTGAACAAATACCAAAGAAACTGGAAGTTGAGGTCCAAGAGGAGAGGCTCAAGAGCACCTTGGCAAGTAAATTATTTAGAGAATCATGGTGTCATAATGGTGCATATTCTAGGAAATGGAATCATAAATTCTGGAAGAAGTTCAGACAATCATGCGATATTGCTGCATGCTAGAAAATGGACTCCAATTCCCTATCAAGTTTGAGGAGGTCCCCAATGGGATTCGGAGCTGCCTAGTGAGGCGACCCCAAAACCCTCTAGGTCACCTCTGCAGTATGCTCTCCTCATTGCAGGGGAGAGTCATATAGCTCACATGATAGCAACTGCTCCACACAAAACACCAATCCTTAAGTAGCCAGGCCACCAAGGATTTTCCATCAACCCAGACCAGGACAACTACATCTCCCATAATCCCCTTGTCTCCTTCTTCCCCAAAGGAGCTTGTCATTTTAGAATAGATCCGAGGAAGGAAGAAGGCCAAAAGCAGCTTCACAGAGAACCTTCCAGCAGCAGACAGGGAGTGAGCTGCAGTCAGGAAGAGGCAGGGCAGACTAATGAGAACCAAGATGGCTGTCTCACCTCGTATAGCCTTTACCTCACTGAGCAGACACGCAGGGGACCTGCAGGAAGGAACCAGCTTCAACCAATCACACAGATGTCCTCCCCTACAGTGGCAGCTGTAACCGGTTGTCAAAGAAGAGCGCAAAGGGGAGGGGCTAAGACACTATAAAAGCAGCTGCAAACCCAATCAGTTTGTGGGTTGCTAGAGGGGAGTGCAGATGGCATTTGGAAAGAGCTGGGCAAGGGGCAGAGGGAAGGAGAAGAGTGTGGTGGAGAACTGATAACATCTTAATGGGGGAGAAGGAGGTGGAGAAAGGTGGTGTGACATAGAAAAACCAAGTTCCTTACCCCTGGTAACTTTCTTTCGACTGTATGTTCCTCCCATGTATTGGTCATCGCCCCTCCCATCCTACCCTGCAGTAGAATGATCTTCGAATGGATTGTGTCCTCCCACGTCTGCCTCATCTTTAGAAAGACTCCCCAAGCAGTATGAAATTTGGTGGAAGAGTTAAGAATTTTCAGAAAGTAGTAATTCTCAAATGTCATGAATGGAATGTAGAATCACCTTTCCAAATCCCTACTTGTGACCGAAAGCAGAGTCTAGGCAATAGAGCATTGTGAAAGTATGGATAGAAGACAAGGTGGCCGCGGCACAAATATCACCAATCGGCACTCCTCTCTGTAAGACAGAAGAAGTAGCCATGCCCCTTGTGGAGTGAGCTCACAGACCTTCAGGGGGATCCTTTCCCGCAAGCCTATAACATTCTGTGATACACAGAATTATCCATCTGCATAACGTTTGTTTGGTAACTGACAGACCCAACTTATGTCCTGTGAGACCCACAAAAATCTTGTTGTCCTGCCTTAATTTAGCCAGACGTGATATGTCAAAGCTCAGCGCCCCCTTAGGGTCTAGTCTGTGTAGTCTTCCTTCCTCCTTAGTAGAATGTGGAGGAGGGTAGAAAGTTGTCAAAACAATTTTCTGCAAGCTATGAAAGTCAAACTACTTCCGGAAGAAAAGTGGGTTTAACAAGACAAATGTATTATTTAAAAAACTTGTAAACGGTGGCTTACATGATAAAGCTTGTAATTTGCTCACCCTGCGGGCGGATGTTAAAGCGATTAGTAAGATTGTCTTAAATGTCAAAAGCCTCAATAGACAGGAGTGAAGAGGCTCAAAGGGAGCTCCCAAGAAATTTCAGTACTAGATTTAAATCCTAAACTGGGACAAGAAATGGGACAGGGGGAACACATTTGTGAATCCCTTTAAAAATTGAATAATTAGCAGCATCTTGAAGTAAGAGACTTCTTTAGAAGTGCGCTTAAAAATTGAAAGTGCCAAATACCCCTTTATGGTTCCAATCTGGAGCACCAGATTAGCTAGATGTAATAGGAAAGACAACACCATAGGTGTGTCACACTGAAAAGGATCCACATTCTTCTCCCTGCACCAGCTGCAGAACTTGTTCTAACGGCAGCGATACAGACACTTGGTTGCTGGCCTTCTAGCCGATAGCAAAATCTCCATTACTTCTTCCGGGAGGTTCCAATCCTTGTATCACGACCTCTCAGAAACCATGCGTGAAGTTTGAGTGTCTTGAGCTCTGGATGGATAACCCAACCCTCATCTTATGAGAGAAGGTCCTCTCTTTGTGGAATACGCCTTGGAGGTGTAAGGTACTCATGGTGGCAACTGTAAAGACAGACACAAGTGATCACAGTTCAAGAGTGTTTATTAAACTGTATGCAGGGGTGAGAAAAATGCCTAAACTAAAACTAAAGCTGAAATGGGAGCAAGCTACGGCCATCAAATAATAATAGTAGCAGTTTTGTGCAAAAAAAAAGGGCCTATACTAAAAAACCTATTGCCAAACCTTAACACTAAGTTACAAAAAAGAGTGCGGGAGAACGTTCACCAGAAAAGAAAGAAGTGTTCACAAAATAAGTCAGGCAGGTATGGCGGGTCTCCCTTCCCCACGTTTTTAGCATGGGACAAGGCTGGACTCCTGAGCACAGCACACTCCTTAGCCTCTCCCGCATGAGGTTCACAAGTCTTTCACGATACCAGAACCTTCAAGGGTGAAGTCGCTTTCCTCAAAGTCTCTTGCCTTAGAAGGCCTGCTAGATCAAAACAACAAACAAATGTTCCTTCGGTGGTCTTGCACCGTGGGCGATTGCTCTTCGCCCCTAGGATATCCCCTCTGCCGGGCTCGGATCCTCTTTGAAAATTGGGCCTCCCTCTGGTGGGTTCACTACGGCCTTCTTTCTTCTGAAGCTTTCTTCTGAAGCTCCTTGCACTCATATAATGTTGCCACCTGCAACCTGGGCTCAACACAGTTCGGTTTTGCTATCCTCTTCCTCCAACTCACCAGCTGTGCTGAACCCGTTGGCTTGTCTTGCTTCTGGAGTCAAGGACGGTACCAAGGTAGCCAGGGTGCCTCCCCACCTGTGTGATCAATGCGGGAGGTACCTGTGGACATCTGTTCCTCCACACGCCAGCTGTGACTCCTGGTATTATGAATTCCCTTTAGGAGGCTTTGCAGGTCTGAGTTGAAAAGGGCAAGGGCAGTTCCCCCTTTGTTGTCCTTCCAGGTCTCGCCGCCTTTCTCCTCTGTTTGAACTGCCAGTTCGGTACAGCTGTGTCCTTGTGCGTTCAGCCTTGCTCGTAGTGTGCTCTCGTGCTCTGCCTTTTATCCCTGTGGGGAAGGTAAAGGGCCGTCAGGTGTGCGTGGCTATTGTCAATTGCCTGACTCTGCCTGAACCGTGTGTTGGGACAGGTCAGGTGAACAGCTCTGGTGTTAGTCAGTTGTCTGTTACAGTGTAAGAAACTGTTTGTGTTGGAAAAGGGGTGCGGGTGGTAGAGCTTCTAAATGTCCTACAGGGTAGGAGGGGGAAAAGTGTTACAATGAAGAGGTCACCACGTCTTGCCCGGTGTCCCACTTCCACTCCCCGAAAACCCCCTTATCCAGGTGATCCTCCCCCACTGGTCCACCCCCAGGAACTGGATCCAATAGCGATGGCAGTGTCCTGGCCACCTGGATGACAGATGTCCGGGGACTAGCGGGTAGGAGAAGTCCGGGCACCACTTCCTCCTGGACCAATCCGCAGCAATTAGGAACATGCATTTCCCAAACTCTGTCTACCTCCTGATTACTTGAGGAATAAGGGGGACTGGAGGAAATCCGTGCAGGAAAGGAAACTGAGTCCACAACGAACATGTCTCCTAGAGCTCTTCTCAGAGAGAAATTCCCTGGAACAGAACAGCTCACAATTCCGGTTGACACTGGACGCAAACAGATGTACTTGGAGGGGTTCCTGAAAGGGTGAATATCTCTTTCTGGGTTTGTTCCCACTCGTGCGAGACTGTGCTCTGCCTGCTCATAGCGCCTGCCGCCGTGTCCTCCTCTCTGGGTAGGTGAACAACTGATAAAGGAGATTCATTCTTGAATTGCCCAGAACCATAGTTGCACTGCCTCTCTGCACAGTGGTAGTGACCCTACACCTTCTCTATTGTTGAGGTAGTACATGGATACTGTGTTGTCCGTCATTATCAAGACATTCTTTGCCCGTACAGAGGGCAGAAAGGCGTTTAGCGTTAGTCTTTGCCCTCAGCCCCAAAAAACTGATGTGTAGTTTTGACTCTGATGGAGACCAACGGCCGTTGGCAGTCAGATGGCTGGCATGGGCTCCCCACCCTGCGAGTGAGGCATCCGTAACTACTGTAATCTCTGGTCATAGTTGTCACAAAGGTTCCCCCTTCAGAATGTTGTCCTTGTAAGCACACCAAAGGAGATCCTGTGCGACCCTGCTTGGAACCTGAAGTAGATCCGACCTCTTGTCCACAAACTGAGACCATTAGGACCTGAGGGTCCACTGGATGGATCTCATTCGCAGGCAAGCCTCTGGCACCAGGAAAATGCGGGATGTCATGAGGCCAAGCAACCTCAATAAGTCGAAGGCAGGAAGATGCTGGGCACTCTGGAATTTGGTGACCATCTGCAGAATGTGTTCAGCCCTTACCTCGGCAAGCAAGGCCTTTCCTGAGGAAGAATCCAGGACTGCTTCGATGAACTGCAGCCTTTGAGATGGCATCATGTGGGACTTATTGAAATTGAGGGAGAAGCCCAGTCTGTGTGGCGAGTGGCAGGTTATGCTGAGATGTTCCAGAGCCTCATCGGGCGAACAGGCCCTGATCAGCCAATCATCCAGGTAGGGGTAGAGGTGAATTCCCCCCGCGCTCCCCTCTCCTGAGACTCGCTGCCATCACCGTCATCAACCTGGTGAAAACACTTGGGGAAGAGGTCAGCCCGAAAAGTAGAACCCAAAACTGATAATGAGAACCGCCAACAGCAAAACTCAGGTACTTTCTGTTCTTGTGATGGCACATGAAAGTAAGCATTCTGAAGGTCCAATGACACCATCCAATCCTGAAGGTGCAAGGCCTGAAGGATCCGAGAAAGGGTAAGCTTTTTGAAAGTGTCCTTCCTCAAGTATCTCAAGTCCAAAATGGGTTAAAATCCCTCTGCCATTCTTGGGAATCAAAAAGTAAAGGTAGTACCACCATTTGTTCCTCTCTGTCACAGGTACTGGTTCTATAGCACCTTTCTCTAGCAGACTCAAACTTTCCTGCAAAAGCAAAGGATCCAGAGTTTTGTAAGAGTCGCTCCCTGGTGGATGATCCTAAGGCCTTCTTAAAAAGGGGATGAAGTACCCCTGGACTACTGTTTCCAATGCCCAAGCATCTGAAGTAATGCCTCATCATTCTTGCAGATGTTGAGTGACTGAGGCTGCCGGGGGTCTTGTGGATTAAGGCCCCAGAAAGGTGTTGAGGCAGTTGCGGGTAAAGAAACTATTGCTTGGGCGGGCTTGGCACCTCTTCCTCGTCCACCAGGAGGGAACTTTCTTTGACTGGCCAGTTCGCTTGCTCTTCCAAATGAGGAATAGTAGTGAAAGGAGCTACCTCTCCAAGTTGGTGCACTGGGGTGCAGAGGTTGTGGCTGTCTGATGGCGGCCCCAAGAGACTTGGATGCTGCTTATGTGGTCTGCAGCTTCTCCGGGCTCTCGTCAGCCATGCTGCCAAAAAGCAGAGTGACTTCAAAGAGCACGCTGAGAAGTCTAGATCGCACGTCCAGTGCAAAGCCAGATTTCCTCAACCATGCAAATCTGTGTGTGACAGTGCTCGCTGCCATGGCTCTGCTATGCTGTAGGCAGAGTCTAACCCTAACTGAAGAGACTCACACATTGCTTCCTTTCCATCCCTCACAACGTTCAAAAAACCTCTCTCTCCTCACTTTCCGGAATGTGTTCAGCCACCATGGAAATACAATCCCACAAGGTGTAGGAAAACTTAGCAAGTGCACAAGTGGCAGTGACGGACTTCAAAGCCATACTCCCGGCTGAAAATACCCTTTTTGCCATTCCATTGAAATGCTTGTCGTCCCTGTCTGGTGTTATTGTGGGATATGCAGCTTGCCTTGAGGTGGAGGTTTCAGCTTGGACATCAAGCTTTCCAGTGACGGCTGCCTGGACAGATACTCTGGGTCAGTACTCCAAGTGTACTTTTTTGTACGATTTATATTCACAGCACGGCTTGTCTCTGGCACCTCATTTTTTTGAAGGGCTACATGAAACGGTAACATAGGGTCCTTTTCAGGGCCCTTGTCCAAGATGTCTGAGAGGTCATCTTGCTCAAATAGGGGGGGCTGGTCTGCCCCATTCCAAAAATTGTCACCTTAGACATTAACGGTCTGTAGGCTGCATCAGCATGTTCTGCTGGATCAGGCTTCCAAAATTCCAATTGTGGTGACTGTTTGCATACTGGTCCCTCATTCTAGATTCCTCAGATACAAGGGACTCTGGGACATTAAGGGATGCCATATTCAAGCCCAAAGGACGGAGTGTCCTGGTCATAGGGCTCATTTACTTCGAAAATCTGGACTTGAAAAAGAAGTGGCTTAAAATGTCTTCAATTTCCCTGGACGGCAATGAGGGTTACAACGCTACCGGCTGCAAGGGTTTTGATGCCATCAGCATCGATGGAGGCCTCAAAGGACTCGAACCTGACTGGACAGGTCATCGACTCGAGACCTCGAAGGATCAGAGACTTCTTTCCCGGGCTCGAGGGTGTGTGGATCTTAGCCTTGATCTTTTCCTTGTCGGCTTTAGAAGGTCCAACAGGGACATGGCTCTTTGTCTTTTCGCGTGGGTGGGAGGGGGCTCGGGACGTCTTCGCGAACATTTTAACATAGACTGCCTAAAAACCTCCCATTCAGCTGGAGTCGTTGACTTACTCGGGCAGGCTACCTGCATTCAGGCGAGGTGTCAGGACGAGGATGGTGGATCTATGGCGTCTTTTCTTTGTTTTGTTTTTAGCCAAAGATGAGGAGTGGTGTGAACCGCTTTGTGAGCGAAAGAGTTTATTAGAATGCTTCCTCCGTGCAGAGCAAACTCTCGACTCATCCAAAGAACACCTTTTCGATGGAGTTGTCGACAGGGATTTTTAAAGGTGGCCTAACGGCCGCGAGATTCCCCTTGTGTTCCCTCAACGCCTTACCCATCATGGACTTCCAAGATACGCAATTAGCTGTTCTGTGGTCGATGCCAAGACACCACAAACAGACCCAATGTTTTTTTTTTAAAACCTTTATTTTTGATTTTTAAAACATTAAACAACTACGCACCCACATTAGGGTGGTTTTAACTCTGCGCCATGTCCTACCTCCCTCCCGCCCTCTCCTCCCCCCTGCCCCCCCGCTCAGTCCTGTGACTCCTATGGGTGTGCAGTCTTTTTCCGGTTACTTGAGACATGTGGCCGGTGTTGTTAGCTCTGTGTCATCACAGCTGGCTTGTTCCTGTGCCAGGGGTGCCTGGCCGAATGTCAGGTGTCTCCTCAGCTTCGTTTAACAGGAATTGTACTAACGGGCCCCAGATGTCAGGTGGGCGGGCATGTAAGGGTAGTGACTTAATAAAGTCCGTTTCCACATCCTGACAGTAAAGAATGTCCCTGCGCCAGGCAGGGATTGTTGGAGGGGGGCCTCGACCCCAGGCCATAGCCACTCTCCTGCGGGCAAGTGTCAACAGGAGTCCTGCCAATGTCCTTGACGGGGCGGAAAGTGATTTTGTCATGCCGAGTAAGGCTGCCGTTTGGCTCGGTTGTATCTCCTCACCCACTATTGCTGCTGTCGTCTCCAAGACTCGGCTCCAGAAGGGTGTTATTTCAGGGCACTCCCATGCGAGGTGGACGAAGTCTGCTGGTTGCATCCCACATCTCTCGCAGTTCGCATCCGCCTCCGGGTGGTGTCTGTTAGCTTTTGCTGGTGTGTAATAGGTCTGGTGGAGGAAGTTGAAATGAATTAGTTTAAGGCGAGAGTTGAGAGCTATTTTTTGTGTCTGTTTCAGGATGTAGGTCCAATCTTCCTCTGGAATGGTCATGTGTAGGGACCTCTCCCATCTGGTCTTTGCCTGAGTAAGTTTGGGTGTCGTGTCTGTGATGATGGATTTGTAGATTTGCGACACCAGCTTGCCCTCGCCTTGCGCCTGTATGGCATTGTGGAGTAGTTGCCAGGTTGGGGGTTGTTGGGGGAAGTCTGGCAAGAGAGCTTGTAGAGTGTACCTGGTCCTGAAATATAGGAATGTGTCAAGTGCGGTGTTGCCGCCTTTCGATTTTGCTTGTTGTGGTGTTATAAAGCCGTCCTCCGTGAAGAAGTCTCCCAGGGTCTTTATTTGTAATTTGTCAACCCACTGGTGAAATACTTTCTCAGATGTCAGTGGAACTCCTGGGATGAACTTTACAGGCAATAACGGAGAGTATCGAGGTTGTACCCCGTATATTTGAGCCAGTCTCTTCCAGACCTTGTACGTTGAAAGCATTGCGTTCATGGTGCAGTTGGGGACGGGAATTTGGCTGAAGACGACTGCTGTTAACAAGTTTGGGGTAGCCAGGGCTCGCTCCACCTGCACGTGAGGTCTGATTGTATGGGTGGCGTACCAATGGCTGAGGAATTGCGCCTGGGCTGCCCAGAAGTACTTCTCCAGGTCTGGGAGGGCGAGGCCCCCGCTCATC
Source organism: Ambystoma mexicanum (assembly GCF_040938575.1). Taxonomy (NCBI): domain Eukaryota; kingdom Metazoa; phylum Chordata; class Amphibia; order Caudata; family Ambystomatidae; genus Ambystoma; species Ambystoma mexicanum. Next base: position 956,011,786 of record NC_090921.1, on the reverse strand, counting down.
ACCGGGAGTGTCAACGTTGCGTGCGCCACTCTGGCTGGTTTGCCTGCCCAGAGCAGCTCAAGGACCATACTCTTTAGTCTTTTCAGGAAGGTTTGGGGTAGCAGTATAGGGATATTGGTGAATAGGTACAACAGTTTTGGAAGAATCACCATCTTGACCAGGGAAGCTCTCCCCCAGAGCGTTAGCGGTAAGGACTTCCACCGCGTCACTTTTTCCTGGAGGGACTTGACTACCTCTTCGTAGTTGTCGCGGAACACCTCGTGGTAACTCAGGGACATATGGACCCCCAGGTACCGGACTTTGGACGTTTTCCATGTGAACTGGAAGTCATCCGCGAATGGTTTGGTAGTAGGGGTCAGCGGGAATATGATGGACTTCGCTGGATTGACCTTCAGGCCGGAGGCTGTTCCAAACTTGATTACCTCCCTCATGACCGGGTTTAGATTTTCTTCGGGATCCCGAATGAGCAATGCCACATCGTCTGCGTAGAGGGACGTAATGAGCTTGTGCGGTCCGATTACGAGCCCTCTTTGTTGTCTATGCTCTCTTAGGTTGGAGGCCAACGGTTCCATTATCAGGGCGAAGATGAGTGCTGAGAGCGGGCAGCCCTGTCTGGTGCCCCGTTGGAGCTCTATGGGAGCGGATTTTGCCGTGCCTACGATGATGTTGGAGCGTGGCTTGTTGTACAATAGAGAAACAAGTTTGATGAAGCGCGCACCCAGCCCCATTCTGGTGAGTACGGAGAACATGAACGGCCATTCCACTGAATCGAATGCCTTCTCGGCGTCGAGGAGGACTGCGATTGCTTGAGCTGAGGGATCGAGAGCTTCGATGACGCTGAACAGCCTCCTGATGCCAAAGGTTGTATTGCGGCCCGGTATGAAGCCTGCCTGATCTGCTAGTACCAAGGTGGGCATCAGTGGTAGTAGTCTGTTGGTAAGTACCTTCGCGAGTATCTTGTTGTCGAGATTGAGGAGGGAGATGGGTCTGTATGATGCACAGTCCTCCGATGGTTTGCCTGGTTTGTGCAGAAGGATGATGTTGGCTTCTCGGGTAGAGTGGGGGAGGGATCCCTTCTCCAACGACTCCTCATAAACTGCCGTCAGAAGGGGAGCGATGGTGTGTGCGAAGGCTTTGTAAAACTCCCCGGTTAAGCCGTCTGGGCCGGGAGCTTTGGAGTTCGGGAGGGATTTTATGGCATCAATAATCTCCTCTTGAGTGATTAGCTCATTCAGCGGTTCTCGCAGGGGTTGTTCGACCCAGTACAGTTCAGTATCCTCTAGGTACTCCCTTGCGGCGGTTGGGTCTCCGTTGTGTCTAGTACTGTAGAGTTCTTGATAAAACAGCCTGAATTCTTCTGCCATGTCTTCGTCGGTGTGGGCCATTTGTCCCTGTTTGTTCCTGATCCCTTCTATCGGGGGCAGTTTATTGTCGGCTCTGACCAAGTTTGCCAGAAGAGCGCCCGGTTTTTGCCCCTCGCCGTATTGCCTGACCAATCTGTCGCGGTTTAGGAATTTCACTTCGCGATCGGCGGCGTTCCTGAATCTTTGTAGCTCTTCTCTCAGGGCGACTGATCTTGTTGGGTTGTTTGTGTCGGTGCCTTGAAGTTCTAGCTGTTTTAGCTTCTCTTCGCTGGTTGCCAGCTCCCGCCTTATGAGTTTCAGGATGCCATTTTCTTTGGCGTGGCAGACCCCTCTGATGTAGCACTTCAGAGTTTCCCAGAGCGTGCTGGCTGAGGAAACTGACCCTGTGTTGGCTTCAAGGAACATCGAGATCTCCTTCTTCAGTTCCGTCGCGAAGACCTCGTCTCGCATGGAGCCTGTTTTGAAGCGCCACCTCGTTAGGGGAGGTTTGGGATTAGCCGGGATGAGGACGAGAGTTACTGGGGAGTGGTCTGAGAGAGTTCTTGGTTGGATGTCGCATGAGCCGCTGGTCCATGGGCCGTTCCTTGAGGTCAGAAGGTAGTCGATTCTAGAGCTAGAGTTGTGTGGTGCGGAGTGGAATGTGTATTCTCGCCGCTCTCCGTTTGATGCTCTCCATGAGTCTTTCAGGTCGAATGCTTTGCATATTTCTTTTATTTGGAGGCAGGCTCTGGACGGAGGGTGTGGGGTAGCGTGGGATCTGTCTTTCACCGGGTTCAGCACTGTGTTCATGTCCCCACCCCAGATTATGGTTGCGGGGTCTCGAGACGAGAGATGGGATAGCACCCAGCTGAAGTTGTCAGGGCCGTCTACGTTTGGTGCGTAGGAGTTGACAAGGGTGATTTTTTGGCCATCTATGATGCCACTTACGAGGACTGTCCTCCCTTCGATGTCTTTGGATGTGTGGACAAGGCGGAAGCCAATCCTCTTATGTATAAGGATCGCTACTCCTCTAGAATATGACGAGTAAGAGGAGAAGTACCTGTGGCATCCCCAACTCTTGGCCCACTGATGGTCCTTCCCTGGGAGCAAGTGTGTTTCTTGAATCATGGCTATGTCCACTTCATGTCTCCTTAGGTATTGGAGGATTTTCCTGGTTTTCGATGGGACATTGCCTCCTCTTATGTTCCAGGTTATGACTTTGAATGGAGTAAATTAGGGTCTATGTTGATTCGTCGTCTGTTTCTCAAGATTGTTGGTATTGTAGTTGGGAGTGATCTGGCGGATAGAATGGAGTCGGGAGGTTCGGAGGTTGGGCTTTGTGTTTGCGTTAGTGAAGCGGGGGGGTGTGGGGGAGATGGCGCGGAACCTGGATGCTCCTCACTGTTGAACCATTGTGAGGATACCCACCTCAACTGGAGGTGGTGTGGTACACTTAACTTCCCTCCCACGCGCGGGCAAACCCCAACAGACCCGCGATGTTCCCTTTTCATCAACAAACAGTAAGGGTTGCTGTGCGTGGGGCACTAGGTGCCTCCCGGGAGTCAAGGGTGGCTCTCCTACGAACTAGAAGTGTCACTTTCTGCGGCATGGGTTTGCGTGGATGCGCTGGAGGCAGGAGGTCGTCTCCCTCGGCTGCCCGGGACGATTATTATGGTGGTTCTCTGCGCCTTTGGTTTTCGCGCTGCGGCCTGGGGTTGTTTGGGGCAGGCCTGCAGCCAGCTCGGTCCAGGTAGTCGTTGGCTTCATCAGGTGTGTGGAAGAAGAACGCTTTCCCATCATGTTGAACGCGAAGCTTTGCCGGGTATAGCATTGAGTAGAGTATTTGGTTGTCTTGCAGTCTCCTCTTTACGGTGGTGAAGGAGCGTCTCTGAGTCTGTACGCTGGGGGAGAAGTCTGGGAAGAACTGAATTGGATCTCCATCGTACTGGAGGTTCCCTTTTTCCCTGGCTGCTTTGAGTATCGCATCGCGATCTTTGTAATTTAACAGTTTTGCAATAATTGGCCGTGGGTTTGCGCCTGGGATTGGTCTTGAATTTGGAATTCTGTGGGCGCGCTCGACTACGAATAGCTGGGAAAGTTCATTCCCGAAGAGCGCTGTGCAGATCTGTTCAACATGGTCTTCCATTTTGCCTTGAAGTTGTTTTTCCCTGATTCCTAATATTCTGATGTTGTTTCTTCTTGAGCGCCCTTCTAAGTCTTCATTTTTGGCACAGACTGCCTTCATTTGGGTTTCAAGGGTGGAGATCCGCGTGGTCAGTGCCGACGTGCCGTCGTCTAGGTCGGAGACCCGTTGTTCCACCGTGTCGAGCCTATCGGCGTGCTTGTCGAGCCTGTGTTGGAGTTGGTCTACTTTAGACGAGAGATTGTCTAGTTTGCTGCCTAGGTCACCAATCCCCGCCTTGAGGTCCATCAGGATTTCCCTAATGTCGAAGCTTGGTATCTGTTCGTCCGACATGGAAGTAGCGGGTGTTGGGGACGCTGTTCTGCACCCTTCGTTGGGGGGTTTGCTGGTATGGCTTGCGTCGAAGTTCAATTTCTTTTGGGTTTTGTCTGTTTTCCCCATTACGCTCTTGTTTCTGCGTTGAATGCTTGACCACCCCCCACTGGTGTTTATAGCGAGTCCGATGCTTTCGACCTGGTGAGGATGGCGAGTGTTCACCGTGCCGGAGCGCGTTCGTGCTCTCCGCTGAGTGAGAGAGATTTAGGGTGTCTTCCGGTCTTGGCGGGTATTGCGCTGTTTTGTGAGAGAGGCCAACAATGTCCACCTTTGTCGAGCTGGAAGCAGCTGAGTGTGGGGCCTGGTTCGCTCGGATTATGGGGCAGGTGATGTGCGTGCTTGGAGCACCCGATTTTGAAGGGGGGATTCGTGGCGCCTGGCAGCGGGGGTAATCTTCGTCGCTTTTGGCGGGCGCTCCGGTTGCCGTCTGTTGGGACTTGGTCAGGCCTTGGAGTGGGGAGTCGTTGCCGGGTAATGGGGCTTGTGCGGCGTCGGGATGAAGGGGCAGCGGGAATGTTCTGTGGCCGTTATTCGGGTGGGCGCCAAGGCAGGCAGTCTGTGTGGGGCTTGTCGTTGCGCCTCCTGAGTTTACACGGTGTCTGGCGAAAGGGGTTTGAGCAGCCTGGTGGGTCGGGAAAGCCGACCTTTCGCGCTGGATGGGGATCCTACCTTCGTGTCTGGCGATCTCCGCTGGATTTTCTGCCTGGTCGCTGCGGGGACGGAGACCGTGTGTCTCTGGGCGCTGTCGTGCGCACGTCAACCCGTTCTCTGGTGTGCCCTCGGTCTCTGACCCAGCGGGTCGCTGCCAGTTCTGGGCGCCGGGTGGCTCGCCGCTACTTCAGCGCTTTCGGGCCCGGGTTGCTCCTCCCCTCTTGGCCTGTTGCTGGTGTGGTCCGCGGGCCTTGGCGCTCGAGCAGGATCTCGGCCGGTGCTTCGCCGTTGGGGAGGAAAAAGGTCTCGGGGTGATCAGAGGCGCCTTCCTAGCGCACCTGGTAGCAGATTTGGGTGAATTGGATGCCGCAGAGGCGAGGATGTCGCAGGATTAATGGAGAGCCACACGGAGCTCTCTAGGAGGCGGCCATCTTGGATGGCTCTCTAGCGCCCTAAACAGACCCAATGTTGATCAGTTATCGACATCTTGGCAACACAGTCGATGCACTTCTTGAACCTGGCCTTCGGAGAGGAAGGAGCAGATGAAGAGGCCATTCTCCAAGCTATGTTGCAGTTTCATGAGAAACCAAAAACGTGCTGTGTACACGAAGTGTAAGCTTTTCTAGATAAACTGAACTGAAGTATTGGGCACTGTGCATACCATTTATACCTTCGATGACATCAACCCTGACATGGAGGCCCTCGAGGGACATCCAGTCGACCACGACAACAGAGTGCATACTGCTGAAAAAAACAAATTCCAAAGCAGCCGACGCTGGAAGGGAAGACATTTAAAGTTGAGGAATACATAGGAAGACACAATCCATTTGAAAAAAAGGTTTGGTAGAAAGTACTGCAGGAGGAGCAGTGTTAACATCAATGATGTTGAAGGAGGTCAAGAGAGAAAAGTGGAGCAGGGCCTGAAGGCAAACGGTGGTGGGAGTAAGAAGGATTGGAGAAAAGATTGCCATCTGGAGAGGAAGACTGTAGGGGAGAATTAACATGGGAGGTTGGGAGAATTAAGGAGGAGGGAAAGGTATCAGGAGCGTGTGGAGCTTAAGGAGATGGGGGAGCTGTTGGAGGAAGTTGGAGATGTTAATGTGGAGGTTGGAGAAATTATGGAAGGAACAAGTTACTTACCTGTAACTGTTGTTCTCCAGCATGGGTCTGGCATGGATTCACATGCTTATGAATGTTCCCCGTCGTCAGGCTGGGAATCCTCGGTAAAGAAAAAAAAATCAGTTTTGTTTTTGAACTGTCTTTCTACTAGTAACCAATCACTGGTCTCTGGGTCATACCGCCCCCAGCCAATGACTGCCCTCTACCTAAGCCCCTCCTCTGGCAGCCATCTTCAGATTTGGTAGCACGTAAAGTGGCAGTAGGACCAAGAGCAGAGCCGCAGAGGGGTTGGAAGGAGGGTTTGCATGTGAATCCATGCTGGAGAACAACAGTTACAGGTTCGTGGTTCAGGGGCGGCACTACCAGATCAAGGTTCTGCCCTTTCACCAAGTGCCTGGCACCAGTGGCGGTGCGTCTGCGTCTGCAGGGGATCCACGTATACCCCTATTTGGACGATTGGCTCACCCGAGCAAAGTCAAGAGAACTCGCCGTCGTTCACACAGCGAAGACCGTCCGCCTGCTCATGGAACTGGAATTCTCAATCAACTTCTCAAAGTCCCACTTGGTACCGTCGGAGGACACCCTGTTCCTGGGAGCCAGACTCGACACAGTGGCACGGTTGGCCTCACCATCGGAGGAGAGGACGAAAGCCATCCTGGGCAAGGTAGAATGGCTGTTTCTGGAAATCAGTGGCCCTGAGCCAACCGTGCCGGCGAAGGCAAACACTGCTGCCCATCTGGCGATAGCCGGTGTCGGCGATGTCCGTGGCCACCGTGATGGCGTGGTCTGACGCCACCTCACCTTCCTGCAGGATTTCAAGGGCTTCTGCCCTCTTGTCATCTGGGAGTAAGTCCAGGATGGGAGCGATCTTGAACCACAGCTCCCTGTCGTAGCGCGCCACGATCGCAAGGGCGTTGGCCGCCTCGATGGTCGTCGCTGCCGACGAGATGACCCGTCGTCCCATGGAATCCAGCTTCTTCCCCTCGACGTCTGGCGGGGAAGTGGAAGTTGATGCCGTCGCCCCTGCCGATTTCTTCTTGGCCGCCGCAGAGACCACCGAATCCGGGGACGACTGTGCCCTGAGGCACATAGAAGCGGAGTCCAGGACCCGGTACTACTTCTCGTACTGGTCCCTCTTCACAGGGGCCGTGGACGGGTTCTTCAGAAGGGGCAGTCCTTCGCCCCAGATGACGTCCAGTAAGGGCACTGGGAGGACGGTCTTCATCTTGGCCTCCCATCGTTGGTAGAGGAACCCTTCCTTCTTCTGCCCTTCGGGGCATAGCTGGAAAAGCTCCGATGCCATGGCGACCATGGCATGAAAGGAGCTAATTTTGTCAGTCGGGGAGGCCCGGGCAGGGGGTGATGGGAGATCTGTCCCTTTGTCACCACCGTCGTCGTCCGTCCCTGTCGTCTCCGTCCACGTCCCGTCCCTCGGAGGAGGGGATGAGGGGGTGAAGGCTGGAAGGGAGGTGGAGGATGGACACGCCTCTGCATGTTCGGTGTGCTCCCCGACGGTCCAGGCACTGCTGGATCATCCGCTGGTGGTAAGGGCAACCTTGTCCTTATCTCCGTACACCGGTCCTGCAAAGCTATCAAGATTGCTCCTGTATTGTCTTGTGGCATCGGTTGCGACGGGAGCGAAGGCTGGGGCGCAGGGTCCTCGTTTCCTCCACGGTCCACGGTTCTTCGGCAGCCCCACTGTCGCTCTCTACGTCCGCCTCGTTGGGATTCCTCCCGTAGACCCCTGGCTTCCTCGAACTTCTTGTCCAGGATCTTTTTGACGCCAGCCAGCTCATCTTCAGAGGTGGTATCTGTGTCCGTTAGGGCTACCGTGCCCCCCTTCTTTCTTATCCCGGGGGTCTTCTCGATAGGCTGGAAGCGAAACCCCTCTTCCTGGGTGGTAGGGAAACTCTAGGCCCAGAGGTCGTCTCCACTTCGCCAGGGCCGCCACGACTCCTTCAATCGAGGCCTTCGCCGGGTGAATCTGGGCCTTGACGACCTTGGGCCTGTCTGGGGCCTTCACCTTAGGGGGGGGGCTGTCACCGCCTCACCCCCCTTGGCTGTCTCCTAAAGCTTACCCGGGTTCTCAGACTTCCGTTTCACCAAGCCAGAGCGTTGGCTCGTGCATGAACTCGTCAGTGACATTGCGCCCTGCCTGGCAGCCGAGGAGCCCGAACCAATGGTGCTCCCGGTGCCCGCGGACTCGCAGTGCTTAGCCTTTTGTTCGGCCCCCGTTGCTGCCAGCCAGTTAGTGAGCCGAACACAACGGTCCTTCATTGTCCGGACGGACATGTTCTTACAGAATGCACAGTCCTTTTCCACGTGCGATTTGTCATCGTGAAGGCAGTAGAGGCACAGGGAGTGCTCATCTGCCTTGAAGACATTCTGTAATGCACATCCAGGGCAGATCCTAAACCGCTTGGATCCAACAGTTGTCGTGTCTCCTTTGTCCTGGGCCATGACCGCACAGGGTAGGCCTCAAAGATCTTCCGGAATCCTCCAAGAAGTGAAAACTCGATGAAAATTCGCCTTTGAGGGGCGTAGAAAATTCCGAAACGGGTCCCCGTTAATCGGAGGAAGAATCGGTGGAGCTTGAGGCTCGAACTAACTGAAAAAATAAGAGTAAACACTTCGAAAAAATGCAATACGCAGTAAAAGCTCGAGAGCTACAGCACGAGGACTCCCAACACTTGAACGTGCGGTAAAAATCTGAAGATTGCTGACAGAGACAGGTAGAGGGCAGTCATTGGCTGGGGGCAGTATGACCCAGAGACCAGTGATTGGATACTAGTAGAAAGACAGTTCAGAAACTAAACTGATTATTTTTTTCTTTACTGAGGATTCCCAGCCTGACGGGGAATATTCATGAGCATGTGAATCCATGGCAGAGCCCATGCTGGAGAAGAATTGTTAGAGGGTGGTTGGCAGGATAAAGGGTGTCAAGACCTTCTTGGAATCGGAAAGTTGGAGAATTTCAAAGGGATGTGGGAAGATTGACGAGGAGGTTGGAGAACCGCAGAAAGAAAGCATGACACATCAGGGAGTTAGAGGAACTGATTTGTGGGGAGCACAAGAAGTTTTCTGAAAGAATCAGAGGAGGCAAAAAGGATTAAAAAAGAGCAAACCCAGAAGAACAAGTTACTTTCTTACCTGGTAACGTTCTTTCGATGGGATGGTCCGACGACGTATTCCATATCTATGACATGTAATCACCACAGCTGTGCTGCTTTGGAAACTTTTTTCGGCGTCTGCGTCCTGCGTCGATGACGTCGATGCGCCGTCGTCGAGGACCTCCTCCGACGTCATCCAATGTGATAAGTAGGACGCACGACGCCTGTAGCCTCAGGTGTAGTTTTTTCCCCCAGAACGTGTGACATTAGTCAACTGCCAGTCAGACAAAAAGCCTTGTGGAACGTAAGCTGCAATCGCAAAAGAAATTCTGCAGCGGGGAAGGCAGGGCAGGAGCAATATGGAATACGTCGTCGGACCATCCCATCGAAAGAACGTTACCAGGTAAGAAAGTAACTTGTTCTTCAAGGGGATTGGGTCCTCCGACGTATTCCATATCTATGACAGACTCCCAAAGCAGTACCAGAGCAAGGAGGAGGCAAAGAATTTAGAATCAAAATTTAGAATAGCCAATCAAATAGCAGAGCAAAGGACCACCTTGCCAAAGGCCAGATCCTGTCCTCGGATGGAATCGAGGGAATAGTGACGTACAAATGTATGTACTGAAGCCCAGGTGGCTGCATCACAGATGTTGCGAATAGGAACACCCCTCTGCAGGGCAGTAGATGCAGCCATACCCCTGGTAGAATGGGCCCGCAAGCCAGCCGGTGGGTCCTTACCCGCCAAGCGGTAACACTCCGAGATGGCTAATACAGTGAAAATACAGTGAAGGGTGGCTTAACTGAAAGTGCCTGTAACTCACTCACTCTGCGAGCGGAAGCAACCGCAACTAAAAACAAAGTTTTCAGAGTTAACAGCCTCAAAGGGCAAGAATGTAAAGGCTCAAACGGAGCACCCATAAGAAACTTAAGAACAAGGTTTAAATCCCAACCGGGCACCAGGAAAGGTGGCGGAGGGAACACATTAATGAGCCCTTTCAGAAACTGTGAAATTAAAGGGATTTTAAAGTAAGAACACTCTTCAGACGAGCGCTTAAAGATGGACAGCGCCGCCAGGTAACCTTTAACGGTACCCACTTGCAAGCCCCTGCGGGCCAAAGAAAGTAAAAAGGACAGAACCATGGGGATGTCACATGCAAAAGGATCCACATTCTGAACTCTGCACCAGTCGCAAAACTTATGCCAACGGCAACAGTACAGAGACTTTGTTGCTGGCCTTCGGGCCGAAAGCAACACCTCCATCACGTCTTCAGGGAGGTCCCAATCCTTATACCTCAACCTTTCAGAAACCAAGCGTGAAGGTTGAGGGATCTGACCTCTGGATAGAGAACCTGACCCCCCTCCCGTGAGAGCAGATCATCTCGGTAGGGAAGACGACGTGGAGGGCAGATGGACAAGTCGAGAAGGTCCGGGTACCACGTCCTCCGAGCCCACGCCGGAGCAATGAGGATCAACCGGGAACTGAACTTCCGTAACCTCTGCAGCACTTGCGGGATGACGGGGACTGGAGGAAACGCGTACAGCAGCGGGAATGACCACTCCACCACAAACGCGTCTCCTAAGGCTCCTTTTGGAGGAAATTCCAGCAAGCAAAACCTTTCGCACTTCCGGTTGACATGGAGGCGAAGAGATCCACTTGAGGGGTCCCCGAAAGGGCGAAGATCTCCAGGAGAATCTCCTGAGCCAACTCCCACTCGTGAGAGATCGCGCTCTGCCTGCTCAGAGCGTCCGCCGTCACGTTTTCATCTCCGGCCAGATGAACTGCCGAGATCGAAACTTCCTGCTGGATGGCCCAGAACTCGAGCTGCATCGCCTCCCTGCACAGAGGAAGTGACCCTGCCCCCCCCCCCCCTTTTGTTGAAGTAGTGCATGGCCACTGTGTTGTCCGTCAGGATCAGGACACTCTTCCCTCGCACAGTCGGCAGAAAAGCCTTCAGGGCTAGCCTGACGGCCCTCAGCTCCAACAGATTGATATGGAGTCTGGACTCCGACGGAGACCAACGACCGCTGACTGTCAGCCCGTTGGCATGAGCTCCCCATCCCGTGAGGGATGCATCCGTCACGATCGTCACCTCCGGCCAGGGAAGCCAAAATGGAGCCCCCTTCATCAAGTTGCCTTCGACGGCCCACCACAGAAGGTCCTGGGCGACCGAGGGCGGCACCTGAACCGGGTCCAACATCCTGCCGGAGGACTGCGACCATTGCGTCTTGAGTGCCCACTGCAAAGATCTCATCCGCAGGCGAGCCTCTGGCACCAGAAGAATGCAGGATGCCATGAGGCCGAGCAACCTCAAGAACTCGAACGCTGGGAGCGTCTGGGCATACTGAAACTTGTGCACCATCTGCTGAATGTGAAGAGCCCTCACCTGGGGAGGAAAATACTGCCCCAGGGAAGTGTCGAGCACTGCTCCGATGTACTGGAGCCGCTGTGTTGGCGTCAAATGGGACTTCTTTAAAATGAGGGAGAAGCCCAGCCTGTGAAGGGAGTGGCAGGTGACGGACAGATGATCCAGGACTTGCTCGGGAGAGCTCCCCTGATCAACCAATCGTCCAGGTAGGGGTAGACGTGAATCCCCCCTTGCCTGAGATGCGCTGCCACCACCACCATGAGCTTGATGAAAACCCTCAGGGCGGAGATCAATCCGAACGGCAGGACCCGAAACTGAAAGTGCGAGTCACCAACCGCGAACCTCAGGTACTTCTTGTGCTTGGGATGGATCGGCACATGGAAGTAAGCATCCTTGAGGTCGAGTGACACCAACCAGTCCTGAAGCTGAAGGGCCTGGAGGACTTGAGAGAGAGTAACCATCTTGAACTTGTCCTTCCTGAGGAGTTTGTTCAAACCGCGCAAGTCCATGATGGGTCTCAATCCCCCGTCTTTCTTCGAAATAAAAAAATACCATTGATTGTTCCTCTCCGCTACACCGCTACAGGCACCAGTTCTATGGCGCCTTTCTCCAGCAGGGCTTGAATATCCTGCGCAAGGAGCGGATCCGGACTCTGCAAAGAGAGGTTCCCCGGTGGATTGTCGCGAGGCCTGTGCCGAAAGGGAAGACAGTAGCCATGGCTTATGATCTCCAGAACCCACACATCTGAAGTAATGGCTTGCCACTCTACAAGATGCTGCGCCAGCCTTCCCCCAACCGGCGAACCATGGGACATGGCCTCATGACTGAGTGGGAGCGGCTGCGGCGTTACCTGAGGGCAAAGAGGCAACTGCCCGAGCGGCCTTGGCACCACGGGTACCCTGTCGTCCACCTCTGGTACCCCTGCGTTGGCCTCTTTGACTGCCAGCTCCTCTCGCTTTACTGAAGGACGAGTAATAGCGAAAGGAACCACCCCTCCACTGCTGTCCCCTAGGACGAAAAGGCGGAGGTTGGCAAACTGCAGCGCCCAACGACTTCGCTGCAGCTTTTGAGGTCTGCAACCTCTCAAGGCTCTCGTCAGCCTTGCTGCCAAAAAAGGTGTTCACCGTCAAAGGGCATGTTGAGGAGCCGGGACTGCACATCAGGAGCAAACCCCGACTTCCGCAACCACGCAAACCTGCGTATCACGGTGCTCGCCGCCATGGACCTACTGACGCATTCAGCTAAGTCCAAACCTGACTGAACGGACTCACACATGGCATCCTTACCATCCTGGACCATAGCAAGGAAACCATCGCGTTCGTCCCCTTCGGGAATATGTTCAGCCGCTAACGCAACACAGTTCCACAGAGTGTGTGTGAAACGAGACAAGGCACAAATGGAGTTGGCCACCTGAAGCGCCATACCACCAGAAGAAAACACTTTCTTCTCCCAGCCATCAAAACGTTTGTCGTCCCTATCAGGAGGGATGGTATTTTCGCGACAAGGATCTGCCCACCGCCGGGAGACTCTCCGGAGCAGTCCAAGCCGCCGCCACCCTTCTCTGTAAAGCCATATGGAACGGCAGTACCGGGTCAGTTGGGGGACCAACATCAAGGATGTCCGTCAGATCATCCTGCACAAACTCCCCTGGGGTAGCAGACCATCCCAAGTACTCAGAAACCCTAGCCATAAGGCGCCGGTACAAGGAATCGGCATGAGAGCCAGGCTCAGGCCTACAAAACTTCACCTCCGGAGAGGTGTCCAGTCCACTGGCATCATGCAGTGACTGCCTCAAATCGTCAAACTGACTATGGCCCGAGACAATTTCATCTGGAACCTGACTAGGAACCAGGCCATCAGAATCCTCATCCGCCTCTGAAATATATTCCAGGTGGCGAAAAGAAGGCACCTGAGAGTGCTTGCTCTTAACCAGAGCCTTCCTAGGGAGTTCCCCCATGCCAAGGGGTAACTCCGACACGAAAGGCGTCGATGGCGTCGAGCGAATCGGTGCCAACTTCGAGAGAACAGGCATCGGCGCCGAGAGGATCGGCGTCGAGGAAATCGGCGTTGACGTCAGATGCAGCGCCGCCAGCATCGGTGGCGTCGACACAGCCCTCGAAGCCGGAGCCCCGAGCGTGTCCTTGACGACCTGAGCGTCGACGGCTTCGACGACTTCCTCGGAGCCGGAGCCTCGAGAAAGCCTGTCGACGCCCTCGACGCCTCAGACGTCGATGTCTTCCTCCAAGACCTCACAGGTGCACACGGTCTCGAACGCGTCGAGGACCGGGACCTGGAACGGTTACGTCGAGAACGAGTCTCCTTGTCCGAACGGGACCTCTCCCGTGACTCGTGCCGACCACTCTTGCGAGCGGTGTCTCTCGACCTCTCACGACCGACCCCACTCGGGGGCGCGGACGGCTTAGTACCCTGCGACTCAAGAATCGCCAGCATTTTCTTCCCGAAGGAAGCCCATTCCTCCGGCGTCGCACGGCTGGTGGGGTAAGCGACGTGCCGGGCAGAGTCCTCCGAAGAGGACCTGGAAGACGACCGATGTCGGCGCTTCCGAGAATGCCTCGAAGAGGCTGAGTGGCGAGACCGACTCCTAGAAGGAGACCCACGAGACTTCCGACGATGACGCGGAGAGTCAGCCCTCGAATCATCTGTCGAAAGCCCCGCAGACTTCGACTTCCGGGGCTTGGACACCCGACCTACCGACAACTTCTTCTTACGTTCGCGTAAGGCTTTGGACGTGAGCGACTGGCAGTCGATACAGTCATCTGTGTCGTGGGCCTCCCCGAGGCACCAGAGGCAGGCGTCGTGCGAGTCCGTCACCAACATCTTGGACCCACACTCCCTGCACTTCTTGAAACCCGGACGCGGGATCGAAGACGAAGTAGAAGACATCTTCACACGCAGGATTTTCACAAAACGAACAGGTTCGAAGAACCGAGAAGAACAGAACTCCAAAGAGTCGAGGCGTTAACCGAGATTCACGAAGCAACACGTTCGCGGAAAAAACGGAACTGAGGCTACGGGCGTCGTGCGTCCTACTTATCACATCGGCTGACGACGGAGGAGGTCCTCGACGACGGCGCATCGACGTCATCGACGCAGGAAAAAGTTTCCGAAGCAGCACAGCTGTGGTGATTACATGTCATAGATATGGAATAAGTCGGAGGACCCAATCCCCTCGAAGGAGAAGTACTTGGTAATGTGGGAGTTCCTGTTCTGAAGGGCCATGGTGGGAGGAGGTACACGAGTGTTCGATGGCGATATGGAGGGCAGGACCAGCTGAGGCTCTAGCGCAATGAGTACATTGAAGGGACCATAGTGTTGTGCCAGTCAACCAAGCATCCACACACTGCAATCCCAGAAACTTTGCTCCACCACTTGTACACAGTGTTAGGGAAGGACTTTATAGGGAACTAGGGACCTCCACAAACAAAGCCAAATGAGAACCCTGTTAAAAGTGGACACTGGCTCTAGGAGGGGGGGGGTCATCTCAATAAGCTGGGAGAGAACTTTCAGTTACATTTTATCCACCTTTTTCATTATTTTAGCCCCAATAATAAACAACCCCCCTTTGCACATCCTCTTAGAATCAGTGTTCTCCTTTAATGCTTGAGGCCATCCTGACTTGAGATAGGAGAGGTGATCTTGACATAACACTGTATGCTGCTTTGAAACTGAGCCAGATGGATCAGAATGGATCAAGAATTTTGAGATAATGCTTGATGTTGGGAAACCGATGTGCATGCCCCAGAACTTATTGTGAGGAACTGGCAGTACAAGAGTCAATAAGATACTCCCGCTGTGAAACAATACTGTGTTTTTGTTTCTTAAGTAACCAAAACAAACAGCCAAGCACTGAATTTATAATAAACTGACATACAAAGAAAAACTCTCAGACTGACAAGAATACCATTGAGTGGTCGTAGGGGTTATAAAGTCTAAAAACTGAAGGTGCTGCATCAGCATAGAGTCCAGAAATGTAAAGACGCCACAATATTTTGCAAAAACCATTCGAGACCATCAAACCAAGCGCAAAAAAAAGTTCTGTTTAAACTTTATTCCCCAAGTGCGTCAACTCTGTTGGCAATTAATCGGTAACCGATGTAATGTGATTTGGACAAGAACAAACTAAATATGGTGCATGCTTTAACCCCTTAACTGCTAAGGACGATTATGCTCATCCCTTTTGCATAGACTTGATTAAAGCTCAGCAGTTAAGCTGTTATGCTTGCAGGATAATCTTTGGGTTTGCAGGATAATCTTTGGGTTTATACCTTGAGTGAGCAAAGAATCACTCGTCTTATCTAGCAACAGGTTTTGCAAGGGTAGTGAAATAGCAAGATGTAATGGTTGTGACTTGGAAATTTACACTATGTCAGACGAAAGGGCATCTAGATACTGTGAGACACCTGAAGGTGTCTCACTCAATAGTCCCGAGGATCTGTCATCTAGGTGGCCAGGGGATGGACTAGTGCAGGAGGATCACCTGGATGAGGGGCCTTCAGGGAGTGGAAGTGGGACACCGAAGGGTGAGACGTGATATCCCCTTGCTTATGACAATTTTTCCCTATGCTGCCAAGTAGGATATCTCACACTGTGAGAGACAACGGACTAAGACCAGAGCCATTTACTAGACATGTCCTAACACAAGGGTCAGGCAGAGTCCGCCAATTGCCGACAACTACACACACCCGACTGCCCTGTCCCTTCCCCATAGGGATAAAATGCAGAGCACGAGAGCACACTGAGCAAGGCCGAACGCATTAGTAAGCAGCTATTCCAGGACGGCAGTTCAAACGGAGGAGAAAGGCGGCGAGAGCCGAAAGGACGTCAAGGAGGGAGTTGCCCTTTCCCTTTTCAACCCAGAGCCGCAAAGCCTGCGACAATGGAAACTGAAGACTGGAATCGCAGCTGGCGAATGGTGCGACGGATGTCAGTGGTACGTGGAACCCTCCCGCACTGATGGCCGGGAAGACACGGTTGCCATCGTGGTACCGTCCTTGACTCCAGCGGCAAAAGAAACGCCAATGAGTTCAGCACAGCTGGTGAGTCAGAAGAACCCGATAGGGAACCAGACTGTGTTAGGCTCAAGGTTGCAGTGGCAAAATTAAGACGATTAATAGTCTTTTTGTGAACAAACTTGGTGCTAGAGATAGAGTGGTCCGGTGCCACGTGGGCGCTCAATCGAAGGTCTGTAGCTGGTACCCCTCTCCTGAAAAAGAGAATGTGGAATTACAAACGTATTAAAAGTACAAGTACCAAGAGGCCATAGGGAAGGCCGGCGTGAGGTGTCAAGGTTGTCATACAAGGGTCAAGCCAAACCCCTTGTACAATCCAAAGTCCTTGACAGGTTGTGGAAGTTTGAACGATGGTGAAATTGTGAACCCGAATGAGGGAATTGTTAAACAGGTGTTTGAGCCCGGCTGAGGGGAACGCTGTGCGAACTGAGGTACCCGGCAAGACATGATCACCCTTCGGAAGTATCTGGTTTAAAATTGGCAAGTGCTTTGGAAGGTCTGAGCCTGGATGAGGGGGACCTCAAAAGACTTTTGAATATTACAAATGAGGAGACTGATTAAAAGGCGGTAGTGAACCCGACAGAGGGACGTCAAGAGAAAAGCAAAGGGAAGTGAATCCCACTCAGTGAAGAAGCTAAGTGAACTACATTGTGACTACAAATATGAACCAGACTGAGGGACATCCACAGTGAATGGTTGGTCTGAGCATGTTTGAGGGAGGCCGACTACAGAGAAGGATCGGAGCCCGGCTGAGGGGGATCCAAAAGTGAAGGGTAATAGAAGGAACTTTTGGTTTGTTGTTTTTGGCATTTCAGGCCCTCTGAAGCAAGAGTATTTGCATGAGAAGAGACTTGGACACAGTAGGCCCCGATATAGAGAAAGGGAACTGTAAACTGGTGCCAGAGAAGCCCAGGAGTGTGCTGTGCTCAGGAGCCCGCCTTGTCCCGTCCTAATAAAACATGGGCAAGGGAGACCCATAACATCCTTTTTTATTTTGTGAAAACATCTTCCTTTTCTTGTGAACATTATTCAACACTAATTGTGTAGCATAGCGGTAAGGATTGGCATTAGTTTTGTTTTATTATATGCCCTTTTTATTTGACTAGACTCTACTAGGACTGTATTATTATTAGATGGTCGTAGCTTGCTCTCATCTTAGATGTAGGTTTAGATTAGGTGTTTATCACACCCATTTTACAGTTTAATAAACACCCTTGAACTGCGATCACTTGTGGCTGTTTTACTTTGATACCATGCCTTCCTTACAATACAGACATTGTTATACATTCTGATATTTTCGATGAGAAGTGAGTCAGCAGGCATAAGACTTCATTTCTGCTAACAGTTTTTCACCACTACTCGTCTGGCACACTGCTCAAAAACATTCTTGCATGGGTGGGAGGACCTTGAATCACCCTGCGTGCAGGGCGCAAAATGTGCACTCGCCACTAGCCATTGGCTAGTGAGATTTAACTTGGCAAGTAAGAAATTAGGTGCTGTGTGTATGTATAGAATTGAGGTGGTGAGTAACTTTTCAGCCTGCAGCTTGAATTTGTGCCTCCTGGTGTGAGCATGGCCTCATAGATGCTCACCACATCAAATGCTTCTTTAAGGGAATTCAGGACAAACATACACGCCATGAACAATAAAAGGGTTAAAGGGATTCAGCAACATTCAACAATCAAGCTTCTTTGGATTTGCATGTTAGGTTATTGCATTGAATCGTATTAAGGAAAATGACTAAATTACATCGTTTGACAAGGTGCAAAATGTTAATTTGTAAGCTACCAACTTGGCATAAAAGATATGTGCAGTTTTCAATTATTTATTTAAGTGCATATGGTTGTATATATACAGCCTTTTACACTATTACAGAAAAATAAGTTAATAAAACATCACAACATTAATTTCATTCCAAGGTTAAGAAACAATATAACATTCATCACAGTGGCATAAAAAAAATAAGCATCAGAGTAAAACTTTAAAATAGTAAAAGCATAACACTATAAGATTTGCTTCAGTGAAGCCCAATGATTTAAGGAGGCCCAAACATAACATATCATCATTCACTTTAGATGTATGCGGGTATAGAATCTAACATAGCTTTGGCCCCCAACCATATGTGGTAAGTGGCAGATGTGACCACTAGTGACTGCACTGTAAATCATGCTCCAAAACTGGTCAGAATCGTATAAATTAAATTCTGCATAGCCTTTCTCATATATTTCACTCAAGGCTGAGCAATGGGTAAGTATATGACGAGCTACTCAATGTGTATTTTGCAAAGACAACAAGAGCGCTCCTCCAGAGGACCAGTACTGGTAAAATGTCAAACTAACAAAAGAATAAAGCGGATCAATGCACTAATGCGTGGATGCTAGATCTGTAGATGCATAACATTACATGCTAATCCAGAGTTAATCGTCACTTAACAATGGCTTGTGGCAAATTCAAATGTATGGTCTGGCTTAAGAAACACTATAAAATACTTTTAGTAAAGCACCCCCCCCCCCCCGTGCTGTGCAGCCCAGATATTACATGCCCCAAATTGATCTACAATCTGTATGAACGGGGTCTTTGTTTTTGTATAGTGCAGGGGAAGTGCCAGCTTCAAAACATCATAGAAACCTTCAAAGAGGGGCACGAAGAGTATATGAAGCAGCTCTCCAGTTCAGTAATTTTTGTGCAAACAAAACCTTTGAATGTCACTTTGACCCAAACAACTGATATTGCTTTACAATGTGTGCCAGGAGTAACCTCGTCGGGCCACTGAAAGTCAAAGCTTTACAATCCTTAGATCAACAGTGAAAACACAAGTATATGAAGTATGGTGTATGAAAATAGGAGCTGGAAAGGCAAGGCCAAGTTGATGGCTGGGAACACAACACAGATAATTTAGCCCCCTACTTCAAGAGATGCTGTAGTGGTATTATTTACATAGTCTCTTGAATTCTTTCATCCTATATTGAACATGCTCCAAGAGGGACAGGCTGTTTTTCTGTGCTGTATCCTCACACAAAATAGAACTATATACAGATTTGGCATATCTTACTTCTAGGTTTTAGACTGCCTCATTCTCAAAGAAACTCTTCTCAGCTATGTTGTTTCTTCACCATCTTAAAGCAGTCTCTGAAACAGGTCGCACACACAGGATAGAAGGAATTTGGTAGTATGGCATATGGACTGTAAAATATCATGCCATACGATTTGCGAATAATTATGTAGAGATTGATCGAGGGCAGGAACTCTGGCCCACAGCTCACAAATCTATACACCTAGCTGTATCTTCAAACCCTTCTGGCATACATGCACCAATGCCAACTGAATTACTGATCAGCTCAAATGTAACTGCTCAATGCTTTCGAGGTGAGCCTTTCTGTTTAATTAATAAAAATACTATAGAAAGTGATTTCAGCTAGGAAAACCAAAAGAGTTGTTACCCCCAACAGCTAATTCAACAATACATGAGAAATTCCAGAAAGTAGCCATCAAAATTGTAATGACTTCTTGCTACATACTTACTTGTCTGTGCAAACTTCTCCAGTGCTATTAGTGCAAAAAGCATAACGGTCGGATGTGATTGAAAATTCTACAACGAAACAAAAGATTTAATTACACAAAAACTATTTGTAACTAATGTTAATTACTTGAAAATTACAAATAAAAATAACACTTTAAACCTAACTGAAAATCTCCAACTTTTTGCATACTTATTCCTTGCTTCCCCTTTCAATCTGTATTCCGCCCAATGCATTCTACGGACAGAGCTTCACTTTTTGTCACCAATTCCTTACTTTCTGCCAGTCACTTCAATCTTCTATTCTTGTACTAGTTAATCTCTCTGCAGCATTTGACACTGTTGATCACCCTTCTTTACAGCCCACACCTTCATCTATGTGATTGTCTGGTACTGTTTTAACTTATCTAACCATTCTTTTCATTATCTTGGGATGGCACTTCCACTCCATCTACATTTCAGGGTTCCACAGGGCTCAGTCCTATGACTGCTACTCTTACTTCCCTCTCTTTCTGCAGTCATTGCTAAATCTGGGTTCTCTTACCACTTTTATGCAGATGACCCTCAGAGCTTTTTTGTCTTTCTGACTCTACTGATAATCTTCATTCTTCTCGCTCTACTGGTCTACTCAATGATGGATGCACTATGCATTTACATCTGAACCCTATCAAAAATGATGCTCTTTCCTTCATGTTCTTTCACCTTCCTACCCATCTCCTCACTCTTTCCCACCCATCCACCTTCCTTTTTCTGATACAGCATGCAATCTTAGTGTTATCTTTGACTCCACTAATCTTTTCTTCCCACATCACTAATATTTCTCAGTTGTCGCTATCAGCTCTTTAATATTTGTAAAATCAGATCTGTTTTTTCTAGATCTGCTGCCAAATTTCTTGTTTCTGCTTGAGGTGGTCTCTCGCCGGTTTTATTTCTTCTCCCTCCTTAGGAATCTCCCCGTTTTCCGCCTTGCTCCTCTTCGCTATTCTGTCTGTATATTTCAATCTCTTCCCCCTCGCTCTTCCCA
The DNA here is from genome assembly GCF_040938575.1 of Ambystoma mexicanum. Classification (NCBI taxonomy): domain Eukaryota; kingdom Metazoa; phylum Chordata; class Amphibia; order Caudata; family Ambystomatidae; genus Ambystoma; species Ambystoma mexicanum. Next base: position 955,991,108 of record NC_090921.1, on the reverse strand, counting down.
TCTCTGCTGCTGTCCATTTATTGTCCTGGTTTACATTTGAGTCGCAACATCGTCGTCATTTTCTTCTATTTAAATGTCTTCACAGCCTTGCCTCACCTTTCCTCAATGATCTCTTTGCATTCCCACTCCTTGCTCTATTCATTCCCAATCTTTCTCTCATCCCTGTGCCTAGACCACCTGTGTGCAGTCCAGTTTCCATTAATTCGCCCTTAGAGGACACAAATATAGCAACTCTTCCACTTTCCATTCATTCTTTATCTTCTCTTTCTATGCTCCATGCATATTTCATCTCCTTTTCATCTCAAATGTAACTTGTCAAATTTTGTTCTCATCTTATTTACTGTATTGTTTTATTTGTATTGTACAGCACTTCATAAATAAAAAGAAAATGCAAATGCTAAATTAAGTTGCACACGTTTTAAGATCCTAACCCCATTTCAACAGTTTTAACTGTTGCAGCGCCATTAGAGGTCTTCACAAATTGGGCAATTTGCTCAGAAGGTGAATGAACAAAATCCTGGAAATAAAGAAACAGGAGGTACAATGAAGCTTGTATTCAAAAGCATGATCAACCTGCCTAGACACAAAATCTACTAATTTTTAAGCAATTGGTTAACTGATCACCTGGTCCTTTTAGGGGATCACAGTGTAGGTCCCTCTAATCTCGACTTTGTTCAAGCATTTTAGGGGCCTAGAGATGGTTAAGGCCCCTAAACTGGTGCTACATAAGTACCCTTGCTTACTCATGTCAGTGGGGATGATGCTCCTCCCACCACTTTGCCTTCTAGCCACATTCTGCAGACTGATAATGTACAGTCAAGCAGATCTGGACATTGCATTCCCTTCTCTTTTGGTCCTTTCAGCAAGTGTTTGAAGGTCTGCTTTGATTGAAAGAACTGGATTGTTTTTTATTCAGCTTGCAGGTCTGAACATTGCTAGTTTAAATTTTCAGGAAATCTGGGAACTCAATTTGAATTTGCACTATATTTATAAAATGTGTTGGTTTTGCTAGGAAGCAAAAAGCAAGTAAGGATAACTAGATTTTCCTTCTTGGACAGGCAAGTAAGCGGGTGTTTTCCAAGAGTACATCACAAAGTGGAGCTAAACATGGAGGTAGAAAGAGGGAATTCCCTATTCAACAGTGAAGGGAGTTTGTTTAGTGATGCATTTCTAGTAGTTGAAAGAAAAAAGAAGACTCTATACCTAAATGAAGGAATTGTTTTTATGGCGGGTTAGACTGAATGTCTGAAGAGAAAGTTATTCTTCAGAAGAAATCTAGCAATCAGTCCCAGTTCTACAATTATTTGACTAGGGCAATAATGTTTGGTGGTCATTGGGTGAAACTCCCCATCACAAACAAAAGGTCTAGTGGGAGACATCTGCTGCAGTTAAAAGAGCATCTACCACCCTGTGGGCCTCAAGCTGTGGAGTAGAAAAGCCTTGGCCGCAGTCTCGATGCTAAAGGAAAAATCATTCAAGGAGATTTATTTGAGTGGTTTTGACAATCGGAAACATCTTATAACAGCTGTAAGAGAAGAGCATCTCTACAGCCTTTAGAAAGCATCAGAGAAATTAGCAGGCTACAGCTAATGACCCGATGTAAAATGCATCTGATCGGAAATTCAAATTAATGTTTTTCCAGTCATATGCTTTTTTTTAAATCTCTGCCTGAGCTCCAACCTATTAAATTTACATGCATTGATAAGGGTACAGTGGGCTCATAGGGAAGACCTCATTCTATGTTTTCAAAGAAGTATCTGTATTTAAATAAAGACAGCCTGAAAGGTAGATTTTAATCTAGAGAAAATGACAGGCCGAGGGCCTCTGTCAAAAACATCAAGTCACAAAAGGTACATTTAAAACTCACACAGTGCTCATGTTGCCTTTTGAAATGCACATTAAGCATAGGGAATTGCAGCAACTACCCACTGATCAGCAGAGAGAACAGCATGCACGCTTAAACTACTTGCTGGCATGCATTGTTAAGTACAGTTGCACCTCCCGCACGTGAGCACCTGAGGCAATAGACCATGCAATTAATGTAAGATTACAGCCCATCACTATGAGTGCATTCATGATCAGACACCGATCTCTGTTTGATCATCACAGAGTCATTATCTGGCTACCTCACACAAATCTTTAAGATTTGGAGTGAGTGATAGAAGCGTGTGACAAACAAGATTGGGGCTATATAGATTTCGCATTAAATAAAGAGACGATTGTAGCTGTGGCTGAGTGAAACTATATTACCCATAAATCTGGGATGGTACCAGTTACAGGTTTAAAGAAATAATTAAAACATGACTATATAGATCAATAGTGAACAGTAATTAGATCCACACATATTGTGGATAGTGAGCGTAAAACCATAGCTGCCGTACACCAAGCAAAATTATAAAGAAAACAAAAAGCATTACGTGACTTCCATGATCTGGGTCACGTGATCGCTAGTATACAAAAACACTCGATCCAAGATGGCCACTAGTAACTGTGAACCAGAGAGAAGAGAACACTCAACAACACCGCCGAAGGTAAGAGATGAAATGCGGGTATATAAACGATGCGGGAAATGAAACAGAGATACACGTGGGATGATCTCTTTAAGAAGTAAAGGGGTGAACAAAATTCTGACCGCCGGCCTACCTATGAATTATAACAAACAATTTAGATTACTAGGAAATTGGGTAGCAAATGGCAGTGTGAGGTGAATAACAAATAATGCCTTGCAATATTATCTTCATTGTAGGACGCCTAATCAAAAGAGACGGAAGACCTCACATACATTGGAATACAATTGACGGAAACGGCACAACCAGAATCGAGATAATATAGAAGACTACCAAGAAAATCACATGAAATAGGCTGACTCTCCTAGAACGGTAAGAACTTTCAGTAGCAGGCAATACCATAGTGGGTATTAGAGATCCAATGCAAGTAGATTAACCTTGGATCACCGATTCACAGGATGTATGCAGACTACAGTTCATGCAGTTAGAAAGTCCAGACTGCACAAGAAGAATGTGCGAATAACTGAATGAAGACCGGTAAGGATTCACTTACCTGTCATTACGATGATATGGATGTCAAATTAACATTCAATTAGAAATAGAAACTGATGGTGCCCCTTTATGTGTATTTCCTTTTAGGGCTTTAAGAAAACAAAAAAAGATGTCTGTTAGAGAAACGGTGAGACGCTCTCCCCAGACCAGAAAATGGAGACCAAGACAAGGAACAAGAATATTGTCTTTTTTAATTTAATATAATATGATCAGTCAATGTCATAATATATGTCCTGAAGAAAGCAGAGAGGGTTCATAGTCTGCTGAAACCGGTTGACAAGATCAAGATTCAGGGTGATGACCTGCTTCCCGAAACACACAATATACCCTTTGAGTTCGTTAAAATTACATCACTTTTAGACAAGTGTAAAATAAATACATACACAAATTAGTCCAGGAGGTGGACTGTATTTTTAATATTGGTCTTGGGCATGACTATTAGATCTACACAAGCCCATTGGATAACTGATAAGACACACAAAAGAGAAGCGATAATATAAAAAAGTAAAGAATTGACTTCGAATGAGTGTGCACTGAATTTTAGAATTTAGTGAAAGTAGTGAGAGGTCAGGGCGAGCTTCTCGTCTATCCCCCAACCTAGATAGGCGGCACTACAGCGCCTTCTAGGGTCAGTACATCACATACCGGTATAGCAAGGATCTGTATAGGGACATTTAGTTATATGTAGGGACTTTAGCAGTAGGAATGATTTTGTAGCACAAATAGATTCTGTCTTAATGTGTTACAATGCATTGGTGGCAACCTGATATTTTACTAAATTCTCCAAAACTAGCGATGGATGCAGCTGCATTCACACAAATTAAGGTTTAACAAAATCAATACTTAACTAGCAATGACTGTTTATGTTTTCATGTGTGTAATTATCAACTAATACTTAAAGGTTCAGTAAGACCCAAACAATCCCAAGAAATTGCAAAGTTACACTTACCAAGCTCTCTAATAAATATTCCAATATTCCTTGGCTTAGTAAGCCAATGCTAGCAGGACCTGCAAGAACAATAAAAATGAAACCACCACCGAATAACAGTTTACCAGCAAACCTTTCAATCAAATGTTACAAGCTTGATTCTCTCATCAGTTTCTGAAATCATTGAGTCATAAGATTGACAATAGAATTACCTTTTGCACCTGATCAATAATTCATTGTTAGACTGCACTAATATTAGTTGCAAAGGAAGCTTAAAAAGAAGGGCAGAGATTGACATTTCCCCTTACAGATGTACCTTCTATCACAAGTGATGCATGAAATGTGATTGTTGGGTTTAGTGCATGTTCCTTTTAACAAGTCGCAACCCAAAGCCCATGATAAAAAAAAGTGTCAAACATCTGAAATTTAGACTTTTTTTTCCAATTAAAGCCAAAAGAATCGCTGTGAAACAATTACAATAATCTTTACTTCCATACAGTATACCTAAACTGTGGTCATCAATGTTTCCCATTTATTAAATACACTGGCACATAATTTATTACAGATATTTAGCTTCTCAATGTGCAGTACTTTGGCTGGTGTCCTATTTTCAGGATTCAGTGAGCAGATCATTGTTTAGCAGTAACAAATCTCAAACAGCTCATCATTAAGGACTTGATGGGGGGAAAAAGCAGAAATGATGGAGGTCCATCATGGTTTGAGAGACACCTTGATCTCCCTCTCACACCTCTGTCCCTTTCCACTTCCTCCTTACCTCAGCAATAATGTATATTGTTTGTTGTACTGTTTTTGAGTTGTGATTCAATTGCCATTTTATGCTTGTTGTATATTTTCTTGTTCTCATGTAAAGCACTTTGGATTAAAGTGCTATATAGATTCAATAAAATACAAATATAACAAGCAGCCCAATTAAACTCTTCCCTAAGGCCACCTCTGTAGCCCTCAACGCCAGTAACTTATCTCTAGAGGAGGTTGTTCTACCTTCTGAAAAGGGGGTGAAATAGGACGGATGAATTGTTATGATACCAATTATGTCCAGTGATCATCCTGCAGGGTGGGAGAGAACGTTAACGTCTTACACTCAACACTGTCAAATCATCCTGAAGGGGCTTTTAGATTTGTTCTTTTTATCTGAAAGCAGGGCATGGGGGGTTTAGGGAGATGCTGTTGCGCTCAAGGAAGTTGGCAGCCCGACTCCTGAGCGCCGCAGACCGACACCGGTTTTACTAAATGCTATTGCTCAACAGGTGCCGATATTGCCATAAATGTGCAGTTGACTTCTGGAGATGACACAGTTGAGACCGTTGTGGCTGACCGCCGCGATCATCACTCAGGAACTGCTGCAGCTCACCGCTATCCCACGGCCTTGGGTGTGTCCCGGCGAGGCCCTTTCCCCACCCCTGCTGGGACCGTCGCGGACTGTGTTCTCCTTGACGCCTGCGCGCTGCCCAGTGCGGGAGACCTCCAGGCCTGTCCTGGGCTCCCTGAGGCCACCCCCTTATCGGCACGCTATCAGAGAGGAAGCCGCACCTTGCTCGCTCATGGGCCAGACCAGAGGGGGCACACCTTGGCGCAGTTGCCGCTCAGCCAAATCCTCTGGTGAGTCTCCGGCGCCAGATCTCCTACTCGGCTCCATGTCCTGCCTGCAGGCAGCCCACGCTCAAGTCCACAATAGCGCACTGCAGGCTGCTCAATCTTGGTTGTGCCAACCCTGTGTCGAGCAGCTCCTTCCCACTACCAGCCTGCATTTGCGCGGGTGAGTGACCCTCCCTGGGGCCTTCCCAAACGCTTGCCGCAGAGGCAGTCGCTATGCACCCCAGTGCCACCCCCCACCCCTTCCTCCACATGCTACAACTTGGAGCTGCCCGGGCTGCTTGTCCTACTCATTCAGAATGCACGGGAAGCGTTCAGCCCGTGCACGGTCAGGGCCTCTTCTCACCTGGACCATGTGCTGCGGCACCCATTCTCATTTTGCCCCACCACCGTGGCTGACAGCACAGTGCCCGGGAATGTGATCTGCACAGCCCTCATGAGCCCTTCCGAGCTGTATCCAGACCAAGGTGCCCGATTCTTTGCATAAGGCAACCTTGCTGCAGCCTTCACATGCTCCACATTGCAGACAATAGAACATACCCCACTGGAACCTGATCTAACCGGGTGCTATTGTCCTCAGGGCAAATTGAGACAGCCAATACAGTATCTCCCCGGCCCCCTGGAGCAAAATTACGATACCCTGTAGCATTTCTAAGCATGTGCCCATGTGAGGGCGCCTACCTCTGTCAAACCGCACCGCTGCACACCTCAGCCGCCTGGTTACAGTAAAGTTGGCGTACACCACTATTGACCAGAGGCCCTCAACTCCCACTCGGAGGGGAATGCACCGGTCGGCCACAGCGTCAACATACTTAAATGTGTTAAAAACTAAGGCAACGAGGGGCTCCCTGATCTGGCAACGATCTGATGCTCGAATCCCGCTGGCCCAATCCCACCTCGACCTGTTGTGCCCATCAAACCCCCAATCTGGACCGTACCAACTGCCTGGTCACCGCTGCTTCAACTACCCTCTCCCTGTGGAGAAATCTGTTGCGCCCCCCCCCCCCCCCCGGTCCAACTGCCCCACACAGCACCAGAAGCAACGCCTCCTGACCGGCATTTGCAAACCGCAGGCACAAAGCTTTAAAACCAACCCTGTATAACCTCTCCAAGGACCAGCTCTATAGCCGCACCAGTTGTGAAGACTCTCCCACCCCCGTAACGGACTACAGTGCTTTGTGTCAACAGCATCAGCTGACACTATGATTAAAGGTGCCAGCAAAAACAGAGCTCCATCAATATGTTCACCAAAACTGCTTCCAAACCTGTTGAGGACTATACCAGCACAGAGGTAGCATCATGCAGTGAACCAACTCCCTCCACGCCAAACTGGACGACATGAGTGGCACAATCAGCTCGATTAAGTCACGCATGGACAGATCCGACGCCCGGATCACAGAAGTGGAATCTAGAGTTGGCACCACCGAAGACGAGGTCCGTACACTAAGATCAGATGTTGCCTCCCTATCAAAGCAGGTGCTCTCTATTGGTAAAAAGAATTACCTTGAATCAAGGTCCTGACGCAACAACCTGCATTTCATAGGTGTTCCTGAAGATAACATCACTGAACCAATGGAGGAGTTTGTGGAACACACCCTATTATCATTGTTAGACAATCTCAAGCTGTCACCGCACTTCACCATCGTGAGAGAACACTGCATGCTTGCTCCCAAGCCGAAACCTGGTGCTCCACTTTGCCCAATTATTGCCAGGGTTCTTAATTACCGAGACTGAGATACCTTGCTTCGCTCAGCCAGAGCCAAAGGGGAGCTGCTACTGGGCTCCAACAGGATCCACTTGTAACCAGATTTCTCAGAGAGTGTGCAGCAGGTCCTTCATGGCCATCAAAAAGTGGCTTTGTGAACACAACATGAAGTACACCATGCTCTTTCCAGCGAAACTGAGAATCAAACACTGCAACAAGGTATACTTCGCCATGCCAAAGGAGGCAAGGACATTCATGGACGAACACTTTCCGGGGTGGCCTAAATCAACGTGTACTTTCAGCGACTAAGCTCAATACGCAGACTCTACCACCATAACGCCAAGAAAGGTGCTACACAGGGCTACGCCTTCCTTGGCCTTAGTTGCTTGCAATTTTAACCACTGGGGTTGCGCTACAATTTTCGAACGGCGCCCAACGCCATGATTAATAAACACTAAGTTAAGCGGAAGCCGGGCTGCAGATGGCTATCAGGCCCCCATGTAATGTTGCAGTTGTTGTTGGGTTGTGTTAAAGGGAATGATCACTTCTGTGATTGGGAGAGGGGTGGGGCTGGGAACGGGAGTTCTGTTTTGGTTAAAGAAAATGTGTTTAACATGCATGAAATGATTGACAGCAAACATGTTATTTGTACACACAGTCCAAATAAAATGGTGAGAGCTGGGCTGACGAGACCCAAACACTACAAGAATCCCTGGCCGGATGGCGGTTGATCCTGTTAAGTTTATGAGCTGGAATGTACAGGGGTTGAATAATCCGACAAAGATGCGCCGTCTCCAGCTCTACACTGAAGGCGCATAGTGCACATACTATTTCTGCAAGAAACACATGCACTGACAGCACAGAACAAAAGATTTGCTAAGAGTTGGGGGATGCAGCGCTATTACACCACATATTCTTCCCAAAGTAGGGGTGTCATGATTATTGTCCACAAATCGCTGCATTTCACCTGCATCAAATCACACCTGGACCCCCTGGGGCGATATGTGCTACTCTGGTGCACGGTTCTAAGCTGAGAACTCTTATTGTTCAATGTGCATGGCACAAATATTGATGACCCCAAGTTTTATACTGAGCTATTGGGTCTACTTGCGCTCGATCCCCTGGCCCCTGTGATATTCGGAAGTGTCTAACACCATAATGAACATTACCCTTGATAGAACTCCGGCTCCAGAACCCAGCACCTCACGAAATGCTAGAGCAGGCCATGGGTGATAGGGGTATGGTGGACGCCTGGAGGACCCTCAACGCTGAGCAAGTATTCATTTTATTCCACTGTCCATGACTCGCATTCCCGAATAGATCTGTGGTGGGTATAACACACACTAATCGGCCACCTAACTGAAACAGATACCCTGCCCATGTCGTTCTCAGATCATTCTCCCATCACCATTTCACTGTTGCTGCAGGATGCAGTAGATCGACACAGACTGTGGCGTCTCAAACCGCATTCATTGTCAGACCCTTTTTTGCAGCCGATATGGGTAAACATATATAAGTATACTTTGAATTAAACACAGGTTCAGTGGACAGCATTGCAACCCTCTGGGAAGCCTTCAAGGCTTATGTACAAGGCGGCGCTCTAGCGACAGAATCCGGTATACTTAAAACTATACGGAGGGACATTCAATCCAGCAAATCCAACCTACGCCTCCTAGAACAGGCATATGAAGGGCAAGAAAGAATGATACTAAGACATTAAAACAGAACTCCAAACATTCCGGGGACATGCTGACAGGGAGCTAAAATTCCTTGATAACCCAAGGCCTTGCTAGGAAATACAGGGACGGGAGCGCCCCAGGAAGCTTTTGGCAGTGATGGTTAAGCAAGAACACGGTCACCAGCAGATCTCATCAGTCCAAGATGTGTCGGGCCAGGTGGTCTACTCTTCATCTGACATGAACCAATTGTTTCAAGCCTTCTATACCACACTGTACTCCAATTCTGACGCAGCCACACTACAACAAACAATGACATTCCTTGATAACCTCCTGCTGTTCATACCATCGGAAGCGGCCAAATTAAATCTGGTTTGCCCAATCACCGCCAATGAAATATCGCGTGCCATTGATGCCCTCCTGTCTAGCAGAGCCCTTGGCCCCGACGGTCTCACAATGCAGTTTTACAAACATTTTAACTCCTCCTTAGTTCCCAGGTTGCTCTCCCTATGTGAAGAAGCTTGCACCACAGGGATTCCCCCCCCCTCCGTCAAGTGGTGATCATTGTTTAACTTAAGACAGACAAACCTGAGCAATGTGGATATCGCCCCCCCCCCTCTCACTAATAAACTCTGATGTAAAAATGCTTGCCAAGGTACTGGCAATGCCCCTGGACCCGTATATGGCCTATATTGTTCACCCTGATCAATCCGAGTTTGTCCCCAGCAGCTCCACGGCCCTAAACTTAAGATGTCTTTTCCACATCATAGCACAACTTGACCCCGAAAGGCAGGTAGTGGCCGCTACGCTAGACATACAAAAGGCCTTCGACTCTGTCTTGTGGCAGTTCATGTGGGCTGTGCTTGAAAAATGCAACTTTGGGACAGGGTTTATATCATGGGTTCGCCTTTTGCATACAATGCCTACTGCAAGGGTACATGTAAATGGTGTAACCCCCACCCCCATCGAAATAAATAGCAGAACTAGACAGGGCTGCCCACTATCTCCCCTGGTGTTTGCAATAGTAATGGAGCAGTTCGTCGATGCCATCCACAGTAGACATTTGCATTGGGGAATCTGCCTGACGGGAGAACCGGAGATCATCTCGATGTATGCCGATGACACCCTGCTATACATCCGGGACCCAGTTCGGCACCTGGCGCTGATCATGCAGGAAGTAAACACCTTTGGCGCCCTGTTGGGACGGAGAGTAAACTGTGCCAAATCAGAATTATTCCCGCTTACTGATTCTACTGCTCCCCCGTCTGACTTGATGGGTTTTGTTTGGTCCCCATCAGAGATTAAATACTTCGGGGAGACAGTAACACGGAACACCACTTCCCTATATACTCACATCTATGGGGTACATCTACCCAAGCTAGAGGCCAAACTCAATGCCTGGGATAATCTCCAACTCGCCATCGCGGCTCACGTTGCTCTCCTCAAGATGATTATCCTCCCCAAGCTATTATATTACTTTACAAATGTTCCATTACGGCCTGGAAAGAAGTTCTTCGACTCGTTAAAAAAGGTGACCGACGGGGGCGCTGTTGCGCTGGATAAAGGTGGCCGCATAGTGTGAGAGCTCTGTTGTTGGGGACATCCTTATCTTTGCTCACAGCATTACAGGGCTGTCAAACTGTCCGAGATTGTGCTGTGAACTGCACGGGAGCGGTCTGCGAATACTGGCCGATTATTGTCCTCGGGTGCCCTAAGGCTGTGTGGAGACGGCTGACCTCGGCCCTCTGTCAGGACGCCGGAGGACTGCTGCGCGGTGGCTCTGCGCTGCGGGCTCAGTCCACTCTGCAGTGGGACTCAGCGGGCCGGCTGGGGAGGTGGCGCGTGCTGGTCCTCGCTGTGGCAGCCGTATCCGGGCACGGCTGGCTGTATTCCTGCTTGTGGAGGTTCCGGCCCCCTCCGCTGCCTGCTACGCGGAGTTGACAGGTCATCGGTGCTGCTAGTGGTCTGTTGGAGGGATCGACAGACGCCGACCTGTGGGTGAGGCCCAGGAGGGGGTGCGGGTGACCAGTGGCGCGGCTCCGCCTGACTGACATTAGTGGGGCACGCGGTAGTGGGTCCTGGCTAAGCTGCGCGTGGGAGCTGGATACCCACTGGCGTGCCTGTGTCCCCCCCCCCCTCTCGCACTCCTGCTGGTCACCTAGAACCTGGGGGCGGGTTCTGTTGGTGGATCTCTATGCCGGCTGGGGGACGTTGGCCCTGGGGAGGATTTCTGGCATCTGGGGCCCCATGAGGGGAGTCACTACCCCGTCATATGCAAGCTGAAAATCGGCAATTCACTGGTGGGGAGTGGACCAGTGCCTTGTATTGAGCTATACCCACGCATTTGGTTAACACGCCTCGCTTTGCTTTGTCAGAGACGTCTACAGGCTCATTACAGGTGCACCAGGTATTTGCATTTAGGTGTACGGGGAGTGGTGCACTGGGCAGAGGAAGTCCACCCCAGGGTACATTTCAGAACCCATAAGTATGGATCCATGAACTACACAAAATCCATGGGTCGCCTGACCAGGTGCCAGTGACATTTCTAGTGCATGTTTTACACGTGGTTCTGACGTGGGAGACTACAATCCACTCCATAAGACTGGATATTCAGTGGAACGTCAAGGTACACTTTTGTGACTTTATTGGTGCATGTGGGTACGTGGGCCTTGCGATTCGGTGCTCCTTTCCTCTGCTTACACAAGCTCATTGTCTGAGACTCCAAACTTGCACACCTACCATTATCCCTTGGTGGACTCTACTCTGGCGGCTGGGTGAGCTGCTTCGAGTGGTAACACATTTGTTCAACATGCTGGGGAAGAATAATAAGGGGCAAAGCTCCATCAATATGTTTACAAAACCTTCTCAGAAGGTGGCTGAGTTGGGGACAGAACCTGAGGCGCCTTCGCCATCTGCACCAGTTAACCCTGATTCGGCTAAAATGTTCGAATATATGCGGGAGGGGTTTACTACGCTCCACTCCAAACTAGATGACATGAGCGGGACGATCGGTTCCATCAAGACACACATTGAGAGAACTGACAGACGAGTTGCAGAGGTCGAGAATAGAGTCAGTGCCGCCGAGGATGAGGTCACCTCCCTCAGGGCTGAGGTTAACACAGGTTGCCAGACATTTGGTCGAAAAAAATTGGTCGACCAGACAAACGGTCGAACCAATTTGGTCGAAAACCAAATGGTCGAATTTTTTTTTTTTTTATTTTAACCCTTTTTTTTATTTTTTTGGGGGGGTCGCCCCCAACCCCCTTTTTTACTCTAAAAAACCCTTTTTTTACTAAACGAAAACCCAAAAAATAAATAAATAAAAAAAATTCAACCATTTGGTTTTCGACCAAATTGCGTCGACCAAATTGCAGTCGACCAGTTTTTTTTCGACCAATTGACTGGACACCGTTAACACACTGACTGCCAGGGTCCTCGAGATCAGTAAGAAAAATGATGACCTCGAATCCCGCTCCAGGCGCAACAACATCTGCATAATCGGGGTTCCTGAGGACAACACTGAAGGCTCTATGGAAGAGTTTGTTGAGCTGACCCTCCTTTCTCTACTGGATTTTCCCAAACTCGCCTCTCAGTTTGCTATTGAGCAGGCCCACCGGGCGCTTACTGCTAGACCTAAACTGGGTGCTCCTCCTCGTCCAATTATTGCAAGGGTTTTGAATTACCGGGACAGAGGTGCTCTGTTGCGGGCTGCTAGAGTCAAAGGCGAACTGCTCCTGGGCTCTTCGAGGATTCATCTTTACCCAGACTTCTCTACCGCGGTTCAGCAGGAACACAAGCCCTTCCAGGCAGTAAAAAAGCAGCTACGTGAGCTAGGGGTGAAATACTCCATGCTTTATCCAGCCAAGCTTAGGGTGGAACATGCAAACCGGACTTACTTTTTCACTATCCCGTATGAGGCCACCAGGTTCATTGAGGAACATTTCCATGGTTGAATTTGTTATTTTGAATATTTCATGGTGGCCTCGTCAATATCGCTGTTACTTTGGTGTTTCACAATGACCTAGTCACGGTTTGTTTTTATGCCTCTCTGTTAGTCCAGGTTTTAGGTCACCTGTGTGTTGTGATAATTCTGAATCTCTGTAATGAAGCATTGTTCAGTGCATATATGCCATGCGATGCGATCTAGTCATAACCCCAGCACAAGCACACCTAGGTTCGACGGGATGGGATTCATACCTCCATTTGGGGGAGGGATGCGGGTAGGGCAAGGGGGTGGGGGAGTTCTTTTAATAAAATTGCTTGGCGTACAATGGAGAACTACAAGCTTTAAGTTGGGCCTAAGGTACCTTTGGACTAATGGCTGCGCGCATTTAACCTGGGATGAAAGGGAAATGAGTAGGTTCATCTCTTCTTTGCTGCTGATTGTCATATTGGGGGGGGGGGATGGTTGATAGTGTGACCTGCATGAGTTGGAATATTAGAGGTTTGGGTAACCCCGTCAAAATGCGGAAACTGCAGCTTTATGTTGAAAGGCATCATGTTAATGTACTATTCTTGCAGGAGACGCACAGTCTCGCACCAGCCTGCGAGAGGTTTACCAAGGAATGGGGTTCTCAGCGGCATTATACCATTTACTCCTCCCAAAATTGGGGGGTTATGATCATCATTCACAAGAGTCTCCAATTCAATCGAAAAGCAGTACACATTGATCCTTTGGGGCGGTAGGTATTGCTGTTTGGTACCTTGCAGGGCAAGGAAGTGGTATTGTTAAATGTATATGGTCCAAATTTGGACGACCCTGATTTTTATGAATGCCTGTGTACATTCCTGTCTGGATTCCTTCTAGTCCCGTTGATATGGGGGGGTGGGGCAAGGACCTCAATACCATTTTTGACGTTCAGTATGACAGATCTGGTTCCAGGCCCCGCCAATTAACTAAAGCAGCCAAGGTAATCTTAAATAGACAGGCCCATTTTGAGTTGGTCGACCCATGACGTATCTTTTACCCAGATGCTCACATATATATGTTAGTCATACCACCATTCTTCCTAAAACATACTCTGATCACTCCCCCATTATGGTTACCCTGCGGTGGGCTGTGGATGCTCCCACGATCCGTACATGGAGATTCAAGCCGTACTCTTTATTAGATGTTGCATATGAGGCAGAGTTGGGGTCGGATATTGATGAATTTTTTGCTTTAAACACTGGCTCTGTCTCGTCTCAGTCCTCTCTGTGGAAGGCGTTCAAGGTGTAGATTAGGGGAACGGCAAAATATCTAGAGAGGCAGGGGTGCTTCGGGTTATTAGGGGCGACATAGCGAAAAGTGAGGACAGGCTTGCGAAATTAGAATCGCAATATGCGGCTACGCATTTGTCAGATACGCTGGATGACAAACAGTGAGCTGGGCTTGTTCTGGGCACATGCAGAGAGAGCGCAAGTTCATGGATAAAACACAGGCTGCGTGTAGATATGGCGAGGGCGAGCGCCCTGGTCGGGCCCTTGCTAAACTGGTCCAATTTGAAAGAAAGGGGAGCGTCACATATCCCAGCGATAGCAAGAGGGGATGGCACACTAGCCTTGACTTCTTGCGAGGTCAATGATGAATTCCGCTTATTTTACGAGAGGCTGTACGCTAATGCTGACATAGCCACAGATGACGAAATTGGTGTATTTTTGGACAGTCTTCCACTCTCACTTCTTTCAGCGGAAACTAGGGAGGCCCTCGACGTCCCGATCACTGCCATGCCATAGATTCATTGGCTTCTGGGCAGGCGCCTGGATCTGATGGCTTCCCCATCGAGTTTTAGAAAAATTATGAGGCATGTGTCTTGGGTGTCTCACCGCCCTCCCTTCGCAAGGCAATAATAACGGTGCTGCTTAAGCCGGGCAAACCTGCCACGGAATGCGGCTCCTACCAGACCTTGTCACTGATTCACTATGACGCTAAGATTTACGCCAAGGTTCTGGCCCTTAGGCTAGCTCCATATATGCACTACATTATACACCCGGACCAGTCAGGGTTCATCCTGGGTCGCTCTACCTTGCATAACCTGCCCCGTTTGTTTAATATAATAAATCGCATCGATCCTGGCGTTTAAGCTGTCGCTGCATCACTGGATATGCAGAAGGCATTTGATTCCATCTCGTGGCGGTTTCTGTGGCAGGTGCTCGAGAAGTGTAACTTTGGCCCCCAATTCAGATCCTGGGTTAAACTCTTATACTCATCCCCAATGGCTAGAGTCTGCACTAACAATCTGTGGTTGACACAGTTTCAGATAGAAAGGGGTACTAGGCAGGGGAGCCCCCTCTCGCCACTGATATTTGCCTTGGTCATAGAGCCATTGGCTGATAACATACGGCAGCAACATTCACATCAGGGCCTGCGTCTTGTTGGCGCGGCTGAGATAATTATGCTTTATGCCGATGAGGCCCTACTTTTCATTCGTCAGCCCGAAACCAACTTAACCCCAATACTAGCCGATGTTCTCCGCTTTGGCGCATTGTCAGTTCTCAGAGTGAACTGTAGTAAGTCCATCCTGTTACCACTGACCGATGCCACCGCCACACCTTTAGACCTGCACGGCTTTGCTTGGGCCTAATCTGACTTTACATATCTTGGGGTAGTAGTCACACGCGACCCAGTCTCTTTATATGAGAGCAACTACAGCACTTATCTTGCCAAGTTATAGCGGAAATGTGCTGGGTGGGCGAACCTCCTAATAATCCTAGCGGGCAGGATCGCTGTCCTGAAAATGGTGGTCCTACCCCAATTGCTTTACAGATTTTTAAATATCCCAATATGGCCTGGCCGGAGTTTTTTCGCAGCACTTACCCGAATCATTAACTCCTTTATTTGGCATTCCGGAGCTGTCCGCCTGAAACTCACGACCTTAACAACCCTGACAACTAAGGGAGGTTTTGGTGCTCCCAGCTTTGAGGGTTACTGGATAGCTGCCCAAGCCCAATATGCATCGTATTGGTTTGTTCCCTTAGACCCTGCCCCGCATGTTAAATTGGAACGTCTAGCTATGGATGAGGGGGATACCCGGGCTTTGGTGTTGCCCAACAGCATGACTTGGTTTGAATCACTGGACCCGGGGGGAGCAACGGTCCGGGCCTTAAACAGGTTGTGGAAACAAACAGGTAATATGCACCCCTTTCATGGGGATTTCCCCCTTTGGAACTTCTTTCCTGACTCCCCCCGGGTAGGCCCCAAGATTGTGGACCGAAGGGCGGCGGAGGGTTTATTGACTATTCGGGATGTGTTTGAACAGGGCGCCTTTACTGAGTGGAGTGAACTCCCTAGACAACTGCGGGGTGGGCAGTCGGGGTGGTTGCTTTATGCAGGCTTGAGCAGGGTGCTGAAGGCTAGGCTTCTCGACTTCCCCATCATTGCAGAGGATGGCCCAATATTGGCTGAAATCATTGACCCCACCTCCATGAGGGGTAAGGTCTCTAGATTATATTCTGCATTTCAAACACATGCATCCCCCTTGTTTACTAAACTCAGAGTCCTGGGCCAGAGACTTGGATGTGGAACTGACCGATCAGCGTTGGGAATACATGTGTACCCACTCACGTACAATCTCATTCAATTCCGGTTTCAAATTGATTCAAAGTAAACTGTTACATGGGGGGGGGGCGCTGTGGATGCTTATCTTTTGAGCTCCGTGTGGCTCGAGGAGCGGGGGAGGGGCCCACACTGTTGATACTGCGGTGCCTCCCGTACTGCCCTTCCACCCTCTGCCTTACTGCCGCTTGGAACCCCAGAACCCCCTGCCCTGCCCCCCCCGAGGGTCCTGCTGCACTGAAAGCGACTGACTATTGGAGGCAGGTCTTCAACACCGACCGTGGCGGCTCCCCCTCAGAGCACGCCGCTGCGCAAGTGGATCCGCTGCGGGGGCCTGCGCTGGGGCGCGGCTCGGCCCCCACCCTCACCGCCTGCGCCAGGTCACACTCTCTCACACGGCACGGGACGGCTGGGCCAGAGCCTGGTTGCCCCCTGCGTTCTGTGGCACACGAGCCTGTGCAGAGGCCCATATCATTCAGGTGAGGAGCGGGGGTGGGGCCCAAGCTGTGGACACTGCGGTGCCTCCCGCACCGGCCTTTAACCCTCTGCCTTGTTGCCGCTTGGAACCCTGGAACTTTTTGTCCCACACTCGTTTGGCCGCCATATCCTGTCTGCCTACTCTGGGGAGAGGACGCGCAGGAACTCGTGCTACTAGCACTGGACACTTCTCCATGCCCTATCATTGGGGCCCCGGGCTGCACCCTACCCCAAACTTGATGCAGATGGCCTGCAATTAAAGGACCCTCATGACAGTTGGCCAGGTGGTTGATTGCCTTCGTGGATCAGCGACCTCCCCCTTTAGCCCCTTGAGTGGCCCAATGCTTGCTATCCGGCTTCGGCCTCCCTGCCTCCACTGCTGTCATAGTCTGTTCACGCCGACGGCACAAGTGTAGTGACGGCCACCCTCTAATACCTCGATCTCTTGGCCACCCGCCCTTCCCCACTTGTTGCGACTGTGGGCCCCCGCCTCACACAGGCCTATGCCAGAAATGTCCAACAGGTCTCGAGGGGCCTCTAAGGGGGGAGCCATGGACAAATTTACCAAGACTGTCCCAAGGGCAGATGCAGGTCACACTTCATCCCTGCAGGAGGAACCTGAGGCTGACCATCTATGTGCAACTACCCCCCAACTTGACTACACTTATGGAATCCATGGCCAAAAACTTTGCCTCCTTCCATGAGAAGTTGGATGACATCAACGCCAATGTGGCCTCCCTAAAATCACGAGTGGACCAGGCGGCGAAACCGAATGACAGATGTTGAAAGTAGGATATCTACAAATGCAGTGGATATTCAGGTGCTGCAGAACACAGTTGCCTCCTTGTCGTGCGACATGA
Source organism: Ambystoma mexicanum (assembly GCF_040938575.1). Lineage (NCBI taxonomy): Eukaryota > Metazoa > Chordata > Amphibia > Caudata > Ambystomatidae > Ambystoma > Ambystoma mexicanum. Next base: position 955,973,255 of record NC_090921.1, on the reverse strand, counting down.
AGAGTGTGAAAGCAAAGTGTGACGACTTGGAATCGCGCTCTCGCTGAAACAACCTGCGTATTATTGGGGTACCTGAAAACACCTTGAAGGGGCGTATGGAGGATGCCGTCGAAACCTTGCTCAAAGACCTGCTTGGCAACCCGGCCCTCTCGCCGTACTTTACAGTTGAACGTGCCCATCGAGCCTTGTCACCGCGCCCCAAACCGGGCGACCTCCCAAGGCCCATCATCACAAGATCCTAAATTACCGGGACAGAGATCTCATCCTCTGTCTGTCGCGTGAAAAGGGAGACCTACGCCTCGAGGCCAACACCATCAGGATCTTCCCGGACTTTTCAATAGCGGTGCAACAGGAGAGACGTCAATTCCTCGGGGTCAAGAAATTGCTTAGGGAACGTAGTGTCCCGTATGCCATCCTGTTCCCGGCACGACTCAAAATTACTCATAATAGCAAACTGTACTTCTTTACTGTTCCTGACGAGGCGGTGAAATTCACTGAGGCACACATTCCACTTCATGGTCCAGCTGGCGACCGCGCCAATGATGACTTACCAAGTGTACTTTAGCTTAACGTGGCCTAACCCATCTAGTAATCCTTGACTCTAAATGTGTTGATGGCAATAATGTACTGTAAACTCAGCTAACTCAGCCCCATCCACATTCACCCGGGCTCCGGCCCAGCCTTCGTACTATGGGCATCGTTCTCCATCTCAAGGGGTGGAGCTGGTCATGGCCACGGATCACCACGCTCAAAGATGCCCATGCTATCTGGTGATCCTTGATTCTCAATGCGATGATGGCAACGTGGATGATACATCCGATGGGGTCCGGTGGGAGTCATTCAAGGTCTCCATCAGGGGGATGTGCATCTCCAGGGAGGCTGGGGTCCTCAAAAGCATTAAAAACAGCTTACAGCAGTCAGAGGTTAAGCTAAAAGAACTCAAAAAGCAGTACGCCTCTGCCCCTTCCCCGACCATACCGGCACAAATTAGATCGGAACTTGAAACGTTCGAGGCCCACGCCCGGATGGAGATACAATACCATGCGCGTCCAATGGAAGCCCGGAAATACGGTGCAGGGACAGACCGGGGAGGACGTTGTCCAGACTGGTCCGCGTGGAGGTTGGCAGAACCCGTATAGACTGCATCAAAGACACAACCGGTGCCCTGCGCTGGTCTGACCAACACATCCTTGAAACGTTCGACGCGTTCTATACAACCCTGTATGGTCCCCAACAAGAACACAGCCCACAAGATACGGACCTCCTGCTTGATCAAAACCCATGACCCTTCTCTCCCGCGCTACCAGAGATCAGCTAGAGGTTCCATTCACCCTTGACGAGATTACCGAAGCTATATCGAACTGCCCGAAGGGCAAAGCACCCGGCCCAGATGGTCTTACTTCGTAGTTTTATCAGGAGCATTCAGCCATCCTTGCACCCAGACTCCTTGAAGTCTGGAATGAATCACTCGGGCTGGCTATTCTGCGCCAGTCTATGCACAAGGCCGTCATAACCGTGCTCCCCAAACCGGACTAGGCCCCTGTCTCTAATCAACACTGACATGAAAATCTTTGCCAAGATCATTGCAAGCAGGTTCCTCCCCATAATGACCCACCTAGTTCACCCTGATCAGAGTGGATTCGTTCCCGGTATATCCACAGCCCTTAATATCCTCCGACTGTTCAACGTCATGTCCAGAATCGACCCCAACGCCAATGCAGTAGCGGTCACCCTTGATGCCCAGAAGGCATTCGACATGGTGTTGTGGCAATACATGTGGGCGGTACTCCACAAAATGGGAATCGGCCCACAAATGATATATATCAAGCTACTATATACAGACCCTGTAGCCAGAGTCCTTATCAATTCCAAGGTTTCGTCCCCCTTCACGCTCCAGAGGCACTCGCCAAGGTTGTCCGTTCTCCCCAATACTCTTTGCGCTTGCTATCGAACCCATGGCTGACAGCATCAGGGACAAACTCACGCGAAAGGGTATACGCCTGTGAGACACCCCGGAGATAATCTCATTGTATGCGGATGACGAACTTCTCTATATCAGAGACCCGGCTGCTCACTTAGACCCCATCATACGGGACATAACAAAAATTGGCACATTTTCGGGCTTCACCATAAATTACACTAAATCTGAAATGTTCCCGCTTACGGTAGCAACCTCCGAACCGGAATGTGAATTTCCCCTCCGCTGGTCACATGGGGTATCAGATACCTCGGGGTTCAGGTATCCCTCACTAAACCCTCACTATTAGCTGACAACTACGCGGCAGCGGGGCAACTAGTGGAGGCCCGGCTGTCAAAGTGGAGCAACCTCCCGCTTTCCTTATCGGGCAGACTGTCCCTAATCAAAATGATAATTGCCCCTAAACTGCTCTACATCTTTGTGAATGTGCCGATCTGGCCCGGGAGGCGATACTTTAGGGACCTACACACTGCATGCGCCCAATTTCTGTGGACTCTGGCACAGTTCGTAAGAAGTGCCAGCATATGACTCTTCCTTACGAGAAGGGTGGCTTCACTGCCCCAGACTTCGCCAAATACTGGACCGCCACACAAGCTCAATACGCCTCACACTGGTATACATTCACGGATCCTCCCCCACATGTGAAACTCGAGAAACTAGCACCCTCACCTCATCCTCCATCATACATTCCATACTGATGCCCCTGCTGACCCCGTAGCAGCTACAACCACTGCGTGGAAACGATTACTACAAGCATACCCTGGCCACCACCCATACTACAAATGGCTGCCCATCTGGCAGTTCCCGTGCCTCAGCCCTACTGACCACAAACTCCTAATTAAACACTGGCACGACCTGGGCTACCGAGCACTGTCCGACCTATACCCCGAAAGGAAGTTAATTACCCCGCAGACATGGCGACAAGGGCACTCTGGCTCGGCCCTGGAACTGCTGCAGTTTTTCAGGTTGAGCGCAGCAATCTGCACCCGGTGGCCCTCCTATCCCGACGAATCCCCAGACTCGCCCGAAATTCAATACATAACTAACTTGGCGGGGGGCCAGGGGCATAACATCCTAGCTGTACAAGGTGCTGATGGCTATCCCTGAGGATGTACCGCAGCCGGCGCGAGACATGTGGAGTGGCGAACTGGGCTTGCCCCTCTCAGATGCATTGTGTAGAAAGATGTGCATGCACACACTCAAGACCTCCCTAAATGCCAGATATAGATGCATGCAATATATGCTCCTGAATCGCCTATACTACATGCCACACAGGGTGGAAAGGTTTGCACACGGCCAGGCTCATACATGTCCTAAATGTACATCCACAGATGCTGACCACATCCACATGTTCTGGACTTGCGAAGCACTGGGCCCATACTGGAAAGCCATTATGGAACCCCTCTCTGAGATAATAACAACCCATATCTCTCCCACACCTCTGGCTGTCCTGTTCGGAGTATGGGACGAGCCAGAGGCAAGGAAGATGTCTAAATGTTTAAATGTCGCCACTATGTTGGCCAAAAAATGCATTTTGCAGTGTTGGAAGCGCCGCCCCCCCCCCTGACCCCCCATCATTTGAGATGTGGCTAAAGGACCTCACCTGGACTCAAGCATATGAGCCCATTGACCTCTCGCCCCAAGAATGTATGGACTGAGTTTTGCAGCTATCTGAACAGCAAGGAGGACATTGAACTTTTATCATCTCCCCCTCCAGAGGAAGGAGGCTCGGATATCCCGGAATCACACTAAATCGTAAAACCAGGGGCTTATCCCCCTAACTGCCATCCTCAAACATATGTAATGTCATTCATGCAGCTGCGATATTACCTGTCCTATGCAATGTGTTGTTTATCTGTTCTCTCTACATGCCAATAAAGAAAAGTTCCAAAAAAAAAAAAAAAGTAAACCGTTCCATAGGTTCCATTACACACCAATAAGGCTTCACCGTATGTCCCATGAACACCCGCATGCATGCCCTAGATGTAATTTTGCAAATGCTGACTACATGCATATGATATGGTCGTGTACTCTAATAGCACAATTTTGGGTCTCAGTTTGTACAGCTTTGTCAGATAAGGTGGAATGCATTATCTCTCCTTCCCCGCTAACATGCCTCTTTTCCGAGTTGCAACCATTAAGCCGGTGTCTCAAGACGTTAGCTAGTCTGGGGCTCCTCCTGGCAACTCGTTGCATCCTGTTGGTATGGCTTCGGCCCAAATCCCCCCATACATGAACAGTGGCTTCGTGCCCTTGTGTGGGCATCGGATACCGAAGAGTGTTGGATTTTATCACAGCCAAGCAGATCTAGACCAAAAAACATTTGGGGTCCCTTTTGACAATAGGTTTCCTCCACGATGGCAGAATCTGGGGATGATATGGGCACGTCGCCTTTCGCACCTCCTGCTACCAGCTAGCAGCAATGCGTGCAGACCCTCTGTTTGAACTGATGTTTTTCCTCCCTTGCGTGCTCTGAGGGGATGGGGCCCTGATGACGGGTTTGAGTTGAGTTGAGCATGTTACAAATATTGTTACGCTATGTAATGTTGCATTGTTCTTTGTTGTGATGCCAAGTTAATTGTTAAATAAAGTTTTTTTTTAAAAAACAAAAGGTGACCGACAACTTCATCTGGCACTCAGGGGCAGTTTGACTTAAGTAGGACACCATGACACGTTTATACACGCAGGGGGGGATTTGCCGCCCTTGACTTCCAAAATGATTGGATAGCGGCACAGGCACAATACGCGGCCTAATGGTTCGGTGCAGACTCAATACACCCACACCTAAAGATCGAACGACTCTCTGCGGGCACACATGATATCCGTGCACTGACTCCACCATAAAAACACGTTAGCGCAGACCCCCTCGGACTGTGCATTGATGACAGCACATGCCTGGGAGTTGATGTGGAAGCTGGTAGGCAACCCTCACCCCATCACAGAGGTCTTCCCTTCCCTCCCCTCCGCAGCAGTAGCTGGGTAGATCAGCCCGGTGGACTGAGGTCGGTTAAACGACAATAGGTGTCATGCATAGGATGGAGACTTGCCTCTTTTCAAGAATTACCTGGCCCCCCCTCGTATGCGTGGGCAACAATGGTTGCAATATGCAGGGCTGCGCCGAGTCACCAAATAAAACCTAGTCCGAATTCCCCATACAACCACCCAACGAACCGGTAACAGAAACTGCAATGCGGGGGAACCACTGTACAAAGACAAGTAACTGCAGAACTGTAAGGGTAGACCATTGACAAAACTCTGGGACTGCTGGGCCAGGGATCTCGAAATTACCATCACAGATGAAATCTGGGAATACATGTGTTCGCAGACCCCGGCAGTGCCCTTCAACTCTAGGTTCCTACTCAATAAGTCAATTTCAAGTATTACACAGATTTCATTATACCCTGGCCAAATTGCATTTATTTTCCCAGTCCCATCCCAATCACTGCCCCAGATGTCATGCCGAGAATACAGGATATTTTCACATGCTCTGGAGGTGTCCCAGGCAGGGGGGACTACTGGAGAGGGGTCTGCGGGAAGATATCAGAGATCTTCAACAGGACTATCGAGCTTTCCCCATTGAAGTGTTTGTTCCACCTAAATTACCAATTACCATGCAATTATCACAAGTTGGCTAGCCTCTGGTTCCTTTTAGCTTCCCCTGAAATCCTGCTGCTCTGGCCCATTACCCCCACAGTGACGCAGTGGCTGTGTGCAGTCACATGGGCATCATACATTGAAGAACTGTGGGCCTGATTGCAGCCCTCTAACAGTATACCCAGAGACATATGGCCCCCATTCCACAGTTATTTGTTGTTAACTCAAGATCCTGATCAATAGTTTTAAAGGCATCTTGTGTCTAAAGACCTACATATCCAGCGCCTGTCCTATCGTATCGCTGTGTTCACCTTCCCTCCTTCATTATGTTCTATTATATATTTTATGTTGTGATCTATGTACGATTAACAATGTTTGTCGAAATGTACTCGTTACCAAAAGGTTGAGCTCCGGTTCTGTTGTAATGTCAGCACACAATAGATAAACGTAAAAAAAAAAAAATGAAAGCCGGGTTGGTTTGTGTCTGAGCAATTGAATAGCCACGACTACTGAATAGCCATGACTACTGCGATCAAAGTATCTGAATCAATGGGAAGATCTTGATTGGCATTCGTAATAGAAGGCAGAAAAGGGTATCTGATGGTTTGGTGTATGGCAAGAGATTTTCAAGTGTGACCGCCTCACTTAAACTTAATACGTTTCTCAGAAGCAAACTCAACAAAGAACTCATTCACTTTAAAAGGGGGTCCCTAGAACCTTTTCCTTCGGCCGCTTTGGTTAAATACAGAGACCTCTCATTACGAGCTTGCCGGTCCGGATACAACGGTACTGGTAAGCATGCCGGTACCATTTTATCCGGACCGGCAAAATCAGAGTTGTTTGTGGGTGCCTTTCATTACGCCAGGTCTGACCTTGCGGAATCACTCACAATACTGTTAGACATATGGACTTCTGTGAGGAATGCTGTGCCTATGTTGAAACATGCAGCGCACTGTGAATCCTGTGTTGCCAATACATAAAAGGGGTGCTGCAACAGTACTGCTGAGTCAAGGTGCGAGATCAACTCAATTTATTGCATGCAACAGCATATCATTCACTGTGCACCTACACTGCATGCAGCACTGCCCCATAGCATACAGCCCATCGCCCACGGAATTCGGTCCAGCTGACTACTATATGCATATACACTACATGTAAAGTGCAGGAGATCCTCAACTGTGGACAGTTGCCCTACGCATTCGTACACAGTGCATTCCGGCTACATTATTTTTATAGCACTGCGCCTCTTAGCTCACAGCCGAGTCGCACGCAAAAAAATCATAGGTACTTCATCTTTAATACACCCTGTGCCTCTTCGCCATCCTCTCTTCGGTTCCAAAGTCTCCACATTATACTGCTCTGCTTTCCGTAGAGTACCTAAAAAACAATGTCTGCTACTGCTACTCTCTTTTCAGGGTCATGGATCCCACAGCGCTTCAAGGCCCTATACAAATAGAACATGTGTCTCAACATTATTAAATCTGACCTGAAGGATTTCGCAGGTGCGTCAACGAGGAAGCAATACTGGCTCAGACCATGTAATTGACAGGTTTCACAAAAAGACAAAATGCTTGGCCTCCCCTTCCTAGGCAAGAAGCTTGTTGAGTCACAAATTAACAAGCTGGCAGGCTAAAGAGGACAGTACCTTGACAAAACCCTCTAAGCCCAAGCCTTCCCAAATCAATGTCTCCTACAGATACCAGTCCAGACAGGCTTACCATGATCCGAAAGGTTCCATGCAGGAGCGATTTTGCCTATAGAGGGGGCTGCAAACCCATCACGCTATAAGTGAACTTCCCAGCGGCTCCTGCAACTTACTTCTGAAGAATGGACCCCCGCCAGTCAACAGTAGGAGAGGGCGGGGGGGTTTGAGAGCGTGAAACATTTCCAGCACTTCCACCAAGGAGGCGAGACTAGGGTGCCAGCCATTGTTCAAGCTGTCTGTTGTAGAGTTTAATCCAACCCTCACCAGACTCTGACCTGATGGTAACCCCATGGCTGAAAAATGCCTCGGCGAGCACTCCAGGAAGGGTGTTAGTAGCACCTACAGAAGGAGGTGATCTGTCCTGGCCAGTATCAGGAAGGGGATATACTATATTCTCTTCGTGCTGGTGAAGACATTGGGAGGGTCGGGAAGGGGATATACTATATTCTCTTCGTGAAGGTGAAGACATTGGGAGGAGTAGCATCCGGTAAGATGAGAAGATTCCAGACAGTCTTAACAGGAATACTCCCTTCAAGATGGAGATGCTGCGAGTGAGGGTTGGTGCCGCGGGAAGGGGGGGACCAACTCATGAGCAGAATTTCTGACGTCCAATAACCTTACAGCTACCCATTTCCATATCTCCCCTATTCTGGGTGCATAGAAGATTTGCAGTGAGGACAGATGACTAGTTCTAGGTGCTTTCCTCTTGCCTGCAAGCATTACAGTTTTTTTCAAGGTCCTTGCCCGCATGGAGGAATTCTGAACAGATAAGTAATTGCTGTACATCCTTTCGTAGATTGCCTCATCCAGGCCCCACTCCTACACAGTACATGGATTGACTACTATTTTGCACAGCCTCCTGGAGAAATCTGGCTTGGGAAGCAACAGGAACTTTTTTTCACTAATTACCAGATATGAGAAGAGTTCAGAGAACATCTCGGCCATCGACTGCATCCATCTTGGATCCGCCCTATCTCCTGCTGAAGGCCACAAGAGGCCCCTCTGGGAACATCAATCCGGAAGAAATTGCTTTATCCCAGCAACACTAGGGACACTATCAGAGAGACCAGCCACTGATGGACTAGACAATCAGGTGACAAGAGTAGAGTTCGAAATTTAGGGGAGCTGGGAGCTATTTAGCTCCTGCTTCTAGCATAGTAGAGCCTGGTTAGCTTGAAATCAACAGCTACGAGGAGCTACTTCTGGCTCCTAGGGCCAACTAGTACCTTCCAAACATGTAAATGTCACATTAATTGAGTATTTGAGAATGTTAATACAAAATAATTAGAAAACATCCAATAATACACATGTAGAGAGGCAGTTGTGCATGTCATCTATAAAGTCCACCCACTCACCTCCATCATACTGGAAGAACAGCAAGAGAGCACTGTGCATGACATCTGGTATCATCCAAATACCACTTCAAATACCACATCCAAATACCACATCGAAGGTATGAGAGATGTTAAGCACTCAGACAACCGTACCCAATGTATCCCAGAACGGATGCGGTAGACATGAGTCTGCAGACACCACTAGACATAGAAGAACTATAAGTAAAGTCTAACTGATGTGAAGTGACGTCATAAAGATACATGGACGCACTGAACTCGATGTATGAATATCTAAAGAATGAAGATTAAAGTAATGAAGTAAACACATATGCGAATATGAAGAAAACTACATATCCTTAGAAGATAAGTGACAAGAGATGCAGTAGATGTATCTACGCAGAAACGCCAGATGGACAAGACAAAGTAGAAGCTTGCTGAAGCAGGAAATAGAACGTGAGTAAAGCAGCCACGTTGAGAAAATGGACACTGGCATCTTATAATAGTAAGCGAAAAATCTTAAGGTGAAAAACCAAGGCTGCGGAGCAGAAAGGCGATGGAATACAGCTTTGCGCATGAACAAAGGTTATTTGCTTGGTTCAGGATCAAGGATGCCATAGCAATCAGCAACTGCAAGTAACAAAAGGAGTCAAAGAGGATAAGCCATGTGCGTAACAGATTTCTCTTTGATTAAGTGAAGGAGTGAATAATTACAAGTGCCAACAATTGAACAATCGAAGATGCAGACAGCACATGCAAGATGCCAAGACGAGTAGTAGCACCGATATAATTGAATCAAATAGCACTAAATAGAAAGACAGAATGGACAAAATCATGCTTTCCCCACACGTGGTTTAAGCCCAGAAGACAGGGCCTAGTCATAAAGCTCCAGGCGAAGATAGCAGTACCTTCACTCCCTTTAAGGTTCTGAGGAAGAGAAAGGCCAGCAAGGTCAGCTACAAAGAAGAAGCTTTGGCTTAAGGCCTAACTAATGAGAGATGGTAGGTTAATTAGCTAAGAAAGGCAGTCGTCTGACGTTACCTTGCACCAGGGTTTTGTTTCTAATGAGCCGAATATCCAAGGTTGGAGGAGAGTGCTAACCAATCATGAGGGCTTATGTGATGGACTATACATTATTGCAGAAGCCAATCCGCTGCCTGTATTATGTTATAATCTGTATTTTACATAGTTACAGGTTGTTCAAGGCATTCCTACCAGATCCGGGGCAGCCAATGATGATCGTACTAACACTTATATGAACTATAGGTAAATATGTCCCCTGAACCAATCCCTCCGTCGATAGGTTTTTACTGTTTGTCACATAGGATGACGTCATAGCTGATGTACATCGAGGTATAAAGCCTTTTGCGTAACTAAAATATATTGAGGAGTGTGTGAGCTACAATCTGTTTGTTTGCCAGGTTTTCCCTACTTTATTGAACTGATAAAGTTGTATTTTGCCATATTCTTTGAGTCTGTCTGGTTATTTGGGCCCAAGAAAATTTATTTTGTAATCCGATTTGGCACTTGGAAACGCTCCAGGTGCTACTGCACATTTTGGTAGCGGTGCGGATGATTCGGGTCCAGACTCAAGTTTTTACGTCTTCCACGATTAGCAAGAAGATCGCAGTTTCCTGTGGAGAGCAGAGAAAACGCGCGTGAAACGAGGCGGTCGGCAAGTGTCTCTGAAGAAATTCCTGTCCGGTGCCCACTGGCGCCCCGTGGACTGAAGGAGAACTGGTAGATTGGGGAAGAGTCGATACCCAAGGGCTCGAACTGAGCAACGGATGCAAGTAAAACATCGAAGGTGTCAAATAAAAGGGGAGGGATTATATTGCAAGTGTAGATAGAAGGGGGAGAGGTAACAGGATTTGTTTTAAGAGGGAGATTGCCTCGATTCCTAAGGAGAGATTTTTTATTTTATTCATTTTTTTCATTTGTTGCTAGGGTTCAATACCCGGGGATATCACGGTACTAGAGATGGTACATTACAGTCGGCATATTTTGACACATTGGTAACAGTAGTGTCGGCATACAGTTATCTTTCTAGGCAAATCAATACAGGCAATGGTTTATAAATATTTGTTAAACAGCTGTTTTGATCTTTTTGAAGAAGGTCTGCATCACATTCAAGTGGGCTACTTTTAGAGAGGATTCCGGAGCCAAGGCAGATATGACGCTCAAAAATATGGTAAAATGGAGATGAGCTTCGTTTAACTGGGGAAAGCAAAGAAAGATGATCGTAGAATTTGTTGTGCACATTTGTTTGGGGTTATGAATATGTTGGTGTAACAAGTAGATTTGCTTAACTAAAAATATAGAACAATAGTAATAATTTAGCTGTTCATTAGATCTTAACAAATAAGCCATTGGCACCAATTACTCATAGGAGAGGTAACAATTGAGAGAAAAAATTTAACAAAATGGGGGCGCTGTAGAGCAGCCATGAAGATGGCTGCTTAGACTTGGTGCTCTGTGCCCAGCAATCCTTCATCTAATCGCATTGGCGCCGAAACACCAGCCCCGGCTGTGGAAATACTTGTCAGCTGTAGCGCTGACTGCGGGCTGCATCCACATCCCCAAAATTGTATGGACCGAATTCTGCATCTATCTGAACAATAGAGACGAGGTTGAGTGGAGCCCTACCCCCCCGCCGGGACCACCCGAGTACGGAGCACCTCTCGCTCCCTCATGCTATCAATCCGCCCGCCCCCCATGCTGTGCTGTCTTGGAAAGTGTATGATGCAATGCCTGAGAGAGATGTCATGATTTCTGCTTATCTCTATGCAATATGTGCTACACTGGTATTAACCTTCTGCCAATAAACAAAAGTTTAAAAAAATAATATAACAAAGTAAGATTTTTAGATTGTCAATAATAAAACAGTGGAACATTAAAGACCGATAAAATTGTAACAAAGAAATAAAGAGATCATCATCATAGGCTTGAAAATTGTTAGAAGAGTTACTTCTGGAGTAATTGGCGGCGATTGATGGTGCTTGCCCGAATTGATTGTTGCGATAATGAATTAAAGTAATAACAGAATAAAAAGGTCTGTCATGACTTGTCATCATGGAGGACACTGCTCTTTTACACTTGTGCAAAACATTACCGAGGTACACATTAGGAAATATGCTGCAAAGGGTAAGAGGCACGGCAGACAAAATGTTCATACCTTGGCTTCAAGACGGTTCCCTATCAAGAACAGTATTACAACACATAACATACGTACACTCTTTTAGAGCTATGGAAAATGTATCAAAGCGAGAGAGAAGACCCACCCGAGGGGGAGTGGATGCTTAAACAGCATGAGGGGGAGGGCAAAGCACCCTCCGCTCCTCTTTCTCCTTCTGAAAACAAGAGCACAGCAACTGGGAAACAGGGATTCTATCTCCTACAGGAGTTAAAAGAAGCCGCAGGGTATATTAATCCGATATATGCACCCCCTGCTTATAGTAGTGAAGATAGCACAGAAGAAAGACCTAAGAATGTGAATGTATGTCTAGACGTAGTAAAATTGCAAAGCGTAACAAGAGAAGAAACAGATTGAAAGAGGTAAAAGACAGAAGCGAGACAATGCCAGTGGAGTAACAATTGTACAGAATGTTTGGATGAGAGGACAAATATTAATTAAATTAGACGGAAAAGGTATCAACAAAGTTAAAGAAAGAGGAAAAGGAAAGAAGAAAAGCAACGAGAAAGGGCATACAAAGATGAGACTGAAAAAGAAGAAGCGAAAGGAAGAACGAAGAACATATGAAGAGCAGGTAAAACAGAAGGGAAAAGAAGAAACCTGTGGAAATAGAAATACAGAGATTGAAAGAAATAAAGTTGCAATGAAGGCGAGAGGGAGAAGAAAACAGGGAGTTAAAATGGGAAAAACAAAAAGATGAGAAGAAGTAGAGTACAAAGGGAGGACGAAATAGATCACATTGTTAACAGATGTGCAATACCAGTTGAACAAGAACAATGGGAGGAAGAGAGAAGGTTGCAACATCCCCGCATGGAGCTGCACGACATACCTAGAACACAGACATGGGCTGATGAGCATGAATAAAAGGTATAAGGAAAAGGATTGGGGAATTATATAGACAGATGAGGAAAAAAGAAGGCTATGAGACTAGAGTGAGCATCGAAGGATCTCCACCGAAAGAGACAAAGGATAGATCAGGTGACGTACTGATGGACAAGCATAGAACTCTGTCCATAAGCAGACTAGATCTTGATGATGAGGAAAGGGATAACAGCCATACCAGTTGGGGTATAATGTCAGACAAAGAAAGGGACAAAAACGAGAGCACAAGAAGAGGGCGCGTGTGGTTCTTTGATAGATCTAGGCGTAGGAAAAGGGGTAACGTGGTCAGATTTAGAAGAACCAGAAATAAGAACACCAGAGCCTATATGATATCCTGAATGACCACAAGGATGATCGCATAGTGAAGGGAAATGTCCCCGCCTTATGTAAGTAGATTGAGGTCAGTGCCAGGATGACGACGAACGGGGAAACTAGCCCCACCTGGAAGACAAGAAATGTAGAATGATACGATTGGAGAACAGGATTTACACAATTCCCGTTATTAGATAAAGGGGGGTGACCACAATATATACTGTGGCCACAAATGGATAAAGGCAATTTGAAATGCAGGAGCAGTTAAATGGATTCATGAGTTAGAAAGAATGACAGTGGGAATGACGTTCGCAGTGGGCGACGTAAAAGGGCTACTAGCAGTTATCCTTAGGGATAGAGATTATGACATTTAGAGACGGGCGGGATATGCGAATGTGACAGCACAAAATACACGTAGTGCCATTTAATAATTGCAGAGCAGATGTATGGAGGGCACTTAGAGTACAGTATCCTGATAGGTCAGACATGGGCGTGATTATGACAAGAAAAATAGGTGAGAAGAACAAGTTACTTTCTTACCTTGTAACGTTCTTTCGAAGGGATGTTCCTCCGACGGATTCCTCATCTTTGATGTTACCCATTCCAGCTTGCTGGCCTCGGAATTTTTTTTCAGTAGAGGGCGCTGCGCGTCGACGTCCCTCGAGTTGGTGTCCCTCGACAGCCTCCGTATCGGCGCTGACGTCATCGTGCGTATAAATAGACTTGCGCAGCGTCCATTGCTCAGTTCCGTTTTGAAGCTTAAAATTACTTTGCCTGAATTGGTTATTAACCTTGAAGGAGCGTAAGCTGCAAATACAAGGAAAGTTTTACTGCGGGGATGGATGGGAGGGGTGATAAGGAATACATCGGAGGAACATCTCATCGAAAGAACGTTACAAGGTAAGAAAGTAACTTGTTCTTCGAAGGAATTGTGTCCTCCGACGTATTCCTTATCTTTGATAGATTCCCATAGCAGTAGTGTAAAGAGGAGGTGGGAGTAAAAATGAAATATTTCTCTTTAAGAATGTACAGAATGCAACCCAGCTTTCCCAAATCTAGTTTCCTGACTAGAGGAGGAATCCAAGCTGTAAAATTTAGTAAAGGTATGTGCGGACGACCATGTGGCAGCCGCACATATGTCTCTAATTGGAACCCCTCTTTGGAGAGCTGAAGAGGCTGCAATACCCCTGGTTGAATAAGCCCTAAAATGTTGAGGGGGCTCTTTTCCTGCTAATTTGTAGCATTCTAGAATGGTTAAAATGATCCACCTTGAAATGGTCTGTTTCGTGATTGGCAACCCTAATTTGTGCCCTGCGTATCCTACAAACAATTGGTCTGCTTGCCTTATCCGAGCATGTCTGCTAATATAAAAACTCAAGGCACGTCTTGGATCCAGCCTGTGTAACCTCTCTTCCTCTTTCCCTGGGTGGGGAGGAGGATAGAACGAAGGTAAGGTTATTTTCTGAGTAATGTGGAATTCAGAGACCACCTTTGGGAGAAAAATGAGGCTTCAGTTGTAAAACAACCTTGTCTTTATGAAAGATAGTATGAGGAGGTTAGCAAGATAGAGCTTGTAATTCGCTCACTCTTCTGGCAGATGTTAGCCACAAGAAAAACTGTTTTAAGAGTAAGAAATCTTAATGAACAGGAATGAAGTGGTTCAAAAGGAGTACCCATCAGACATTTTAAGACTAGATTTAGGTCCCACAATGGAACTTGAAAAGGTTTTGGGGGATAAACATTAGTTAACCCCTTCAGAAATTGGATTACCAAGGGGAATTTGAAATATGAAGGCTCCTCAGCAGTATGCTTAAAAATTGACACCGCTGTGATATAGCCCTTGATTGTACCAATTTGAAGACCTGAATTTGCTAAGTAAAGCAAGAACGATAACAGCATTGGTGTATTGCATGAAAAGGGTTCAATATTCTTTTCTCTACACCAGCTGCAAAATTTGTTGCTGGCCGAAAGCAACACCTCCATAATGTCATCTGGGCGATCCCAATCCCTGTATCTCAACCTTTCAGAAACCAAGCGTGAAGGTTCTGATGGCTGGATGGAGAACCTGACCTCCCTTCTGCGAGAGAAGGTCCTCTCTTTGCGGAAGACGAATTGGAGGACAGATGGACATGTCCAGAAGGTCTGGGTACCACGTTCTCCTGGCCCAATCCGGGGAAATTAGGATCATGGCTTTCCGGAATCTTCTCAACCTCCTGATCATTTGAGGAATGACAGGGACTGGAGGAAACGCGTACAGGAGTGGGAACTCCCAGTCCACTACGAACGCATCCCCTAGAGCTCCTCTCGGGGGAAATTCCCTTGAACAAAACTGATCGCAGTTCCTGTTGATGCTGGTGGAGAACAGATCCACCTGAGGGGTTCCACAAAGGGCAAAGATCTCTTGAAGGACTTCCTGAGCTAGCTCCCACTCGTGGGAAACTGTGCTCTGCCTGCTCAGAGCGTTCGCCGTCAAGTTCTTCTCTCTGGCTAGATGAACAGCTGATAGAGAGATTCCCTCTTGAATTGCCCAAAACCAGAGCTGCATTCCCTCTCTGCACAGTGGCAGTGACCCTACGCCTCCTCTTTTGTTGAGGTAGTGCATGGCCACTGTGTTGTCCGTCATCATCAGGACATTCTTTCCCTGTACTGATGGCAGAAAATCTTTCAGCGCTAGTCTGATTGCTCTCAGCTCTAACAGGTTGATGTGTAGTCTGGATTCTGATGGAGACCAAAGACCGCTGATGGTCAAGTCGTTGGCATGGGCTCCCCACCCCGTGAGTGAGGCATCCGTGACTACTGTTATCTCCGGCCACGATTGCCAAAACTGTTCTCCTTTCAAGATGTTCTCCCGACAGGCCCACCATTGAAGGTCTTGGCTACTGTGTCTGGGACTTGAAGGAGATCTGTCATTCTTCCTGAGAATTGCGACCATTGGGTTCTTAGTGCCCACTGGAGGGATCTCATTCTCAGGCGAGCCTCTGGCACTGGCAAGATGCAGGATGCCATGAGGCCTAGCAACCTCAAAAAGTCGAAGGCTGGTAGACATTGGGCATTTTGAAACTTGGTGACCATCTGTAGAATATCTTGAGCCCTCACCTCTGGTGGCGAGACTTTTCCCAGTGAAGTGTCCAGGACTGCTCCAGTGAACTGGAGTCTCTGTGATGGTATCATCTGTGACTTCTTTAAATTGAGGGAGAAGCCCAGCTTGTGAAGGAAGTGGCAGACATAATCTAGCTGGATCTGAGCCTGTTCCGAAGATACTGCTCTGATCAACCAGTCGCCCAGGTAGGGGTAGACGTGAATCCCTTCCCTCCTTAGACTTGCAGCCACAACCGCCATTAGCTTGGTAAAGACCCTCGGGCGGAGGTCAGCCCAAATGGCAGAACTCAAAATTGATAGTGAGTTGCCAATTGCGAACCTCAGGTATTTCCTGTGTTTGAGATGGATTGGCACATGGAAATAAGCATCCTGAAGGTCTAGAGATACCAACCAGTCCTGAAGCTGGAGGGCCTGAAGGATCTGAGAAAGAGTTACCATCTTGAACTAGTCTTTCCTGAGGAATTTGTTCAATTCTCGCAAGTCTAAGATGGGTCTCAGTCCTCCATCCTTCTTTGGTACCAGGAGGGGGAATACCAACCCCTCTTCCTCTCTGCTACGGGTACTGGTTCTATGGCACCCTTCTCTAGCAGGTCTACAATCTCCTGCATAAGGAGTGGGTCTGGAAACCTCAAAGAGTTGTTCCCTGGTGGAGAACTCTGAGGAATGTGTAGGAAGGGCAGGCAGTAACCTTGGGCAACTGTCCCCAATGCCCAAGCCAGATGTTGAGTTAACCTGCCCCCTACTGGTGTCTTGTGAGGAGAGACCTCAGAGGGGTTTAGAAGCAGCTGGCGCAGATGCCGAAGGTAAAGCGGCGCCTGCTGCTGTTGCAGTTTTTGTACCTTTTCCCCGTCCACCACGGGTAAATCGTCTCTGGCCCCTTTGAGCTGGCTGTCCTCTGCCTTTTCCGAATGAGGAGTAAATGCTCAAGGACCTACCCTTCCAGGAAGCTCCTGAGGGACGATTTGGAGTCTGCCGGATTGCAGCCCCAAGGGATTTCACTGCTGCCTTGGATGTCTGTAATTTCTCCAGGCTGTCATCAGCCTTCTTCCCAAATAAAGAAGTGCCGTCAAAGGGCATGTTCAGAAGTCTGGCCTGTACGTCTGGAGCAAAACCACACTTTTGCAACAACGCTAATCTACGGATTGTGGTACTTGCCGCCATGGCCCTGCTGATGCGGTCAGCAGAATCAATGCCTGTTTGGAGGGACTCGCACATTGCATCCTTTCCATCCCTGATGATGTTTAAGAATGCATCTCTTTCTTCTCCTTCTGGAAGACAGTCAGCCACAGATGAAGCACACTCCCAAAGTATGTGGCTGAATCTTGCTAGCGTGCAAGTGGCGTTAATTGACTTAAGCGCCATGCTACATCCCGAAAATACTTTTTTTGACATGGCATCAAATCTTTTATCATCCCTATCCTGTGGAGTAGTAGGGTATGCGGACCTATTGTTAGATGAAGTTGCTGCCTGTACAACTAAACTCTCTGGAGTTGCATGCTTGCTCAGATATTCAGGTTTTTTATTTACTGCAGGGATAACTTCAGGAGTTTCCCAATTTGCAGAAATGTTTCTTTGTGGAGCAGTATGAAAGGGAACAACAGGATCCTCCTGTGGACCTTTATCTAAAATATCAGTAAGGTCATCCTGCTGAAAAGAAGGTGTAGGTGTAGACCACCCCATGAATTCAATTATTCTGGCCATCAGAATCCTGTAAGGGGCCCCAGCATGCTCTCCAGGGTCTGGTTTAGCAAACTCTACTTCTGGAGTAGTATCTAAACCACTTGCCTCATGCAGAGAATCCTGAAGGTCTTTTAACCTGTTCTCTTCAGAGATTAATTCCTCCGGCATTGGTATTGTAGTCCTTTGTAAACCAAAAGGTCTCATTGTCGGAATCCTCCCCTTCCTCATATATAGAAGACAAGGCTCTAAAGTAGTCAGATCTAGGATATGGTTTAAAACCCATTTCTAGAGCAGAGGGAGCCAAATTGGTTGCCACAGGTTGAGAAAACGTCAAGGTTGTCAACGTGGAAGTAATTGGCTTCGACAATCCTGAAAAAGGCGTCGAGAAAGTTTAAAGGGACCTCGATGCACTTGAGAGGATCGGAATCCTACTCGACGTCATGGTCGAAGCTCATGACACCTCCACTGTCTGATTCGTAGTGACAGTTGTAGGTTTGTCTTTTATCGGCGTCGACAGTGGCGTCGATGCAACCGATTTATGCGTCGAAGGACCCTTCGACAAAGGCGTCGATGACGCAGATTTATGAGTCGAAGAAACCTTCTACGACGGCGTCGATGACGCAGTCTTACTGTTTTTACTAGAGGGTTCATGACGCTCTTGAGTAGTTTCTTTCGCCGGGATTAACGACTCGCAGCGTTTTGATCTTTCGGGTCTTTCACCAAGGGTATCACCTTTAGATGTCTCCGAGGGGGTCGAGGCCGCATTTTCGAAGACGCTAAGCATTTTTGTACGGAATTCCTCCCACTTAGCTGGAGAGCTGTATTTCGTGGGGCAGGTGACCCTTTCTGGTGAGGTAGAGGAAGAAGAAGAATAAGAGAGAGATCTAAGACGCCTCTTCTTGGAGTGTTTTATTCTCGAAGACTGATGAGAACCACTTCGAGATCTTGAACGGGAATGTTTCTTTTGTCGATGAGGAGACGAATGTCTCGACTCAGCCGAAGAAACTTTCGAGGGAGTGGAAGTTTTAAAGCTCTTACCTCTATCTAACTTCCCCTTACGCTCCTTTCGACGTCATGGACATACAATCCTCGCATTCCGAACAGTGATGGTCCGACCCCAGACACCACAAACAGATCCTAGGAGGATCCGTTAACGACATTTTCTTCCCACAGTCAAAACATTTTTTGAAACCGGACCATGGAGCTGATGGTTCGGATGAAGAAGCCATCGTATTAAGATAATAATCTTCGAAGAATTAAAGGATTTTTCCTGAAGAAAGGAACGGAGCGTCACGTTTCCGAGGCCCACGAAGCACGGAAAAATGGAACTAAGCAATGGACGCTGCGCGAGTCTATTTATACGCACAATGACATCGGCGGCGATACAGAGGCTGTCGAGGGACACCGACTCGTGGGACGTCGACGCACAGCGTCCTCTACTGAAAATGTTTTCCGAGTCCAGCAGGCTGGAGTGGGTATCATCAAAGATAAGGAATACGTCGGAGGACACAATCCCTTCGAAAGAAGATTTTGTTGCTTATATTCAGGATATTCAAGAGCGTTGGCGTCTCGAGATGAGGGAAACGTGGGATAAGACTGTAGCATTATTTTATCAGATTTTATATCAGGGACTGCCTGAGTCAGTGCAGAGGCAAGTAGGGATGGAAGCAAAACCATGGCCAGAAATACAGTTGACTGTTGTACACCTTTTTCGTTTGTTAAGGTTTGGAACCATAGGAGCAGCAGTACTGACGAGCGGTGAAGGAGTGGTTACATAAAAGTTACAGCCTACACAGCCAATCAATGCAGGGTACCCAGTAGATCAGGGCGGGTACCATTTTTGGCCACACGGTAGAGGGAATCGGTCTAGAAGACACGGAGGCGGAATTCAAAACCCTCAAGGAGGAAAAGGTTTTAATGCAAGACAGCCGCAACAGTGCAGGAATTGTGGGACATATGGCCAGCACATGTAAAAGTAGAGGGGGCATGCAGCAGAACTGGCAAGCTCCAAGAGGGTCGAGGGGCTATTTTCCACAGTATAATACAGAGCTTCCAGAGTATTATGTTGAATATGACACGCAGTATCAGAAGTGTGCGCCGCAAATACAGCAGGTTCCACTGCAATCGCAGTCGCCACAAGGGCAACCACAGCAGGCGCCTATGTAAACACACAAGTACAGACCCAACAGTACACTCTGGTACAACAGGCAAAGGTACCACAATGGAATGCGAATACAGGAACCCAACAAGCACCTGCACCCAGGATTGGGAGTGCGACAGTGGTGGGATGAAATCCTTTTACGGAGGCAGTGTAAGCGGACCTCGAGAATCCCTTAATGAGGTGGCCAAGGAAGGGCTGACATGCTCAGATCCTCAACCCTGTGTGCGAAAGAGTGAGAAGGGATCACCTGATTGGGGGAACCCAGGGTTGTGCTTGGGGAAATACCCTAGGTGTGATGCAGTATTATACCAAAGAGGAAGGTAAGGAGGACGAAGTTCTTGAGGCTTTTGTAGGTTGTACCACATCGGCCTCCCTTCCTCTCATCGCATATCTTTTGCCCAAATCCAACAACCCCTCCATGTACAACAAATCCCCTAGGATCCCAAACCCAGCTACATTCAGAAACTACCTCTCCCAGGATCCTGTTTTTTTAATGTCTTACACGAATATTCCCAGTCATTCTCCTTCCCATCCCTCTCATTTCCTGCACTCCTAATCTGCTCAGACAAAACACTACCGCTCCCACAATCCCCCCTGTTCATTTCACGATAATAATTCTGATCATTCCCATTTGTTTCACAAACCCTACCAATCTCACCCTTTTGAATTTACCAAACCCCCAAGTGTTGGGATCTGTTTCAATTTATGCTCTGCCTTTCTCTCCCTTTTAAACCGAATTATTAGAGTGCCATCTGCGTTAAGTGCTCACCGCTGTCTGAAAATAAGTGGGGCTTTACTTAAGACTTGTCTAATATTCTTTTAAGGGAGTGTATATCTTTTAGTGACCATGTTTTTTTACTGCTTAATATTGGTGCCTGTGTGTTTTATTAGATGTGGTTTTAAATAAATAATTATATCTCTTTTACACCAAGCTCTGGTCAGTGTTTGCTTGTTCTAATGTGTTCTTTTGACCTATTGTGAATACTGCCTAACTCTTCTTGAGGGAAGTCTGACTGCTCAGCCACAGCTACCAAGTGAATCTGTGTGGTACAGACTGCTACCAAGTGGGTTTACTGCCAAACACCTGTAGTCTTAAATCTTTTGCAGTGGTCCCAGCGGGAACTGCACAGGTTTCTGCCTAACACTAACCCCCCTAGGATGAAGAATATCATTTCTCATGGCACCCCCCTTTTCCGTCACGAACACACCACAACGGGCTAATACTGAAGCTGTTTACCTGATAGGTCCCAACCTAAAGATCAGGCAAAGTCAGGCAATTAACAGGAACGGTACACACCTGACCGCTCTTTCCTTTCCCCACAGGGATAAATGGTGGAGCACGAGAGCACAATACAAGCAAGGCAGACCGCACGAGGAGAGAGCTAACGCAGCACTGCAGTTCAAGAGGATGAGAAAGACAGCACAAACCTAGAGGGCGACGAGGAGAGAAGCGACCTTGCCCTTTCCGAGCCAGGCCTGTGAAACCTACACAGAAGGAATTGTAAGGCTGCAAGCAAAAACCAGAGTGTGTTGCAGCAGATGTCAACAGTACACAGGGCCCTCCTCCGCCGATAACCAAGTCGGAGAGAGACGCTTGCCACCGTGGTACCGACCTGGACTCCAGAGACAAGAAAAGTCAAGCAGTTCCTCGTAGTCAGTGAGTCAAGGGGAGAGCCAATGTGAAACCGACTGTGTTGAACAAAAGTAGCAAACGGCTAATTTAAGAAATATTAACTGCAGAGGGGGAAAACCAGGTACAGAGGAGTCAGGCACCGCGTGGGTGCTCACTGGTATGCTCCCCCATCCCTCTTCGTGCACTAGTGAAACCTAAACTGAGCATCCCACCATACAAGGCGCACAGGGCTCGTTCAAAAGGCCCAGCACATTACTAGGGCGCACCAACCAAAAAACATCCTGCAGATTCTCCCAATACACCCCACGATCACTAAAGGAAAGAGCGAGCGACATAATCGAGTCATATAGATCCTAGGCAACACAAAGACTGCGTCATTACAAAGCAGGCAACCTCAGCTACCACCGGACAGCCTACATAAAAGCCTGGTGGGCTTGCCCGCCTTCAGAGTAATGTCCCTAAAAGGAGCACGAAGCAAACACAAGCAAACTACTATGGAGAACTTCGCAGCAGCTGGGTCGCTCAAACCAGACGCCTGCACTATCAACAGTGAGACGTCCAACACTAAGCCCCCCCGAACCTGCAAACTCAGCTATTGGAGGCCTTTCTGATGCTCCAGAAAACTATGGAAAGCAAAATAGATGCTGTAGCGCTTGATCTTAACCTACTACGGCAAGATGTGCGCTCTATCGCCAGCAGAACGGAGGCTTTTGAAACCCAAGTGCGGGACAACACAGTCAAAAACCCAGCTCTTGAAAGAAGTGGATACCCTGATGCAGAAGGTGAAAAACTTGGAAGACAGGGCTGACGAGGCGGAAGGGCGGGCCCGCAGGAATAATATCAGAATCATAAGCCTACCGGAGGGCATTGAAGACAACAACCCCACGAACTACGTAGAAGACCTCCTCCTACAAGAAATCTGAGCCAGGAAATTATCGCAGGGCTTCACCATAGAAAGAGCCCACCAATCCCTAGCTAAGAGGCCACCCCGAGGGAGCCCACCTAGACCAATAATAGCCAAAGTCCTCAATTACAAGGACAGAGAAACTAATTTAGCCTTCTCCAGATCAGATGGCTGCATAAAAAGAGGCTCAGAGAAGGTCGCCATTTACCCCGACTATACTCTACAAGTCCAAAGGAGCAGGGCCCAATTCATCCACACCAAAGCCAGACTGAAAAACGCTGGGCTGCGCTACATGCTTCTCTACCCTGCCAGATTGAAAGTCCTGCACAAATATAAAGCTTACTTATTTCATACGCCTGCTGAAATCAACGAATGGATGGAGAGGGAGCAGGTCCTAGACCTAGAACCAATACAGCGCAAACCACGGCAAACAGCTCCATGATGAGATGTCCTGGGGTCCCCGGGCAGTGTACCCTTGTTATACCATACCACGCTACGAAATGCGGTAACCTCGACTCAATAGGAGCCGCACCTGACATGAATGGCTTCATAACAGATAACACCTGAAGCAAACCCACTCCTGCCCCCAGGAATCATTTGGGTAGTTTATCCACCTGTAGGGCACCAAAAGACCTAGGTCAAATGGAGCGAAAACGGGATAGTCAAAACGGGGGAAACCTTGCTAGACTTGTTTTGTTAAAGGGAACGTTAACGTTTACTGTTCAAGGGGAAGGGAACCCCGAAACCGGGACCCAGTTAAAGTTGTATGTATCAGACCAACAACAGCTAAACAGTTGCAATGCAAACCAAGTCCACCCTAGTTACAGCCATCTTCGAGACCCCACGTCAAAGCCACCTTGTGAGCCACCCATAAACCCACACTCACACCTAGATCATGGCTGACAAAATCAGAATTATGTCATGGAACGTCAGAGGCTTCAACAGCTATGTCAAGCAACATCGCATCTACACCTTCATGAAACGGCACAGAGTCGGAGTCGCACTGCTGCAAGAGACCCACCTAAATGCACCCAGGCTCGCAGGGTTTGCCAAAGTCTGGAGAGGAACCCTAATCTGTTCCACATATTCTACGTACTCTAGAGGAGTCTTAATCTGGATCGCACCATCCACCCCCGTCAATCTGACTCACACCAAAACAGATAACGAAGGCAGAATGGCCCTGATACAAGGCACCACTGAGGGGAAAGATTTTTCCTTGATTAGCACCTATGGTCGTAACCATGATGCTACAGTCTTCTTCCGCTCGTTGTACACCAGTCTGGGCCACAGCAGTGATAGCATAATAATATGTGGAGGAGACCATAATTGCACCCAGGAACCCTGCATGGACAGATCGGACAGAAAACATGTCCGCCCTTCCCCACCCGCCAAAATACTAAATGTTCTCACGCACCAATTCGCTCTGAAAGACCTCTGGAGAGAACAGCACCCCGAGAGCAGAGTGTATTCTTTTTACTCACCTCCACATGCCGTGCACACCAGAATCGATTGCATATTCGTAAGCGAGGTACACCTAGGCTTGTTCGAAGACACACAATACCTGGCCAGAGTGCTGTCAGATCACTCCCCCCTGATAACCACGTGGACATTAACCACGCCCAGACCACCCGCTCCAACATGGAGACTCAGAAGTGAAGCGTTGTTGGACAAAGCCTTCTGCGAACAAATTAGACAAAGCACGACAAACTATTGGCAGACTAATATAGACAGTGTCCAGCACATAAGCACAGCATGGGAGGCTTATAAGGTGGTGATAAGGGGAGAAATGATTGCTGCCGCTGGGAGAGCCCAAAGAGCCACCATGACCCTACTAGCGCTTGCTGAAGAGGAGCTGAAAGAACTAGAAACAATAGTGTCCCCAGACATCGCTCACATGAATAAAACAATAGAACTTAAACAAGCATGCCTAAGACACTGTGAGACACTGGGGAAACTAAGCTATGCAAAATATACCCAAAGAAACCACGCCCTAGGCGACAAACCTGGGAAGTTGTTAGCGTGGCTCTACAAACAAGAAAGCCCCAGAAAACCCATCTGCCTGGTCCGAGGCACATATGGCCTGCACACCCACACACAAATAGGGATAAACCTTGCGTTCAAGAAGTATTACCAGACCCTTTACTCAGACCCCTCACCGCCCACGGACGCTGAAATTGAGGATGTCCTTGACGTCATCAGGCTACCACACCTTGATGAACAAATGGCAGAGACCCTGGATTGCCCCATCACCCCTGAAGAGGTCACGGCCACTATTAGATCGTTACCCTCCGGTAAAGCACCAGGGCCGGACAGACTCCCAAGTGAGTTCTTCAAGACCTATGAAGATACGCTACCCCCACTACTATCCAAAGTGTATAATGAGGCATATGAGATGGGCCGTCTCCCAGATACCAAGCGAGAAGCTGTCATCATCCCCTTATTAAAACCCAATAAAGACAGCTCAGAATGCGGTTCATACAGGCCCTTGTCCATGCTTAGCGTGGATAACAAAATACTTATGGTGACATTAGCACGGAGACTACAATATGCCATCCCAAGCCCAATCTACCATGACCAGACTGGGTATATGCAGGGCCGTTCCATCACAGAAAACCTACGGAAATTGCACCACGTCATATATAGTACTGACAGCAGACTGGAAAAATATGCTGTAGCATCCTTAGACGCCTCCAAAGCATTCGATTCAGTCAGATGGAAATGGCTCCATGCCACTTTGGCTAAGATGGGGATGGGGCCTGCCTTCCTAAAATGATCAAGCTCATCCACACTGACCCCACCGCGAGAGTACACACTAATAACACCTTCTCTGATTAATGGGGCCTCTCCCCTGGCACACGGCAAGGATGCTCTCTATCCCCCCTTGCTATATATTTTAGCTATTAAACCAGTGGCTGCGTACCTCAGGCAAGAATACGAAGACGGGGGCATAGTGATAGGCGGGGTGGCCCACTTAGTCTCTATGTACGCTGATGACATGCTCCTTTACCTAAAAGACCCTGAACACATACTGCCTTACATACTAGAGACATAGAAGGGTTTCACAGATGCACTGGGATCCAAATTAACCGGGATAAGTCGTGCCTGTACCCCCTAGCGGCCTTAAGTAAATCCAGTGAAGAACACCTCCCCACCCTAGCCCTCAAATGGGAACCCATCTCCTTCAAATACTTGGGCATCACGATACACTGAGACCCCAAAACTGAACACACATTAAATACATTAAAGGCGAAAGAGGGCCTAGTCAGATCAATGGACTTCTGGCGCAAGCTCCCGCTCTCAGTGGCTGGCAGAGCAGGGCTTCTCAAAATGGTAGCATTGCCAAGACTACTATATTTCTTTACCAATGTCCCGTACAACATCCCGTGGCTATTCTTCAAAGATCTAAATAAACTCTGCAGAAAATTCCTGTGGCATGAAGGGAGACACAGAGTAGCCCTAGAAACAACGCAAAGACAATATGACAAAGCAGGCCTCAAGGTCCCCAATTTCGAACTTTATTACTTGGCGGGCCAACTGAAGCACGTGATCCAGTGGATGGCCGATGACGCATCAACTGACACTCGCCTCCTTCAGCCTGCAGACCCCCTAAAGCTACTCAGGGACTTGCTCTGTTAATCCACCTTGGAACCCAGATGTGGAAGCGTGCATGCAAAACCGCAGATCTCACCGACCCTTACTCCCCACAGATCCCGATAGTTGCAATTAGGACAAATAGGCCGGAGGGCCAGAAGGTGATAAGAAACACATGGGAGCCTCTCGGCGTAACCACCCCAGGTGATTTAGTGAACGACCAGGGTATCCTTACATTCACCGAGCTGCAGGATTCTTCTGGGATACCAACAGGACAGTTCCTCCTACATGGTGCCATTGTGAAGAGACTCGCAAAACGCTGGCCGGATGTGGAGACTCTTGACACCGGACATGAGGTCATCGAGAACCTGTTGAGCACTGCAGAGGGGGGGCACGAAACTTCGAGGCTCTACGAAACACTGCTTACCTGCACCACCCAGCAAGACCTCAAAAGCAAGGAAAAATGGGAGCTAGAACTTGGCGCATGGTTCGAGGACAAGGAGTGGGGGGACATAACACCACAAAAAAGTATCTAGAAATGCCCGACTGCAGCTCATACAATTTTACATCATCAATAGAGCATACCTCACTCCAGACATCATTTCCAGATTCAACAGAGCGGATGCCACAACTTGTCCCAAATGCCAAGAACCCTGTGCAGGAATGACCCATATGTTCTGGGGATGCCCGGCAATATAAGTCTTCTGGACACAAATCGAAGCAAAGGTGGCCGAGGCGGACATTACATTGGACGTGCATACACCCAAAGCTTGCATCCTGGGCATATACCCAAAAGGCAAAAAGAACAAGCCTCTGAATAGACTTAAGAACCTAATGTACATTTTAGCAAAAAGACGAATCGCTATGGCTTGGAAAAGCCCCAGAGCCCCCAGTGTTCCATTGTGGTGGGAAGACCTACGAAGATGGTCTGCAGCCGAAACAGGGGCATGGGAATTGGCACAAGGACAACAAAAACTAGACACTTCAGATGACCTATTGTAATGGGTGGCCCTCACAGAGACTGCTCTGCACGAAGGAGGACGGCTCCTCCTATGTGGACTCGGACAGCTCACGATAACCCTTAATGCGCTGAGTTTTCAGCACAGTACTGTATGGTCTTGGTCAAGTGGGAAGGGAGGGAAAGGGGGGTGTTAAATGTGATTATGTAATTGATTACGAAATTATCTTAAGTTTGTATTTGTTTTGAAAAATGTGTAAATACATATTAAATAAAGGATCTAAAGAGGTGAAGCAGACCCAGGGCAATTTTAAAGTATCTTGGTGCTGTTTGGTGAGATTATCAGCCAGTGGGTCTGGGATGTCGTTGAAATTCCCTCCTATCATTATGTGGCCCTCAAAGAAAGGAAGCAATTGTGTTTCCAAGACTGTATAGAAGGCCTCCTGTTTTTCATTAGAGCCTTATACTGAGACCAAGATATACAGTTGGCTGAGCAGCTTACCTTTTAATGGCGATACAACAGCCTTTGGGACTCTTAAGAACTTCCAATAATATGAACGGGATGCCTCTAGCCAGTAAGATTGCTGTGTCCCCTTTCTTGGAGCCGCTGGTCGCCAGATATTGTCTTGGGAAAGCTCAGCTTTATAGGCGTGGGAAGTCGGTCAGCACCAAGTGAGTCTCTTGGAGGAAAAACACTGAGCCCACCAGGTCACTGAGGTGTCGAAGAGTTGATTTAAGTTGATTGGGCACATTCAGGCCTCTAATATTAAGAGTCACAAAGCAGAGCCTTTGGTGGGGCACGGAATCCCGTGGTTCTCTCATATCCAATAGAAGAGTGGGATCTGGGTTTTAGTGGTTTTAAGTTGCCATTTGGAGCTGTAGTCTTCATGCATTTCCGTTGTGACTGGGGGTTTTAACTTTTGTTAACTTGAAACGAATTTAACAACCTAACAAGCAATAAAAACAACGTTGCAATTAGGCCTGTGGGCCAATAGGCCAGTGAGTGTACGCACACTCTAGGCTGGGGTAAGTTGTGTGTAGTCCGAGCCTCTTCATTGTTTCATCATGAGGAGCCAAGGTCGGTCTTACTGGGGCTATTGGTGGTACAGCCTCTGCAGTTGAGCCCGAGTAGATTGATTAGGTCTTCAGCAGTGAGTGTCTTGTTTTCCCCCCATCATGCCCCTCTAGCCCAGGAGTTTTGTTGGGATTTCGGGGCTGCTCGTGGTCCTCCCCAGGGAGATGGGTTCATAAGGTCTTCATCTGGGGTTGAGGGACCCCCCACCCCACCCAGGATGCCTTCCACCTCCTCCAGTGAGTTAGTTGTGTCTGACTGGCCTTCAAAGGTGAATTGGAGGGTTATATATGATATATTTTATTTATATCGTGCCCATACACGCAAGTGTTTCAGGGCGCAACGAGGCAAGGAGGGGAACAAGGGAGGAACAAAACAACAACCTTACTAGGCCCAGTGACATTGAGAACGTGCAATACAGTCGGGATGGAGGGGGCGGGGGTAGGGAGGGAGTGCAAGGGGCTCAGGAGAGGGGCAGAAGAGTGCTGAACATGTGATCGACAACAGGTAGCGCGGCCAGCAAGTGGCAAGTGCAAGAAAAAGGTGCAGACAAAGTGCAGGAGAGTGACTGTAGGGTTGCAGATACAGACCTAAGTGCAAGGGTTAACAGGAGGCCGTGCGGCTGTGCGGCTGGGTGGGCAGGGATCTGGGCCTGAAATCAAAGGGCAGCCATTTGCCCGGTGCCGAAACAGACAGATCACCAGGGGAGAGGATGCGAGAAGGCGGAAGCAAAGAGGAGGAAGGTCTTGAGGTGCTTCCGGAACCGAAGATGGTTCTCCTCAAGTTTCAGAGAGGCAGGGAGGCTGTTCCAGAGGGAGGCACCAGCAGTAGAAAGAGATATACCACCAACCTGTTTGGAGAAGCGACTGACCCTGAGTGTGTTTGAGGTGGAGTGAAGAGCTCGAGTAGGAAGGTATTTCCAAAGGGAGAGTTGAAGGTATTGCGGACCCAGGCCCCAAAAGGCCTTGTGGATAATGCAAAGGGTCTTGAACTTAACCATTGCAGCTACAGGGAGCCAGTGAAGAGATTTCAGGGCTGGAGAGATACCATCCTTGAGCTTGAGGCCAAGGACAAGTCTCGTAATCCAGTTCTGGATGAGTTGCAGAGGGCGGAGAGTAGTAGCAGGCAGATTTAGTAAAAGGCTGTTGCAGAAGTCCAGCCTAGAGAGAACCAGAGCTCTAGAGACAGTGAGCTTCTGGGCGAAGGAGAGGAAAGGAAGAATACCTCTGAGGAGGTGCAGTTGGTAGCTTGACTTCTTAGAGACATCAGAGATGTGTGGAGAAAAGGAAAGCGTGGAATCGAAGATGACCCAGAGGTTTTTAGCCTCACAGGTGGGCGCAGGGAGAGGGGCCCAGGGAGGCTGGCCAGAGAGTGACAGAAAAGGAAGGTGCAGGAGTGCCGATGAGGAGGATCTCTGTTTTACTGGCATTAAGGCAGAGGTAATTGCCGGCGCACCACTCCTGGATTGCAGACAGACAGAGAGGAGAGTAGAAGAGGTGGCAAAGGGGAACCTGAACTTGCTGGGAAGAGCCAACAAGATTTTATTTTCCGGTCCTGGAAGAAGGTTGCCAGGGTTCTAAGAGCTTTACGCCTCTGTACTGTTGTGATGCTAGGTCTTGGTAGATCTGTACTGGTGCCCCTTGATAGGTTAGGTCTCCCTGTATGCGGCTGGTAGTCATGATTTCTTGCATTGTGGAGAAGAAATGGACACGATTGATTAGGTCTGGAGGGACAGTTGTGGAGGCTCATCTGTGGCTTCGCAGCCTGTGGGTGAGATCTAGGAGCAGCATAGTTTTATCGCAGTCAGCGAGGAGAGTTTGTTAGAGGTTGCTCACGTAAGCTTGCAGTACCTGATCAGTGATTAATGTCGGCATCCCTCTAATACGTATGTTGTTTCTGCAGGGCCTGTTCTCGATGTACTCTTTCTTGAGCGTCATTATCTTTGCTCTCCTCCAGTGTCTGGAATTTTCTTTGTAGGTCTTACAACTGAGCTGCGCGGTCTAGGGCCTGGTTCTTCTGTTTTGCTGACCCAGTGATCCATTTCCCCTTTTTGGTTATCAAGGCCCTCCATTTCAGTCATGCAATTCCGCAATTCTGACTAGGTCTGCCAGGAGGGATTGTATGTCTTCTTTTGTAGCCCATTGACCTGTGGGTCTCTCGGGTGAGTGGGCTAGAGATCGCCCAGTGTCTGGCTTTTTGTTCTTGTCGTGAGGTTGCAGCATGGTGGCGATAGCCGTTGATTTATGGGGTTTCTGATGTTTGGACATTGTGGCTGAGATTCTCCCTGTGTGTGGTAGTACGCTATAGCTACAGCCTCACAACCCTTTGCTGTCAAGCTGCCAGTGTGTGCCACTGTGGTTAGGCGGGTAACTGATGACAGCAGGGGTGTGGGGTTTCCGTTGTTTGGACCCCTGGGTCCAGATTTGCTTTGCGCTCCGAGCGTGGGCTCCAAGGGGTCAGCTTCTTTAAGTCCTCATGGATGGAAGGAGGCTGCCTTTTATGCTCCGGGCGAGCGTTGGAGGCTGGGAGATGGAGGGGGGGAAGGCTGCCGACATACTTTCATGTGTTACTGGGCGGCCAGG
This sequence comes from Ambystoma mexicanum, assembly GCF_040938575.1. NCBI lineage: Eukaryota > Metazoa > Chordata > Amphibia > Caudata > Ambystomatidae > Ambystoma > Ambystoma mexicanum. The sequence goes on along the minus strand of NC_090921.1, from coordinate 955,942,580 downwards.
AATCTTAGCCTCGTTGCCTTTCTGCCGCCTTTACAGCAGTGCTATCTGCCGGATCTTGTGTCCACAGAATGCTGCCCCTCATGTGGGTGTTGCAATCTCCGTCCGTTTCCTTTACTTCCCGGGGAGCTCCGCGTTGCCAGGACTCTGCTGCCTTTGATTCCGCCGGATTCCTCCCCTTGACCCTATTCACTGCCACAATGAACCGGGTTGGGAGTGGGAGTTCTGTTTCATCCTTCGATGATAGGGGGTTATCAGGGCTGCTGTTGACGGCTAACGAGGTGGTATGCGCTCTTATTCCCCGTTTTGTATGGCGGCCACCAACTAGTGAGGTGCTGGTGTGAGCAAGCCCCAGTTCTTTGCGGCTGTCTTGGGACTTGTGGCCGCTGATTCTTGCTGCAACTTGTCCCACTTACTCCCCCAGGCATTCCACTTCCCCCGCCACTACTTAGGGCTGTTAATATGGCTCCATTACGTGTCGGATTTCACTGGAGACTCTGAACCTTCAGAGAGGCTCTTATTGAAACGATTGCATCGCCGGCGCTTCAAGCCATGCCCCCAAAACATTTTCAGGAAGATTTAGAAAAGGTGCCAAGCCTCTTATGGACCAACAGTCGATATGACGTGGGTCCATTGTACGGAGCAGGAGCAGTTAAAATCAGGCTTAAAACAGGAGCAATTTTACCACAAGCAAAACAGTACCCTGTGTCCTGAGAAGCAGATGAGGGTATATTTGAAACAATTTCCGCTTAAGTACAGCAGGGAATACTGGTACCATCCGATTCCACATGTAACACAGCTGTGTACTAAGTAAAGAAATCAACCGGGGGGGTAGTGGAGATTTATTCAGGATCTGCGCCTACGAAACAATATTGACGCAGAGTTTCCTCTCGTTCCGAATCCAGCTACGTTATGTAACATCCCAGCTACGACTAAATATTTTACAGTAGTAGATTGAAAGAATGCTTTCTTTTCAATTCCCCTTCATGAGGGCTCCCAAGATTTAACTTCCTTTTTGTATAGAAATCACTGGTGGAAACATACAAGATTACTGCAAGGGTACTGCGAGTCCCCATCGATCTTTAATAGAGTGCTTCAGATGGATCTATGCAACATACAACTTGAGGGCGCAATAATTCACTATGCAGATGGCATATTGGTGTGCAAGACAAAAGGAAAATACAGAGAAGATTCAGTCCAGTTGATGACAGCATTGGCAGAAAAAGGATACAAAAAGGATACAAAGTGGACCAAGAAATTACAATATTGCCAGGAAGAAGTCCTGCACATAGGATAGCTAATCCCTCAAGAGGGGAGAAAGGCGACCCCTCAGAGAGGAAGCAATCATGAAAACTCAAACCTAAGACAGTGAGGGAATGCAGCAATTCTTAGGCCTATGTAATTATTGTAGGGTCTGGGTTTCTGAATACTCTACATTTATTAGATCACGTTTGAAAGGACTTAAAGAAGCATAAATAGGCAAAGAGGACATAACATGTACAGACGAGATGGATTTGAAAAAGGCGATTTGTACAGCCCCCTGTGTTAGGGATTCCAATTTCTAACAAGGAGTTTTATTTATTCTCACATTCAAATGGAGTGGTAATTACAGCAGTCCTGACACAGAAGAAAACATTAGGTCATGGACACAAACCATTGGCTTATTACAGTGGGATTTTAGACCCAGTATTGAGAGGGCATTAGCCTTGAAAATGAGCATTAGCTGCTGCTGCGTTCGCAGTTGAAAAAGCTACAAGTATTACAATGTGGTGCTCAATGACATTCGTCGAGCATTCCTTATTAGCCATTTTGGAGAAACCTAAAAGTACATTGATTACACAGAGAGCGTCAGGATATGAGGTGATTATTTCAAACCCAGCAATCAAAATTGTTAGATGTAAAGGGGTGAATCAAGTGACATTCATAGCAGAACCAATAGAGAAAGAGGACTATGTACACTACTATACAACATATAAAGAAAACGCTTTAGGAGGCGGCTGTGGGGGAATTCTATTAATTGATCGCTCTTCAAAAATGTACCAAACAGCAGGAGAAAGGCATACAGGATCGACAGCAGTGAAGTTAAAAAAGAATGGTGAATTTGAAGTAGTGACAAGTGCAAGATTGCCTTCATATTGTTCAGCATAGGCATTCGAATTAGTGGTGCTCATCGCCACACTTCAGAGAGGTTAGAAGGAGGAAGTGACAAGGTACTCAGACTCTGCCTATGTGACATCAACTGTACATGCAGGATTGTCACGCTGGAAAAGGAGGGGCTTCCTTTGCGCAGACTGCAACCAGTGCAACATGAGCCGCTATTGGACAAGCTTAAGGTACTAAAGCTCCCATTGGCTATTGCAGTGGTGAAGTGTGCAGCCCATACTAAGAGGGCAGTCGTGATTTATCGCGGTAACAAAGCCGCAGACGAAGAAGCATATTTTCCAAATATTTCTAATTTTGAAGTAGAAAGTGTTAAACCAATGTGAGAACATTGCATGATGATGAGGGAAGGCTTTAATATTGTATCCACTGTACAGTTAATTGAGCTATAGGGTTGAGCTCCACAAGAGGAACAGGATTTATACAAGAGATAGGGGTGTTATTTACCACCCCACAGAGCCTATATGGAGACAAGATAGTACTGGAAAGCCAGTTCTGCCTCTAGCATTGAGAGTTACGCTGGATCAGCTTCACTATCCTGTGCATACAACCAGAGAGAATCTTGCTGCCACGATTGCAGAAGACCGATTTTCGCCAGTTTCATTAGAACATGTTGCACGGTTTACTATGAATTGTATTATCTGACAGAAATTCACAGCAGGGCATACCTTGAGAGCAGTGAAAGGAGCACTATATCAGCATAATGGTCCTTTTTAGCATCTGCATATAGAGTATGTGGATATTTTGCAAACATGCAATGGCTACAGATACGTGGTAGTGGGTCCTTTTTCCCCAATAGACTGAGGCTGGTCCATGCAGGCACCCCGATGCTACATGTGCTGCCAAGTTTCTTGTAAATCAGGTGTTTCCTAGGTGGGGTGTTTCCGAAGTCCTTCGTCTGATAATGAGCCGCATTCTGTAAATGAGATGTTCAAACAAATTACTCTTCTATTAGGCATAAAGCACACGTTTTCATCTGCTTATCACCCACAGGCAATGGTATTTGCAAGTGTTCAAACGGACTCCGCAAAGAGAGGGTAGCTAAAATAAGAAGGGATGGCTACATTGCCTACCCCTTGCCTTATTTGCCCTGAGAAACCAGCCTGGCTCAGATCACATCCGACTCCTCATGAGTTGTTGACTGGATGCCACATGAGAGTACCACTTGCTCCTCCCACTCTAACAGAAACTGATGCCCATAGTTAGCAAAACCATTACGGGATGAAATGCATGATTATTTCATAAATATGACTGTTCGTGTTTCTTTTATTTCTCAACAGATCAAAAATCGGAGGGAAGGGTCAAACAATATTGAAGACAGCCAAACGGTCAATCCTCTAGAACTGTTAAAGCCAGCTAGTTTATATTCAGGGGATCAAGTGCGGGTCTTACGTTCGCACTGGAATAAACCCTGCTTTGAAGGACCATACCTAGTACAGGGGGGTCACTCACACTGATGTAACAATTCAAGGAAGACGAGTCTGGCTGCATCTGGACGATGTAAAGCCTTACAAAGGAGATACCCTTACCCCTCTGGCACCCATTGACAGTGAAGGAAGAGAAGAAGTTCTGCAAATGCAGACTAGACCGGCTGCCAAGAGCCAACAAGAACAGATGAAATGCAAAAAATTCCCAAGTTGGGGGAGTGGCTAGAGGCCAATTGAGTAGCACGGATCCCTTTGCGGCTCCCGCCTGATCCAATGAGATCCTGAATAAAGACAAGCAGACGGCAGCATATTGGCTCCATAATCAGAGGAGGTGTGGAAACCTTCAGAGAATGCCCAGTGAGAAGAGTGCATGATGCAGATGAGCGAAGCGAGTGAAACACTGAGTGTAACTGGCGACCTCCTGACGCACCGATTCAAGATGGCGTGGGAGTAACAAAGAAGAAAGTTGTGGAGAGGAACCATGCAGGACATCGGATGTCCAGCAGATTCGGAAAGTGGGCAGTGTGCATGAGAAGAAACAAGCCCACCAGTAGCTGTGCCTGAAGAGAAGTGAAGCAGCATCGTGAGGAACGAGCGGGGCCCAAGATTATACAAACTGGTGAGGGACAAAGGAGGAGGGACAGGTTACGTGAACGAGCAGCCGCGAGACGGAAGCAGATGCAGACCAGCTGAAGAGTCGGAACCCAGGCGGGATAATGGATGCACAGCCAGGGGAGTGCCTGGCCATCCAGGCGTGAAGGTGAGGGAGTACAGAGGTAACCGGCAACTCTGCTGGTGCGCAAGGGTGCGGATGTTGCACCGGTGACCGCCGCCGCGATCTGCTAAAGGCGGATGACACTCCAAAAATACCAGAGGTCGGCTGGGACAAGGAAGAACCCGGGTTGGAGCAGTGAAACTCAATGAGAGGCCATAAAACAAAAGGGGATACTGACAAGGAGTAAGGTACTGTTAAGTACTTATACACGCACTGCTGGCGGAGTCAATAAATAATATCCCGGGCCATGGGGTAAACAGCATGCCTTATGCTACACATTGCTTGCAGTGGTCACATGGATAAATGACTGATGCAGGCATTTCATCCTTAGAAGAGGAGCATTTTCAGGGCCTGGTACTGGGTGGTGCAGATAGTAAAAAGGCCCAATTGTACCGGCCAATAGGGAATGGTGCAGTGAATGGCAGGCTGCCTAGCAAAGAGTGGGTGATGAGGTCCACACAGGTGGTGTGGGGCAGGACGAAAACCTAACACTCCTAGCAGCAAGGAAACAGGGAAAAGAGATATGGTAGAGGAGAGCTAAAGGGATCACCCCTTCTTGCTTGAGGGCATTGCAGGCGGGCCCCGCCCAGAGGACCAGGGGTGCATATGCCTTGAGGATATGATAAGGGGAGTTGGGCAGTAGTGCCCCACAAGGAATACCCATAAAGCCCCAGAGGGGTAGTAGGCTTAGTGGAAAGCTACTGTGGTAGATGGAGAAAAGGGAAACAAGTTTAATGCTTCCCAAAGCAGTTAAACCCAAGAAGAACCAGCCAACCCTGGACACTTTCACTAAACCCAAGCAGCAGGACTTGGGAGATAAAATGGACTCTGCACAGGAGAAGGAAGGGGGCCTGAAGGAGTTGCATAACCAAGGGATGTTGGCGATTGCAGACTTGAAAGCTACGTTGTGAATGCAGATTGCGGCAGTGCAATTGGACGTTGGTCTCTTGCGACAAGATGTGCAGAACCTGGCATAGCGCACTACCACGTTGGAGACCCAGGTGACAGAGAATATGAATGGGCTCTGAGACACGCAAACAGAGGTCCACGTACAGAGGCAAAAGGTTAGTCTGCTGGAGAACAGAGTGGAGGAGGCAGAAGGAAGGGCCTGAAGGAATAACATACGAATAGTGGGCCTGCCTGAAGGAGAAGGCGGCTCAGATCTGACAACGTATGTGGAAATTATGTTGTTTCAAGAGATTGGGCCCAGGAACCTCACACAGGGCTTCACCATCGAGAGAGCGCATAGAGCATACTAGGTGCCCTCCCAAGCCCCCGAGGAGCACCCCCGAGGCTGATCATTGCCAAGGTCCTGAATTATATGGACAGGGAAAAAATATTGGCTTTCTCCAGATAAGGGGGTGAACTGGAGACAGCTTCTGTGGACCTGGCGGCCTACCCGGACTACACATTCAATGCAGAAGAGAAGGGCACAATTTGAATCAGTCAAGGCAAGACTCCGTGTGCAAGGGATGAAATACATGTTGATATACCCAGCGCGTCTCAACATTATACATAAAAGCAAGTTGTGTTTTTTGATCTCCCTGAGGATGCACACACATGGATGGACAGAGAGAGAGGATAAAGGCTGGGGGGAGAGGATGGAGAAGGTGACAGAGGGAGATGCAAAGAGAGTGCCACTCACCCTGAGGCGAGAGGGTACTAAAGTTATTTCGACTGATTGAGATGCATAGTAAGGAGTGCCGGCGGAAACATACAAGACTTGCATGCAGGCCTGGTGGGTTATCATCAAAGCCGGGCACCCGGAGCAGGGGTTCTAAATGCTTGAGTAGGTTTTATTTGTATAGGGCGGAATCGATGGGTAGATTTTACAACAGCGTTGAGGAGCCGGCACCTATGGCTGTGCTTGCCGCACCCTTCAAGTTATTTATTGTTTTTTTGAGGGCACTTGTTTTTGTGCCCATCTGTAGTGCACCTGCCACGGGCTGGACAGCTGGGGGGTATGCCAGAAGCGGACAAGCCTGAGCAAGGGCAACAATGCTGGGCAGTTGTTTCTAGTTGGGGATGTTGGGGAATTGAAGGGGAGGAATGGGTGGTCTGCAAGTAGAGACATAGTATGTGGTGGAACAGCGGTGAGTTGGGTCTGGTAAGGAAGAGGGTTTGGACAGGAGTAGAAGCAGATGACGGGAACATTGAACGTACTTATGTGGAACGTAAGAGGTTGGAATGCTTACGTGAAAAGGAATAGAGTATGTTCATATCTCGCGGAAAGGAAGGTGGATATAGCCTTCCTGCAAGAAACACATCTCACAACTGCGAAACAGTCATTGCTAATGAGGAAATGGAAAGGGCCAGCATTCGGTTCCACATGCTCTGCCCATGGTTGCAAGTACTAATATGGATAGGGCCCTCAGTACCCTTTAAAATCACGCATATTAAAAAGAACGATGGGGGGAGAATGGTGCTTGTGCAAGGCCTCCTGGAACAATTTGATACATGTTTAGTAAATACATATGCCCCTAACCATAGCGCTGCCAAGTTTTTCCAGACCTTGTACCCACATTTAGGCCCCTATCGAGATATCAATGTGATATGGGGTGGGGGGGGTGGCGGAGGGGGTACTTCACCTGTATAAGACAAACCGGGCTGACTATTAGCATGGTTGTATAAGAACGAAGAATGTAGGGCCCCTATACACTCGGGTCAAGGAATCCTATGCTATACCCCAGAATGGGATCAATGATGCGTTTCGGGCATTTTATCAGCAGTTATCCGAAGAGGAGCCTCCGGTCCCGAGCACACATTTGACTGATGTGTTTAACGAGAGTGTGCTTCCAGTATTGACCAGAGAAGAACGGGATAATTTAGAGGAGCACATTACTCTGGAGGATATTGAAATTATAATGAGGGGCTTGCCGACAGGGAAAACGCCAGGGTCAGATGGACTGCCCCGGGAATTCTGCAAAGAATATGTACAAGAATTGGCCCCTCATTTGCTTAACACCTTTAAAGATACTTATGAGGCGGGAGTACTCCCGCTTAGCTTGAGGGAATCTATTATTGTACCCCTACTATAGCCTCACATAACACAGATGGAATGTATCCCTTATAGGCCTCTTTCGATGCTTCACCAAGATAACAAGATACTGACGTCCATACTGGCTATCAAAATGAAATGAGTGTTGCATAGGCCTGTGCAGCCAGATCAGACAGGCTACGTCCCAGGCAGGACCATGGCTTGGAACTTGCAGAGATTACGCCATGTGATAGACAGGGCGGCAACCTGGGATACCCTGTGTGCAATAGCCACATTGGACGCAGTAAAGGCGTTCAATTCAGTGAGCTGGGATTGGCTTTATGCAGTGTTGCGTAGATTTGGATTTGGCCCAGTGTATATCAGGTGGGTACAGCTACAATGGCTAGAATAAAGAAAGATAAATGCATTTCGGGGGCGTGGAAGCTGGAGAAGGGAACAAGGCAGGGCTGCCCTACATCACCATTGATCTATGTCCTGGCTATGGAGCCGATTGCACAATATCTTAGGACAGAATATACAGATGCTGGTATTGAGATAGATGGGGCCAGACACTTGATAACTATGTATGCAAATGATACTTTATTATACATACAGAAACCGGAGGATCATTTGGAAGTATTGCTGGAGGCAATGGCTCACTTTGGGAAACTATCTTGGATCACCATAAGCGTGGATAAATCAGCGTTATTTCTGTTAGCAGGACCGAGTAAAATAAAAGCAGATGACCTGCCAGTGCTGGCGCTGCAATGGAAACAGCACTAGTTCAAGCATTTGGGGGTGAAGGTATATCATAACCTGGAGGAGGAGCACCTACATAATATGTGGTAGGCACTGGAGGGTATAAAGAACTTGGACCAGGTTGCCACTGTCAATGATGGGGAGGGCGGCCATGTTGAAGATGGTAGTGTTGCCTAGACTATTACACTTTTTTGTGAACGTTCCTTTCTATATACCCAAAGCCTTTTTTTAAAGAATTAGAAAGCATCATTAGAAGCTTCTTGTGGCGGAATGGACGAAGCAGGATAGCATTGGCATCGCTATATAGACAACACAAACAAGGGGGCATCAGAGTCCCGCATTTTGAATTGTATTATATAGCACGGCAAATGCAATTTGTAGTAGATTGGCTTGCTGAAGACCCCTGCCCAGACACACAAATGTTGCAAATAACTGAGACCCCAGCCCAGACACACAAATGTTGCAAATAACTGAGCCGAGTCATTACTTCAAAGAAATATTGTGGATGGGGAAACCCAGCAGGACCCGACAGTCACACTTGGTGTCTCTGGGGGTAAGAATATGGGATAGAGCCTTAACGGTGATGGCGCCAACAGACCCGATATCGGTACAGACACCCCCGATTTCAGTGATGTCCTCTTCGCCGCAGGCAAGAAACGCTATACGCAAACATTGGGAAGCCTGTGGGGTGGCCACTAGAGGCGATCTGTTGCAGGACACTGTTTTTATACGATTCTTGGAGTTGGCAGGCCAGACTGGAGTACATATAGGCCAGTACATGCTACATAATGCAATCAAGAGAGATAGTGTGCCAGTGCACAACATACAGTGAGCTAATGGAGAAACATTCTCTAGTGGACATCCTTTATGATGTGCGGAGAGAGGACCTTCCATATCGAGAATATATGACCTGTTACTGTCTAATGGACCGACCTCCCCGTTGGCAATAAGAGGTAATGGGGAAGTGGATCTGGGGAACACCTTTGCTGACGCACAGTGGGGTAGGGTACTGGGGTATCACAAGAAGGTGTCACGAAATGTGAGGCTCCAGCTCATACAATTGTCAGTTACACACAGAGCATATATGACACCTCAGCGGATCTTCAGATTCCCGGGGGCAAACAGGGATGCCAAAGGTATAATGTTACAGAAGCGGGAATGTTGCATATGTTTTGGGCGTGCCCAGTAGTGGGACTTTGGAGACAGGTAGCAAGTAGACTAAAGAAAGGAGGAGTAGAGTTAAATGTGATTTCTCCGGGTGCATGTTTGCTGGGGTGTTTCCCACGCCCCAAATGCCGGAAACATGTTGTCAAGCTGAAGGACCTGGTATGTATTCTAGCTAAACGAAGAATTGAAATGGCATGAAAATCGGTTAAAGGCCCTGCAGTGGAGGACTGGTGGAGGGACCTGCATAGGTGGGGAGGAGCGGAGACTGTGGCATGGAGAGCAGCGATGCAGTGTAACTCTGGGGAGGCCTCCGGGGGAACCACAGAATGGGAGGAGTTGTTACAGACTCTGTTTACCAATGCATTCACTGAAGCAGTAGTAATGGACAGACCTAAGTGAAAGAGATTGCTCCTCCTACTGGACAGAATATAGAAGGGTTGTAAGGTATGAGGAATACAAGCAGACCGGGGGGTGGGATTTGGGAGGGAGGGGAAGGAACAGGGAAGGCGGGAAAACAGGGGGGTGGGGAGGGGAGGGGATATATGACATGTTATAGGAATACGGAAATGTTGATATGTTATATGATATTGGAGTGTGAATTTTTGTTGTGTAATTTGTTTTGGAAACTAATATACAGAATAAAAAAATTCCCAAGTTTGAAGGGAATGAACAAACGTAGTATTCATAGAACTATTTGTGATAGGTTAAAGAGAACGTTTTGAAAACAGAAAACGAAGAAGAGCACACAACACTCCATTTTGCTTTTAACCTTAAACACATTCTTGTATGCTGTTTTCACTTATATACTTCGATCTTATCCAGCTCTAGTGAGACGAAACGCTGATATCACCTTTTGGGGAAATCCAAAGACAGCCCCCATTATCAAAAGGATCATTATTGCAATAATATAACAATTTGTTATAAAAGAATGTGATTGATATAAACAAATTTACGGAAACTAAACTTGGATAAAAGAAAATGGGAATTTTCCAGAGAAACATTGCTAATGAGAAGGCCGATTAATACACAAAACACAGTACGCATATGAGCATATGAATTCTTTGTGCAAAATGGAGCCACAAGGAATATTGCAAATGTGTTGTCTTTTCTTCCTCAGTATTATGGCATTTCACCAAGTGATGTTTTATAATATAGATGAAGTGTTCAACAATGAGACCTCGATTTCTATCCCTAATAAAAGCACAAGTTATATTTTCCCTGATATTTCCAAGCAAATTATCTGCTTTAAGAGGGATGCTGGATAAGATATTGATGATATAAATACATACCTTGATAACTCAGCCCATTTAAAGAGCATGTGGTAATGAAGTGGGGAGAAGAACGTCAGATGAGAGCTTCTATGTATGTTCTCTCATCCTTTATGCCATGAGCACAGGCAGAACATTTATAGCAAGAGAAATACCGACACATGAAGCAAAGTGGCTCACTCACCTAGCAGCATGCATGACAAGAGGACAATTTGAAGGAAGATGGGCAACCCTACAATGGATGTCAAAAACAACATTCCCATATGACAATGCGTACATAACAACACAGAAGATGGAAAAAGACCAAGGTTGGAAAAGAGGAATGCTCCTGTACACATCCAGTGGTCTGACTGGAGAACAGATGAGGATTGTTGAACAAAAGACTGAATTGTGCAGACACATGGGAAACACCACGATTGCCAAGATGCTGGAAGAGACTTCAGCTATTGGTATATGGACAATTTTATTTAATTTATTTTCTTATAATGCACCATTGACCCGCAGGCATCTGGGCACACAAAAACACGAGGATGCATACACATATGACAGGACAAATTCAGCATAGGCCTAGGTAGAAAAATACCATAAGGACTGTGACGGGGAACCAGAATCCTAAAAAAGGACTAGTTTTCAGCTAGTTGAACAATCTGGTTTTTAAGGCTAGGCGAAAGGTTCCGTCATTTTGGTCCAGGCGTAGGATACTTGGCATCGAGTTAAAAACCTGTGCAGCCATTACTGGTAAGGAGCTTCTTAGGCCCCTGGTCCTTTTGTACTTCGTGGTCTTAATTAGTGCAAGATTGGCAGAACGGAGGGCGCAAGTAGGTTCATACAATGATATACGTGTTCTAAGGTACGCCGGTGCCTTACCATACAGGCATTTGTGTACCAAGGAAGCTATGTTGAAATGGATCTGGGCCAAGATGGGAAGCCAGTGTAGTGATGGTCTACCAGATGAGATGTGCTCGCCTCTAGGTATACCTTTCACCACGCGCACAGCGTCATTCTGAAGAATCTTCACTCGTTTCATGTATTTTTTACTAACCCTCACCAGTAAAGCATTGCAGTAGTCGAGCGCGTGATAATAGCTCAGGCAATTGAACCACAATTTGTTTCAGAAATAAAAGGCTTAATGTTCCTCAGAAGTTTCAGGTAGTGGTGGCAATTCTTAGATACATAGTTGGTCTGACACTCTGCAATGAGGGGGGAATCAAAGAATACCCCTAAGGTCTTAACTTTACCCACTACTGGAATGGAACAGGCCTTTATTCTGAAACAGGAGTATTCATTCCCAATTTTAGGTCTTGCCAGGGAGCTGCCAAAAAGCACATGTTTTTTTTTATCAGTTCAGGCAAAGAGGATGCTCTGTCATCCAACACTCTATGACCCCATAGATGGTATTCAGATTTAATGAATTGAGGTTATGATCCCCACTGATTTCCAGGATCAGTTGGGTGTCATCTGCATAGTTTGTATAGTTTGTAAAAGAGATCCCTAGGGTCTCGAGTAGGATGCAGGAGGGGTCTGACAAATAGGTTGAGAAGCGTGGGCGAGATGCAGGCACCCCGTGGAATACTGCAGGCTATGGGAGCCAGTTTGGAGGAAGCATTTTCTCAGCATACCGAAGATTCTCTATCAGAGAGAAAATATTTGATTCAGCTGGTAGATTGGGGGTTGGGGGTGCGGGGTGCAGTTCCCCAGATCAGTTACAGTGGACATCAAGCTGTAGTGATACAGCCGATCAAAAGCTGCAGATAGATCAAGGAGGACCAGGAGACCTATTTTCCACTGGTCCACCATCTGAAGCATGTTAGTTTGTAGATCCATCAGAGCGGTCTCTGGGCTATGATCAGATCTAAAACTGGATTGCTTGCAATGAAAAACAGAGGAAGATTCAAAGTGAGCATGTAGTCGATTAGTGGCGACCTTATTCAAAATGTTCAATAAAAAGTTGGAATTGGTGCTAGGCCTGAGGTTTTATGCGTCCTTAGGATCCAGGCTGGCTTTCTTCGCCAAAGGGGTGATAGTAACTGCCTTAATGGCTTCAGGAGCTGAGCAATGGCCAAAGGAGGCATTCACCAATCTGGTGAAGAATGGCATAAGAGTACTTCTGTTATCCAAAATTAATTTTGCTGGGATATTATTCTCTCGGCAAGAGGCAAGGTGCATGGAATGCAGATATCTTTCCATCTCAAGATTCACGATCTGCTTGAAAGAACACTTTGGCAGTCCATCTGTATCTGTGACCAATGATGGTCGTATACATTGAGGACCTGAGCTAGTACCCAACTCATGTTCAATTTTATCATGGGCGGCCTTAAGTTTGTTCGCAAAGGTTTGCTGAACATCAACACAGTCCTGGTCTGAAGGACAGATTCGGCTTTTAGATTGTCAAGGATTTTCAGCATTTCAAAACATTTATTGGAGTCATTGTTTTCCCCAAGTATTTCTTTATTAAAGACATTTTCCTTGGCACTGATGATCTCGATGTTCTACTCCTGTTACAGATTTTCCATTGAACTTTATTGGCTGCAGTAGGGAGTTTTAACAAAACTTGGTCCATGCTCCTTTTCTGTTATTTCAAAATAGAAAGTTCCAAGGTAAACCATTTTTTGTCATTGGTATTTTACTTCGGCCGTTTCTTCTTGATGGGCGCGATCTTAAAACATGACGTTGTTAAATGTCTCAACAAGAACTTCAGGAGAGTTTGTGTCCGCTGTAGTGCTCATAATGTTTTGGGGACAGCTCACTAAATGCAAAGGTTTGATATTTTTAAAATTATGGTTTTATACCACCTTGACAGGGTTTGATGTGGTTTTGTAATACCTTTGAGTCGAATGGTAAAATGTATTACAGAATTGTCTGACCATGTACATGGAGTAGTGTCATTTATTTTTACTTTCAGATTTCAGGATATTACCCATTTCAAGATGTTACCTGATATAGCTGTGGGTTCATTGTTCTCTACAATTCATTTCCACAAGAACTTCTTCTAGAGGAGCTGCTTTATCGCTTGGGTCGTGGAGCCATCTATCTGCTAGGAAATTGGCGCAATTTGGACCATTTGTTTTATTAAGCAGTTGAGTCAAGTGTCCCCAATAAAATTAGTCTACCGCCCACCAGTGGAAAAGGCCATGATGAAATTAAAACAGCTGCACGCGTTTGGGGTCTGGTTTAGGTGCAGCACTTCACCATTTTAGCAGGAGCTAGGTTTTTCAATGAACTGAGATCAGTTCTTGCTAATGGCAGCCACTCCACCCCCTTGGCCCTGTGCTCCGTTCTTACTCATGATAAAGTATCCTTCTGGTATAGCCATATCAATTGTAGGGCCATTAGTTTCAGTAAGCCATGTTTCTGTAAAACACAGAATATCAAGGTCATGTGAAATCAAATGATCATGGATGTCAAGCACATGTTTATTTAATGATCTCGTATTTAGAAACGCAGTTTTTAAATCCATACCGTTGGTCGGATTAGACGGATGGGCAGGAGTATGCGAGTTGTCAGGTGGTAATTGATTTTTGTTATTACAAAGATTTGGTTGTGGATTTCGATTGCCCTGTGTCAAGGGTTCTATAGGACTTCTTTAATAGCAAAGCTACTTAGTAATTTTATTCGTGGCTGGCTGCGATGGAATTTGGAGAGCGTTGTATGACATGGAAGCATTAAGAGGAACCATATTAGTGTCTGGATTTATAGACGCGGTGTGGAGTCCACCTGCTTTTAGGGATAGAAATGTATTAATTAGTGATAGCCAGGAAGCTTTTTATGCGGCCAAAAGAAGAACAAGTTACTTACCAACTGTAACGTTCTTTCGACTGGATGTTCCTCCCACGTATTCCTCATCTTGTGATAATCGTCATCTCCAGCTTCGCTGCTTCGGCAAAAAAATGTCTCGGCAGAGGGCGCTGTGCTCGAGGTCGTGACGTCGATTGTCCCTCGACGTACTCCGTACTCTGTCGACGTCACCGATGGTATAAGTAGCTCGAGCCGCGCCCGTTGCTTCAGTTCTGTTTTTTCGATGAAATATATATAGGAGGAACACCCATGCGTGTCCCATGACCGATACATTCTTCATGAGAGGAAAGTGTAAGAACATGTAAACTGTACTGTGGGGTTGGATGGGAGGGTCGATGAGGAATACGTGGGAGGAACATCCAGTCGAAAGAACGTTACAGTTGGTAAGTAACTTGTTCTTCGAATGGATTATGTCCTCCCACGTATTCCTCATCTTGTGATAGGCTCCCATAGCAGTATCAATTTTTGGAGGTGGGAGTACCATTTCAGTTTTCGTGGACAGAATGCAGAACTGCCTTTGCAAATAAACCCTCGTTAGAGGAGGCAGTGTCCAGACAATAATGTTTAACAAAGGTATGTATTGTTTTCCAGGTTGCAGCTGTGCAAATGTCTGCTGCCGGGACTCCCCTATTTAGAGCCGCAGAAGTAGCCATTCCCCTTGTAGAATGGGCACGAAGCCCATCTGGTGGTTCTTTTCGCGCTAATCTATAGCATTCAACTATAGCTAATATGATCCAGCGGGAAATGGTCTGTTTCGTTACAGATAAGCCTAATTTTTGACCAGTGTAACCCACAAACAGTTGGTCATCTTGTCTCAATTTAGCCATCCTAGATATGTAAAAACTAAGAGCCCTCTTGGGATCTAATCTGTGTAATCTCTCCTCTTCTTTGCCCAGATGAGGAGGAGGATAAAACGTAGGAAGTACTATTTTTTGTGACAAATGGAAGTCCGAGACTACTTTTGGCAAAAATGAAGGTTTAACTTTAAGGACTACCTTATCTTTATAAAAAATAGTATATGGTGGTTTGCATGAGAGAGCCTGAAGTTCGCTAACCCTGCGGGCTGATGATAGGGCCACAAGTAGGACAGTTTTTAGAGTCAAAAGCCTCAATGGACATGAGTGCAGAGGCTCAAAAGGTATGCAAGTCAAGAATTTTAATACTAAATTTAAGTCCCAGGCTGGTACATGAAAAGGGACTGGAGGGTACACATTAGTGAGCCCCTTTAAGAATTGAACTATTAACGGTATTTTGAAATATGAAACCTCTTCCGAGGAGCGCTTGAAAATGGATAGCGCAGCAAGGTATCCTTTTATTGTTCCTATCTGGAGCCCCAGATTAGCTAAATGTAGCAGAAAGGAAAGCACCATTGGGGTGCCACAGTGAAAAGGGTCCACATCCTTGTCTTTGCACCAGTTACTTAACCTATTCCAGCGACATCGGTACAAAGACTTTGTTGCTGGTCTTCTGGCCGAAAGCAAGATTTCCATTACGTCATCCGGAAGATCCCAATCCTTGTATCTAAACCTCTCAGAAACCATGCGTGAAGGTTGAGTGTTTTGACCTCTGGATAGAGAACCCGACCTTCCTCTTGCTAGAGAAGATCCTCTCTTTGCGGAAGACGTATTGGAGGGCAGACGGACATGTCTAGAAGGTCCGGGTACCACGTCCTCCTGGCCCAATTCGGGGCAATTAGGATCATGGTTTTCCTGAACTTTCTCAACCTCCTGATTACTTGAGGAATCACGGGGACTGGTAGAAACGCATACAGCAGTGGAAACTTCCACTCCACTACGAATGCGTCTCCCAGAGCTCCTCTTTGAGGAAATTCCCTTGAGCAGTACTGATCGCACTTCCGGTTCATCGCGGTGGCGAACAGATCCACTTGAGGGGTTCCCCAAAGGGCAAAGATCTCCAGAAGGACATCCTGAGCCAGCTCCCACTCGTGAGAGACCGTGCTCTGCCTGCTCAGAGCGTCTGCCGCCGTGTTCTTCTCTCCGGCTAGGTGAATTACCGACAGAGTGATTCCTTCTCTTATTGCCCAGAACCAGAGCTGCATTGCCTCTCTGCACAGTGGCAGTGACCCTACTCCTCCTCTCTTGTTGAGATAGTACATGGCCACTGTGTTGTCCGTCATTATCAGAAAATTCTTTCCCTGTACAGAGGGCAGAAAGGCCTTCAGAGCTAATCTGATTGCCCTCAGCTCTAATAGGTTGATGTGTAGTTTGGACTCTGATGGAGACCAACGACCGCTGATTGTCAGATCGTTGGTGTGTGCTCCCCACCCCGTGAGTGAGGCGTCCGTCACTACCGTTATCTCAGGCCATGGTTGCCAAAAAGACTCTCCCTTGAGAATGTTGTCGTTGCAAGCCCACCATAGAAGATCCTGAGCAACTGCGCTCGGGACTTGCAGAAGATCCGACATATTTCCTGAGAACTGGGACCACTGAGTTCTGAGTGGCCATTGAAGGGATCTCATTCTCAATCTGGCCTCTGGTACAAGAAAAATGCAGGATGCCATGAGGCCGAGCAACCCGAGAAAATCGAAGGCCGGTAGACGTTGGGCATTCTGGAATTTTGTTACCATCTGCTGGATGTGGAGAGCTCTCACTTCGGGAGGCGAGGCTTTTCCCGATGAAGTGTCCAAGACTGCTCCGATAAACTGGAGTTTCTGGGATGGTATCATGTGGGACTTCTTGAAATTGAGGGAGAAGCCCAGTTTGTGGAGGAAGTGGCAGGTGATCGAAAGATGTTCCTGAGCTTGTTCTGGAGAACTTGCTCTGATCAACCAGTCGTCCAGGTAGGGATATATGTGAATACCTCCTTTCCTGAGACTTGCTGCCACAACCGCCAACAGTTTGGTGAAAATCCTTGGGCGGAGGTCAACCCGAATGGCAGAACTCGAAACTGATAATGAGAATTGCCAATCACGAACCTCAGGTACTTTCTGTTCTTTGGATGGATTGGCACATGAAAGTAAGCATCCTGAAGGTCCAATGATACCAACCAATCTTGGAGTTGGAGAGCCTGAAGGATCTGAGAAAGTCACCATCTTGAACTTGTCCTTCCTGAGGAACTTGTTCAAGTTTCTCAAGTCCAAGATGGGTCTCAGTCCTCCGTCCTTTTTTGGGATAAGAAAATATGGGGAGTACCAACCCCTGTTCCTCTCCGCTACAGGCTCCTTTCTCTAGCAGGGTTAAAATTTCCTGCAACAGGAGCGGATCTGGAATTTTGACGGAATTGGCTCCCGGTGGATGATTCTGAGGCCTTTTTAGAAAGGGGAGACAGTAATCTTGGGCTACTGTTTCCAGTGCCCAAGCATCTGAGGTAATGCCCCGCCATTCCTTCAGATGTTGAGAGATCCTGCCTCCCACTGGTGTTTTGTGTAACAAGGTCTCAGAGGGATTTGGAGGTGGCTGCAGGAGTGGCTGGGGGTACAGATGCCGCTCCTGAGGCTGATTTTGCACCTCTTCCCCGTGTTCCACAAGGGAAGTTCCTTTTGCCCCTTTGAGAGGCCTGTCCTCTTCCTCTACCAAAAGAGGAGTAGTATCGAAAAGAACGACCCCTCCAGGAAGATGAGCCGGAATAGGGTTTTAGAGGCTGGCACAAAGAGGCGCTAAGTGATTTAGCTGCCGCTTTCGAGGTCTGAAGTTTTTCAAGGCTTTCATCAGCCTTTCTGCCAAAGAGCCTCGAGCCATCAAAGGGCATGTTGAGGAGTCTAGCTTGCACATCCGGTGCAAATCCCGATTTCCTCAACCACGCAAATCTGCGTAGCACAACGCTTGCAGCCATGGATCTGCTGATACTATCAGCAGTATCCAGTCCAGACTGGAGCCATTCCCCCATTGCCTCCTTCCCGTCTTTGACTATATTCAGGAAGCCTTCCCTTTCCTCGCCTTCCGGAATATGATCAGCCGCCACCGAAATATAGTCCCACAGGGTATGGGTAAACCTACATAGGGTACAGGTGACATTTGCCGACTTAAGTGCCATACTGCCTGACGTGAAAACTTTACGTGCCCAGGCGTCAATTTTTTTATCCTCTGTATCTGGAGGGATAGTTGGATAAGCAGTTTGTTTCGAAGTGGATGCTGCTTGAATGACTAAACTCTCTGGAGTCGGATGTTTATTCAAATATTCTGGATCTGATCCAGCTGGTCTGTATTTTCTTGGAAAAGTGCTGTCTGCAGCAGCAATGGTTTCTGGTTTCTCCCAGTTTTTCTCCACAGTCCTTTGAAGGGCCCTGTGAAAAGGGAGAACAGGATCCTTCTGAGGTCCCTTGACGATAATATCCGTCATGTCATCTTGTTCAAAAATGGGTGAAGTATTACCCCAACCCATGTATTCAACTACCCTGGTCATAAGACCCCTGTGCCCAGCATCTGCATGCTCTGCAGGATCAGGTTTGGCGAACTCTAATTCTGGGGATGTGTCAACTCCACTGGCAGAATGTAGAGTATCACTCAGGTCTTCCATTCTGGATTCCTGGTCAATAAGTTCTTCAGGAACTTGTCTTGTCCCATAAGTAACTCCCAAAGGAGTAACTTCGTTTTCTTCTTCTGAAGCAGACTCTTCATAAATTGCAGACATAGACTTGAAAAAAGTCTGTTCTGGGCAAAGACTGAATCTCTTCCATCTACTTCGAAGGAAATGGCAAATCCCTCGAAGTTTGAGGGTGTCTTCGAAGTTTTCGAAGATGACTTCGATAATGGCATCGATGACGTATGTGGTTTTGGTGTTGAAATTATCGACGTCGAGGGCGTTCACGAAGTCGTCGAAGTCTTTGACGATTTGTGTTTCTTGGCCGGCACCGGAGAGGTGCTCGACTCTCGAGGTTTCTTCGACGGTTTTACGACGACTCGAGGTTTTTTGTATTCCTCGACGCTACTGGTCTTAGCCATAGTAGCCTTGGACTTCCCTTTGTCGTCCAACGGAGCGACCTTAGGGGTATGGCTTTTTCGAGGTTCTTTCAAGGGGGTCGAGGCCGCATTCTCGAAAACCTCCATCATCTTTTTGCGGAATTCTTCCCACTTACTGGGAGAATCCGATTTAGTCGGACAACGAATTTCTTCGGTCGACTCTGATGAAGAAGATGATGAGGGAGATCTATGTCTCCTCTTCATTTTTCTCTACTTCTAGATCGAGATCGAGATATCTTCGAGTGTCTATGACGATCCGATCCCTTAGAATCGGTCGCTTTCTTATGTTTTTTTGACAAAACCTTTTTTGAGGCCTCCCTCCCCACCGACAGTTTACCTCTCCTCTCACGAAGAGCTTTTTCGGTCATCGATTGGCAGGAGCCGCAGTCGTCGGTTCGGTGACTGGAACCGAGACACCAGAGACTAATCCGGTGGGGATCGGTAATCGACATCTTAGATCCACAATCTGCACACTTCTTGAACCCAGTCCTGGGTGTCGAAGGTGTCGAAGTCCTGGGTGTCGAAGGTGTCGAAGATGATGACATTTTCTTCACAGAAAATAGAAGCGCGCCGTTCTCGATAGCGAACTGAAGCAACGGGCGCGGCTCGAGCTACTTATACCATCAGTGACATCGACAGAGTACGGAGTCGAGGGACAATCGACGTCACGACCTCGAGCACAGCGCCATCTGCCAAGAACTTTTTTTTCCCGAAGCAGCGAAGCTGGAGATAACGATTATCACAAGATGAGGAATACGTGGGAGGACACAATCCATTCAAAGATGTATTTCTGCCAGGTGTCCCATATTTGTCCAGGGGCGCCTATTACAGAAAGAAGTAACGGGTTGAGATGAAACGGACTCCTCACAAAACACAGGACCCTGCCGTTGGAAATCGTTAAGGGGCCGAGATAACGTGATCACACGTAAATGTAAAGCCAAAAGAAAGTCAACAAACCTTACTCGAGGGGTTACTAGCAACGATTCACCAACGCTGGACGATAATCAGCTTGACTCTGGTGGGCAATGTGAGAAACCCAGGGGGTATTCTCACAAGTAGACCCTGAGAATCCTCGGCCAGGGGAGGGCCATCGCTCTAGGATCCCAACCCTGGGGGCGGACGAGCGAGGGAGGATCACCTGGGTAGGGGTTGTTCTTTTGGGAGCACCTCAGGTGAGGCGCGGTATTCCAACAGGACGGCAGGCTAGGAGGAGGAAGTCCCGGAAGCCTTTGTGGGATACTCGGGTACCAGGTCCCTAATCCAAGAAGGAAGGGGAAGTTTATTAGAACAGAAACAGACAAGGATGAGGGCCAGATAAGACAAAAACCTAGTTCTAACCTCAACACCTATTGGTCTTCCCCCTGGTTTAGGCCAAAGAGAAAGGAAATTACCCCAGGTATAAGACAGGGCCAGGCCACTCCACTCTTTCCTCCATCGATCACCCCACAGTGGTTTGGCCCATATTAATAGTGTAAAATACACTAACACTAATATGGCAAGCAAGTTCGAACACAGTCACTATTAATATATATACATCCCTGATCACTTATTGAACAAGTCTCAGTTAAAACACCACTTATTTTCAGACAGAGGTGAGCGCTTAACCTAAGAAGGCACTCCAATAAGTTAATTAAAAAGGGAGGGGAAAAAGGCAGAATTAGGAACATACACAATACCAACTCTTTAAGCGAACCAGAGCAAGTCAGAAAAGGCAGAGTCCACTGAGGAGCAAGAAAGTCATAGGCCAGGCCCACTCTTGGAGAGAGCAAGGCGGAATGTGTCCAAGATCACACAGTTGAATAGTACTTTTCAAGAATCTTTGCAAAGATTTCAAAAAGGGTTGGATCAAGTCAGGAAAAGTTAGTTAGGAGGTCCCAAGTCACCCCCAGGATAGAAAGTCAAGGATTTACGGGACACCTTGGACAGTCTGTTGCAAGGGAGACCAGGTGGGACACAGTACCTGAAATGGTGAGAAAGCTCCAGCGGGGGCAGTTGTTTCTGGCAGCAGGTGCAAGTCGGTGCGTCGTCCAGGGGAAGAGAAGACCTCGACGTGGAGGAAAGCTGAAAGTCGTTGCACTGCCAGGGAAGAAACCAACCGTGGAGTTTCCCGGTTAAAAGGCACTACCCTTTTATTTGCGGTAGTGGTGAAGCGTGGCTATCCGGCCGCCGGGTGCTTGGCATGGGCGATTCGACCACAAGACGATCCAGGAAGGCGAAAAGAGGGCAAACTGGTTATCCCCACCAGTTCAGAGGAAGAAGACTCTCCGGGATGAAGATCTTCTCTGTCGTTGGGAAGTGGTGAGACGGTTCAGCAGGGCTCCACCGGTGGTGCCGTCGTTGCAGGTCGGCTCAGCTTCTCCCTCTTCGGATTCTTTGGTCCTGTGGCGACTTCTGAAGTTCCAGTCCCCAAAGCCCTGCTTTTATGCAGAAAACCCCCATTCATCAATCCTAGCTGTCACTCAGACATGCTAAGTGGTGAGCCGGGCGGCTCACCACTGGGCCAATCACACAAGAGTGCGACTTGAGTTGCCGAGGCAACTCAGTCCAGGTTGCCTAAACCCCACTCCCACACATCCTGTAGACCCAGACAGAGTGGCACCACTTTTGGAGGCTTCTGTGGAGAAGCCCGCCAAAAAGTGGAACAAAGGGCTCGACTAGGGTTGGAGTTACAGAGGCGAACACGCCATTTTAAAACCGAGTCCTGGCAAAAAGACCCAACCGGGGAATAAATATTAAATAAATAACCCGGCGGTATCTTTAACATTGCACCAAAAAGTGGTGCATTTAAAATGAATGGGAAAATCCCATAGGAAATATTCCGGTGGAATATTTCGCGTGGTAACCACTGCCACCAGCCAGAAACTCGACGAGGGGGGACTGTACAGTGCCCCCTCGAAAAACAGACCCAGGGGCAATCTAATTACCCCTTCCAATACTTCCACAATATGATGGTTTGTACTGGTTCTGTTCACAATTTAAGACTAGTAAAGTCAATGGTGACTTTACATGCCCTGGGAGACAGTAGTCAGTCCCAGGGTATGGAGTCTATGTTTGGGGGTCACTATGACACCCCTGTGTTACTGCACTGAGGGTGCTGTGTAACACTTACCAAAAACCACATGAAACCCTATGGAGTAAAAGACCCCATAGCCCATAAAACACATTACAAAGTCAAAGGATATCTCAAATCATGTCTAAGAGTGGGAGAAAAAGAGTCTCACTCTTAGCAGGAGAAAATAATAAACCCCAAAAATCCAGCAAAGCTGCTGGGGGACTCACTAGGTTTGGGAAAGTAGCCTTAACAGAGAATTCTCCCTAACAGAACCGTGTCTCCAAGGAGCCGGAGTGAGGTACTCGACTGCAGGCTGGCCTTGTTCAAGTAACTGCTTTTTCCCTTTAGACGTTATTCGGTCCCAAGAGCGTCAGAGGGGCATGTGCTGAGACCCTGACCTCGCTCCAAGCTACTAGAGGAGGCCTGCTTGCCAGCACCACGCTAACCGGTGAGTTTCATGAGAAAAGGAAGAGAGAAACTTGGTAGCGTGCGAGTGGCTGGAGAGCAAGGGGAGCGTTGTTGAAGCGGCATCAAAGGAAAGAAAGTATAAAGGAAAGCTTATTGCAAGCGTTACAAATGGAAAGACAGACAGAAAAGAAAGCAAGGTTTGACGCGCTACAGGCGCGGAGACAAGAAAAGAAGGGAATTATAAAGCAAAAGAAACAGAGGGTGTGAGCAACCCGAAAAGTGGAAAAGGGTGCGAGTGAGCATGATAAAGAGGAAAAAAGAGTGCAAGAGGCACAGTAAAGTGAAACAGGTGCAAGCGTGCACAGGAAAGCTGGACGAAAGTTTGACAGGCATGGAAAGTGTGAAAAGGGGTGCAGGAAACACCAACAAAAGAAAGTTAAGAAAGTTGTGAAAGTAGAAGAAAACAAGGGTGGATTATTTATCAAAGTGGTCATGCTGAGGAGGAGCAAAGAGCATAGCGTTCTCGAAAGTCTCGGATACTGCCCCTAAAACAACTGTGATTAAGGAAGGCACATCCTGACAAACTGAGCTTTTCTATTAAATCAAAGGGGCCTAAGCTTGGGGAAGGGAACCTTGAGAAGCCTACAAGGACCTGTGTTCTATTTTGTTTGAAACTTAGAAGAATCCCAATGAACCAAAGACATCGAAAATTGTTTGAATATTGCAAGAACCCTGTGAGAAGGTTTAACATACAACCCTTTTTGACTGCACCTATTTTTATGACATTGGCAGAACTAGACCTGTTGAGAAAACAATCACTGCCCCCTATGTAATGCATATTATCTCTCTCTCTACTGGCCACCTGGACCGGTAGGTCAATTCTTCGACCACATCTCCCAACTTATTGACTCTCTCCCCTCCCCCCAATCAACACCTCATCGCTATTTGTGACATAAACCTCCCCTCTCCTCTGCTCCTGCTGCTCTATACACGGACTATCTTCTACTTAACCACTCCCCCTTTCTGTCCACTCTCTGCCCACCAATTCAAATGGAAACTCCCTTGACCTTATTCTCATCTCTCCGTCTCCAATATCTCCACTGCGCCTTCTTCTCATACCCTGACCTCACCTTTTCATAAACTACCTATAACAGTGCTCTTTATGTTCCGTGTTCCACACTACCCTCATTCATAAATCCTCCCCAACACATCCCTGTATTAGACCCCTCATCCGCACCCTAAAAACAAAGCAGAAAAAGCTATGAAATAACTATTACTCTACTCTTGACTATGCCAAACGTGACTTTGATTTCTCTCATTCATCGCAACCCTTCCACCCTAGACACCTCCAATAATCTTTGAATTCTCTCACCTCCTAAACCCACCTCCATCACCTCTACTTCTTCTGGAATGATCTTGCTCTCTTCTTTGCGTCTAAAATTTCTACTATTCAAAATACCATTGCTAACTACTTTCTGTCCCCTCCGCCTGCAAACATTTTTCCACCACTCCTACCCTCCTCTCCCACTAGGTCTTTCCTTGACCCCACCGTCCCTGATGGGATTATTGTCATACTCCTTACTCCTGAAGGCTAACCCTTCCTGTGCCTCCACTGTCCCAGAACATTGGTCCGAGTGTTGCTCCACATCTTACTTCCATCTTCAACTCCTGTTGACAATGCCACTTTTCCCTCATCTTGTAAGACAGCTACTGTCATCACTCTTCTTAAGAAACCCGGGTCTAGATCCTAAATGACCTGCCAACTTGCGTCTTGTCTCTTCTAATATACCATTTCAAAATTGTAGAGCAAGTAGTATCCAAAATTGTGGCGTAAGAGATGGGGTGAGATGGCGTAAACCCTGGATCAGATCAGTGAAGCAAAGGAGGCAAGGGGGGGGAACGAGGTGGGAATTAGCCTACAAGGAACACAGCAGCCATTAAGGTTGTTCCTCGCTCCTCCGGCTGAGTGGCGAGCACCAGTGACCGCTCTTAGATCCTCCCCCCTCTCTGCAAGGTGGCCTAATTGTGTGGCACACGTCCAAACAGCAGTGATCAGACGAGTGGGGCTGGCTGAAGTGGTAGCTTGTGTCTACCTGATAAGTTACGGCAAGTACAAACACTGAAGTGGAGGTTACTGAATCGGCCTTGGCAGCGCCCGAGTCACTTTTTTAAAATCCATAACAAGATACAGCTGGCACCATTCTGGATACAGTGCAATCCCCATGTAAACCACTCTGTGGGGCCCACTGACTCAGACTTTACCCTCTAAATCAAGTGATGGTCACAGAAAAAGCAGCCCAAAATAATTTGAACATCCTGCACGTTGTAAAGTGTTACTGAAGCCCGTCTCCGGCTGGCAACTCATCCTCGAACATGGTGAAAGATCAAACAAAGAAGTTCGGGACGCGAAACTAGACGGACAGAAATACTGTATGTAGATTCCGGAATGCAGGCAGCAGAGGCAGCAGCATAATCCTATAGCTCCTGGCCCTCTCCTCGCTTTTGATTATAATTGGATTATGAACTCTAAGAAGAAAATAGAAACAGCGGACAATCCTATCCCCAAGAAGTCAAAGCCTGCTTCTGAGATGGAGGAAACTCCTAGCACTCAAGATATTTACTCTCTGCTTCTGAAGATGGCTCAAGATCTTGGTAAAGTGGTTCAGGATGTTGGGGATGTTAAGTCTGCTATAGAGGATATGTCCCTGAAGGTTTCCCAGCTGGATTGCAGAGTTTCTGCTTTGGAAAATGGATCAACATCTATATCTGAAGAGATAGCGGGCAGCTTCAGGGCATATAACAGCTTGAAGGAAGAAGTACAGAAGGGAAGAGATAAGCACTTGGAATTGGACTTGAAGCTCAGAAACAAGAACTTGAGACTGGTGGGTGTAGTGGAGGATAGTGCTGAGGATTTGTTGAAGCTGGTATTGGACATTTTAAAATCCTCCTTTGGGTGTGATCAAATTTCTCGTGGTGACATTGACAATGTTTATAGGGTTGGCAGGAAAGGCAGCCCTAACCCAAGGCAGATTCTTCTTTCCTTTGTTTGTACCAGGATTAAAGAGGAGATCCTCAGAAATGCAAGGAAGAAGGGTAATGTCTCCTATGGGGGTAAGCAGATTTTTATTTACCCTGATTATCCGAAGGAATCTCTACTTATTAGGAAATCATTCAAGGAAGCTAAGGATTTAGCTAAGCTGGTGGGAGTGAAAGCATTTCTGAACAGGAATAATATACTGACTGTTGCACTTCCGGGAGGTGAAAGGGTTACTTCAGACCCAAAAGAGGCTGTGAGCTGGCTGGAACCTCTGCATGCCAGAAATGTTTGAAATTACTGATTGCACACCCCTCTAACTTCAGCATTTAGTGGATTTGTTTATGGTTTTAACTTTTTTCAAAAACATTCATTTGGTGGTTTTGACTCTTTAAAATGGCGCCGTGGACTTGGCACAGTTGAACGTCCAGTTAATTCGAAAATACACTTGTATTGTCACTTGCTCGTGCTTTTTCCTGCTATGCTCTGTGTCTGGGGCCAGCTGTCCATAAAGGAAAGGACCTGCCTGCTCTGCATAGTCACGTGGAGCTCTGAGCCGTGATGTGTACACGTCTTGCGAAACGACGTTTGTTCTTTGCCTATGGGGAGCGGCCAAACGCCTTTAACTGGATTGGAATGTCTGCTGTTGTTCGGAGCCTTGGCCCTGACTACTGCAGGCATTAAGAAGCTGAATCTGCGGGTGGAGAGAGGAGCAGCTTCTTTCCGTCTTCTGTGTGAGGTACTGCAAAGGTTGCGTGTTTGCGATTTGCTTTCCCTTACTAACTTGCAATGTGGTTCATCAACCTTACGCCGTGGATTCGAACAGGCGGGAGTGACGTCAATCTAATGGGAGAATTTATATACTGTTGCTGCTACTGGTGCCAGCATATTGGAGATATTAACATTTTTCTCTTTGTGTGGTGGATGCAGGGGCTGTCATGCGTGTTTTTATTTTTCACCCAATGAGGCCATATGCATCACAGCACTGCTCTGAGTTCTACTGCACAATGGGGCTGCTCCCGCTGGGTATGCTTTCTTGTTAATGGTCTGTGCTCCGCCTTTCACGCTACTTTTTTTTCTTTCTCCATGGGTGGTCAGACGACCTGCTGGAATTCCGCTTGCCACATGGCATTTCAGACCTGTCTGCTTCCATCACTTAGGTGCAGGTCCGCATCTCTGTCTGGGCTGCGCTTTCGAGTGCAATTTTATTGTTACGTGAGTTACAGTCCTGTCAGTCTTTCGGAATTTTCACTGATCCCCAGCTGATTTGTACTGTTCTCCAGGATGCTATATTATCGTTTAAATTATATGCATTTGGGAACGAGGGGGGATGGTATTGTTTTTGGCTGTGGGATTTTGTTCGGATATGTGACGTCTGGACATGCTTCTTCATCTGGTCTCTGGATGTAGTTTTTAGTCACTGATTTTAAACAGACCCATGGTGGGAGGGAAACGTTTGCTGTTGGAGACAATTTTAATGTTTATGTGACTTGCTATGGGTGCTCTTGGGTTTGTAAGCACCAGTCCTTTGTGCACCTTCTCATGTCCATCTCTTTGGTTACTTAATGGGCTTACAGTGTGCTGTTGAAATAGGATTCTGCCAGGGTGGGATAGGTATGCAACAATTCACTTGGAATAAATGTCGTTCCCGGTTTCGCTTTGGTATCTCTTGACAATGTATATTCAATGCTGATGTATTTTAGCGCTCAATTGTGTCAAGTGGACATGAGGGGATGGTCTGGCTTTTACTTTTGATTTTTCTTGTCTAATACAGCATGAGTAATGGGTGGTCGGGGACGGATGTATGGTGGGATTTGAGGTTTGTGGTGTGTTTCAACTGGGGTAAAGGTGAGGTCTTATTGTTATGGAAAGTGGTTAGCTTTGAGCGGCTTCTTCACGCTATTCCGTTTTTTTCTTGGAATGTTAAGCAGTTAAAGTGTGCGGGGGGTGGAACATTTGGGCCAGAAACAGAATTGTGTGGTTCTGGATACTTAAGTGATATGGATGTATTCTGTGAGGGTTGGAGGCGGTAGCCTATTCTCATGGTGTTGGAAGCTATGGGGGGTGTGCTTCAGTGGTTGGGGTAGGAGGATTTTAGGGTATTTTGTGCTGGACTTTTACAGATTTGGATTGAAAGTTCAATATGATTGGGGGGTGGGCTGGGACACTGGGGCTTTGAAATGTATTACTTGACTAGTTGCGTTGCATTGTGGTTTGCTTTCAGCATCGGTTTCAGAGGGGGAGGGTTGGGCTTGCGGGGTGTGGGTGTACATAGTTTACCAGATTATTTTGATTTACTGGTCGGGCCTTTAAATTTGTGTTGGGATTGGATTGATGAGCTGAAGATGGGTGGTGATCTGAGACTTGTGACATGGAATGTAAATGGGTTGAATAATGTGAAAAAGAGAATGAAAGTGTTACATTATTTGGATGAACAAAAGGCAGATATATGCTTCTTGCAGGAGACACATTTGATGAAAGATGAGATTGATGGGTTGAGGAAAGGATGGGTGGGGAAGGTTTATGGTGCCTCTTTTAATTCGAGATCAAGGGGGGTTGCAATATTGATTAGAAAGAACATTCCAATTAAGGTTTTGAAAGAGGTGTCGGACAGAGAAGGGCGGATGGTAGCTTTGCTAATAGATGTGCAGGGCCAAATGGTACCTATCTGTAGTATTTATGCGCCGTCAGTGGATGATGGAACTTTCTTTAGGAAAGTGGCACAGACCTTACAAGACTTGGGGTCACTGGACATTGTATTGGGTGGTGATTTTAATATTGTGTTGAACACTGATATGGACAGGAGTGGGACATTGGCTAAGGGGGGAGTTGACAGGCAACGCTTGGCTTTTGAGGATTTACTTTTGGAACATGATTTGAAGGATGGTTGGCGGATGGAGCATCCGTCCACTCGGGAATATAGTTTCTTTTCCGGGCACATTTGGTGTATTCTAGGTTGGACATGTTTTTAACGGCTGGCAGGATGACAGAATCTTATGACGAGCGAAATTGGCAGTATATTGTTATCTGATCATGCACATGTTACTCTGCAGCTACAGTTGAAGTATGCCCTAAAGAGGCGTAATTCATGGAGGATGAATGTCGGCTTATTGCGCAAAGATGATGGTGGATACATTGCGAAGGGAGATTGATTGTTTTGTGGCAAGTAATCATACGGGAGAAGTTCGTCCTGGTATGGTTTGAGAGGCTCTAAAGTGTACAATGAGAGGGCACTTGATTGCTGTTTCTAGTGGGCTTAGAAGGCAGGCTGATGACAGAGAGGTACAACTGGGGGAAAAGTTGAGTGACTTATCCAAGAGAGTTATGACGGGCCTGGTTGGTGCTGAAGTGATGACAGAACTGAAGAAGACGAGGAGAGAGCTGAAATCGTTGATAGATGAGCGTGCAGAACGTTGTAACTTTTTTGTTAAATGTGCTTACTATGAGAAGGGGGAGAAGTGTGATAGGTGGTTGGTTTATAGGTTGAGGAAGAGGGATGCTGAAAGAGCCATATCGACGATTCGGTATGTGAATGGCAAACTTACATATCATCCAGGTGAAATAAATAAGGTTTTTCAAGATTTTTATGTGCATTTGTACAAAAATGAACCTGAAGTGACTGGGAGGGGCGAAGCTTTGATGGATAAATTAGATCTGTCGAGGATTGTTGCCCGTGATTCAGAATTGCTGGAGGCTGATGTTACGGTTGAGGAAATTGAGAAGGCTATTGGTAATTGAAATGTGGGGAAATCCCCGGGACCTGATGGGTTTCCAGTCGAATTTTATCGGTTGCTACCGCAATCGGCACTTCGGCTCTTGGGGGACATGTATTTGGAGTCGATTGGTACTGGTCTCCTACCAGATTCTACTAGGCATGCTACAATTTCAGTCTTTCTAAAGAAGGGAAAGGATGATACGCTACCCACGAGTTATAGACCTATTAGTCTTATAAATGTTGATAACAAAATTCTGGCTAAATTACTAGCGCTCCGGATTGAGAATCTGCTACCGACACTGATTCATGTTGATCAATCAGGATTTATAAAAGGCAGGAAGACTACCAGTAACATTAGGAGGATACTGAATACTATTTCGAAATCGGAGGAACGTCAGGGAGATTATGCTATGTTGTCGTTAGATGCTAAGAAAGCTTTCGACAGAATAAATTGGGACTTTCTGTTTTCTGTTTTGTCCAGGATGGGTTTTGGTGAGAAATTTGTTTCTTGGATTAGACTGTTGTACGCTACTCCGACTGCCAAGGTTAATACTAATGGTATGCAATCTGGAAGGTTTGTGCTGGAGAGAGGGACTAGACAAGGGTGTCCTTTGTCGCCGCTTTTATTTGTGATTGCCATGGAGCCGCTGGCTGAGGCTATTAGGGAGGCGGATGAGGTGGTGGGACTTACGAGTTGGGGTTTGAAGCAAAAGATTTGTCTATTTGCGGATGACAGGCTGCTGGCTCTGGAAGATCTGGGAAGGTCTGTTCCGGCACTTATGGAGATAATCTCTGATTTTCAGATATGTTCGGGGTTCAAGATTAATTGGACTAAATCGGAGGTAATGCCTTTGACACGTTTGGTGGACAGGAAATTTATGGTGGACCTGGAATTTCGTTGGTGTCCTGATAGGATGCTGTACTTGGGGGTGTGGCTGTCTCCTGTGATTGGAGATTTGATTTCGGAAAATATATCAGTATGCAGTGGGTTGAGGGTTGAGTTGGACAGATGGAGTCTGTTGAATCTCTCACTTTGGGGCAAGGTTAACGCCCTGAAGATGATCTCGGCCCCGAAAATTAATTATGCACCGAGTATGCTTCCGTTGGTGCTACCGGCTTCATTTTGGAAGGATTTGGACAGGATGCTACAAGAATTCTTGTGGGATAGGAAGCCACCGAGATTACAGTTGTGGAAATTACAACTGCCACTAAATGAGGGTGGTTTAGGGGTTCCTAACTTCAGGGCCTATCATTTGGCCTTCATGTCTGATTTTTTGGTGCCGTTCGTGGATGAATTACAGGATGTGTGGGTAGAGGCGGAGACTAGCTTTGTTGGACCATTGACTCCAAGGGCGGTCTTGACTTCTGTTACAAAAAAGAGTTGTGGAAAAGATCCATTGATTGAGAATTTGAGGAGCTCATGGAAAGGTATATGCGAATGCTTGGGTGTAGACGCATATAAAGAACCTGGTGCGTCGTTGTGGTTTAATCCTGCTATTAGGATTAATGGTAATGTGGGTTTTTGGGCGGATTGGTTTTTGGGTGGTGTGAGGTGGGTGGTTGAACTGTTTAAGAATGGTATTTGGATGACGGATAGGGAATTGCAACTGCATTTTGCCATAAGAATTTTAAGATCTCGGACTATGTGAAGCTGAAACGGGCGATTGGGGTTGTGGACTTTGACAGGAGAATGGATTTGTGTTTGCTTACTAGGAGGCCAATTGGGAGCGAGGGTGGCCTGGCTAGTCGAGTGTATAAGGAGATTGTGTCGCATTGCAATGGTAATGACAAGCTGAGAGAAGAGTGGGGTAGAAGAATTGGTTTGGATATATCTGAGGACTTGTGGCGCCGGATGTGTGGGAATGTTGAGTTATGTTCTTTGGGGCTCACAGAGAGGTCGAGACAGATAAAGATTCTTAATCAGGTTTTTTGGACTCCGGAGAGAATGGTGAGTAGAGGGATGTCGGGGAGCCTGGATTGCTGGAGGTGTATTCACGTGGAAGGTACGCTAGAGCACATGTTGTGGGACTGCAGGTTGGTGAGGTTGTTCTGGGGTGAGGTTGGTCGTGTGTGTGTGCTGAGGTGATTGAGGATTTGCCGGCCTTGGACTTCAAAATGGTGATACTGGGGGATGATGAGTCATTGGAAGATCTGACTCTGAGTCAGAAGAAGTGGTTGTTCCGAGGGACGATGATTGGTTAGAAAATTGTTTTGCGAAATTGGAAGTCTGTTTTGAATCTGAATATTGAGACGTGGTTGACTGAAATGCAAGACTTGGCGGCTATGGAGAAGACACTTTACAGTAGAGATGGGAAGTTGGGTTTATTGAAGAAAATTTGGGGTACATTTCTTCAGCTATACTAGACTTGGTATTGTACTTGTGTAT
This sequence comes from Ambystoma mexicanum, assembly GCF_040938575.1. NCBI lineage: Eukaryota > Metazoa > Chordata > Amphibia > Caudata > Ambystomatidae > Ambystoma > Ambystoma mexicanum. Next base: position 955,910,741 of record NC_090921.1, on the reverse strand, counting down.
ATAGGGGTTGTGGGGTGGTAACGGGGAGTTGTGATTCTGGGTGGGATTATATCTTGTATTGTATTTAGTTGCTATGTAAAACGTTTCAATAATTTTGGAATTTTAACTTCTTGTGGAATGTGTTCAGATGTATGTAATTTTAAGGTTTTGTAAATAAAGTTATAAAAAAAAAAATACTGTATGTAATCCAGCTACTACCATTCCACTGCTCCCGAGGTCAACATACGTAACAAAGCCCACTTCAACTTCTTTATCTCAAACGGACGCACCGAGACACCTGAATGCCCATGGAAGGGAAAACAGATGGCTGAACTCGGAGGTGTCTCTACTATGCCATGATTTACATAAACTGGCCTCTAGAGTGGGAGAGGCTGCAAAATGCATCTCAGACTCGGAAGATACGATCAAAACAATGACGCAGGGATCCAAGATGGCTGGCGTAGTGTGAACATGCAATCTCAGGAGCTCCCGGATTATAAAAGGACAAAGGAAAGAATGTAGTTAAGGCTGCTAAGCTCGCCGAGAAGAAGCCGCTGCATTGGACTCATCACTATAGCAAGCGGAACTCCCGGAGAGAGGAACGGCCAGCAGCTGCGGATCGGTAGCAGGGGCAGTGCTGTGCATACCTGCCTACATATGAAAATCAAAATTCCTGAGATTTATGCCCCGCCCACAGTCACACAAAACTGTGCCCATTTTCACAACTCCGCCCACATCTCAAAAAGGTAAACTCTGTTGTAATGTGATGTGACGTCAGAAATTTGCAGTTCAAATTGAAATATGCACATTTCATTAAATGCCTTTTCACAACCACCCACATTGCATAGGACAAAAGGTATTCGCCTTCCATAAAATCAACATGTTAAAATGTGCACATGTAAACTCCAAGAACCAATCCAAAGGTTTTCCCTCAATTTTGCAGTACCGAAATTGGACATATCACCTTAGTTGTTTTTCATCAGGTTATGTAGTGCAGTGGTGAGTTGTCCAGACTGCAAACCTGATGGCTGTGGTTCATTGGGGTTGAGTCCCCTCTAACCTGGGCAAAAAGAACAAAAGCAAAAGAAACGCGTATTTGCATTGAAAGTCGGCAAAAAAGAATGAAAGGTGAAGCAAAATAAACGTGCGCTATTTTGCTTCACCTGCATTCTTTTTGCCAATGCGCTGGAAGCGTTACAGTCATTGCTGCAGAGATAAAGCCACACTCGGGTAGGGAGTCTGCGGTTGCGCAGTCCTGCAAGCATAACAAAACAAAAAAAGCAACCAGTGAAAGCTGTACCCCACCAAAATTCCTGAGATTCCAGGGTCTTTCCCGGAGACCCGGAGAAATGGTTAAAATTCCTGAGTATGTATCCGGGAAAAATCCGGAGGTTAGGCAGGTATGCTCGCCCCCCCATCTGAGCTGAAGCACCGGAGGAGCCCCAGTCGGCAGGGAGGAGCTGCAGCCCGCAGGGAATCCCACGCAGCACCGGAGCAGAGGAGAGGGTGGGAGCAGACTCCCCAGCGCGCGGCTCTACAAGCTGAGAGGTGAGAGCCACGCGCTGGGGGTAGCCAGCTGAGAACATCAATCATACAATATATAACGGGCTGCTGTGCGGCCTGGGGGTAAAAGAGCGAGGGGGCCTGGCCACCCCCTCACCATACATGGCGCCCCATGTTGAGTGGGCTCCCTCCCCCCCAGTAATTCCACAAGTAGCGGCTGCACAACGAAGCACCACAGGGCGGACCCCGAGGGACAGGACAGGAAGCTCAGAGAGGGATGGAGAGAATGTGGAGCCTCGGCACCTGACACTAGTTTCTCCTCCCCCACGCAAAGACATTCTCCACAGCACCTATAACTGCAAGGAGGAGCAGGTGGAGGTTGAAGAGGGGGTGGGGGAGTACTGCCCCCAGAGAAAAAGGAGCAGGACTGGGGGCTATGCGGGAACCCCCCAGATAAAGCACCATATACCGACACAGGCAGAGCACAGCTGCCAGCCCACAAAGCACCATACATTGTTTATTTCTATAGCGCACCACACCCGGGGGTAACTGGGCGCTTAAGAGCAAATTACACTTGTTACAGAAGTAGTCATATAGCCAGTTCCAAATTACATTTGTTGCAGAGTAGCCCGTTACAAATATACAAATAGCAGCGAGGGACTTTGAGAGCAGGTAAATTGCCAGAAGCAAGAAATACATAAGCCATGGCAACAGTTACAAGTGTCATGCAGTAAAACAGGTAGTATGAAGCTATGGGTAGGGGACTAGGGATAAGGCAAAGAACCTAATGCCAAGGGAAGGGGTGTGAGCAAGCATAGTGTGCAGAGAGAGGTCTTGGATGTGTTATGCTCCTAGTGTCACAGTTAGTTCTTTGTGGTTAGCCAAGTGATGGACTTTCTCCTGAAGTTAGTGAAGGACTGGGTAATCTTAAGGGCGGGTGGGAGTGTGTTCCATAGCTGGGCCACCATGACAGGGAAACTACTCCCCCCCTGTCTTTTTTAATGTATATCTTGGACTACCAGGCAAGACGTATTGGTCGACCTGGTGACCTGAGTTGAAGATGATATGGTGAATTTCTCAGTTAGGCAAGGAGGGCAGCGCGATTCAGGGATTTGAATATAAGAGACACGGTTTTCAGCTGAATCTTATCCCTGATGGAGAGCCATTTATGCTGTCTCCTTATTTCTGAGCTGTGTTCTCTCCTTGGGATGCTCAGAGCAGTCCCGAGTGCATTATTTTGCAAGATTTGTAATTTGTTAAGCACAAATTTACTGGCGCCCAAGAACAGTCTATTATAATAATCCAGTTAGACAAGATAAGCGCTCTGGCTAGTGCAAGATAACTTTCGGTGGAAAGCAGTGGTTTGCAAGCCCTTATCAGTTTGCCCGTGTAGACTGTAGCCGATGCCGTAGATTTGACTTGTTTGTGTCAGTTTGGGGTGGAGTCAAGGTAAAAACCTAGAGTTTTTACCTCTTTAGTCACAGGGATGTTGTTCCCGTCTATATTGAATGAGGTATAGTCTGTGTTGAGTTTATTCAGGTTGGCTGAGGAGCCTAGGAGCAAGAGCTCTGTTTTATCGTCGTTCAGGCAGAGGACATGGGTGGCCATCCATGCCTGAATGATCAGATACATTATTTTCACCAGCCGCACATCATAATCATAGTTGCCCGTTAAGGGGAGGAGGATCTGGGTGTCACCTGCATAGTTAGTGTAGGTGACACCTAGAAGATCCAGATCATTGAATAACGGCTTAGTGAAGATATTGTACATGGTAGGAGACACACAGGAGCCTCGCAGGTGATGGGGATTGGGTGAGCCGCTGCAGACGGTGAGAAGACTCTCCTGGTCCCATTTAGGAAAGATTCGATCCAGGTAATTGCATTCTGAGAGAAGTGGGCTGTTGTGGCAAGGTGATTACAGAATACTTTGTGGTCGACCAGGTCAAACGCGGCCGATAGGTCCAACAATAGTAGAAGTGCAATTTTCCCTTCATTATGGAGTTAGTCAATCTGACTTTTTAAGTCCATCAGCGCAGTTTCGGTAATGTGTTGAGGTCTAAAGCCAGATTGCCGAACACCCAAGAGCTGGTTGGCCTCCAAGTAATATTGGATTTGCAATCTAAGATCTTCAGCAAGAACGGGACTGTGGTGATTGGCAGGTTTGTGCTTGGGTGTGGTAGGCCAGAGATTTGGGTGTGGCAGGCCAAGATAAAAGGGGTTTAATCTTATGTGTTGGGTGAGAGTGTATTAATGACTGCTCATAAATGGGGCAGGTTTGTACTGTGGTGTGACAAGCCAGAGGTACCAGTGTGGCAGACTGGGGCAAAAGGTGGATGTGTATATTTTTGGAGTGCAGGTAATCCTGTCTGTACATTATATTTTTATTCGGATTGAGTCACTGCGAGTGATAGGTCTTTCCTTTTTGGTAGTATAAGGAAGGGAGAAGTTCCGTTTCTTGTATGCCTGAGCTATGCTGATGGCATGTCCAGTGGAACATGGAACCTAGGGGTCCCTAGATTCCAGGAGCGACGGTTGGAAGGGACTTCAGGATATGAGCTTATATCTGGTGGATGCCAACACCTTGCTGTCCTGCTTAACCACTTACCCAGTAACCAGCAACTATTAAAGTACTTTCCTTTTGTACTTAACTGGGTCCTGCGTTGTTCCTGGTTCCTTCCTGACTCACCTTCTACCCAGCATACTACAGAAACAAATCAACTTTGAACAGATGGTCATAAATATGGTATATGATGCTGACGGTGAGCCTCACACAGGCGCCAGCCTGGGTACTCTTATGAAGGGCGTGTCAGCCCAATAAGGTAGCAATAAAGTATGTTCCCTTGGGGGACATTTGAAGGGAAGCCACTTGGGTGAAGCCGAATACTTTCCTTAAACACTCCAAACTACAAGTTGAGGAATGGATGGTTTTAATCGTTGGTCAGTGTGTTTTGATATTGTTGTGCAATACACACACTGCTTTTTCATGACCTTACACGATAAGGACTGGGACTAGGGGTTAATATCAAGATTACAATCCCATTACTCTTCCTCGTCCTGCATTCCTCTACCACTCCTCATCCCCCATTCCCAAGGAAAGTATTGCCGAGGGGTTCACTGATATGGTATGGAGTGGTGGAATTGTGGGTAAGTACTGCCCCTATACCCTCCCACTACAGGGGAAGTTCAGGAGTCAATCTTTATTGTTTTAGCAAGGGGTTGCTTGTCTGGGTGTCATGAATCGCAGGGTGCGCCCCTTTTGGGCCTCATGGTCCCTGTCACAACGGTCTTATACACATTAATACCTCCAATATGGCTGTCCAATGCATTCCCTTCTCGCTCCATGCGTTGGACGTAACCTTTCTCTATTTCTAGACCACGCCTTCCGGGGCTCAGCGTGTCTCAATGCTATTGCGAAGTAGCAACCAGACGTGTGCTCTGTAGCTCGCGGTTCTTCTCCTTTCCACTCCGCCTTCCCTTCCTCGAACCGCCCCTTCTTCCTCGAACCCCCCCCTTCTTCCTCCTGGATTCTAGTTCTAGCGAACTTACCTTGCCTCCTTGATTCCTGGATTCGGCCTCCTGGAAAATTGAACGCATTCTGGATTCGGCAGAGACACAGGCCGCCTTCTTCAAAACCTGATTCATCCGAAAGAAGGCAGCATCTAAGGACACCGGTAAAGAACGGATTCAGGTGAGAAGGGGGGGGAACTCCTTGACAGTTTGAGATGCCACCCAATCGAAAGTGATATCGACATGGAGGCTGCTGTGCAGGACTTGATGCGTCGTATGCAGGAACTATCAACCGAGGTACAGAATCTGAAAGCGGAGAACGCCGCTCTCAATCAATTGGTCCTATCCCGGGATTCTGCTACAAAAGAGAGTGTTATACTGGGAGGAGTCGTGGATAAATACGACGGCTCAGCAAAGACCCTTCGTGCATTCCTGGATTCGTGCTTGGTTCACTTTACCTTCAAGCCTTACTATTTTGTGACCCTCAGGGCCAAGGTGGGTTTTATAATCTCTCACCTTTCCGGGAATGCCTGGACTTGGGCCATTCCCCTCGTTAACTCTAGTGATGCCCTCCTGGACGATTATGATGGTTTTATACGGAGCCTAAAAGACATGTTTGACCGCCCTGAGCAGGTCTACAGCGCACAAGAACGCTTGTTAGACTTTCAGCAAGGGGCCCAGAATATGTTCATGTATGTGACCCGATTTAAACAACTGGCAAAGGAAGCTGACTGGTCCACTGAGGCGAGTTTTACCCTGTTCAGGAGAGGATTGAACGACGAAATTAAGGATGAGCTGGCCAGAGTGGCACGACCAAGCTCATTCCAGGCATTAATGGATCTTGCCATGCAGATTGACTTCCGTATCCAGGAAAGGAAGTCAGAAAAGAAGAAATCCAGGGGCACTCCTTCCAAGGTATCATTTGAGGGTACCCCCAGATCGGAAATCAACCCAAGCCCAGTTTCAGAATCCGAGCCCATGCAGATTGGGCCTTTCGTGGACCCATTTCTCCAAAAGAGAACGAGGAGAATTCAAACGAGCTTGTGCATGTACTGCGCCTCAGATAAGCATTTGGTTAGGGAGTGTCCTTTAGCACCCCCTTGGCGTTCGGGAAATGCCAGCTCCCGATCCTAGATGGAGCAGAGCTTCGGGAGAGAGATGTTTGCTCCACATCCATTCCATCCTTGAACTCTCCTGGACAAAACAATTTGGTGGTGCTACAGGCCTTTTTATCACCATCCAAGAATACAAACTATTCCATTTTGGCCCTGGTAGACTGCGGAGCTATGGGAATATTCATGGATCATGAGTGGGTTGATAAACATCAGATTCCCTACGAAACACGAAGCACCATGCAGCCTGTGGAGGCTATCGACGGAAGACCCCTCACATCAGGACCCATAAGCCTTCAGACCAAGGAGATCCAGCTTTCAATAAATCACCATCGAGAGCTGATCAGGTTTGACATTATTAAGTCAGCTCATTACCCCTTGGTATTGGGCATGCACTGGCTACAGAAACACAACCCATATATCAACTGGTCTGCGGGTTCCCTATTCCTAGGCTCAGAGTTTTGCATGTCTCATTGTCTATCCCTAGAACCTCCATTAACACACCCAAAGGAACCAACAACGGAACAACAGACACCACTAATGGTATCCAATGTCATGCAAGTTCCTGAAGTCTACCAAGTTCATGCTGATGTGTTTTCGACTGCCATTGTCCAGGCCTTACCCCCACACAGACTTGAAGACTGCGCAATAGATACAGAACCCTCTGCAGTGATTCCCTTCGGCAGGATGTTCATTCTTTCCGAACCCGAGAAGAAGGCCCTAAGAGAATACCTGGATATCAACCTTCAAAATGGCACCATAAGACCTTTGAAATCTCCTGCTGGTGCTTCTCTATTCTTTGTTCCCAAGACGGATACCAAGGAACTCAGACCCTGCCTTGATTATCGCGGGCTAAATCAATGTACCCTCAAGGATCGGTACCCGTTACCCCTGATTTCGGATATCCTGGAAGCCGTGAGCGGCGCAGTGATATTCACCAAGTTGGATCTCAGGGGCGCCTATCATTTGATCCGTGCCAGGGAAGGAGACGAATGGAAGACCGCCTTCAGAACACCCCCTTTGGCCATTTTGAGTACTTAGTCATGCCCCTCGGATTGGCTAATGCCCCGGCAATTTTCCAACGCTTTATGGATAGGGTGTTCTCTGACATGCTGTCTCTCTTTGTTATTGTATATCTGGATGACATACTGATCTTTTCCAAGGATCCTAAACAACATGAAGAGCGCGTGAAGGCAGTTTTGCAGAGACTGCGAGATCATAAACTCCTGGCCAAACCTGAAAAATGTTTGTTTCATGTGACCTCCGTTCACTACCTCGGATTTATTCTTACCCCAGAAGGAATCGGTATGGACCCTTCAAAGGTAAAAGCCATATTGACCTGGCCTGCTCCTACTTCCGTGAAACAAATTCAATCTTTCCTGGGACTTGCCAATTTCTACCGGAAATTCATATCTAAATTCTCAGAGATAGTTCAACCGATTGTTGCTCTCCTGAAGAAAGACACTCCTTTCCTCTGGTCAACACCACAAGATATGGCGTTCCAGCGTTTAAAGACAGAGTTTACGCAAGCTCCTATCTTGGCTCAACCCGATACTAGCCGTCCTTTCCTGGTAGAAACGGACGCTTCAAATTATGCCATTGGCGCAGTCCTGAAACAAGAATTAGGAGATAAACTGGAACACCCAATTGCTTACCTCTCACAAACTGACTCCTAGTGAAACACATTACTCAGTCCTGGAAAAAGAATGGTTAGCCATCCGCCAAGCCTTCACTGAATGGCGACATCTACTTTTGGGAGCTAAACATCCAGTTCAGATCCGTACTAACCACCGGAACTTCCAGATTCTACAGTCTTTGGAGTGTAGGAACAGTCATCAGTCGCGTTGGGCATATTTCTTTGCCCAGTACCAGTTCCATATCACTCACGTTCCTGGATCACAAAACCTGATCGCCGACGCCTTATCTCGAAGACCTGACTACGAGCCCACTGAAGACAAGGCATATCCTCAGATGTTTTCCCCCACGATCTTTGTGGCCCAGGCAGTCAACCTCCTCGAAGAAATCCAAGCCCAAACCCAACCCTCTGATCTGTGGAAGGACAAATCTAAAAGAAATCCTTGGAATGTAAAGGTCCGGGAAGGTTATTTGTTCAAAGACAATGTGTTGGTCATCCCTACAAAAAGACTAAAACAGAGAATAATGAATCTCTGTCACAATACCCTACACTCCGGACATCGTGGTGTCACCAATACCCTCCGTCTGATACAAAGGCAATTCTGGGGGCCTAGGATGAGACCCGACGTACGGCAGTACTTTCAGTCCTGTGTTGTCTGCAGCCAAAATAAACACAATAACAAGAAACCAGCGGGCCTTCTACAACCTACATTGCCAACTAGGCCTTGGGAGATTATCGCTACGGACTTCATTGTGGAACTGCCACCCTCCCGTGGGTATACCACCATCATGGTTACCATAGACTTGTTCACTCATATGGCTCATTTTACGCCCCTGCGTAAATTACAATCCTCTTCTGAACTAGCAGGAATCTTCCTGGAACACATATTCCGTTTGCATGGACTCCCTTCCAAGATCATTTCGGATCGCGGACCTCAATACATCTCACAATTCTGGAAACATCTCTGTCAATGCTTAGGGATCCAACATGCCCTTTCGTCAGGTTACCACCCTCAAACCAACGGAATCACAGAACGTGTCAATCAAACCTTGGAACAGTATCTTCGATGCTTCGCCACCAAGGTCCAGGATGACTGGTCGCTCCCGATACCCATGGCTGAATTCGCTTACAATAATTCTGACCATTCGGCACTTAAGATCAGCCCCTTTTATTGCAGTCAAGGATTTCATCCATCGGTCCTACCTTCTGTTCTTCCCCAATCTACACCAGTACCTACAGTTGACTCCTGGATCGAAACCCTTGTCAACATACACAAAGAAGCCAAGGAATTTTTGGAGAAGGCCAGGAAACAGACCAAGAAATATGCAGATTCCAGAAGAAGACCTGGCCCTTCTTATGCAGTCGGTAATCACATCTGGTTGTCCTCAAAATTACTACCCCGACATCTACGGCCTAGTAAACTGGCCCCTAGAAATTATAAATCCTGTTTTTTATCGGATCGAGTTGCCTGAATCCTGGAAGAAAATACACCCAGTCTTTCACACATCTTTATTGAAACCCTACTATCCATCCTCCCAAAAACCCTCCAGACCTCCTCCTATACTGGTCGATGACCAATTGGAATAGGAGGTATCTCGGATTTGTGATTCCAGGTATAGAAGGGGCCAGCTTCAATACCTGGTTGAATGGAAAGGATATCCTCCTAGTGAAAGAACCTGGGAACCTCTCTCAAAAATCAAGGCCCCACGGCTGCTCCGAAGGTTCCACCTCATCCATCCGGACAAACCAGGAGGGAAGGGTCTTCGGAGGAGGCATGCTGTCATGAATTGCAGGGTGCGCCCCTTTTGGGCCTCATGGTCCCTGTCACAACAGGCTTATACACATTAATACCTCCAATATGGCTGTCCAACGCATTCCCTTCTCGCTCCATGCGTTGGACGTAACATTTCTCTATTTCTAGACCACGCCTGTACAGTGGTGAGGGAAACAATCATGCAGCGGTAATTTAGCACTGCATTACTGCCCCCACTGTACTACAACTTTGGTGGTGAGGCAGAGGAAATACTTGGAGGCAATTCTACCACCTTACTGAAAATGTACAAAAAACAGTAACGCCGCTGAAATCCCCATAGATTCCAAAAATGGGGAGTAACGCACCACACCACTTCATGTAATTTGCCGGTAATTCCGCCAGCCCAAGATGCAGTAACAGTAATTCCACTGGGTGGTATTCTGGCGGGAATACCAAACTTGTAATGAGGTCCACAGTCGGGACCATTGCTTCCAGTAGGTAGAGTCTGTGTTTGAGAGGGACAAGTTGGCATCAACTGGGTTGAGTTGGCATCGAAATGGCTCAAAGAGCAGCTTTCAGCAGCTTAAAGTGTGTATAGTGAACAGCCGCTATTAGGGTTCTTTAGCAGCTCGAAATGACTAACAAGGTTGAGCCGGCTCAAAGAATGGATCAAGGTGCGAAATAGAGGTCAAGACTGTTTCTTTGCTTCTTCGTTGCTTTGAGACCCAGTCTGGGGCCTCCAGGAAGAGGAGAAGTCCTTGTTCTGCCTTTCCTGGCCAGAATGGTTGCCAAAGGGCACCTGCAGGGACCGTCATCTCCAGTGAACAGTTCAGTCAGGCAAAAAGGCCTGTGCACACATCAGTCCCCCCCAACGTTTCTGGCATTGGTGAGGGACGGGTCTTTCTCCATTCTTGGAGCCTTGATATTCTCCTCTATAGCAGAGCACTTTGGGTACCCAGATAGAGGTCTAAGTGAAATCCTTCTTCAGATGCCAAAAGAGGAATTATAGTGATAGTCACTGCAGATTGGTCCCTTTCAAGCCTTCTATAAAGTGTCCAATCCTAGCCTAGCTGATGTGATTACTCTCTTTTCCCAGAGAGGCCAGTCCAGGGTGGTTTGTCTGCATATGTTGGTAGGAGGCACAGAAGTGTGGGATGCCTGGCCGATTCCAAGATATTGGTACCCTTCCCTGGTTTGTAAGTTCACTTGTGGCTACTCCAAACCCTGCCCTCCCTCCTGTCTGTACTGCATCAAAGTCTCTAGCAATGAACACACTGACTGCCCATTTGCTGGCAGAGCCTGTCCTTTTGAAGCACGGCACCTCTCTCTACCCCCAATGGCAGATTCAGTCTTCCTATAAGGTGGCAAGCGTTTCCCAGTAAGAACAAAGACTTTGCTGTGGCTGCGCCCAAATGGTCGATTTTGGGTGAAACTCAGTCCCAGGCATTGAATACACTGGAAACTAAAAGGACAACATGATACTAAAGGGTTTTGGCTAGTATAGCTGTAGATTCCAAGAGGCCATCATGTAAAAACTATACATGGTGTACATTTAGCTCTACCACCAGAGGTGCACACAACTGTATAATGTGTAGCAAGGCAGCCCACAATTAAAGGTAGTCCCGGGCTGTTGGAACTTTGGGTTTGTCACGTTTGAGAATGTGTACTCTAATCTTACGACTGCAATGTCGCCAAACTACAAAGAAGCTGCTGAGGTGCACCCGACAAGCTCAGCAGTTACATGTTTGCACTATACTTTTCAGAATGTAGCATTTATGAAAGGGAATGATTAACAGAGCTCACTTCCAGAGACTGAATCAGCAGAGTCACTGTGGGTTGGACAAAGTAAAAACAACAAACCTCAGGCTACTCTACCCACACAGATGGCATTCTGTCAAAAGGGAACAAAATGACTCCAAGAGTAATGGGATTACCGATAAGTAATCATGGCATTACAGAGGCCTTGCTAGGGCTTAACTATGATCACTCAGAACCTGGCCAGGACACAGACACATTGGATTTTGGGTAGAACCATAGCCCCTGGCAAGAATATGTTCCAACATCACTGAAAGCACCATCAAACAGAGTATTGGGAGTAGAGGAGGCGGGTGGGGGGACAAAGGACCATACCTTACACCGATTAACAAAACAGCAGACACAAATCACACATACGAACACATAGGCCATCAACACACCGCGACTGGAATAGGATTGGGATGGGGCAGCCGGTTTCTGTCCCTCTTCTGGGACTCAACCCCCTCATCTACCCTCAGATTTACACAATGACCTGCCTCCGTAGCTGAAGAGTTTGGAGATTACACGAGATGATCATCAGCACCACAAGGCTGAGTACACAGCAAAGGTGTGCCTTACAAATTCTACTTAACATGGCCTTGTCAATACATTGTTTACATCAAGGAGGAGAAAGTCCATTTACACAAAACAAATATTCAACAGTGTCAGTGTACTTTGATAAAGATGTACCTGCTAGTTTCTCGGCTAAGCATCCTAGAACGGCAGCTGTATTACGGTGTTTGGCAGGATTGCAGGCATCTTGGCAAGCAACAGCTCGATTTAAATGTAATATTTCTGTTAGCTTCTGAAGTGCATCCTGAAAAAAAAAAAAGAAAAATAAAACACTTACACTTCAGTCAAAATTCACATCTTCAGCTTTTGCACAGATTTCCTCTCAAAATAGGACAGCCATGAAGGTAAATCTGTACAGACTAGATTGTTTGATGACCAGCAATGCAAACACCATGAACTGAGCAAAATGACATTAAAAGGCATAACAGGTAATATACAAAAATGGGTTTATGTTAGAATACCTTTTCTGTGAAATGTAAAACAATGTAAAACTTATGCAGAAAAAAGAAACTCATCTGTAAATGTACTTTTCAGCGTACTGCAAGTTTGCACTAGTTTTTGGCTGATGACATGGTGGATGTTACACCCAGTGGCAGAACATGTAGGATTGTCAGAATATGCACCTGTGCTACTTCAGATTTCCTCCTTCACCTTTGCAACCCAAATATTAAAACTAGATCCATTGACGTTTTTAATCCGATAATGGTGTCAGACTATTAGGCAAGGGTTGTCGGTACACAGACAACAGCATTTCCGTGAGCTTTGTGCATTTATATGGAAGCACTGGGAAACCATGTATGGAAAACACTCGGGAGAAAGGTGGGCAGGCATTTGTGGTAATGGAAAGAAGGCAGCTGGGGCACATTGAATGATTTCAGACATGCAAAATATAGCAGAGTAAAGCAGTGTATTAGCAATGCGTCATACCAACACATTAAAACACGCTGCTGGCCAATTTTTTGCATGGGTGAGCCAGCTGATTAATAGTGGGGAGTTAGTCTAGGAGAGCCGCCATTTTTGGTTCATCTGCTTATTCCATCAAGTTGTGCCTTCTGTTATATACTCCAACTAGATTAACTGTTAACCTGATGCTACCTTCCTTGATGGATTTTGCTCAGTGTCTACCCGGCATGTCCACTGACAAGTTAAGTGGAGTCAAGTGGTAGGTGTGAATGTAAACTTCACTATGTACTGTGGTGGGTTCAACATGACAGAGCTGTGCGTTTTAAAGACCATTTAACTCGATCATGATAGGGTTGGGATAAACACCTCTGGGTGCTTGGTGTTTACAGTATCTCTAAGAAACGAGGATGACCTTCTTGGGACTGGTCTAACTCGATATAAGGATGGGATAAAAAATGTATGCAAGTTACACCTTTCGCGACTATCCTGCTCTCCCGAAGCTCTCCAACCAGCCGAATACTGGCTCAAAAGCAGATTCAGGGACAGATCATTATGTAGACTATCACAAATCCCCTTCACGAGGGTACAAGAGTTCTCCACCCGTTGGATTCTATGCCATGAACAGAGTGTCTGGAACACTACTTCCTGATGAGGTGTTTACAGCGCCCCAGGCTCATTACGAGGGCTGGGGCGGCTTTATCACCCCAACTGCCAACCCTTCTAAGACATCCCTTCCACTCACGTTCTCTTAAGGGATATCGTGCCTTTTCCATTTGAAGGGTTACTTTGTCCCTTTTCTCTTTCCACAATGGCTACTATGCCATTATCATTAGTTAGGTTGCCCTCTTATCCTATCCAAAGGTACATGGTACCCTTTATGCATAGGAGCTTTTTTCTGACTAGCTTATCGTCCCCCTACAGTGTTATACCCATCACGGATGAGGATAGAGGTGTATTAGACCACAATTGGGGTCTGGGTTCCAGATAACAAGGGGGCCCAATTATTGAGGCATTGCTTCAGGTTCCTTCAGAACTGTGTGGCCAATGCCGCAGGAAGTTCGGTGTTCTCCACAGCTGGGCACTTCTGAGCCCCAACACTCTGTTCAGTCATTCTGACTTGCACTGCTTATATAGCTTTGTCCCCACTTCCTACATACAGTCACCCACATATGCCTGGCCTTTCTGAAGCCTGTGCCTGAAAACTGCTTGTATGTCTGCTCTCCACTGCTGATCCCTGCTGCTTTAACCGGCCCTACCCCTGTTCAGATATACTTTCTGACTGGTTAAACAGGGTCTTTTATCAAAATGTCTCTGGACTGGGGGATCAGGGGTGGTAAAGGGAGGACATCTTGCATTGAGCCGAGACCTGGGCTGGTCGGGCTGACTCACTGAGTTACTGGGGTGTGTTTCTGTTTCCAGATTTGTTCTCAGTCTCAAAAAAAGGCGATAGTCACAGTGAAGCTCTACTTACGGGACATGTAGGCTCCATAGTTTTCAACAATCTTAGTAGCCATCACAGGGTTTTGGTAAACCCGGGTCCCAACTTCCTTCCGTCTCTACAAATGGGCATGAATGAAGTGTCCCACTAACAACGTGATGGCAGGTTACTCAGGGATAGACGAGACATTACTCGAGTCAGAGAAATGCCGGTGTGTTCATTCACGTCCGACTGTGGCTCTATATCTTAGCTCTCAGCCCAGAAAAAAAGGGCAGGTGTTCCATTTCAATCAATGGGGTGTAACAAAGCTGGATATAGGAGTGGCGGGAGCATTTCTCCCATGTTCTAAATGAGTCTGTGGAAGTCCCAAGAGTGTCTTAGGTTGGCTTGCATCATAACCCTGTCTAAAGGAAGATATACAACTACATTGAAGTCAGTCTCCTAGATCTTCTACCTTCTAATCATCTATGACCCTCCACCCCTGCCCCCCAGGTTCCATTTATGGGGAGGGTAAAGTACTCTCTGGGATGGGGTCAAACATTAATTATGCCACAGTAGTCAATGAACTACTGACTAACCCCTCCATCACTAGTGTTCCGATTCTGGGATGCCAATGCTTGGTTTTGGGGTGCAGGGAGGAGAGATGGCCTGCAGCAACAAAGAGTTTAGGTGCAGTACTTGGCCTGCTACTCTTGAGCCCTAATTCCCTCCAGGACCTCCGATTGACCAAGACCGAATGAGCAGAAGTCAGGCCAGGTGGAGAAATTGGGAAATGACCAGGCTCCTCGGCTGCAGTCTGCAGCAAGAAGAAACCACAACTGATGTTCAGTTGTGGCTCCTAGGCGGTACATTAGTGCCCCCTACTAAGATGGAAATATCAGTAGTGTGTGTTGAGAGCAGGATGGCAAACTGATGGCAGAAACTATATCAATATCTGTTCTTAGGTTACTTTGCTTTGGCTCACAGATTGTGCTACAATTACTTTGGATATATAGATTTGGTTAAAGAAGGTGCTTTAGCACTATTTAGCTTTGGCTAGCGCTTTACGCCTTCACGCACCAGAGGTTTTCTATGCATGTGTATAGGGGCACACTCTTTACTGAGCTGCACCTTTGTGTTCTGAACTACTGGGCTAGTACATGTTCCATTTCGAACATGGTTTTAACTGTTACAATATCTGTGATACTAATGTTGCCATATATCTGGTGACCTAGACTAAAGAACCACACATGGTTTTTGTTTAGGTTATATCGCATGTGGCTAATCATCTCCAGCTCCTGCAGGAAGGCTGAAGGTACTCAGTCTGAGAGGAGGACCACCTTTAAAGGGGAGAACACCTTTGTTGAGGGTAAGATGTGAAACCGCCCCCATGACTCAATAATATATGTTACCGACTTAGCCTTCACTTGGAGCTCACTTTGCTCTCCTCGTCTTTCCTCCCCCTCCCGCTTTGTATTCCCTACAGGCGGGTCCTCAAAAACAAACAGCCAGATTAAGCTGCATTTAAAATCTCAAAAACAGCAGACCACTCAATATCAGCTGTTCTATCCCTGATGAAAGTGGTGTTAATGCCTGGATACCACTGAGCGGCTCATCTTTGTACTGTGTCTGTGCAGAAAATTGACTAAAACTGAAGACCCTGTGCCAGACCACAGTTTGATCTCTCCATAGAACAACAGGAAAGACCAAGATTTCTGAACACTCTGCGTTTGAAGTTCAAGAGAAGTAAAGGATACTTCACGCATGGGGATAGAGGAGAATTTATACCAGAACTCCGGTCCACCCATTACATTTTAACTACACTCACCTACACACACCACGGTCTCATGGTATGAAGGTTATGGTACCAACCAGAGACCTGTGGGTTTTTAAAGAATATCTGCCCTCCATAGAAACTGAATAAAGCTGAAAAAAAAAATTCATTTGGAAGACAGTCTTTATATGATAAAATGGCAACAAAACGCAACCAAATAATGGTCTCTTTGAAAATGATCTAAAAACAAGATCATCATGTGAGACTAGTATGACTAAGGGAAGATTCGGGTGTTAGACTACCCTTCAGGTCCAGCACGTGGCTATCCGCGCATTATAAATAACCAATCATAAGTAGTGGTTATGCCCATACAGAGGTACTTAACATGTGCAAAGCGCACGTTCACCCATGAAAGGGCATCTTGTCGCTAATAACAGATGTTCGTTACCCAACTTAAAATGGAACTCATTTGATGGACCTTGGAAGGATGAAGGGCTGAATGGACATGTTGGCATTCCAACCTGTGACCATGAGGTCAAACACAGCCCCTGTAGTGGATGCATTAGTCACTGAGGCACAGACAACGGGTACAAGTACAATGTTGCGCAAATCTGTTTTAAGGATTAACCCAAACCCTGTGACATAATATTAGTTTCATTTCAAATTCATATCTCATAGGGATAAAGATCTGTCCACAGCACATTTTGAAAAATGTCAATACTTTTCAAAAAAGTATTTATATTCCATTTTGAAAAAAAATTACTTTCCGCCTAAAACACGTTTCAACGCCTAGATTCTTTTTCAAATTTTGATCAATTTGCTGTGAACAGATATGTAATTATACGAGATAAGTGAATGTGCGATGAAACTGATATGCAACAAGGTTTATGTTCATCAGAAGAACATACAGGCACGGCAGTACACATGCAACTAACAGTTGTATGCCTTGCATTGTATGTATTGGATTTATTTGGAATGTATAGTATAGAGTTGAACACAGAATGGGGATTTCAGATTGCTCCTAATAAGAAGGCACTGGAGTTCCACTCCTAGCGCTTCCCATTTTATTTCCCTTGGTATCCATTTCCTGCTAAAAAGTGAAAACGTCTCAAAACAATGGACAATTTCATTGGCAGACTAGTAGTTCGTTTGAAATGCTTTCTACAAAAAAAAAAGTTTTTTTGTGAAAATCGGAATCCACAGTAAACAGTGCTTGTTCTCTTCCCTCAAGAACTTGACATACACATAAATGTTTCCCATAGCACCTTTTGTCCACTTTCTTCTGAAGCACAATGTTGAACACAGTTGTAGTGAAAAAAGAGAAATACATAGACAGGGCTGAGATGACTGGCTCAGCTCTAGTTTGACTCGTGATAGCTGGCGTAAAGCCGAGCCAGTGTCAGGCACGTGCTTGAGCCGGTATAGACACTTCACTGGCTTGCCCAAATCATCTTCAGTGCCACAATTCATGTTGGCTTCTAGGTGGAGCCTTAGCACCCAAGATCATGGTGCTTTAGTGCACAATTTGTTTCAGCTCACAGGTGGTGCATTAGTGAGGCCAATGGAGAGTACATCGTTTTGGCACATAGGAGGCACTGAGGCACAACCATTTGTTTTGTCTCGTTGGTCGTGCTTCAGCACCTTTGGGTGTTTACAGTGAACCCTGAACGAACAAGGAGAATGGTGGGACTGCTTAGTTCCTCCCATGGGGATGCTCCTTTGCCCATTCAGGCTGCCTTCTCTGCCAGGGTCGTGGGATGCAGTCTGCACAGCAGATGCCTTTCTACCTGGGTCGTGGGAGGCAGTCTGCACAGCCGACGAAGCGCAAACTGTTGACTTTGCCACACTCATTTTAATTCGCTCTGCTTTGAGTACTTGCTGAAATAGAGTACATTAATTGTCAGGGCTGGACTGAAGCACACTTACAACAGTAGGGTGTATAAAGCCCCCTGAAGATCACCCTCAACCCCCATTAACAAGGTGCTTGCACCTGTAACAGTTTCACAGTATGCCATTTTTCCCCCTGGCCTCTAACTCCAGTCCATAACTAGGTCTTTAGACCCCATAACGGTCATTTTAGGGGTGTATTTAAGCTAGCAAGGGCTTTAGTGATAGGACTTTGAGATCAATTAGAAGATCAACCTGCCTAGGAATGTGTGTAGCGCTTGCATCTACTATCCTCCTCTTTTCTGAAACCAGTCATGTGTTTATGTTCAATATTGTATGCTTAAAAATACTGAGCAGTCTATGTGTGTAACCATACACAGTGAGTAACTACTCTGTTGAAACTAAATAAAACTTGCCATTTGTAAGGAAATGGATCAAGTTGCCACCGTTGGTTACACATTCAGTTGGAACTTTTTTGCCAAAGATTGAGTCAGGTAGAAGGGAGAGAAATGATGTGCTATATTCGGTCAATACTTCACCAAGGAAGTTCTGAGAATGTATTTCTAAATAAGTAATTTGCTTTCCTGGCGGGGCAACTCATGTTTTTGACTAACTCCAGCCACCTTTGCTTCTGTGTGCGGGGCACAGCCCTAGTCTTTGGAGCTCACCTTTTGAGTTTTAATTAAATGTATAACAACCTTTGCAAGGCAAGAATCTTTTACTCTAGTAATTAACATGTTGGCCCTTTTCTTAATGGATGTGAATGGTGTGACTATCCTTAATGTGATAGCTTTAGGAGGAGGGGGTCTTTACCAAGTGGTAAAGCCCCTGTTCTGAGCTTCATTAGCTGAGAGGCAGCCACAACCCCCCTGTGCCCCCCCCCCCACTGTGTTCCAATAATGGACTAACTGCAGAGAACACAGCACCAGCCTGAGTTGGTCTTCCCTGTTGATGAACAGGAGAACAGCATCATGGTGATAGAAAAGAGGATACAGAATATGCAGAGTCCCGTTAGATCTGCCAAGTGAATCATGGAGACATGTCAAAGATGCAGGGGTCTGAGCATCAGTGTCGTAGGTAACTGAGCAATTGACAGTCATAAAATACAAAATCAAAGTACAACCTGTTACAAAGTTCATTGCAATCACCTTCAGGTTTAAACGCCATGCTGTATAACATGAGGTCGTTATGCTGCTAAGAAATTCACCATATGGCGATTAAGACCCCAAATTGTTGCATGTTCGGAGTTGTAGGGAAAACGACTACAAGAACATTCAGAATCAGTGGTCTGGCATGCAGAGTTGTAGTGAAAACAAAAGAAAAGGATGCACTAGGGCACAGAGTTTCTATCACTCTGCTACAAGGTACCAATCAACAATTACTTACCTTTAGGTACCGAAAACCAGGATAATTAAATACAAATATCTTCTTACAAGTCCATATTGATTTTTATTTTTTGGTGATTCATTGATTGGGGAGGGGGGATAAATCAGACTTCAAGAAGGTAAGCGTTATTCCGAATAATACAAATAAATGCACATAACATGTTCACAAAATTCAGCAAAATTGTGCTGCATCAGGTGTACCCCCATTTCGAGTTTAAAGTTAACAGGTGCGCTTAAAAGGATAACTGCTGAAGCCAACCTTCTGTTTGTGACTTCAATGACCAATGAAACTTAAGAATGGCACTTTGGGAAAACTGTAGCTAAAGCATAGCCAGATGGAACAAGTTTCCGCAGACTCCGTGCAGTGTGGAGTTGTGCGGTGACTTCAATGCAGTTTTAAGCCTACTTTACTGCATACAATTTCACCACTTCAAAATCCGTTCCCCCTGCTTCCTTATGCTTCATAATCGCTTACTAGCTTGTATACAATGCAGCAAAAACATAACACGCCAACTACGTGATAATGATCCAAATTCCGCGGTTTCCTTAATGTGCCTTTGGGTGCCAATCTGATGTGGTTTCCAGGTCTTCGATAGAGTGTCTTTTACCATCAAATGTTTTACTTGATACAATAAAAGGTATCAAAACTTGGATTTAGTGTAAGCTCATACACACAAAGTGATGTTACAGATTGAAACAAATGGAATTATTCAAGTAGTCACATGCTATTTTCATGATTAATTCTACAAATGGTCAGATAAAAGTAGATTGCCGTTTCAGCAAAATAGGGTTTCTTCATTTCACAACCACACCTTCAGAACAAAGGAGAAGTGTAGTGTCAACAGTACACACTAGGTCAGCACCCTGAACATTAAAGTCGAGCCTCAAGTGTTACTCGCAAAGGATTTTATAGCGGAAAGGCCAAAATGGCTTACTATCCTGGAGCCAGGATGCCAACTCTGGCACACATCTGCACAAAGCTTACTCTTCTTTAGGCTATAGTGACATTTCTTTATAACTTCACCATCTCGCCACTATTTTCGGCCCAACATATCTCTGATACACGATGGGTACAAACAACCATCCGAGGCCTTATCATTTGTCTAATAGGTGTCATTCAAAGGTGTGGGAGGAGAAAGGGTGTTAAAGAACCCGCACCTGTATGCACTTGCCCTAGTCACAAACTCACTGCAAAGAGTAGTTCACGCACACAGGGGCACCATGCGGCTGTGGTTCTACGTAATATCAATGGGCACGCATTTGACAGCCTACACGGTCTACCTCTAACATACTGAAGACCAGGTTATGAGCCTGGTGAGCATTTATATGTTGTTGCATAAGTTTATTCGGATCACAGAACAAATCCATTAAATATACAATACAGAAATGATAAAACATTAAAAGCAATTAAGAAAGACATTAAGCAATCAGATAGAATAAGATCATGTTTGCAATTTCCTGACTCTCAGTGCTCGTAATATATGATCGAGCCCATGCTACTTTCCTTTTTCAGCTTGCAACAGAAACAATAGAGCAGTTTGAGGGGGTGTAAGGTTTGCATCGTTTAGGACTGGCACAATGGTTTGGTTTCTAATGTGGCCCTACGCTGGGCAAAGCAGAATAAAATTAGTAATGGCCTCCGTAGCGTAGTCATAGTGGACAGTTTGGCTCTTCAGGAAACCCACACCATTGCACTGTGTCAGCCCTAAACAGAAGATGGTTCAAATGGGCCCTCGTGTTAGCCCCTCTCTCTCATCTCCAATTGCCAAAGGTGCGATAGGGCTGTATACCATCAGCACTGCTTATTTGAGCTATTTTTCGGTTTGTCCTAACCTGCAATCCCTAGGTCTTGCTCGGAGCTTTAAAAAATGTTACAAAGCATTGCTTCTCCTGAACCAAGCCCAGGGACTGCATCTCTCCAGCACTGAAATCCCTCCACAGGCTCCCTCTGGCTGCAAGAATCAAGTTCAAAATCCTCTGCATTGTCCACAAGGCTTTATGGGGCCTGGGTCCAAAATACCTTCAGCTATCCCTCCACAAATACCTCCCCCCTCTTGAGCTCTTCGCTCCTCTACGTCCAACTCCCTCAGGAATTTTCCAAAGAAACGAGCTGGGGGTAGAGCTCCATCTTCGGCTGGGGCCACCCTCTGGAACAGCCTCCCTGCCACTCTAAAACTTGAGGAGAACCATCTCCGGTTCCGTTCCGGAAGCACCTCAAGACCTTCCTCTTTTCTTCTGCCTTCACTCCCCCTCTCCCCTGGGGATCATATTGATATGCTGTAGTAAATGGGGCTTGTGATTCTGAACCCTCACCAGACCCCTTCTATCGATGCCTTTACAAGGATTAACATGCCCCCACAACATTGGCCGCATTTGTCCTTAGAAGCAGCCACTGAGAAAGCACTAAAGCCATCCACAAAAAGCTCTCTTTCGGATTCCACCCAGGTTTCCTGCACGAGTACATCAAAGGATTTTAAAAACAAAATAGTATCAGCATCCTGGAATTTTCACTTTGCGCCAGTTATCTTCCATGAGAATAAAAATAATTCAGATCAGTTTTCACAGGGCTCACCCCTCCCACCACAGAACCAATATCTGTCAACCTCACCGGGTATACACTATGGTGCCTAAGCTGGCTTTGATTAATTCAGTTTCTCTCCTCAATGGTCGACAGGGCCTCATATCGGTTCTCGACCATAACAGTCCCTCTATTCAGTAACAAAGGTTTGGGTGTGGACTCTATACATATTGGAGGTGTCCTAGCGGATCTATGTGATCACTGCGTTTTTTTTAAAACCCCTTAACACCACGTACATATGCGGGCGGGAGACCCCTGCATCCCCCACATAATAATAGATCATACCACCCCCACATATATATGTGGTGTAAGGGGGGGGGTCTAAAAAAATAAATGAAAAAAAAAAGTCGTCCTAGCGAGTGCTGAATTAGATAAAGACTCCCCCTCTCTCATCGCATGCCCTCCCCTCCCTAAAAAATGGAACAACAGGTACTGAGTTGGATTACACAGTGCATCCGGGGAATAAAAATAGGACAAAAGGCAATAAACTGCTCCCGAATTCCTCACTTTGGGGACAGGGGGGTCCTCCTTCTGGAAAGGTTTGAGTTTGTCAAATAGGACAGCAGTGAGGGTCTGGCCAAGGTAACAACCACACAATCTCCCACAATGTTTTTCTGTGAGCGTGAACATGAAAAGGGGGTTGCCCCAAATGTGGTACAGCTAGTGCGGGGGGTCTCTAAACATTTCACACAAAAAAAGTACACAAGCTGTAAGAAGTCAATTCAAAGAAAAGCTACTAAATTAGTTACCTTAGTATCCAACAAATGGATATCCTAACTTGAAACCTCCCGGAATGTCCAAGAGAGACATAAAGCAATGCAAAATCAAATCCCACACAACTTATTGATAAAAATGTGTTACAATTTTTACTACACAAAGGGGAATACATATAACCAATACACATCCTCCTAAACCTTTAACAAGAATGTGGTAGGAGTATTTGCAACGGATGCATGAAGACAAAACAAAAAGTCAGCTTTTTTTGGTCAATGTCCTAGTTTGCCATAAGAATGGACCATATGCTTGAAATTTTGTGCTTAACACAAATGCTTAAATGTGCCTAAAACAAGTGCATAAAGACAACCAAGTACAACTTCTTGGTAGTGCAATTCTGCCAATTGTGCAGAAATATTTTTACGTAAACATTTTACTTTGTTCTAGTGCAGAAGTCGAGGTCTCGAACAAAAAATGATGTCGTGAAAAACAGACAAAGAAATACATTTCAACAAAATGAGACCACTGTTACGTTTCGGCGGGCCACCTGTAAGGCCTATTTAGAGAACCGCCTTCCTCGGGGCTGAGTAACTGATGGTAATCCCTACGGGGAAGCAGACAAAACAATCCATCACATATAAATATGTACATAGAATAATAAATAAAACACAAAAATGACACTGTGGCTTGCTGTATGTCTCTCAAACACATGACCTGGGTATATCAAGTATAGGGGCCCTAACTACTCAGGCCAAACAATTGTAGAATAAAACAGACTACTGATTAGGGTCTACCTAAGAGAGTAACCTTACCCAAAATAAATGTGGGTGGAATTCATCAAGGGCAGAATTTCTAGATGCAAAGTTCAACCTCAGGGTGAAGCGTGATGCAGCAGGAATTGAGGTAAGTCATCACTAGAAGTCAAATGATTGTAAAAATTAGCGCTCATAAACGTAAAATGCTTGCAGAAACTGCCATAGGAAGTATTAGAGGCAGAAAAGTGGGAAAGAGAAAAGGATTACAAAAATTATACCTGAATGTGAAGGTCTGTTGAATCCTCACATCATGGCAACAGACATAGAAAAATCAAAGCCAGTATCTAGATTACAAACTTCGGAACAAAGGAAGAAGAAGAACTGCCACGAGTCGCTGGCAAATGAATGTCCAATAAAGGGACGATAATTCGGTAATGAATACCTAATCTGCACAAGAAAAGCAGAAGCAACGAAGAAAAAACATACGGAGGAAACAGAACAGAGAAAACCCCATGATTAATGTCAGGTTTAAGAAACTTGAAATGGCTGAATTAAAAAAAATAAATAAAGAGCATCTGTATTGAAGAGCTCATCAAAATCATGCATCATATTCAAACGTACATGGGGTGCATGAGTTAGTGAAAACGGGATGCATGCACAAGAACAATGTTGATTAATGGCCCCTTTGGAGTGATGAAAGTGAAATAGAGTGAAATAGTATCGTAATAAAAAGGCGCTCGTCAGCTTCATGCATCGTGTTAAACCGTACATGAAGTGCATGAGTTTATAAAGAAAATGCATGCACAGAGAGAAAGTTGATAATTGAACCCGTTAGAGTGAAAATGAAATCATATCGTAATGAAAAAGCATTACGGACTTAGAAGCTTACTGAGAGTACGGACGGACAAAGAATTATAGCCTGTACCGAAGTTGACAGGGGAAGTGCCTGCATGCGTCTGGCAGAGAGGCCTCAGCTGCAGAATAGCTTATGTTAGGGCTGGCAGCGTGGTGACGCCTCGAGGGGGAGGAGACGCGTAGGCGTATGGAAAGCCTCACGTTGACAAGGCTGACACACCTCCGTAACTATTGGCTTACAATATGCAGCCAACCATCTTGGGTATGACAAACCCAACTAGGCAAAGAAGGCCATGAGAAACGGAAACCGGACTTGGAGCCTCACAGAGTGCGAAGCACATGAAGCAGCCGGACAAAGCAACGAGCATGAAGCGAAAACAATGCGCGTCATGCCAAGATGGCTAATGTAATGTGCGCCAAAGAAGTGTGATCTACCTAATGTATTAAACATGCTCTGCTGGAATATGAGTAGACACCTGAGAAATGGAGCAAATAACGGGTCCTGAAAGAATAAAGGAAAAGCTACAACCAATAAAGGCTGCCTAATTATGTGTTTGTCATGCTTAGCTGGAATATGAATGGGCACCTACAGGATCACACACATTACTGGTCCTGAAAGAGATGAGGAAAAGCCACAAACTCTGTTTGAGCTGGTGTTCTTGCAAAATTCGTATTGAAAACCGGAAAGGCTACGGTTAATAGGACACTGAAGCCTATACATCTCAGTTAGAAGTGTTGGATGCTGAGATGTCAAGGATGAGGGGGTGTGGCTGCATCATAAAAAATATATAATAAATAACTGCGTCATAAAGGTGAGATGAATTCCTCATTTAAGCCATGCACATGAGTACCCAATCGGAAAATCCATCTCGCCTCCCTGTCCAACAGACTTTTATGTATGTTACTGGAATTTTTGACTGTTTCCAATACCCACCATAATACATTATTGGGTGAGTGATTGGCAGTCATGTAGTGGTTAACCAGGGGTGCCGTAACCACTTTGCATCGTATGCGTGATCGATGTTCCGCAATCCTGATGTGCACTGCTCTGCTGGTTTGACCAACATACCGAAGCCCGCACGGACATTCAATGCAGTAAATCACGTTTTTGGTTTTGCAATTGGTCAGGTTAGGAAAAGTCCATACCCGGTCATTTATTTTGAAATCTTTCATTTTTCTTGTAAAGGGGCTGACACTGCATGAGCCACATGTGTAATGGCCCTTAACTGAACACAGGTCCCATAGACGAGTTTTAGGTTGATTCTTGCTAAAGCTGGAATGTATTAGTTTGTCTCGAATGTTGGAAGCCCTTTTAAAAGCAAACCGAGGTAAAGGTTCACCCGGAAGATCCAGCCTAATTATGTCCCAATGTTTTAGGATAAGTTTCTTGATACGAAAAGCTGAAGTGCCGTGTGTAAGAACACAAGTCATGTTGTTGCTCTCGGTTTGAGGTGTTTTGGTAGTGAGTAAGAGAGCACGATCCGTGCATCGTGCCCGTTTCCTAGATCTCTTAATGAGGGTTTTGGGATAGCCTCTCTCGCGGAGTCTAGTATCCAGTTCATCCGCTTGTTGGTTAAAATCATGAATATCAGTACAGTTCCTTCTTACGCGGAGATACTGCCCGTACGGAAGGTTGTCCTTGAGGTGCCGAGGGTGGTCACTTGTGTAGTGTAATAATGTATTTCTGGCACTAGATTTTCTGTGTAGGCTGCATTTAAGCTGGCCATTTTGATGCCCAATGGTTAGGTCAAGAAAAATGACTTGGTTGTTGGAATGTTCAAGTGTAAATTGAATATTCGCATCAATCTGGTTCAGTCAGGAAAAGAACTCTAAGAGTTCATCCTCTGGTCCTTCCCAAATAAAAATGATGTTGTCCAAGTACCGCTTCCAATGTCAGATAGATTTTTGGAAAGGATTGGATTCGCAAAGAATGTGTGCAATTTCAAATTTAGCCATGAAGAGAATAGCCAAACTGGGTGCGAAAGCCGCACCCATGGCGGTTCCTTTTATTTGTAGGAAGAAATCCCCATTGAACTCAAAATAATTTTTACATAGTGCTATTTCCATCAATTCTAAAATAAAATTAATTGGCACTCTCTGTTGGGTATTGGATTCTGTCAGTAGTTCCAGCATGCATTCCAATGCATTCCAATGCTGGTGTATAAAGAGGTTATGTCCATTGTGACTAAGATCTGCTTGTTAGGGTCGAATTCCAGATGTTCGAAAATTTTAACAGTGTTCATAGTATCCCGTCGATACGTACTTGTTTTTGTGCTCAATGGTTTGAGAAACGTATCAATAAATTTGCATAGCGGTTCAAGTAAGGTGCCAGCCTGAAACTATGGGACGTCCAGGTGGGTTAGTGGTATTTTTGTGTATCTTAGGAAGTGCATAAAGGGTTGGGGTGCGACCTTGGCTAGTTGTTAAGAAATCATATTCATTTTCCGTGATCCAGTTGCGATCAAACACATATTTTGCTACTTGGTCAATTTCCACTTTGATGTCCTTCGAGGGATCTTTTTTCAATTTTTTTGTAGCTTGCTGGATCATTCAATAAGTTGTTAACCATTTCCAAATATTGGGTGTTAGTCACAACAACTATCCCGCCTCCCTTATCTGCGGGCTTGATCACAATGGCATCATTGGAAGCTAATTCTGTAAGGGCTTGGTTTTCTTCTAAACTCAAATTGTGCTTGATATGAAATCTGTTGTCTGAAGATTTTAGGTTAGATAAGTCCTTGAGAACCATTTTCTCAAATGTCAAAATTTCCTTAGGCACTTGATTGTCCTGCGAAGTGTCTGTGCAGCCCACCCCACTCTTCTAGCCATTAAAATGGACAGTGGGTCAACGTTGGCCCCCTGAAGATTACGATGTATCAAATGGCTGGCCTTATGGGCGACTGTGGGTTTGATATTCCCCATTGGTAGCACAGGAACTACCACTATCACGTCCAGCGGGGGGAGGGCGCGTCCCCAAACCTTGTGTTTTCTTAGATCAATGGTGGATGCTTGGGATAACGAGTCATCTGCCTAAGCCTCCCCCTTCACTGATCTTGGGACCCCTCGCTGGAAAGGCCACGCCGTAGAGCTGCTGGGGGGATCCTGGAGGGATATCTACCTTAACAGAGTACTATCGTGTGGCCCAAGGAGCTATTCCTTGATGTAGATGGGACTCTAACCCTAGTGTCCTGTGCTATGCAAACCCACTTGGGACCACACCCTGAATCAGCTTGTTCACCTTTAAAGACAGCCAGTTTGATCGACCTAATAGAATTGTCGATGAAGGCCAGTGAGCCCATCACCACTTTTTTTTTAAATGAGATTAGCGAGTTCAGCACTGGTTGCAATTTTTCCTCAAACAAATCCTCCAATCGCTTGAACTTAAGTCAGTACTTTTCTGAGCTGATGTACCAAGTATTGTGGCCTCCTCTACCATTGGTGGTGGCAATATGCGTTTCTGACCTGGCAAAATAATCTTGCCAGCACATAAAGGATTTTTTGGTCCGATGGCTGGATCTGTGAGGAGAGAGCTATCAGTTGGCCTGTGTGCCTTTCTTCCCCGACCAGCCAGAGAAAGCAGCAGGAGGGGCACAGCCATCCACATTAACACCAAAGGTTGCTGCTTCAATGGCACGTTCGGTGAATATAATGTGCGCCTCAATCTTCTCCGCCATCTCCTTCAGGTATACATCTAGGGATGGGACCGATGGGCCCCTTCTGGTATTCTGGACATTGCGGAATTTCTTACAGTTATTGGCCATATGCCCCTCATTGGCTTTAAGTATGACCATGGTTTCGTTTAACTGCCAATAGAAAGGCAAACCGGCCAATAAAGGTGATATCTCCGCCCACTTTCACCAGTGTCAAGTCCTAGTCGTTAGGAGTGTGGAAAGAAAATGTAAGCAGGGGTGTTTATATATGCAACATTCGAGACCTAAAATCAGTTAAAATCTAATTGGCCAAGAAAAAAAAATGAAAAAGAAAAGTTGAACAAGTCCAAGTTGCAAAACCACGAGACCCTTATTAAGTTCATGCGGGGCGAGGAACGCCCAACAGCTGAAGCGGCTGCCAGAGTCTGACTCCCCCACCTCCAATGCGTGGGAAAGTGTCTAAGTTTTCAGGTTTCAGGTAGTGGTGCAAACGTCCAAATGTGCAAATGCATCTAAACCAATCCCCCAGCAGTCACAACAGTTGCACCATGCTGCCAAAGAATACAGCAACAGCCTTAAAACACCCCAGCCTCCAAACCTCATAGCCAGGTGAGTGCAGCTCCCGGCTACTAGTCCGGTCCTCACGCTCTGTAGTTCATAGCTCATTCATAGCTCACGGATTGTATGTGGCTTAAAATGCTTGCTCCAGAGCTCTCAAATTCCCTCCACATACGCCAATAGCACAGGTAAAAATGCAGGCAGTAGTACCAGCAAGCTAGATATCAGTCTCCCCAACTTGCGGGCTGCGTGTCGGGCGTGACAAGCAGTTATGTTGGTGGAAGGGAAACAGTTTGCCAGGTGCCAGTTGAGGCAGAGCAGACCAAGGATTCCAAAAGATTAAATAAGGTGCTGTCAAGTTGGCGTGATCAGCACACCCCAGTTAGCCGACGCCTCCATGCCTCAACAGGGAAACAGCCTGCTCTGCCAGACGCTCCACTCTTATGTTTTAATGGCGTTTCCTGCTTGTTCGTACAACAAATGTGATGATTAAACAGTACATTTAACACCCAAGCCAACAATTGGACTTGTAATGTTTCAGAGGATGCATAGTGTGTTGCAGATATACCATTTACAGCATAAGCACTACGTACAGTAGCTCTTCATAATCTCGAGTCCCAAATTGAGTCATAGTAGCATTACAGGGGATGGGCGATTATGCCATGTGTTCCCCTATGATTTTCAAACACAGAATTATTTAATGAAAAATCTATTGATCCCCATGTGCCAAACCCATCTTACCACTGTTACAGCAGAATACTGAAAAACACAGATAACCCCCTCCTACAACAGGTTATATTGTTGTATCCCTCAAAACAGCTCCAAGTGCAATTGACATACAGTATTTTGACACAGGACTGCATATTTGTCGCTGGCCCATTTTATTCAATAACTACTGGACAGGTGATGAAACATCTGGGCGTGCAAAGGTTTTGCTTAATCAATGCTCAGTGTTCAAAACCTAAACCAGATCACCAAACATACACACGAGGCAAAACATCCAAAAAAGCTGTTTGTGCATCCAAATTGACCCTGACATATTAAGGTTTCCCATTGCAGAACGTAGATTACAGGTCCCAGAATATGCGAGGCATACTGCCATAAATTACACAGCACAAATCTTGTAGGTTTCAAGGAGCATCCCACTTAAATAACAAGTTCAAGAGTGCACTATATACAATACATTAATTCCGGGACAAGTGAACAGACTTCTTTGAGCCATTTTGATTTGCGTTTCAGAATGAGACTCTTATGCTGCAATTTAGGCATCCAATACTTGACACTAACAAGCTGCACTTCTCAATTAACCTACCATCCGACTTCCTAACCGCACCAGGTTCTTCAAATATTACTGTTGAGCTGAAGTGGCCCTTCCTTCCACCACCCTTTTCATACCCGAGTGCAGAGGCCTACATTTTTTGCAGCATCACAGAATCGTACCTGTGACTTGGAAGGATGAGGCAGAGGAAAAAACACTAGAGTATGGATCTTTTGATAGAGATGGAAATCTGAAACCACCTTCGGGACGAAGGATGTTCGCGCTCTCAACGCTACCTTCTCTCTGGAGAAAACCAAATAGGGAGGTTTAATAGATAACACTTGGAGCTTACTCAGCAGTTTAGTGGAAATTATGGCAACAAGGAAAATGACTTTAAGAGTAAGCAATCCAAGTGAACATGAATGCAAGGGCTCAAGCGCAGTACCCAGAAGGCACAGTAACACGAAATTCAAATCCCACGCCGGAACCACAAACTGGAGTGATGGAAGTGAATTACACAATCCCTGAAAATATTGCAACAATGGGAATTGTTAAGGACCTTGCTCATGTGACCTTTTGAAGACCGTGGTAGCAGCCAGGTACCTTTTGCAGAGCCGATCTGCAGGCCCATCTGGGTCATGAAAATAAAAAAATCCAAAACTGTGGATACACGAAAGGTGAAAGGGTCCCCTTCGACTTGCAGAGCAAATCCACTCCCCTCAGGGATGTTCCTTTGGTGGGGGCAGATGGACATGTACAGCAACTCTGGGTATCATGTTCTCACAGCCCAGTCTGGGGCGATCAAAATAAATGTGGACCTGAAGAAGTGCGGTCTCCAGAAACCCAGTGCAAGGACTGGGTGACGTCCAGGATGCCTAATTATGGTCGCACACCCAGTTGAGCATCAGTGCATCCCCAAGAGCTCCCTGCTGAGGAAATTCCCTGGAGCGGAACTATAAGCAAAGAGGTCCACCTGAGGAGTCCCCCAGCAGGAGAAGATCTCCCCCAAAACTTCCTTGCAGAGCTCGCACTCATGGGAGGCCAAAATCGGTCTGCTCAATCGTAGGGGGTTAGACTGCACATTGCTGACCCTTTGATGGACGTCTGCATGACCCAATGTCTTATCTGGAAGTATCGGTATCTCTCCGATTCTTCCAAACCAAAATCGTCCTTGCAATGGGAGAATAACTTAATCTCAGTTCCCCTGAACATATGCCGAATATTTAGGCAACCCCCTCCTGCCATGGCCCAAAGCCCCTTTTCCCATGGCCTGGGGTAAAACTTGGATTGTCAAAGATTGGGGTGAATGGTAACGGAAATGTAGTAATTTGGGCCCGCCTTATCAATTCATCCCAGGAGTCGCCTCCCACCGTCAGTATCTTACTATAATACATATTTTTGGTCTATCTCCCTTTGGTTTCACAGTACTTTCTCAATATTTGCCCCTACTTCTGCCCTATCCATTGCCCTCTATATTTTCCTGATCATCTTTCAACCAATCCCTCAATACCCTTATTTGTGCTGCCATGAAATATATTTTCAGGTCCGGATCCCCCATCCCTCCCCCATTTCTCAGCATCATCACCTTTCTAGCCATCCTGGGTTTTTTATTATTCCAAATGAATCTCTGAGTGTTTTTGGACTGCTAAAAAAAAAAGGGGGACATGGATAGGGAGTTATGAAATACAGCAACTGTGGTAGAATTGCCATCTTTAACACATTAATTCTGCCCATCCAGGTTATCGTTAAGGGTCCCCAGTCCTCCAGCTTATTTCCAATTGCTTGTAGCAAGTGCGTGTAGTTGACCCAAAAGAGTTCCTCCACTGTTTTAGCTAGCTTTATTACGTAGCTACGTTATGTACTTCTCAAACAATTTATATGGAATCCTGCCCTTGAGCCCCTCCTCGGTCTCTTTTGGTATGGCAAGGTTCAGGATTTCCTTTTTTTGGGAGTTTATTTTTAATCCTGCTACCGTCCCAAAGCATTTGGTCTCTCTCGCCATTGCTCTCAGGCAGCCCTCTGGGTCCCTCAAGGTCAGTAGCATATCGCCTGCAAATGCGGCTACCTTATGAACCCTTCCCCCGAATGTTATCCTATCAATCTCACCATTTGCTCTTATTGCTTCCAAAAGTCGGTCCAAATAGATAGCGTAAAGCAAGGTGGAGAAGGGGACAACCCTGCCTCATACCCCTTTGGACCTTAATGGGGTTGGATTAGTGGCCATTTATTGCGATCAATGGAGATGGGTTCTGGTAGTTGGCCTTCATCATTGTTAGGAATTTCTCCCCAAAGCCCATCTGCTTCATTATTATGAACAAGAACCCCCACTTCATCCTGTCAAAGGCCTTTTCTGCGTCCAAGGCTACTAAAATCGCTGGGATTCTCTTTTTGCTGACCTTTTGTATGAGGTGGACTATCCTCCTTGTGTCATCACTGGTCTGCCTGCCCCTGATAAACCCTGACTGATCTGGGCTAATTATGCTTGGAAAGATTTGACGCAGGCGATCCAGATCTTCGCACCCACATTGATTAGAGCTATTGGCCTGTAAGAGCCGCATTCCATCGGGTCTTTACCTTCTTTTGGGAGGAGGACTACCTTTGCCTCTTCCATGGTTGCTGTTGTTCTTCCCTTACCCCCTCCTCCCACCCCCCATTTCATTGAATAGTGGAACCAAATATGAAATAAATGTTTCCCTGAACGTTTTATAACATTCTGTGATTTGCTGAGCTACATAATTCTGTATAGAACCTTGAGAACGCCTGAACAATAGCGTTGTGTCCGTACTGGCCCGCCCGCTCCCCTACCCCTCGCCCCCACCCTACCCTTCCACCTTTAATTGAACAATTATTTTAGCCTTCACTTCTCTTCTCAACATTCTGGCCAAAAGTCTTGGCCTTGATTTAGAATTTCTGTTTAAAAAACACCAATGATTATTCTGCTGCCCATGCCTGGGAAATTTACAGTTGGCCCTTTATTGCTCTGTACTGCTTTCTCATTTCCCCACTAGCTCCCATGCCCATCTTGGCCATTACCCTCTTTAATTTTCCTTCTAAGACTTTTTCTAGCAGCTTTAATTCCCTATCCCTGCGGGCCTTAATTGCGATGATTCTCCCCCAATACTTGCCTTGAAAGCGTCTCACCTCATTTGCCCTGATGTCTTAGCAAGTTTTGTTTGGGACAACAAATTGGCAAACTCCTCATTCAATTCCTACTATGAGATCCAAAGTATTCCGTAAAGCTATCAGCACTCCCTCCGTCCCTCTTATTCTTTTCTGTGGACTGGTAACTTTTGGAATATCTTTTCAACCTCAGGCGATCCCCATCTAGTGTCTGTACATGGGTTTCCTGCAGTGTAATTATATCTGGTCCCTCACTCCATATATATTTCTCCAATTATCTCCTCTTCAATGGAGAGTTTAATCCCTTTATATTCAGGGATACAATGCCCAAGTTGTTGAGACTATCCATTTTCAAAAACTTTTCTTGCTCCTCTTTGCTCCCTTCCCCACCTTTGTCAGGCTCCCTGCCCACCTCCTTCTCCTCTTCTCTCCTCTCCCTCCAAATCTCCCCCTCAGGAATTGAGCCCTCTACACACCCCAGCCTAACCCCAGGCAGGTTTTCCTTCCCACCATCCCCTCCCCTAGGGACCGCCTATGTTATTCCCTTTATTCGCCCTCCCCAGGCATAAAGCTTGTTTAGCCCTTTGTGCCTCGGTGACCTTTATTCATGGATCTGTCTATTACTGGGGATTGTCTCAGCAGAGTGCAGAGTATTTTATAAAATGTTGTGGGTAACCTGTCTGCCCTCAGCCACGACCGCCAGCAGGCGTGATTGGGTGGGCTCTGGGAGCTCTTGAAGGCCATCCTGGACTAGGCCCCATTGGACATCGCTGTAGCTTGCCAGGAGAGTTGTATTGTTTGCGATCCTAGTTGAATCGGCCGCAGAGGCAGTGATTTGTTTTCTGAGAGCATAACATTTCTTAAAATCCTTATCCGGAGGGGCTTCCGCCGTGGACAGTGGAACCCCCGCCCTCTTCCTAGTGGTGGCAACCACTAGGGGTTCCGGTGAGGCATGACAACATATGTAAGGTGGGTCGGAAGGAGATGGCCAGAATAATTTTTCAACCGCTCGTGTGAGGGACGGTAACAACAAAGAAGGAGCTAGGCGCTTCTTTATAGAATTGAGTAAAAGGGATGGCTTGACTAGTTGGAGGTTTCTCCTTGAGGATATGCTCAACAAAGTCAGAGTGGGAGGTTGCCTCATGTTTTGCAATCTCAAAATGATTGTCCGCTCTCTTTAAAATGGCACTAAATAACATTTGGTCATCCACAGGCGACGACTCCCTTTGTGGAGGAGAAGAAGGGGGATCTAGACAAATTATGTCTGGGTCAAGGGTGTGTGTTGGTGATAGCCAAGAGCCCTTATCCCCTGACTGATCCTGATCCCAGTCTGGGTCTTGGTCAGCTGTGTCCTGAGCAAATGGGCAAATGGGTTAATGTCCTCATAGGTATCATCCTGCTCTGAGACATCCAAGGTATCCTCTTGGTGGCCTTTTGCAGAGATTGGCAATGTCTGCAATTTATGTGGAATGGGGCAGGAGTCCTTTTGCCTAGGTCTTTTGGGAGTGATATATTTGTCTAAAAAGTCAATAAATTGGGAGAATTTGTCCATATAGTTTTCAAATCTCTCCCTAGTCCATAGGGAAGATGCAAGGGTCTGGAGATGGGAATGATTGCCCAGAAGGGGGAGATTCTCCCAACAAGGCCTTTGAGAGAGTTTGGCGACCATGTTGGCATTGCGCGCTTCTCCGACGATTCCGCTGAGGAGGCCTTAGGGGTTGTGTACTTAGGTATTTGTGGTGCGTGTGTGCTCTTGCCGCCGGGGTGTGAACTCCCCGTAACAGAGCTGGTGGCCTGTCTGTCGGGGACGGGCATTTGGGAGCCTGAAGGTTCCGCCAAAAGGTTGATGGATTCCGACTCGGAGCCATGGCTGCAGATGGATTCTCGTCGTCCGAAACGACAGCGCCGACGGGGGAATAGCTTTCGGCCTGCATAGCGTAGGCCGCACATCGTTTAGTCTGCCTGTCCTTTTCAGTCGAAAGAGCTTGCAGGACTTGCATGAGCACTCGCTGTGGTCTTGAGGCAGACACCGATTGCAACAGTGATGGGTGTCCTTCCAAGGAAAACTGCTGCTATACGACAGGCAAAATTTAAAGGGCGTCCTCTCCATAGCAGAGGGTGACTGCAGCCAGACCAAATAGAGAAAGAAGGCAAAAGGAAATGGATTCTTGGAGAAGAATAAACCCAGGGCCCCCCGCTCCCTACTGTAAGGGTCTGGCTGGAGGGCCATGGCCACGCGGTCGACAGTCGTCGAGCAGTTGTGGATGTCTTCGGCGGCAGGAAGTCCATGAGGCAGACGTCGAAAGATTGGTCGGGAGACTAGACGACCGTAGGTCGTGGGACAAAGTAAGCAATAATAACTCACATTAGGCGACCAACTAGGTTGGCGGAAAAAAAACAATCTGAGGGACCACGATGCGCAAGGGATTTTGGTTACACTGCACGTCACTTTAGGGATAGTGTTACAGTCATGCCTATGTCGATGTCCCCTTTCGATCTTCGAAAGAAAGATGCAATACTCTGCGATTACCACTAGATGTTATACTATATGCACAGCATACGATTCTAAGCAGATTCAAAAGCATCAGAAACACGTTATGTTAAGAGGTCTTGTATAGCGCACGGTCGCCCAAAGGCATCATGGCACTGGAGAGGGAGAGATAGGCCCAACAAAACAACAACCATCGTCTATCAACACCAAGTTCAGAAAAGATATTCCTAAAAGCCAAATGGTTGGATATTCTTTTCATAGCCAAAAGGCAGCTTGTTCCATAGCTGCGCTGCCGCGATAGAAAAAGCATGTCCCCCAATTCGGGCACGACAGTAGGATGGCACACAGAGCAAGCCAGCTGATCCTGAAGGCAGTGGACGCTTCGGAATTTAGCGTACAAATTTAGTACAGAGGTACCCCGCCCCCAGAACGTGCAGAGCCCGGTGTACTATACATAGCACCTTAAATTCAATGCGTTGTGAAACCGGGAGCCAATGCAGGGGACACAGAACTGGAGAGATGTGGGCACCAAAGGGCGACCCCGAGGCTACACGAGCTGTGAGATTTTGAAGGTGTTGGAGCCGTTGGACCAAACCCATAGGTTGTGCCAAATAGAGGGAGTTACAATAGTCCAGCCGATTCAACACCATTGCAGCCAAAACCAGCAAACGCAAGGATGATGGTAGCATATAAAGCACCTTTCTTAAGATTTTCAGATGAAAATACCTGGACTGGCAAATAGCCGATGCCTGGGCATCCATAGACCAGGTAGCTTTCATGATCACCCCTAAGTTTTTCACCCACACCGTAGGAACAGGAAGAGAACCCAAAGAAGAAGGCCAGAAAGAGAAAATCCAAAGTGTGGGATCAGGAGGAAAACCCACAACCAGCACCTCTGTTTTGTCCCCATTCAGCTTCAGCCAATTTAGTCTTATCCTCTTCCCCCACGGCAGTCAGGCACTGATGAAGGCACGACGACACCTCAGCCCGATCAAGGTCTAAACTGATCAGGATCTGGGTGTCGTCGGCATAAGAATAGCACCCGATGCCGAGGGAGCGGATGAGGCACAGCAGAGCCTGGATGTAAATGTTGGAGAATAGGGGGACAAAGCAGAACCCTGGGGAACACCGCAGCTAAGGTGACAGGAATTAGAAGAGAAAGGGAAAAGCAGAAGAGATTGAGAACTATCAGCCAGGAAGGAGGAAAACCAGGCTAATACTTGACCAGATAAGCTAATTTGGGCCTGGCGGGAGAGCATGGTAGGATGGTCCACTGTGTCGAAAGCTGCTGAAAGATCTTATAAAATCAGGGCTCTGACCCCTCCTGCATCTATCAGCCTGACCAGGTCGTCCTGGACGGAAAACAGGATGCTCTCAGTGCCCTCGTCAGACCGAAACCCTGACTGGGCTGGGTCAAGACAAGATAGTTCAAGGCAAGAAGACAAAAGTGGAGAAACCAGTGATTCTAGGAGTTTCATAAGATCAGGTAAGAAAGAAATAGGGCAAAAGTTAGATCGCAAGGAGGAGTCCAGCGAAGGTTTCTTCAAAAGGGGGATTACTGTTACGGCCTTTAACTCCGGGAGAATAAACCCTGATTGACAAGAAGCATTTACTGCATCAGTGATCACCCCAAGAAGATCGGACGAAATCTCTTTCAAAACATTTAATGGTACTACATCAGAAGGAGCGCTAGATTTAATCTGCTGAATGGCCTTGAATACCGACTCCTCAGAGAAGAGAGGGAAGGAAGACCAACTCGGTTGTCTAGTACTCATAACAGAGTCAGAAGGGATATTGCCAAGAGTGGATGTAGTAGCAGCTAATACAGAACTAGCTGAAATATTGGCACAATAGTCTCAATCTTTCTAATAAAGAACTCAGATAAAGAGTTGCAAAGCTCCTGGGTTGGCTTAACAGTAGGTGTACAGTTTACTGAGGAAGATAGAGACTTAACAGCTGAGAAGAGAGCCTAGTTGACACAATGACGTTTCTATTCGCTGAGCGAAAGTTTTGTTTGCCTCTAAAATGGCAGCCGAGTAGACCTTAGAACAAGCCTTGTACTGAATCTTCAAACAAGGATCATAGTCGATACGCCACTTCAGTTCCGTTTGTCTCAGTTTCATGCGAGCAGACCTCAATTGCTCCGAGAACCATAGCTCCGAAGGAAGCCTGCGGAGTTGAGTAAGCCAAGGTGGGACAACTTCATTTGCTGCTGTCAGAAGGGCAGCAGATAGAAGCGACAAAGAAGAAGTCGTGACGGCCGCAAAATTGGTTTGAACAACGAAAGCACGGCCTTGTAAAATTGCAGAGCGCCAGGCACGTTGCCAGACTTTACCAGGTGGAGTCTTAAGCTGTTCTCGTCCTACTAAAAGTGAACAGGTCACCAAGAAGTGATTTGTCCACAATATAGGTTCAACCGATGAGAAAATACAAGTGTGGCTTTATTAGCCAGGACTAGGTCGATAGTGTTCCCTGTTTTATGAGTAGGCCTTACCACATGTTGGATGTGAAGATCGAACAGACTGGCAAAAAAAGCATCCAGAGAAAGAGCCCTAGGGGGATTCAATTTTAGATTAAAATCACCCAACACAATCAAGTGTGTATATTTAACATACAAATCTGCTTTAAGATCAGCTAACAGTTCAAGTAGACCGTCATACGACCCTGGAGGACAATACACAACCAGGACATAGCAGGAGAAGGTGTGGGAGATCACACATCTCAACAGTATAGCCTCCACAGATAGATAGTGGGGGCAGCACAATTGAGTTAGAACTAAATCGGCTTTAAAAATAACTGCCACCCGACCCCCCATGCTGGGGAGCAGGACGGTCCAGATGAATAATCTTGTATCCATTGGGAATAGCCTGAACAAGAGCTGGCGCTGAACTATCCTGAAGCCAGGTCTTGGTGAGAAATAGCATAGCAGGACAGCGATCAGAAAGAAGTACATGCATTATGTTGGTTGTGGCTGTGCTGTGTCGGCGACATGGCAGGGTACATGGCATGGTGCACACAGGCCTGTGTCATGCGTACTGTGCGGGAGGATGTGTGATGTTCGTACATGGTAGAGAAGTGCACAGGGGATACTGTTGTGGAGTACTGCCAACTGCTGGTCAGATGTTAGGGGTGGGACCTTCACACTGAAGGATGTTGGTGCGGGGAGAGGTGTGATATGGATGGAGTCATGTGCCTGCTGCCTGTAGCAGTTACAGGGTAAGTTGAGCATTTATGCTCATGGGTCGGGCTGGCTGGGATGGGGATGTGGGGGGATCACATGTTGCCTTTGTGTGTGAAGGTGTTCATTTGAGAGTGGAGATGGGTCTTAGCACTGTTGTGACTTTGTGCCAGGGGAAGCAAGGCGGGCAAACATGCATTGAACTGTGGTAAGGAGATGTGTGTCTGTGTGGAAGCAGAAACATGTTCTGTTTGCAGTACAGGGTGCCTGTGATGTGTAGGTCGGTTTATCCAGCAAGGTTGCTGCACCGCTGGAGGGAGGGGGACGGGGGGCATGCAGGTTTGTTTTGGTGTGGTGGACGATGCAATTGACATTCATGTCATGTTGGTGCAGGGTGGACAGGGAGGTTGACATTACATTGGGGTTACGTGTACTCACCAGCCTCTTCAGGTGTCCCGGCTCCGGCCTACACAGCACAGACTCCTTCAATGGCCTTGAGGTGCAGCACACTGCTGCACGTTTCCTCCCAGGCCAGCAGTGGATGCGCTCCCGCCACCTGTGGCCATGCCCTGTCTGTACTGGGCCGAGAGGAGGTTGTGTACCCTCAATCTTAGGTCATCCCACCACTTGTGGCAGTCTTGCACTGTGCGGGGGGGTTGTGCAGACTGCAGAGACCTTCTTCTTGCAGATGCTCTTCCTGTGCAGCCAGTTGGAGAAGAGCTCTGCAGCATGCTGGACAATTGGGTCCGCTAGCATGTTCAATTCAGCCTCATTGAAGTGTGGTTTCTGCTTTCAGGTCTCACAGACTCTTGATGTCATGGTCGCAGTGGAGTTTGTGTGGTAAGGAGGGGTGGGTTGTCGCCTGTGCTTTCAGGATTGCAATGGATTGTGTTTTTATAATGGGCGCCAGCCAATTTCCTGTTCCGGCGATCACTGTTTCTGGTCACGGTATTCGCGGGACCGCTGTTACCGGTGCCGGTGGTTCCGGGACCGTGTTGCGTATTCTGAGGCAACGAGGACGACAGTTTTGGCATTTTGGGGAGGGGGGGTTTCCAGCTTTTTCGACGGGGAGAATCTCTCCAGTCACAGAAGTTTCCTTTTTTTTTTGAACAGAAGGGGATTTAGGAATTCTACCCACCGCCAATTTACCTTTATACTCTCAGAGCCTTGTCAGTCATCGTCTGACAGGATTTGTACTCCTTTGTACGATGCTCCGTGCAGAGGCACCACAGGCAAACGCGGTGGGGGTCGGTGATGGACATGTTCGGCCCATAATCCTGACATTTCTTAAAATCAGTCTTGGGCATCGATGGTGAAGACATGACGTTTTTTCTTTAATGAACCGAAGCGTGCCGTAATTTATATCGAGGCAAAAGGTCCCTCGGAAAAATAGAACTGAAGCCAACGGGCGATGCACGTGCTACATATACTGTGGATGACATTGACGATTGGAGGTCCTCGAGGGACACAGAGTAATGGACGCCACCGCACAGCGCCCTCTGTCAAGAAAAACATTTTCCAAAGCAGCTGAAGCGGGAAAGATAATTATCAAAGATGAGGGATGCGTGAGAGGACACAATCCATTCGAAATATAGTTACAAGAGAGAGAGATAAAGGCACCGTGAGAGAACAGAAGGCAAGACAGCAGAGACAAGATGGCAGAGATTCCGGTGTGTCAAGAAAGGACATTTTTTGGCATTGTTGAAAGATGGCGTGCCCCGGGAGGAGATTGATGGTTTTGAAACCAGGGACATGTACGAGTTGTACAAAAAGAGGGCTTGCTGGGAAAAGAGCGCTATAAACATTTTAAGAGACAAGTGGTGTCCAAGCAAAAAAGGGACACTTCACTTTCAGAGTCTCCTGAGGAGGAGCAGGGTCCATGGGGATACCTTCCCAGTACCTGCCAACATATGCAGAGTTCAGAAAAACAGTGAGTGCAATGTTGGAGGCTGAGTCTGGACACACTCAATCTAAATTTGACTAGGATTATGGCCAATTCCCGGCAGGTTCAGCTCGTATATAAGTTGACTGACTACCTCATGTTAATGTTAAGATATTTTGGAAGGCTGGGAACACACAAGAGGTCCGAGCTTTGATAGATACCGGGGCAGAGGCCTCATTGATTCATGGAAATCCTTCAAGATTTAAAGGTCGACACTAACCAGGTTACTCACCGTTGTGACTACCTTACTCCTAGTCCATAGTACCCTTTCCTCCATACTTATGGGACATCTCTCCGTCCTGTGGGACGGGACCGGAGCACTTTGTAAAAAGCATCAAGAATTTTGCAAAAATGTGTCCTTCCTCTCCTTCTTGCGCGGGGCCCGGCACGCGGCCGTAACCGCGCCCACCTTGGCGCCGCGCATCGCCCATCAGTCCTTTTGTATCGCCAGGTCTAAGACCTATTAGCAATAACAGAGGAACCTTATTAGAGGGGACGGCGGGCGGGTATATGGAGGAAAGGGGACTATGGACTAGGAGTAAGGTGGTCACTACGGAGAGTAACCTCGTTACACTCCTACGTCCCGTCCCCTTTCCCCCATACTTAAGGGAGATTCCCAAGCACTCCT
Source organism: Ambystoma mexicanum (assembly GCF_040938575.1). Taxonomy (NCBI): domain Eukaryota; kingdom Metazoa; phylum Chordata; class Amphibia; order Caudata; family Ambystomatidae; genus Ambystoma; species Ambystoma mexicanum. The sequence continues at coordinate 955,869,792 of NC_090921.1, read as the reverse complement.
TACAGGAACTATGGGTGGATGGAAATACCCCTTACTGAAACAGGTTCTTCAGCACAGCCTGACCAAACTGAGCATCAGCTCTTGAGCTCATGTCAAGACAATAATGCTTACAAAAAGCAGATGGGGAGGCCCAAGTAGCTACCCTAGCGATGGACTCCCAGGGGACATATTTCTGAAAAGCAACCGCGGCTGCCTTGCCCCGCACCAGGTGTGCATGAATCGCCTTAGGAGGTTTCAGCCCTTGGACGGTGAAAGACTCCATAATGCAGGCGGCGATCCACCGAGAAATAGTCGCTTAGATGCCTGCTTACCCTGAGGGTTACCAGAAGTCACAAACAGTTGAGCACAACTCCTAAGCTCGGAAGTTCTGTCCAGATAGAACTTAAGAGCCCTTCTGACATCGAGACAATGCAGAACCCTTTCTGCCTCTGAGGTAGGATTCGGAAAAAAGACCGGCAGGGAGATAGACTGATTCAGATGGAATTCAGATACCACCTTCGGCAGGAAAGCTGGATTTGTCCGTAGGACTACCTTATCCTTGTGAAAGACCAAAAAGGGATGCTCCACCGACAAGGCCTGGAGCTCACTAACCCGCCTTGCTGACGTAACGGCGACCAAAAAGGACACTTTCCAGGACAGGTACTTGAGGTCTACCGTGGCCATTGGCTCGAAAGGCTTAGGACGCAACGCCACCAGGACTACATTTAGATCTCACGATGCGTGCGGACTACGAATTGGAAGATAGAGGCGTGTCAAGCCTGCAAAATGCCTCTTAACCACTGGGTTACTCAGAGAGTAAGAGCATTGGTCCGTAGAAAGGTAAGCGTAAACCGCTGAAAGGCCTCCCCGAGACCTGAAAGGGACTATTTTTTCATAGGGACTATTTTTTCACTCGGGCGTGGCCAGGGAAGGATACGTACCTAGTTGGGGAAGGATACATACCTGGGACTTCTTTGGAGGCTATTTAAGCCACGCCCAGACAGCAGCTCATGCTTCGCGTTGTTCTGCTTCCTGCAGCTTAACACTCACCGTGTCTGCTCCTGCTCCTGGACTCCAGCCACGCCCGCCTCGAACCTGGAAGACCTGCAAGGAAGGAAGAGAAGAGAAAGGTGAAAACCAAGGACTATTTCAAACTTCTTACCTGCATCCGGAATCTTCTCGCCAGCATCCCTGAAGAAAGACTTCCATTTAAAAGCATTGCGTTGCTCGCTGCAGCGCCACGCTTCACTCACTTGTCCTCGAGACATCTCCCGGCTCCATCGCGGCTGTCAGCATCGGACGCCACATCTCTGCACCTAGGGGAGAGAGGAAGAAACAAAAGGTGAGCAGAAGGAACACAGAAGGAAAGCCTGATTAACAGCCATAATACTTACCGGCTTTTCTTCCACATTTCGGGTCGGCGCCGCCCCGTTGGCAGGTACCGTACCCCGGCCCCTATGGGGAAAGGACAAGAGACATTTCTGGGGAATGATAAGGACATTTAGAGGGAGCACCCTCATCACTACTCACCTCGGCAGTTTAACCCCTCGACGCATCGCCTTCATTCTGCACCTGAAATAAAGGACAGATCACAGGTTAGAAAGACAACATATAGGGGGTCTCACTTGAACTTTGAACTTTCATACTTACGGCCCATCGCTCAGGAAAGTCAAGTGGATTTTGCCAGCGCCATTCTGAAAACCAGTGAAGTAACTGGACGAACGCGCGCCCCTGCACCAGAAGCAGGATGGAGAGTTCATCCTTCCAAACCATAAGGTGAGCTTAAACCGGGGTTTGGAGAAAGTTAGAGAGGAACAAAGGGGGAAAGGGGGGAGCTAGCACACTATTCTGCAGACTGTTAATCCCCTTTCTCATCTGCAGAAGGATATTCCTACGGGCCAGGCAAGCACAATTTGGAGGTCCTGTCCAATCGGTGTTCCGGGTCCTGCGCATCACGCTAGAAGAGGCCACAGCAATCCAGACTAGACCGCCCCGGTGGGAACCAGGTGAGCGTTACAGCCAGTCGTCCAAATACGGATACACATGGATACCCGGCAGATGAAGATAGGCCGCAATCACTGACATCTTCGTGAAGACACGCAGCGCAGAGCTGAGGCCAAAAGGAAGCACTCGAAACTGGAAGTGCTCCTCTCCCAAAGAGAAACAGAGATATCTCCCGTATGGATTCCAAATCAGAATATGCATGCACGCATCCTGAAGATCCACCACGCTGAGCCAATTGCCCATCTGCAAGGAGGGGCATATCTGGCTGGGCGTGATCATCTTGAATTTCTCTTGGGGTAGGAAAAGATTGAACTGGGAAAGGTCTAGGATGGTGCGCAGGCCAGCCTGGTTGGGTTTGGGCACTGTAAACAGCCGGGAGTAGAAGCCCTCCCCCCGCTCCCCAAAGGGAACGGGTTCTACAGCTCTGAGGTCCAGAAGTTTCTGAACCTCGGCTTTGAGGGAGGGCGAGCCCGACAGCTGAAAAGGAGGGTTGAAGGGTGGGGTAGGGGGTTGGGATAAGCGGAAGCCCGCCCGAGTGACTGACAACACCCATCTGTCTTCGGTGATGGTCTGCCATGCCTCCCAATCAGACGCAATGCGTCCTCCCACCGGGGTCTCGTGCAAAGAACCCTCATTTTGTAGGTTTTTCGGTGGTGTTGCCACCTGAACCTGAGGAGGAGGCTGAGGAGCGGGAGAAAAACCGAGTCCGTTGTTGCCTCCGGCGGTTATTCCCCAAAGATGCGAGATTTCCGGTCTAGGAAGCCCCTAAAGCCAGAGGAGAGTCGACTCTGCGACAACGGTCTCTGGGTTTTAAAAGGCGTTTTAACAAGGACCTACAAGGACTTAGCTGTCTGAGTGCTATTCTTCGTCTTGATCAGCTCTACATATGTTGTAGAATGAAAGAGCTCCTTACCATCAAACGGGAGGTCCAACACCTTGTCCTGCACTTCTTTTGAGAATTTGGTGGCATGCAGCCACACCTGTCGTGAGGTATCAACCCCCAGCATAAGGCCCCGAGCCGAGGTGTCTACGTGATGAACCGCAGCCTCCAGGAGATCCTGGGCCAAGACCCTGGCGTCGGATAATCCCACTTTAAAGTCTTCCAGCTTCTCGACCGGGATGAATTCCTCAGACTCCGACAGACCTTTCCACATCCGCATATTAGCCCCCGCTAACACCATTTCGGCATTGGGCTGCCTGAGCTGGCGAAAATCTTTTCTCCCAAGGGAGTCAAGGAGCTTATCCTCCTTTCCCAGAACTCGAGTAGCCTTGGTGGAAGAGGATGCTGCAGGCCCGGACTGTAAAGTAGCCGCAGCCACCACTGTGGAGGAGGGGGGCGGACAAGACGACAGGGCCACCTCTTCCGAAGAATGCAGCCTGTATCGTGCGTCAATTTTCTTATTGACGAAAAGTCCAGAGTGTGGCTTTTCTCAGACCCTGCGGACCTCGGCCAGAACGTCCTTCTGAAATAACAGGCCGGTACGCTCCAAAGGAGACAGGGTGAATGTCCCAGAAATTACGCCCTCCTGCGGAGCGGGTGCCTCAGGCAACGGAACATCCAAGAAGCACATCATGTCCAGTACCCGGTCATGAAAAGCTCTAATAGAGCGGGGCAGGTCCTCGTTGTCCTGATCGCCCTGCGCGTCATCCGACAGGTCAGGATCCTGCTGAGCCGTGTCGGGCGCTGCCTTGTCCACGGGGGACAATGGGGGCAAAGGCAGAAGAGTCGGGGAAGGCACCGTAGGTAAGAGAAGCGCCGGCGGAACCACCAGAGGAACGGGTGGAGCCGGAGGCGCGGGCGGACATAGCTCCCTAAAAAGCCCATTGAAATATTCCCTCATGGGGTCCGTACGCATGAGCTTCTGAAATTTGCCGAAAAAGGTGTCCTCCGGGGACTGTTTTGGAACCAGAGGAGGCCTCTCATGAGGAGGATAATTCCAGGGACGTAATGGGGAAGGGTGCCACACCGGCCCATCCACCGACGTATCCACATAAATCAAAGGTGCCGACCCCGCTGGCAACGAAACATTGTGCGGAAGGGGCATCCGAGCGTTCCAGTCATACACTGGCCGAAAAGGATGCGCACAAGGAGCTCTATGTTCACCCAGAGGACCAAGCCCTACACCTGAGGCCGATGGCGTAGTTGTAGGGGTAGCATCCAAAATGGCTGCCGCGGTCGTGGCGGGAACGGGCGCCATTTTGCCATCACCTGAGGGGAACTGTGGCACGTGAGGAAGTGAGGAAGGGGTCCCCGTCGATGGATCACGGGTATTAACTTTAGCCTTAACATAAAGAACCTCGGCTGAGCCGGTACTATGTGGCCTGGAATGTTTCTGCGACATACCAATCACCAAATTAGCCTTCCCAGGAAGGACCTCGGCACTGCCGGTAAAAGAAGAACTTTCCTTCTTTGACCCCCTCAACAGATCTGGTGTCGCCACAAGAGCGGGAACAGTGAGAAACAACCTTCACCGATAAGGCCTTGCCAGGCCCCTCAGAAATGTTGGTAACTTTAGCCTCTGTGCGAGGGACCTCAGACCCAGGTCCGGTAACAGCCTTACTAGCGCAGGCCTCGAACATCTGTTCGGTAACACCAAGCCACGCCGAGGCCTTGGGGCGAACCCCGGTCTTATTTTTGAGGGAAGCCGATAGAGGGGCCTCAGAGCAAGCTCCGGTACCACACAACTCAGTAGCACTGGGTCTACAAGCAGCCCCACAGGAGGAGCCTCAGAGTGTACTCCGGTTTCCACAGGCCCCTTACGGAGACCCTCAGAGAAAACTCTGGTATAATTATTAGGCCCAAACGGCACCTCAGGGTGAACCCCGGTGAAAGAACGATCAACACCCCTCCCGGCTTGGGAGGAACCCAGAAAGGTGTCTCCCGGCCAGGGTGCTCTGAAAAGTAAAGAACTTACCGGGCGTCTCTTCTTTTCGTCGATGAACGCTTGAAAATGCGAAGGAGGAGTTCGTCGGAAAACCTCCTCCCACCGCTCCAACCGACGCTGAAGAGCCCGGACCGAAAGGGAATCACAGTAAAAACAGGAGTCCCAACGGTGATCCGGACCCAAACACTCTAAACAAAGAGGATGGGGATCCACGATGAACAATCTGGAAAGTCTAGTTTGAACGACAGACAGACTAGTACACGATCGCTAGCGAGAGCAGAGAGGACAAAAAGGAAGAAAATCTTCAGCGGATGCAAGTACATCCAGTCCCGAACGAGCAGAGAAAAGGACTGATGGACGATGCGTGGGGCGGAGCCAAGGTGGGCGGGGTTACGGCCGCGTGCCGGGCCCCGCGCAAGAAAGAGAGGAAGGACACATTTTTGCTAAATTTTTGATGCTTTTTACAAAGTGCTCCGGTCCCGTCCCACAGGACGGAGAGATGTCCCATAAGTATGGAGGAAAGGGGACGAAGTAAGGAGTATTTACCATTACTGGGCTGGGAGGAAAAGAGACCTGCTGTACAGACAGGAGTGGAAATGAAGATAGGAAATTGAAAAGACAGAAATATCAAGTGTCAATTGTCCCGATGCCTGAATATATTATTGGTTTTTACTTTCTGGAGGGGTTGGCTCTAGGACTAGGAGGTAAAACTCATCAGTTGGGAGTGAATGATTTGACTTGTACACCCAGTTATTGCAGGCAAATTGAAAATGTCTCTAGTACACGTTCCTTTGGCCACAAAGCGGGTGTCTATGAAGCAATACTGCATTCCCGGGGTCATAAGGACATTTCAGACACTATTAAAGAATATGTAGAGGCCGGAGTATTACGCCCAGTATACTGCTTGGAATAATTTGGTCAGACCAGTGAAAAAAGGGGATGGGACCTGGAGAACGACTGGACTATAGAGAATTGAACAAATACACTGCCCCTTGAGTTCTGCAGTGCCAGATACTGTCACCTTGATTGAAAACATACAGAAGTTTGAGGGAACCTGGTACGCTGCGTTAGATCTGGAAAATGCCTTTTCTCTGTGCCAATTGCCGAAGAGTGCAGGGAGCAGTTTTTATTTTCTTGGGGTGGGCGTCAGTACACCATCACGAGATTGCCTATGCAGTACTTACCTAGCCCAACCCTCTGTCACTGGCTGGTGGAAGAACATTTAGACAAGATACCATGTACGCCTGACATACAAATCTCACATTAAATTGATGATATTCTGATTCAGTCATGGATGAGCACACTGAAAACTCAGTTGGAAGCAATCACTGAAGGGTTGAAGAAGGAAGGCTGAGAGATTAACCCCAACAAAATTCAAGGGCCAGCTGACGGTGTAGTATTTTGGGGAATTCAGTGGCATAAAGGGCACCTAGAGATAGTGCCAAAAGCCAGACAAAAGATACTTGAATTTACCACTGCAGTGAACAAGAAACAAGCTCAGCAGTTCATAGGGCTGTTTGGATTTTGGAAACAGGATACACCACATTTAGGGCAAATCTTGGCCCACTTTACAAAGTGACAAGAAAGAAATATGAATTTGAGTGGGGCAAGGAGCAGCAGACAGCATTTGATTTGGCAAAGGACGCAGTGCAGCCTGTGCTCAATTTGTGGCCTTTGAAGCCAGGAGAAGTTGAATGCATCTGTACAAGAGAATTATGCTCACTGGAGCCTATGGCAAGTTCGTTTGGGATTTTGGAGTCGCAAATTACCCGAGGCTGGTGCGAAGTACACTCCATTTGAGAAGCAAATGTGAAATAGAAGCTGGTGTGTTATTGGGCCCTTATTGACAATGAACTACTGACAGTGGGTCAAGATGTATTGATTAGGCCCGAAATCCCAATTATGCAGTGGGTATTGAGCTCTCCTAAGACACACGTGATAGGTCACGCTCAAGAAGCCAGCATAATCAATTGGAAATGGTACATTCAAGACCAAGCAAAATCAGGAAAGGGTTGGGTTGGAGAAACTACATGAGCAAGTTGCTAACATACCACTAGTAGATTACATACCACAGGAAGTGACAGAAGTACATGAGTCTCCAGTAAAATGGGGAGTACCTTATGGGGATTTGACAGTAGAGCGGACAGAACATGCTCACCGATGCTCTGCTCGCTACATAGGAATTGAGCACTACTGGAAAGCACAGTCATAATCCCGAGACAAAAGAAAATCTTGACAACATCAGGAAAAGGGAAGAGCAGTCATTTTGCAAAACTCCATATAGTATATCAAGCTTTGAAAGAAGAAAAACCTGGTCAATGACACTTGTACACAAATTCATTGTCAGTGGCAAATGGGATAGCTGTGTGGCTGCCGACATGGCAAAAGAATGGATGGAAAATTAATTCAAAAATGTTGTGGGGAAAGGAACTGTGGCAAGATATCTGGGAAATGCTATCACAAAGTGAAGTAACAGTGTATCGTGTGGATGTGCACTGTACTACTGACTCATTAGAACATTGGTTCAATTCTGTTTCAGATGAACACACCAAGATTTCATCTGTGGACACAGAGGCTCAGGAGGCCGGTTTGGCCAAGTGGGCTCACCAGAAATGTGGACATGAGAGAAAATGCTACTTGCAGGTGGGCACAAGCTCGGGGGATAAATATCCCTTTAGAGGTAGCGAAAACAATCATTTTGCAATGTCCTGTGTGTTATCAACAGCATAGACCCATACCTCATCTTTGCGAAGAGGCAAATTACCTGGTCAAATCTGGCAGATCAATTATATCGGACCTTTGCCACTCAGTAAAAGTTGTCAATATGCCAGTATGTTTGTTTTATTGATTTATATAGCGCACTGAACCCAGGGGTATCTGGGCGCATTACAGCAAGGTTACAACTTAGAATGAGCAATAATAACCGGAAAATAAATACAGGCTGTACAACGCAGAAGACCGGCATTAACAGGCAGTGAATACAACATGAACAACACAAAACAAGCATGGTACAGCAGATGTAAGTGGAAGATACGCTATCCTAGTCTCATCATTGGTCCTTCTCGGACAACCATGTTATAGAGTTTCTCCTAAAGTTAGGGAAGGAATGGTTCCTTTTTAAAAGAGGTTGGGAGTGTGTTCCAAGTCTAGGTAAAAGCCTAACGTTTTCACCTCTTTTGCTACTTTAAGGTTGTTCCCGCCGATGTTAAAGGAGGCATATTCATTGCTAAATTGGCTCAGGTTAACTGGGGAACCTAGAATCAGGAGCTCTGTTTTATCGTTATTCAGGCAGTGGCCATGGGTGGCCATCCACGCCTGAATGATTCGGTAGATTCTATTCACTTGCACTATATCAGTGTCATAATTTCCAGTGAGAGGTAGGAGGATCTGGTTGTCGTCTGCATAATTAGTGTAAGTGACAACCAGATGATCAAGATCGTCGAACAGAGGCTTTGTGAAAATATTATACATTGTTGGTGACACGCAAGAGCCTTGGGGTACTCTGCATGTTATTGGGATTGGGGCGGCTGCCACTGAAGGGGAGAAGACTCTCAGTCTTATTGTTTAGAAATTATTGGATCCATGCTATTGCGTCCTGAGAGAAATGGGCTGCTGTAGCAAGGTGATTGCATAGCACTTTGTGATCGACCAAATCAAAAGCGGCGATAGATCCAAGAGTAATAGCAACGCAGTTTTCCCCTTGTCTTTGAGTTGATCAATCAATGCTGTTTCGGTGCCATGTTGAGGTCCAAAGCCAGACTGGCGAATTCCTAAGAGAAGATTGGTCTCTAGGTATTCCTGGATCTGAAGGTATGCAACCCTGTCTAGTATCTTCAGTAAGAACGGTACCGTTGTGATTGGCCTGTAATTAGTGGGGAAAGATGGTCCGAGGATTGTTTTTTTTAGGAGAGGTGGGACCCATGACTAAGATGCTGGGGACGGTGCCAGATACGAAAGAGGCATGGGCTCCAGGTCTCTGGCGGCATCTTTGATTATCTGAGCAGGGAAACTATAACCTTGGCATCTTGATGGTTTACCAGAAGCAATGATTTTTTGTATCTTGGGATAGAGACGTGAGAATTTGAAACATTGCAGAGGTTTGGTGGAAAGCTCTTGGGTTCTATGGGAGGTACCTATGTTAGGTAGAATCGATCTTTTGTCGGCTATTTTGTTTTGGAGAGTGGCAATTAAGTTAGATCATTCTGGATGTTAGTACACCAGAGTTTATCCTTTAAGCAGGTGTCAGTTGGGAGGCATGGGGGCCTCCATTTCTCTGAGGCTAACAAAGTTCTTTAGTACTAGAACTAGCTTTGTTGATTCTATTATTGTAGATCTCACATTTAGTAAGTAACAGCTCTTCTTTATATTTAGAGGAGATATTCAGCAGGTTCATTTTATTTTCTGCAGAAGGGAGGTGTTTCCATAGGACTTCCAGTTTTCTTTTTCCGTTTGCATAGCTTTTAGATGAGGTGTGAACCATGAATTCAGGTGAGCTCTAAGTTTGCCTTTGTGCATTTTAAGTGGGGCAATGATGTCAAGGGCTTTGGTCATCGCTGAGTTATAGACATCTACCTTGTCCGGATCAGCAATGTCCTTCAAGGAGTTATGGATAGGGATGACATGAGGTAAGTTAGTGTCTGCCGTAACGTTCCGTTTATTCCCAGTAAGGAGTGGAGGTGCCGTTGGGTTAGACTTGATTATAAGGATATTAGCTGAGAGCGTGAAGGACAGTAGATAGTGATCTGTCCAGGATTGTGGTACAATTGACGCGATACAGTTTCGCAGTTAAGATCAGCTACCCAATCTAAGGTCCTGCCTTTATCATGAGTGGGCTGAGTAACTCTTTAAAGCCATGTTCGATAAGGTTATAGGATACTGCTAGTGCTTGGTGGACGTTAGGGTCATTGAATCCTAAATTAAAAATCTCCCAACAGTAATATTTGAGAGTAGGCTTTAGTGTTATCCGATAATGTCATAATATCTTCCTCGAAGGTGCCAATGGGCCCTGGAGGTCTATAGATTAGGTGAACAGTTAGGTGTACCATTGTGGATACCTTTTCGGGATATTTGATGGTGCTGCAATGAAAGAGGGCCACACAATTGAAACTATTAAGTGCTTAGATCAAATCATATTGCTTTACGGTGTGCTCCTGCAAGTTCAGAGTGACAATGGCACACATATCAAAGGCAGATTTATTCAGGAGTTCTGTCAGGAGAATAATATAGAGTGGCTTTACCATGTAACAGATCAACCGCAAGCGGTGGCTCTGAATGAACGTAAGAATGGTCTGTTGAAAGAACAACTGAGCAAATCAGGCAATGGCAGACACCTTTGACACGCCTGTTGACATCTGCATTAAAGATGCAACCTAATTCAGCTGAAGAAACATTAATTTACTGGGAGGTTACGCTGGGAGCTTTAGCTCCATACCATGCAACTCCAGAATCTGCAGGAGTAGGCTTGCGTACTCGCAAAGAAATCGGATTATAACCCAGAGGTATAATAGTTACTGAGCCTGGGATTTGAGTACAGATTCCACCAGAAAACATGGATTGATCGTCCCTAGATCTGGATTAGCAATGAAGGGCATCCAAGTACTGGGAGGAGTGATAGATGCGGATTACCAAGGATAAATCAGTCATTTTAATGAACAGGCGAGACCAAATATTGCCCATCCATCTTGGCGACAGGATAGCCCAGCTGATTGTCATACCTGTAAAATTGTCCATAATCAAAAAAGGGAAGCCCCCTACAGTATTAACTACTAGTGTGAACCGTGGTTACAGCTCATCAGACCGCATGGTACTGGTTGCAAAGGTGTGGGTAGAGAAACCAAGTGGCCCACCTTTACCCTCAGATGTCATTGGGTCAGGCAAGGACCAAGTAGTTTTAGTGATGGACCTGGCAGAGCCAAATGGGACTATGTAACCGAAGACAAATGTTATTTAAGTGAGTGATTATCAACACGGATATCTCTTTTCTAGGTTTGCTTTACAGAGTCTGTGCCTGGCTGGTGTAATGGCAACACTAAATGGACTCCATTTGGAAGGGTCAAATGACACTGCAAGCACAAGATGTCATATTTGAGCAGCCAACCAATGTGAGGCTAAGGAATGATGTTTGTGGGTCGCCCAATGCAGACACCGACATACCAGCCCCAGTAGGCACAAACAACCTGATTCGCAAAGCGTTGAGGATAAACAAAGTACAAGATGCACGGCAAATATATTCACTGATGCATGCCCAAACCGAGAACATGTGGGCATATCTTGCACAAAAAGTATTGAACATATACTTCTGTTTGACGGATGTGCACAATACAATGGACCTACTAACTACACGTCTGGTAGTGGTACCAACAACTGTTTCAAATTTGAGACACATTTTTGGAATGATGGATAATGACTCTGTAGTCAAGGATGCAGATGCGCAACAATCTATTTCTGTCTCTGTATTGAATGTATTTCTAGTTTAGTTATAATGTTTTGTCGGTTTCAGAAGCCGACTTTAGTGCCACTGAGTTATGGAAACCAAATGTCCAAGAGTGGATTTAATGCTTTTGAAATGTAACGTTTTTGACTAAAACATGGTATATGTGTGAAATGCATTCTGGGCGAGCCCAGAGAAGCAATGGTAATTTTTCTTTCTTTCTTCCTCAGTGAGATCGGAACACAGTCTGTATTCTTCCATTAGAAAACATGTTTTTCTCGCCTATGCTAGTTTGCAGTCCTTCAAGGATTGTTTTGAATAGAGATGCCAGCAGCTGTTTGATAACGTGGTAGTGCCGATGTGGTCTTTCGCGTTCCCATGAGAAAGGAAAGTGTTTACCTCCTGCGGTTTTGATGTGCATTTCGGCCGAATGCCCATGGAGGCGAGCAACAGGTGGACTTGGGAAGTCGGAGCTTTCTGGAAAAATATCATCCTGCATTTGTGGGAGGTTTAAATTGGAGAGAACCAGATTAGACAGATTGAGGAAGCTTCAGGGTAATGGTGGACGCACCGCTTTCTATTGCCCGTTAAGCACAAATCTCTATTCGCCTGGTTTGGAGTTTCCGAGGGTTATATGTGATTTCATAGAACCACAACATAACTAATCCATTTAGAACTAATACCAAAATAGCGAATTCCAAAATATTTTTTTTTTTGTTTTTGGGGGTTTGTTCCTAATACTTTCCCCCACCCCCAAAACCACTATTCCCACTCCCAACCCTATTTCCCCCCTCCACTTTAGTTATTTTGTGATTCTACATAATCACTTCATACAGTTTCCCAGTGCAGTTGTGGCAGAGATGAGGCGTTACCTGGCTGGCGCTGTAAAAGTGAAGTATAATTAACCTTTTTACATTGTTTATTCCTTTATGTTTGCTGATTCGATAATACAAACAGCCATAACAAGCCATTTTACATTTTAGCTCAAAGTGTGTTGTGTGAATAATTGCCTTTCAACGTGTAAAACAGTTCTTATTGTGTGCTGGGACTGTAAAGAAGATTACTGTGCACATTTGAAAATCAAAACAGTATGCGACCTAGGACCCAAGATGTGGGACATCGCTGTCTGTGAGAAGCAGCAGCGCCTGAACAAGCTAATCCTCGTTGGGCGAATGTTGAGGATGTTGGGGCATGGGGGTGGATAGGTTTTGGGATTGTTCTAAATGCATGCAACTAAGCTCAGCATCCCTGCTGGGGGCTATAATAAATCATGGATGTATATACGAGGGGGATTGTGCGATGGAAAAAAGGAAAGGCTATTATGGGAGGCTGATGGATGGGGCGAGATTGATCAAGAAGGAATTAGGAGGGGTTGATAGAGGGTGAGTGGGACACCAAGGTGTGACTGGGACCCGCTTGTGTCTTACATCACGTAATAGACATTAGGATAGTTTCCTGGAATGTTAGGGGGCTCAACAGCTATATCAAACGCAATAGAGTGCACACGTATATGAGGAGCAAGGGAATACAGTTCGCTCTCCTACAGGAGATGCACCTTACGGAGGCTACACTGGCCACACCTCTTACGAAACGCGGGGACAAGTATATGGGTCTGTCTACTCGGCCTATGCTAGGGGCACACTCGTGTGGGTGGCCCCGTCTGTGCCCTTTAAGTTGATTAAATTGAGCGTGATGACGAGAGCCGAATGACCATTGTGCATGGGTTTCTGGAACAGCAGGAGATTTGCATAATTAACACATTGACCCAAATCATGACGCTACCTCGTTTTTCAAATGATTGTGCCCCAGGCTGGCACCGCATCAGGGGGCAGGGGGGCTTAACTGTACACTAGGGTAGATGGGTCAGATAGGAAACACACAAGGCCGGCATTCCCAGCGAAGATTCTAGGCACCCTACTAGTGGACTTGGGATTAATAGATATTTGGAGATGACTACACTGAGCCAGGAGAGGATACTCTTATTTCTCCAGCCCTCATGGGATGCACACGCACATAGACTATATGTTGACAGGTGCAGAGTCTTCGGGCAAATTTTATAAAGAATATGTAGGTGCTTTGGCGCCCCACCTGTTGCAGAAGGCCTTTGAGAAAGGCCAACTGACGGTAACCTTGAGAGAGTCCGTCATCGTGCTGATTCTTCAACCTAATAAGTCACGATTAGAGTTCAACTCCTACAGACCGCTCTCAATAATTAACCAAGATTACAAAATACTTACGGCGCTCTTGGCGAACTGTTTACGCACAGTGATTGGTACCTTAATACATCCGGACCAAATGGGATAAGTCCCGGGTAGAAATAAGTCTTAGAATTTACGCAGACTACATCACGTAATAGGAAAACGATTTGGCAGAGAAAGTCACGATCCACAGCGCTTGTATCTGGACAGTTGGGGAAAAGGGCAACAAGGCTGCAGGTGTCTGGGAAGTGTGGATATACTGCCAGTATAACTCCACTGAGGTAAGTTCAAATTAGACAAGAGCGGGTCCCAGAGGTTTCTTGGCACTGTCACACATCCAAATTACCTGGTCCTTATTCAAGTCCAGCCAAGTCCTAGCCTCAGATGAAGAGCTGTTCCAGGCTCGAAACACGTGTCAGGCTGTTCCTACGTTGAATAAATCTTTTGGATTACTAGCCCTCATTTGCATTCTTCCTTGGCGCAGTGTGACTGGGACCCGCTTGTGTCTTACATCACGTAATAGATCAGACAAGCAGAACAGAGGCGAGTACTTATTGGCTTCACTTGATGTGATAAAAGCTTCGACTTGGTACGGTGGGACTGGCTACACGCCACCCTGCAACGACTTGGGATGGGGCAGCGATTCTTGAGGTGGATAAAACTGATCTATTCAAAACCAATGGCTAGGGTCAAGATGGGGAAGCATATTTCAGACAGGAAGGAGTTGCACCAGGGGACTAAGCAGGGTTGCCCGCTTTCTCCCCATGCTTTTCATCAGGGCACTGGAACCACTGGCAGCCTCCCTCAGTGCGGAATTTAAGGCTGCCGATATACCAGTGGGGGACAGCATGCATTTGTTCGACATGTTGCTTTATGTACATAACCCAGCCGTTAACCTGCCGTGCCTGCTGGAGGTCCTGGAAGGATTTGCCGGACTCTCAGGTTTAACTATAAGCAGAGAAAAGTTGAGAGTGTTTACCCTGGAGGGTCTGAGGGGGCAAGGACGGGACTCTCTGCCAAACCTTGAGCTGCAGTGGGCAACTGATACTTTTGGTATCTCAGGTTGGATGTATACCATGACCCCCAGCAGTGAGAAGAACACGCTGCAGGCTTGGGGAGGGATAGAGAGGTCCATGGAGTCCTGGCCAAGCTTCCGCTGTCCATGAATGGCAAAAGATAGTGCAAATGATAGTGCTCCTACAAATGATAGTGCTCCCGATGCTTTTATATGACTTTGTTAATATACCATATGACATCCCCAGGGTGTTTTTCCGCAGGCTTGACTCTGATCAGAGGGTTCATTTGGGGCAGGAGGAAGGTGCAGGATTTCGCTGGGAATGTTGTGCAGGGACTTTAAGGATGTTGGAGTTAAAGTGCAGCACTTTGAAATCTATTATCTAGCTGTGCAGCGGCAGTTTGTCATGACATGGTTGGCAGATGAGGTTACACTAGATACGGAATTGCTACTGGACGATACAAAACCTTACTATTTGAAGGAGATTCTTTGGGTAAATTTGAAGGAGATTCTTTGGGTAAAAGCGACTTGCCATAAGGGAAAGTCCATGCTATTGCGGTTGGGGCAGGTTGCCCCACAAACGGAGTAGGCCCACCTCACTAGAATGAAAGACCTTATGTGTTTTGGCAAAGCGCAGAAGAGCAATGGTGTGGAAAACGGGAGGACCCAGAATTGAGGCGTTGTGGGGGGGGTGGGGCCTGAAGCGGTGGCAAAGAAAACAATAAGGCCCTGCACGGTATATAGAGGGAGGTGAGTGATGATGTGGCATCATGGAATATGCTGAGACAGGCATTGTTTGCACCCACAGAAAGGGACCCAGGATGGCCAGCAGGAAGGCGTAATGGAATTGGAATGGGTGTTAGCGTCATTTAGGGCGCATATTTAAGAAGGTAGCAGGGCTGGGGTGTGGGTATCTGAGCTAAGAGCATGCAAGGGGTTTGGTTTCATATTACATTTGTTGTGGTCTTGGACCAGCGTTTGGCTATATGCAAAGTGGCATTACAAGATTACACTAGACATAGTTGCTTGTTTTAAAAGCATGCACTTGATGGGAATACCATAAGAGTGGACAAACTTCAGGGGGAAGGTACGGAAGGACGGGAAGTGATGCAACTTGAGCAATATATGCCATGCCGCAAGGTATGCCACTGTATGGCCTTTGTTTGAATTTCCTTTTTTCTACCTTTTTCTGGCTGTTGGAATGTCA
Source organism: Ambystoma mexicanum (assembly GCF_040938575.1). NCBI lineage: Eukaryota > Metazoa > Chordata > Amphibia > Caudata > Ambystomatidae > Ambystoma > Ambystoma mexicanum. The sequence goes on along the minus strand of NC_090921.1, from coordinate 955,854,074 downwards.
TAAGAACCTTTGTTTTATGTACCATGTTATTAAGAGGGGGCGTGGCTAGGCAGCGCGCAATGAAGCTGTGCCTGCTGTGAGCTCCGCCGAAGGGTGCCCTGAATAATGCAATATCAGCATTCAGCAACCTTATCTCCGAGACATATTGGCAGGACTGCTTGCAGTCTCTAAAGCGGATCCCCAGATCATAACTCCTAGGGAAAACAGAGCGGATTAGAGGGGGAAAGCAACAGAACTTTCCCCTTTCTCCCTTGGACCGTTAGTTGCAAGATGGCAGAGCGCGCCAATTACTCAGCAGAAATCCTGGCAACCCGAACAGCCTGATGTGACTGCCGGGGTGCAGTGTGCTGGAGCCGCTTACACAGAGGAGCAGAGCTGAAATTGTGGTGCCTCCAAGCTACCGGAAGGCGAGAGCAAGAGCCAGCACTGCGGGAGACGGAGCCTGCTCGGCGAAGACGGCTGGCGGCCCCGGGGACGTGGTGGTGCGCTACCCGCCCGGGCTGGAGGATGGGCGCTAGGCTGTGAGCGCTCACTTGCCTGGGGCTCGTGGCCCAGGCTGTGCCCCGCTGTCCTGGAGGTGCCGCCGGGGCAGCCCCACTCGAGTCCGGAGGATTGCAGCGCCCCGCCTCCCTGGAACGATGGAGATGCCGCAGATCCCGCTCAACCCGATAGCGGCCATGCGGGGCGGGAGGCTCATCTAATAAGCAACATGCCAGGAGGAAACCTGGCCTAAGAAGAGGAAGGTGAGTGGGGGGGAGTCTTTGGTCCCGTTGCCCCTTGCTCTGAGTGAACTGACCCGAGCTAATGCATGTAATGCACGGTCCCGTTGCCTGTCTGAGGTAGTCCTTGCCCTTACTCTCTTCCCAGAGGCTTTATCACGACCGAACAGCTGCATCTTGGGATACTAATGTTAGGCCAGTGAATGGCTCTTGGAATCCTAATCCAGCGACCTTGAGTGGTACTTGTGCCAGCTCGCTTCGATCCAATGCCTTCGGTGGGGTCTGGATCCGATACCTCCCTCTGGTTACCCTGTAAAGCTTCATGCAACTGCTGCTCAATTGCATCGGTAACCCAATACCATATGGGCATCCACTTCGCACTTGAATCACCTAATATCTGTTCTCTCGGCGATGCCTAGCCTAAAGCAATAGGGAAGAAAACGTAGGACATTAAAGCCTTCCTAGCGCCCCAGGCGGCACCTACTCTCCAGAGCCACACAGTGATAGCGGACATTCACCCAGCCCCCGCTACAGGGACTTTCCCGGACATGGCATGATCCAAAAATTATTTTGAAGAGATCCTAAAGTCTTTTAAACGAGAGATTACTCAAGAAATCAAAATCGGAAATAAAAACTTCAAAGGACTCATTGGGTATGTCGCTGTCTGATTTAACTACTCATTTGGGAGGACTCGAAGCCAGAGTTAATGACCTAGAAAACATAACATGCAAGCAAACACACGATACTGAAGTGCTCACAGAATGGGCGCAGACGATCGATGAACACCTAGAAGACATCTGGGGAAAACAGGCAGACCTTGAAAATAGGTCAAGGAGGAACAATGTGCACCTTCGAGAGATTCCCCGGCAGGTTTCAGATCAGGACCTGGCCGTGATCTGTTCCGGAATCTATTGAGCCTTCCCTCTCTGAGACACTAATCTTAGATAGGACGCACCGCGTATACTCGTCGGTCCAACAGAGAAGGAAACTCCTCCCGGATGTCCTCACCTGGGTCCACTTCTTCCGCCAGAAAGAAGAAATTATGGCAGCTGCCAGGAAAGCTGAAGCAATACAATTCCGCGGAGCGTCAATACAGCTGTTTCAGGGGGAGCCCTCATGGCTGCAAGCCCGGAAAGTCTGTTACCGCTGGGGATTCCCTTGTAAGCTGATGTTTGATTTTCACAACCAACACTATATAATCTCTTCAGAAGCAGAGGTGAAGGATCTAATGACGGAGAGAGGCACTGAAGTCACACCAGACCGAGACTCCCAAGCATGGGTAGATCATGATCTTCAACCCACACCAAAAGACAAGAAAAGAAGGGCCAGGGGTTGGCGGCGAGTAGGACGACCCTCCCACCAGGAAATGGAAGCCTCGGATGGCACAGATACTCAGCACCCATCGAACCACCCGAAGATCTACCAAGAACAAGACAGTACCCTGCTGAACAGTGGTAAAGACAGCTAAAAGGGAGATGCACTCTTAATATCTTTTGGATTATGCCCCGAGCGATGCGATAGACTGCAGTCCCGGAGTCTGGCATGGGAAATTGCACTTGAAGAGACGCACTAGAGCTCCATCGAACATCGCAAAGGCCACCCCCGGGAGAAACATATAATTGAAGGAAATCAATTGAAGAGGATAGACCATACAAATTGACCCCCAGTGGCATGAGCCGAATTAAGGCCTCTAGGAAATCTGTGTTGACATGACATTGCCAGATCTGCCCTGGGATGGATGCGGCGCTGGGACCTAATAAGAGAGTTGTGACCCCACGTCCCCCGGTGGGGCTGTGGAGACTGGTCGCCTGGAGTGGGATCCGCAATTCCAATCTCACAGAACTCTGAACTGAAAGTGGGCCCAACCATTAAAATGCTACAGCATGGGGCATATTAGCCACAAGGGGATTTCACTGAGTTCAAAGGTTGTATAGGATATCTCATTGGGGCGCCCAAGTTGGATTGCGCCCACTGCTACTGACAGTTTGTTAAAGTTGAAAACGGAATTGAGGCTACTAAAAGCCTCTCATGTTTTTGTTTTTATGTTTCTTATAGCTTTTGTTTCTACTTGGTTGCTGTTGGTCACTCTGCCAATATATCTTTATTATGGTCCCAAATATTTTTGGTCAATCAAAGGTCACTGTCCAGTTTCTGACCCACAGGGTGGGAGTTGCCATTTTCCCCCCATGCGACCCCCCCAGATCGATTGTTGGGGGCCGGGGGACCCCAGACAGAGAGGAAAAGAAGTTAACTAGCACATCACGGGAGGCCGAGCGACCCCGGAATGGCAACCCCGGATATTAAATGTACCACTCTTAACGTACAAGGACTGAACTTCCCCCCTAAAACATAATGCATTGCTCCATAGACTAGCGACACTTGATTCAGCGTTTATATTTCTCCAAGAAACCCACCTTTAACCTGCTGACGAATTCCGCCTTAACAGTAAACTCTACCCAACGAAATTCTTTGCCTCCAGTGGCACGAAGAAACGCGGGGTCGCCATCTTGGTGCGCAAGGGCATCCCCCTAAAAGCACTGAAGATAATACGAAATAGAGAGGAGAGATTCCTCCTTATAGTAGCAATACTGTGGGGGCGGAAGATGACTCTGATCTCGTTATATGCCCCAAATGCTAAACAAGACCTGTTTTTTGCTTCGCTCTCAGACACACTGGCGCAGCATGCCGAGGGCGAGATAATTCTGGGTGGTGACTTTAACGCAGTGGTCAACCCTTAATCGATAAGACACTTCCCCCAACGACAAACAGGAAAAACTTCTTAGCCCTTACTACGTTGTTGCAAGAACATTCCCTTATAGAAGTGTGGCGGTTCTTACATCTGGAAGAACGAGACTATACATACTTCTCACCAGTTCATAAAGGGTTCTCCAGACTAGACCCGTTTCTTCTCTCTGACACCCTTATCCCATGGGCGACAGAGACTGAAATTCTCCCAGAAGCCCTCTCAGATCACGCCCCGGTGCGCCTAACACTAACTCCTCCCCAAAGACCACCTTGGCGATTAAATGACCCCCTATTGGAGGACGTGGCAATCCGCGCCCACATAGCGGAAACCATTAAGCTCTTTTTTCAGGAGAATGACACAGGGAATACGGGCTGGGGGTAATGTGGGATGCTGCAAAGTCTGTTATCAGAGGTCACCTTATAGAACAAGCTGCACAGAGGGGGAGGGCCAGGAAGGTCTTGCAGTCCCAATTAGAGGGAGAGGTTCGCACATTGGAAGCAATACATAAAGAGAAGGGCTCGCGCCGCTCCTTGAGAGACCTTCACATAGCACAGAAGGCGCTAGAAGTGCACCATATATCAAGAGCAGCACACTACATGATGCGGGTAAAACAATACTTTTACACAAAAGGGAACAAAGCTAATAGATTGCTGGCAGACAAAACTTAAAAAGCAAGCAAAACTGAATAGGATAGACACCCTGCGTGACCACTTGGGCAGACCCGTTTCCTCTGAGGGGGGCGAACTCCGCATTGTGGGAAACTTTAAAGAGCAAGCAGCACCTCACGTTGGAGACTCACAACCGCCAAAAAATGTATAACAGACGCACGAGTCACCCAAATCCCACAAGCCTTATGCGCCTCATTAGAGGACCCTATAACTGCCCAAGAAGTTGAAAATAAGATCAAAGCCCTTCCCATTGACAGAGCCATGGGCCCTGATGGGTTTACCAATAGGTTTTACAAAATCTTGAGAGCTGAACTCACACCCCACCTCACAAAACTTTTTAACTCCCTGTTTGAAGAAGGAACTGTCACACAGACAATGGCAGAATCGGCCACCACCCTAATCCTGAAGCCGCGAAACGAGCCAACAGAATGTGCGTCCTATCGGCCTATAGCTCTCCTTAACTCAGATGCGAAGATATATAGCAAAATTATCGCTCGCCGCCTGGGGGAGGTCCTGCCCCTTATTATAGACAGAGACCAGACTGGATTTATCCAAGGCCGTTCGGCGTATGATAACATCCGCCGAGCTATAGACCTGATATCCTTGGCCCCGTCAATCCCGGGCACCCTTTCTCTTCTGTCCTTAGACGCCCATAGGGCATTTGACAGTATGTCCTGGGAATACCTAGACCTAGTCTTAAAAGGCTTTGGCTTCGGCCCTAAATTCTCTAGGCTAATAATGTCAAACGTTCAGACTCTATCCACTCGCGTGCGAGTCAACTCGCAGTGGTCTTCTCAAATACCCCTGCGCAGGGGCACCAGGCAGGGATGCCCTCTGTCGCCGTTGGTTTTTGCAATGGCGATGGAGCCTCTAGCCCAACACATTCGCCTTCAACCGGGGATCCAGGGATTCAAGCTCAAAGGGAAATGTCAAAGTCGCGTTGTATGTGGATTATGTGCTCTGCTTCCTTAGAGACGCCCGTAGCTCCCTACCTCTCCTCATGAACTTATTGGCCCAATTTGCTATTGTCTGCGGTTTCACAATAAATTCTGAAAAATCAATGTGAATGGGCCTGACGGATTCTCAGGCCACTCTAATAGCATTACAGAACACATACCCACTTCAATGGAAGTCCACACACATTATGTACGTACTTAGGAGTGCGCTTATCTCCAACTTAGGAGGGCCTGCTGAAGGCCAACATCCCTAACTTCATAAAAGAAGCCAGGGACTCTTTACACAGATGAGCAACGCAAGGGATATCATGGCTCATTGTATTAGTGCAGTCAAAATGTCCCTGCTCCCGAAACTCATACACATTTCATGCCCTCCCAATAGCAACCCCGGAACAAGATCTCCTTGAACTACAAAAAGAAATTGGCCGATTTATATGGCTAGGGAAACAACCGAGGATCCCGCACAGACTTCTTACGAGGGGGGAAAGCGCTCGGGGGTCTAGGACTCCCTTCTATCCCGAGATACTTCAGAGCAGCTCAGGTAGCATTGATGCTGGGTTGGTCGGGTCCGAGATAGGTTTTACCCAAGTGGTACGATATTGACCAAGCACTGTCTTCCGTTCCCCTGAACTTCCTGCCATTCCTCCCAAAAGAAGCACATACTCGCCAAACCTCTTCTGCCTACCACAACAAATACACTTTGTTGCTGGGATAAAGCCTGTGCACAACGAGGCTTCTCAACTGGATTGGGCCCCCTTTCTCCCATCACCCAGAATCCGGCCTTCACTCCAGGTCTCCAACCTAATGCTCATCACCTCTGGTCAGAAGGGAAACCCCTAAGATTACGAGATCTATATGATAACAACACACCCTTGACCTTTGAACAATGCAAGATGAAGTTTGGGCTCCCTGAAACAGAGAGGTTCAGATCTCTCCAATTGCTTCATTGGGTCACACACCCGAGCGTAAAACCTACAGCTAATAGACCCCCTATAGGGATAGAACTGACAGTTATGGAGGGCCAACGGACCAATAGACTAGCTGCTCGTTACTGCCTCCTGGAGAACGCCCCGTTAGAGGACAAATCACCCTCATGCTAACATGGGAAAGGGAACTGGAGATTACGATCCTATAGGACTCTTGGCAAAAGATATGGAGTAGGGCCCATAAGACCTCACGATGCACGGCAGTTAGGAAGGGGGCTCTCAAACTATGCTATTGCTGGTACCTATCTCCACATAAACTTCACGCAATGAACCCAGATATTCCAGACACATGTTGGCACGGATGTGGCGAGAGAGGCGACCTGGGACACTTGTGGTGGCATTGCCCGACTATACAATCATTCTGGCTGGATATAAAGATACGATCCAAAATCAAGGAGATCTGCGATACATTGCTTCCAATGGACCCACAAATGTTGTTGTGGGATGTCCCTGAAGATGGTACTTACCCATTGTCTGGCCCAGAGCCGAACTAATCTCACAACTACTTATGGCTGCTCGGCTCACGCGAGCCCGATTTTGGAAAGATGTGGAGGGTCCGCATATTGCATATTGGTGGGTGAAAGTTTGGGAACTACTTGCAATGGAAAAACTGACAGCCATGATTGAAAGGAAACTTCCTAAGTTCACGCGCACATGGAGGCCATTCCTAGACTATGTAGCAGAAAAAGAGCACATGTTTTATCAACCGAGACTTGTGAAGTACCTGTTGAATCCATGACAATGATTCTGAACTGTGTGCACTGTGGAACAGACAAAAGTACCAAAGATATGACGCTTTTTTTCTTTCTCCTTTCCCTTTACTCTTCTTCCTTCCCCTTTGTTGCTTCTAAACTGCTTGCAATCCCAGTTCAAGATAACCTTTCTTAACCTGTTTAAGGTGATAAAGAGTATAAGAGCAACAGATGCATTGTTAACCAGTTAAAATGAAGTTCCGGCACATGAATATTAATTAGTTATGATTCTATATAATTGGTTTTCATATTGAGATGTACTTGATGTGGTCCGAGACTTCAATAAAAAAATAACTTTGGAAAATAAAATGTTATTAAGAATGTTGATGCCTTGGCAGTGGGTCACATATATCACCTGAGGGGATCACATGATGTCAAATTAGATTGGGGTTCGGCCCTATCCCTCCTCGAAGAGGGCTACAGGATTCCATTATGCCCACAAAGGCCAAGAGTGCTGGACATAGTGTAATACAGGCCTCGTAGATGTTGACAGACAATGTAAAGGCGCACAGTGAAGCTGGATGCCGAGGTGTAAGTGAGAAAAAAGGGTTATCGGGAGAAGACGTGAGAGTGGGGGGAAATTAATGGGGGTTAGGTTTCTTTTTTTCTGCAATGTTGTTCGATTTAAATAACAACAAAAACTATTTAAAACAAAATGGATGGGGACGTTTCTTGGAAAATGTTGGATCTTTGTAGGGTGTTTAAGGTGCCAAAGTTAAAACATGGAACATAGAAAAAAATTACAAACATTTATAACTTACTTTAGTTGGCAACGGACATTCGTCCAGCAGCAACGTTATAACTGCTGGTCCAAGTGGATCCTCTAATGGAATGACTCGAATCAAAGACTGCACAACCTCAAGCCAGCCATCATCTATGAAAAAAGTAGGAATTAAATAGTTAGAAAATCATGTCAACGCAATGAACTATAAGATAAATGTTTTTTTTTCTTGCCAATGCTGATGGAGACAAACTATCAATTTCAGAACAAAACACCCATATTGCCTTTGACAAACATTAGGCTACTGGTTTAGACAACACTGTCACATTTGGCAGCCATGGTTCACACCCGACTACAGGACCAGTGGTCACAAAGTGAAATATTTTACTTATGTATTGGAAAATAAATATTTAAAAAATGTATCCCTAAAAAGACAAATTGGAAATGAAACTTATTTTCAGGCTCCATGTGTCTGTAAATCAGACCTGCATTTTCAGTGATGGTATAAACAAAAGGTGAGTTATTAGTTGGCCTACTATAAAAAAACAAAAACCAGAAACCCGTCTATTAACCATTCCCTCCCAACTAACCAGATTCACCCTCCAGACCTGTTCCCTATATAGGGCATTGACCACATGAACATTGAAACAGACATCCAGATTAGACCATCTGGCATGTTGAACAATTCCAGTCTTAAACAAAGCTTATTTATACAGACACCTCAGTCTCCCCATCTATGTTAAGAAATGGTATGGCAATATGTTTCCGGTTCAACACAATTGACTAGATGCATTTAAAATTCCAGCCCCCGATACCCTATCACAGCCCTCCACCCCACCCAAGTCCCTCAAGCGAGGGGCATAGGTCCTCCACCCCTGTGACGATATCAGGTTATTCTGAATAGCTCAAAGCCCAATCCTGCCTGCAACAATCCACTGGGCTTTGTCCAACGTTTTCGTCCCAGTTACCTCAGATGGTAAAAAGGCAAAGTCAGAGGTTTCTGGCGCACATGCACAGTTCAGCTCAGTTCAGTTTATAAATAACAATTATTATCCAAGGACAACAGTGAAAAGGGACAACCTAGAAAAGTCAGTTAAAAGAAATAAAAATAGGAGAGGGCAGTAAAACACTCCTTCCAAATGACAGTCCTGAAAAGAAATGTCCATCCATTCCACCCCCCGATTCTTCCCATATTAAATCATTTATTAATACACAAACTGCATTCTACCACACATGTAATTAATTAAAGGCAGAGTGACTTCATAAAAAGGTTTGTTTCGCTGCAAAACTTATGAAAAAAAGTATGTGCGTAGAATATTCAAGAACATCAGAAAATGTGCTCTTTAACGGCACCTCACTACCAACCACAGCTACAGACCACATACAGTCTATATTCCCCCACATTTGTAATACATTATGTTCATGCATATGGAATCTCCTTCTCCTGTTTAGGGGCAACTGGCAGATGCAAAATACTGTAGAGCAGAGCTACCAAAGCTTTTAAACCAGAGTTAAGTGCAGGCTTGTACGGCCAAATAAACAATTTGAAAGCACATAAGAAAAAGTTTGAAAATCCCTGTTGTGCTACATAGGAAAACAAATAGTTACAACAAGCAAAAATAGTCATACTGGAAAATGAATTCCACTGCAGTCTTCTACAACCAGGAGATTAGGCCCAAGTTAGCAATACGGTAATATTTTGTAGCAGAACACCAGAAATACAAAATAGGTGCAATAACTAACGAGGTTGGCAATTGTTTAAATATTCCACATGACTAAATAAACACAGAATCCCTGGTGTAACTTTTCTTGCCAATAATGGGCACGTACAAATAATGTTAATGGAAACCTCATTCGTCCTTGCGGGTTGTATGTATCACTTTATCATTCCTTTGTCTATTGAGATCCCTCCCTCTTCCACCTCTCGCTTATCAGCGCTGGCGTTCTATCCAGGCATCTGAAATCTCCTCCCAGATCAATGGAGCCTGTGTCTCTTTTCCTACCATTGAGCTTTCTTCGCTTTCCATGGTTTTTAAATCTACTGCCGATCATTTAGCCCCACTTACAACCTCTAAGCCCTGCAGCCATCCATCTGAACCATGGCACTCTATCCAGCTGGCTAAACTGTGGCTTCTCTGAGGCAGGCAGACTGGAAATGGGTATATCCTACTGCGCCCTCACAAGATCACTCCTGCATAAGGCCACCACCATTTATTAAGATGCCATTGGGGATGCCAAACGCTTGTACTACACCAGTCGGCTCAACTCTGCAGCTAATCAACCCAAGGAGCTGTTTAGGCTTGTCCAGTCATCTTCTAGTCCTTCCTCTCCTAATCTCCTTCAAAAACTTTGTTTAATTCCCTTTCCTCCATCGTAGACATGATTGCTAGCATTTGCCAGAAAAATTCCACATATTTATTGAACAACACATGACATCCAAAAACAATTTACAAAGAAAATTAACAAACCCCCCCCCCCTCGCTACCCCATAGGTACAGAGAACTGTTCAACTATTTACAACACTAAGATACCCCTCATATCCCTTCACAAAGGTCTCTGTTAAGTTAATATATACCTTTGCCTACAGCAAAAGAAATTGGATACAACTACATGTACAGTGAGTAGATCAATTAATACAACTCCATAAACATTCCCCAAATTCCTTCATAGAGATCCCTTTTCTTATTCCTGTACATAATCACCCTCTCCATTAGAGACATTCGTCACATATCCTCCAGCCATGCAGAGGCAGATGGTGCTTGCTCACTTTTCCATTCTCGCAGTATCATTTTCTTCTCAGTTAATGATGCCCTGAAGAATCAACATCTATGTGGGTATGACAAACCTGCTATTAAATCCTCCTCCCCAAGACATATTTTTTTTAAAAACTTTCTTTATTGACATTTCATATGAACAACAACTTCAATCCAAAGCCCAGCCCCTCCCTCCCTCCCCACCTCGCCCAGCCGCCCCCCCCCCCATCGTGGCACGTGGGTGGTCACCCACCCCAAGTCGGACCAGAGCACACGGCCCACAACCCATGTAGTTTAACAGTGAAGAACATACGCCGTAAAGCGACACGACCCAACAAACAAAAAACAAGAAAGAAAAGAAAAAACACGCAACCAGAAGAAGGGGGCCACATCACAAGATATTCTCTCCCCCTCCCGCCTTGGTCAGTTATCCGAAGCCACCAAATTACAATAAACACCCCATGTCCCATTGTCCATTCAGTCCGGGGGGGACAGAGTCGGAAGTTCCTGCGACAAGCAGGGGCTTGATCCCCAGCTACCCGGTTGGTTGAGAAGGTATGACGTGTATGCATCCCACATCTTAGAGTCCCCCCCCATTGCTTCCCCGCATTATGCCCCATTTCAATTCCATGTCATTACAATACAGAATGTCACGGGAACATTGAGCAACTGTCGGGGTATTCCTCTTACCCCACCCCATAGCAACCCTGAGTTTGGCCAGGATCAAAAGGAGGCTCACCAATTTCCTAGACCCTTTCGGTACTTGAGCAGTATACCCGAGTAGGCCCATGATCGAATCCGGAGCAAATCGCTGGCCCACAATCTCCCCAATCACATCAAACACCCCCCCCAAAATTGGCCAAGTCGTGCACACTCCCACGCCACATGGATAAATCCCGCCCGCTCAAACCCGCACCTAATACAGGCCGCAGATCTTTGAGGAAAGTACTGATGCAACAGCGCTGGAGCATAATACTGATGCAGGAATTTGCCCTCACAACAGTACAGCCATATATTCTCTGATATGTCTCTACCTAGTGACTTTTCCTATTCCCTCTGGGAGGACATAGCAGGAGATGATCTACCCTCCAGAGCCAGTGCATAAAGTTCTGAAAGCAACCTCCTATCCAAGTCCCCCCTTATCACCCTATCTAACAACCCTGCCACTGGAGGCTGCTCGGGGAAGGTCGGAAGGAGCCTCTGCAGCGCTACCGAAGTCTAAAGTATAGAAATACATCCATCGCCGATAGGGCTCGCCTGTCTCTCAGCCGATCAAGGGTGATGAACTGGCCATCCGGGAATAAATCTGCGAATTTGGTGACACCCCTCCGCTTCATCATGCCGACAAAACCTGCCTCACTAGTCACAGGAATCCCTGGAATATACATGACCGGGAGTTCTGGCGAATACAGTATATTACCCCCCCCCCACTTCCTGTTCCAATAGAGACCAAGCCCTGCACGTCAACCCCACTAAGTTCCGAGAAGCCTTTGGGCGAACCCGAGCTGTCAGGATAACCGATCTCAGTAGTGCCGGGGATGCTATTGACCGCTCTATCTCAACATGCCTGTGCTCAGCCGCCATCCCATACCAGTATCTCAGATAACTAGCTTGGGCCACATGATAGTATAATTCAAAATCGGGTAGGGCCAGCTCCCCCTGCGGACAGGTGCAATGAGCTTATCCCACACAACCCGCGCTTGTTTCCCAGCCCAGAGAAATTGAATCACTGCCGATTTGAGGTCTTGAAAATATTTTTGGAGTATCCGAATGGGAGCATTAAGCAACACGTACAAAAGTCGGGGGAGAATGGACATCTTGACTACAGAAACCCTGCCAAGCAGGTTAAGCGGAAGCGAAGACCATCTCTGCATTGCCTCCTTAGTCAACCGAAGCGCAGTTCCATAGTTGCAACACCTCCTCCGCACTTCTAGCCAAGGTAATTCCTAGGTAGCGGGTGCTAAGCATATCCCACTGAAACCCCCACGCATCCTGAAAACGGGACAGCCCGTCCGTCAACGGGAATATCACAGACTTGCCAGCATTCACTTTTAACCCGGAGAGCTCCTCAAATTGTTGAATTTCTACCATAACTGGATCTAGATTGACTTCAGGGTGGGATAAGAACAGGACCATATCATCCGCATACAACGAAATCACCACCCTGTGGGTGAATAACTGAATACCCCGATGAATATGCAACTCTCTCAGCCCAGGGTTCTATCGCCAGAGCGAATAATAAGGGGGAAAAAGGGCACCCCTGGCGCGTCCTCCTTTACAGCAGGATTAACACAGTCGTCTGCCCATTAACCCTCACCCTTGCAACCGGCCTATCATCTAAAAGTGACACTAACAACAAGAAGAATCTCCCCAGGCCCAAACTACGCAAGACCGTCAATAGGAACGACCACACAATAGAATCAAACGCCTTAGTGGCATCTAGCAACACTGCGGCAGCTGGCTCCATGCTCGGCAGGGCAGACATCAGCCCAAACATTAGTCTCAGACCAAATGACGTCGACCGTCCTGGAACAAAGCCTGCCTGATCAGCCCTAACCAGCGTTGGCATCAGTGTTGCCAGGCGCGACGCCAAGAGTTTGGCCAAGATCTTATTATCTAAGTTTATCGGGGAGATTGGGCGGTACGAGGAACAATCCCCCTCCGGCTTCCCCGGTTTCAACATCACCACCACCAGAGCCTCCCTGAGAGAATCCGGCAGCCGGCCCACAGTCACCGCCTCCTGGTATACGCGCAGCAAATAAGGCGCCAGTTTGTCAGCAAAGCATTTATAAGATTCAGACGTAAAACCATCCGGACCCGGGGATTTCCCACTAGGCAGCGACCGTATGGCCTCCTTCACCGCCTCCAGCATCACCGGCCTGTTTAACCACTCCCTCTGCTCCTCCGAACACCAGAACAAACCCACCTGGTCAGGATAAGCCTCAATATCCGCTTGCACAACTCGGGACTGGGTAGCGTACAAACGAGTATAGAATGTATGAAACTCGTGGAGTATTGCCTCATCCTCAAAATGATTCGTTCCCCCCTCATCCACAATTACCGCTACTCTGCCCCCCTGAGGTGTTCAATCGTGTGGCCTTAGCCAGCGACCGTCCGGGAGACTGACCCTCACCATACTTCCGAAGGGCCAACCTGTCCCACAGATATTTAATTTCCAGCTGAGCCAGCGCGTGGAATTCATGAAGGTGCTTCATTATAACTCCCTGCTGAAACTTGGAGGGAGCAGGGGCCTCTGTCTGTAAAATGAGTATCTCCTCTTCCTTCTCCACCAAGTCTTTGCGTATTCTCTTCAACATACCCGCATCCTTAGCTATACACTCACCCCGGATCACGCACTTAAACCCTTCCCACAAGACCCCCAACGAGGATATCGACCCCTCATTCATCTCAAAGTAACTATCGATGGCTTTCCCTAACTCTTCTCTAAAAACCATGTCCGTGAGCTCAGCACTTTTAAATCTCCACGGGTGTCTCCCCCCAGCTCGCCCCCTCAAATGGATAGCCAACAAAACCGGGGCGTGATCAGAGAGAGTACGGGCCAAAACCTCCACCTCGGCCGTCTGTCCCATGGGACACTCAGACACTAAAAAGTAATCCAGGCGTGCAGCCGAGCTGTGTGGCGCTGAATAATGTGTGTATTGTTGTACAGCTGTATTCCGCACCCTCCAAATATCTGCCAGCTGCCATACCGCCAGCATACCCTGGATTTTAACAGAGTTCTTGCTGCACAACCGCGGATGACGACCCGTCCAGTCTCTTGAAGGGTCCAGCACTGCATTAAAATCCCCCGTCTACACAGTCTCCCCTGCAGGTATGTCCACTAATTGCCACTCCACCCACTCCAACGACTCTGTCGTATCTTGATTAGGGCCATAATAACAAATGAGCGTATATAACCTCCCTTGGATGACCCCCTGCACTATAAGCGCTCTCCCTTCCTTATCCCGTAGCAACTTGGTCAGTCGAAATCCCACCGAACTGTGGGCCAGAATGCACACCCCCTAGAAAAGGAAGAATATGAAGAAAAATATCTATGGCACCCCCAACCTTTACCGAACTTAGATTCTGAGTCTACCGTTAGATGGGTTTCTCGGAGAAAGGCCACCCCTATCTGGTGACGCCGCAAGTATTGCAGCACCTTACGGCACTTTGGTGGATTGTTAAGGCCCCTAACATTCGAAGTCAGGAATTTGACTGTCGCCATTACCAAGCATCTCAAAGCTTACTATCCGTGTACTGACCGGCCTACCAATTAATTGGACCTCCTGTGCCACTGATCCCCACTCCCCTCCCCTACCAACAACTCCCCAACTAGGCGGTGCAACATCACCCCTCCTCCCACCCCTCCCCCCCATACCAACCCCGAACCCACGCCGGTAACCCTGACCCTCCGGCTCCCCAATTGCCCACAACATGTACTTAACCGGCTTCTGCACCGGGGTTAGCTACAAGCCCGACCCTCCAGCACCTCACCCCGAATACTTTGACAGCTGCTCAGAAGAAGGAAACAAGAAACAAGCCCAGACAGAACCACAGGATCCTGCCCGGAGTACAAGTGCCCATTGCACCCCCCCCCATTATGCACCATCGTCCCCCGGCTGCACAGATGCATCTGGTAACAAATCCAAAAAGGATGCAGCCTCTTCAGGGGTTTGAAAGAAGATTGATTTGCCTCTATGCTCCACCCGGAGCTTGGCCGGGTATAACATTGCATACTTCAAATTTCTGTCTCTCATCCGCTTTTTCACATCCAAAAATGTCTTCCTGGCCGCCTGCACCCTATCAGAAAAATCTGGGAAAAACGTAATGGTGCTCCCCTTGTAGGGGACGATCCCCTTCTCTCTCGCCTTCCTGAGCACAGTGTCTCGGTCCCGGTAATTTAGCATACGGGCTATCAATGGCCTCTGCGGAGCTCCAGGGACCGGCCTCTTTCCACCGGGAATTCTATGTGCCCTCTCGACCACACATAAAGGGGAGAACCCCTCCGGACCCAGCGCCTCCTTCAGGATTCCTTCCACCAAAGACTCCATGTCCCTCTGATCAACCGATTCAGCCAGGCCTACAATCCTAACATTATTCCTCCTCGACCTCGATTCGAGGTCCTCCCGCTTCTCCTTAAACTGCTTTAGGGCCTTCCTCATTCCAGCCATCTCCCCCGACACTGAGACCGCAACATCCCCCACTGCCGATATCCTGCCCTCTGCCTCACCCAACCGTTCCCCATGTTTATCCTGACGGACTTGCATGTGTTCAACCTTACATGTCAATGTATCCAATTTCCCATCAAGAGATTATATCCCCGACTGCAGTTGCACAAACATGACCTTGATATCTCGAAAGGCCGTAGCAGGATCCGCCTCCGATTCCAAGGTCTGGGAGTTGGGCACATCCATCGTTACCCCATTGGATTTAGGCTGAGTTGACACCTCAAAGTGTAGCTCAGATTGCTGCTTGCCACCCTTGCTTGATTTCGACATGTTCTCCTGGTAGAGGGAGCAAATGGGAGGGGCTTAAGCACACTCGACACTCCCGGGCTACTAGTCCCATCCAATGCTGCCCCCAACTCCCAGTCCATCACCTCTCGCCCACCAGGCCTCGCTAGTAATGAAGGGCGGTAGCAGCACTAGATCAATGCCACTATAACATGGAGCTCCCTGGCCAGCGAATAGAAACCCCGCCAAATGGGCAGCGCCAGGTGACACACCAGTCAGCGTAACTTTAGATACAGAACATATCCAAGGTGGATCGGATCTGAAGGAATACTCCTCCCTCCCGCACTCTTAACTTGATAATATGCAGGGCTGCGTGCTAGCTGAAGACCATCAAGGACACCAGGGAGGAGACTTCGCAGGCACCAAACCCGAAAATGTGCCAGCCCCCTCCACCATGTCAACACTCTGCAGTCTGCAAGCAGGAGCACAGCGGCGGGGGGCAGAGAAAGAAAGAAAAAAATAAAGAAAAAAAAAATAAAAAACTGCGCACCCCGCTTGTTCCTCGGAGCCACCACCAGCCTCAGGGCTCCCCAAGAATGTGCCAGCTCCACTTCCGACAGCGCAATGAAGGCTCACAGGGCCAGCCTCCTCTCGCCCACCTCCGCCGGGGAGGCGCGGATCGCACCCCCACCTCCAAACACGTCGCTTCCAGCGGCGACCTCCACCGCACCACGGACGTCCGTACGACAGCCCGCGTGTGCCTAGGGGATCACCAGGCACAGGCCTCCAGATGTCAGCGGGGGCTTACCCCCTTCACAAAGGTCTCTCCAGCTCAGCCCGGGAGCGGCGCCTCACCAGTCACTTGGGTCACCCCGCCGTGCAGTCACTGGGCAAGCCCTATTGTAACGCTCACCTGATTCCCGTAGAGGCGCCGGTCTTGACTGGGGGTATACCTTATCTTCAAAGGTGATGTGCAACACACGGCTGGCTCTTTGGGCTGGACCTCTGTGCACTGTATGTCTGACTTGAAGGGTAAGATGTCTGCAGATAGAAAATATGGGATTAAGGAACTGGGTTATTGAATGTCTCTCTCTTCTTCCCTTTCTCTTCTCCTGTAAAACCCCAAAGGTTAATGCTCTCACCTTAGGTAAGTGAACGCCGTGCTCTCCATCTGCCTCGGGGCAGGGTGCTGTAACCAGTTTCTTCACTGGATAAGGGGAGCAGGCCTCTTGACTTCAGAGGACTGCTGTCCGTCGTTTACTGCACGAACGGTAAGTTTCGAGTAACTCTAATGTCTTTAAAGTCTTTAGTAATGATGTTTCTTGTTTTGCAGGGTTCCGGCGATGGCGGATGACGGGCTGAAGTGAGTTGAAGATGGAGCCCGTGTGATGAATAGAAGTGCCTGGAAGCACGTAAGTAAGCGCTTGTTGCCTGCTTCACGATGCGCTCTAACTGTCTTTTTATTTTGCAGGTACAAGTTCGGAGCGGCTGCAGGGTGCCGGAATACCCACTGGGTTAGATGTGGAAAGGAGTAATGGCACGTGAGTTTTAAAGTTCCCCAATGTCTTTAAACGCACCTTGTTTTGTCTTTCAGATGCGGGATGCAGCGCCGAAGGCCTCCAGAGCGTGCAAAGAGTTGGTAAGCTTTTGTCTTTCAGATGCCGGAATGCAGTGTGAAGACCTCCGGATCGCACGAAGAGTAGGCAAGCCTTTGTCTTTCAGATGCCGGAATGCACCGCGAGGCGTTGGTGACAGCCGATGGACCAGGTAAGTGAAGAGCTGTAACTGAAGACCGTAATGCTAACCTGTTCTTTCTTGTCTTTATAGGTGTTGCTGAAGACTGGATTCGGGATGGTAAGCCTTTTTCCTTAGGCCCAGGATCAGATGCAGAAGACACGATGAGCGTTCTGCTGCAGGGGATGCAGAATAACGCAAAGCAAGATTCATCCGTCGGGTGTGGTTTAAATAGCCTCCTGTAGTGCTTAGGTGTCTCCTTCCACAGCCACGCCTAGGTAAGAAAAGAGTTCCTGCTTTCCAGAAGAGTTCCAGTGTTCTGAATCTAGGGAGTGGCTCCTGCCCCACCCAACAGGAAAAGTAGTTCCAAACAGAAGAGGATCAGAGGCTCAACTGGCAGGCAAGTAAGCAGCATGGTCTGCTGCAGGTAAGTCCACCCAAGCATTATGAGCCCGGCGCTTCCAGCGCTGGGACTGGGCATATTTATGAGCCTGGTGCCACTGGCGCCAGGACTGGGTCCAAAAGGTCCCAATTGGGACTGGTTGGCACTCGGAACCTGGGTTATGGATCTGCTTCCAAGGGAGTTGGGAAAACCCTGACCTTTTGGAAGCAGAGATCATGACAGTACCCCCCCTCAAGGCCCCTCCCAAACCGGGCTCCTCCGGGGGTTTTGGCTTGTCAGGAAATGTTCGGTGAAATCTTTTGATTAGGCGAGGAGCGTGGACATATTCAGCAGGTTCCCAGGATCTCTCTTGGGGGCCGTAGCCTTTCCAGTCAATTAGGTAAAATAGTTTAGATTTGGAGATCTTGGAGTCCAGAATGCTTTTGACTTCAAACTCGAGTTCTCCATCAACTAGGATAGGTTTTGGAGATTTAGTTGAGGTTGCACGGGTTTTAATAGAGAGACGTGGAAGACCGGATGTATCTTCATGTGCGGGGGCAAGTCCAACTTGACCGCTACTGGGTTTACTATGGTAGTGATGGAATAGGGACCAAGGTATCTTGGGTTGAATGTGCGTGGCCCTTTTAGAGGTAGATATTTGGTGGATAACCAGACTTGATCCCCTACTTGATATTGAGGGGCTTCCTTCCGATGTTGATCTGCTCCTTTCTTGTATTGTTCTTTAGCCCTTTGAAGGTGAGAAACAGCTTCCTTAAAGGCTTGGATGATTGTAGAATGCAGGTAGTCTACTGCTGGTGTTTCAAGATCTTGGAGGGGATCCAACTCCGAGGTTCGAGGGTGACTGCCTACAAAAGAAAAAACGGGGTTTTCCCAGTTTCCGAATGGACAGTTATTGTAGGCATATTCGGCTATCCAAAGGATGTCTTTCCAAGTTTTTTCAGTTTGTTGCAGCATGCAGCGTAAATACTGTTCCAGAGTTTGATTGGTCCTCTCGGTTTGTCCGTCGGTCTGAGGGTGGTGACTGGTCGATAGTCTCACATCAATTTGAGCCGACCGACAGCAACTTCGCCAAAAATGAGAAATAAATTGACTACCTCGATCCGAAATTAGAACCGAAGGAAAACCGTGCAGTCGGACGATGTTTTCGAGAAATTCTCGGGCCAGAGTTGCTGCTGTTGGCAAGCCTTTGAGCGGAATGAAATGCGCCATCTTGGAGAATAAGTCCACGGTTACTAGAATCGTATTGTATCCGGAGCATGGAGGTAGATCGGTGATGAAGTCCATAGAAAGCGTATGCCAAGGGCGAGGTTGGATGTCAATAGGGCGTAAGAGGCCTGCTGGTCTTTCCTTTTGACTCTTGTTTTGGGCGCATACTCCACAGGACATTATAAAGTCTCTGATATCTTTTTTCCAAGACGGCCACCAGAAGTAGCGCTTGATCTTTTCTGAGGTCTTGGCCATACCGGGATGTCCTTCCATTAAAGAATCGTGATAACAAGCGATTACTTTTTTCTGTAAATCTGTGCTGGGTAGGTATAATCGTTCTTGGAAATACAATAAGTTGTCCTTTACTGCAAAGTCCTTTCCCTGCAGATTCCAATTCTGTATGTCTGCTGGAGTTACAAGTTGCCTGGCTTTATCCTTAACTTCCTCTATGGATTCTGTGGCGATTACACCCAGAATTCTTTGTTCGGGAATGATTGGTACAGGTTTAGGGTTGATCAAGTGTTCTTCCACTCCCATCGGAGAAAGGGCATCAGCTTTACCGTTCTTTGTACCAGGTCGATAGGTAATTATGAAGTCAAACTCGTCAAAGAATAATGCCCAACGGAGTTGTCTAGAGGATTGGGCTTTTGCGGTTTTCAAATATTGCAGGTTTCGGTGATCCGTAATTACAGTAACGGTGTGTCGGGCCCCCAGCAGATAATGCCGCCAAGCCTTAAAGGCAGACTTGATAGCCAGAAGTTCCTTGTCAGTAATCGTGTAATTGATTTCAGGAGGCGAGAATTTGCGGGACCAAAATGCCACGGGATGCAACTGATTGGTTACCGGGTCCTTTTGTGATAGAACTGCCCCCATGGCAAGGCTTGAAGCATCAGTTTCCACGATGTAGGGGAGTTCGGGGCGAGGGTGTTTTAAGATTGGTGCAGAGATAAATTTAGTCTTCAAATCCTGGAAAGCTTGTTCCGCCTCGGTAGACCATTCAAAACGTTTGTTTTTCTTTAACAAGGCAGTGATGGGCTGGACTATTCGAGAGAATTCGGGGATAAACCTGCGGTAAAAGTTAGCGAAGCCTAACATGCTTTGCACACCTTTTACGGAGGATGGTGATGGCCATTTGAGAACTGCATCGACCTTCTTTGAATCCATACGCACTCCGCCAGGTGATAATATGAATCCCAAGAATTCAACTTCAGTCACGTTGAAAACACATTTTTCCAACTTAGCGAAAAGTTTGTGTTGACGCAATCTTTCGAGGACCATTTTCACGTGTTTCTGATGTTCAGATTCCGATGAAGAATAAACGAGGATGTCGTCAATGTAAACAACAACACACACATCTATGAGCTCTGAGGACATCGTTCATAAAATATTGAAAGACGGCCGGGGCATTGCAAAGTCCGAAGGGCATGACCTGATATTCAAATAGCCCATACTTGGTGCGGAAGGCCGTCTTCCATTCAGCGCCCTCTTTTACTCGTATCAAGTGGTAAGCTCCTCTAAGATCCAGCTTTGTATATATGCATGCTTTTCTGACTTGGTCCAGGAGTTCAGGGATCAAAGGTAACGGATATCTATTCTTAACGGTGATCTGGTTCAGGGAGCGATAATCTATACAAGTTCTAAGGTCTCCTTCCTTTTTTGGAACGAAGAACAAAGCTGAAGAAGCAGGGGACTTGGAAGGACGAATAAACCCATTTGCCAGGTATTGATCCAGGTATTGTCGAAGGTGAAGGTTCTCAGGCTCGATGAGGGCATAAATTCTACTACAAGGAGGAGTAGATCCAGGTATCAGGTCTATCTGGCAGTCATAAGACCTATGAGGAGGTAGAGAGTTAGCCTGATCCTTCCAGAAAACATCTTGGTATTCTAGGTATTCGGGAGGTAACTGGGGAGTCTCTGAAGAAATTGCTGCCAGTGCAACACCAGGTGGAGGGTGACAAGTAGAGACACATTCTGGAAACTGGACCGTTCTTGCTCGCCAATCGATCAGAGGATTGTGTTTCTCTAACCAAGGTATTCCTAGAATAATCTGAAACTGAGGGGCCTTGATCACATCGAACACGATCTTCTCATGGTGTCCATCTTGACTTACTAGCGTCACCTCTTGAGTGGTATGCGTTACTGGCCCGGAGGCTATCTCTGTACCATCCACCGTAGTAATGACGTCCTTTACAGCCTTGGGACAAAGAGTTAGATTCATCCTCAAAACCATTTCATGATCCACATAATTGCCGATGGCACCGCTGTCGACGTAAGCTTCAATTGCATGTAATCGATCCGGATTATCAGGGCTAATGAGGACCATAGGTATCACGAAATGCGAGGTCACGGAACTGGTTTTCACGCTCGGCAAGAGGACCTCTATTCTTGTCGGGCGAGGTCGTTTCCCTGATCAGAGTTTGTAACTTTGGTAACTGCAGCTCCTACTGCCTTCTTGGCAGGTTTCACCGGACAGTCTCGAAGAAAGTGCCCTGAGTTTCCGCAATAGAGGCATAATTGCAACTGTTTTCTCCTTTCCCGCTCCTTTTGTGTTAGAGGACCTTTCAGACCCCCTATTTGCATGGGTTCCCCGGAGTCTACTCCTTTGGAAGGAGTTGGCGGTTTGGAAAATACTTGAGCATCAAACTTGGAACGATCGGCCTTCCTGTTCTGCAGTCTGTGATCTATTTGAACGACTAAGTCTATATAGTCCGAACAATCCTGTGGGGGATTCACTACTTGGGCTAACACATCTTTGAGCTCTCCACGTAGACCTCTATAAAACAGCGTAATCCTTTTGTCCTCAGGCCATTGAGTTTCCACTATCAGTCTGTTGAAAGATGCAATATAAGCCAAAAGGTCTTGATTACCTTGTCGCAACGAAAGAAGCTCATTGTCCAAGGCCTGCCCCTGTGAATGTCTTGCGAACAGTTTTTCCATACTGAGCTGAAAAGCTTGAAAATCATGGAGGACCGGATCATCTTGATTTACTAGAGGGATCGACCAGTCTGCCGCATTGCCACTAAGGTACGAAAGCACGAAAGCTACTTTAGCTTGATCAGTTGGAAAGGCTGCTGGCCGGCATAAGAAATGCAACCGGCACTGATTGATAAACACTGCAAACCTCTTTGGGTCACCAGAAAATCGTTCGGGCGGAGCCAGAGGTACATTCCCAGGTAGGTTGATCTGCACTGGATTCATAGAGGATGTAGAAGGAAGATTTCCCCCAGATGCGGGTAACGGGGTCTGTCCGGCTTGTGACACTAGCAATTGTCTAGCGAGATCATCTGTTCGCTCCTTGGAAATAATCAGTTCCCTTCTTAGAGCGTTCGTTTCCTGACGGGCTGCATGCACTTCTGCCCTTAGTTCCCCAAGTAACTGGGCTAGCTGGTCGGTATCCGAGGTTTCCATAGCGCCTGGACGGGAGTTTTGTGGTAGGCTTTGCGTTCTGTAACGCTCACCTGATTCCCGTAGAGGCGCCGGTCTTGACTGGGCGTATACCTTATCTTCAAAGGTGATGTGCAACACACGGCTGGCTCTTTGGGCTGGACCTCTGTGCACTGTATGTCTGACTTGAAGGGTAAGATGTCTGCAGATAGAAAATATGGGATTAAGGAACTGGGTTATTGAATGTCTCTCTCTTCTTCCCTTTCTCTTCTCCTGTAGAACCCCAAAGGCTAATGCTCTGACCTTAGGTAAGTGAACGCCGTGCTCTCCATCTGCCTCGGGGCAGGGTGCTGTAACCAGTTTCTTCACTGGATAAGGGGAGCAGGCCTCTTGACTTCAGAGGACTGCTGTCCGTCGTTTACTGCACGAACGGTAAGTTTCGAGTAACTCTAGTGTCTTTAAAGTCTTTAGTAATGATGTTTCTTGTTTTGCAGGGTTCCGGCGATGGCGGATGACGGGCTGAAGTGAGTTGAAGATGGAGCCCGCGAGATGAATAGAAGCGCCTGGAAGCACGTAAGTAAGCGCTTGTTGCCTGCTTCACGATGCGCTCTAACTGTCTTTTTATTTTGCAGGTACAAGTTCGGAGCGGCTGCAGGGTGCCGGAATACCCACTGGGTTAGATGTGGAAAGGAGTAATGGCACGTGAGTTTTAAAGTTCCCCAATGTCTTTAAACGCACCTTGTTTTGTCTTTCAGATGCGGGATGCAGCGCCGAAGGCCTCCGGAGCCTGCAAAGAGTTGGTAAGCTTTTGTCTTTCAGATGCCGGAATGCAGTGTGAAGACCTCCGGAGCGCACGAAGAGTAGGCAAGCCTTTGTCTTTCAGATGCCGGAATACACCGCGAGGCGTTGGTGACAGCCGATGGACCAGGTAAGTGAAGAGCTGTCACTGAAGACCGTAATGCTAACCTGTTCTTTCTTGTCTTTATAGGTGTTGCTGAAGACTGGATTCAGGATGGTAAGCCTTTTTCCTTAGGCCCAGGATCAGATGCAGAAGACACGATGAGCGTTCTGCTGCAGAGGATGCAGAATAACGCAAAGCAAGATTCATCCGTCGGGTGTGGTTTAAATAGCCTCCTGTAGTGCTTAGGTGTCTCCTTCCACAGCCACGCCTAGGTAAGAAAAGAGTTCCTGCTTTCCAGAAGATTTCCAGTGTTCTGAATCTAGGGAGTGGCTCCTGCCCCACCCAACAGGAAAAGTAGTTCCAAACAGAAGAGGATCAGAGGCTCAACTGGCAGGCAAGTAAGCAGCATGGTCTGCTGCAGGTAAGTCCACCCAAGCATTATGAGCCCGGCGCTTCCAGCGCTGGGACTGGGCATATTTATGAGCCTGGTGCCACTGGCGCCAGGACTGGGTCCAAAAGGTCCCAATTGGGACTGGTTGGCACTCGGAACCTGGGTTATGGATCTGCTTCCAAGGGAGTTGGGAAAACCCTGACTTTTTGGAAGCAGAGATCATGACACCTATCCACCAGGGCACACTACGGGGCTCCTCCAACCAAGCGACCCCGCACTTCCTCCTGCTGCACCGCCACCAAGGGACCAACGCATCCTGCTGGGCCGCAGAACAGCCCCTCCTCCACACCACGCGTCCCTCCACAGCAGCCGGAGATCGCAGCCGCTCGCCGCCAAAAGGACACTGGATCCGCTTCGCTCTCACTCTCCGGGGGCACGGCACTGTCAACCACTTATACAAATCTTCAGAATGCTGCCTCAGAGCAGCTGACCGCAGGATATTCGTCCGGATATCTGCAGGCGCTGGAGAGCTTCACAGACCCACGGCCATATTG
The DNA here is from genome assembly GCF_040938575.1 of Ambystoma mexicanum. Taxonomy (NCBI): domain Eukaryota; kingdom Metazoa; phylum Chordata; class Amphibia; order Caudata; family Ambystomatidae; genus Ambystoma; species Ambystoma mexicanum. The sequence goes on along the minus strand of NC_090921.1, from coordinate 955,829,747 downwards.
GTCGGGCTCTCTAGCGCCCCCACCCTCCCCAAGACATTTGTTGTATAATCATAATCGATCAAGCATCAAAATTTTGTTCATAGTCAATGATATTTCAGTCCAGAGCTCCCTCAGCCTGTTGCATTCCCACATCATATGTTTGAATGAACCCACCCTGTGTTTGCTAAATTTTAAGGCATGCTGCAGGTACAAACACCTCTCATGGAGTTTGAGCAGAGTCCAGTTAACTCTATTCAAAATTGTTATCGGTCTTACCCTTTCTCCAAGGCTTAATGATGTCATGCTCATATTGCTGCATACATTGACCCATCTACACACACTCATTTCTGAAGCTATTGCTTCTGTCCATTTATTGAGTAGCTTTTCGTTAACTTCCTTATATTTAGCCAGGTGTTTATAGTCTTTTGAAGCAATAGGACCATCAATTTTGAATTCCTTCAACCTGTCTGCACAGTTTTTGCCCTCTGCTGGGATTTTCGCACCATCAGTCCTTTTTAATCTTCAATATTCTGCATAGGTGCACAGTCCTCCAGCACCCTTTCACTAGTCAAACTACTGAACGTGATCCACTTTTTATCTGTGAACAGGTCGCCAAGCCACTGAATACAACACAGGAATCAATTTACCCAGAACAGCATTTTCCCATCCAATGCGATCTCCGGGTTCAGCCACAGCGATGCATTTTTGGAGCAGAAACATTTCCTGGTCGACATCACAAGACAACGCCAACATTACCTCAAGAAATTGCTCGGTGGATAGGATTTGCATCCACTAGCATCTTTAGGTGTCAGAAGCGCCCTCGGTGACAGTGGCAAACACCTATTAGTCTCTGCTTGTGTCCAAACATCTGTCAAACCCTCAATAAAAGGAAGAAAGTGTTTGGCAAGAAAGCTAAATGATAGTCTGTAAAATCCGGGACTCCCAAACCCTCTGTCATTCTTGGTAGCTGTAGCTTCCATAACTTCAAACGGGGTTGCTTTCCATCCCATAAGAAAGACTATCATATGCTCTATTTTCTTTATTTTTTCCTTGCCGACAGGGGGGGGGGACCATAAACAGAATGTAATTTATGTGGGGGGCAGTAGTCATTTTAATTGCATTAACCCTCCCCTCCCTCAAAGACTCCACTTTAATTCAATTCAGACCATCTCTCTTAGTCTTTCTTCAGATTCTCCATCATACTTTAAGATTCACTTCTATCATGCCATCTACATCCCTAGTTAACCAAATGTCCAAATATTTAATTCTCTCTGGCCACCAACTGAAACCGTAGCTACTTAGTGGTTGACTAGTACATGCCTCTGATGCCGCCATGGCTTCTGATTTTGTCCAGTTTATCTTGTATCCCGAGACGTCATGGAATGTGTCAAATTGTCTCATTGCTGTCGGAACCGATGTACCCACACTATGCATCACTACCAGCATGTCATTTGCAAATAACCACAGCTTTTGCGATGCCTCACCGAATTAGACTCCACGAATGAATGGATCCCTTCTGATACTCTCAGTTAAAGGTTCCATCGCAAGGACAAACATCAATGGGGAGAGTGGACATCACGCTCTCGTACCTCTCCCCAGTACAAAACTATCAGAGGCCAGTTCATTTGTACTCACAATGGCTGTTGGTTTGGAGTACAACAGCTGTATCCACTGAATAAGAGTGTCGCCTAGGCCAAAACCTTTCAATGCCGCCAGCAGAAAGTTCTGTTCTATGCAATCAAATGACTTCTCCGCATCTAACAACAGGACCACCACATCTGTTGATAATTTCCGACTTGTATACAAGGTCAGGATTAGCCTGCGCATGTTCTCCGATGCATGCCTCCCCTTGGTAAAGCCTGCGTGTCCACGGTCAGTAACATGTTTTCCAGTCGCATTGCCAATGCCTTAGCAAAGATTTTGTCTGTATTAATCAAGCATATTGGTCTAGAGCTACTCAAGATCAAATGGGGCCCTGCCTTAGTCAGAGATAGAGAAATGGAGGCATGCCTAGTGGTGGGAGGGAGCAGCCCTTTACTCCTTGAAGAAAGCAGCATTGTCAGCATTAGTTCATATACTACATCCGGCATAACCTTGTACAGATCAGCTGGCAGACCATCCAAACCCAGCCATTTTCCTTACATTCAGGCGATACGCAGCTCTTTAGTACCTCCACACTAAGATCCTCATCCAAACAGTCTCTTTTCTTGGTTCATATTCTGTAAATTACATTCTTCAATGTAATCCTTTAAATCATCGGCATTCATTTTCTCCTCTGAAGTGTACAGCTTTATATAATATTCTCTGAATTCCTTGTTGATCTCATTTGGCTTATTTGTTAGAACACCCAACATGCCTTCAATTGCATCGATTGATTTCTCACTTGCCAAGATCCTCAGCCGATGAGCCAATAACCAATCATACTTTTCTCCACCTTCATAGTAATTCCATCTCGTTCTGAACAAGAGAGTCTCTGCTTTTTCCAAAATGCAATTTCTCTAGTTTACATTTGAGTTTTAAATCTGAAAGTAACTGCTCTTTAATTTTATGGATTTCTTCCTACATTAACTACATCTCCTCCTCCCTCATCTTTTGTTTCTTACTTGAGAGGCCAATCAACATTCCTCTCATATAACATTTAAATGCCTCCCCGACGGATTCCACAGATATCTTCATTAGTCCAGTTCTTCTCAGCAAGAAACCTAGCTTCCTTCACAATTTTGTCCACAACCTCCACATCAGTGTAATATTCATTTTCCAGAAGCTAGATTTGGGCATTGGAAATTATAATGTCATCTCAATGGATACTGGTGCATGGCCTGAAATCAATATGGAACCCACTTTAAAATAGTGTACACAGACCAGATGTTAAACGTAATACACCTTATGACGCCCAGAATGGAATGTATACCGCCTGACTTGTGAATGATGAATTCTCCATACATCTAGTAATTGGAACTCCAAAATAAGATCTTCCATAGCTCTACGCTTTAACCCCTCATCAGGACATGAGCAGCTAACACTTCTCTCCATCAGCAGGTCCAAAGTGACATTAAAATCCCCCCCTCCACCACCACCCCAAGATGAAGTTATTCTAGCCCAAATTCTGTATAAACTCAGTCAACGAACCAAACAATGAGCCACCGTCCCTCCTCCCACCCCATTAGGAGTATAAACATTACAAACGCTCGGGTGCGCGGCTAGAAGCCAATGGAGTAGGAGGGCTCTCTGAACTGCTCCCACCTGATCCTTAATGAACCGGTGAAAAGGGAAGCTTAATACAGCCGCCATCATAGCCCGCAATCGAGATTGAGAGTGAGAGTGAGTGTACCTCTTGAGGGTGCCCAGCTGACAGGCGAGGTGTGGAGGCTTTGTAGTTGGCGAGATACGTGGGTTGAAACGAGAGGACCCGCCGGCGACGCCAGGAGGCAAGATGGCGCACGCACTTTGAAGTGATCAGCAGAGGCAAGCGGAAGACCGTGAGGCCCTGGAAGCCCTGATGACTGTGGGTGAGGAACGGCCAAGCAGATGAGGGACGCGTGTCCTAGAGCAGAACATGGATAAGAAGCAGAAGCAGAGCCGTGCTTGTGGCTCGGTACGCCAAGCCTGGGAACAGAGTGAAGGGAGGCAAGGGGAGAATGTGGGTGACATGCGACATGGCAGCCAAAGTGAGAAGGCACAGAGCCCCCTCAGCCCCCCGGACACTACGATACACGCCTGCGACCGAGTGTTGACTGTTTACCGGCCTATCCGGCTGAGGAGGCGGAGACGCAGTACAGCTGGGGCGATCCGAAGGTGCGCAGAGGAGCCGTCGGGGTTCCGTAAAATGTTCCGTAAAATGCTGCCAATCCCTATCTATAGGGATAGTGGAGAGAACCCGAGCCAGACGTTGCACTTAAGTGGGTGTCATGACCACAGGCCCAACAACGCAGAAACCACGCCATCTGGTGATGGAGTCAAGGGGTAACATATCTCCTTGTCCCTTTGGGACGTTTAGACACAGGGGGCCTGGCTGGATTATGTCCTGGCGACTTTGGCGCCAGGCTCATGAATGAATACAAGCTCAAACGTTTATTTAATGCAGGAGTGCTTCATTTATATTCACTGGAATTCTCCACTTGCACACTGTTCAAGCGTGTCTATTTACAAACTGGAAGGCACGTGCAGAATCCAAGAGAGGCAGGAAGTGGAGACGGAAAAGCACATGTAGTCTCTAGGTGGGACAGGGTGTGGCAGGCAGGCCAGAACCAATGGGCGTGGCCAAGAACTAGACTATATAAAACCCACCTATCCCTTAGACAAGCGCTTCACGCTACTTTGCACAACCCGTGCAACGTGACGCTCACCGTCACCTGACACAGCTAACTTACCTTGCAGGATCCTGCAGCGGCTGCAACCTTACCTGGACTCTGGTTCTCATCAGCCTGGCAGCATCCCATCTTCTTGGAGGATTCTGAATCCAACGCCGCAGCATCCGCACTCCTGCTCCCAAAGCCAAAGACCTGAAACGAGAAAGAAGATAAGACAAGGTTAGAATAATTAACAAGACCAGTCCTAGGGTCGCGCCTCGCTTAAAATCATAAGCGTACGCATAAAGGCTGCTTACCAGCTGCTGAACCTTCGCTGCTCTGCCCCTCTGTACCGGTGGCTGCATTTCGATCACTGCAGCTACCGCCAGAACCGCTACAACACCTGCAAAGGAAGAGAGAGCAGAGAAAGACATTAAAGACCGTTCTAAATCTAAGTTAAGAACGAACTTTAACAATTTTGAAAGTCGGAAGACAAGCAGGCAAGGGAAATACTTACCAGCTAGAGAAGTGGATGAGTCGCAGCTGGCCTGGACTTCCACAGCACGGGACCAGTGAAGAAACTAGGTCCCCTTCGGCAAGCGCCCCTGCCAGCAGAAGCAGCAGGACAGAGAGATCATTATTATCATTCAAGCAGGAACCGCACTGCTCATCACCGCAGTTCCCATTTAGGCGCAGAGGAGAAGTTTCATCCCTGGGAGGGCTGCGACCGTGCCTCAGCGTCTCTACAGAGACCAGGTGAGCGTAACAGAACGCAAAACCCCCTAGGAATCTCTGCCTGGGCGTTATCAACACTTCAGAAACGGAGCAGTTGGCCCAGTTACCGGGGGAGTTACGGGCTGAAATTCATGCCTCAAGACAGGAAACCAACGCTTTAAGAAGAGACCTCATTGTGAACCGAGAACGCACAGACGATTTAGCAAGACAAATGCTCCAAGCACAGGCCGGCCAGATTCCGTTACCAGGGTTGTCCCAACCAATACCATCAACGCCAATGCCAGTACAGGCGGTTCTTCCAAGGGCGGTTCCCTTAGCCCCGCCGAACGCTTCACTGGGGATACAAACAAGTAGCAATATTCATGAATCAATGCCGCCTTCATTTACTGTGCAGACCTGGGGCCTTCCCCGATGATCAATCCAGAGTGGCTTTTGTACTTTCCTATGTGGGAGGAAGTGTGGCAGACTGGTCTTTAAATCAAGACAATCCCTTGCTTCGGGACTTTGGGGGTTTTCAGCACGAAATGGAGACACTATTTGCACACGACATGCCCAAGGACAGGCTCTGGACAACGAACTATCGTCACTCCGACAGGGTAACCAAGATTTGTTAACCTACATCACTTCTTTCAACCGTTTTGTAGCCCAAACTAATTGGCCAGAGGAAAAAAAGACTACGCGCTTTTACCATGGATTACGAGGAGAACTGAAGGATGTGCTAGGTCAAGTAGTAAATCCACCAGAGGGGTGTGCAGAATACATTGACCTGACAGTGCAACTAGATCATAGGCTGCTGAATCGGAAGATGGACCGAGCCAGAGCAGAAGGGCGGTCAGTTTACGTGCGTCCCTGTGAGAGCCAGACCAAACCACATGACCAGTCAGAACCAATTATATCGGGGGCTTGCGCAGCCCTCTCACCAAGGCTGAAAGAGAAAAAAGGAGACAACAGCAACTCTGCTTGTATTGTGGCAAAGCTGGACTCTTTCTCCGAGAACGTCCGGTGAAACCACCCAGAAAAACAGTCGGAGCAACTGACAAGAGTGAAGATGAAGAACCGGCCTCGGAAAACTCCAACGCCCGGCAAGCTTAGGGGTCCACTTGTTGAGCGGTGAAAAGGAACCAATACAGACCTCACACCTAGTCATCCCGGTGCCCTTGGTAAGCCACAAATGTCCATCGAAAATGCATGCTTTGGAAGCATATATTGACAGAGGACCGGTGGGGAATTACATAGACCAAGATTGGGCTATTCGGATAGGCCTTCCTCTTCGGCAGAAGCAAAAAATCTGAAAACGTCACAGCGGTTGATGGATCTTAGTTGGCATCTGGCCCGGTGCTGCATTATACCGAAAAGGTCAAGCTTCTGTGTCAGGACGGTCATCGGGGACATCACCTACTATCTCATCGGAGCTCCCCAGTTCCAGATGATATTAGGGATGCCCTGGCTGGAAACCCATAACCCTAGGAGTGACTGGCGTAGAAGAGTTCTGGCTTTTCCCCAGGATTGCAAAGACACCTGTTACAACAAAGAATACTTAGGAACGGATCACACAGAGTCAGGTTTGGAAAAAGAAATCGTGCTAGGCCTTACCTGTTCATTACCTTCTGAATACCTGGATTACCAAGATGTGTTTCAGAAGGAGCAAGCGAACACCTTACCTCCGCACAGAACATACGACTGCCAAATTGATCTGGTACCCGGAACCCAGATTCCGTGCAGTCAGATTTACGCATTAATGGAGCAAAAGAACCAGCATTTAAAGACCTACTTGGACCAGTATTTAGCCAACGGCTTCATTCGCCCGTTCAAGTCCCCGGCTTCCTCGTCCCTCTTCTTTGTGCCTAAAAAGGAGGGAGACTTGAGGACTTCCATTGACTATAGAGCCCTCAATCAGATCACGGTTTAAAAAAAAATTAAAAAAAATCTGTACCAGTTGCCACTCATTCCTGAACTTCTGGATCAGGTAAAAAAATGCGCGAATCTTGGATTTACAAGGGGCCTACTATTTGTTAAGAGTCAAAAAGGGTGACGAGTGGAAGACAGCATTTCGCACTAAATATGGCCTTTTTGAATATCAGGTTATGCTCTTTGGGCCATGTAATGCCCCCGCGGCGTTCCAATACTTCAGGAACTACGTGCTCCGTGAACAATTGGACGTGTGCGTGCTGGTATATATCGACAACATCCTCATTTACTCATCCACCAAGGAGGATCATATCAGACATGCACGGGCCGTTCTGGAAAGACTTCGGCAACACAGGCTATATGCCAAGCTGGAAAAATGCTCCTTTCATGTAACAGAGGTTGAATTCCTCGGGTTTATACTCACACCGCGAGGAGTACACATGGACAAACAAAGTAGATGGCATCCTCCAATGACCTTCACCTACTTCCACAAAAGGTGTACAAAGTGTGCTCGGGTTTGCCAACTTCTATCGTCGGTTCATCCCTGGGTTTTCTCAGATCGTTCACCCAATATCATCCCGGTTACGGAAGAACAAACAATTCCAGTGGACCGCAGAAGCGGAGGAAGCCTTCCAGACCCTAAAACGAGCCTTTGGCGCCAGGCTCATGAGAAAGTGTGCTCTGCACACTTTATTCCTAGTTCACGTGTTATTTATTCTCTTGCAGGGCCCCCACGTGCATCCAGGCCGGGAGTGGCCATAGGAATGCATTGGGCTACACGTGCAGCATCTTCTGGGAGTGGCAGGGTGGAGCCATCAAGCAGAGCAAAGGGGCGTGGCTGGGACCAGGCTATTTAAGCCTGCCCCACCGCATACCAGCACTTCGCGTTAGTCTGCTCATGCAGCGTAACGCTCACCGCCGCATGAAGCGCTTCTTACCGGATTCCAGCAAAACCTTCGCCTGAAGCGCATCTTACCCGATTCCAGCAATACCACTGCCTCAAGGGCATCTTACCCGATTACAGCAATACCATCGCCTGAAGCGCATTTTACCTGATTCGAGCAATACCATCGCCTGGAGCGCATTTTACCTGATTCCAGCAATATCATCGCCAGAAGCGCATCTTATCTGATTCCAGCAATACCATCGTCCGAAGCCTACCATCGCCAGAAGCGCATCTTACCTTCTTTCAGCAATACCATCTACCATCGTCAAAAGCGCACCTACCCGACTCCAGCAATACTACCGCCTGCAGCACTCCTTACCTGTTCTGCAGTTCCATAACTTACGCGGGAGCTCTTCTCGACCAGCATCCTCGTGGCTACAGCCATCCATCACCCACCGACAGATCTTCGGACAGCTGCTCCTCATCTGACGTTGCCAGGCCATACCTGCAGGAGAAAAGGACAAATAAGGTCGGAAACCACATAAAGAGAATTCGCTAAGGTCTTGCGCTACACAACCTTCGTGCTGACCATAGGGCCCAAACTTACCATCTATTTTGGGACATTGGAAACTCCTCAGGGCTCCGTTTGGGCTCACTTCCAGCACTGCGGCTCCGCTGGGCCTTCATCAGGGGAGAAAGAAAGACATTACTAGGGATACAAACACTAGTGATGGCAAAAAAGACATTGCAAACGAGTACGGACAATAATCATTGTTCAAGAACACTTACCTTTGAAGTGGATCAGTCACAGCCGGTCTGGGCTGCCACGCACACAGACCAGTAAAGGAACTAGGTCCAATTAAAGCGCCCCTGCACTTGAGAAGCAGGACGGAGAGCTCATCCTCATAGTTAAACAGGTGACGCTATATGGGCAAACGCATGCTCACCACATTCTGGGTAGAAGGGTTCGAGAATTACAGCCATAGCACAGCATCCTCACAACCTCTCGTATCCTCCCAGGGGCAGTTTCAACCACCAGAGCAGTCCACAACACAGGAGCAGGGGTAAGAAGCCTGATCCAGGGAAGCCAGATCCTGGGAGGGCTGCAACCGTGCCCAAACGTCCCCGCAGAGACCAGGTGAGCTTAACAATTGCCCAGTTCATCAGGACCTGTGGTATTTGCGCCCAGCACAAGTCTAAAAAACAAAGTCCTGCAGGTCTCCTATGTCCTTTGATGTATGCCTTGGCATATGCGGTCAATGGACTTTATTACTGATACCCCGCATGCAACGGATACAACACCATCCTGGTTATTGTGGATCTGTTTTCTAAAATGGCTCAGTTCATCCCTCTAAAAGGAATCCCAACAGCCTCTACTCTGGCTGCCGTATTTCTGGAAAAGATTGTTCGGCTACATGGTTTCCCATCGATAATATCTGACTGCAGAACTCAGTTTGTCTCAGCACTTTGGAGAAGATGTTGCAAAATCGCCAAAACTCAACCTTCGATTGTCCACAAGTCGTCACCCCCAAACGGATGGTCAGACCGAACAGACTAACCAGACTCTAGAGCAGTACTTAAGGTGCATGTTACAACAAACCGAAGATACCTGGAAGAACATACTTTGGTTAGCCGAATATGCATACAATAATTCCATCCACACTAGCACAGCACAAACTCCATTCTACACAGTGCACGGCCGACACCCGCATACCTCTGACTTTGATTCACTCGAAGCATTGGAAATGCCGACGGTAAAGGCCTTGCATGAAACCATCACTCGGGTTCTTAAGGAGGCAGCCGAACATCTGACTAAAGCCAAAGAAAAGCAGAAGCAGTTTGCAGATCGACACCGAAAAGAGACTCCAAATTATCACATCAGAGACAAGGTTTGGTTAGCATCCAAAAACATTTCTCTGAAGCGACCACGGGCCTTCCCGTCCCAGATACCTAGGACCCTATCCCATCAAAGCCGTGATCAACCCCGCTGCCACGAAATTGGAACTACTATCCCATATGCAAATCCACCCGGTATTTCATGTCTCACTTTTGAAACCGATGAAACCAGGTACGCGAATCAATACTCTGACAGAGCTTGAAATCATAGAAGGGGAGCCCGAGTACGAGCTTAAAACTAATCTAGACTCTAAAATAATCCGATCCAAGTTATACTATCTCATAGACTGGAAAGTTTATGGACCACAAGACCGTACCTGGGAACCCAGTGAATTTGTTTGTGCACCACGACTAATCAAAAAATTCCATCTTAATAACCCCAACAAACCAGGAGGGAAACCACCCATAAGAAGAGCCTTGAGGGGGAGTGCTGTCATGACCACAGGCCCAACAGAGCAGAAACGACGCCATCTGGTGATGGGGGTAAGGGGTAACATATCATCTTCTTGTCCCTGTGTGACGTTTAGAAACAGGGGGCCCGGCTGGACTATGTCCTGGCGCCTTTGCACAAGGCTCATGGATGAATACAAGCTGAAACGTTTATTTAATGCAGGAGTGCGTCATTTATATTCACTGGAATTCTCCACTTGCACATTGTTCGGGCATGTCTATTAACAAACTGGAAGGCACGTGCAGAATCCAAGCGAGGCAGTAAGTGGAGACTAAAAAGCATGTGTAGTCTCTAGGTGGGGCAGGGTGTGGCAGGCTGGCCAGAACCAATGGGCGTGGCCAACAATTAGACTATATAAACTCACCTATCCCTCAGACAAGCGCTTCGCCTTACTTTGCACCTCCGTGCAACGTGACGCTCACCGCCACCTGACCCAGCTAACTTACCTCGTGGGATCCTATAGCGGCTGCAACCTTACCTGGTCTCTGGTTCTCATCAGCCTGGCAGCATCCCATCTTCTTGGCGGATTCTGAATCCAACACTGCAGCATCCGCACTCCTGCTCCCGAAACCGAAGACCTGAAACGAGAAAGATGATAAGACAAGGTTAGAATAATTAACAAGACCAGTCCCAGGGTCGCGCCTCGCTTAAAATCATCCCATACCCATAAAAAGACTGCTTACCAGCTGCTGAACCTTCGCTGCTCCGCTATTCTGTACCGCTGGCTGCATTTCGATCACCGCAGCTACCGCCACAGCCGCTACAACACCTGCAAAGGAAGAGAGAGCAGAGACATTACATTTAGAACAGACTTTAAATTAAGAACGAACTTTAACAATTGTGAAAGTCGGAAGACAAGCGGGCAAGTGGAAACAAGGGAAACACTTACCAGCTAGAGAAGTGGATGAGTCGCAGCTGGCCTGGACTTCCACAGCACGGGACCAGTGAAGAAACCCTGTCCCCTTCGGCAAGCACCCCTGCCAGAAGCAAACACACTGGTGAAATAAACACACTGCCTCAAACACATTGGGCCACACACGGTGCCAAATACATTGGGCCTGCAGCGGCCAGGACAGGAGACGGTGGACTGGCTGGAGGATAGCAGCCACGGGAGAAAGAACCCGGGCCCGGGCCGAGAGGTGAACTGTGGGAAGCAGCCTATGGGTTGCTCACACTAAAGCACAGGGACAATAAAACAACGCAAAGTCCTATATTCCTCCGAAATAGGAGAGTGATGCAATTGGATTGCCGGTGCCGGAAGCAGCTATTAGAAAGCAACAAGACCCCAATACAGGCACACATGTACCAGGCAAGGATCCAGAAGACAAGCCCTGGTGATGAACCGAAGTGCAAACTGCTCAGGAGCACAACGCATTGAGGAGAGTCAAAGATGCCCATGGGCGAGCAATTGCTCCACTTTGGAAGGACTATACACGTCAGCCAGTCTGGACGGAAAGCAGTGCCAGGGCTCCTATCATTGTACGGGCGTATAGGTACGGCTCCCTAGACAATATATACCCAGGAGCTATAGAGTACCGTCATCCTAGCAGCAAGTGAACAAGGCCAACCGGGCAGACGGTAGATTGGCTGAATGCCTCCCAAGTCGTTGAAAGCCAAGGCGAACCAGCCTACTATGGACAACTTTGCAAGGCCCAAGCAGCAGGCACCTGGGGGAAACATGGACTCTGAGCAGGAGAAATAAGGGAGCGCTATGGAGTTGCAAAAATAGCAGATTTGAAGATCTCCTTGGGGACACAAATTGGGCAGTGCAACTAGATGTTGGGGTGTTGCACCAGGACGTGCAGGCCTAGCAGAGCGCACTTCCACGCTGGAGATACAGGTGAAAGAGAATTCAGGGGCTCTCCGGGACACACAGGTGGATGTTCATGTCCTGCAGCAAAAGGTCAACCTTCTGGAGAACAGAGTGGAAGAGGCAGCAGGACGAACCCGGAGAAATAATATACACATAGTAGGCCTGCCGGAAGGTGTAGAAGGTGCAGACCCGACGACGTATATCGAAACATGCTGCTCCAGGAGATAGGCCCGGGGAAACCTCACACAAGGATTTACAATTGAGAGGGTGCACAGGGCACTAATTAGGGTACCACCTCCGGGTGCACACCCGCGACTGATTATTGCCAAAGTCCTGCACTATAAGGACAGGAAATAAATACTGGCTTATTCCAGGCAAGGCAGAGAACTGAAGAGCCTCAGCAGAATGTGCAGCCTACCCTGATTATACATTTCAAGTGCAGAAGAGCAGGGCGCAATTTTCAGAAGCTAAAGCCAGACTATAAATGGCAGGATTGAAATACATGTTGACCTACCCTGCACGACTAAAGGTCATATATAAAAATAAGACCTGTTTTTTTAACCTCCCGGAGGAAGCGCAAGCATATATGGACAGGGAGAGGATAGGATCTTGTGAAGAAGGGGGCAAATACAAATCGAGGAAGGCGCAAAGGAAGCCCCATCTAACGGGAGCCGAGAGATAACTAAGACACGTTGGACGATTGGACCTGCACAGCCGAGGGCTTCCGTGACACCGCAATTCAATGGACACCTGAAGTCTAATTGGCTGTTTATTAAGGGGTTACTTCCCCCGTGAAGTTGGTTCTGTAGGCTTCCAACTGATTTTGTTCTATGTGGCGGGTTTATTAGCAGTTGCTGCTTTACAACAAGGAAGAGGTTGCCAGGCTCTTGGCTGAGCCCACATCGCCCTTCAAATTCTATTTTTTTAGGGCACTTGTTATTGTGCGCATCCGTTGTGCACCAGCCCTAGCTAGGACTGCCTGCGGCGAATGCGGGAAGCGGGCATGCCTGAGCAGGGTAACCAAGCCGGGGAGTTATTTTTAGTTGGTACTAGCAGCGTTCAGACAACTATCAACAGAGAACCAGCTACCGCCGAAGAGCAACTGAGGACACTAGAGCAGTCTAGAGTGCAACACCCAGACAGTAAAGGAGGAGGCCAGGGATCTAAAAGAGAAATCTATGGATTGTTGGGAGAGGCTGGGCAAATGCAATTTTGCTAGATACACTGAGAAGCAGCACAGAGAAGGGGATAAGCCTGGTCAGTTGCCAACATGGTTATATAAAGAGAGAAGTGCATCAAGCCCCCATACACTCGATAAACAAAGGGCAACGAAACTTATGTTATACTCAGATAGGGATTAATGAGGCATTTTGAGAATTTTACCAACAACTGTACCGACAAGGTCCCCCAGTGCCACCCACCCACCTAGGGAATGCGATGGAAGAGATTGAGCTACCAGGACTATCCCAGGACGAAAGGGGGCTTAGAAGCGGCCATAACCTTGGAAGATATACAAAATACAAATGCGAGTTTGCCAATGGGGAAGACACCAGGCTCGGATGGACTACCTAGCGAATTCTATAAAGAATACACACTAGTATTGGCCCCCCATTTGCTTAGTACTTTCAATGATTTTTATGAGGCAGGGGTTCTTCCACTTAGTCTGAGAGAGTCGGTTATAATTCATCGCCTCAAACCCCATAAAACCCTGACGGAATGTAGTTCCTACAGGCCTCTATCAATGCTGAATCAAGATAAGATATTGAAGTCCATATTAGTGGCTAGAATACAAAGAGTGATAAATAGGTTAGTGCAGCCGGATCAGATGGGCTATGTCCCAGGCCGGGGTATGGCCTGGAACTTGAGGAGATTACATAATGCGATAGCTAGGATGGCATCCTGGGAAACTGTGCACTAGAGCCACACTAGATGCAGTGAAAGCAGTTCATTTGGTGCAGTGGGAATGGCTCTAAGCAACTCTGTGTAGATTTGGATTTGGTCAGACATACATCAAATGGATTCAACTAGTGTACACTAAGCCGATGGCTAGGGTTAAACCGGGCATACATATTTTGGAAGCATGGGAATTATAAAAAGGCAACGAGACTTCTCTATGCCCAAGCTATGTAGCCGATAGCCCAGTACCTCAGGACAGAATACAGGGATTGAAATGGATAGGGGGTCAGGCATTTGATATCCCTATATGCAGATGACACGCTGTTGTATATTCAGAACCCAGAGGATAATCTGGCACTGCTGCTGGAAGCTATGGCATTATTTGCGTAACTGTTAGGGATTAAAATTAGTATGGATAAATCACCACTATCTAAGATAGAGCATGGGGGTTGCCTGTGCTCGCCCTACAGTGCAAAGTGCACATGTTTAGGTATCTGGGAGTTAATGTGTACCATGACCCAGCGGATGAACACAGACACACTCTACACACACGCTCTGGAGGGCATCAAGAGCTCCATGAAGTTCTGGACTAAATTGCCTCTTTCAAAGGTGGGGACGGCGGCTTTGCTGAAGATGGTGGTATTGCCCAGATTATTACACTTTTTCGTAAATGTCCTGCGTTACGTATCTATGCCCTTCTTTAAGACATTGGAGGGTATTGGCAGAAGCTTTTTGTGACAAAATGGGAAGAATAGAATAGCGCCATCTTCATTGTACAGGCCGCATGCCAATGTTGTTATCAGCGTCCCATGCTTCGAATTAGATTACATAGCAGAGCAATTGCAATTTGTGGTAGATTCGCTTGCCGATGACCATAGCTCAGACACATTGATGTTGCAGCCCACTGCGCGGTGTCATTATCTAAAGGAGATATTGTGGTTCAAGAACCCTCGGGTGGGGTTGGGGGGTGGAGTGGTAGGGGGGTGTCCCTAGGGGTGAAAATGTGGGACAGGGCCCTGGCAGTGATGGGGATGACTCACTCAATATCGTTTCTGGTTTTGCTAGTGTCATCATCGACCCAGGTGAGAATGGGAATACGCAAGTATTGGGAAGCTTGCTGGGTGGCCACCATAGAGGTATGCACACAGGCCAATATATGCTACATAGTTCAATTAGGAGGGAGATTATACTGAGGTGGCCTGCATATGGTGAGCTAATGGAGAAACATTCGATAGTAGATACCCTATATGATATAGCGGAGGGTGGGCATACCATATGAAGAATATATATGACCTTCTACTGACTAATGGGCCGGCCCCCCTACTGGTGTTAAAGAGTAAATGGGAAGAAGATTTAGGGAGAACCTTTGCAGAGGCGCAATGGGAAAGAATACCGGGATACCACAAGAGTGTCATGAAATGCAAGACTGCAGCTTATACAACTGCTAGTGACACATAAAGCGTATATGACGCCTCGGCGGATATCTAGGTTTCCAGGGGCAAGAGGGATGTTGGGTAGGTTTATAGTGCGTTATAAGATGTTGGCTGTGGATAAAGCAGTTATAATGTTTGAAGTGTGATTTGTGTTTCGAAAATTAATAAAAACAAATAATTGGGCTAAAGCCGATAGGTTTGCGCTGTGACAACGGATTGATACCCTTGATTGTGTTACATAGACATAGACAAAGAAGCGCGTTACTTCATGGTCATGTCTATAGGAATATTTTTTATTGGATATCGATCCCAGCCGACACGCATTTTGACCTTTGGTCGATAAATATATTTTCAACGTTAAAATACCTTATTGTGCTTGATAATTAAGGCGATCGGTCCCCTTAATTATCAAGCACAATAAGGTATTTCAACCTTAGAAATGTATTAATCGCATTCAAATCTACTTCTTTGCGCATTCAATCACCCAGAAGCCAGGAGAAGATGAATCAGATCCTGGGATGTTTTTTTTGGGCTGAATGATCACATGGCAGCAGCCCATGATGGGAATATATACTTTTTCTTTTATCAAGCGATTAAGATTGAAATTACCCATTTAGATCTGAACAAAGGGAAAAGATAAAAAGGAACACCTTCGCGTAGTTCATGTTTTTGGGAATAATATCGCACAACACAAGCCCTAAACAGGGATTTCTAATCACAGATGAATTTGCCTTGATAACGACTGAAGGTCGAAAACACGTGTCAGCTGTGATCAATATCGCAATGAAAAATATTCCTATAGACATGAAAATGAAGGAATGCGCTTCTTTTTCTTTGTCGATGTAACACAATCAAGTGTATGAATCCGTTGTCACAGCACACACCTATCAGCATTAGCCCAATGTTTAAACTGTAATAGAGCTACATCAACCCCCATTTAATTTAAACTGTCCAAAATCATCTCTTTTGTTTGTACACTTTGCGCCATTTACATGCCCAGAGACAACCTTTACACAATTGTGGCACACAACCCAAATACGAACAAACATTTAAAAAAACTTTGGTTTTGTCACACTCAAAGCACCTCACTGCCGTTCTATTTTCAATGAGAGCACCGCCCCCTCACCCCTCATCCCTAGTAGTTCTTCAATGTTAGAAATATATAACATATCAGGATCAACACATCACATAAGCTTAACTATCAACACTTAACTCCTTTCAGTGAGACCACATTGCAACTCCCTTTAAAAGGACAATATACTCTGCTGCGGAAAATAAACTTGTTCCGTTTAATACCCATCTATCCACTCTCCATTTTTCGGTTCAATAGGTCCAGATCAACCCATCAACAGAGCGCTTCCTTATGTATGCATGATTAACTCCAAACTCTGTTTCCACCCTTGAGTAATTAGATCAAACTTTGACCAGAACAACATTACCATCACATCATCCTTACTTTAGGGTGATCTGGTCTGCACACCCTCTCGTATAAGCCATACATAGCACGCTGTTCAAAGCACAGATCTAGTATCCACTCAGGGGACAACCTACTTTTCACTTAAGCAATGCAAAATGTAATACTCATTGGAGCCCAGAGCTGCTTTCACCCACAATTGTGTATTCCTGGATTTCTGCAAATTAACTGCGTCGGCATGGAACATAAAAGTGCCAAACCGAAAAACCTCATAAATTCACCAGTTATGGTAAGGTACGCAACCATAACTCGCGCTACCACTGTGCACTGCACGGACTAACACCCATGACCTCATGGATGTCAATGACATTTGTGATGTCATCTTTGAGGTCATGGGTGTTAGTCCGTGCAGTGCACAGTGGCAGCGCGAGTTATGGTTGTGTACCTTGCCACAACAGGCGAATTTCTGCAGATTTTCGGTTTTACCTGTAACCATAAAGACCCTTTAACCACGTTTTTGGTTAGTGAATTTCATAGATTTTTAGTAAAGCACTTTAACCATGTTGCTTTATCATAGTTTTTTCAGTAAAGGTGATAGGGATTTAGTAACGTCCCTTTAATAATGTTTCTTTCACTAATTTTCATTATTGTTTAACAGGATAAGCTTAGTTTGTATAGATGTACTGTACAGCATACTGAAGCCGGAGGCTCTCTACTAATAGCCACAGTGGTTGGGAACAGTGCGTCTGTTTGCGAACATCGGGTGTAGTCCAACGTGCCGAGTGTTAGGCAGAAACCTGTGCAGTTCCCTCTGGGACCACTGCAAAAGATTTAGGACTACAGGTGTTTGACAGTAAACCCACTTGGTAGCAGTCTGTACCACACAGATTCACTTGGTAGCTGTGGCTGAGCAGTCAGACTTCCCTCAAGAAGAGTTAGGCAGTATACAGAGTATTCAAAGTAGGTCAAAAGAACACAATAGAACAAGTAAACACTGAGCAGGGCTTGGAGTAAAAGAGATATAATTATTTATTTAAAATCACATCTAGAAAAACACACAGGCACTAATAGTAAGCAATTCAAAAACAGGGTCACTAAAAGATATACACTCCCTTGAAAGAATATTAGACAAGTCTTAAGTAAAGCCCCACTTATTTTCGAACAGCGGTAAGCGCTTAACGTAAGGGAGAGAAAAACAGAATAAATTGAAACAGGTCCCAACACTTTTACAAGAACGCAACAAGAGAGGAAGGCAAAGTAAAACCGTGAAGTCAGAGTCAGTAGGCCGGATCCGCTTTAAGAGGATCAAAACGAAATATGTCCAAGGTCACACGGTTGCAGTGCACAAAAGTCTTGTAACGGTTCAAAAAGGAGTTGGACCAAAGAAAGGGACCAGTTAGAGGGTCAAGGCGGCCAGCCTAGTCCAGAAGGTTAAGGGGTTATTATTACCTTGTTGCAAGCTTTAGAAAGGGAGGCCTGCCGGACACGGTACCTTAAAGTGGTGAGAATACTCCAGCGGGGGCAGTTGTTCCAGGCAGCGGATGCAAGTCGGTGCTTCGTCTGGGGGGAAGAGAAGATCTCGTCGGGGGGGGGGGAAGACAGGAGTCCGTTGCACTGCCAGGGAAGAAACCAGCCGCAGAGTTTCTCAGGTAAAAGGAGCGGTCCTGTAATTCGCGGTCCAGTGGTAAGTGGCTATCCGGTTGCCGGGGTGCTTGGCATGGGCAATTCGACCACAAGCCGGTCTGGGGTGCGAAGAGAAGAAGGTAAACTGGTTGTGCCCACCAGTCAGGGGAAGAAGCCTCTCCAGCTGGGAGATCTTCTCTGTCGTTGGGAAGTGGCGAGTCGGTTCTGCAGGGCTCCACCGGTGGTGTCGTCGTGGTAGGTCGGCTCAGCTTCTCCCTCGTCGGATTCTCGGGTCCTGTGGCGACTTCTGAAGTTCCAGTCCCCAAAGCCCTGCTTTTATGCAGCATACCCCCATTCACTCAGCCTAGCTGTCAATCAAACATGCTAAGTGGTGAGCCGGCCGGCTCACCACTTGGGCCAATCACACAAGAGTGCGACTTGAGTTACCAAGGTAACTCAGTCCAGGGTGCCTAAACCCCCTCCCACACGCCCTGTGGTACCCAGACAGAGTGGCACCACTTTTGGAGGGTTCTGTGGAGAAGCCCGCCAAAAAGTGGAACAAAGGGCTCGACTTGTCACAAAAGAGAACACAAACGCCATTTTAGAATCGAGTCCTTGCAAAAAATACCAACCAGCGAATTAATATTAATTAAATAAACCGGCGGTATGTTCGAGGCTATGAGAATTAAATAATTAAAGTTGGTAGCCTTGAAAAATGGGAAAATCCCATAGGGAAATATTCGCGGTCGAATATAAAAAGTAGTATCCACTGCCACGAGCCAAAACTCGATCAGGGGGACGGAGACGTGCCCCCTCGACTAACAGAACCCGGGGCAATCGAATTGCCCCGACCAGTACGTCCACAATATCATGGTTTGTACTGGTTTCTGTTAATAATTTGGGACTAGTAAAGCCAATGGTGACTTTACATGCCCTGGGAGACAGTAGTCAGTCCCAGGGTATGGAGTCTATGGTGGGGTGTCACTATGACACCCCTGTGTTACTGCACGGAGGGTGCTGTGTAACACACATAGTAAAAACACATGAGACCCTATGGAGTAAAGGACCCCATAGCCCAGAAAACACATTAACAGTCAAAGGAACACCATAAATCATGTCCAAGAGTGGGAGAAAAAGAGTCTCACTCTTGGCAGGAGAAAAAAATAAACTCCAGAAATCCAGCAAAACTGCTGGGGGACTCGCTAGGTTAGGAAATTCAGCCTAAAGAGAGAATTCTCCCCAACACCGAGAAAGTAAGGGGTGGTCATAAAAAGTGGTAACATGCAGCAAAGAAAAAAAACAAAGAAAGAGCAGAAAGTGCGTAAATGGGAAGGGAAAATGCAGTAGCTGTACAAAGTCTGTACTTTCGCAACAAAGAGCGCGAAGGCATAGGGTATGCAGCATAATGGAAAGCACCAACAAGAGAAGTGACGTTTGCCTTCATCAATCTTACCGCACACCTTCTTCACAATCCAACAAAGGACGAAGAGGCAGAGTTAGCGCCGCCAACTACTGAGAGCAAAACGTCACTGCAACGTCGTAAGTACACTAAAGTTTATGTCATAATTGCACAGGTCTGGTAGTGTACAATAATAGGAAAGCATGATGTTTACGGTTTGTGCGCAGCAATGGCTACCACCCTAGAATGGCTGGAAGACAATTTTCTGCATGAAGAAATGAGTGAGGACGATAGCCGCATTGGTACCCGCCGCACTGTGAAAAGCGAAAGAGTTACTGCAAGGGCAAGCAGCCTAGAGTGGCTGAAGGAAAATGTCCTGCATGACGAAATGAGTGAGCATAGTAACCGCATAGGTAGGGAACACAGTGTCAAGATTAAGACAATTACAATATAGTGCTTCATGTAAACTGACCACATTTGTTGTGCTTTAACAAAACATACGGGAATACAAAAAGGAGTACACCAGAAGCGGCAGATTTTGCACAGCAACATACGGCCACCGAAACTGAAGGAGACGCTGTACATATATAAGTAGGCCGCCTGGACACCAAAATGGATCAATTGCTCCTCAAATTTGCCGCCTTGAACATTTTTGTAGAAGAACATATTATGGGGAAAATAAGTTATCACTTCCCGACTTGCACATGCCCGACTTGCACATGCCCACCTTCCCCATTTTCCAGCCCCCCCATCCCCGCAAATTGCCTGTCATGATAGATGCTTCGATGAGACCTCAATCCCTTCTTCCCCTCACCAGCAGCTTGTAGAAATGGCGAAATCCCCAGTATATGTATCTGTGTCTGGTCCCCCTTTTCCGAATACTGGCTATGAATGTGTGCTAATAAAGATTGAGATGTTAATTTTTACTGATTGTATATGTGCCTTTTCCTTTATTTTCAGAAGGCCATTGTAAGTGTGAAGGGCACAGCACTGGTGGGGATGATTGCAAGTGAGGCAAATGGAGGAGTCGTACCACCGTCACACTTGGCTGCCCTATGCGCAATCACAATCGAAGCATCCGTAGGACACCACTACGGGCCGCATGTTTGCAGGCACAGAACCGAGTGCAGGTAGTTGCAGGACCGTACGGTCGTCGGTCGCACACCTGCGCACATGCGTATCTTGTCCTGTTACGCCTGGTAACACCGCCCCTGGGCAATATTTGGGAAGAAACATGTGATGCAGTTGTAGTAGGTGGAAGCGCACACCCACGTCCTGCGAGTACCTTTGGACGTAAACATTCCACCTACTGTATCGTGCGCACACCATCCACGTGTGCCGTACATTTAAGTAGTCTGGGGTGGCAAGCTTATCCGTGGGAGAGCTATGCACGTGGCCACATAGTATTACGGGCAATATACATGCTGCAGATAGGCGTCCAAATGGAGAGGAATGGCAACGTCACCATGATAACGGAACAATGCTCCTCGTGGGCCCTTATTTAGCGGACATGAGCCATATCCGTGCACATCGAAAAAGGACAATTTCCTGCAATGTATGGAATGTTACAGTGAGAGTGGTCCCTTACACAGATCCTACACTCTTCCTTCTGCATGTAGGTTATGTAGGGAAAGACTTAGGCTCACTTTCCGGTGGCACATGCTCCACAACAGTCCTATAAAAGGGCACACCCCACAAGTGCGCTGCAATCCCGGTTTGGCTTTCCAGATCAGAGCAGCGATGCATACTGGTTTCTGCATAAATTGCTTTCCTCGCCAATTGTGTGCCTGCAAAGTACCTCTCAAAGTAATGGCCACCAGAGCTTCTGCGACTACCGCTTACTCATGAGCACCCACACCCTCACCACCAACACCTCCTTCTGAAAGTCCTGAACAAGGGAACAGGCATCATTATGTGGAGGGACATCAGAAAGGAAACGAGGATAAAGCAGAGGGAATACCCATTGCCTGCAGCCAGCGTGAGTCGTGGGTGTGGAAACCATTTAGTACCATTGGAGATGTCCCAAAATCGCGTGCAAACCAGGTGCAACGCACGTAGTACTCAGTCGCGGAAAACCTGGCTTGTACAGCTACGGCACCACCTCCATGTGACGGCACCAGTTCCATGCGATGGCACCTGAAAGCGAACCACCATGCAGCTGTTCGGAGGGTTGTCCCCTTCCAAGAAGGCAGTAGGTTATTTTCCTCTGCAGCATCCTCCACATATGCTCCTGCCACTACTAGGCACACTACAGTGGGCCAGCGCGTCCCGCAAGCTGCCTTGCAGGTCATACACACTGCAACAGACCCATGGTTAAAACAAATATAGCAGGTAGTGCATATGCGTTTACAAGTAAGGATATACAATAGCGTATACATTTACAAAAAAAGACATACAGTTAAAGAGAAAGGTCAGTTTGGTTGCCAAGCCAAATGTCTGAGGTAGCTAGAGCTTATAGCTCATTTCCTTTAAGCCACTTGATAATGTTCAATCTAAAGTGTGGGTAAGATTGGTCAGTCATTAGAGTGGCAGGAGGGAGTTCCACAATTGAGCTGCTTTGACCAGGAATCTATTCCCTCCAGTTGTAGTCATTTCGAAAGGGGAGACTAATAGGCGGGTCTGGATGTGACCATTGTTCCCATTGTGCCGCGCTTTCACCATTTGTGGCCCACACGAGGAAGAACGCAGCTACATCAGTCTCTGGGCAATGCGAGAAAAAATTATATGCGACTTTGGAAACATTTCCATGAATTGCCGTAATGTCTCCATCACAAACTGCAGTGTGATGCCGCTAACATGTCCTAAACTGTTCCAGCCACAATGAACAATAATGTCTGGATGAGCAAACGTCACCAAACTGGCACAAAGAGGATCCACATGGAGCCACTTCATCCCACGTATTCCGTACCAGTGCACATGGACATTACGGAACCCAAGGTGTGCTGCCAGTGCACAGCGTTCTGGGTAAACTTGTACCCAATGTATCCAGGAGGCGCCCAAAAGCCATTTAGTCCACCTACTGAACAGCACAATCGTCCCCGTAGCCATCTCCACTCATATTTGCAGACAGACATTCTGGCACATTCTGTTGCTACACACCACACCCAGGAAACCTTATTGACCAATCCAAACTCCTGCACAGTCCCATTTCCATTGCAACCACCCTGAAAATACCCGGATGTAGCATGTGCGCACCTCCAATTGGCACGGCTTTCGCGAACATATTGGCCTATGCGGGGGGCTGCGCAAGCACATTTTATGCATCATAGAAAATGGGCATCTTGATGGTAGTTGTGAAAAGTGTTTTTTTGTAATTTTTGTAAAGCGACGGTTTAACGAAACACCTTTTTGTGTACTAGTTGTTAGGGATTGCTCTCTGCTTTTCCTCCGTAAATTATTGCCCGAGTGTCTGCAACGTCCATTGTACATAGTACAATGAAGACTACTTTGTATAGGGGATAAAAGAAATATATCAACTCCACTGACAAACGTCACACTAGAAGCACTACAGTTCCCATGGCCACAGAAGAATATTGGTTTGGTCCTCTGTTGGAACATTTCAAGCCACTTCACGGCTAGTCCCTTTAGCAAGTTCCAGCCCTAAAGCTAGCCAAAAATTAACAGACTAGCATATACCTCTCCCAGATACAGACCTTTAGCATGTTTCTGTTTCGAATCATTTCAAGAAAATGTGTATACCAACTGTGTGTCACTTGTATACTACTGTAATCTTTTTCAAAAACTGCTTTTGTCTTTGTTCTTTGAAATATGGTCAAATATGATGTAATATTTACCACAAGGAGAGTACTAACACACCCATGACTTAGATAGTGGTTGCCACGTATAGTACAGTACCATTGGTTATGTTGGTTGGACTTTTCACCCAATGAGTATGAAGTAAATATACTAAAGGCAGTGCCTTTGAGCTAAAATTGTTGCTCTTTGATATGTGCATGGATTAAATCCACATAAGAAAACTACGCAACTAAGCTAATTATCCCTTAGTCGAATAATCATGCTTCAAAAGTAAGCTAACACAATTTAGCAGACATACAAATGAGAACGTAGTGTCTAAAAATTGTTATGTGGTTGGAGCCCTCTCTTTGTTCTCTACTTTAGTAAAGCTCTATATCCTTCCACATTAAGAGCCATTGCTCCCGTTACATATTATACAGAAGAACATCCTAGCATGGAACAGAAAAGCAGACATACACCCAATTCGATAATCGTAGTCCCATTTCCATGGCAAGCACATTAAAAAGAACAGCATGTAGCACTACCAGCAAACTGCGCCACCTACAACTACCGCAAGGACTGCACCCCAGTAAAGCAGGGCCACTCATACCCTTTCGAGTACTTTTTCACCAGGACTCCCTGATTGGCTACTGTTATACGAGAACATACGCACCCACCAATTACATCCAAGAATTGTGCATGCAACGCTATCGCATCTATTGAACAGTCCATACCAACCATTAAACACGCAGAGGTCAAGTGTCCTGTAAAGCAAAACCACCTGCAGGGAAAGTACTGTAAAACAATCTACGAGTCCTGCACCCAAATACATCGGCATCGCTACCCATCACCACGCCTTGTAGCGATTACTACTTTTTGTACAGTACATTGGCAACTGTGTTATAAATGCGTACCTACAGGGTACCTAGCAGTGAATCTCCAGAACGTACTCAAAATGTGTACTGTTAATTCTCCCATCACCTACCATTAAACGGCTCCTACAGTGGTAGGTGGTGGCAACGTTGCCATTTGCCCATAATAGCCATTGCTATATGGAAACTGTTATTCTGTTTTTTTGTTCTGTCAATTTTACAATGCTTTCCCCCATTAACGCACCTATTACATCTACAAAAATCTCACACAAAATGATCAGAGCATTTCCCACCAAACTGAGTCAAGTGCATAGGTTGCAAGCATGATGACCGTTTCCTGCCGCACGTCGTAGATAACAGTAGTTAAACAATGAAAACATGTATGTGTGCATTTACAACAGCAAAGGAAAATAAAGCCCATTAGCAATGCCTGCACTCATGTAGCAAGCATACATATGCGGAGAAGTACATGCAAATGCATGCACACATTCTGCTTTGTACTCTGTGCATCTTTCTGCACCTTTTTGTCATCCTTCCACAATGCTAAGTACTGCATTTTGAAAGTAAATAGGCCTACACTCATACTCACACGTGTTTAATAACAAGTCATACAATACACTCCAAAATAACCCACTTAACCCCTTAACAAACATGCTTATGTTCCCAAGTGCCCATTCAGATTGTAAGCCTTATATATATATATATATATATATACATACACATATATACACACACACACTTCGTCTTCCTGTCAAGACAGCTCCCTATAGTTTTGGAGAATGTATTGCAGAATTCAAGCACTATTCCATCAGCCAACATATTTTGTTACCATCTTCTTATAGAGCTGCAGTGCCCACCTTACTCAGGAAAGCCACTGCCGTGTGCACTTCAAAATACAACCAGCAATACACCTACTCTCAGCAAGCAACAAAGTAAGTACAATACCATCAAACTGTTGTATGTCTTCCTAGAGGAGTGCACCATTGTTGTATTGTAGTATATAGATGTGCGGCAACCCGCAAGTATGTACTTCAGTGTTACTCATGACAACCTCTACAGGTGTTTGTTATGTCGCCACCATTAGACTAATCCCCACATAAGATACTGTCCCCAACCGAAATTTAGAGACCACTACACAGTGACAGACTTCCAATTAAATGCCTACTCTATTAACCCACTCATGCAGATTGCACACATACACATTTGACAATTTGCACACCCACACTTCCCTTTCTTTGCCAACCGCTACTGCACAATGCCTACCAAACTGCAACTCTGTAGAAAGCAACGCAGAAAGAGAGCCACGCAACCTAAAACCACAGAAAGTAGCCATCCAAGATGACTGAACAGAAAGTTGAAGGAGAAGAGGTAATGCAGTCATTAAGGAACACAGATGCATCTACCAGTGAAGACAGTGTAGTTGATCTGTCAAAATGTGCAAATGAAAACAAAACCACTAAATACGGTGCAACGCACACTACTGCTAACAGAGAACGTACAAAGGGTACTGTAACCACAAGCAACCATTCTAAAAAAGTAATTTTATAAAATAAATTCCACCACAGAGTTCCTCAGAACTTTATAAATAGAGGGCAGAAATTATGCTCAACCTTCAAAACCTACTGCAGAAAAGTCATCATGGAAGCTCTTGTAGACAGTGCAATGATCGTGAAACGGAAATTGCTTATAGTAATTTTGAACAGAATGAAACCACTAACAAGATTAATTGGTAAATTGCAAGCACTACTTCGAAACAAACGCAATATCAGCATAGATACCTTTGGCCACATCGGTTCAGGTGAGTGGAGTCACACCACCAACACAGAGTCATACTACAGTGAAGAATCATACAAACACCAACAAACAAACCAAATTGCCTTCCATCGGAGTGGACAAGGGTAT
The DNA here is from genome assembly GCF_040938575.1 of Ambystoma mexicanum. Lineage (NCBI taxonomy): Eukaryota > Metazoa > Chordata > Amphibia > Caudata > Ambystomatidae > Ambystoma > Ambystoma mexicanum. The sequence continues at coordinate 955,803,516 of NC_090921.1, read as the reverse complement.
GAAAAGATACACAATACCATAATGGAAGAGGAAACGCTGCTTTCAGAAATATCCCCATCAAACTTAGATGGTACTCTCCATTCCACCACAGCAACATGCCTCACCTACAAATGGCCTTGCACATCAATATGTAACGTTCGCCAATGCTTAATCAAATATTTGCAGCAATTCCTCAATCAGTATGTCAAAGGCAACGACAAATGAAAAATAAAAATACTACAATCTATGGACTCCTGTCCAGTGCGCAAGTACACTGGAATACGAGGACATTGCTTAGCCTGCATTTCTTGACCTGCTTGCAAAAGCACCTTCCACCTTTAGCACTGCAACATTTAAATGATATTCTCCTACATGGAACAGCCAAACAAGTGCTCGATTAAATAGAGCACATCCAAAGGAAATATTGTGGAACTGAAGAGCACTTACAAACTCCAGCATTTGCAGACAAGAGTACTGACAACAGTGCAGCTACCAACTTTTTATATCACACATACAGAAAAGAAATACTAAAGTTCAAAAGCACATCTGCTGAAATGCCAAACCAAGTATGTGTGTTGTCGTAGAACTTTCTATAGAAAGAGCACTAAAAGTATAGATATAATGCAGAAAATAGAAAGCAATGAGGAATCCCAATGGTTTCAATTAGCTCTGTACCTTATAGTTGAGAACAAATACGAAATTACGAACTCCTCCATATTGTGCACATACTGCACTGCAAAACAGTAAGCAAAGGCCTTCACGAGCAATTAGTAATAATTTGGAAGTATTTCCAATGCCAAACGCACTGCAGCAGCTTAATTTGTATCACCGCATTATAATACAAACAGTGCACCCTTTTCAAGCAATAATACGACTTCAACCGAAAACTGCTAAATTGCCTCCCACAGAATTACTGAGAGTCATTCGTGGTAAAGTAGTTTACCATTAGATCTCAAACAAAATGTAGACACTACCAGTGCAAAGGCCAATACAAGAATCTTTGATTATCCTGGTAAATGGTGTACCTACAAAAGACAAAAGAAATGTGGCAGCAACTAGTGGACTTAAGCGAATTTAGGGAAGCATTACAATACCTTAAAGAAAATAATGAATACTACAAAGAAATAAAAGTGCAAGAGAACCCAAGAGAAACCACCGAAAAAATTCAGGACTCCTCAACTGGCCAATTTGAACGTCTAGATCCTAGTGCGGCCTCCAATATTTTAGACCACTATACAATTCACCCACTGCACTCCAAGAGACCATAGACGATGTACTAGAAACATATCAAATGCGGCAAACCAAAGGAGCGACAATCAGCATATGGGATAAAAGTGTGGAAGCACAAGCCTTTCCTCTACTCTTCCCGACTGGCAAAGTTGGAAGATATGATGAAAGATGCACACAAATAAATGCATCAGAATACTGCTGTTTACGAATGTATTCTGAAGACCCTAGACCCAGAACGTGGAGTACATATTCCACCTCCTCTTTGAAAGTGAGCTGATAACACTGTTATGGAGTTGCCCACACATTAAAAACAGGTTCCCATTTTCAAAACAGGTCTGCTACACAGCTACTTCAAAAGGTGCAAGAGAAGGACGACAAGGTTTTACAGTCAAGTATTACAAATCTCTTAGAAACATGCGTGGTACGAAAGAGTACTGGTTCCGACGGCACGCAGATGTATGGTGTATGCTACGCAACCTTGGCCCACCCACATGGTTTGTCACTTTAAGTTGTGCAGAGTATGCATGGGAAGACTTGCACACTTTCATAGGCATAGCAAACAAAAACAAAACAGGTGTAGACATGAAAACACCAGGAGAGCTTTGCTCTCTTAATCCAGGATTACCAGGTTACTCAACGTAGTGACCACCTTACTCCTAGTCCATAGTCCCCTTTCCTCCATACTTATGGGACATCTCTCCGTCCTGTGGGACGGGACCGGAGCACTTCGTAAAAAGCATCCACATTTTTCCAAAAAGGTGTCCTTCCTCTCTTTCTTGCGCGGGGCCTGGCACGTGGCCGTAACCCCACCCACCTTGGCTCCGCCCCGTGCATCGCCCATCAGTCCTTTTCTAGCGCCAGGTCAAAGACCCATTAGCAATAACACAGGAACCTTATTAGAGGGGACGGCGGGCGGGCGTATGGAGGAAAGGGGACTATGGACTAGGAGTAAGGTGGTCACTACGGAGAGTAACCTAGTAATACTCCTACGTCCTGTCCCCTTTCCTCGATACTTATGGGAGAATCCCAAGCACTCCTTACAGGAACTATGGGTGGATGGAAATACCCCTTACTGAAACAGGTTTTTCAGTACAGCCTGACCAAACTGAGCGTCAGCTCTTGAGCTCATGTCGAGACAATAATGCGTACAGAAAGCAGATGGGAGGCCGAAGTAGCTGCCCTAGCAATGGACTCCCAGGGGACATATTTCTGAAAAGCAACCGCAGCTGCCTTACCCCGCACCAGGTGTGCATGAATACCCTTAGGAGGTTTCAGCCCTTGGACGGTGAAGGACTCCGTGATGCCGGCGGCGATCCACCTAGAAATAGTTGCCTTAGACGCCTGCCTGCCCTGGGGGTTACCGAAGGTCACAAAAAGTTGAGAACTCCCAAGCTCAGACGTCCTGTCCAGGAAGAACTTAAGAGCTCTTCGGACGTCAAGACAGTGTAGAACCCTTTCAGCCTCAGAGGCAGGGTTCGGAAAAAAGACCGGTAGGGAGATCGATTGATTCAGATGGAATTCGGTCACCACCTTCGGTAGAAAGGCCGGGTTTGTCCGAGGGACTACATTGTCCTTGTGAAAGACCAAGAAAGGATGCTCCACCGACAATGCCTGGAGCTCACTCACTCTACGTGCCGACGTAACAGCGACCAAAAAGGACACCTTCCAAGACAAGTACTTGAGGTCCACCGTAGCCATTGGTTCAAAGGGTTTATGGCACAGCACCGTCAGGACAACACGGCGGGTGCGGACTACGAACCTGAGGGTAGAGGTGTGTCAAACCTGCAAAATGCCTCTTAACCACTGGGTTACTCAGAGAATACGAGCACTGGTCTGTAGAAAGATAAGCGGAAACCGCTGAAAGGTAAGTCCTGCATGACGGAACATGAACCCCTGACTCTGCTAGGAAGGACAGCACCGTGTCAATCGTGGCCACCCTTGGATCCAACTTCTTCTTCAAACACCAATGACAGAACCTGAGCCATTTACTCTTGTACTGAGATCTGGTCTATGGTTTCCTGGCTGCCTGGATAATGCGCATGTTATCCGTAGACAAATTCAGATGCTCTAAAGACTTGAACTCAGGCACCATGCCGCCAAGCTGAGCGATTGTGGGGAGGGGTGCCACATCTGCTGTTCCCCCTGGTGAAGAAGATCGGGAGTTACTAGTAACCTGATCGGCGGATACACCGACAGGTGTTGAAGTTCGGAGAACCAAAACCTGGCTGGCCACCACGGGGCTACGAGTAGAAGGGAACAGTTCACAGAGTTCTTCAACTTCCAGATTACACGGTGAAGTAGAGGCGGAGGCGGGAAGGCGTAAGCTCTCATGTTGTGCCATGGAATCTCAAGAGCATCCCCCAGAGAGAAGGCTCCCAGCCCCCCTCTGGAGGCATACCGAGGAAGCTTCTTGTTCACCGCTATAGCGAAGAGGTCCACCTCCGGTGTGCCCCTACGCGAGAAAATCCATGAGAGGACCTCTGCCTTCAATTCCCACTCGTAGCTGACCAACGTCCGCCGGCTGAGGGCATCCGCTGTGACATTCAGCTGGCTCGGGATGTGCACTGCAAGCAGCCAGACACCATGAAGCACGGCCCACTCCCATATCTGGATGGACAGGTCCACGAGGGGGGTGGGGGGAGGACTTAATTCCCCCTTGCTTGTTGATGTAATACATTGACACCACGTTGTCCGTACGTATGCGGACCATCTTGTTGACATGAGCGGTCTGAACGCCCTGAGCGCTAGGAAGATTGCCAAGAGCTCCAAGAGTGCAGGAGCTTGTCCTGAGGCGACCAAAGGTCCGAGACCTGAAGAAGATCTAACGTTGCACCCCACTCCAGAAGGGAGGAGTCGTCGTGATCGTCACCGTGGGGGCTGGGTCCTGAAACCCAGCGCCCTCCGACAGGTTGCTGAGAGATGACCACCAATCCAGGTCCTCTCTCATGGAATCCGGAATCATTATCCGCTTGGAATCCGGGTCCACAGCCTGACGCCAGGAACTCCGAAGAGCCATCTGGGTCCGTCTCATCTTGAGACGAGCAAGAGGAAGAGCCAGTACACACGAGGCCATGAGGCCCAGAAGCCTCTGGAACCACCAGGACAACATGCTCTCTGACTGCACAAACATCTGACACGTGGCTAACAGATCCTCCATTCTGTCCCCGGTCATATACACTCTGCAGTCGATCGTGTTCCCACGAAAACCCAGGAAAATCAGGTCCTGTGAGACCGTCATGGAGGATTTCCGCCAGTTCACCGACAGCCCAAGATGGAACAGGAGCTGAAGGAGAGACTGAAGGTTGCCCGCTGCTGCCAGCGGACAAGGGATGCGCAAGAGCCAGTCGTCCAAATAAGGATACACATGGATACCCTGTAGACGAAGATAGGCCACAATCACCAACATCATCTTCGTGAAGACACGCAGCGCCGAGCTGAGGCCAAAAGGAAGCACCCGAAACTGGAAGTGCTCCTCTCCCAAAGAGAAGCAGAGATATTTCCTGTGTGGATTCCAAATCAGGATATTCATATACGCATCCTGAAGGTCCACAACGCTGAGCCAATCACCCATCTGTAAGGAGGAGTGTATCTGGCTGGGCGTGATCATCTTGAATTTCTCTTGGGGTAGGAAAAGATTGAACTGGGAAAGGTCTAGGATGGTGCGCAGGCCAGCCTGGTTGGGGTTGAGCACCGTAAACAGCCGGGAGTAGAAGCCCTCCCCTCGCTCCCCAAGGGGAACGGGTTCCACAGCTCTGAGGTCAAGAAGTTTCTGAACTTTGGCCTTGAGGGAGGGTGAGCCCGACAGCTGAAAAGGAGGGTTGAGGGGTGGTGTAGGGGGTAAAGGTAAGCGGAAGCCCGCTCGAGCAACTGACGAGACCCATCTGTCTTCTGTGATGGTCTGCCACGCCTCCCAATAAGACGCAAAGCGTCCACCCACCTGGGTCTCGTGCGAGCGCCAAAAACCCTCATTTGGTAGGCTTATCGGTGGTGGTGCCACCTGAACCCGATGAGGAGGCTGAGGAGCGAGAGAAAAACCACATGCGCTGTTGTCTACGGCGGTTATTCCCAGCTGGAGTATCCACTCTGCAGGATTTTCGGTCGAGGAAGCCCCTAAAACCAGAGGAGGGTCGACTTTGTGACAACGGTCTCTGGGATTTGAAAGGAGCTTTGACCAGACCAGACAATGATTTAGTCGTCTGAGTGCTATCCTTGGTCTTGGTGAGCTCTACATCAGTAGAAGAATGAAAAAGCTCCTTACCATCAAATGGAAGATCCAACACCTTGTCTTGCACTTCCTTAGAAAATTTAGTGGCATGCAGCCACGCCTGCCGTGAGGTATCAACCCCCAGCATAAGGCCCCGAGCCGAGGCGTCTACGTGATGTGCCGCAGCCTCCAGGAGATCCTGGGCCAAGACCCTGGCATCGGAAAGGCCTCCTTTGAAGTCCTCCAGCTTCTCGACCGGGATGTGCTCCTCAAACTCAGACAGACCTTTCCACATCCGCATGTTAGCTCCCGCTAATATCAACTCAGAGTTGGCCTGCCTGAGCTGCAAGGCCAAGTTGGCAAAAAAATGTCTCCCTAGGGAGTCAAGGAGCTTGTCCTCCTTTCCCAAGACCTGAGTAGCCGTCGTGAAAGAGAATGCTGCAGGTCTTGATTGCAACATGGCCGCAGCCACCACTGTGGAGGAGGGAGGCGGACAAGACGACAAGGCCACCTCTTCCGAGGAATGTAGCCTGTACCTCGTGTCAATCTTCTTATTGACAAAATGTCCCGAGTGTGGCTTTTCCCAGACTCTTCAGACTTCGGCCAGAACGTCCTTCTGCAGGAACAGGCCGGTACGCTCCAAGGGAGACAGGGTGAACGCCCCAGAAAGAACACCCTCCTGCGGAGCAGGTACCTCGGGCACCGGAACATCTAAGAAACTCATCATGTCCAGTACCCGGTCATGAAAGGCTCTGATAGAGCGGGGAAGGTCCTTGTTGTCCTGATCGCCTTGAGGATCATCTGACAGGTCAGGATCCTGCTGAGCTGTGTCAGGCATTGCCTTGTCAACTGGGGACAATGGAGGCACAGGCGGAAGAGCCGGGGGAGGCACCACGGGCAAGGGAGGTGCCAGCGGAACCACCAGAGGTACGGGTGGAGCCGGAGGCGCAGGTGGACATACCTCCTTGAAAAGCCCTTTGAAATATTCCCTCATGGGGTCGGTGCACATAAGCGCTTGAAATTTACCGAAAAAGGCGTCCTCAGGAGATTGTTTCGGAACCTGAGGAGGCCTCTCATGAGGTAGACAAATCCAGGGACGTAACGGGGAAGGGTGCCACACCGGCCCCTCCACCGACGTATCCACATAAATCAAAGGTGCCGCCCCCGCGGGCAATGAAACATTGTGTGGAAGAGGCATCCGGGCGTCCCAATCATAAACCGGCCGGTAAGGATGCGCACAAGGAACCTTAGGTTCACCAAAGGGACCGAGCCCTACACCAGAGGCCGATAGCGTAGTTGTAGGGGTAGCACCTAAAATGGCCGCCGTGGTCGTGGCGGGAACGGGCACCATTTTGTCCTCATCTGAGGGGAACTCCGGCACGTGAGGAAGTGAGGCAGGGGTCCCCGTCGATGGATCAGGGGTCTTAATCTTAGCCTTAACATAAGGAACCTCGGCAGAGCCGGTACTATGAGCCCTGGAATGTTTTTGAGACATACCAACCGCCAACTGAGCCTTCCCAGGAAGGACCTCAGCACTGCCGGTAAAAGAAGAACTTTCCTTCTTTGCCCCCTCAACAGATCTGGTGTGACCACAAGAGTGGGAACGGTGAGCAACCACTTTCACTGACAAGGCCTTGTCCGGCCTCTCAGAACTGTTAGTAGCTTTAGCCTCTCAAACGAGGGACCTCGGACCCAGGCCCGGTAACAGCCTTATCTGCATGGGCCTCGAACATCCGTTCAGTAACAAGCCCAGCCAAGGCCTTGGCGCGCACCCCGGTCTTGTTTTTGAGGGAGTTATTAGGCCCAACGGGCACGTTAGGGCGAACCTCGGTGACAGAGCGATCAATGCCCCTCCCGGACTGAGAGGAACCCGGAAAGGTATCCCCAGGCCGGGGTGCTCTGAAAAGTAAAGAAATTACCGGGCGTTTTTTCTTCTCGTCGATGAACGCATGAAAATGCGAAGGAGGAGTTCGTCAGAACACCTCCTCCCACCGCTCCAACCAATGTTGAAGTGCCCGGACCGAAAGGGAGTCACAGTAAAAACAAGAGTCCCAACAGTGTTCCGGACCCAAACACTCTAAACAAAGAGGATGGGGATCCGCCCTCGCCAAGCGACGGTGACACGATGAACAATCTGGAAAGTCTAACTTGAAAGACAGACAGACTAATAAACGAACGCTAGCGAGAGCCAGAGAGGAAAAAAGGGAGGAAAATCTTCTGAGGATGCAAGTGCGTCCGGCCCCGATCGAGCGGAGAAAAGGACTGATCGGCGATGCGCAGGGCGGAGCCAAGGTGGGCGGGGTTACGGCCGCATGCTGGGCCCCGCGCAAGAAAGAGAGGAAGGACACATTTTTGGAAAAATTTGGATGCTTTTTACAAAGTGCTCCAGTCCCGTCCCACACGACGGAGAGATGTCCCATAAGTATGGAGGAAAGGGGACGGGACATAGGAGTAAATGTTTCACGCTATTTCCATCATTGCTTCCTTGCTACACTTCATTTGCAATAAAGCACCTCTTCCCATCGGAGAAGTGTGACACTTTTTTTGGAGAAAAGAATATCAAGCCAGAGGAGCACCACACATCCACATTCTTTTGTGGATTAAAAATGTTCCTAAATTTGGTGAGGAGAGTCATGAAACTGTTTTGCAGTTCATTCACAAATATGTCACTTGCAAAATCCCTTCGGAAAGTACACATAGTGACCCATGAGCACACATTTTGCAATTCAAAAGACACGTGTGGCAAGTATTGTCGACACAAATATAATAACAGAGGCAAATACTACACCAAATGCTGCTTTGGTTTCCCTAGACCAGTTTCAACAACAGGCCAAGTAAACAGCTTCATGTCTTCGGTTTGACACAGTGTGAAAGGAAAACCTAAGAACACATACTGCATAAAAAGGAGCAAAGCATCAAAGTACATCAATGATTACAATGCAATTATTGCCCCCCTATGGAATGCCAATGTTGATGTACAGTACATTGCAGACAGTTCCACTGCATTTGCATGATATGTCACAGCCTACTTAACCAAAGCAGAGAAAACAGAGCTCCAGTACCTCTGGGATGACCTATCATCTGACAAAACACTGGCACAAAAATTGTACAGCTTTGGCATTAAAATGCTGTCCCATAGAGAATGTGGCAGCTATGAAGCCGCTGACCGTTCAATCGGCACCGCCTTGTATGGGAAATCTGAAAACGGTGTGGCTAAGCCTTGGGCCTACTGCATCCAGAAAAAGAGTACTTAAATCATACAATGACATACAAACAATAGCCAAAAGCGATCCCAACAGTCAGGATATCAGTAAGGACATTTTGAAGAACAACTTATTGGACGCATACTACCCAAACAGAAGTATTACTTTAGAAGCCTTGTGCCTGTACCAGATAGCTCAAAACTTTGCTTAAAAAACAACATTAAACCAAATGAGGAAAAAGGTAGATGCAGAGTGGAAAGTTGTGAAGGCAGCCTGGTAAAACTTACCAAACGCAGCCCGATAAACCATATGAAGCCGTCATTAAAAACTCCTCAACACAAAGAACTGTACTACATGGCACTACAACTTTTCAAACCATGGAGAAAAGAAGATGTATTAGCCACACACACCTCCTATTACGATGCTTTCAATGCCAGTGAAAGTACAATTACAGATGAAAACTTACATGGTACAAAACCATATTGGACAATGAACGCCAACAAGAAGACCTTCGAGCACAACTAAATGTAGATATTTCTGAGAGCAGTGAACCTTCTGTAACAGGCAGCCAAGAACCACTTGGACAGCCACTCATAGCAAATGAGGCAGAATTAGCCATGACGGAAGTAACCACCACTATGCTTCACTGTGAGCACTCTGCAGAAGATTTGGCAGTACACAGCACAGTCTTTAAAGAAGGCATGAGTTACGTAGCACTGTCACGGCTACGTACACTGGAAGGACTGTATCTAGTGAATTTTTATGCAACTGCAGTCAGTTCAGACATTCCTTGCATCAGAGTACAATAGACTGCTTGCACTGTACACAACCCATCTGAAAATGTACCCTATTCCTCAGAAACCAAAAATGTTTGAAAAGAAGGCTCATTCAATCAGAACTTGCAAATGATTTGGCAACAGTATCATCTAAGAAGATGAAAGCAACTCATACTACATCAGCTACCAAAAGCACATACAAAAGGAGTAAAAAAGACAAGCCATACCCAAATCCACCCACAAAAAAAAACCTCTTCAAAGAAACCACGTACCCTTCCATCAAAGGGCTCAGACACAGAAGTACCTGGGCCATTCACATTTTCAAATACAACAGGTGTTAATTGCTATGCAAATGTAACAATGAATGTTCTATTCCAAATGCCAGCAATTGTTGAAAACATTTAAGTGCCGCAGACCAGTTGTGTTTGCAATAGCTCGTCCTTCACAGAAATGCAGTAAGTAATCCTGACACCATTTACAGTGTCTCAGGAATAAGGCAAGAATTAGACTACAGTACATGAATGGTGAAATTCACTTTAAACCGACAAGAAGATCCAAAGGAATTTCTAATGTACTTACTACAAATACTGTGAAGGAAAAACATACCCATGAAATCTTTCACATTTCCTATATGTGGAAAAATGCAAGCAGTCTGTGCAACCATGTCATTCAGGAACAAGTCCCTAACGTATGCTTTGTGTATGTATCAATACCGAACTGTGACTCCATTCTATTTCAGCAACTGGTGCAAAATGCAAACCATAGCATATTTGTACGTCGTGCAATTCTGATAATCGTTTGCTACATATACACTTAGATAGTCAATATGTAATATTAATGCTCCTAAGGTACAATGAAGATGGAACCAAAAACAACGGCAAACTTACTGCCTTCCCACACGGACAGGTATCACTTGGCAAGAAAACCTTCACAACAGTAACCATAATCTGCCACACAGGCGACTCAACCAATGGAGGCCACTATACTGCATACATTAGAAAACAATGGTCATGGTGGGAATGCAATGATATTTCCACCACTCCAAAGCAGAGATTACCTGCAAATCTTGCAAATGCCTACTTAATATTCTTGAAGCCAAAATGTACTCATTGATGTACAAACCTACTACACCTTACTCCCCAGCACCAACCAGTGCCTTCGTAAGTGGAGAAAAAAAATATTCTTTCCATACTCTCGCCCTACGGCAACTTAGCAAACTGCAAGCATTGACGAAATACACTAAAGTGTGTTGGACATTTTTATCCCCAATGAACACACTCACACAAACAATACATATACACAAATCACAGTAGCAGTATTTTCCACAGGATACGTGACAGGGAAAGTACTAAGTATGAGGGTTCAAAACTATCCTCAGTAACCTCTGAAACCGCCACGTACGCAAATCAGTCACCAGTTCTCTAAGAATAGTCATACATCTCCAAGACATATGGACCTATCATCACATAAACCCATAATGGTACACTACCACTGCGGAATGTACACAGATGTGCATTCCTGTTGCTAATTGCACAAGCTTGTAAACTGTCCCTTTACGAATGGGACATTGAACAGTTAGAATATGCCACCTGGTATCTAACTGCGACCAGAATACCACAATGTTATTTGCAGCATTAAAACAGTCCAACTCAACCTTCAACAACTACGGTGCTATAAACATATCCTGAAACACTTCCAAAGTATGAGAAGTTACAGTATGCCAACAGGTATGTAACTACCGTCACATTTCTGCAGTAGCACAGTACAATGCCACAAAAGTTGCAAACCACCAGCAGCAACCAAACGCATAAAGAGGCAGTGGTACAAAAAGGAAGCAGGTAACCATTTACAAAACACCACCTGCTATACAACGACACCCACCCTACCAACATGTATAGGCCACAAATCATAAACCATTACATTATCTCTGACTTCAAGAGTACACCTTAAAAAGTGCAACAACCACTCCAAACGTGACCATCGTTCCTTGTCCAACATAAAAGCAAAGCAATTTGGAAGTTCTTTTTTTAATCCAGCATGGATTTATTTTCACCACAGACCCAATTATTATGCAAAGAAACACTGGTTCAAAGCATAGTTATGAAGTATTAGTTATGAGGGTCTACAAAGTAAAGAAATATATGCTATGTAGTGCACTGCAAACTAAAGAAATACCTGCTCCAACATGTTCTGTTCTCTTTTCCCACAGATAATGCAGCAACCAGTACTACAACATTTCTCATTCGATACACAAAACACAGTACAGGCCGTTCTTAATCCAAACAGCAAGTCTGCAACAATTGCTATTATACTTCTCTACAATGTCCACAGTGCAATCTGAGCACTTCTTTCTGCTATACACATAGCAATGCCACCATTTGCAATGCACACCTATGTTCCACTACACAGCTTGTGCCTATGTCCTACACGCTTCACTACACTCAGTACAGTGGTATGGGCTGCAGCCATGCACTCAACATTGTACACCCTGCCCACAATTGCCGCAGAACTGTACAACTATGCACACAAACATCTATCCACGTATCACTAACTCCAAACACAGCCACCTACCTCTTAGCCACTGCAGTTGACATTGGCTGCCATTTCTTCCACACAATACATAACCTGTTTCCTACGTACACTCTTCACCTAAGCCTATAAGTGCACACACTGAATGCACAACACTACAGTAACCTACTCGATAATCTGCACAATCACAACAATGCAAATTGATGAATGCATCCATACATCTCACGTACCTGTCCTAACTGCTGCCACATTTGGCTCCTTGCTTTCCACTGCCACTTTGTAAGCCATTAGGTCATTGTTATGTACACCATTTAAAAAAAAGATATCCAACACATATTTCACTGCAGCGCATGGGTCATAGCTCGCTAGCCATATTGCAACCACTGCGTTACTGCTGAAGTTTTAAAATGTCTGTTTCCCTTTCTTATTGTATAAAGGAAACACCATTTGAACACCATTACCCCCTTAAAATGTTTGACGAACGTACACATTAATAACTCCTTTTCTTTGATGAACGGCAGCCCCACAGCATGGTTTGAGAAGAGACAGACGAGGTTGTAGCAGTTCGTGGATGAGACAATTCACTCGGCAATACACTTGTCACGGACAAGAACGCATTGCAGCTTCACAAGTGAGAGCGATGTTAACGAAAAAACGAGCTGCGAATGTACGAAGCACGACCGATCAACGTGAGACTTAAGTTCCGTTGATAAAAGGTTTTTGAGTGGTCTGACATATATGTTGGGACCCTCCCGTATGGTATCGTGGTCAATTGACACTCTTGGAGTGGCACGGTCAAGAACTGTGTTTGAAATATATTTTGAATTGTAATTTTTGAGCGTCACAGAGTGAAATGTTGAAAAGTGACGTAACAACCTTATAGGCATTAAGAGAGCTAAAGGGTACAGATGGTCCCCCTGATGAAGTTCTTGAGCACTATATTGAACTGAATTGTTGGACGAAACATGTTGGGCAATTGAGTAGTATTGTGAGTTAGTGACAATACACAAACAACATTGTAAATTCAGTTGTGACTAAACCCTTGAGTAGCATTATGAAGGGTATTAATATACAGAGTAGAAAACACAAGGTATCCAGTATTTAAAAGGGAACCTGTGGGCTACCGACCATTGTGCTTTCTTTAGGAAAGGTAGTGTTCTTGTAGGCACTATACACTATTCAATTCTGTATAGGCAGGAGGTTACAAGGTTGAAATACAACACTGGGTTGTGTATGGTATTGTATGGTTTTGTAATTGTATTATATATTTGTATAAGGTTTTATGAATTTTTTACAAATTTTACATGTTTTAGATATTGCGTGATGTATATGTAATAAAATTATGAATTACTGTTTTGTGGTTTAGTTTTGTCAAAGTTTTTTGAAACTTAGTACCTATTTGTTCAAAGTAATAAGATATAGCGACCTGGGTAGGACAAAGAAAGGTAACAAGTAGACGTGATTGATCCTTTGTCAAAGGACTGTCCAGCTTTTTTGTGTAATAAGTCAGATCAACATGTCGATAAATGGCTTAATGTCTCTGTTTGGTTGATATATGAACGGCAGCCCCAAACAGGTTCATGCTGCACGACACCAAACTGCGTACGATGGGCCACCCACCCACGTATGCTGAGGCAACGAACACACAGTCTGCCATCGCCCACCGTTGCCTCATAACACACTGCACATAGAACTGTTCCTTAGGCACTGTAAAAGCACATTTTATGTATATGTACGTTGCCATCTGTGCATTCACAGCAGCATGTGTACGGCACCATCATCTCTACTTGTACATCGTAATACCTTGACCGTAATGACACTGCCAACCTTAGAAAATGCATGCTACAATTGAAACACGTTGCCGGCTGAATCCTTTTTTTTCCAGCATCATCTCCGGAAAGCGAAACCTAACATACCTCTCCTTGAACAGCACAAACGCTCATTGTAAAACAGCCTTGAGGGGGAAGCATGTTTAGCTCCAAGGTCAGACATTGTATGGAAGTATAGCAAAAAAGGATACATAACTTAGTGCAGATGCTCTGCCCATGTGCCCCAAAGGTAGTCTGCAACGGTCCCATACGCCGTACACTTCAATTTCTCGACCACCCAATACAAGCATTTGAATTTGCTGAAGTTATGCAAGTACAACCTTACATCACATGTGGATTGCAAATAAAATGTATTAAGCCGCTCTTCTGTATGCATATTTATAAATTTACTGTACCGCACACTTTCTCTCTGTACATTGTACGGAGCTTTGTGACAGCAGTAAGGACACGCCGTTACAGTACCATGTCTCCATCATTCCCCGTAAATTGCAACTGTGATTGTACTTCCTTTTTCTGGCATTCTTCCCCACACCCTGCACATGCAGACAAAGGCCAAGACGAAAAAGGAACGCAAGTCGTGCACTAAAACACCACACCTTCTGCTCACTCGTGCAGTTCTACATTCCTTTTTTTGTCCTTACTATGCCCTTTCACACAATTACTAGTTCTAGGCACCCGCAGTGTATTGAAAGTTATAACGGCCACAGGTGCACGCAGCAGTCAACCGGAACACAAACATCGACAGCTCACATTTCATTGACGCACTTCTTAGCAAACCAGCTCCTGCATTCTCCAGCAATCCGAGGTGACCCCCATGAGCGTTCTTGTTTTATTGCTTTCTTTGCACACACATTGTGTCGTGGGTCGAACAACACTCGCTACCACAGTTCTGTTTTGTAAAATGGAAACACGTGAAAATAGCGTCTGGTGGCAACGTTTCCAAGACATTCTGCTTGTGTGGAGCCGTACAATCACAGTATCACCTACAAAGCAGAGAGCAAGGTAGTGGGTTAATATATGACGCTACTCACTAAAACACAGTACATAGTCCATGAGGCAGCTACCTATTACGAGATCCTTCCTGCAAACTCTTGTCCTGTACGCTGCCACCAATACCGGCTACTTACCTCTACTCTTATTCCTCTTTCTTTTCAAATATCTTGCACCTTAGTGCGCGTGCCACACCTTCCACATTCCAGGTGGACCAAGCATTGGAAGATTACCATAAGCAATTTCTTTTCCTTTGTTATTATCTGGACCGACTCATATGGGCCTCTATGTCCCTTTGCGCTTCCGGCAATACGAAGCGACCTGCAAACCTTTTTGCTGTAAGGCATCCCAGAAGCAACAGCTGCTACCTTGTCTACCTTTCAAAGAAAATGTGTTGTTTTACACAGCCCACCAAGCACCACTAAGTACTCCTTTTCACACTTTGCTAGACGAGAACAGACATACAGAAGTGCACACACGCATTGCTCACTGGATTTTGTTTGCAAAATAAAAGAGCGGTGAATGCAGCCAACTTACACGTTAACATTCTGTAGCAAAATAAAGCACTTGCAACAATTCACTGTGGTGTTAGTGTCCTGGAACCGCATGCTCTGTGCGCGCATGTCTGCTTTTACTTTTGTTTATATTGTTCCTTTCCGGAGCTAGGTGCCCACATGACAGAGTGCGTTACTCTTGGCACGCACATAAAGAAAATACCTGGAGTGCACGCCGTGAGTAACGTCACTGACGCCAGCGACTGCTGCAATGGTGTATGCCGCACTCATGTATAGGTAATGGAAGTGATGCACACATTACAATTGCAACAGTAGAAGCACCCACCGCGTTCGTTGGCCATCTCAACAAGTACGCAAAACAAAGCTAACAGTCAGATGGCCTGCCGTCCTGTATATGGCTGGACTTAACGGCATTGATGAGGTTGTCGGCTGCAAATGTATGTGGTTTGGTCTGTACATTATCCATACCTTACATGTGTAATGCTTAGTAACTAGTGTCATGTCGCAATATCTTCCTTCACTCTCAAAGCACAGGGTATTATGAGGGGCACACCATACGAAACAAATGGTGGCATCTCAGTCCGTGAACGGCAACAAGGACAATGACGTACACCATATGCAAGTGCAGGCACTTCACGCCACCTCTAGTGGTGTACGAACTGCAAAATGTCCTCCACAACCATTCTGGAATGGTGAGCACCCACAGCAGACATACATATTTCCAAGAGTGTACGCAGGAGTTACATATCAGTACAAGAACAGACCCAAAGAAGGCAACATTCTGAAACCTACCTCCAACTAGTGTCCAGATGGTCAGGTCAAAGTAGTCATGCATACACTGCAGTAGGGGCTTACCACTCCCAACACAACATAGTACACAGATTACACAAATCCCAATATGATCTGCAATACACTCCCCATCCCCAATGGGCTCTGAAGGTAGTCGCCTGTGCAGCTACCCGATCATGAATTCTATCTCAGTTGCTGCGTACATGGGCTATGTCGCAAAAGTTACACGGTAAAAAAATCCTTTAATGTCCCAATTTCTTACTACACTCCCTCAATCAAGGCTCTGTTCACAGCCACACCATTCCAAACGCAAATGGGGTCTTCTCACCAATGCTGCTGTAGGGACTCCACAATGATTCTACAAAGGCGCATACCTTAGGACACTTACATATCTAAAAGTCTATGGTATGTCACAAGGTATGGTTATAATAACTTATACAAATGACCTAAGGCAAATGGAATGCACTCTTTGTACATGTGTATGCAATACACATACCAATATCACAGTACTCCCATACATGGCGGCATTGAGTTGCGGGTTTGTGCCCAACAGCCTAGCTCTTTGCCACACCCACTACAAGGCAATACAGTCATGCATGGGAACATGTGGCCAGGTACTTTTCCTGCCTAGAGGTATGTATGGGTACAGCAAGGAACCCAAGAAAGGCAACATTCTGAAACCTACTTCAAACCAGTGGCCAGATTGTTAGGCCAAAGGCCCCAGCCATGCACAGAAGCCAGTAGGGGTTTTGCAAGCACAACACAACATAACACCCTGACTGGAAATATCCTCATATTGTCTGTAATGCACGCCCCATCCCCAATGGAGTCTGCCTGCACTCACCAAAAAAGGATAGTCGCCTCTACAGCTGCCCTCCAAAGAAGTATATGCGAGTACCTACGTAAAAGGTCAATTTCGCAAACCTGTGATGGCAAAAAATTCCTTCCATGTGCCAATGTCTGACTGACCTCCCTGATCCAAGGCTAAGGCCAAGCCCTAGCCTCTTGGGTACATGCGGAGGCATATACTTTTTTTTGCAAAGTTTGGTGACGATTCTTCCAGGGGGAGCGCAGTTATAAACCGCCGAAAACGTGCTCTCCGAAATGTAAAGGAAGGAATATGGAGAGGTGTGCTACCTATGGCAAGTATCGGAATTGCTAGCAGCAGCCTATATACGGTCACAATGCCATCACCTACTTCCTGGCATTCGATCCCTCCTAACCGGTACCTTTTCTCCTGAACTGCCTCAACTCTCATCTAACTAACGCTCCCTTAAAAGTGTGCATGTAAACCAGTCGAAATGTAAAATTCAATCCATTATGTGAGCAGTTTGTCATATAATCCTGATTAAATCACTCAATGCACCAGTCATTCTGTCTTCACCAACTCTACTGGCACACTTGCCACCACATAGCAAACCCGAAAACAAAAGCATACTAAGATGGGTGTAGGATGGCAGAACCAAAGCAAATATCAGCTCAACCTTGGTAGCACACACCCGACTTCTAAATTACCAACAAAGGCATCGAAGCAAAGTCGACCAACAAATTGTCCTCCATCTCCTCTGGTACTCTCTAGGTGACAGACCGCCCATTACAAGTCACCTCAATGAGATGGTAGGAGAGAGTGTTGAGACCGACTAAATCAGCAAGCAAACGCATAAAAGCCCAATGCAAAAGTGAAATAAAATATGTTTATAGGTCACCTCATCTCGATCCCCTTTGCATATACATTGCAAATCCGATTTGAATCAGGTTCTGGAGGGGCAAATTAAATGCTGTATATAAGATGAGCATTTCAAATATCCCCATTAAATTAGGTATGTCAAGTCGTAAACCCACGTCCAAAGCACTATCTAGCGAAATGCATACACTTGCGTGCAAAATCATCCACTAACGCCCCATATGGGATACATTACTCACCTTAATCGTATTTCTGAGGCTTGTATCTGCTTAGATTCACATGCTATGCATAGGCCGACATCTAGTGGAAGCTGCGGAGTATTACAGTTTGTTTTTCGAAACTTGAAAATGGGCGTCGACACAGGGCGTGCCAGTAATACTATCCCTAGTGCGACGTCCACTGTACCCATGATCCCTCATGCGTCTAGGACCCTCAGATTGTATTTTTCCTGACATGAGGTAGCATGAGGAGTAGCGCGAGTACAGATGATCCAAGCAGATAGAAGATAGATAAGACTACAAGCCTCCATGCGCCTTCTCTCAGAGGGGAGGAAGGGTGGGTCGCATGTGAATCTAAGCAGATACAAGCATCAGAAATACGATTACGGTGAGTAATGTATCCCTTCTGAGGCTTGTGGAATCTGCTTAGATCACATGCTGTGCATAGATTAGCGAGCAGTGTTAGAAGGAGGTGGGATTTGAGAAGGGGGTCATGAGCAAATAAATGTCTTAGAACCGCTTGTCCCACTTGAGTATCTGTCTTGGAATGGGTGTCAATGCAGTAGTGCTGAGTAAAAGTGTGAATAGAGCTCCAAGTAGCTGCTTTGCAAATGGTGTCAAGGGGAACATTTGCAATGAAAGCCAGAGTGGCCCCAATGCCTCCTGTTGAGTGGGCTCTGGGCATAAAAGGCAAGGTTTTGTCAGAAAGAGAGTAACACAACTGGATACAGTTGACAATCCACTTGGAGATGGCACCCTTAGAGACGCAATCTCCCTCTTTGCCTGTGGCTACGGAGACAAACAGTTGATCTGTTTTCCTAAGCGGTCTGGTCTTGTTTACGTAGTAAAGGACCGCCCTACGCACATCTAGGGTGTGTAGTTTAACCTCAGCCGAGCTTTGTGGGTTTTGGAAGAAAGCCGGAAGCTCGATGGACTGGTTTACATGGAATTTAGAAATAAACTTAGGTGAGAACCTAGAGTGTGTCCGTAAAACCAGCTTATCCTTATGAATAGTAAAGAAAGGATCCTGCACTGACAGAGCCTGAATTTCACTGACCCTTCTTATGGATGTAATGGCTACTAAGAAGGCAGTCTTATAGGTCAGGTGTTTGAGACTTGTTTTATGCATGGGCTCGAATGGGGGGCCCATGAGTTTGGATAGCACCACGTTCAGGTCCCATCCTGGTGGTGGGTTAGATATAGGAGGATGAAGTCTCTTTACTCCCCCCATGAAGGCTCTAACCACTGGTACCTTCCACCACGACACCTTGCTATGTGAGGTGGTGTACGCTGACAGTGCTGCCAGGTGTACCTTTAGTGAGTTGAAAACCAACCCTGCGTCCAGCAGGTGGAGCATGTATGTTACGATAGTGGAAGGAGTGCAATCAACTGGGTTGATTTGTTTATTCTGGCACCAGATAACGAATCTCTTCCATTTGTCGAAGTAGCAATGCCTCGTGTTAGGTTTCCTAGACTCTTTTAGGATGTCCATACACCTCTGTGGTAAATTGAGATGTCCAAACTCTATGACCTCAGGAGCCATGCTGCTAGGTTCATGGAGTTGGGTAGAGGATGCACCTTCTGACCTTGGTGCTGGGACA
Organism: Ambystoma mexicanum; assembly: GCF_040938575.1. NCBI lineage: Eukaryota > Metazoa > Chordata > Amphibia > Caudata > Ambystomatidae > Ambystoma > Ambystoma mexicanum. The sequence continues at coordinate 955,783,969 of NC_090921.1, read as the reverse complement.
AAAGATTGTACCAGCCCGGGAGTTTGATGGGATCGCACACCGAAAGTCTGCGTAGGTGTGGAAACCACGTTGTCTCGCCCACATGGGAGCAACTAGGACGAGCGAATTCGACTCTCTGTTCATCTTGTTCACCACCTTCCTGATGAGAGGAGTTGGTGGAAAAGCATAGGCAAAAATCCCTGACCAGTTCATCCACAGGGCGTTCTCCAGGGAGTCTGGTTGGGGAAACCTGGATGCGAATCCTGGGCACTGTCTGTTTTCGCTTGTGGCGAATAGGTCTATAGTGGGGAAACCTCACTGAGAGAATAGATCTTCTACGATTTCTCTGTGTAGACACCATTCGTGTTCCTCTGGAAGGGGATCTCTGCTAGAGAATTGAGATCCCCTGGAACATGTTGAGATGACAGAAAGATGTTCCGTCTGAGTGCCCATATCCACATTTTCTGGGCAAGTCTGGACAGATTTGGCGAACGAGTCCCTCCTTGCTTGTTCAGGTAGAACATGGCTGTCGTGCTGTCCGTCCAGATCTGCACCGACAGGTTCAGTAGGTGGGGCTCGAACGCTTGAAGTGCTCTGAAAACTGCCAGAACCTCTAGCAGGTTGATGTGATTCTTGGCCACTGTGTGAGACCCTGAGCTGTGTGGTGGAGATGGTGAGCTCCCCATCCTGTCAGGCATGCGTCCGTCGTGACTACCGCCTGTATCTCGGGATCGTAAAAGAGTTTTCCCTTGGATAGATTGTCTCTTGTCCACCAGTGGACAAGTGTTGGCGAAACGACCACTAGATCGTCCCACTGACCACTTGCCTGAGACCACAGTTTCGCCAACCATTCTTGCATAGGACGCATGCGCAGGCGCGCGTGGGGGGCCAGGTAAATACATGACGCCATCATGCCCAGCAAACGCATTGCTTTGCGTACTGTTATCTGGCGACCGGATTGATATTGCGGAATTTGCAGTAGTATATTCCGAATTCTTTCCTCTGAAGGAAAAGCCAACCCCTCTTGAGTATTTAGAACAACTCCTAGGAACTGCTTGGTGGTGCTGGGCACCAGACTTGATTTTTTCTCGTTTATGGAGAAGCCCAATTCGAAGAGGAGGTCGATAGTTCTTTGAATGTTTGTCCTGCAAATTATTGGGGTCTCCCCCGTGATGAGCCAGTCGTCCAGATAAGGGTACACTGGGATTGCCTCCCTGCGTAGGTGTGCCGCTGCCACCGCCAGTACCTTGGTGAATACCCTTGGAGCCGAGGCTATCCCGAAGGGCAGTACCTTGAACTGGTAGTGCTGACTGTCCACCTTGAAGCGCAGATATTTTCTGTGCGCTGGGAACATGGAAATATGAAAATAGGCATCTTTCATATCCAATGTTGCCATGCAATCCCCCTTTTTTAGGAGGGGAATTACCCCTTGGAGAGTAGTCATGCGAAATTTTTGGGGCTTGACATACTTGTTTGCAGGCCGTAAGTCCAATACTGGGCACATTGTGAAATCTTTTTTTTGCACAAGGAAGTAAGTTGAATAAATACCCTTGTTTACCTAGTGTCCCGGGACGAGTTCTATCGCGTCCTTTGCGAGAAGATTTTCGATCTCTTTGAGTAGGATCTTCTGGCGGTCTAATGAGTGTATTCTCTGTCGTGGAGGGTGGTTTCGGGGACGCTCTAGGAATTCTATGCAGTATCCTGAGGACACTGTGGATAGCACCCATCTGTCTGATGTGATCCCTTCCCAAGCTTGGGTGAAGATGGAAATGCGTCCCCCTACTGGGGATGCGTGAGAAGGGACCCTGAACGGAGCGTCACTGTTTTGGTGGAGGCGTGCCCCCTCCTTTATTGGGACTGCCTTTACCCCTACCACGACCTCTTTTGTTACCCCTGCCATAACTGTGGGTAGACTGCTGGTTAGTGTTACATGTAGTACCCTGGCCTTGGAAATAGTTTGAGCCTCTTTGGGAGTTTTGTCCGCGAGGCCGACGAAAATTGCCATTCCCTCTCTGGTTAGGGGGTTTGTTGGTTAGTTGCCCTAGAGACTTGAGTGTCTCGTACTCGTCCTTGGCATTCTTCAGCGCGTCCTCGACCGCCTTTCCAAACAATAGATCCGGTTCCAACAGCTTATCTATCAATGATGCTTGGGTTTCGGCTTTGAAACCAGACTGCCGTAGCCAAGCATGCCTCTTGATGACCGTGCTTTCAGCAATTAATCTGCCGGCGTTATCCGGGGCGTCAAAGGTTGATTTTAAAATGCAACCTGACACGGCTCTCCCCTCTGCCGAGACTCGTGCCAATTGGCTTTTTAAGGGTTCTGGGGCGGAGTCTATGAGAGCCGCGACTTCTTCCCACTGGTGGCAGTTGTAACTAGCCAGCAGGGTGGTGGAGTTGGCAATCCTTGCCTGGTAGGCGGAAGTGGAGGCTACTTTCCTGCCCAAGCCATACATCTTCTTGCTCTACTTGTCGGGGGAGCTTCGGACGATGACAAGGGTGTTCCCGCCCTCTTACGGGTGTTTGTAACAACCAGGGAGTCTGGTTTGAGATATCCCCTTATGTACAGTGGGTCAGATTGGGCTGCCCTGAACAGCTTTTCAATTCTGGGGTTAACTGCCCTAGTCAGATTGGGGTTAACAAGGGAAGGCTCCATCCTCCTTTGTATTGACTTAAGGATAGGGATGGCCTGAGCAACAGGTCTCTTTTCTCCCACCAATTCCTCTGCAAAGTCCCTCTCTTCCTGAGCACCTTGGGTGTCAATGTGGATGTGTTGTGCCGCTCTCGACAGGACCTCATTTAGGAGAGGCTGGTTGTCGACAGGGGAGTCGGTAACTGCAGGCTCTTTCTCTACCGGGGAATCTACCCTGTATGTATCTGGGTCGTCGTCCTCCTCCTCCTCCTCCTCCTCCTCTTGGTCCTCATCATCCCCATAATAGCCATTCCCAGTTTGTTCTTCGAACATGCCCACGTCTGGATCCTCACAAAAGGATGGATCTTCCTGATATTGAAAATAGGGCCGTGTATAGAAGGGGTCTGAAGACTGAGTTGGTGCTTCACCCCGGGACTTCTTACTTGGGGGTATTGGATCCTTAGAGCCTGAGGGAGTTGACCCTTCTGGGGTATAAGAGAGAAAGTGTTCCGGGTTTTTGGCATTGAAATCTGCCACTGATGACATCCTTGACATTACTCTGTCTATGTCATCACTGGACCATTCCCTTGAACTGGGAATAACTCTTTCCTGGAGTGCTTTCCCTGTTTTATCCTGACCAGACCTACTGGTTTGAACAGGGGTCTTAGGGAAAACAGACTGAGATTTGTCCTGACTAGACCTGCTGGCCTGAACAGGGGCCTTAGGGGCAAGAGACTGAGACTTGTCTGTCTGTTTAGTTGGAGTAGAATGTAGTTTAGGAGTGGAAGTAGGCTGGGACTGTTTTCCCCCATCCCCGCAGGTGGAAGAGTGTTTCCCCGATTTTTGGGCCCTATCAGAGCTTTTCGATGCCTGGCGCCGAAATTCGGGGGTAGAGTCCCTGTCTCTGGAGAGTGTAAGGGATTCGGTAGCAGCCTTCGCGCTGCCTGCAGACGCCGACTCCTGGAGTGCGGCCTGGGGGTAGAGGTCGGCGTCGTCCTCCGACGATCGAACCTCAGTCACTAAGGGGAGCGAGGCACTCTTAGCAACAGTGGAGGGTTGCTTGGTGTCATGAGGCGATCTCGAACGCGAACGCCCAGAGGACACTGACTCGGTGGACCTTTCTCTACGTGCCTCTTTCCGGGAACTCGGTGTGCGCGTCGAGTCTCGGTTGGACCTTTGTTTGCTGGAAGTGGTGTGGGTATAGCATTCGTGTCGCCGGGGGTCTTCCCCATAGCTGCCCTGCCGGACAACCTTCCGTCGGGGACTTGCGCTTGCCTGTCCATCGACGCCGCATTGCCCTCGCCGTCCGAAAGTACGGCGCCGCTGCCATCGCTGAAGGCACCCTCCGCGGCCATGGCCTCTTGTCGCCTGGCGTGGTGGGCCCAACGCTTTGTCGAACGGTCCTTAAGGGTCTTCGGTTTAAACCGACTGCACGCTCTGCAATTCGCCTCGGGTGGTCCCTCGGCAAGCAGAGGTTACACGTGGCGTGTCTGTCAACCCAAGGATACTTGCGGTTGCACTTGGGGCAAAATTGAAAAGGGGTACCCTCCATACGCAACCTGTGGCAGTGGGCTGGGAGTGTAGGAATATAAGTAATGTACCTATATTAATAGAGTGTAGGATATGTGCCACCCCCCACTCTCCCTACTTGCAGGGCCGTGTCCAGAGGACTTCCGAGGCCCGGGCCGAGGCCTTCCTAGGCCCAAATCCGTCGCTGTAGTCCGACGGTCGAATTTTCTCCGATCCGGCGTCGAGTGTCGATGTTCGGAGACTCGACTTATAGGTGGAATAAACGGGGAAATATATAACAATATTTGCAAAATCTGACTAAGTCAGGGAACTCCGCTCAGTGCTTCCGACCAGCATGGCAGAAAAAAACAATCTGAGGGTCCTAGACGCCTGAGGGATCATGGGTACAGTGGACGACACACTAGGGATAGTATTACTGGCACGCCCTGTGTCGACCCCCATTTTCGAGTTTCGAAAAACAAACTGTAATACTCCGCAGCTTCCACTAGATGTCGGCCTATGCACAGCATGTGAATCTAAGCAGATTCCACAAGCCTCAGAAATAAGGTTATATAGCTAAATGTCCGCTTGTCCATTACCCCCCTGCCCTCATTACCTGCATATAACAGATGCAATCCCTGCGACTCCAAAAGAAACTTCCATTTCCTTTTCAGAAACCGTCACACCCCCCGGCCGATGTACGACAACAATCGCCGCTTAGTAGTGCACTTCCTATTAGAGGAAGGCACATTACAAAGCAAACACTCTGACATTGAAATATCTTATGCCACAAGCACACTCCGAATTGTCTATGGAGCTGTTAAGAGTAATGATAATCTTTTATATATAATTTAATATAAACAAACAACTCTAGTGAATGACAATAAGAATACATTTTTTGCAAAATGTCCGAGTTACACTTAAAATGGGGTTGGGTAAAATAATTCGAAATAAACATTCTAGGTAGATCCTTAATGGTTGCCTTGCTATGAGCCAAAGTTCAGCCTCTGCAGTGTCCTCTGTGCTCTTCACGTCCCCATCATAAATAACTTCAGAACTGTGGGCTTCACCAAGATGGCTTTTATGGGTTTTTATTTTTCAATTCTAAAGCCTTTGCATCCTTGAATGCCTTCCTTTTTAACAATATCCTTGGGGTAATCCAGGTATATAGCCAGGAGTCTCCCATCCAAAGATAGTTTCCCTTTATCTCTTGCTGCCTTTAGGATCCTCCCCTTGGTGCTTATTTTGTGAGCACCAAAATAACCTGGCGTGATTTACCAGTAATAAATTTACCAGCTCTGTAGGAGAAACCCAAATGTTCAAACAACAATTTTCTTTCGTAGCACCTCAGCCAGCACCCCAAGGACACGTGCATCCAAGTCCTTACCCAACTCAGTATTTTCGCATAAGCCAAGTAAGCAAAGGTTAAGGTTTCTGCTTGCCACCTCCAAGTTTATGTTCTTTTTCTTTAGATCGGATCATTCTTCCCTGCCACCTCTGATGCCAAAGCAGATTTACCAGACGCCACATTTTTAACTCGGGTCTATAGGTGGGTAACTTTTGAAGTCGGCTTATTCAGGGCAAACTTAATTTTGCCCACATCCTGGGAAACTATCACTAAGAGGGCATAGATGTCACGGATGTCAGGGGTATCCTTCAGCTCGACACCTTGCTTAGATTATTTCGGGATGGGGTTTTCAGGTACCTCAATCTTTTTATTCAGAGTACTCATTTTCAGGCCTAGTGAGTTCCAGACAGGGGAGGGAGCAGGAGCTTCACGACTGAGCTGCTGCCAGGTCGGTTGACATTCCAGAATTCCCCCGGGTCTCAGTCTTGACAACATTATCTCTTTAGTTGCTATAAGTCACTCTTATTTGGGCATTCTTACTCTCTTTTTGTTTTGTACGATATTGTGAAGGCTACCAACAGTTTGCCTCCCCCTCTGATGCCATCTCATGCTTGGTTCTGAAAGAGATTATGCCCACTATTGCTCTCACTGGTTCCACGGTTAACCATTCTTGCTCTACTAGCTCTATCCTCTATACTCTTATGCACGCTCCAGTGATTCCTGTGCAAAGAAAAAAAAACTCCCTCGACCCCCTTTTGCTGCTAATGTATGTCCTATTTCTCTCCTTCCTTTTCTTATGAAGCTCCTTGAATCTCTGATTACTCCACTGCTTCGCATACATTTTAAATTTTTTTTTTTTTTTTAGAATTCTTGTTATTTTTTACCCTTTTCAGTCTGGTTTTTGGCCTGGCCTGGGCACTGAATCAGTCCTGCTTTCTGTTGTGGATAACCCGACTCGGCTGGCAGATCAAGGGGGTGTCCGAACACTGATTTCCTGAGCACTGATTTTGCTGCATCTATCTGCTGCTTTCGACACCATTGATCATTCTATTCTGCTAGACAGGTTGTCCGTGGCTGGTATCTCAAGCCTGGTCCTGGCATGGTTTCACGCTTTATGCGATCACTCACAAATCTTGTTCTCGTCCCCCCTACCTTTCTGCTCCAGTTCCTATCACCCTGGGGTCCACCAAAGCTCAGCTGCTTCTCTACTATTGATTAATGTTTATATCCAACCTTTGGCTAAACTTATACAGTACTTTGGCTTTGGGTGCTCTTCTTATGCGGACACGCAGATTATAAAATGCTGCAGAGTGCTGCTGCTCATATCTGCAAACAGTTATCACCTAAATTAGCAATAACTGGCTGCACCTTAATGGCAATAATATTGAGGTGCTGGTGGTTGGACGCCCTTCAGCTGCTTTTTGGACACCAGCCTTTTGTTCCTTCTCACTTGGGCCCTTACCCAAGCTGGTTGTAGTTGTCAAAGACCTTGGGTTCAAGATGATCTCCCGCTATCAGCGGAGGTTCAAGTGAGTGCAGTGTGTCATACTGGCAATTTTGCACAATCGTCCCCTTCCTGTCTGCCCATCTTAGTGCCCCTGTGGTGTCCTCTTCCATCTTTGGGACTTGGACTACTGTAACTTTTCCTTGCCCAACCTACATAACTTTTACATCTACAAATCTTACAAAATTCAGCTGCTTGAGCTGTTGCCCTTACTCCGCTTCGCTTCGTGTTTCTATTTCTCAGATTATTTGCTCCCTTCACTGGACATGGTTGCCAAGCGCATAGTATTTAAAGCGCCCTGCATTGTGCATCGTGCTTTTTACGACACAGGCCTTGAATTTCTGCGGGATAGGTTTCGCCCTTGCATACAATGCGGACAAAATCCTGCTGCAAGTTCATGATCGAATCTGAAAGCACACAATGACCTTTTGATTATTCTCAAATGGCCCTGAAGTTGCAAGTGAGAACTGAGAATATTTGAGAGCCCCTTTAACCTAGGTTTGAGCAAGGCAAGAAGAGCTGATCGCAAGGACATGGCAGTGGAGATGCCTGCTGTCTAGACTGTGGCAATGTCCACTTTGTTGTTTTCTTCCAACCCTCTTTCCTCCCCACTCTCCTCATCTAATTCGAAATCCTCCAAATGTAGCTGTCGATGAGACAAGTAATCCTTTTCTTTCTTGTGTGTGCAATGCCTGTCGCGGGAGGAAGCCACAGTGAATGCTAGTAAACAGCAGTCCTGGGGCCCCCTTCCCGCGATCAGACTGTGCAGAAGGGAAAAAGCTGTTACCGGTGGAAAAAACCCTTCCGGCGAGTGGAAATGCCGTATTGCACTGATAGAAGTCCAGGATCTTGATGCAGACCGAGTCCTTGAGAGCAGGTAAGTTGGCAGAAGCAGGCTGCAGCAGGAGCGTGAGCGGAATGGGTTCCGCCAAAATACCAGAGCCGCTGGAGAAAGCTCCAAGTACACACCGTCCACAAACAGAGCGGGCGGAGAGAGGAGGAAGAGAAAGCTGTCGGCAGGTGAGAGAGAGAGGCTGCCGGGGGAAACAAGCGGAAGCCCGCGGTCAGCCTGCGGAGATATGAAGCAGCAACTGCGGGGGGGGGGGGGAACAGGTGAGCAGCAGCGGAGAAAAGAAGGAAAGCGTAAGAGGGAAGAGAGCGAGAAGGTGACCCCCGAGAAGGGCGAGCCAGAGAAACAAAAGACACGGTGAAGAGTGGCCGTGAGAAAAGGAAAACTAGCGCTTAGACCCAAAGGTAGCGAAAAAGCACAGCAAGGGGGTTGCAACGCGACGACCGCTGGGGGAAGTGGAGCTAAGTACCTCCCAGAGGTCGCCATGTTGAAAAACCTCTAGACCGGTTGTCTACGCAGGGGAAGGAACATGGCGGAATATCTGTTCCGCCTCCTGTCGAGGAGCCGCCAACGCGGAAACAGGCGCCAAGAGCGTCGGCGGATGACAGGCAATCGCAATGCCCTGCGCCTGTCCACCTCTTAGTCGAAATCACCTAGACCTCAATGCAACAATGTAGCTCCCAATAAATAAATTGGCAAAACCAATAGGCTTGGCTCATTTTTACATTACGATCGCACAAGCACTGATTCTATCCAAACTAGATTACTGTAAAGTTCTTCTTATGGGCACCTAAACTTCTATAATCTGGCCAAACTCAAGCTATTGCAAATAAAGCCCTGCAAGCTGCCCTGGATCTAAATCAATTCGACCACATCTCTGCAATCCGACATGAGGTCCACTGGCTGCCAATCAAAGCACGGATTGACTTTAAGACCCTAACTCTTGCCCACAAATGCATCTACAAAGAGGCAGCCACATACCTCAATGACAGTCTCTACCAGAAACTTCTGATGCGGTCACTAAGATCCAGCTCCAGTATCTCCTTGGCCACCCCTCGCTACAAGAGCACAATGGCAGGAAGCAACAGCTTTGGGGTTACCACACCAACTCTGGAACATTCTCCCAGCAAACAACAGAAACGAACAATCGTACAGGGCAGTCAAAAAGCTTTTAAAAACCTGCCTCTTTGATAAGTATGAATAATGTGCGCTAGGGATTCACAGCAGGTGCTGACCGTTTCAGGCTAATGAGGTGTGGCCTGTGCCATGGCCCCGCAGTTACAAATACTTTGTCCACCATGTTCTATCAGGTGGGGTAAACATGGTGGTCCGTAAACCTAGAACAGTAGCTCCATTGCCCCCCGCTCTCCCAGTAGTAGTTACCCTGCTCTGGGCAGAGCATTCACTGGGTACCATTTTGTCTGGTCAAAGGTTTGACTCCAAGCAGAGAGAGTCATGCCTGACTCAATTCACACAACATACCCCGAGCTTTCATTCTAGCTCCAAATATTGATCCGTGGCCAGAGCCTCCAGAGAAGAAAATCTGGCTCACTGGTGTCAAAACAATATGCAGGCTACATTTTCTTTGAGTGTTCTTTCTGGAGGCCAACAGTTTTATTTTGTTATTCATATTGCAGCCTTCAAAATCTCGGCCATAAAGCAGATTTCCTCTTCATAACCTGAGGTCAATTCACCATCTTGGTCCCTAAATGTACAATAGAAGGGATTAGGAAATCTAGGGGATACTTTTTATACCAGCTCTAGTGTTCGCATCATAGGGCAGGTAGCTCCACAAGCCCCCAGAATGCTCCAGTCAATGAAGACCAGACAGCAGTAATGGAAAGCCTATAGGCTTGCCCACAAAGAGCAGAGTGGTCAGCGGTGTAGATGACAGCCAACAGCTGGCATTGCTAGTAAAGGCGCTGCTGCAAATCTCTTGGTGGAAGTTTCCTGGACATCTTCAGTACACATGACGGAAGCTTGCAATGCAACTGTTATTTCATATTGTACCAGCTGTCCAAGAGGGTTTGTGTGAAGTTTGTATTCTCTGCCTTTGTATCAGTTTCATGTTGGAAGGTAAAACGCTTATGCTGCCCATACTGTACATGTGCAATGTGAGTCAATATTTAGCTGCACCTGCATCTCTTCAGTTAGTTCAGGTAAAGTTGTTTTTTAAAAAAAACATTTTTAACATGTTTATTTTAAACTGGATAAAGATGAAAACAATACAAGCATATCAAGAGCATACAATAATAACCCCATTGTCAGGGCGCTAGGACTGTGTGAGCTTCGTTAGAGGACCCCAAGGTCCCCGCTCTCCTCCCTCCTGCCCACTCAGCATTGCACCTGGTCCAGTAAGACCGGTACCTCTTCCGGCAGTTACTCGCACAAATGAAGGGTCGATTGGGCCAGACGGTTATTGTGAGTCCACGCTGGAAAATTCTGGTCATATTCCAGGAAGGGAGCCCAAATGTTCAAAGCGATGGCCTGCCTTGGCTGCTGAGAGCTTTTCTGCGATCAATATGTCCCAATTTTGGTCCACCAAAAAGTCATTGAGGGGCCTTCGGGTGTCTACCAGGAGCGAGCTACTGTGATTTTCCCGGCTAGTACAAATTGTGTCAACAATTTGGCAGTTTTCCCGGTTCTCGGGTAGATCCAAGGGATTGGGGCAGCCAGTAGAATGGGTTCTGGCTCCATGGGGATCGCCACTTGGGTAATATCTTTTATAGCGGTGATGCATTGTGTCCAGAAAGCTTTTACTGTTGAGCATGACCACCACATATGGAAGTATGACCCTGGCAGTCCGCATAGGCGCAGGATCCAGAGCCCGGTTAAACTGGTGCAGAGGCAGTGGGGTGTAGTACCATCTCAGAATCAGTTTATGGGCGCATTCCCAGTTAGTGATGCAGAAAGATGAGGGAGTTCTTGTCCAAATGTCCACCCAGATTTGGTCTTCCAGTGGGTGCCCCAAATCTGTCTCCCACTGTGACAAGTAGGGGGCCCTTGCGGGGAGTATATCCTCCTGCAATAGTTTGTAAAGCTTGGAGATTCGCCCATGAGGTGGTAGTTCTTTTAGGGTAAGCTCCAGGGGGCTAACGGTGTGTGATACTGCTTGACGGGTTTGGGGGTAGGAGCACCAGTGTCGCCGTTGCATATAAGAGAACCTGTCCGTTTCCGTTAGCTGAAAGGCTGCTTTACATTGTTCGAAGGAGCAAGGCTGGTCCCCCTCGAAAGGTTTTCCTTAGTTTTTGAAGTTCAGTGGGTGGGATCTGGAAGAGAAGGCAGGGTTGTGGAAGATCGGGGAGGAAGGACCCGCCCCCCTGGGATGCCCTTCCGCTTTAAAGCCCAATCCCAGGTTTTGAGGGTGTGTTTAGTGGAGGCCAGAGTCCCGTCCCAGGTGCGGCGAAGCGGCGGTAGGATATGCGGGAGGAAGGGTAGGGGGAGCGGTAGGCGAGATTGCTCCACTTGCACCCATTTCGGGCACCCAGAGGTCACAAGCCATGCCCAAATATGTGCCAGTTGTGTCGCAAACCTGGTACTTACGTAGGTCAGGGACCCCCAGCCCTTTCAGTATGGCACAGCCCATTATGGCTTTTTGGGGGATCTTCGCCTTCCTTCCTTCTTTCCTTCCCCTCCATACAAATTGAATATTTTCCTCTGTATGCATCTAAAGGGGGTGGGGGGGGCACCAGGATCGTAGTGGGCAAGGAGGAACAGGCATATAGAAACCGTGGAAGGAGGTTAATTTTACAGGCGGTGATATGCCAGATGAGTGAGATCTCTTGTGAGGTCCATCGATCAAGGTTGCTTTCCAGTTCTTTAAAAAGCGTGGGGAAGTTTGTTAGATATACATCCCTAGGACGAGCTGGGATCTGTACCCCCTAGGTACGGAATAGCTTTCTCACTCCATTGGATTGGGCATAGGTTTTCTAGGCTCTACTGCTCCCCAGGTTCCAGGCCAATCCCTATAGCCACCGACTTCCCAAAGTTGATAGTAAACCCCACACCTTCCCAAATCTTAAAAAGCTCTACAAGGGCTGACGTTAGCGAAGAGCTGATGTCTGTGATGGATAGCAGCACGTCATCAGCATAAAGAGCCATCTTATGTTGGGAGGCGCCAATGAGAAGGCCTTTGATGTTCGGGTCTAGTCAAACTAGTTGGGTGCAAGGGGTTCCATTACCAACGCAAACAGAAGGGGGATAGGGGACAACCCTGCCTGGTTCCACAGGTTAAAGAGATTGGGTCCGATAGGTGGCCATTAACTCCAAGGAAGGTCTTAGGGGACTGATAATTTGCAAGGACACATTTTTTTGAGAAGTTTGGGTCAAAACAGAAGGTTTCTAGGGTGAGTCGCAAGAAGGTCCAGTCCACTTTGTCAAAGGCCTTAGTCGCATCCAAAGCCAGTAGTGCTAGTTTGTGTGAATCTTGCTTTGCGACATCTACTAGGTTCAAGGCTCTACGAATGTTATCTCCCGTTGACCTATGCATTATGAAGCCTGTTTGGGCCGGATCTATCAATTCGGGTCTGATGGCCGCTAGGAGATTCGCTAACATTTTCGAATAGATGTTGTCATCGATATTCACCAAGGAAATGGGCCTGTATGAGCTATTTTCCTTAGGGTCTTGGCCTGGTTTCAGCAAGAGGATGGTTATCGATTCTTGCATTGATGGAGTAATGGATCCCGACACCCCGAAGGAATTAAAGAGGACTGCTAGTGGGGCTATCAGTTGAGGGCAGAACACTCTATAGAACCTTGCTGTAAACCCGTCAGGGCCTGGGTCTCTAGATTCAAGGGATTTGATGGCTACATCGATCTCCTCACCTGTGATCAGGGCATCAAGACTCTGTCCGTCATATTCCTTGAGGTGAGGGAGAGCGGTGCCTTGCAGGTACGCCTGTTCCGTTTGGATCCTGGGCGAAGCGGACATTGTCCCAGAAAGATGGGCTGCCGCCAGTCGCAGTTTGTCCCGCTCTGCGTATTGGATATTGCCCTGAGGGTCGCGGAGGCTCAATATTATGTTTCCTTTTTTTGCCTTAGCTAGTTTCTCCACCAAGAGTTTATTCGCCTTGTTATTCTTGGCATAGTAGCCCTGCCTCGATTTGGCTAATACATGAGCTGTGTCCTCTGCATAGTTAGTTTGTGTATTTATATAGCGCTACGAACCCTCAGGTATCCGACCACTGCTCATTTGCCACGCTGTGTGGTGCTCATTTATCGACCTCGGAAGGATGAAAGGCTGAGTTAGGCCCTGCTGGGATTCGAACCTGCATCAGCAGGCGCTGCACGGATGCCAAAGCGAGCACTCTACTCGCTGTGCTATCTGACTGGCATAGTGGGCTTCCAGTTTCCTCTGGGCCGTTTGTAGAGCTCGTTGGGACCGTGGAGACCAGCCTTTGCGTTTGTGGTTGGCCTCGGCTTTCTGTACCTCCTCTTTGAGACCCATTCGAATTGGTCGCTTGCGTTTGTGGAATGCCGTTCTATGTGCAATTAGTTCTCCTTGTACCACCTCCTTCATAGCATCCCAGGTGTTAGCTGGGGAGGCATCTTCGACCGGATTTTCCTTGAGAAAATTCTTGATCACTGTGGCTATGGAGTCCCTTAATGGCATATCATTTAAAATGGGATCATACAAGTTCCACCGGCATTGAGGGTGGGTCAGGGTCATGGGCTCGGAGGGTTAGCGTAATTGGAGCGTGGTCAGAGAGCACCCTCGCTCCAATGGTTACATTGTCAGTGACGGCCAGGATTTGTGCGGAAGCAAGTAAGAGGTCAATCCGGGAGAACGTTCTGTACACATGTGAATAAAAGGAGAAGTCTTCTTTTTACCGGAATGACGCACTCTCCATGTATCAAACACCTCCATGGTTTGAAATAGCTGAAGCAGACTTGTAGCAAGTTTGAAGTCTCTGGGGGATGGAGAGTGTGATCCGTCAACTGTGGGGTCCGGGAACCCATTGAAGTCTCCTCCGATGAGGACTTGGCCTTCAACAAACGGGAGGAGGGCTTCGTCCAGGGTCTTGTAGAATGCCTCCTTCCCCTCATTTGGGGCGTAGACCGAAACGAGGGAATAGAGTTGCCCAAAAATAAGGCCCTCGACTGCTGTATACCGGCCCTCTGGGCATAGTAATGTCTCCAATATCTGCGTGGCACCCCGTAAGCGAAGAGAATTGCAGAACCCCCTTTCTTGGTTTTATTAGAGGCCAGAAACTGAAGCAGGAAATTTCTATTGCGGAGACGTGTAAAATCCGCGGCCCTTAGTTGTGTTTCCAGCAGGAAAACCACTGCGCTTTCCCAGTCTTGCAGCCCCTGCAATATTGATTTATGCTTGGCGGGGGAATTCAGGCCTCGGATATTCGACGAGACAAACTTCAATTTCTGGTGCTGAATGGTCTGGTTCTGCGTATCTGTGTTACTTGGGAGTTGGGAATGGGCTGTGTGAAGCCCGCAGCTAGAATACAGTAACTCTGCGTTCCGTCTCAATCCGCGATCCGCCAAGTCAATTGTTCAAGATTCGGAGTGTGGGCAGGAGAGAGCATCAGGGCGCGGGAGAACTCTGAACCCCAACCCACCAGGACCTGAGTGTGAAAGTTATCTGGCGTTCCGGCCCCTCTGTACCTTCGTCCAGGTCGAACTTTTTGTTCGGAGGGTGGGGGGCCTCCCCGAACCACCTGTAGGGGGGCCCGGCAGGGCATCCTCCATCCCTCCCAGGGAGTCAGGGTGCAAGATCCAGGCAGCGTCTTCCAGATGACATATCTTGTGAAGCACTCCTTTATAGGAGAATTGCAGTGCTGTAGGGAACAGCCAGTGGTATCTAACGTTTTTGGTCCCGGAGAAACAGCATTAGAGGTCTCAGGGCCCTACGTTTCTGGATTGTCACCACGGACAGGTCTTGATAAATTTGAAAAGGGGTGCCCTGGAACATCAGCTCATCCTGAGATCGACCTATGGCCAAGATACCCTCTTTAGTAGTGTAGAAGTGCACCTGCGTTATAACATCTGGGGGTGTGGGGGCGGAGTCAGTTTCTACCCCGCGGCAAGGCTGCAGTCTATGGGTGTGGTCTAGTAAGAGTTGTGATTTGTCTACTTATTGCAGCGGGGATTGGAACAGGTCACCCACGTATTCCGCAAGATTCTGATCCAGGATCAATGAAGGAACTCCCTGAATCTGGAGGTTGCTCCGTCGGGCCTTGTTTTTGAGGTCCTCTTATTTAAATTCTAGGATCTCGTTTTTGTTGATTAGGGCCTGGATGGAGTGTTCTACCTCTATAAGAGTTGCCGAGTATTCCTGGGTCAGATCTTCCACTTCTCCCAGTCTTGGCTCCACTTGTGCAACCCTTTGCTACGTCTGTTCCAGTTTAATTGTGAGCTCCGTCATGCAGGCTCTGAACTCGGCTTTAATGTCCGACATGAAGGCTTGAACGTCCCCCTTCGTTGTCAGCTGTGCTGCACTTTCAGAGGGCAAATGAGGCGAGGCTTTTGGAGATTCCGTTTTTTCCCCTTTATCAGCAGCCAATAACAGTGGTGAGGTCGGCACTTTTGGCTGATTTTAGATGTATGGCCATTTCTGTAGGGTTTGATGGGGCGCACTACGAGGCATCTGGAGGTTAGTAGCTGGGGGCTATTCGTGGTACTTTATTCCCCGGTAAGGCGGACAGGGGACAGGGTACGGAACTTCTTCCAAATTTCCATGGAGTAGGCAGCTGAAGGTGTAGGCCGCCGCAGGCTAAGTATGGATTTGCTGGGCCGGGTCACTAACAAGCGGGGAGGGCCTCGCTTGGCACGTTGTTGGGGGGGAAGGGGTTTCCATCGGAAGGTCAGCCAGTCTGTCACACCAATACTCATAGCAGCATCAGCTGGGAGTCTGGCGGGCGAGAGAGGTGGCCAAAGAGTCCCGGATCTTCCTTCTGTGTGATTCAATGCAATGAGGGATTCCCTGTTTCGGGGCCCAGGATAGCAGCTTCTCTCGATAGGCTTCATTCTGAGGGGGCCGGATGGTGCATTAAATTGGTGATGAAGGTGACTCAAGCGGAAACCTGGCTGGCCTCGAGCGCCGGAGCTAGGGGGTGAAACGAGGGGATTGGAGCACCCCAGTCCGTTATTATAGGTTACCTGGGCTGGGAGGCTGTGGTGCCATCTGCTGGGGATCTAGTTGGAGAATGGGGACTGCCTTTCTTGGGCATGATGTATCATGGGTGTCCCTCACCCTGTCTAGTGCCAGGGAGAAAGATCTGGCCCTAATATGGGTGCCAGGTGAGATCCAGGGGCCCTGCACCAGTAGTTGGTTGGAAAGGATGCTCCTGAAAATTCTGAGCTCAAAAGGATTCAGCGGAGCGGCGGGAAGACCAGGACATGGTGCTCTGTGTATGCTGGAGTCAGGGAACCCCTTGTGATGAGGAGCGGGAAGCAGGGCCCGGTCTCCACTGAACTATGGCTGCCGCAGGGTCTCGCCACGGGAGACGTCACTCCTCCTTCATCTGCTTCCCCTCGGATTCGAAGCTGGCTCCCCTCTGGATTGGGTCGTCCCTGCCGACCGGGTTACGATTGCAGTAGAGGGAAGTCTCCAGTAGCAATCTCCCCTGTTCCGATCGCATCACCAGGGCTTCTTGGGTGGCTGCGTGGGTAGCGGGTGGGGGCGCTCGAGTGCCGCACGAGAAGGATCTCTATCTCCGCCACTCGGGCGGGCCACCGTACTCCGCAGTCAAGCCCCGACACTGGCCGCCTCACTGTTTCTCTGCTTTTAGCATGGAACCGAGGTCGTGGCTGCCCCGCTGCAGGAGCATGGCTCCAATAAGGCCTGTGGCATCAGTTCCTCTGACTGGGTATGTGCGGGCGGGCAGCGCTTCACAGTGTCCCTCTTGCAGCCAGGGGGTGAAAAGGATGTTGCTTGCTGATTCGGGGCAGGGCACCCCGCTCTCGGAGATGCTCCAGGCTGTGATTAAACTGGCTACAGGGTGCGACGGCTGCCTTCTCCTGGTCCGTTACGGCAGCCGCCATTTTGGGTGATGGGACCGGCGTACCAAGCAGTCGCTTCGAGCGGAGGCAGGAGAGAAAGTTAGTCTAATATTTGGTCGGAATACTGCTCAGATGTTCCGATCTCGGAGGCTGCCTTTCCTTTGTCGGATTGAGCGCAGAACTGCAGATTAAAAGCACATAAAGCGGGCTTCACACAGAGGCCCACAGAGGAGCAGCCATATCGATGGCGCTCCAGGCCACGTCCCCGCCCACAAAGTTTTTATTGCTTTTGCCCTGTTTGACATTTCCTTAGCTACAAAAACGAGGACTATAAATGACGCACAGGTTAATTCTGTGATTTATTCCCCCCCCCAAAAGTTTTCCACGAGGACTCCCTGGCTTCCAGTTCATCAAGGGGCAACTTCTTGATTTTTTGAGTTTCTGGGTTCCCCAAATAATCTCAATTCTTATAGTCTCCTAGCACAACATTACACACCTTGAACTTTATTGGCTCTAGATCCTTCTTTTCTTTAAACTCCTTCTGTTCCTCACCTTGATTGTGTTTCTGTTAGCACAGGACCTGGACTTCACTTAGAAGCATAGGATAGCATGGATGTAAACGTATATTGGCCCGATTGTGGCCGACTTCATGCTGTTAGTTGGAATATTCCTATACATACTGGTTGAATTTAAGATCAGCTTGTGCTTTATGAATGCTTCCAATGCACTGTATACCTCAAGATGGTCTCGGATAATTTCTGTGATGGTCTATCAGCCATCCATTTGGCTTCTCCAGTCTAGTTTGCAAGGTCTTCCTCACTGTTCCCACTTTGATATGTGCACTTTCCACGAAATGGAGTGCCGTCTTCTCCAGCATATGTTCTGGTTACTCGTTACACTTGCTTCATCTCCACACAAGACTGCCAGGACATTGGGCACTGTGCACAGACAGGTTTCAGCTTGGGTGCTTTGTTTTAGTCTTGTTTGCCCGCTGCTTGGGATTCACCAATGCAGAGTGTGTCACCTGCTTGTCAAACAGTTTCCCGCGCTCCTCCCTGCTGCTCTCGGGTCCATTCCCATTCTGACTTGGCCTTTTCCCTTACACAGTGGTCTATTGTTGATTACAGTCAGCGCCGTCCCAAACCACCACAGTAATACAGCTCCAGAGACTACTTCTCCATTGGTTTCCTCCTCTGAGAAATTTTAAATAGCTGTGCCTACACAAGTACAGTCATATGGCAATCAACGGGGGGCAGATCTACCATGCTGACATGGCCTTTGGCGATGCCAAAATACCACATTTTACCTGTTCAAAATGGGTGAGACAAAACATATAGTGTGCTTGCTCTACGTACCTGGTCTGTGAGTTATGAGGTTACCTCCCAGTCAGTCCCTTGCTTTTTGCACATAGATCTCACAAGGCCCAACAAAACATCTTGTGTGGGGGAAGCTTGTACTGCTGCAGTCCCAGGTATGCATGTGGAAGGAAGCTGGCAGTTTTGGCACTTGTATTTTACAAGCTCTCATTTCTGCAGTCCACACTACGTTTTGGGTGGGAGGGAAGTGTGCACTTCTGTGGGCGAGCTGTACCTAGACAGTTTAAGAGTGATGCTTGTGCTGCTGCTTCTTCTCACACTAGGTGCTCCGTATCCAAAGGAAGCTTGTACTGCATTTGCCAGTGCAAGTCTACTCAGTGGTTTCAGGGGTAATTTGTCTACACGTCTATAATTTTTACACGTAATGCTTCTCATCTAGGCAGTTTAACTTCAATTCCTTATATTGTTTCGTGACAGTCTTATTATGGGTGCAGGGATAAGTAGCAGCATGTACAAGGGCATAGTCTTCTTCATACAGGAGATTGTCTGGAAAGACCAGCATGGCTATGGCAGAAAGGTTGCGAAAGGTGCTGCATGTACACCAAACTTGTTTACATCATACCTACATCTTTGTTAAAACTACCAACAGGTGTCAAGGATTTACTACTAAGTATAGCCCCTGCACATTGAAATGCAGGGAGCGGTGGGAGACAGAGCTGGGGAGGGGGTTTGAGGATAAAGAATGGAACAAGGTTAAACGGTATCATAAAAGTCTCAAGAAACGCTAGACTGCAACTCATACAATTATATGCAACGCAAAGAGCATACCTCACACCGGCCACTATCGCAACCTTTCAGGGCGCAAAGAGGCAGGAATGCCCTAGATGCAAGCTAGTAAATGCTTATTGGTGCACATGTTTTGGGGATGTCCGATTGCACAGGGGTTTTGGAAAGAGATAGCATGTAAAGCACACCAGGGTGGTATAGAACTGGATATCCAGACCCCAGAGGCCTGTATCCTGGGTAGATCTAAGAGAAATGTGAAAGATAAGCAGTTAACTAAGCTCAAAGACCTGATGTACATCCTAGCTAAACGTAGTATAGCCATGAGATGGAAAGATGCTGGCGGGCCGAGTGCGAATAGATGGTGGAGCAAGAAAAGTGGTTTGTGGCATGGGAAAGGGTGCTGTGCAAGCATAGAATGGATTTGGGATTGGACATTCAGCGATGAATAGAGTTGACTGTAACTCTATTTGCATGGAATGAGAGAGATGCAGTCATGCAGACCGCACAGGATGAACTGATGCACAATGAGCAGAAATGCATACCATGACGTTATGTACAGGCGTTGAGGGGTGGAGAAGGGCGAGTTAGTGGTGTTGTGCTATTGATTGTTGTGTTGTAAAACAAAATAAAAAAACATTTAACAAAAAAAAAAGTATTGCCCTTGCACTGTCCCAATGAAACATAGCAAGACTGCTAATAAGTGCTGGTGCTTTCCCATTATATAAAGAGCAGCCCTACGTAGAAGTGCAGCAAGCAACCATTGCAGTTTCCACACAGTGTACATTAAATTTGTTCCAGAGGGCAAGGTGCAGTACAAACTCAGCCATTCAATCGTTGCCCTCTTAGCCGAAACCCACCCCCTCTCTCCCAACAAGTCAGTGTCCTCTTCACGAACATACAAAGTTACACAGAACTTTTTCAGACCAAAGCTTTTCATTAACGAAAGTAGGAGCTATTGACTTTATCAACTCTAAAACAAAGGCATGAATAACCTTGATAGAAAAAGTATTGATCATGAACTCCATTTTGGGTCAGACTAGGCAGGCCATGGCAATGCCTACCTCCACACCCTACTCACTCCCCCCACCCCCCTCACTGCTCCCCTGCTAGTAAGACCAGACGTACCCACACCCTCGAAGGAAAAACTTACAAATGTAATCTCTCAAAGCTCACGCACTGGAGATCAACTACCTCATATCCACCCATGATCTAAACCTACTTGCTATCACAGAAAATTGGCTCAATGAGGCCTTCGGCCCCGCCATCTCGCTCACTCTCCCACAGGGTTACTCCATCCTCCGCTAGGACAGAAAGCTGTCTAAAAGTGGAGGCGTTGCCCTCATTTCCAAAGATGAGCTCCCCGTCAGACTCTGCCACCAGACCTGGGAAGGCAATTCTGACCTCCTCACAGCTAAACTATCTCTATCTGCAAAATTCTCCATAAACCTACACGTCGTCTACCGGCCACCTGGCTCAGCCCTCGACATCCAAGGGTACCTCCTCCACGTCCTAACCAATAATCAAAAAAACCCACCAAATCAATTTTACTAGGTGATCTTAACCTCGGTCTCGCCGATCACAATGACGAAGCAGCCGCTGCTCTTGCCAGAGACCTTAAAGACCTTGGCTTCACTCAGAAAATCACCCACCCCACCCACTCCAAAGGCCGCACCCTTGACTGGGTCACAGACCACAACATCCAACCTTGCATACCCATAGATGGATCACCCACCCAACTATGACCAGAAGTTCCAAAAAAACTCACTGCAGACAACCTCTGCCCTTTCCTAGATATCCAAGAACTAAAACCCCCCTCTGCCACGGACCCCAACTCCCTTGCCGACACTCCCAGACCCTCACCAATGCAATTAACATCATAGCTCCCATTGAAGAAAAAAAAGAAAAGAAATCTATGAAGACCAACTCTTGGTTCACAGATGACCTACTAATCCTCTGCTCAACCAAACGCGCACAGCCTTAACCAATTGGCAGTCCAACCCCCGTGACTCCACCAATGAAGAATTTAAAACGAATCTCTAAACAATATTAAAAAAAGCTTCCATGCCAAATCCAATAACATCAACCTCTGTATCTCTAAAGCCAACTCCAAGTCTAAAGAGCTGTTCTCCATCTTCAAAGATCTTCAAAGATACAAAGATACCACCCCACCCACCAGCCCTGATGAAATCAACAAAGACCAAGCATTGTGTTCCAGTATCCAGGCAGCACTTCTAAATAAAAACTCCCTTCTACAGGACAAAATACAAGCCCAACGCAATGTACTACCGAAGTCCATCACCCTCGCCACACCTCCCGTCCAGAAGTCCCTGCTTCCGCTCTTCTCTTTCAGAAACGTCTCTGTTACTGAAGTCACGGCCCTCCTCGAAGGCCTCAAACCCTCCACATGCAAAGGTGCCATCTGTCCACCCAGCATCATTAAGGACTGCGCTGATGCTCTTGCCCTCCCTCATCACTGCATTCATTAATGTTTCATTCACGTCAGGCATCATCCTGTCCAGCCTTAAAGAAGCGTGGGTCCGCCCCCTTCTCAAGAAACCATCCCTTGACCCATCCTCCCCCAACAACTACTGACCCATTACCACTGTCCCATTCCTACTCAAGATCCTAGACAAAGCTGCCCACAATCAGATCCAGCACTACCTTGAATCCAATTTCATCCTGTGGAAAAGACAGTCCGGATTCCACAAAGGCCTTGGCACAGAAACCGCCCTCGGCACAGAAACCGCCCTCCTGGACTTAAAAAAACGAATTACCACCATAATGGACAAAGGCAAGCCACCCCTCCTATTGCTGCTGGACTTCTCAGCCGCATTTGACCTTGTGGACCATAAAATACTTACTTCTCACCTCACCAATGCAGCCCACTTCTCTTTACAACGGTGCTCACGCTACCATCCACTGCGGTGTCCCCCAGGGCTCCTGCACGGCAACCACACTCCATAACCTGTTCAACAAGCCCCTTTTCGATAAGTTGGATTCTCTCGGCATAGACTACACCAACTATGCCAAAGATACCAAAGTCCTCCTTCCCCTCACCGGCTCCTATGACCACGACTCCGCAGCCCTTCTCCAAATATACTCTAAGATCATAAGACTCTCTGCCACCACCTAGACTCAGCCACCCACTTCTCACAAGAAGCCATAGGCTGGATTCAATCCTTCTTAGACAATAGATCAATGCAGATCTTCGCCCCCTCAGCAGCCGCAGACCCCATTCCCATCACTTGTGGTGTGCCTCAGGGCTCATGTGTTTCACCCACTCTGTACAATATCTTCAAACAGCCCCTTTTTGATGATCTAGATGGCCTGGGTATCACCTACACTAACTATGCAGATGATCCACAGATCCTCATCCCGTTGACGGGAGATTACGACAAGGATTTGGCCTTTGTGAACAGAGTATATCTCATCATCCAGGCATGGATGGCTTCTCATGGACTATGCCTGAATGATGATAAAACAGAACTCTTCATTCTGGGCACCAGGGCCAATCTCAATAAATTAGGCAATCTATATTCTAATTTCACCATAGATATCAACATCCCAGTAGCCAAGGAAGTGAAAAACTCTCAGCTTCTACCTGGACTCCACTCTTACCTTCAAAAAACAAGTTAATTCCATGGCCTCGGCCACCGCGTACACGTGCAAGTTAATTAGAGCAGCTAAGCCATTCTTTACACCCGACAACTGCAATACCCTAGCAAGTGCCTTGATATCATCTAAATTGGATTATTGCAACGCCCTATACATAGGCTGCAATAAATACATTACCAACAAGATCCAAATCTTACAAAATAATGCCTCAAGAGCAGCCCTCAACATTCCCAAGAAAGCCCACATTTCCGACTTCAGAAGAGCCAACAACTGGCTCTCCACCAAAGACAAAATTCTCCTCAAATCTGCTTCCCTAACCCATAAATGCCTTCATATGGCCGCCCCCTAGTACCTTACTTCCAGATTCAGGAGACAATCCACTAACCACCCCTCCAGAATAGCCAATACCAATCTACTCCAAGTGTCTAGATTCAAAACGTATGAAGACTGGTGGCAGCAGTTTCCCGGTAAAGCTGCCCAAAACTGGAATTCACTTCCACCCTCCCTAAGAGAAGATATGCCCTACCCACGCTTCAGATCTAACCTCATCCAATGGATTAAGGAACATGACATTTGACCCTATACTACACTGACACACTTCCTTCCATTATCGCATATAACTGTTTACATATTTGTATCTGCATAACTGTATATATTGTATATAACCGTTGTTCGATGTTCTCTGATAATTTTTGATCACTTGTATGATATGTTTCTTTTAATATTTTGTACAGCTATGCACATCATTGTAACATAAACTGAACAACCCTCTTTTATTTTTCCTGTGCCCTAATACCCCTAGGTCTGGTGCGCACTATAAATAAACAAACAAACCATCCAAGCCTGGATGGCAGCTAAATGACTATGTCTTAATGGTGATAAAACAGAGATCATGATCCTAGGTCCCAAAGAAATACTGGACAAGTTGAACAAGAATTATAGCAACTTCATAATTGATAATATCACCTCTGCACACACCACTAAACTAATAAACGTCATCAAACCACTCCTCTCCAATCAAAACTGGCTCTCCATCGCCCGAGCTACAATCGGCGCCAAGTTAGACCACTGCAATGTACTCCTTGCAGGTACCTCAGCTAAAAATCTAAACTGGCTTCAAATAGTCCAGAACAACGCCCTCAGAGCTGCCCTCAGCATCCCCAAAAGAAACCACATCACCCAAGCCAGACGGGATGCCCACTGGCTCCCACAGTTAAGGATAGAATAACATTCAAGACTCTTACCTTAACACACAAATGCCTTAGCCTCTCCCCCTCCTCCTACCTATCCGAAACCATTAACAGAGACTCCTCTGCGTGCCCCAAAAGAGCACACCACGCTACACAACTGCGCATTCCACTCATCAAAAGTGCCAAAGCAGGGGGATATAGGCTTTCCCCATATAGCCCCAAAACTGTGGAATGCCTTCTCCCAACTCCCTTGAACTGAAACCTCCCTCTTCAACTTTCGCAAATATCTCAAAACCACACTCTTCAACTGATACCCCCCCCTCCACGCTACCACCTCTGCTGCATGCAAGTATGCAAAACCAAATGGACCGATGCCTCTGGGCTGCTGTGCGCTATATAAATACTAATAAATAAATGCACAGATGTGATAGCAGGCAAAGGCGTTTTCAGAAAGGCCACGTATTTTTTAAACATCAAGCGCCCATGAATTTTTCGACCCATAGTAGTCGAAAGCAAAATTGTAAGGAAGGCATGATATCAAAGCAAGACAGACACGCGATTACAGTTCAAGGGTGATCATTACACTGTAAAATGGGTGAGATAAACGCCTAATCTTACCTAAATCTAAGACGGGAGCAAGCTACTACCATCAAATAATAATACAGTCCTAGTAGAGTCTAGTCAAATAAAAAGGGCCTTTACTAAAAATAAACTACTGCCAATCCTTACCGCTATGCTACAAAATAGTGTGGGGTAATGTTTCACAAGAAAAGAAAAAAGTGTTCACCAAACGAAGTCAGGACGTTATGGCCAGGGTCTCCCCTCCCCACGTTTGTTAGCATGGGACATGGTGGGACTGAGCACAGCACACTCCTGGACTTCTGGCACAAGCTTACAGTTCCTTTTCACTATATCAGGGCCTTCTGTGCCCAAGACTCCTCTCTCATGCAAAGTCTCTTGCTTCAGAGCGGCCCACTATGCCAAAACAACTAAATCAACAGTTCCTTCTGCTAATCTTTACATTGGGTGGTTATCCTTCACCTTTGGATCCCCCTCAGTCGGCCTCCGATCCTTTCACTCGTCAGCCTCCCCTCAATTGGGCTCAGACCAACCATTAACTGTGGACATCCCTCAGTCGGGTTCATATATGTCGTCACAATGTTATTCACTTAGCTTCTTCACAACTTTTCTCTTGACGTTCCTCAGTCGGGTTTAGTATCGCCTTTCCACAATTATCTAATTTCTAATACTCAAGAGTCTGAATGTCTTTTTAAACAGCCACCTTTTAGTTAAGCCCCCCTCATCCGGGCTCAGACCTTCCACAGCACTTGCCAAGATTAAACAAAGACTTGCAAAGGGCGTTCACATCTCGCTGGGTCATTGTTAGCCTATGGCAAGGTGTGTTTATTCACAATAACCAGTTCGCCTGGCATTCCTCCCCCCCGCACCGGGCGCAAATGCCTGTTTCACTTCACAATTCTATTATCATCAAAACTTCTGCAATGAGTCAAGGACTTTCGATTGTACAAGGGGTTTTGCTTGAGCCGTGTATGACCACCTTGACACCTCACGCCGTCCTTCCCCAAGGCCTCTTGGTAATTGTAGCTTCTTTACCCTTTTTGTTCAACACAGTCTCTTCGTTCAGGAGAGGGGCACCAGTCACAGACCTCTGAAAAAGCGCCCTCACGGCGCTGGCCCACTACCTATGGTACAAAGATTGTTCACAATAGACCTCAGACTCTTAATATTCTTAATATTGCCACTGCAACCTTGAGTCAAACCGTCCAGCCAACTATCAGGTTCTTTTGACTCGCCGCCTATGCGGAACTCGTTGGCTTTTCTTTTGCATCTGGAGTCAAGGACGGTACCACAATGGCAACCACATCTCCCCGGCCTGGCCCTGGCTATCAGTGGGGGAGGGTACCATGTACGTACTACTGACATCAGACACACCATTCGCCAGCTGCGGATCCCGGTTTTAGGTCTTTCATAGGAGGCTTCGCAGGTCTGGGTTGGCAAGGGTAACTCCCTCCATGACGTCCTTTCAGGTCCCGCTGTCTTTCTCCTCCATTTGAACTGCCGTGCTGTAATAGCTGCTGCCTTGTGCTTTCCGCCTTCCTCCGAGTGTGCTCTTATGCTCCACCTTTTATCCATATGGGGAAGGGAAAGGGTAGTCCGGTGTGTATAGTTGTCGGCGATTGCTGGACTCTGCCTGACCCTTGTGTTGGGACATGTCAGGTAAACGGCTCTGGTATTAGTCTGTTGTCGCTCACAGAGTGAGAAAGTGTTTGTGTTGAAGGATAGGGGGGGTAGAGTTTCCAAGTATCTCACTGGACAGGATGGGGTGGAAAAGGTGCCATAAGAAAGGGCATACTGCATCTCACCCTTCAATGTCCCACTTCCACTCCTCAAATACCACCCATTCAGGTGATCCGGCCACACTGGTCCACCTGCAGGAACTAGATCCCATAGCGTTGGCCATGTCCTGGCCACCTGGATGACAGATCCCCAGGGACTAGTAAATTAAACACCGTAAGGTTTCTCACAGAAGGCATACCCTGCAATTTTCATATGCCAAGGAATATGTGCTTCCAAGATAGCTTAATTTTGAGAATATTCCACAAGGAATAAAGTATGTTCAGGCTAGTGTCTGAAGAAAATCATTTTTTATTCAGAAAACGGTTACAATTATTGCTCTTTGTACAGCTGTGTTGTAGCAGACATTCAACGTGTGTACCAATTCTTCCTGCTTGCTAGATTGGAATATGAATTTGTTCTCTGGCTCAGCAGGTGGCATAACCATTTTCATTTCACAATTAGAAAACTCTACCATAGTACACACAAATACCCAATTGAAAGCAAACCGATCAATGGTGGAGGAGCTTTTTTTTTAAGTTGAATTTACAAAACACTATAAAGAAACATTGTATTTTCTTACCAGTTTCTGCCATTTCATGCAACGTAATCATCGAATATGGTGGTTCCTGGTCACTGAAAAACAAATTAAAACAATTCTTTAAATTCGATTTCAAATAGAATTGTTTCTACATGGAGTAATTTACTCCTATTGTCTGTGTTTAACTTTCCAAAAATGTTAAACAAAAAAGGTAGTTTATACCTTTGTAAATTCTGATCCCTGGATTGTACTTTAGTTCCACCATAAAGGGTGAAGATGTAATGATTTCGAAGTAAGCAGGTGGTGGGATGCACCAGAGAATGCACCGGTTCATTTCGGCACAGCTGCTCACAGGGTTATCGTTATTGTTCATTTTTCATTAGCAGTCAATCATTGCTTGACGATGTAAAGACTCATTTCCATTTCCGCTCACATCACATTAGGTTGATTTATTGTAAAGTTTTACCCTAGAGGATTTCAGGAAGGAGGGGAAAACTTTCCAATTGTTAGACTTCCGGGTCATCTCCCAGCAGTGTAATGACCAGTTTCCACAAAAGCTCCCCAATTACCAGTTAAATACCCCAAAGTCAGCATTAAATAACTATATAAACAAATTACAAGAGGACATTGCGTCGAGTAGCCTAGCGTGGCCACTGCCTTGGGAAGAGTGCTAGGAAACAATACTGCTTCCCAACGGATCATACCCAACCACAGAGCCTGTACAACAGTCACGCAATTAAGGGGTATACAGTTTGTAACGCTGCAACTATGTAAAAGGAAGATTTTACTATGTACAGTAGATGGGCACAGAGTTGGCGTTTATTAGCTGGAATGTGCATGCACAGACAATGTTGGCCTATATGGAACGGCATAATGCGCAGGTCATGCCGTGGAAGAAAACGCATGCTGATAACACTGTAAACAAAGTCTTTCCTCAGAAATGGGCATCCTATAGCCAGTTCGCCAATCACTCTCACAATCCTGTAAAGTTCTTGTATTTATTCTATCATTCGTATAGCACCTGGCATGGTCCCTATGCGTTGGAGGTTGTACACCCTTGGGGGACCAAAGTACAGGTATGGTAATATTTGAGAAGTGTTAGTATGTGTGTGTGAATAACAGCCAGTGCAAAGTTTTGAAAGGGAGTCCAAGTCCCTGCTAGCCACCCATGTCGAGCAAACGCGTGGATTGGTGGTAAGAGGCAGTTTAGGAGGGTATGCAAGAGCAGGATACTTGTGTTCAGCTATATATTGAATTTTTGTCATGAACAATAGCTGCATTCTTATGGCAGAGGTGTTGTGCAAAGTGTTTTTGAGTGGTGTATGATGGAAGATGGGTGCGAGTCTGTGGCTGTGCCTTCAGCTAAAGTTCCAGAAGCATAGAATGCAACAGGTTTAAAAGAATTTGCATAAAATAAGAGTGCTCTAGCTACTTTCATCGTTCACCTAGAATCTTTGCACTAGCTACATTCTACCCTCACCATGCACTAGATGGATTGTATATTAATCATGCTTAATGCACTGGCTATGTTCTACTCCATTGTTCTAAGTGTGATACTTGAGCTAACCTATCCTGAGTAGGCATGATAGTTGAGCCTTACTAGTAGATGGTGGACTGCTGCATCGAGCCCAGCTAAGTTTGACACAATGGTTACCCTCCACAATTCTCCAAGTGCCCCACAATTGCCTGCCCGCAAAATGAATCCAAACACAACACTCTGCCAGCCACAGGAATCACATTCCCTGCCCCCAAAATACATCCATCGGACTATTTTAGGAGCACAGCAGGTGATCTAATGGATTTGGTGGTAGTAATGTAGAAGTGGCAGGGTGTTAACCAAGCACAGTAATGGCTGTGCTCACTGCCCTTGCTGCCTTGCCGTAGCTGCAGGGTGTCCCGTCAGGCGCCTGGGGTCGACCAGGCGCAAACAGGATTGGGAACTGCCCTTTGCCTCGGACCCTGGGGCTCTCAGCTATAAAGTTTCCTGAAGCTGATGGCCAAATCAGGGAGGGGGTGGGCGTGTGTGGGGAGGACCGAGGGGGTAGGGAACGAGAGCAATGGGAACGAGGCTGGAACAGAGGGAAACGCATGCAGAAAGGCGCAGGATGGAGAAACGCATGGATGGGGTTCAGTGGCGTCACCAGGAATTAAATTTAGGAGGGGCACAGAGGGGGCCAAAGACAAAGGTAGGGGGCCACAGACAAAAGTAGGGGGAGAACATGGTCACTGTTCCTCTTAGGTAGGGGGGGCACAAGGTTTCACAGGGGGGGCCCGGCCCCCCCACACCCCCTCTAGCGACGCCACTGATGGGGTTCAATACGCTACCAGAGATGAATGTGCACGACTTCAAGATGTGCAGAAAAAACAAAATGCACAAAACTGTTGGTTTTAAATAGATTTCCTCAATAGACATTGGTTAGATACATTTTGCTACACTGCTACATGGGCGTAAGGAAGTCTCAATAGTGAGCACACATGGTATGACCCGGAATTCTATTCGCTCCTTTTCTCCTTATGATATAAAATGTCTGAAGTATTACTAGTATGTGGTAGGGATTTCAATATTGCACTACATCTAGAGTGGGACCGCATAAGTAACAGGCATAGAAAGCAGCCCAAAGACGCTGTTATTATATTGGTGGGTATGAAGGACATGGACCTGATAGATGTCTGAAGATTCAATTACTTCACAACAAAGGGAATTCACTTTATGGCCTCATGCATGTACTACAGATTGCGGTCACGTCACGATCCCTTACAGGAGAAGTTCAATCATGCACAATACTTATCCGCACTTACTCAGATCACTCTCCAGTACCATTAACAATACAATTAGGTACCGATGTGATGGTGAAAGCCTCACATAGGAGAGGAGATTTAAATTGGATTCACTATTAAACCCAGCTTTTGAACACAACTCAAATTTTTTAATTAAATGTGGGCACAATTCCAGAGGTAAGCCCTTTGTGGCAAGGCTTTAAGATGTATATACGAGGCATCACTATATCTGCAGAGTTTGGTGTTTTCCGTAATATAAGAAAAGAACTTGAAATCTCGAAGTTGAGGCTCAAAGCAATGGAACAAAAATATGCCAATACGGAATCCCATGTGGACCTGGCTAACAGCAGAAGCTTGATATCTTTCATTCTCTAGATCTGGCAAATGGGCAGGAGAGAACTGTTAAATCTCCAAGATACTGGTGATGAAAAATGATGCTGGGAATTGTGTACGGAACACAAGATAATCAAGGCCTTTTTATAATATAATAAGGTTTTGTATTACAAATGTGCCAGTAAATCGAACACTGAAAATAGGCTATATTTACAATTGCTGCCCTTTTTCTCTATTGGCGGAGGCTACAGAGGGTCTAGAAGCGCAGATTAGTCTTGAGCAATTGCTAGCAGCCATTGTTGAATTTGCAAATAAAGCTCTGGGAACCAATGGGTTGGGAAGAGAATTTGATAAGAAGAGAATTTGATGAGAAATGGGAGGTTCTCGTGGCATACCTGTTGTAGCTATGGGAGGAGTTGATGCCTAGCGGTAATTTACCTCGAAGCCTCAGAGGCAGTAATTATATGATGCTCGATTGGAAAGCTTTATTTGGATTCAGCAGTAGCATAGAGCTCTATCCCTGTTAAACATGTACACAAAAATACTTGCCTTTGTCCTGGCTAATCAACTACAACCTTTAATGTCTTACTGAATGCATGATGATCAGTTTTATTCTGGGGTGATCCACAACACTAAATCCTAGAAGACTAGTTAATGTCATAGCACAAATTGACTACAAACCACCAGTGGTGGCTAGAACAGTGGATGCTGAGAAAATTGGGTTCTGTTGCCTTGGAATTCTATTTGATGTGATTGGGAGCTATGGCTTTGGGAATTAATTTTATCACCCGTTTCTAGTTATTGTACACTATTAACTGCAAAGATGAGGTAGGAAATAAATGCTCAACCGCATTCCAATTGGAGAGGGGTACAAAGCATGGGGGCCGTCTCCCCCTTGCCCTTTGCAATGGTCATTCTGCCTACGGCAGACATGCTGAGACACAAACAGGGTAGCATACAGATAGCTGGGAATCTGATGACTCACTTTATGAGATTGTCCTACAACTACACATTAAAGAACCAGAAATTAATATGGCTCAAATTATGAAGAAAATGGTTCCAAGATGTCCACCGCCCAGTAAGGTCGTTCGAGAGAGCTCTTCGTGTCCGGCTCGGAAAAAGCACAGCTGGGAAGGCCTCTGGGAACTGATCCACACAGTCGGGAAGTTTGAGGGCCCCCCAACCCCCATGTGGTCCCCCAGAGGCAACCTCAGTGAGATATCGTTATCCTTGGACCTGGTGAGGACAGCACCCCGTGCATTGGGCATGGCACACAGGGATCGGTAGAGGAGCTGAGCAACAAAACGCCATAGGGTGTGGCCCTTGTAGTGGAGCGGAATATCTCCTTCTGGCAGAAACTAACTCCAGAGAACACCCTCCTGGGCCGACGCCCATAAAAGCAGCAAGCGGCTGGAGCGGCATGCGCATCGACTACCGGTGAGGGACAAGGAGGGAGGCTCCCGCGTGACATGAGAGGCCCAGTACGAAGATCAATACTAAGTGCCGGGTGTGGCAGGAGGCATAAGCGGAGTGGGAAACAGCCAACCAAAGACTCAGACGATAGCTGGTGGGCCCAGCTGGCACGAGGATTGACCTGAGGAAAGCAGGTTTCACATCCATGAAACGACAAAAAGTGATCACTCAACTTACTTCGTTCACCTCGGAAATAAAACTCACTGGCTGAATTTGGCAAAGAACCGTGCTGGGTGAAAGAGTAGATGCAAATGAAAGGGCAATCCAGGGCCTGGCTGAGGATATTAGAAAATCAGACAGTGCAATAAAAGAACTAGCGTGGGCTACACACAAACTGGAGATTCAATGTGAAGAGTTGGGGAACTGCTCCAGATGTTAGAATATTCGCCTCAAGAATCTTCTGGAATCGGTGACCGACCTAGAACTCAAAGGGGCAATAACGCAGATTTGTGTAGACCTCATAGGAGAGGAAACTACTACTGTTTCGCATGACAGAGTCCATGCATTTACAACCTTTTTGTGTAGGTCGAAACTTTTGGTGCAGTCATTTTAGCCTATACCAAGGACGGTACCACGGTAGAAAGTAAGTCTCCCCGCCTTTGTTATCAGTGCGGTAGGGTCCTGTGCACCGTTGACATCTGATACACCACACGTCAGCTGTAGTTCCCGGTCTTATGCTTGCTTTCACAGAGGCTTCATAGGCGCGGGTCAAAAAGGGCAAGGGCACTTTCATTGTTGTCCTTTCGGTCTCTCCGCCTTTCTTCTCCGTTTGAACTGCTGTCCTGGAATAGCTATTTCCTTGTGCGTTTGTCCTTGCTCAAAGTGTGCTGTCATGCACCACTTTTTATCCCTGTGGGGAAGGTAGGGCTGTCCGGTGTGTGTATAGTTATGGTCAATTGCCTGACCCTGGTTTTAGGACACGTCAGGTGAACGGCTCTGCTGTTAGTCCGTTGTCCGTCGGGGTGTGAGAAAGTGTTTGTGTCGGAAAAGAGGAAGGTCGATTTTCTAAATATTCTATGGGGTAGAATGGGGGAAAAGTGTGATAAGAAAGGGGGTGGTTGGTTAACTCTGAAAGGTGAGCTTTGTAGGGTTTGTGAATTGAATAGGGGAGATCATGGGAAGGGTAGTGTCTGGTCACAACAGATTGGGAGTTTGGTACGTAACGGTAAAAAGAGGGATTCTAGGATATGTAGTTGCCTAGTCCAGCGGGTTTTGGGTTCCTAGGGGATTTACCATATACGGAGGGGTTGTTGGATTTGAGCAAGGGAGATGCATTGGGTGGAGGAAGGTAGATGTGGTATGGCCTACAAAAGCTTCAGGGATGTCGTCCTCTCCTTCCACGGTATAATACTGCGCCTTGTATTCCCCAGAGCAAACCTCTGGCTCTTCTACCCAGGTGGTCCTCCCTCGCTCGTCCGCCCCCAGGTTTGGGATCTGAAGCGCTAGCCCTTCCCTGGCAACCTGAATAAGGGATTCTCAAGGTCTTCTTAGGAGAATACCTTCAGGTTTCTTACAATTTGCACAGCGGCATGTACAGACTGAACCAAATTTTGTATGAACATACTTTGTTGGTGGTGCATCAGGAGGATCCACTGGCTCTATTCCAAATGTGTGACCAGGATTCAGGGCCAATATGGATGCCAAGCTCTTACTCCCACCTCCTCATGTACTGAAAAGCATCCGTGGGAGTCAGGTTTATCAAATAGCTTATAAATCTGAGTAGAGCGAATCAGTTCTTGGTTAAGCCGCTCTTAAGTGTGAGCTGTAGTCCCAGAGGCTCTTATTCATGGGTTCAGGGCCCAATGGCAAAGCTGGTTGTATCTCAACCTTTTCCCTTCTGAAAGGCAGAAAATCGATTTGCAGTGCTCGGAGTGGAGGGGAATAGATTGAGCGCATAGTCGGCCTAAATACCTTGACCTTCCCCCTCTCCCATCCTCAAAGAAGGGTTGTGCCACTCCAGGGAGAGGTCTGGTCTTATTGGGCCCAAGTTATTCACCCTGCAGCTTGTTGACCTTAGCCAAATAATGAATGGCGGTTCAGGTAGAACTAAAGGGGGGCAGGGGCTGTGGGGGAATCCCACATGTCCTTTAATGCAGTAATGATTGTACAGGTGTTTCCAATCAGTCTTGCCCGAGAGCAACCCAGGGTGGGAGAGGTTCAATTTTGGACCATTGTAAAATCGGGGCAATCTGGGCCACTCAAACGTATCTCAAGGTCCAGTACACTAAATATCCACCCACTCCCCCAACCGCACCCTTTAAACCATCAATTTCACAAGGATTCTGGAGCATATTCAGGCCCATAAATCACAGAATCCTTTGCTGCAGGAAATGAATGGGTCAAAGTTGGTATGGAATAGGGATAGTTGGCAGGTTTATAACAATCTAGGAACTAGGTTAATTTTTACAGCTGTTATTCGACCTACTTGGTCTTGGACCACCTCCCCACGTCACTTGTTAATTTTATAAAAAATGTGAGATATTGGCTTGAAGATTGTTCAATGGCAGTTTATTCTTACTCCTACTTCAGAGATTTGGAAGTCCACTGAAAGGGAAACACCCGTTCAACTTATTCCATTAGTCCCCGTGGCAAATAGATGTCAATTTACTTTGAAACCAGAGGATCTTTCAAAAGCTTTTTAGTTCAGACATGAGCGGAGTGAGCAAGTAGGATGTTTCAGTAAAACAGTGATATCGTAATCATATTTTTCTTAGTGTTCTGAGCAACAATGCTAAGTGATGCAAATTCCTGTTTTGTCAAGGGGTGAAAGGTAGTGTGCCATCACTTCCTGTGATGTCACTTTGGGAGGGTCAAATGACCCCGGGTCATATGATGACACTTCTGCTACCCCTGGCATTTTGGTCAAATGACATCCCTGTATACCTGGGGAAGGTAAATGTTCACAAGTAAATGTATTAAAAAAAGTCCTGGCAGAGTACACCAGTTGAAGATAAATGCGTACAAGTGAATGCTTACAAACAAATGTATAAAAGACATGTCAGAAAGGCTTACTAGGTGAAACAAAGTATTGTGGAAAGGATTGCCCAATGCCCTGGCAGGGAAGTATGCCAAGCCCATGCAAGTGTGTTTTCGCAAGTAATAAGAACTTAAGGAGGGTATTTGCCATACCATTGAAAATCTTATTGACAGTAAGAACAGTCTATAGGAGTAACCATGCCCTTATGATTCTGAATTGTATATTGGAGAATAAGATAAAGCTAGGGTAAGGAAAATATTGTCAGAGCCCATAATAGCTTCAACGTACTGTTTAAAATATACAGATGAGAGAAATGACAGCTTGGACTCATAGGAGGAATTCCTAAAGTTCTCAGACATTATCATATTACATTTTCCAATATTTCCCTCATGCCAGCGTAATCTAGTACGTTGTGTATTCACAGACAACAGTTGGAGGTTAGTTTGGGGAACATGAACCATTCCTGGGCAAGTGAAATGTGCAACTAACATACTGTGTCACTGGACGCGTTCAATGTTATTTCAAATTTCTTACAAGAGTGCAAGAGGGCGTTTGTGACAAAGATAAAATCTATCACTGATGTGCGGTCCCTCCCATACCATGTAAAATGACCTACTCCCTTTTTCTCCAGTATATCATTCATGACAGACAAGCCCCACGGCTCCAGTTCTGCGCCATGTTTTACCTTATGCCGTTTCTCTACCTACAGCATGTTTATTGGTACTAAAACAATGATCCACCGCTGAAGAACAGTCTGCATTAAAATCCCCACCCACTATGGCTTGCGCATCCGGATAGGAAGTGAACCATTCTTCTAATACTACGTTTACTTGCTGAAGGAAGCATGCAAGATCCATTATGGGGTTCCAATATATATTCAGTAACAGAATGTGTTGATAGGGCGATCATTTGTTCCCTCAATAAAGACTGCTAGTATCACTCTTAGAAGGACAAAAATGCAGCTTAATGGAATACTGTAGATGATTTTGAACTGCTACCAAGAGGCACCCTGCTGGGTGCCCTCTAGTGCCTTGAGAAGCTGGGGAAGTCGCAATGGAATACCCATTAAACTCTGGTGAGTGGACTTACCATGTCTCCTGTAATACAATAAAGGAAACGGATCACAGGAGAGCACTAAAGCCTCTTGATTCCAGGAAATTACTGAGGGAGCATTTGATTTGCTAAAGAGGACCCGTTATTTCCTTCGAGTAATGGCATCTCTCAGTGACATGGTGAGCCAACGCCACTCCGCTGCCTCCGCGCTAGAACCGTTATTGCTAACAGGTTTTTCTCACAATTGGGTGGAATTAACTTGCCTGTGCCGCTGGTCCCGCTTTCCTCAAAGGGTTATTCAGTTATTTCTATTTTTCGAATAAATAGACCTGTGCAACCATGCATGTTTTTCCAGAAGGTAGGCTGGAAGAAATAAATATTGCTAAATTGAGGGTCCCAAGATCATAAATGAAATGATCAAATAAACCAAAATTGTGCAGTCTTGATTTGGGGGTGGGTCGAAAATTTCCCCTAATTAAATGCCGCCCAAATAAAACATACTACACATCGCCCTGAGGACAGGGGTAGCTTAACTCCTTAGAGAAGACCCTTTCTGATGAGTTTGTGGCAATGGCATCAGAAACCAGGGTGTCCTGTGGTTAAAATAGACATGTGATGCGGTATTTTTGCTTAGAGAGGTTCTTGTTTGTGTATAGTAGAAAGAGGGGGGTGCATAAGGATATCGATTCATCCGACCTCTGGAGGGATGCACGGAGTCAATCGATCTGACCATCTCAGTTTCAGGGAGATGGCTCCTGGGTTCACTAATTTGGGAAGAGCTTTTTTGTGTTATCCACTATTTGATGAGGACAACATGAGTATGGAGTCAAATCTGCCTGTGAGCAGGGGAAAGGGGATTATCATTTTTGTTTGCCATTTGGGATTTGGTGGGTCTCTGATGCAGGACAAAAAGGAGTTGAGAGGGACAGTTTGTCAACTCGTGGTGTAAACCTGTACAGGGAGGTTGATTAGAACAGGTTAAACGCTTGAAAGGAGTACAAACTGATACACTGAGATGTGCAATTGAGGGGGGTGGGATTTGGGGGTTTCTCCTTACTCTTATCCTTGTGCAGTGTGTCTATCTGTTGGATTCTGTATCACAAAACAAAATGGGTAAACTGAACACCGGATTCTAATGATATTGGGTGGGCGAGGAAGGGGCGGTGGGAGCGAGGCTATGTTTTGGAACCCTAAACGCCAAGGTCTAAGTTCCGAGTACACATTCCTGATTACTGTGAGCATTCAAGAGGGTGGACTAGTCCATGTGTTTGGGAAACTCAATTTGAAATACAGGAATTGGGCATATTTCTCCTCAGGTGATAGTATAAAGGTGTGGAGTGACAATACTGATGGAGGCAAACTGCGCATACTAAGAAAGCAACACACAATGTGGTTAAGGGGAAGGAAGCTTTATCTTAAGGGACTCCATCATGAGAAGCATATTCCGGTGGGGTCAGTCTACAGTCCCGATGTGGGGCAGGTTGTGTTCTGAAACATCTGTCAAGGTTTTGGTTGGGGTGATTTTAAGATCGTCCTTGATCCGGAAATGGATAGGTTGAGTTACCAGGCAAACCATTGAATAGAAACTCAAAGAAAGAATTCAAAATCAGATTTCATGGACAGAAATATTGGATTAATTTTAAGGAATACCACATGTTCACACACCTATCACTATTGTGCAGGACTTTGTTCATCTCAACCTAGTTTGATGGACAGTAAGCTGCTTTCTAGGTTAGGGGCAATATTTATTCTGCCCTTTGTGTCAAATCGAAGGACGAACAGTGAGCCTGCTTCACATCACCATACCCAGGGGCAGAGGCAAAGTGGTACCTCGCCCTCCCCCACGCCACCTTTGGGGACAGGACTTGCTTACCCGTGAGGAACTCCCTTTACCTGCAAGCATGATGGCATACATGGGACTTTTGTCAACCACAATGACTGCTTAAGAAGAGGCTGAAGGATGCCATTCTTTACGAGAAAGATATATTTCCTCTAACAAAAACTAACCAATCCACTGAGACGAGTGGATTGAAAGGAGAACATTTGTCATATAAAGAAAGGAAATGCGTACAAAGTGATAGAGACAGAGAGAGAGCAGTACATCTCCAGGCAGGGGAAGTAGCCTGCCCACTTAAGCCTGAGAAGAGGCAGAGGCATTGCAGGAGGCGGAACCCGTGAAATCCAAACTTGCCAGGAGGCAAGGCAACAAACGCTGAACTGTCAGTGTAATCGAGAGCTGGAGAGAAGAGGAATCTGTGGTGCCATGACCCTGAGAGAGTCACGGTGAGCAGCGGACCCTTGCAACAACGCCAAGGGCATCAGACATCATGGCTCCCTGGTGATCTACAGAAGAGCATCGAAGAAGGGTGAGGATCGCAGGCAAGGGATGCAGAGAAAGCCGGATTGCAAGTGCAGCGAAGAACGAGAACCGATGCCAGAGCCTCAAGTCCCAGGACCATTTCCGAAGTAGATAAAATGATAAAATGTAATGGGGGTCGGGAAGAAAGGTGGAGAATAATAGAGTATACCACAGAACTAATCACTCAGCCCAGTTCAAATAAGAGTTACAAAATGTGAACTGTGATGAAATAAGTGCAAAATCCTTAACGCTCCGTGAAGGAGAATTGGATACAAGATAATTATCATTGCTAAAAGGTGAACTGTGATAGTTTATGGAAAAAGAACAAGATTGTTCCAGGGATGAAAGTAAACAACATTCATCAAACGTGATCACTGGTAAGATAAGGAAGGGAAGAATAACATTACCAGAGAGGGAGCTGCATGGAAGAAAGATACCCTACACATTTAAATACAAGAGAAAGAGACAGAAGTCCTTAAACAAGGGAATGAACAATGGGATATATTCCTATCCTATAGATAAACTAAAGCATGCAAGATTCCCAAAGTAAATGAGAGTAAAACAAAGAATATCAGTTAAAGGCTGACAAAGCATATAGAACCAAACAAGTTGGACAAAGTAAAGACTTCTCCAAAGTGGAATACAAATGGCCTACAGTAAGAAAGGAACTGTGTAACCTGATAAAGAGGGTTGCCAAAGAAAATAACATAGCAAAAGAGCCTGTGCTAGAAGCAAGACGCAGGAGAAGGGAGTCATTCCTTTGCCTTTATTTTGTTAAAATATACAATAGAGTCAGATAGTAATAGTTTTGGACGGTGGACAGATTCTCTTTGGACATTAAGAAATAGATGACCGACGAGCACCTTAGTTATTCTTTAGGTAGGGAACACCCAATGGCATAGGGATAGCCAGTGCTCCAGATAAGATTTGGAAGTAGGAGTATTTTACTCTATTTTTTTAAAATTGGGACTACAATGATTTTTAGGGAGTAAAAGTGTGAGTCCAGTTCTCAATGGGAGTATTTTATAAGCGAGTACAAAATAGGTTTTACTGGAAAGAGGAAATGTTTTTGCAATCATTATTTCTTGCATCTAATCCTTATTTCTTGCATCTAATCCTTCATAAACATTAAAGTATTATGCACAGAGGATCCACAAAGGGACACAGAGATGCGCTAATTCATCTGCATCGGTCCCCTCCTATGAGGCTAAAACAAAAGAGAGTTGAGCCCCCCACACCCTTATCGCTTCCAGAGAGCTTATAAGACCCCCCACCCCAGCCCAGCCCAAGCTGAATCCCAGCGCAACGATTGGGGGAAAGAGCAGGCCGTAGCCCACATATTCTCTGAGATACACCGCCGTGAAGAGGAGGCAGGACTCTGAGCAATCGCGAGCCGCCTGCCGCTTACACACAGCATCCACGAGAGGCCGATGAGCCGGGGCAGCACTCTGGCCGCTGAGGGATAGGGGGCTGGTCCTTGCTCCCCCGCAGAAGGGAAGGTGGCATACTCCCTCCACCCCTCAGTGCAGCGCAGCTTGGAGCACCCCATGTGGGTGAAGGAGATTCATATCAGGGCGCACTGTGAGCAACCTGCCAAATCGGGTGAGTGAGCCTGACCCCCCCACCCCGGGGGGGCAACTGAGATCCCGCTGCAGTGAAGCCGCCCCCCCGCCTGCACATCACCACCGCTAGCGTGAGGGTGGGCTGGTAGACGTTCTGGACCCCCCCCAGACCTCCTTGGTGGTCAGGAGGCCGTCCCTCCCATTCCCTGAACACTCCAGAGGCCCAAACAAGAGCAGAGCAGGGGGCAACGCTTCCGGAGAGGGCGACTTGGGCCCAGACACAGCAGGTGCCCCTCCCCCCACACCCAGCTCCTCTCCCTCATGCCAAAACTGCTCCAGCACGACGCCCTGCGAGAAAAGTGAGGCCCCAGATTAAGCCTGTGGGGTGCCCACCCTACCTCTTCTCAGAACAGCCAGCGTGAGGAACTCCCACAACCTTGGAGACCCTGGCCATTAAACCCCCTCGAGTGAGCCTGGTGCTTGCAACGCTTTGTTTCAGGCTGTTGGACAACCCATCACGGGCTGGCCATGCGCCTAGCTACCACATCATTTGGGAGCACCCAGTCCAGGCTAACCCCGGTCAAAGCACCCTAGGCTTGGGGAACCAGCACTACAGCATGGGACAGAGTCCATTACTCATCTCGCTCTCAGGTTTGAAATGTCCAGGGAGACTCTTTGGCGATGGGTTTGGCTGGGGTCCTTAGCTTCCCCCCAAAGACACCAGACTCTCAACCCCCCCCGAAACCCCAGAGGAAAGCGACCGGCCTCCCCCCAACCCCCAGTCTTGGGTGATCGCAGAAAAGCAGACCAAGAGCCCATACCCCGGCAGACCCAACTCTTGGCACCAGGGCCCACCTATCTGTGACGAAGAGCCGCTGAATGGTCGGCAGGACAAGCGCCACCCCTGCAACCCGGGTGATGTCCTTAATCTGGGCTCATCTACTATAGCTCGATGCTCCAAGGCACATCGTGGGCGCAGGTCCTGGTAGTAAGCCGGAGGCAACCCGATCTGCTGCAGGCTGGCCGGTTGTGTAGGGGGGCGGGGGGCGGTTAGTTGGCTACCCTTGGGCCCCCTACGTCCAACCGCCGACAGGAGTGAACAACTGAGGAGACGGTGGGCCAGGAGTCTCCCGCCTTTGAGGCTTCTGCTCTGCTACAGTCCTCGCAAACGCAAATGGCTATCTCCCCGGTCAGGCCCAGCGTGGAACACCTGCTGCGGGATAGCTGCTGGCATACCCTACACCTATTGACAGAGTCCCACCCCTGTGGCCCAGGGGGACACAGAGAACTAAAGCAAAAGAAGGACCGGTGTCACCGACTCAGCTGTGAAGTAACACGGGGTGGGTAACTGCAACCCCCACCCCCACCCGCCCACCGTCCAGAGATCTCTCACCACAGTGCATCACTTTGAATCCGGGAGGGTCCTCTGCTCTGCGACCATCCATGAGTTGGGTAGATTCGCTCCAGAAATTCTGCCACGACTAGAGCTCTTCTCCCCCACCCCCCAACGCAAGCAACCATGCCAACCACATCATTAGCCAACACAGAAGAGGCGCAATCAGTGAGAAAAAGCATGGCAGCCTTACTGGACGAAACCAGGGGCTTTCCTGCTGACATTGGCAAGAGGTTGGATGGCCGGGATTACAAATAAATAAATAAGTAAATATAAAAATAAAGTGTGGGCGACCGAATCCAAGATCCTGGCACTAACCAAACCTCTGTAGACCTCTTGGAAACCCAAACCGATATGCGGCTAGCAGAGCTGGAGAGAGGGAAAGTACGTCCTTTAGATGGATGATTTGGAAAAGTAACGCTGCAACAATCTTTGAGGTTCCTTGGCTTCCCAGACTGCGAAGGTGAAACCCAAAGCGACCTCACGAAAGCCATCAATGCAGTGGTCGGTAAACTCTTCGACATGGGGAACACAAATGAACCTACCATTGACAGAGCCCACAGAGCAGGAGCGAGCTATAGGGGACCAAGGTCTGCCCTTGCGAGGTTCCACTACTTCGCAGAGAAGTCAAAGATTTTGGAGCTGGCAAGGAAGAAAGGCCTGATACAGTGGGGAAACTCACAAAATTACTATTTATCAAGATCTCTCTGCATTCACCTTAACGAGAAGAAGGCTGTTCGGTCCCCTAACAAAGTGGCTCCAGGCTAAAGGTGTTAGTTACATGTGGGGATTCCCATTCTCCCCCTCCTTTGAGCATGAGGGATATAAATTCAGCCTAATCATAGAAGATGACATACAGCGAGTGACACAGGAACTGTTGGGCGACTCCACACCCTGGAGACCGGAGGGAAGAGAGCTGACGGAATCCCAGAGAGCCAATGGATTTATGGACAGACGTCACGTCCGTGGCAACAGGAAGTTTAGGAAATTAAATCTGGCGTCCCCACCACTTAATGACGGTTGTGGATGACCTCTTGGGAGCTTATGGTGGAAACGTGCTCTGTGGGCCACCTGGGGACCTTGGAAGAACTTGTTTTGGACCTGTGCCGGTGATGTAAACGAAGATGGAGTGATGGGCCGAGGGTCGGCCGGCATCTCTGGTTCTAGTTTGTTTGGTCCGGAGGACTTCTGCCAGGGTCCCTGAGATGGGGCACTGGCCCTAGGTACTGTTCAGCTCTCCTAAGGGGGAGCACTGTTGAGTGTCTTGTATTTGAAGGGAGGGGTGTAGGTTGTTTCTTCTATAATAGTCAGCTAATTGGGGGGGGGGGGTGTTCAGATGTGGTATTTGGCTTCTTTCAGGCCGAGGGAA
Source organism: Ambystoma mexicanum (assembly GCF_040938575.1). Classification (NCBI taxonomy): domain Eukaryota; kingdom Metazoa; phylum Chordata; class Amphibia; order Caudata; family Ambystomatidae; genus Ambystoma; species Ambystoma mexicanum. The sequence continues at coordinate 955,742,095 of NC_090921.1, read as the reverse complement.
GTAGGAGTTGGTGGCCTGGCCCAGTGGCAAGACCAATGTCGCAGGCGATCCAGGCGCTTGGGGCGGGAGAGGGGGACAGGTCGTTAATTGTTTTTTTTTTGTTACTTAACCTAGGATTCAACTTTCACAAGCTACCAATATCCAGTCCAGTCCAGGGGGGATCCACCAGGCATTCAGAGAGAGGTGAGATACCAAACCTGTGAGGGAAGGCCCATCGGGATCCCAAACCAGAGTGACAGAGGGATAGATGAGATTTGAGCAGAATGGATAACACACGGTACATGCTGGTATTGGGTTTCCTAAACTTAAGAGGTTTGAATTCCCCTCACAAAAAGGTCCCTAACGGTAAGAGAAATCGATCGATTAAAACTGCACTTTGTATTCCTACAGGAGACCCACTGGTTGAGGGGAAGGGAACCGGCTTTGATAGCCAGGTAAATAAAGGAGGTATTTCAAGCCTCTGCCCCATCAAAGAAAAAAGTGGCCCTGCCGGTATCTAGTAGGTTACAGTTTACACCAAAGGCACAGTGCAAAAACCCACAATGATGATTAAGGGGGAGACCAAGGACTTTATGATCACAGTCGTTTACATTTACTGCCCAAATGAAGCCCAGGACCCGTATTGGGAATCGGTCAGGAGTAGAATTCTGATTTTTGCTGAGGGCTCCTTAATAATAGGAGGGGATTTCAATATGGTTTTAAACCCAGAGAGTGACAGAAAGAGAAAGGGTCCCTACTCTGAAATCATGGCGGACAGCCGCCCGCTTCCGGAAGGTTAACACAGAGCCGGGTTTGTCAGACACCCACACGAGGGGACAGGGTCGAGACCCCTTATTCACATATTACTCGAAGATACACGAAACATTCTTGAGAATAGATCAAAGCTTGGTAGATTCCCCCCTGCTGGAGCGACTGAGCGAATTTGTGGTAGAGGTGGTCCCATAGTCAGATCATGACCTGCTGAGGGTCCTCATTGGGGTGCCCCAAGGCCACTACACAACGCTAGGTGGTCATGCAATAACTTGCTGCTACAAGACAAAGATAGCCCACGCACTCCTCATGGCGATTAAAAGATTTTTTGAAATTAATGACAACAGGGAGGTGGGGTCAGCGGGGGGTCTGGGAGGCATTCAATGCCACGATAAGGGGAGTAGTAATAGGAATGGGCTCAAGGAGGAAAAGTGAAAGGACACATGAGGAGAAGGTCGTTGGAGAGAAAATATAAGCTATCCAGCCGGGGGTATGTTCCCAGGGAGATGGGTCGAACTGCAAGTACGTAGAGCTAAACCAAAAGCCCTTTTGGTAAGCCAAACGGAAAGAAAATGAGCCTTCTTGAAACAAAAATATATCGAAAAAGGGGAGAAAGCTGACAAGATATTGGCATGGAGGTTGAGGGAGCTGAGGAACACCCGGAGGGTGGATGTAATGTGTTCAATTGAGGGTATGAGGCTCCTTGAGGATCCGCAGATAGCGGAAGAGTTTTGAGTATTTTACGAGACACTTTACACCTCAGAATATGAGAGGGGTGAGGGGGGTGGGGGAGGGCAGGTCTGAGGTGGACCGTTTGCTTGACTCTCTCCCGATTCCCTGTCTCTCGCCGGAAAAGGCAGAACCCCAGGAAGCATCCATTACAGCCCAGGAAGCAATAGATACAATTTGTACTTTGAAAGGGGGACCACTCCCAGGAAAGATGGTTTCAGGGTGACCCTCTATAAGACATTTTGTTCCACCCTGGTGCCATTTATGACCAAGCTGTTTAGCTCTTCCCTGGAGATGGGCACCCTCCCACAGTCCATGCTAGCGGCTCGAATTGTAGTCATACACAAGGAGGGGAAAGTCCTGCCCCAGTGTCAATCCTATAGACCCATCTCCCTGCTGAACACTGATGTTAAAATTCTGGCAAAGCTGCTGACCAATAGACTGGCACACCATATGCTCTCGCTGGTTCATGGGGATCAATTGGGATTTATCCCGAGTAGGCAGGGAGCGGATAACATAAGGAAAACCATAGACTTAATGCATGAATCTAGGCAAAGGGGACAGGGGGCGCGCCCGATAGCCATAGATTCAGAAAAGTAATTTTACTGTGTCGAGTGGCAGTACATGTGAAAGGTTTTGCAAAGGATGGGGCTCAGAGAGATTTAAGGGGTGGATAGCAGCTCTACACAATGGTCCAATGGCAAAGGTGGCAGTTAATATTTCCCCTTGCTGTATGCTCTGGTCATGGAGACCCTGGTGATGGCCATTAGATTGAACCAGGGGATTACACGAAATCCAATGCAGGGAATTGGACTTCCTTATTGCCAACGAAATTCTCTGCTACTGGACAAATCTATCGAAATCCCTACCAGAGCTCCTAAACCAGATACAATCCTTCAGCAGGTTCTCTGACCTGAAAATAAATCTCTGTAAATCAAGCGTTATGCCCATGAGGGGGAGATGACCGAGAGACCAGAGGCAGGAAGACAGTTGGGCGTATGAGGGTCATCCCAATACTTGGACATTCACCTACCTAGAGACTTGGAAAATCTAGTTGAGGTCAATTATACTCCTATCCTAGAAAGAATAAAATCAGATCTTCAGCGCTGGGGGCTCCTCAACTCTTGGTTTGGCCAAATGGTAGCTGTATAAATGAATGTCTTCCCCAGTCTCTTGTACTTATTCACGGCTCTCCCCTCTCCGAGTCCTTCTTTGTGAAATTGCAAGGTATGGTGCATCAGTTTATATGGAACGTGAAGAGGCCTAAAATTAAGCACTGATGCTCCCCACAGATTTAGGGGGCTTCGGCCTCACAGACTTCAGACTATACTACAAGGCAGCGCAGAAACGGGTAATGTTGGAGGGATGACATGGGTAATTATTGGACTCAAACTCACCCTAAAAAAGTGGACAAATGCCAAGGAGATCCCTGCACCACATCAGAACTCACCCCACTTTGGCAGTATTCTGTGGCCTGTGTGAAAGTAATAAAGCAAACTCTCTCCTCTCCTCGTGGCCTTCGCCTCCCTGAGTTTGTCGTGGGGCGCCCCATTGGATCTGGGGCTTCCGTGACATGAAGCAGTGGTCTGATAGGGGTTTGGAGAGGGCTGCCCAGATGTACGAGGGGAATAGCTTCATCGAGTACGACGCACTATCAGAAGCCATGGGAACAACCCACTTGTCTTTATTTGAGTATCTTGACAGACCCCAAGGGGCACGCTGAAGTCTCCCATGCCCTCACCCCCACCCCTCTTGAGAACATTGTTTGCGAAGCTACGACAAGGAAGGGAGTGCTGTCAAGGATCTATAGAGTATTGGTTACGGTTGACCTAGAGGGGAGGCAGAACTTTAGACAATGCTGGGAGGCTAGGGTGGGGGCAGAGCTATCGGAATAAACCTGGGGAAAAGTTAGTAAATTAATGCTTGCTGGCTCCTTGTACACATCAGCGATGGAACACACCATTAAAATGCTCCACTCTTGGCACCTAACCCCGGTAAGGTGGTCTAAAATGTTTGCAGAACATCTCCATTCTGCCCAACGGAGTGTGGTCTGCGAGGATCGTGGTTCCATATGTGGTGGGAGTGCCCGTCCATTCAGGTTTACTGGGTAGAAGTCTTGAGCTGGATCAAGGATCCTGTTGGAGTCTCACCTGCCTTACGCCCCCTTGAGATCTTCCTGGGTGTCCCGTCACCTGACTCCAATGCCTCCAGGTTCCCGAAAATTGTGGAAGCCTTGTTACGCTGGAAGGGTAGCATTGGCCCAGAAATGGAAAAGCAATATCGCCCCAACTAACAGGGAATGGCTGACTAAACTGTGTCATATTTTTACATATGAGAAATTGTCTGCAATTGCAAATGATAAGATGGAAAGCTTCTTGTCCGAGTGGGACAATGTGTTGTTAAAAGAAGGATGACAGGGCCTAAAGCTCTAACCGGAATGGTGGGCCCGGGTTTATTGCCAAGCCATTGGTCTCCTGCCGCAAGAGGACTTGCCCTGCGTACTGTTTTCTCCTCCTTTCGGGTTTCCTCATCCTACTTTGATAGTGCTTTGTTCTTTTTTTTTAACTTTGTTTATTTTAAATCAAGGCAGGATGATAAGTACAGACAGTATAAGCAGTGGTTATTTAGGCATGTTGAACCCCAGTCCTCTACCCCCCCTGCGACTTCTCCCTCCCTCCTCCCCCTGGTCCATCTGTCCCATAGGCCCTGTAGGCGGGCTCCTCTCTCCCGGGCGGTCCGAATTGGGCCTCAGCGACTGTGTCTTCCTCCGGGATCTCCTCATTTTTTAAGATCCAGCGGGCTCTGGTGGGTTTGTAGGTCAGGGCGGGGAAGCGCTGGTCGAATTCCAACACTGGGGCCCAGATATTCTGGAAACGATGAAGAGTTCCCGCTTGTGCTGCCGTCACCTTCTCCGCTATCAGAATGTCCCAAAGTTTGGTCCACCATTGGGCTATGTGAGGGCCTTCCGGGGTTTTCCAGGTTCGGGCCACCACCGTTTTCCCTGCTAGTAGGCAGTGAGTCACTAGTTTCGCTCTGGGTCCGGAGCGCGGATAGGTCCCGGGAATTGGAGCACCCAGCAAAACCGGTTCTGGTTCCAAGGGAATCGTTGTTCCGGTAATTTGTGAGATGGACCCTAGGCAAGCTTTCCAGAATGGTTGGATCTTCGGGAAGTCCCACCACATGTGGAAGAAGGAGCCTGGGTGGCCGCATCCTCTCCAGCAAGAGTGGTCCACCTGGGGGCTCATATGGTGAAGTCTGAGGGGCGGATAGTACCACTGCAGCGTGATCTTATACGCACATTCCCTATTGGTGATGCAGGTGGACGAGGTATGTGTTCTGGTCCATATGTCAACTCAGGTTTGGTCCTCTATCGGGTGACCCAGGTCCGCTTCCCATTGGGCCATGCAGCGGGTCCTTGTGGTCAGGAAGTCGCTTAGAAAGCGTCTGCACAGGGTGGATACTCTGCCGCGGGTTGGAAGATCTCCCAGGGTGAGTTCTAAGGCAGTAGGAGGGTGTGTTGCTGCTTGCAAGGTTTGGGGATGCGAGCAACAGTGGCGTAGTTGAATATATGTGAATCTATCCCGTTCCTGGAGATGGAACTTCTCCTTGCATTGGGCGAATGTGAGAGGTCTCTCCCCCGTATACAGCTGGTCTATGGTCTCCAGCCCACCTTTGATCCAGTTACGAAAGTTGCGAGGATTCATACCCGGTGTGAACGTTGGATTATGAAAGACCGGTGTAACGCTCACCTGATTCCCGTAGAGGCGCCGGTCTTGACTGGGCGTATACCGTATCTTCAAGGGTGATGTGTAACACACGGCTGGCTCTTTGGGCTGGACCTCTGTGCACTGTATGTCTGACTCGAAGGGTAAGATGTCTGCAGATAGAAAATGTGGGATTAATGAACTGGGTTATTGAATGTCTCTCTCTTCTTCCCTTTCTCTTCTCCTGTAGAACCCCAAAGGTTAACGCTCTCACCTTAGGTAAGTGAACGCCGTGCTCTCCATCTGCCTCGAGGCAGGGTGCTGTAACCAGTTTCTTCACTGGATAAGGGGAGCAGGCGTCTTGACTTCAGAGGACTGCTGTCCGTCGTTTACTGCACGAACGGTAAGTTTCGAGTAATTCTAATGTCTTTAAAGTCTTTAGTAATGATGTCTCTTGTTTTGCAGGGTTCCGGCGATGGCGGATGGCGGGCTGAAGTGAGTTGAAGATGGAGCCCGTGTGATGAATAGAAGCGCCTGGAAGCACGTAAGTAAGCGCTTGTTGCCTGCTTCACGATGCGCTCTAACTGTCTTTTTATTTTGCAGGTACAAGTTCGGGGCGGCTGCAGGGTGCCGGAATACCCACTGGGTTAGATGTGGAAAGGAGTAATGGCACGTGAGTATTAAAGTTCCCCAATGTCTTTAAACGCACCTCGTTTTGTCTTTCAGATGCGGGATGCAGCGCCGAAGGCCTCCGGAGCGTGCGAAGAGTTTGTAAGCTTTTGTCTTTCAGATGCCGGAATGCAGTGTGAAGACCTCCGGAGCGCACGAAGAGTAGGTAAGCCTTTGTCTTTCAGATGCCGGAATGCAGCGCGAGGCGTTGGTGACAGCCGATGGACCAGGTAAGTGAAGAGCTGTCACTGAAGACCGTAATGCTAACCTGTTCTTTCTTGTCTTTATAGGTGTTGCTGAAGACTGGATTCAGAATGGTAAGCCTTTTTCCTTAGGCCCAGGATCAGATGCAGAAGACACGATGAGCGTTCTGCTGCTGAGAATGCAGAATAACGCAAAGCAAGATTCATCCATCGGGTGTGGTTTAAATAGCCTCCTGTAGTGCTTAGGTGTCTCCTTCCACAGCCACGCCTAGGTAAGAAAAGAGTTCCTGCTTTCCAGAAGAGTTCCAGTGTTCTGAATCTAGGGAGTGGCTCCTGCCCCACCCAACAGGAAAAGTAGTTCCAAACAGAAGAGGATCAGTGACTCAACTGGCAGGCAAGTAAGCAGCATGGTCTGCTGCAGGTAAGTCCACCCAAGCATTATGAGCCCGGCGCTTCCAGCGCTGGGACTGGGCATATTTATGAGCCTGGTGCCACTGGCGCCAGGACTGGGTCCAAAAGGTCCCAATTGTGACTGGTTGGCACTCGGAACCTGGGTTATGGATCTGCTTCCAAGGGAGTTGGGAAAACCCTGACCTTTTGGAAGCAGAGATCATGACAACCGGGGAGCGTGGGCTCAGACCTCTTGGCACTCCCTTTCGTTTTAGCGCCCAGTCCCAGGTGCTGAGGGTGTGTTTGGTTGATAGCAGGAGCTCTCCCCAATGGGTCCTGAGGGGGGGCGGGATGTGTGGTAGAAATCGCAGGGGTAGGGGTGCCTGTGATTGTTCCAGCTCCACCCATCTGGGGCGGTTTGTCATATTTTGCCAGGCCTGGACCTGGGCCAGTTGGGCTGCCACTCTGTAGGCCTGTAGGTCTGGGACCCCTAGCCCTCCCAATTTGGAGCTCCCCAGCATAGTTCTGAGAGGGATTCTCGCTTTCTTACCTCTCCAGATAAAGTTCAGCATTTTCCTCTGGATCCGTCAGAGAGTTGGCGTGGGGATTTCCACTGGTAGTGAAGCGCATGTGTATAGGAATCTCGGAAGGAGGTTCATCTTGCATGCAGTGATGCGCCCGAGCAGGGAGATCTCTTGCGTCTCTCAGCGCTTCAAGTCGCCTTCCAGTTCTTTGAAGAGTCGGGGAAAATTGGCTTTGTACGTATCCCTCGGGTCAGCCGGAATGTAGACCCCTAGATAGGGGATGGCGCTCTTTTCCCATGTTATTGGGCACATCCTAGTCAATGGTTCTCGTTCTGCTGTGGTGAGGCCAATACCCAAGGCGGATGATTTATCAAAGTTTATAGTGAGGCCTGAGACTTCGCCTTAGCTGGCGATTTCGTGTATCACATGTTGGAGGGATGAGTGGGCCTCCGAGATCGTGAGCAAAATGTCATCCGCGTATAGGGCGAGTTTATGGTGCGTGGGGCCACTTTGTATGCCCTTGATGTGGTCGTTCCGCCTAATTTTTTGCAAGGGCGACAGTGGACAGCCTTGCCGGGTTCCGCATGACAAGGGGATTGGGGCCGAGTTGTGGCTGTTGATCCTCAGGCTTGTTTTAGGGCTATCATAGTTGGCTAGCACCATCGTTTGGAAAGCTGGTCCGAAGCCGAAGGCCCCTAGGGTATGTCTCATAAACGTCCAATCCACCCTATCAAATGCCTTAGCTGCGTCGAGAGCCACTAAGACTAGTTTTTGGGAGTTCCGGGAGGCGAGGTCCACCAGGTTCAGGGTTCTCCGGATGTTGTCACCTGCTGTCCGGTGTAGGATAAAACCTGCCTGGTCGGGGTGGATGATCTTCGGCAAGATGCGATTCAAGCGGGTTGCTAGAATTTTTGAGTATATGTTTGCATCGATGTTTAAAAGTGCGATTGGTCTGTAGGACGTTATGCTCCTTGGGTCTTTTCCAGGTTTGGGCAGGAGGATGGTGGTTGATTCCTGCATCGATGGGGTCACCGCACCCGTTTCCCTGAAGGAGTTGAATAGGGTAGCCAGGTGGGGGGTCAGTTGTGCTCTGAACAGTTTATAGAACCTGGTTGAGAAGCCATCTGGGCCGGGAGCCCGTGTTTTCAGTGATTTGATGGCCTCCTCAATTTCCTCCCCTGTGATGGGCTCCTCCAGTTCATCTCTCGTTGCGTCGGAGATCCGGGGCACTGCTGCCTGCTGTAGGTATTCCTGCTGTTGTGATAAGTTTCGTGGGGTTGCTTTCATGATTTGGGCCAAGTAATCTATTGCAAGGCGTTGCTTCTCGGGCTCGGAGTATAGTGTGACCCCGTTGGCATCACGCAGGCCCGTGTTTGCGTTGATGCGTCTCTGCTTGGCTAGTTTGGCCACCAGTAACTTGTTCGCCTTGTTGCCCTTCGCGTAGTATGACTGTTTGGCCTTCGCCATTAGCTGGGCGGTTTGTTCCGCGTAGTGGGCTTCCAGTTTTTTCCGTGCCGTGCGGATGATGCGTTGTGTTTTGGGGGACCAGCCTTTCTCCTTGTGGAGAGCCTCGGCCTCTCTTAGTTCGTTCTCTAGGGCCGTCCGGGTCTGACGTCTGTCTCGATGGTAGGCCGCACCTTGGGCTATTAGGGAGCCCCTGATTACTGCCTTCATGGCGTCCCAGTTGTTCGCTAATGAGGTGTCTGAGGCTGAGTTTTCGTTAAAGAAGTTTCTTATTCCTGTTGCGATCTTGTCTCTGGTGGCCATGTCGTTGAGAATCGGGTCGTACAGCATCCATTTACGCGGGATGTTGGGGTTAGGGTTATGAACCCGGAGTTCCAGGAGCACTGGGGCATGGTCGGATATCGCTCTTGTGCCGATGGTGACCTCTTTGACTGAGGGGAACGTATGCGGGGAGATCAGGAACAGGTCGATCCTTGAGAAGGTGCGATGGACAAAAGAGTAAAAGGAGAAATCTTTTTCGTCAGGGTGGAACACCCGCCATGAGTCTATTATCTCCAGCGTCCTGAAGAATCGAAGGAGGCTGAGTGCTTGGGCGAAGTCGCTTGGAGTCGGGGGGTGTGATCGGTCTTTGGTGGGGTCAGGAACCCCGTTGAAATCCCCACCGACAATTGTTTGGCCCTCCACAAAGCTAGCGAGAGATGTGCCCAAGGAGTCATAGAAGTGTGACTGTCCAGTGTTGGGAGCGTATACTGAAATGAGGGTATATAGGTCTCCCATTAGGAGGCATTTAATCGCTGTAAATCGGCCTTCTGGGCATATTTTCGTTTCCGGAATCTGTGGGTTCAGATCTTTCCTGAAGAGAATCGCCGTACCTCCTTCATTATTTGTGCCAGAGGCAAAGAATTGGAGCGGGAATAACCGGGATCGAAGGCGGGATACATCTGCCGACAGCAGGTGGGTCTCTTGAAGCATAGCTATCGCTGCGTCTTCGTCACGAAGTTTCAGTAGAATTGACTTTCGCTTGTTGGGGGAGTTCAGGCAATTAACATTCAGGGAAAGGATCCTAAGCGACTGAAGGTCCTCTGCAGACTCACTCCCTGTTCCTTGGGTTAGGGGGGGGGTCAAGGGGTAGAGGCTCAACTGCCATGTCTGTTGGAGAAACTCTTGATATCATCCTGCACTTGAGGTTTTAACGCGGAGCCCCAACGGGGGGGCGCAACTTTAACAGGGAGGTAGACTGACATTGTCAGTACGGTCATACCTAAGGCCAACAGGGCCAACTGTCCCATCACGTATCGTGTACTGTTGGTTTCCAAGGAACAAAGGGTGGAAGTATCCTTGGAGTGGGTATGAACCATGGGTGTGGCCCGCCGCCACCGTGTTCAAGGTTGGTGAGCTCGAAATCTAGGTGGCGGGTCCTACTTCAAGCAGGGGCATCAATGTCCAGGCTTACTTGCTGACGGAGCCTGAAATCGTGGAAGCGTCCCCGTTCATCTCTTTCTGTTGTTCCGCTGGGTCAACGACCATGGCGTGTGTTTGGGCTTTGGAGAGGGAAGCGGTCCAGAATCTTCTGTCCCCTCTGGGGTTAGCATGGAAGGATCTCGGGGTGAGGTTGGGTATAAGATTTTCTCAGCGTCCTCCAAGTGGCTGATACGACGTAGGGTACCGTTATATGTAAACTGGAGAGCTGTCGGAAACAGCCATCTGTAACGGATTTGTTGCTCCTGGAGGAACAATGTCAGAGGCCGAAGTGCTCTTCTTTTCTGGAGGGTGAGTGGTGAGAAGTCCTGGTATATTTGAAGAGGAGTCCTCTGAAAAGTGATCTCATCTCCTTGGCGACTGATCGCTGATATTGCCTCTTTCGTCGTAAAGAAATGGACCCTGGTGATAACATCTGGGGGGGGGGGGGTCCGAATCTGTCCCACGGCGCGGGCGGAGTCTGTGGGTCCGGTCCAGCAGGAGCTGGGATTTGTCCAGATCCGGGAGTAAGGCCTCGAAAAAGCTTCCCACGTAGTCCGCTAGTTTGTTGTCGGGGATAGAGGACGGGACGCCTCGAATGCAGTGGTTATTTCGACGTGCCCTGTTTTCCAGGTCTTCATGTTTGAACTCCAGGATCTCATATTTGTGATGCAGGGAATCGATAGACTTTTGCACTTCCCCCAGTGTGGTAGCGTGATCCTGGGAATGGTCCTCGATCTCTCTGAGCCTCTGTTCGAGTTCTGTGACCCTCTGATCCGTTTGGTCAACTTTAGCGGTGAGTTCCGAGAGGCAGGCGCGGAACTCCGATTTGATGTCCGCCATGAAGGCTATCAGGTCTCCTTTGGTGGCGAGAGCACCCCGATCCTCTTGTGGCTTCTGTGGGGTCAGTTTAGGAGGATCCTGTTTCTTGGGTTTTTCCAGAGCCGTAAACATGGCGGAGATATCTGTGCCCTTGCTCACCTTTGTCTGCCTCGACATGTTGCTTGTGTCAGGCGGTCTTGATTAAGAGAGCAGCAGCGCGGCCTAGGACGGCGGGAGACTGCGTTCGGGAAGTTCCTCACCCTCGACCCCCGCTCTGGGCTAAATCTGGGAGAGTGGGCATGGGCGCCCCAGGAAACGTTGGTGTGGGGAGAGGGTCTCCGTCGGGGATGATGCAGGATGGCCGCAGGGGGAGGGGTAGAAGCCTGCTCTCTCGGTCCCTCAGAGTGTATGTCAGCCGTGGTCGCCGAGGCAGCAACCCGGAGTGTTCTGGGTCAACTTGGTTTAGATTCCGCTCCCCCTCTCCAGCTCCTCGGTGTTCTAGGGCCCCACTACCGCTGGGTGCGGAGTGTGCTGCTGGGTTCCAGCTTGGCGGCCATCTTGGTTTCTTCGGTCGAAGACGGGGGAGAAGTTCAGCCGCTGAATTCTGGTAGAACGCCTCCTCGGTCGAGGGCTATGTTTAGCCAGGTTGTGCCATGTCGGTTCCGGTCGCTTTAGATGGCATTGGCGACGCGGAACCCCGCTTAAAACCGCCGGAATTCGACGGCGGCGGCGGGCATCCCACGGGCGGCCTCAGAGGAGCGACCACATCGATGGCGCTCCAAGCCACGCCCCCCATAGTGCTTTGTTCTTAAAGGGGTATGCCCCTCTTCGCCACACGGCTTGCTTGAGTTCGCACTGTATGCATCAAAATAGGAGTAAGCATTGTTTTTGATATAAGGCAGTAACATATATGGAGATAATGTCTCTTCTAAAGGGAGTTCCCCTTGGGAATGGGAGTCCTTGCTCCCTAAGGGGGAGTCCCTCCCAGTGAGGTACCACTTGCCCAGACCTGTAGGGAAATGCTTCGGATTAGTCAGTTCTTTCTAACCAGCCTTTTGCACGGTAATTAAGTAATTGCAACTGTAATCAATTCATGGTGTGATAAAAAATGAGACTTAAACAAGTATGCCAGCTACTTGATTTATAGGCCAAATTAGTTTCCCCGTATCTGCTAATGCTTAAAAGGAATTCAGTGCAAGGAACGAAGATGGCAGTTTGGCTCTCGTATAGGGATTATATATGCATTTGCCAGGCACTCCCATGATATGCCCAGGTTCCAACACCCTTAACTAGCTTTTCACAGATGGGCCCATTATGTAAACCCCTCACATCCCAACCTAAAAGCCAAAACTGGTGGCTTGGCTAATGCTTCCTCATAATACTTTTTCTTAAGGGTTACATTTCTTTCTGTTTTATGGGCCCTAATTTCTGTACCCTTAGTTACTTTGGAGAGCCAGACAGCGGGGAAGCAGTTGTCCAAGCGGACGAGCAAGCAGCTTCCGAAGTGGTGGCGTGACCATGGACATCCCCTGGTGGGTCGGCACCTGTACAATGACACCAAGACCAGCAGGGCTGAGCGGGGCACTAGCTCCCAGCAACCTCCGAACAGTGAAGGTGGCAGCCAATAAGCATGCCGGAACAGGTGCAAGTGAGACTAGACTGGAGAAAGATGAGCGACAAACCAAAGCCAACAGAGAGAGCAGACCAAGGAACTAGTGCAACTGCCGAGCCCCGCAAGCATAATCCTGGTGAAAACAGGTACCGGGGTATGCAGGAGTGGCAGGCCGCCACCAGGAAGAGTCGTACTAGTGAGTTGAGATGATAAAAGTGAGATAAAGGAAGAGAAACCGCAAGTCATTCAGACGTCAGAGGAAATATTTAAGAATGATGAGTGCAAAGTATTAACTCAGATGAGACATCGGGGGTGAGAAGCACCCCGGAGAGAACTCAAGGAAAGTTACTTGAAGACAAGTGGATTAGCCACTTAATAAAGAGTGATAAGGCAAGGTGTGTATTAAGTGTCGAGTGAAATAAAACCAGACAGCCATGTTATCAAAAGCTCGAACCATATACAATAAGAGGAAGACGATGGTGGGCATATGTGGAAAACATCAAGGACAAGTCCTGTGAATTGGAGCCTAAGATATAATAACTGTTGGAAAGAGTTGCAGGATTCTTAGATCAGACCCGCTGGCCTTATTTCAAGAAATCATAATTGAGAAGAACAAGTTACTTATGTGTGCTAACGCTGTTTCGATTAGATATTCCTCCCACGTACTCCTCATCTTTGAAATTTCCTTTCCAGCTTCAGAAAAAAAAGCTCTTCAACAGAGGGCGCTGTGCACTGGTCTCGGCGACTCGATGTCCCTCGAGGGCCTCCGTCCAATGTCATCACCAGTATATGTAGCACGTGCAGCGCCTGTTGGCTTCAGTTCTGTGTTTCCCCTCTCAAGAGAAGTTACTAGCAACAGCGTAGACCGTTAACATACTCTAGAGTGTAAAGTGTAAAAACACGTACATTCTACAGTGGGGTAAGCGGGGAGGGGCGATGAGGAACATCCAATCAAAAGAACATTACCACAGGTAAATAACTTGTTCTTCGAATGGATTGTGTCCTCCCACGTATTCCTCCTCTTTCTCCCGTTTTGGCGGAAGTAAGAATTTAGACTTGTCCTTAATGTTACATGGACAGCATGAAGGACAGCCTTCCCAAATCCTCCTCCCCAAGTGGAAGTTGAGTCCAGACAATGTTTCACAAAAGTGTGGATAGTTGACCAAGTGACTCCCGAACAGCTGTCCTTAATTGGCACCCCTCTTTGTAGAGCAGACGGTGTTGCCATGACCCTAGTAGAATGGGCCCTCAGACCCTAGGGAGGATCTTTACGCGCTAATCTTTAGCATTCCCCAATTACCGAATAATCCATCTGGATAGGGTTTGTTTTGTTATCGCCAAACCTAACTTATGGCCTGTATAGCCAATAAATAACTGATCATCTTTATGAATTTTATCCATTCGTGAGATCAAGAAACTGAGAGCCCTTCTGGGGTCCATTCTATGTAATCTCTCCTCCTCCTTTCCAGGATGAAAAGGCGGGTAAAACATTGGTAGAACCATTTTTTGAGACAAATGGAAGTTGGAGACTATTTTACAGAAAAGAAGGTTTCACTTTAAGAACAAATTTGTCCTTATAGAAAATAGTGAATGGAGGTTTACAAGAAAGTGCGTGTAACTCGCTTACCCTGCGGGCTGACGTTATTGCTGTAGTGGTTCAAACGGAATACATGTTTGAAATGTCAGTACAATATTTAAATCCCATCCAGGGACTTGAAAGGGAGAAGGTGGAAACACATTAGTGAGTCTGTTAAGAAACTGAATGATTAAAGGGATTTTAAAGTATGAGGTTTCTTCTGAAGAGAGCTTGAACAAATTTAAAGCGATGCCAGATACCCCCTTTATTGTTCCTATCTGGAGCCCCAGATTTGCCAACTGTAGCAAAAATGATAACAGCGTAGGTGTATCACATTGAAACTGATCCACATTCTTATCCCTACCCGAGCTGCTGAACTTGTTCCAACGGCAGTAGTAAAAGACTTTGTGGAAGACAGGGGCAGAGGGACATGTCCAGAAGGTCCGGGTACGACATCCTCTTCGCCCAATACGGGGCAATTAGGATCAGGGATGTTCCAAACCTTCTCAACCTCCTCATCACGCAAGGAATGACATGGACTGGAGGAAACATGTACAGTATTGCAAACTCCCAGTCCACTATGAACACATCTCCTAGAACTCCTCTTGGGGGAAATTCCCTGGAGCAGAACAGCTCGTACTTCGGGCTGACACCTGTCTCGAACAGATCTGCTTGAGGGGATTCCTCAAAGGGTGAAGATCTCTTCAAGGACTTCCTGAGCTAGTTCCCACTCGTCGGAGTCTCTGGTCTGCCTGCTCAGATCATCCGCCATTCTCCACCCCAGCTAGGTAACCTGCCGATAGAGCTGCATTGCCCCTCTGCACAGCGGTAGTGGCCCTACGCCGCCTCTTGTGTTTAGCTAGTGCATGGCCACTGTGTTGTCCGTCAAAACCAGGACGTTCTTTCCCTGTACAGCAGGTAGGAAGGCCTTCAGCACTAGTCCGATTGCCATCAGCTCAAAAGAACGATGTGTAGTTTGGACGCCGATGGATACGAACGACCGGTGAGTGTCAGATAATTTCCATGGGGTCCCCACCCAGGTGTCCATTAGTACGGTTATCTCCAGCCATGGTTGCCAAAAGGGTTTTCCCTTGAGAATGTTGTCCTCAAAAGGCCCACCACAGAAGGTCCTGTGAGACTCTGCTCAGAACCTAAAGAAGGTCCGACATCTTGTCTAAGAATTGAGACCATCGAGTCCTGAGAACCCATTGGAGGGAAATCATTCTCAGGCAAGTCTCTGGAACCTGCAGGAAAATAAAGGATGCCACGAGGCCGAGCAATCTCAAAAAGTCCAAGGCCGGAAGACGCTGGGCACTGTGGAATTCAGTGACCATCTGCAGAATGTGTTGAGCCCTCACCTCAGTCGGCGAGGCTTTCCACGAGGTTGCATCCAGGACTGCTCTGATAAATTGAAGTCTTTGAGATGGTATCATGTGGGAGACAGGTAATATCTTCACAGAGACTCGCTGCCACAACTGCCACTAACTAGTGAAAATCTTTGGGGCGGAGGTCAGCCTGAATGCTTGTGATGGATAGCATCCTGAAGGTCCAACAATACTATCCAGTCATGGAGTTGGAGGGCCTGAAGGATCTGAGAAAGGGTAACCATTTTGAACTTCTCCTTCCTGAGGTTTTTGTTCATGTTTCTCAAGTCTAAGACGGCTCTGAATCCTCCATCCTTCTGAGGGATTAAAATCGGAGTACAAACCCTTGTTCCTCTCCGCTACAGGAACCGGTTCTATAGCACCTTTCTCTAGCAGGGTGGAATTTTGAATTAGTTTTTCCCCGGTGGATGGTCCAGAGGCCTTTTTAGAAAGGGAAGACAGTAACTCTAGGCTACAGTTTGCAATGCAAAACAGATGGTGTCCGAAGTGTATCTCACACTCCCATCCCCTGCATACCGGATTGCTGAATATATCATCCAAAATTACATAAATATTTTAGGGACATAGCAAATTCAATTACATTCATTGTATAGAGTTCTGAAACGTTCATTTCCAACAAAATATGGTAATGATGCAAGTAGGAGGTACATTTTGTATTTCAATCTTTTCATATTCAAAATAAATCAGCACAATGCATTTCGGGAAATGTTCCCTTCATCAGGTGCAATGGAACAATCTATAACATAATAGACAGACTGTCAGTACAGTTAAATCATGAAATCAAATAGAGCAAAAAGAATATATTATTCAATCGTGACCATTGATGTCAATTATAAAGTTCATCCATCTTACACGCTAACTCGATTGAATTAACAAAAGTTACTAGTCATGATGTTCTGGATCACTCATCCTATGTACGAATATATTGTAGTGATATATAAGCAGAGAGGGAAAGGGTAGGTCCCAGTGGGATGGACTTATGGAGAAGTGCCTAAAGAGTGTGCAGTAGAATGAGGATAGGACAAAATCACTATTTACTTATTCATGCATTACACCTTTTGAATAACCGATCACATGTAATTCTGTGTGACCAGACCGGTATACGGAATTAAATCAAATGTAAAGGTTGAATACCTTAAAAGTATCAAGGAGAAATCATAAGGGTATCCCTTGTAGTTGGCGTGCGTGTCAGATTCCTGTCTGGAAGACAGCGGAATGCCAATGCATGTAAAGTAAAAGCCAAGTAGGGCTGATCTAGGTAGAAAGAGAGCCGAGTTAACAGACGGCCCCTGGTATTCAGCAATAAGGTGTGCAGGAGATGGTAGTGTCCGATGCACTTAGGACGCCATCTGTTTTGCATTGATTATCCAACTTCGTGTCAGGGTTATTACCTCCTCTGCACCCAAGCTTTTCTTAAATCGAGTCTTACACATGGACCTATGGTATCAGATTAACAAGGTGTGCTTTTGTACGATCGGTACTACAGTTGGCAACGCCCATGCATCTGAAGTAATGCCCAGTCATTCTCTCAGATGCTCTGAGAGTCTGCCTCCCACCTGGGTCTTGTCGGTCAAGGCCTCAGAGAGGATTTTAGGCAGCTGAAGTAGCGGCTGAGGGCAAAGTAGCCGTTGCTTGGGCAGACTTCCTACCTCTCCCTCGTCCACCGCGAGGGAATCTTCTTTGGCTTCCGACTAACCTGTGACAGCATTCTTCCAACTGAGGGGTATTAACTAAAGGGCTTACCCCTCCAAGATGATATACTAGGATAAGAATGTTGAGGCTGTCCGATTGCAGCGCTGAGAGACTTTGTTGCCGCTTTAGAGGTCTGTAGCTTCTCCAGGCTGTTGTCAGCCTTGCTGCCAAACAGTCGAAAGCCATTAAAAAGGCATATTAAGAATCCTGGATTGCTCGTCCAGTGCAAACCCGGACTTTCACACACAAACCTGCCATGGATCAGTCGGACATGACTGAAGGCACTCACACATTGCCTCTTTTCCATCTTTGATGACTGCCAGGAATCTGTCTCCTTCCTTCCCTTCAGGAATGTATTTAGCCGCTATCGCTATGCAATCCCACAGGGTAAGCGCACATTTTGACAAGGCACATGTGGTATTTGCGGACTTCAAGTCCATGCTTCCCGCAGTAAGGTTTTTCGTGCCTAAGCGTCCACCGCTCGTCACCCTGTCCGGTGGAATAGTAGGGTATGCCGACTGGTGGATGTCACCACTTGGACCACTAAATTTTGTAGTATGTTTAGTCAGATATTCTGCGCCACTGCTGGACGGCCTATATTTCCTAGAGAAGTTTTTGTTAACTGCAGAAATAGTTTCTGGAGTTTCCCAATATGTTGTAGCCCTTTTTTGGAGAGCAACATGAAACGGCAAGATGGGATCTCTGTGGACCTTGGTCCAATATGTCCGTTAAATCATCCGGCTCAAAAGGAGGAGCAGGTCCACTCCATTTTAAAAAGTTCCCTACTTTGCTAATTAATTTTCGATACAAGAGGTTTGGCTTTCAAAATGCTAGCTCAGTGATTTCTATACCACTGGCGTTTGAAGATTTTCATACAAATCTTTCATTCTGGTCTCCTCTGATATTAGCGCATTTGGTATATTCAGTGTGCCAAATTGCAGGCCAAAAGGCCGATTATCGTCATTGGAAGGATCATGGTCTTCATAGATTGATGTTAAATACGTGAAGAAATCCTTCTTTGGTAAAGGATTAAAAATCCTCTCCTGTGTCGTTGGGACTTTGACAGCTTTGAAAAAGTAATTGATAATGGTTTTGACGCCAATGACGTGGTAGTTTTCGACTGAAGCGTTGATGACCGACACAGGTGTCGACGTCTCCAATACCGAAGGCGCCAACGAAATAGACCTTGTTAATGTCGAAGTTGTCGACTTCTTTTTCTTCGACAAAGCCCTCGAAAAGTTGGATTCTTGACTCAAGTTAAACAATTTCTCATAAGTCCGAGGCCTTGCTGGCTCTCAATGGGAATCTGCTTGCATCCCGGACTTGAAAGTGCACAGGACTTCGCCTTTGATTTCCCTTTGTCGTCTTTATGCAGAGCGACAGGGGCATGGTCATTCTTCTCTTTCGGGGAGCAAGGGGGGGGGGGGGGGTCGAGGCCACTTTCTTGAATATTTTTCATCATATCCCTCCGAAACACATCCCACTTGGCCTGGGAGTCTGATTTGGTTGGGCATGTGATCCTCTTAGGGGACGGATCACTTGAGGTCGAAGGAGATCTGCAACGTCTTTTCTTTTCCTTCTTTGATGAAGAATGACGTGATCGACTCCTCTAATGAGATCTTTTCTTGGATGTTCGAGGAGAATCACTCAACTCGTCAGATTTTCATTTTTTTAAATAGTAGGGGTCTTCGAAGGGATCCTATCCACCGGTGATTTACCTTTACCCCCGCTTAAAGCCTAGTCACCCATTACACAAGGCATAAAATAAGCAGTGTCGCATAACAATTTGCTATGCAATTCTGTAGGTTTGCTAATCATATGAACACTTGTTGTGTTGCAAAGTTAGCTATTTAAGTTGCCCTCTTCAATGAAAGCACAGCTTTCCCTGCAGTCCTCTCTTGCCCTCGGTAATCTCTTGACCCTCTTTTTACCAGTCACTTCAAGTGCTAATGGAGGGAAATTGCATCCGTAATCATCTCCTCCACTCAGTGGCATAGGCATGTGTAGGAGTGAAGGCAAGAATTTATGTTTCAAATAATTGCAAACCCGAAGTAATCAGTATTATTCTTTTATTACGCTTTTTATATCCTGTCTGGCAAAGACCATTATGTGTCAACTTTAGATCTTTTGAAAAGACAGTCATGCAATTCCATTACTAAAATGTAAATTGTTACATAATGCCTAATTACAGTATTGATATTGTAAAACACTGCATCATCTCCATGCTTTAGACTAAAGGTTAGGTAAGTGTATATGGATTTCATAGTGTCAACTACATTTAATTTTGTTGGGGAAGATGCATCATGTTGACTAGTGAACTTTTGAAAATGTACATGATCACATGATGAAATGCTTTCGATGGCCGACCTAGTTATGTAACCTGCAGGTTGCATATATCTTGCAACTGGTACTCAACCCATTACTGAACCCATACTCTGAGATTCTAGATCATCACCCTGCTGCTTTATACCAGGTACCCTAAAGGTGAGATAACCACAAACTACAATATTCCACCTAGTTTGTCCAGTTCTCTGCCTGCTATGCAATCCACTCTGCTTAGTCTTTCTTTTCTCTTACATAACGAATACACAAAGCAAACGAAATGCTTACGCAAAGAAGGGATGAATAGTTCCCTCCAGTCTGTACCTCCACAGATCTACTGCAATACGAAACAGTATAGTTAGCCTCGAGGTCGCGTGGCTTCATGGTTGTATTATATAATACCACCTGCAGGAGACCGCTGGCCAAACTGTTTTCAGAGCTTTTTTATCATGTCCATTCATGCAGTTAACCTTTCACATTTTACTGACACTCACCTACAGCTCGCAAAGTCTTTTCGCCCACTCGCACAGTCGAGTAGATTTAATGATCGGCGAGTAGCATTTACAAGAGATGTTTGAAACTTTTATTTAACATTTACTTTTTTGCAATGAATGTCAAATACAAGTTTCACTGTGCATGGCTCATCTCTGGGTGGCAGAAGTGTGCCAAACATTAAGTGGGTTTGTAGTGACATGCATCATTTTACAGAAGTCACATTTTAAATGTGTTGTCCTCAGTTGCTATGGCCCGACTCCTCTCACTAATGTCTTATTTCAGTGGTATACAACACTACTGTATTGTTGCTCATTTCATGTCTTGGGTACAAATAACGTCTGGTGACTTATGCAATATCAGTACAAAATTGCTATTCAAATGGGTCCGTTTGCTAATCAAAAAAACTTTTATTAGCAAACCCTGCTAATCAATGTTAGAAAACTAATGTATGCCTTGTTGCATGGCAGGAATTACACTGTGCCATGCAATGTTCTGTGCCGAAGCACCACCCACAGACATATACAGTGTGGGTCGATGATCTACATTTTTGCCCTACAATCTTGGAATTTGTTTTAAACCCGTTTTAAGCGTCGATGGAGCCGAAAACCTAATGAATTTAAATTTGATGACTTGAAGTTTCTGAAGAACAGAAACGCGCTGTATTTCTCTAGAAGCGAAAGCTGCATCGGGAAAAAAACAGAACTAAAGTCAATGGGTGCTGTGCATGCTACATATACTGGTGATGATCGGACGGACGCCCTCGACGGAACATCGAGTTGACGAGACGAGTGCACAGCGCCCTCTGTCAAGGAAAAAATGTTTCAGAAGCAGCTGAAGCTGGAAGGGAAATATCAAAGATGAGGAATATGTGGGAGGACACAATCCATTACAAAGAGCCATTTGTGTTTGCAAGAACATTATTTAGAGAGGAAACCCTGAGAATAAGCCACAAGACAAAAGGACAAAGGGGGGGCCACATAACAAGACATTAGTCTGGTCCAGTGTAGGTATCAGTTATTTGTGGTAGGGATAGCTAGAGACAGGTTTGTACAGAGGACATTTCCATTATTTACTTCCCGACGACCCACGAGAACCTTTAGTTTAGTGGTGAGGCAAGGTACTACCCAACAGAGTTTGGTCGGTTTTTCCTCATTTAAATAAAATAAGTTAACATGTTCACCTTGTTTCCATATTCTTCTTCTAACCCACCACAGAACACTGGCATCCTCCTAAAAGCACAGCGCTTGTACAAAAAGCCCAGTTGTGTTTGTACTTTGGGTGGGGAAGCATTAGGCTGTGCTTTTATAAGAACAGTTACACCTCGGAATTCAAAGTACTTACATGAGCTTGCTTTGCCTTGAATGAATAGGCTGACGCTAGCCCCACCTACCCCCGACCCATTACACCAAAGGAAGCAGTAGTGTTCAAGAAATTACGTGGGAAGTGTAAGAAAGGCATTGTATCAAAGCAAGAGACACAAGTGATCACAGTTCAAGGGTGATTCTTAGATTGTAAAGTGGGTGAGAAACGCGTAATCTAAACCTAAATCTAAGATGGGAGCAAGTTGGACCATCAAATAATAAGAATGCAGTCCTAATGGAGTCTAATCAAATAAAAAAGGGCGTATACTAAGAGAGCCTATTGCCAATCCTTACCTCTAGGTTATAAAATAGTGTGGGATAATGTTCAAGAAATGAAAGAAGTGTTCACAAAATGATGAGTCAGGATGTTATGGTCAGGGTCTCCCTTTCCCAAGTTTTTACCACGTGACAAGGCGGGACTCTTGAGCACAGCACACATCTGGGCTTCTTCGACACAAGCTTACAGTTCCTTTTCTCTATATCAGTGCCTTTTGTGCCCAAGTCTCTTCTCAGAGAACCAAAACAACCAAACAGAGGTTCCTTTGGATAAGCTTCTCGTTGGGTGAGATCTCTTCACCCTTGCATACCCCTCAACCGGGCTCCAATCCTCCTCTCAATGATTAGTCTCCCTCAATCAGGATCAGACCAACCATTCACTGTGGACATTCCTCAGTCGGGTTCATACTGGTCGTCACAATGTTGTTCACTTCGCCTCTTCACAACTTTTCTCCTGACGTCCCTCAGTCATGTTCACTGGCGCCCCTCTGCGAGAAGAAACCCAGGGTCAAGACGTGGAACCCTTGCTCACTGTGCTCAGAGAGGCACAGCTCCACCTCACTGATGATGCCCAACAAGGCTGAAACACGTGTATGGGGTTTCTGTTGGTACTCTTGTTCAGAAGGGAATTGCCATAGCATTTAGTTGCTGGATTGCCCGTGTGGGCGGAACAAAGACTGATATGCAAATGGCTATTTCCACATCTATGAAAGGTACCGTGAGATAAAGTGTGGCTGTGGACTCCTGACTGGGTACCTTCCCAAAGAACTGGTCAATGGGCCACGTTCGATCTCACAGAGGGGCGCCTATGACAAAATGTTTAGGGTTGGATAATACCCTTCGCATTTCCAACAGACACATTTCTCCTTTAAATATTTACATTAAAATAAGATCCTGAAGAATACGCTGAACAAGCTGTTGCTCCTATTCCTACATGGGGATTGGGTGGGTGTTATTTGGGGGAGGCAAAGTGCAGACAAAATAAGAAAGACTGTGGACCTCATACACCTGGGACCATACTAGTGAGGAAGAAGCATAACTCATCGCTCTCAATGCTGTAAACACATTTGACTGCATGGAATGGCCTTTTTTGTAAGCAGACAGAACTGGAATGTGGAACAACTTCAGGACGTGGGTAGCAGGTCTTCATGCCTGCCTGACAGCTAAGGGCAAGGTTAATGAGATATTTGGAGAACTCCAACTGTTCAGATCAACCCCATAGGCCCCCTTGCGCTCCTTCTTGCTCTTGTGATGGAGCTACTGTTGAGTGCTACTTCCCAAAATGTCACTATCAAGGGAATAAACTGGGGAGAATCAGTTTAAGATCCCCCTTTTTGCAGATGATATTCTCCCATATCCACCTAGCCCGATCATTTCTCTGAAGCCTGTGGTGGGTGAGCTGGAGATATATGGTCACCTGCTCTTACGTTTATCCCTCCTTCTAGGAGGAAGGGAAATGAATGTACTGAGGCCTGTGCGATGCAAATAGAAGGACGTGCAGCCAAATAGCTGGGTGCAATATCCCCAGAGATTGGAGCAATGTACAGTTCCTAAACTATGACCATATTACACAGAGACAGAGGGCTGATTTGGTACAATGCCACAACTTTTTTTGTTCATGATGCTTCCAGTTGCAGAGGAAGATGCCTTCTTTAGACAAAAACTAGGAGTTGACCAAACATGCGTGGAATGGGGAAACATTTGAAGGACTCGGTTCGCCCTCTTAAAGCAGAATGGAGAACTCTGGCTTACCAACATTTCGCGAGATTCTAGAATCTCTGAAGTTACACCAGGTGGAGGGGGGAGAGCCTCTACAAATCCATTATAGCAGCAAAGGTGCAAAATAAAAGTTATTTCTTTTACTTACTGCCAACAAGATGAAATACATAGTACTGCAACCTATTTTGTAGTTCAGGCAGAAGACTAGACCCACAACTCTAGCAAATATATTTCATTCACGCATACCTGGAAAAGTAAAATGGCAATTGTAGAAAATAATTCTGTGGCATAGACGGGGAATGTAATGTGGGATTAAGGATTATATTCTAGTGTTAGAAAGTGGATTAGATTAGGAACTAGAGTGTTTATTCTGGAAACAAGTGGTTGAGGCTAAAGTCCAATCATGACAACACCAAAATTATGGCATTATGGTTGACTCATTGAAACACCCACACCAATAGCTGCCCGCTAAAAGAAAAACAAGATTTAACTGCAAGTTGGTAAAGGTAACCACAAAAGAGTTATAGAAAAATAATGTTTCTGTTGAAGAAAAAAACATCAGCTGGAGCATGCAGTTTGGTTGAGTATGGACCAACAGGAACAACTTAAAAGGCATGCACTTAGTATTTGTCATGAACACAATTACTTTAAATAGACCCCCCCCCTTTATTTCTCTCCCTATTCCAATTGTGTAGTGGGGTGGCCTTTAGCAGTTCACTCGGTTTAGATCCTGCAATAATTTGCTTTATACATTTACCTAGGTGAACTGTCCAGCTACCCTTCAGGTGAAGCAATGGCTGCAGATAAATTAAGCAAGCGGTTTCCAATTGTTTCTTATTTGTATTTTATAGAGCGCTTTACTCCAAAGCGCTGTACATTGCATCAGGCAGTACATAAAATGAGACATGATAAAACTTTTAACAACCATTTAACCAGAGTGAAGTAAGTGGGACTTAAGGGAGTCCTGGAACAAAGAAAGCACTGTGATAGAACGAAGAGGAAGAGGAAGAGTGTTCCAGTGAAGGGGAGCAAGCAGAGAAAAAGAACGGAAATGTGACTGTGCACAACGGGGGATAAGGAGTGACAAGCCGGAATTGAGAGCAGGAGCGAAGAGTGCGAATTGGGAATTGGGATATAGAATGAGACCAAACAAGAAAGGTAGTCAGGGACAAGACCATGAAGAGATTTGAAAACTAGACATAAAAGGATGAATTTAAGACAAGATTGGAAAGTAAACCAGCCAAGGGTGGAGAAATAGAGTCAGGAGGGGACAGAAGAAAAAGTAAACGAATAGAGGCATTAAAAATAGATTTGAGGGGATCTAGACGAGTAAGTGGGAGATCAAAGATAAGAGCTTACTAGCATTGAAAGTTAGAAATTGGCAAGCTTTCCGGATATTGGAAAAATGGCAACAACAAGCCCATGCGGATAATGAAAAATGGTGTTTAAAAGGAAAGCTGAGTCAAAGTACAAACCTAGGTTACGGGACGGACAAGAAATAGTGAGCTGAGAAGGAGGAAAGGAAACAAAGGAAGGTTGGAGTGGGAATCGTACTTGCTGAAAAAAAGTAACTTGGTTTTAGTGGCATTAAGAGCCAAGAAGTGAGCTGACATCCAGGATTGGATGGCTAGGAGACCAGCAGAAAGTTGGGCATGAATATCAGTGGAAAATTAAGGAATAAAAGAGCTGAGTATCATCAGCATAAAAGTGATGGAATATCCCAGAAGAGGAGACGTTATCCAAGGGAGAGGTATAAAGAGAAAAAAGAAAAAAGGACCAAGGACTGAGCCTTGAGGGACACCGTGAATGGGTTGGAATGAGTCAGAAGACGCACCCGACCAAGAGACTGAAAATGTCCTTTGGGACGAATAAGATTTAAACCAAGAAAGAACCAATCCAATAAAACCAAAGGAAGAAAGAGAAGATGGAAGAAGAGCATGATCAAGTGTCAAAAGTGGCAGATAAATCAAGAAGAGATCAGTGTTTAGGGTAACGAGCCGTAAGAGAGCATCACAAATAGAAAGAAGAGCAGTTTCAGTAGAATGAAAAGAGCGAAAGCCAGATTGAAAATGAGGAGAATAGCGTTATCAGAGACAAAAGTAGAAACCTGGGAATAAACAACATGCTAAGTTTTGAGAGTACATGTCATGGTTTAGTTTCAGAAGTAAGCAAACCACCAACTTATAAGGAGTTCTACACTCAAAACTTCCATAGAAAACACTTGGTGTTATGAAGTCTGCATGTAATGC
The DNA here is from genome assembly GCF_040938575.1 of Ambystoma mexicanum. Lineage (NCBI taxonomy): Eukaryota > Metazoa > Chordata > Amphibia > Caudata > Ambystomatidae > Ambystoma > Ambystoma mexicanum. The sequence goes on along the minus strand of NC_090921.1, from coordinate 955,716,695 downwards.
ATGAGAAGCATGCCGGTTTACCAACAGCTTGTAAAGCAAAAGGCATTAAGGCAGAGACCAGAAAAGTAACTAGTAAAGGGAGAAACCCCTCAACTGGTTCCATCAATTCTTTCAAGGAGTAGTCAGTTAAAATTGTAGTAGAATTTCATTATTGAAAAAAAAAAAAAAAAATGACCAAAATACCTACTTGTCTACTAGTGTCCGAATTACTGCCAAAGTATCCAGTACTAGCCCATCAACATTCTGTTTCTTTCTTCTTGGTTCATGTGGTCCTCTGCCTCTCCTGGGTGGCCTTACGGGGTCCCGCGGACGAATCCGGGATTCGGAAATGGGCGCTACACTGTTTTCCAATTGAGGATTTTGGGCATCAACGTTATCTTCGACACCACTGTCATCACGACATACACAGTTTCCCATTTTGGAAGCCTGTAACTTGCCAAGAGCACACAAAGAAGGTCGGTCTACAGTCAGCAGCAAACCTTGCAAAAGGTTTCTGCTTAAGAGGAACGTCTCCAATCCTGTTGCAATCATCGAGAAAGATGTAAAGATAATCTCTTCACGACATCCAAGGATGGTGGTTGAACTGCATTTCTCTGCAGAAAATGGCACACCCAGGAACACTCCATGCCCAGCATTACATCCAAATAGAACCCTGAAACAGAGAATAGATGTCAGCAAGCTTTCTACAAGCAGCTACTTCTACCAAAATATAATGCATCATTTTAGTAAAACAATGAATTGTTGGCCAAGACAGGGCGAAAGCTAGAAAACTTACTGCAAAACTAAGAATGTAGGCATGCGATGGACTGAGAGTCAACATTAACGTAATGCAGCCAAGATACTACAGGGGTTTATTAGATGCCGCCATGCTTTGTTCGTGCCTGAGTGCGTACCAAAATATAACACAAAAAGGTAAAAATGCCCTAAAGGAAGCATTAAAAAAAATAAAAAATAAAAAACATACCAAGTAAAATTATTTACAAAAGGGCCACCTGCCAAAGGAAAAGCATCTAAAAAATGCAGGCCAATCCTAAAGAAGAAAACCAGAGCCATGCCTTCAATTTCTCCTAAAAGTACCAAAAATTCAGAATGCATCTCAGCTACAAGGACAAACCATTCCATAAGTGAAGAGAAAGAAACGCCGAAGTTGGAGTGCTTTTTTTGCATTTCCGCACTTCTAGACCAAGTAGGCTGCAAGTATGTAGGACCCTGCTGCCATGGTAAACATATGACTGGTCAGAGAAATGTGCCATGGCACCTTGGTCTACCATCTTGCTTGTTATACAGGACAGTTTAAAAAAATAAATCTGGATGTAAATGTATTGCTTCTTCTCTTCTATTTTATCTGTCACGTGATCTCATTGCGTTATTTGCGCTTTCCTTTTTCTTTAACGTTTAGAATAGATTCTGTAACGTTTCTTCTTGCCAGCTAATACAAAGTGGAACAGTAGGTGTCCACAGTCTTGTGGAACACTCCTGTCCCTCGCACACCCAATGTGTGTTGCAAAAATACAACCAAATATTTATAGAATTCAATAAAGTTTCTTAATACATATCACGTTGCTTGTGCAATGTATATTTTTATAATTTTGAAACAAGATTTTCAAACATAATTCTCCATAAATGATAATATTTAGATAACAGCATGTACAAATTCTCCAAAGAAAAATTGTCCATCATCCCAAAACATTTTTTTTTTTAAAAATTACTAACAATAATACTCGTTTTACTACTCAAATTCAACATTACATATTTGCTAATATGTCTATATTCTGGTTGACGTGTTTCTGGAAATTATTCCCTTCTTCAGGAGCTACAAGTTCCACTTGTGTACTTCTTTCCTTTCTATAAATAATATTTCAGTGATTCTGCTCATATATGATTTCAACAATTCAATGTATCTGTCATTTTTGGGATTGAGTATTCACCTGGATGATGCTCCAAAGTGTTTCGATTTCTATCGCTTATTAGGGCACTGTATTGTGTGGTATATTCTAGACAATAGTCCCAGCCAGATCCGGATCCACCTACATCTTGGCTCTAAGATGTAGTCAATCCTCCTTTTTAAGAATAGCTTGTATATTGTTCTACCCACAGGTGGATACAGATCCGGCTGGGACTATTGTCTAGAATATACCACACAAAACAGTGCCCTATAAGCGATAGAAATCGAAACCCTTTGGAGCATCATCCAGGTGAATACTCAATCCCAAAAATGACAGCTACATTGAATTGTTGAAATCACATATGAGCAGAATCACTGAAATATTACTTTTTGGTCTAATTATTTGTAGAAAGGAAAGAAGTACACAAGTGGAACTTGCAGCTCCTGAAGAAGGGAATAATTTCCAGAAACGCGTCAACCAGAATATAGACATATTAGCAAATATGTAATGTTGAATTTGAGTAGTAAAACGAGTATAATTGTTGGTAATTTGTTTTTGTAAAAAGTTTTTGGGATGATGGACAATTTTTCTTTGGAGAATTTGTACATGCTGTAATCTAAATATTATCATTTATGGAGAATTATGTTTGAAAATCTTGTTTCAAAATTATAAAAATATGCATTGCACAAGCAACGGGATATGTATTAAGAACCTTTATTGAATTCTATAAATATTTGGTTGTATTTTTGCAACACACATTGGGTGTGCGAGGGACGGGAGTGTTCCACAAGACTGGACACCTAGTGATGTTCTACTTTTGTATACCACCTATTGTCAGGGTTGGTTTATCTCCCTTGCACCCCCTGACGCTCTTGAACAATGTTCTTCAGAATATTATAAGTCAATAGGTGTGCTCCCAGCTACAAGGGTATTTGAGCTAATACAAAGTGGACTTTGAAGTAACAATTGATTTACTCCAAGTAGGTTATGGTCTTCCCTGTGGGACGAGAGGGAGGAAAAACAAATTAAAATAAATAAATAAAAAAGAAAAATCGGAAAATCTGCAAGCCACTTGGTCGAGTCTTATGGACCCAACCCTCACTTAGCAGGGCAGCAGAAAAGTGGAGTATTCACTGTGTATGAGATTAATGACATGTGAACGTAAGCCAGATGTCAAATTTAAAAAAAGGAAGGAGTTCAACGATTTGATTGAAAAATGTTAAACTCAGATAAACAATTAAAAAAATAGGGTGCAATTAAGGGAAGAAACGCTGATGGCATCTGCCTTCTCTATCCGCAATTTGGAAAATGATGAGCCATCGGGTGAGGCACCATCATAGGACAAACATCATTCTGTAGAGGCACGTGGGGCGCTCTTAAACCGAGTGAGCAAGTGGACTGTGCAGCTGCACCACTGTTGACTGTTACTCAACATGCTTTTACCAAGGAGCTGGTACCTCAACAACATGTATCGGCTCATCAGTTTCAGCCCTCAGACTTTCCACCCACTATCAAACATGAGCCGTTGCCAGGGGACGTGCTGCCCCAGGTTTTTAAACATCCTCCCCTCAAATCTCCCCCCCCCCTTCCCCATTCACAGCTTCCATTACAGGAGACGGTACCAATTAGAGGAGAGACACTAGTCACTAAAGCCCCATTGAGATACAGGAACTAGTGGACCGAAAAGAGAACATAGTTACCGCACATGTACCATTGGCCCCTGGAGATATTCAAAATCTTGTAAAAGAATGTACACATATTCGGGAGGAGTCCCAGAGGTTTACTGATGGATTGGAGACTTACCCAGTGTTACAACCCCCTCTGTGGTAGATATGAACCAGCTCATGATGGTCATTATGCCAGCAGATGTCCGACAGACTTATTCAAGAAGGACAGTGGCCAAGTGTAGACAAGGATAGGTACAGAACTATTACAAACAACGAACAGTTGCAAGCAGAACAAAGGATAACTTTAAGATAGTGTTTACACGATACTCTGGTTTGCTCTAACCTACAGACCCAGTGAAGGAGGTGGTAGAAAACGCCTTTGATACTACACTGCAACCTAAGCTCCAGCAGGTGCTTAAAATGATATGCATTGGGTGGTAGACTTAACCCCTCTCCGAGTGCTGGACTGTGGCAAATCATTGTGTTGCTGGTTAGGAACAAAGGAGAATAACAAAGTTACTCACCATAGTGACTCCCTTACTCTATGGACTATGGACTAGGAGTAAGGTAGTCACTACAGAGAGTAACTTTGTTATACTCCTACGTCCCGTCCCCTTTCGGGAGATGACCAAGCACTCTTTACAGAATAACGGGTGGATGGAACTCTGAAAGAGGTTTTGAGAACAGCTTGCCCGAACTGAGCATCTGCCCTGGAGCTCAGGTCTAAGCAGTAATGTTCACAAAAGCTGGTGGGAAAGCCCACACAGCTGCTCCCAATAGTTAGGAGGCAATGAGGGGAAAGCATAAGCTTTCATGTTGACCCACGAGCTGCAAAGAGACCACCTCTGGCGTGCCCCATTGCTGGAAAAGTTGGAGATGATAGTTGGAGATGATATTGCTGTTCATCTTACACTCGTAACCGATGCCGACTGGTACCTGAATTAATCTGTGGTCACATTGATGTGACCCGGGATGTGTGGCACCTGGAGCTAAACAATATACTGGATGGCCCAGCCCAAATTTGCATGACAAGATCCACAAGGAGAGCAGAGTCTGTGTCCTGCTTGTTGATGTAAAACCTCACTTTAATAGAGGTATTCAAAAAGGCAACTGTAGCCCGCAGAGGTTGGGCCGCCATTATCACACACCAGGGGCGAACTGCGTCACAGGAGCAAGTGAAGCAATGGTCTCCCTAGGGGAGTCAGGGGCCTTGCGGGCCGTCCAAGCCTTGAACAAGGAACCTCGGCAGAGCCGGTACTGGCAGATCTAGCACGTTTACTAGACACGTCAGGGGCTTCCCCAGAATTAGCCTCTAGTGGAGGATCCTCGGCAGAACTGCTTCTGGAAGGTCCGCTGTACGTGACCGCCTTCCTTCGCCCCCTCAACAGAACAGTTATCACCACGGCCGCGCGCGCGGAAAGGCTTGGGGATATACCTTACTGCCAGGACCCTCTATGAGGGACTCTCAATTCTGTTGGTGACCGATTTAGCCCCAAGCAGGGGAACCTCAGGTTTAACAATGGTCTTATAGCCGCCTCGAGAGAGGCCTCAAGCCAAGACTCGGTACAGTTAGCTCCAGATGGAGAAGTCTCAGGGCGAACCCTGGTATCCAAAGCCACAGCAGAACTGGGGTCAGCCTTAGCCCCAAATGGGGAACCTCTGGTATTGGGACACTGCTGCGGGGCCCCTCAGAGTAGTTTCTGGTGCGTCTTGCTCCGCCGACACCAAAAAGAGTACCCTAATCTGAAGTGTTCTGCTCCGACTGAGAACTGCAGATATTTCATATGCGGGCTCCAGAGAACCGCAGATATTTCATATGCGGGCTCCAAGTCAGAATGTGCATTTATGCATCCTGGGAGACCACCGCCCTTCCAAAGAGGACTTTATTTGGCAAGGGCGTGATAAAATTGAATTTTCAGATGAGAGGTTTGAAGGGTGGGGTAGGAGGAAATGGCAAGCGCAAACCCGCCTAAACGATGGACAAACCCCACCAGTCTTCAGTGATGGTTTGCCACGCCTCCAGATGAGACGAGATTCGTCCTCCCACCCAAGTGTAGTGTGACTGACAAAAAAATATCATTTGGTGATTTGTCTGCAAGGAGATTATCTGTCCCTCTAGAGGAGGCTGATGGCCTATAGAAAAACCAACCAACCACCTTGCCGCTGCCGCTTAAGGCAGGGCTACCAACACGAGTTTCAGATCAGTGCGCATGGCGACTCTGAAACCCCGCCGATCCCAGAGAAGGATCGAGTCTGAGACCTTAACCTTTGTGTACAAGGGGCCTTAGCTGAAGCTGCCGCCAGGACCAACAAACAGGTCCCTGTTGTCCACATAGCGTGGAAAAAAGTGCTCGGCCCCAAAGGAAAAGCTCCCAGCACCAATCAACATGAAAGTTGTTGTAAGGGAGGTATCCAAAATGGCTGCCGTGGCCCAAGGAGGCTGGGTCGCCGTTTAGTCAACACCTGAAGAGAACTGCGTCATAGGAGAAATGAGGCAACTGTCCCCTCAGGGGAATCAGGGGATTTAAGAAACACTTAGCCTTAAAACAGGGATCCTCGGCCGAGGCGGTGCTGGCATATCTAGAATGTTTATTGTACATCCTAGGAACTGACGCAGAATTAGCCTCCAATGGAGGAACCTCGGCAGAGCCGGTACTGGAAGGCCTGCTGCTAATCACCTTAGTTACCCCATCGACAGAATAGGTACCACCACACCCAGAGCGTGGGACGGTGGAGGAATGTAGCCTACCAACAGGACCCTTAGAGGATCCATAGACTCTGTCGGTACTGTATTTAGAGCAACCTTGGGTTTTAACCCGGGACATATAGCTCCCTCAAGAGGAGCCCCGAGCCGTGGCTCGGTGTGACAGGCACCAGAAACAGAGACCTCAGGGCGTACCGCGGTATCAGTGTGGAAAACTCCATAAATGGAGACCTCAGGGCGAACCCTGGTATCCAGAGCCAAAGACGAACTGAGCTGAACCTTAGCACCCAAATGTTGAACATCGGAACCACGTCTGGTTTTGGCAGGTCCTCTAAGGGACCCTCAGAGAACACTCTGGTGCGCCTACTAGGGCCTTGAGGCACCTCAGGGTAATCCCTGGTAACAGAGCTACACATGCCCCTCCCGGTCATAGAATACTCTCGCCGAACGGGGCTGCTCATCACCATCCTCATCCGCTTAAGGCTCATCCCATAAACAGAAGAATGGTCCTCCACGCCTACCACCTCAGGTTTTGGAAGAAAAACCGAATCGGAGCGGTGGGACGGGGTGGAACATGATTGAAAAGACGTTTGAAATACGTCCTCATAGGGTTAGAGTGCATGAGCATCTGAAACTTTCCAAAAAACTCATCCTCAGCCGAGGGCTTAGGAGGATGGTTGCCAGGAGGGTCCACCCCCAGCCAGGTCCACATAGATCAGAGGAGCAAAAGCAGGAGGGAGCGAGACAGTATGAGACAGCTGAGCCCACGCACGCCGGTCAAAGAAGGGCGGAACGGGATACTATTGCCGAAAGGAATGCTTCCAACACCAGACGTTGCGAACATAGGTGTAAGGGAGGTATATAAAATGGCCACTGTAGGCCACGCAGGTTGGGCCGCCATTTGTCGCCACCTGAAGAGAACTGCGTCACATGCGTAGCTGAGGCAATTGCCCCCTCAGGAGAGGCAGGGGCTTAAGTAACACTTTAGGCTTACAAGGAACCTCAGCAGAGCTGGTACTGGCAGTCTCGGATGCTTAGTTGACATCTTCGAACCAGTCTCAAATTAGCCTCCAATGGAGGAACCTCGGACAAGCCGGTACCAGAGGGAATGCGGTCCGTGTCCCCCCTCTTTGCCCCCTCGACAGAACCGGTACCACCACAACCCTAGGCGTGGGACGGTTGAGGACAATCCCTCACTGACAAGACCCCCAGAGAAGGCCTCTCAGATCTGTTGATATAGACGTTAGCCTCCACAAGAGGAACCTCAGGTTTCAACCTGGTATGTAAAGCTCCCTTAAAAAGGGGCCTCGAGTCGGGACTTGGTATAGACTTTAGCCTCCACAAGAGGAACCTCAGGTTTCAACCTGGTTACAGGGGGAAAACTCCAGAAACGGAGACCTCTGGGTGAATCCTGGTATCCCAGCATTCAGTCGAACTGGGCTTAACTTTAGCACTGTGATGGTGAACCTCGGAACAATGTCCGGTACTGGCAGGTCCGTCAGAACCCTCAGAGGAATCTCCGGTATGCCTGTTAGGCCCTTGGGGCACCTCAAGGGAAATCCTGGTGACAGAGCTACAAGAAAGGCTCTTAAAGTACTCCCTCATGGGGTCAGAGTGCACAAGTCCCTGAAACATCCCGAAAAAGGCATCCTCTGACGAAGAGGCTGCCAGGAAGCGAGACCGTATGCAGTAGTTGCATCCGAGCACACCACTCATAGGAAGGGCAGAACGGATTCACACTGTCGCATGGATAAGGTTGTCCACCAAAAAGAAGGTTCCCAGCACCCGCTGATGATAGCGTAGGTGTGAGGGAAGAATCCAAAATGCCTGCCGTAGACCACACGGGAGCGCCCGCCATTTTGTGAACAGCTGAGGAGAACTTCATCACATGTGTAGATGAGGCAGTTGACTCCACAGATTGGTCAGGGGACTTGACTGAAATTTTTGCCTTGACACAAGGATCCTCGGCAGAGCCGGTACTATGGGGCCTTGGGTGTTTACTGGACATCCTGTCCCTTGAATTAGCCTCCTAAGGAGGAACCTCGGTAACAGAGGAGTTACGATTGACAACCTCTCCCTGTGCCCCCTCAATAGAACCGGTACCTCCGCGAGCGCGGGAAAGTTGAGGAATCCCCCTCACAGACAAGACCTTTACAGGCCTCTCAGTTCTGTTGGTACACACCTTAGCCTCGGTAAGAGGAACCTCGGAACAGAGTCTGGTCTTAATAGCTCCCTCGAGAGGGGCCTCAAACCGTTGTTCGGTAAAGAAAGCTTCAACAGACGCCTTCGGTGCACCACAGTGTCTGTGTGGGAAGCTCCTGACAAGGAAATCTCAGAGCGAACTCCGGTACCCAACGCCTCAGCACGACTATGCTGGCTATTAGCACCTGATCGGTGAACCTCAGATCGTGATCTGGTATAGGCAGGCTCCTCGTGGAAACCCTCGGAGAAAACCTCGGTACGCCGATTAGGCCTGCAAAGCACCTCAGGGTTAACCCCGGTAGCAGAACTTATGAAGCCCCTCCCGACCTGGAGGACCCCGGGAAGGAGTCCCCCGGCCTGGGTGCCCTGAAAAGTAAAGAACTTACCGGGCGCCTCTTCTTTCGGTCAATGAAGAGTTAGAAATGTGATGGAGGAACCTTCTGGAAGATTTCCTCCCACCTATGAAGACGACGTTGAAGTGCCCGGATTGAAAGTGAGTCACAGAAGAAACAAGAGTCCCAATGGTGATCCGGTCCAAGACACTCCAAGCAGAGAGAACGGGGATCTGCCCTAGCGAAGTGACGCTCGCAAGAAGAACAAGTGGCAAATCCCAGACGCTCCGACATAGACGGAGGACTACGCGACCGCAGAACCGGAGCAGGAGAGAAGGTCACCGGGAAAGAAAAAAGGTCTTCCTGGTGATGTTAGTGCACCCAGCGCCGACCGCGCTGAGAAAAGGACTGAAGGGCGATGCGCGGCGAGGAGCTAAGGAGGGCGGGTTTACAGCCACGTGCGGTACCCAGCATAAAAAGAGAAGGACACATTTTCAATTTGATGCTTTTTTACAAAAATGCTCTGGTCCCATCCCACAGGATGGAATGTCCCAAAAGTATGGAGGAAAGGGGACGGGACGTAGGAGTACAGTATTTATTGGTTTACAATTGCAGAACTTTTAGAGCCAATTTAGGGGGAGGGGGTTTCCGAGGAGGGAGTAGGGTATTGGGAGAGAGGTAGGGGTGACCCCCAGGAAATTAAACTGGGTTGTTCCCTAGCCCTATAGCATGTAATTACTTCAAACAGGAGGGTCACTGGAAGAATAAATACTCAAACCAGTCCAAAGATACTTTTCCACCTCCAGCCCCAGATACAGACTTATTTCTTAAGCCAAATGGCCCCGAATTCAAACCAACAATTCAAAATCAACAAGACAACACTGAGCCAGTCAGAGAGAAAATCTGGTTATGAACCCCCCACCCCCATATTCCATTAGAGCACGATGGTCTGCATTTGCAATTAAATGTTTTGATAATACCATCTGCTGTCTGGTAGCTACAGAGGCTAAGAGGTCAGCAATCCATTCAACCGTTTAGCAGACATCCCTTTATCTTCCAGGTCCGTTAATGCACTAGGCATATCTAACACCTAGACCACACCAAGCAACTGAACCAGTTTGCCACTCTAAGATGCATTACGGACAAAAAATGCATTCTTATGAGTGAACTTACTCCTGCACAGAAACAGACCTCCTAGGTAAATTAAATTACAGTTGAGTGTTCCTAGATATTCCAGAAAAGAACAATTGATCAGTATTGACCTTGTTGTAAGACGAGTCACTAGCTAGTATATGCTCCAAAGACAGGAGTATGTCCCTAGAGATTAACCGTTTGGCCAAGTTCCCTTTGGTCAATGCAGGAGAATGAGTTGGGCTGCAATAGCAATGGACAACCAGTGGGAATTAAAGTGGAACAGTCTAAATAAAAGAGGACCCATAATTTCCCAATATCAACTGTGCCTAGGAGCAGAATAAGGTATAATCCCTGTTGTGACTCCTGAATCAAGGAAGAACAGTCCCAATTAGTAGCCCTAAGTAATGCCCTGCTAATTCCTGATTAGAATCCTAGGAGAGAGATTTACAGCTTTGTCTAAGATCATTTACATTAGAAGCAGAAATATCATTCAGTGAGATGTAACCAGCACTAACATATGCTTAAGCACTAGGATTGGCAAATGATATTTCAAACTGCTTTGTCACAAACAGATTCTCCTTAGCCGTTCACAAGACAGAGTAAAGCAGACACATAATGCCTATCACAATAAAGCCTTAGACCAGGTTACAGCAGGTCTCCCCCCCCATGTCTTAGGTCAACAGCAGTTGCTGCTCTAGTAGTACAACAATTTGAATATATACCATTACGATCACCATGGGAGGAAGCGGTTCTGCCTCATTACTCCCACTGCTTCTATCCCTTTGATTAGCACTCCTATGCCTTGCCTGCGCCCTTTAATGTTAATCTTCCTTCCACGATTTGAACCATCCAACCCACTGCTCAAGCAGCCCTTTACTCAGGCACATTCGCTTCACAATTACTCCTTCCTTCGTTTTGACCACCCATACATTCGCAGATAAGCAGGAGCTATAATCAGTTCCTAGGTATCCAGCAGTAACCAGTCACCAGGAGCAACCACTGGGGAAAGGAGGAGCTAGTACATAGTGTTACACAAATCGAACTTTCACATAAAATTCGAACCTATACCTTGTATCCGATATTCATGGCCCAAGTCCTAATGTGTATTTATAGATTGTAACTCTGTACATATGTGGACAGTCACTTAGTTGCGTTTGTTCAGCATCACTTGCCCTTGGGAGCCAAAAGTAGCTCCTGGCAACTGTTGGTTTTAAGCTAAACATGCTCTTCTAGGCTATGAGCTAATTAGCTCCAAGCTCCTCCTTTTTGAACCCTGCACTCGTAATGCAGAACCACTTTCACTCCTTAGCCAATACCTCCCTGGTTTAACAAGTCTCCTTCAATCTTCCTGCTGATCTCTTGGTTGACCTCCACATCTGACCTCTCTAAAAACCCACGCTTCCTCTTTCCTGCCTACATCCCACCTTCCCTGGAAGGATCGGATTCCTCTGCTGGATCAATCTGGTCCATTCTTTCTCACCAGGGAGAGTATATTTGTAGCGAAAAGTCATTATATAGGAAGCCAAGCCCCACACTTCCTCCACGCATGCTCATTGCTTACTAAATCCTTTGGGGTGTATTGCATGTGATAGTCTCCTCTATTCGGGAGCCCCGCGAGGTATGCCATATTGCTGCACTGGAAAACTGCTTCTCGCTCTCCCTGTTGTGGCTTTTGGTAGCATGTCTGCAGGTTTATGGAGCCTATTTTCTTTCTCTGCCTGTTGCCGATCAAGCTTGTGGCGGACATGTCTTTCAGGCATCTTCTCTGCATTCTGGTCCATTTGCTCGAACAAAAGATTTCTGAAACATGTAAGAGGACTGGCAAGCAACCCTTTGGGCCATGGCATGAGCAGAAAGTGGTGTGCACAAACATGGTCACAGGAGGCAGGAATTTGGTCTGCATCACTAGAATATTCCCTAAGGGGAAAAACGGGTCTGATTTCGCCCTCCACCCCTCTCTCCATGGAGAAGGGAATCTAACCCACTCTGACAAGGTCAAGGACTTGGCCTATGCCAGACTGTGAGCCACATGACTGTGAATCCCATGGTGGTTGCCATCACTGACGTACCTTCAACCAAAACAAGACTCATTTGTCACTCCATTACAAAACCCCGATTTCACACATTCACACTTGGTTGACAGATCTTGCCCCAGAAATGAGAAAGACAACTTGCAGGCAGATATGCAGTTTGTAATCTCGAGGACGTAGTAGAGAGCTGTAAACTATCCAATGTGTATTCACCACAAACAGCAGATCTGGCTGCACTGACACATGCAAGCAAACTGGCAGAACAGAGCTTTAATAAACACAAACGCACTCCATTATTTATTTGGTGTTAAACACTACTTCAGGCAGTTGTGGCTTACTCAGATTTTCTGGTTCCCCTGATTGCATGCCATTAGGTTACCCGGTCAGTTAGAATTTGTGACATGCGCTGCAGACCAGCAGTTAATGACGAGATTGTACGTGGAGAATAAGTTAGTAAATGCTGCTAAACAGGTGGCCATATAAGAATCTCAGGGTGGAAATGTTCTACGGTTAAGGCAAACTCTTTCTTTTACAACATTCGAGAATGCCCAAAATGCAGGCCCAGAATTGCCTCGTCGTGCCAAAATTACAGTTATCCTGTTTGGCTCATATTTATCATGGACTTGCCTATGCAGGAAAATAGGATATGAATGCCACATTGAGAGAAGGCGGCTATGGCCCAGATTGTTCTTTCATAGCACAGGCCTATTGTAGGCAGTGTTTCATTTTCCAGGAAAACAATGTTGGGTAAACTGTACAATGCAATTTTGCTGAGGCAGTAGAGAGGCCCCAGAAAATAGCCGGTCCGAAAGCACAGCGAATAAAGCACTCGCATTGACATTTGTGCAGAGCCTGCTAACACAGGTTCGAATCCTGGCGGGGCCAAACTCAGCCTTTCATCCTTCCGAGGTCAATAAATGAGCACCACACACCATGGGTAATAATAAGCAGCGCTCAGATACCTGAGGGTTCGTAGCGCTATATAAAAATGCTAAATTATTATTAGAGGCGAAACTAGTAGCAGTATGAATTAAGCAAAGCATTCTCTAGGCCTCAATATTATATGTCTAAATCTCTCCCCCTTGTCCCCGACAACTCTTCCCTACTGTGCGCTGAGGAAACCAAAGCAGTCATGCTTTAACTCCCTCGGCTTAATCTGGCATCAGCCTGAATATTTGTGATAATCATGCGTCACGGCGCCGGATAGTGCAATGTTTTTCTCCGCTCAAAGTCGTGGTCAACCGGAAAAAAAAACACTATCTGATGACATGGATGTGTGAAGGATCATGGGTCGCTGTGGATGTAGACTAATGGTAGTGAGATAGGAATGCCCCGGTCAATGGTCTTCTTTTTTAATTCAAAAAACAAATGTTAATACTCCAAGCCAACCACTATAAGGCAGACTATACAAAGAATGTGAAGCTAGGCAGATTCACAAGGTGTGTGGTGTGCATGTGTGGTGTATGTGCCTAATGCGCTGCAAGGTACAAGGATGAGTAGTGAACCAACTACCCTTGTTGGCCCACACTACTATTAAAACAGCAGTGATCCCAAACAAAGATGAAAAAGGCAACATCAGACCGGTAGAACTCCTTTTGGTAGCAAAGGCAGAGGGCAGGCCATAGCTTCAGGAGAAGCATGAGCTGATGTGGAAAACAAAACAGTTTTAGTACAATGCTTCAACACAAAAGAATGTCCATGCAAGGTGCTACACAAATATAGACCCTGCAATAAAATAATCAATGCAACAAACTAAAAATAAACACTACAAACCCACCCTTGGAGAGAAAAGAAAAAAAACCGAAAGAACTTGATGTGAAAGGGCACTCTGGGTTGAACAGCAGGGGTGCTCTCAGGCAAGAAACTTGGCAGCAATGTCACTAGTTAAAGGGTATGCCATTATAGAAGGAAAATAAAAAAGCTTGAGGGAGTGGGGGGCTTAAAAGTCACAATTGTGCGAGAAGACATGGTCTCACAATTTCTTTCAATTGTAAAATAGTTTAAATGAAACTTTATATAATCACATAGAAAAAGAAAATGCATTGCATTCTGAAACAATCTAAATCACAGAATTGGAATAAAAATGTTCTAGTTTTACAATAAAAGAAATAAGAATGCTTAGAGAATGAGAAATTACTAATGGAGACTACGAAATCATTGCACAGTTGTTTCATTCTATAGGTTTTGACCTTTTTAAATATTGCACAATTCTGATGAGAAACTATGTAGGTCTACCTTGTAGCATATAACGCCATACACTCTAATCGTCTAAATGTTTAAAACCATGTGTAAAACAAGTAAAGCTGTCTTCGAGACTGCTCTCTAGAGTAGGACACCATAACATAAAATGTTTCAGGGACTCATGAGGGTCTTGGCAGAATCTGCAAGTCGCATTTTCTTGTTGGCCTCTGAGATATAAGGCCTCGCCTGTGGGTAACAAATGAAAGCAAAATCGCATGAATGTTTCGGCAAAGTGTCTGTCTGGGCATTGCTTTAGGTAGAAAGGTAATTGCCCACTTGATTTACATTCCATGCAGATTTATTTTTTTAGTCTGCATTTTCCTCGATCGTCACATGTCTTCACCCAGTCATTATCTAGTATTTTCTTGTTTGCTTTTTCTGGGTGAATATCAGCAATTACGTAATTTCAAAGTTAGTTATTAATTGTTGACACAGTTGGGTGAAGCAGTGAAAAGTTTTTCCCATTCTTTATGTGTTGTCCCATTAAAGCGTATAGAGAGTTAGGCCTATTTATCTTCAGTTTGCGAAATAGGAACAGCTTCTTCTTCTGTACAAGGGACAGAATATAATGCAGTCCTAGTACAAACGTAAGCTACTCAGGGGAACACAAGTTGGCAACTATAGCGCCTTCTTCCAGATCTTTCCCTCAAGTTTACACAATTGTAGTTCGTCTAATTGACTATATATTTCTAATCCATATGTTATAGATGGAACAACTTTACTAGTATAGAATTCAACTAGAGGTTTGTGAGTGAATCGACATTTGCCACATGTATTGAATTCCTCCTGCTCAAAGAGCAGTCTTCCCGATCTTCTGTCCGGTTGGTCTAATAAGATTAAAGCCCAGATATTTTATTTGCGGAGTGACTACAATTGTGGACAGATCAATGTTCCAAATAGAATTTCTCTTGAATTTTTTCCATTAAAGCAAAGCGTGTTTGATTTTGTTGGATTAAGCCAATTGGTGTCCCGTCTACTAATAGTATGTCATCTGTATATGCAACCGATGCATTTCGTTCTCCCGCTATTTTTGGGGCTATAAATGAAGCTTTGAGGGTGTCTCCTACGTCTGTAATGTACAAGTTAAAGAGGCAGGCTGCAAGAATACAACCTGCCTTACAACACGCTCTGTTCTTATTGGTCTCGAGACTTCACCATTTTGACCTAAAATCGTACTCTCACATGTGTATCATTATGTAATCAAGTTAAAATATTGAGATGGAATGCCCCATTCAAGTAATTTAGACCACAGCCTAGTTCTATCTACCTTATGAAATGCTAGACTGAGATCGATACTGGCTACATACAGAGGGTAGTTCTCTTCAGTGCATGCCTGATCAATCAGAGATTGTATGTATAGACCACTTGCATCAGTGCCTATTCCTTTTCTAAAACCTGTTTGGTAACAAGAAAGTCTTCCGTTTGCAGCTGCCCATTCCTCCAGACACTTCAAAAGACACTGCGTAAATATTTTGCTCTCAACGTCTAGTAGTGCAATAGGGCGATAACTTACTGGCTGTAATCTGCTGCCTTTCTTGTAAATGGGTTTGATAACTGAAGAGGACCGGGAATTATGGAGAGTTTTTTTAGCTACAACATTTATAAATAAGGTGTGTCAAATTTTTGCCCACATTTCTGGATTTTCTTTCAATACAAGGTTACATAAACCTTAAGGGCCTGGAGTTCTAGAATTAGATGAGGATTTTATAGTTTTAAGAATACATTCTCGGGATATCTATATCCCAAGGTTCATTTGAGTGTGATTTTTTTAAAGACGCTTCACACGCTTTTCTATATTTCTGTGAAATGTGTACACCACATTTCTTCCGATATAGGGTTCAGGATTTCAGTAGGAGTGTGTGTATGGTTTGCATTGACCAAACTCTAGAAGTTCTTAGTATTATTTTGTGTGATTGCTCTTAACATTGAGTCCCAGACTTTTAATCCAGTTTCTATACTTCTGTTTTTCTTTTTGGACTTGCATATAGGTATGAGGGCGATTGCAATATACTTTAGTTGTATTGGCATTTAGGGCACACAAGCTTTTCTATTATAAAAGGACTAAAGGTCTCTACTGATAAGCTCTCCAATTTCTGCGAATACGTGGTTGTGTACCAAAATTCTTCAATCATTTTATTAGCACTCGCTAGACTTTTGGCGTTCCACGAGAGTCTATCCTTTCTTTCGTTTATGTTAAGATTTTTACAGTGAGACATTTTAGGTAGCTTCAGCTTAATCATAGTTTTTACTGTTATTAGATCATGATCGCTTATTGGATTGTGTGTTATTTTTTGCTGGATTAGGGTGGAAAAGAGGTTCTCTGTGACTATAATGTAGTCAAGTCAGGAACTTGAATTGTCTCTATGCGATGTTGGCAAGTATCCCTGTGTTTGACCATTAGCAATTTAAGTCCCCAACCTTCCCATAGGTCCCTCCAATAAGCCCCATATTCAATTAATAGTCGAGTATGACGGTTGGTAAGATCTATTTTATGTGCTAGTCTATGCTCGGTGGGATGCAATGCACATTCAAGTCCCCAGCCATTATTATTTCAGATATGGGAATAATATCTCTATAACTTTCAATTTCTCAATCATGGTTGAGATTTCACAATGTGCAGGATGCCAATATACTTCACTAATAGTATATTATGTTCTTTTTCATTGTGCATCTTTAAAATGTACTCCCAAGACTCCTCTATATTCATTTCAAAATGCAGTGGCTACCATTCCGAGGCCTTGTTTGATTATGGTACAGAGGCCTCCCGATGGTCTCCCTCCATTCACATTGGTGGCCATCTGCTGAATTACTATATGGCCATCCCATGTTAGGAGGTCTGCAGCATTGCATTGGTTTCTTGTAGGCATAATACCAAATAATCCTTAATAGACTTTAGTATACCATGGTCTTGGGTTAGTTTACAATAGCCTCTGATGTTCCATGATCCTAATACAAAATAGAGATTTTCAGAAGGTTCTAAATGCTCAGGCAGAGTCGCAAATACACATTTCTGTTCTCGGTGTGGGTTACCAGCACGACTTACTCCATAGAGTGGGGACAACGGTTGCCCAGTTTGTTTTATCAATATTTTGTTTTGTAAGGGGCTGTGCTTGCTCATAGGTATTGTTCGTATATCGCTCCCTGTTTCCCACTATAACTATTCCTTTCCATTATGGTTTCTTCATACAAAAGGAGCAATCAAGAAGCCCAGACCATTCATTCTTTTTCTTTCTGACAAAAATGAGCTTAAAAACAATGCGTGAGTTTAGATGGAGAATGCAGCAATTTGTGTCTCGCTCATCAGGAAATTCTATTCCGTCGATATCAGTGGATACTAATGCTTCTAGATTTGGTATTTCTCCTAGAATCAAGATGACATTTGTTCTGTTTAAACAGAGCATGTGATCTTGTACATACGTATGGCTAATCATTTTTAAATTCAAAGTTGACTCGCTATCTATATTGTGTTGTGATATATAGTTTTTATCGTCATCTCGACGATTTACAGCTATGGATCTATGTTGAGTACAGTGCAATCGTGTGTTTGAATCCCTCATCTCACGCCTATTCTCATGGAAGACCATTTGTGGTTTGTACATCTTCTTAAATAGAGCCCCCAAACTCAAATTGCTATCTGGCCCTTTCTCTGTTTTTTTTTGTACATCCGATATGCAATGCTGTTAATCTGCTTTTAACTTTGATATTTTGTTGTGGGTAGTGTTGAGCTGCCAAATGGCTATTTAGGATCTCATTTTCATTATGCATTAAAGGAGAAGTTCGCAAAAAAATAATGTTTTGTCCGGGAGACCACCAGGTGGCGCAGGCGTAATGGCTGCCTAAGAGTTCGTCGCCCCGATTGCCTGCAAAGAAATGGTAGCGCTCTGATGAATATTCAGCCCTTGATCGACATAGCAGATACACATGTGTGGGAAGTAGCCAGCGCCTAACAGGTCTTTTTTGGAAGAGAATCGGTGGAGATTTCCCCCCGAATCTCACCCGGAGAGGAGACCCGCCCCGCCTCACGGCCCGGACCCGTACAGGCCCCTGAACCTGCTGGCAGCTCTGCCACACGCGTAACGTGTTGAGCCAGCAGCATAGGGCAGGTAACGCAGGAGAAGACGCTGCTGCCAGCCTGCGGAACGCCGTGAAGGAAGGGGGGGTGTGAACAATCGCCAGGGCAGCCACAGTGGTGACCTGCTCCCCTCAGAAGCACTGCTGCTTAAAGAGGAAGGCCAACAACACCCTTGTAATCAAATGCGAATTCCACCCGGCCAAACAAACGGCGTGAAGAGGGGCAACCAGCCTGCACACGCACACGGACAGTGTGAACCTCAAACCCTCACCCACCCGCAACATAATCTGACTGCGGAGGGCAGTGGGCACCAGAGCAATCCAATAAGAGACTGGGAGCAAGGAGGCAGTTCACTGGGCACATTCTGAATAAAGGACCATGTAGGTGCACCGTCCCGCGAACATGCGCATGGTTATGGCGTGCAAGTGAGGAGATGCCGGACCTGAACGCACACAGTTGAGGCATTTAGCGTGGCGAGGGAGTTAAGCGGAGAGGAGAGCATGGGGTAGAGGGGTAAGCGGTTCAATCTCGCAGTCCCCCCACCCTCCAGGCAATCGGTACGCAAGGAAGAGGAGCTCTCAATGGTCAGCTATAAAGCTGATGGGCAGGACGGACTGAGCGCAGGCCTACCCCCCAGGGCATCATGAACCCACACTCCAAAAAAACACCAGCTCAGCACAATGCACCCTTGCACCACCATTCAACATTGGGGCATCTCCCCAAGCCGCCTCAGACACCAGGCAAGGGAACCCAGAAACAGCAACCAACGAAGGCACGAAACTCGCAGTCGCCTCCCAGGAGCTCAAAGTAAATCCCGGGGCACATGCAGAGAAGTTTCAATCCGCTAACAGCACAAAAGCTCCAAGGATTTGCCAGGCACAGACGTACTGTTATCAACTGGCCATTAGTGGTAGTAGGTGCAAAATGGTACCTGGCCATTTAATAGTAGTGCCTGGCAAATGTTAAATACTTATAAACAAGCCAAAACTGTTGGCTATCCAATCCTTGTTTTAGAGTGCTTATAAAATCGAGTAGCTGAAGACAGACCTGGCAAGACATTTTTATTACACCACCAGCAGGTTTACAACTCCAATAAAGTTATTAAATCTCAGAAGACTGTTTTGGAAAAAAAAAAAACAAGGGCAGGCCCTTGGAGTGCAACGTTTGATGTTGCGGCTTGACTAAAACGAGCTCAAAGAGTTTCCATGAGGGGGTCTTTTGGGCAGTGAGGGGCAAGGACTGGGTCGGAAAGGCCATAGAGATTAGCATGGCCGTGGTTAGTTAATGTGTGGGCACATAATTAAACACTTACATGATGCGTTTCCCTCCTCATGGCTTTCCTCCCCATCTGTACTCTAATGCAATAATTTCAGCTTATTGCCCAAACTAAAAAGAAATGTGTCTTTATTTTGTTTTAAACACACACAAAAAAAAGACAATCTTAATAAACAAAATTGCACATTGTTATTTAATTTCAGCTGAAAAAAAGAAACATTCATCCAAAAGGAACACAAAAATAAAAGCAAACATGAAGTTAAGAAACATATGCACAATACACTGAGGACAATACAACTCTACCAACTATTGGCAATGTTACAGGAGAAGATGTACGAGATATATTGTCCATAAGGTAAAAACGGAAAAAATGTTATTGCACTGGTTGAATTCTTTTGAGTTTCCACAAGTCCTTTCAAATATTTCAAATAAACTGAAAATACAAATATACTTTAGTACTCAAAATCTTACTATTAAGGCTGCACGTACCACACCAATTTAACTCACCATGCCAAACACCTAGAATTAACACATTCAAATGAAAAATAAGGTTAGAATGTGCTTAACCAGTACAAACTTCCTACTCAATTGTAAAACCTACATTGCCCATCACCAATTCTAGCACTATTTCAATAATCAAAAGTACTGTTACACCAAATAATACAAACGATACATAACCCAATACTGAAGATACTACTATTCCCAAAGTAAAAGTGCACAAATTCCCCCAAGCAACAAATGCATTCCCTACTTTTTCAAAAGGCCCAAACTTATTATAGCGCCTCCAAAAACAGACCAAAAAAAATAATAATAATAATAATAATAATGTTTTAAACATGAATCTACCCATCCCTACTACCCTTTCAAAAGCTGCAAAATACTTAATTCCGCCAAAATAAACCAAAATACATTGTAGAACTTTCAACTACTTGTATCCCAAAAGTAAAAATTCTCATATACATAAAAACAAAACGGGGGGCGTGGCTTGGAGCTGACTTGAGCGACATGGCTCCATAGAAGCTCCTGGCTTGCCCTACTCACCCAACACACTTCCGCGGGCCTGAACCTCACTTAAAACTCCAAAAATCAACATATGGAGTGAGGAAAGGACAGAGCAACAAATGGTAAAATTCTGGGGGGAAAAAAGAACGCTGCCTTCCATGTGAACAGCCTCCCTGAAGCTCTCCAGTAGAGGCCTGAAGATCAAGGGGAAAATGGCAGCCGTTCCGTCCCAGAGTTCTACACCAGAGTGGGAGAGGAGGAGCTACAACATGATACCACACCTGGGTGCCTGACAGCATACCAGCGGGAGAGGAGGCGGCTATCGTGCTACCGGATCATTAGCAATGCAGCAGGATCTTAAGTGACTTCACCAGAGGTACTAACACATTCGATGCGTAACCTCCAGTCTCCCATAGAGAGCCACAGAACCTACGGCCCGCTGCCGGTGAATCCTGTGAACCGCCCAATTGTAACGCTTCCAGTCGGTAGCTGTCAGGGAGCACTGCCGGACCAAAACGGTGGTGCCCCCACTAGCCCGCAGACTCAGATGGACCTGCATTAACCTCACAGGCTTCCATACAGCCTCTCCCCCCCATAAATCAAGAACCGGACGGAGCACCGATAAGCAGTCCCGTTTGGGTGCAAGTTGAATCCCTGCAGGGGCATCAGCCTCCGAGCCTCCGCTGACCGAGGGAGCAGTGATGTCGAACGGAGCCCGTTGGAGGAGGACAGGAGTAAGCCCATCGCGTATCCCATAACGGAGGAACAGCACCTCAGACGGAACGGAAGAGGCCGGTGCTCTTTGGTTCCGTGGGGCCGCAGTGAAGAGCAGCTCTCGGGCAGGCCCAGCATCACAACTGCCCTGAAGCTCCGGACGAGGACCCGACCCCACAAAGAGGCCCGGTGAGTGGCGCGCTGCCAACAAAGCAAGTACGGCAGATAAACAGGGTGAGTAGCGCTCCCCTGCAGCGCTCCATTCTCTCCCATCCCCCAACAGTCCAACTCAGGGGCAGGAGAGTGCCCGACATAGCACCACAGGCCCACAGCGTCCTGGCCAGCACCGCACAGAGCGCCCTGAAGCCTGGGAGGACCCGGGACTACACACAGTGGTCCAGACTAAAAGGATCACCCCCAGAATCAATGCGACCCTCCAGAGGTTCTCGGTCCAGGCCATATTGTTTCTACACCCGAACAGCGCCCCTGAACTGCCAGGGGCCCAGAAATCGCTCTGCAAGTCACCTAAGGCTTCACCTCTTCAACTAAAGAAGTGACTGGGTACCGCAATTCGCGGGGGAAGGGACACTATAGTCAGCTAACAACCCATATACTCCTGCAGGGAGACGGTGTATGGTGTGAAGCGGCAACATACATCCACCCTACAGCTAAAGGTGCATACACACACTGTGGCCTTTCATTGGAGACCAGCACTACAGCGGCTCGGAAGCACCGGAGGCAAAAACGATCCCACAGAGAGGCCTGGTGTGCGGCGGGAAGCCAATATAAAAGAGAAAACAGCTAACAAAAACAGGGTAAGCACCGCTCCCCTGTGACGCTTTACTCAACTCCCCCCCCACCCCCCAGACTTACTCAGAGGGAGAATAAGACCCAACATAAGCATGCCCAGGGTCAACACGATCCACTGGATGATCCCAGGCCCGTCCGAAGGGCAACTCAGCACCTGAATAGCACCCCACGACCACTGTGTTCAGGAACTACCCAGCACATTGTCTGGGGACTGGGACAACTGCAGTGGGGCAGTGAGGGGGGGGGGGGGGAGTCACATACCCACCCCCGGCATAGGGGGCGAGTGCTCACAATGGGCTATTCACCTAGGAGCTCAACAGAACCTCGACTGCCCCCCCCCCCCCAGACCCCAAAGGGCAGAGCAAGAGAATCAGGCAGAACCCAGTAAACATCAATCATCAACGCCGCCACACCCTACCTGACACCTCGCGTAAGGAAACCATGGCAAAGAGTGGGAAATCAACCAAGCAAACAATTGTGTCACTAATGAGGAGCTCTAACCAGTAGAAACCGAAAAAGGGTGATCAAACAGGCAAGCTCTCGTCAAAAACAACTACCTCCGACACTGTGGAACTAGCCCAAAGCGCCACTAAATCAGATTTAAAAGACTTAAAAGACTCAGCCCTAACAAAGGAAATCCAAATAGGAACAGACGAAGTCATGAAGAAACTCACCACCTTAGACAAGAGGGTGGAAGAAAAAGAGAAATGCACTGCAGACATCGAAAACAACCTTTGTGACCAAGCATTCAAAGCGGAAAAGGGTCTGGACAGGATGGCAGCCCTAGAAGCTAGATATGAAGCACTAGGGGCAAAACAAGAGGACATGGAAAACCACCTCTGAGGCATCCCCACCGCAATCACAGACTCATAACTGGAGGCATTCACAGGGGATCTATTTAGATTCATACCAATTCTCCCAGGCAGCTCTCCCCTGGAAATGGACCGAGTCCATAGAACGGTCCCAAGACTATCATCTTAATCTCCTCCAGATGTCCTAGCCAGGATTCACTTTTACAAAGTGAAAGAAGATTCATGAGGGAAGCCAGATCATCCAAACAGATCCAGTTCAGGGGGGCGACCATTCTCCTATACCAAGACATAGCCAACTCTGCCCTGCAAAAAAGGAATGCACTGAGAAGTCTTGCAGAATGAAAGATCCCGTACCGTTGGGGCTTCCGAACTGCCCTGAATTTCACCTGGGAAGGATCCCAGAGACAAATCCGCTCACCAAAAGAAGCAGAGAAATTTATGGGAACAGGGTCAGAAAGCGGCCTCCCAGGACCAGGCTAAAAAGCAAGCAGCAACTACCGGGACGAGAGTCAACAGGAGATGTAGACCCCGGGGCCCCCAGAAAAGCACTAAGCAGGGCAGAGCTGGAGAAGAATCAATACTCGGCTGAAGGTCAGTTGATCCAACCCTGGTGTCCTCAACTGGACATAGATTGCAACATCCCTATGCACTGAACCTCCCAGGGTGGGGGGGCTGGGCAGGGGGGACCCACTGTAACTGGAGGCGCAACGCCGAGACTCCCCGATAGCAACTCTATAAAGGAGCAACACGTGAATCCTGCACTTGATTGAACCGATGGCCATCCGCACAATATGGTCCCACTGACGGCAGGTTAGGCCCTGTTGGCATCTATAGGTTTGGAGATGGGGCATAGCTGGTTACCCCGTTAGCTGAGGCCGGTCTCATCCCAAGTATTAAAAGGGGAGGGAGGAATGGAGGGTGGTTGGGGGGGGGGAGGGAGTCGGGGAGGGATCTACGATCCTATCCGCTCTAGTAGTCAGCATTAGTAAAACACTGACACGATTATGGGAAGGAAAATTGGTACCTAAAGAAAGCCAGTCACAGCAAATTCCAATTTCACTAACCATGGGGCCAGATACTGAAAGCAAGATCTGAATGCTCACGTGGAATGTCCAGGGCCTCACTTTCACAGGGAAGCGCAGATCAGTAGAAAGCAGACTTAATACTCTGGAAGGGGACATAGTACTCCTCCAGGAAACACACCTGCTATTAGCAGGCGAGCAGCGCATTAGATTTAAAAGATTTAAAAAGTCCTACTTCGCCACATCTGGGGAGAAAAAGAGGGGGGTGGCATGCTATTGAGCGACAAAGTCCCTTTAACGAAAACCATGGTAAAAAAGGATCCTGAGGGCAGATATCTTTTAGTGAAAGGGCACTTCCTGGAACAGCCGATCACCATTGCTGCGGTATATAGCCCTAATAACGCCCAAAACAAATTCCTAATAGATTTAATCCCTACCCTTCTAGCATTATCAGAAGGTTACCTCCTTATAGGGGGAGATTTCAATATGGTGCCAGACCCACTTAAGGACAAAACACTTCCCCAGTCTAAGACTGACTTCGCCCGAGTGCTATGTTTAGCCAAACTCCTCAGGGAAACTGAGACTGTAGGCACATGGAGGCTGGCGAACATGGGGTCTAACGATTACAAATTCTACTCCACGCACACAAGGGCTTTTTGAGGATTGACTTTATACTTAGCGCTCTACTCCCCTGCCTCGACAAAATAGAGATCCATACACGGATGATTTTCGCTCATACCCCAGTGTCAGCAGATCTACGCATTAAAGGCCCCGAGGCACTGGAAACTGCAGGATGCCATCCTGCTAGATGAATCGATCAAGAGGGAAGTGGGCGAAACACTATCCAACTATTTTATAGAAAACACAACAGCTGATACCACCATAGAGACTGAACAAAATCAGATCTCCAAAGCCCAGGCATTAAAACTAGAGAAGAAAGTATCAGAATTGGAGAGTGAGCTGAAAAACCGCTGCACCAGGAAAACCGAAAGAGAACTGAAAAAGCCAAAATAGCCCTAGAAATGCATTGGACTGACGATCCGCTAAATCCTTAACATACGAAGCAGTTCTACTATAGCAAGGGCAATAAAGCGAACCGTATACTGGCATACAAACTACAGAAAGTACATAAAAGAAATAACATAACACTTCTAATAGGAGAGAATGGCAAATCCACATACAATGACAGAGAAGATGGAAGTCCTTGTAGCCCACCACAATGCAATCATGTCAGGGCTGCCGACCCCGCCTGAACACCAAACCCAATACCTACGTTCCATTAGACCCTTCTCCACTAGGCCCCAACTAGAATCCCTGGAAGCACCAATTAGGGTGGAATAAATAGTGGAAGCCATCAAATCTCTGAAAAGCACAGCCCTGGGCCCTGACGGGCTTACAGCAAAGTTTTATAAGATCTACGCACACATACTGGCCCCACAACTCACAGCCCTGTTTAACTCATTCTTATCAACTGGTAGGGTAACCAAATAAATGGCATAATCTCCAACCATACTAGTTCATAAACCAGGGAAAGACCCTGAGCTAACAGCCTCTTACAGACCAATAACATTGATGAACAATGATGGGAACTTTTTCCCTAAGGTTCTGACATTTAGACTGAAGAAATTCCTCCCGGACATAATAGCCCGAGACCAGACAGAATTGCTACTGGGGCAGGGGACACACAACAACATTCGACGCACGATCAATCTCATTGAAAGTGCCGACAGAATGGGGGAGGAATTACTGGTCTCTCATTGGATGCCCATGAAGCTTTTGATCTAATGGACTGGCGGTATATCAGAAACACTCACACACCTGGGATTCGGTCAAAATTTTGTGAAATGGACAATGGCCAACTACCAAAACCCAGTGACAATTCCGGGCTAACGGGATCAGGTCTGAAAAGATACACATCACCAGAGGAACAAGACAGGGCTGCTTTCACCCCTAGTGTTTGCCCTATCCATGGAACCTTCCGCTGACAAGATCCGACAAAACCCAGGAATACGGGGCCTCACAGTGGGGGGCAGGAGTATAAAGTTGCACTATATGCAGATGAAGTTCTCTTAACTATAGCACATCCGGGCACATCTCTGGATCCCCTCTGGGAGGAGATCGACACATTCCGGAAGGCATCCGGATTTAGGGTAAACTATGACAAATCCACAGCCTTAGCAGTTAACCTCACGAAGAAACAGAGGATGGACCTTAGTCCTATGCTCCTTATACCATGGGCAGACTCTGCGATTGGATATCTGGGGGTTCAGAGCCCCAAAAACCCCACACAAAAGGTATCAAAGTAGATTTCCTGGCTTGGTAGAATAGCGGCTGTAAAAATGAACCCGATACCCCAGGCTGATTTATCAGTGTGCAGCACTCCAGTTACACATTCCAGAATAATAACTGAATTCCCTACAAAGAAACATACTCCAATGTGTCTTGGGGGAAACCTGGATAGCTAGGAACATCATGCTCCGTGGGCAGAGCTCGGGTGGACTGGGAGACCCAGACGTGTTCAGATACAAACGAGCTGCACAACCATCACATGCATTCACATGGGCCCAACCACAGAGACGCCATACTGGAAATTGATGGAGGAAGCCCGGTGTAAGCACCCCCTGGCAGACCTCCCGCATATACCGACCCCACGAACACAGGCAAACCTAGGCCCTCTCTCAACAGCGCAAAACACAGTGGCAAACTGGAAAGCAGCTGCCCGCAAATGGGGATGCTCGGGGACCCAAGGCCCACTTACACCTATATGGAATAACCCAGAATTTTCTCAGGGAAACCAGCCACAGAACTTTGCTTCATGGAGGGAGGGGGGGTCTCTGGAAAATCTCTGACTTCTTGGAGGTGGGTACCCTAATCACATTCGAAGCATGCAAAGCCAAAAATTCAAGATCACTGAAGCGGAGCGCTTTCCTTACACTCTGCTCTGACATTGGATATCACAGAGGGCAATCTGGGAAAAAGGAGCCAGAGATCTGACAGCATTAGAGCCGACTCTAACATCAGCTACTCCGCGGGGGAAAATCGCCACGCTGTACCGCCTGCTAGACAAAACAGACCCCACCACCAGAGAAAAATATATGCTCAACTGAGAAAGAGACCTGGGGCGCACAATAGAATTAGAAGAATGGGGTAAGATTTGGTCCAGACTACATAAAAGCACCCATTGTATCACAAACAGAGAGGGGGGATATAAAGTTTGTCATAGATACTACATCACACCAGAACAGCTACACAGATCCAGCCCGGACATCCCACCGGGCTGCTGGAGGGGCGGCGCCTCGGAGGGAACTTTGTTCCATTTACTGTGGACCTGCCCAAAAGCAAGGGATTACCCCGTGGGGGGTATCAACCCCATGGGATCCTGGGATAATACTGTTGCGAGCCACTGACGATGGGATATTCCCACTTAAAGGCCAAATAGCACGCCTGTGCACCCACCTCCTAACATCCGCCAAGATCACTTAGACCTGGCTATGGAAGATTCCAGAGGGCCCCCTCAATTCTAATATGGTGGTAAAAATGTTGAGAGATCGTAGTTGCGGTAAAGATAACCGCAATCCGCTCTGGGAATCTGAACGCCTTTTGAAATACCTGGGCCCCATTCACGAACTATGCAGAAAAATACCCAGAAATCACCTGAAGACCCCGCCCCTCCCCCCATTAACCCGCTGGCTGCAATGAGAACTGAGAAGGAGGAGAGGTACATGCCACGCTCAAGGCCTGACTATAAGAAAGATAACAGGCCACCCCAGAACTGTATCCCCTAAAGAGAACTTCTTCGGAGTTAACTAGTGTTGCATACTGTTACTTGTTCTACGCTTGTCTGATGTCATTGTCAACCTATTTGGAAATGCCTAGTAAAATGTAACTTGAGAAAAACTCGAATCAGGTAGTATATTAATAGAAAATCTGGTGTGGCCACAAAAGGAAATTAAAAAATACCCATCACTGGTACTTCTTAAGCTATACATTGCAAGGTTCAATTACTGAAGGAACCTCACAACAAAACAAGCATCTCAAGTAGCGTTATTGGCAAAACCAACAAAACATCAAGAAAATACAACTACCTCTGGAACAAATCAATTTGGCAACGTAAGATCTTATTTGGGACTACTTTGAAACTCCACCAGATGATGTGCAAAACCTTCAAGCAATTTGCACCATTTGCAAAGCAATTCTTTTATTTATCTCAATGTTTTTCAGTTCATTGAACCTTTCACATTAATACACATATAAAAAACAATACATAAATGATCCAATATATAATACAATCAAATTTCATAATATATTGAACATAAGAGAAACAACTCGCACACTCAACACTAACATAGTATATAAGAATGCACAATTCCATAGTGTTCGTTTCATGCTTGCCATCCTAAAATCAGTTGGATAAATAAAAATTCAATAAAGTATGCAAAAAAGCCTGCCATGAACACTAGAACCACTGGAAATACAGCTTCAGGGATGTTACTGGAACTAAGAAGGTATGAATAAAGCTGGGGAAGGGAGCTGGGTGCTTGTAAAAGAGTCATGCAGAAGAAGATGATCTGTAATGCTGAAGACTGCTGAAGTTGAGAGAAAGTGAGTCTTTGAGCAGAGGCAGGTTATACTTGTGGCAGTGAGGAAGACAGAAGAGGTAGCCCTTTTCTTGGAATATATAATCTATACTCTACCTGTAGATGAAGTGTATGGTCCTTAAATGCCTAATAATGTTAAACTATAAAAAATTATAGAAGCAGAAGTCCCTCAACTGTGGTGGTGTATAAACTGTCAGTGGATGTCACATTTACATTGGTTGAAGTAGTAGCACACTGTGGAACAAAGAAGACTGTTGCTTGGTAACATTAGTACAAGGGTGGTTGTCAAGAGGAAAGCAACAACCCAAACAGAAGCATCCTAACAAGTATACCAAATGTACTGAAGGAGTCTTAAACAATTGTAAAGTCGTAGAAGTGAACTAATTTTTGAACTGCGGCAAATCATCTTGGAACGAAGACATCCAAGATTACCATTGGTGCCATTTTCTTGGCTGAAATTGGAAGGCGATCTTTTCAACAGAAACTGAATAAGTGTTACCAGTGGATTTCTGTTTAATGAACTTGTGTTGACGTGTAACTCATAAGAACTGGTTGAAGACTTCATTTCCTTTGAGCATTTGGAGAATTGACTTTGGAAGACCCTGTGGAAGGGATTTACCCAGGACTGGTGAAGGTCAACCAAAATACTGGTTCAATATTGTTCATTCTTTTATGTTATTTAATGATTTCCTTTGAATGTTTTGTTTAGTGTGAGGACCAGTTGGGTTACGTTAGGAGTTATTCACTTAGCCTTTAGACCAGGTAATGAAGTCCCTGCTAGAGTAAGAATGGCAAGGCTTTTTTTGCCATATTTGTATTTAAAATGTCTAATCCTGAGAAAAACACACTATCCGCCTTGCATTAATGACCCCTCACAGGGGAGGAGAGGCATTCTCTCCTAGGGTATTCATCCGGGTGCACATCAACATAGTGATGGGGTGCAAGGTGGAGGTATTACGGCAAACCAGGTGGCAAGCACAGAACACACTGTAGGCAATTCAGGCGACAGCAATAGTGGGTGGAGTGTTGCATGCCCTGGTGCCTGCCTGGCCAAGATATTGGGCTATTACTCTGTTGCCCAACATCAACCATCCCGGACTACCCGAGAGGAAACATAAGGGCTCGATCAAGATTTAGTCGTGCCAAGAGGGGCTGGTAATAAGCGTGGGTCCATGGGCTGCTTCACTAGTACACCTGCCAGGGACAAGGTGGCAGATAAACCTGGTGGCACCGAGGGGCAGCCCGGTGACTAGACCGGACCCCGAACATTCATACAAGTGCGATTACGAGACTGGTCGAGGAAGTATGGGACAGCAGTCAGGAAATATCACCTCACAGCCTTTCCTTCACCTATTACACATTTATTCCACAATCCGCAGTTCACACCAGGTCTCGAACTCCACGCATTTGCAGATTGGAAGCATGAAGGTTGCATCAGATCACGGGACATGTTTCAAACAAAAGAACCCAAATCTTTTGTACTGTGCAAGTCAGAAATGAGTCTCCATGAATCTACCTGCTTCCAATATTTTCAGGTTAGGCATTGGATATTAGCTCCTCCATATAAGAAAGTAGCAGTTGGAGATCTAACTCAAATGTGTAACCACCAACTCAGGTGGCACAGCCCTCATCTCCAATTTATAGAACGTTTTGGCCGATATCACTCCCACAACTCCATTGAAATACACACAATGCGCCCCGGCTGGTGCTATAATCTGCACCTACATCGGCGCTGGCCCCCCACCCCCTGCCCCACCTTCCTGAGCAACTACTGTGGAGGCTGGTGGTGCTGTATGGGGCGTGTTGGCAGTCCAGAGGGAGAGCCTGGTACAACACTGAGCAGTGAAAAACGCTGACCCCTGCCATCTTGGGTGCTGCGTTCTGACAAAGAGCCAGAAACATTGCTTGCAGCGGTGAGAAACGCCGCCATCGACCATCTTGGGAGTTGGACTAACACCGTACTGCACACACCAAACAACTTGACTTGCTGTGTCCCTGGGAGGGACTGCAACTGTGGAAGAGGTACATGCCCCCCACTTCACCCTACCTGATACTGGCTGCTTGCCCCCTCTTGCGTGCACTGCTCCCGAAGTCTGCTACCCAGAGGCAGTCCTTGGCTTCTGTCTCTGGCCCCTGTCCCGACACCATAAGCAGCTTGGCAATCCCCCCCCCGTGAACTTAGGGTGCAGAGCGGGCTGGTACGGTTCCCCGCAGAGTCCCTGACAGATGGTGAAAGGTCAGAAATGCCAATCAAAACTAGTATTTCCGGGCATGGTGCTTTTGGCGAAGACCCACACGGGGCACAGATGGGTAAACCGGACGCCCCTGAATCAGAGAGTGCGCTGGGGGAGGGTGTGGGCTGCCATTCACAGCTTGCACAAGTTGATAGGGCGACCATCCTGAAGACAATGCAAATAAGTATTTGACTCTGAAAGGGAAACTCGACAGCCTTGTATATAAAGTTGATTGCATGCGGCAGAGAATCGACAAGGAGAGCGGTATGATAACAGTAGCTGAGCAACGTAACAGGCAGCTTGAGGACACCAGCGCAGAGGTCTGCACTACTCTTAGATCCTTTCAACATGAGATGGCTGGGGTGAACGCTACGCTAAGAATGAGGACCTCAAGGCAAGATCTCACCGTAATAACATTCGCATAGTGGATAACCCGGAGTCAGTGAAACCCCAGACCATGGAAGCATTTGTGGAAACTCTGTGCTTAAGGACACCCCCCTGTCCCAGCAATTCCTGGATGAAAGAGCACACCGAGTATTGGTCCAGATTCCTAAACCTGGCCAGACCCTGGCACATGATTCTCAGGAGGGCCAGGGAAATCGGAGATAATACCAATCCTCCATGATTTCAATATACCCAGACTTCATCCCTGCAGTACAGAAGGCTAGGATCTCCTTTGTGGCAGCGAAAAGACTACTGCGGGTCCCGCAATACGCTAGGCTACACCCCTCAAGGCTACGGGTTGTCTATGACAATGAAACACACTTTCTCTGACCCTGCTGAAGTAATGTCCTTCCTTGATACTCTCTGTAAACGCTGAGCGGCGACCTCCTTGAGCTCTCTAGTGAGCAAATCTACTAACGGTGAAGGTGCTTCTTCCATTTGCTTGTACCTGTGTCAGGAAAGAAACATAGGAATAATTGTGAATGTGCTCTGGTTGAAAGGTTAAACCCTTGTGGTGATGTAACGAACAGCCGTATCCTTTGAGGGAATTCTGTTCAAGTCGGGGGGTGGCAGGCGTTCTGGACGCAGCCGCCAGGGATGGTGTGGTGTGATTCCTGGTGTCTTCGGGACGGTTCCTGGGTGGGGGGGGTGGAGTGTGGGGGGGGCAAGAGTCATTGGGAAATTGCATGGTTGGGGTGTTCACGAGGGGTGGGAGTTGCCATCGCCCTGATTGGGAGGGGGATGAGGGTGGATGGGGAGGTGGGCGGGGGGGGGGGGGGGCTGTATTTGGGATGAAGAGTTACAAAGTTGGTCTTGACATACACGCATTCAGGCAAAGGCACGAGGCAGTCGCTAGACAGGAGTGGGGATTGATCCTCGAATATGCGTATTTAGGGTGTGTAGCTATTATGTTAATCGATGAAAATGGCACTTAATGTCTTAAGTTGAAATGTCAGAGGTCTAGGTAGCTATGCGAAACCCACACACATCATTGCATAGGCAGCTAGACACAAATCCAATACATTATTCCTGCTGGAAACACATGCCTTGGGAACAACTAATAAAAACCTGGCGGGGTCCTGGAGGGACAATCGATTTTACACGAACTACTCATCTCAATCCAGAGGGGGTCTTTATATTGAAAGGGGCTTAGATTGATAGGAGGGTCGTTATGTTGTTGTCAATGGGGCGACTTAAGGGGCAGAGGTTCTCCTGGTTAATACGTATGGCCCCAATGTAGACTTTTGAATTCTATGAAAATATTGCTAACATTATCAACTCATACCCATCTGTCCCTATTAACTGAGGGGGGCGACATGGACTGCATACTGGATCAGGTGATGGACCGCACTGCGTCAGCCCCCAGACCAATATCGAAAACTGCTTGCAGTTTGCAAACACAGATGGAAAGACTTGAGTTGTGCGATGCTTCGAGACTCACACACCCACTGGACCGACAATATACATTTTACTCTGAAGTACATGGTATGGCCTTGCACATAGATTATAAACTGGTCTCCTGTCGACTGGCTGGCAGGGTCCAGCTTATAAACATTCTTCCTGTACACTATCTGACCATTCCCCAGTTACCCTCTTACTTGGCTTGACTGGTCCGGGCAAGACGTGGCCCACAGCACATTTATGCCATACTGGGCGAACAGGGTGTGAATAAATACTCAGGCCATGAGATACTGGGGGTGTTTGCACAATTTTATTAAACCTTGTACCGAGCCACCCCGCCTAATCCTTGCTGAAGGACTTGCCCCTCTCCAGGTTATCTTCTGCGGCCAAGGAAGTTATCAATGGGCTGTTCACTACTGAAGAAGCAATGGAAGTCATCAGAGACCCCCCCCCCAGGGTTAAGGCAACAGGCCCAGATGGATTGATGTCAGAATTTTACTCTGCCTACAGAGCCATATTGGTTCCCCACTTGCTGCAAGTATGGGAGGAAGCCCTTGCTGCCTCCGTTCTACCAGAGTCACTTCGGAAAGCCATTATCACTGTCCTCCTCAAGCCGGGTAATACGGAAAATTAGTGCAGATCTTATAGACCGCTCTCATTAATGAACGTTGACACAAAAATATTCACCAAGATGATTGCAAACAGGATCCCCCGCCCCCCCTCCCTTATGCCGCATTCGATTCATGCTGACCAGGCGGGGTTTATCCCGGGGGCGATCCACAGCCTTGAACGTACACCAGTTGTTTAAATAGTAGGTGACGCCTTTCCCCAGAGGCCTACACGGTGGCAGTTAGGCTAGACGCACAGAAAGTCTTCAACATGGTATCCTGGTAGTACCTATTCATTGTACTGGAACACTAAGGGCTGGGGGCAAACCTTAAAGCATACATAAACTCCTATACACACAGCCTACGGCTAGGGTCCTGGTCAACTCCCAACTTTCTGAGCCACTCTCCCTGGGGAGAGGAACACGTCATGGCTACCCTCTCTCCCCGCTAGTGTTTGCAATGGTTATTGATTCCATGGCAGATATGATCAGGGAACGCCATAAAGGTAGGGGAATCCGACCGAGGGCCACCAGAAATGATCTCCCTATACACTGATGGCGTCATGTTGTACATCTGGGATCCACACATTAAGCTTGGTCGGATAATGAAGGATATTACGGAGTATGGGGGACACTCTGGGTTTGTTGTCAACTACCCGAAGTCTGAGGTATTCCCCTTGACGGACATAACGACTAGACCCCTGGGCGAATACCCACTGCAGTGGGCTCCCAATGGCATTAAGTACCTTGGGGTCTGGATAGCCAGAGATCCGACCTCTCTTCTCTCCCAGAATTATGCAGCCCATGAAGTGTACGTCCAAGACAGAGTGAGGAGATGGAAAAATATTCCATTGTCCCTTGCAAGTAGGCTGGCACTAGTAAAAATTCCCTTGCTACCAAAGATCCGATATCTGTTTACCAATGTGTTGATGTGGCCAGGCAAGGAATACTTTGCCATACTCCAAACGTTCTCTGTCGCAATTTCTGTGGCACACAGGCGCGGTCTGAAAAAAGTGGGAAGAACTAGCGCAACCATATTCTATGGGGGATTCACTGCACCCGATTTTGAAAATTATTGGCTTGCTGCCCAAGCACAATTTGCATCGTACTGGCAGGGGGTTTAGGGGTGAGAGGACTTCCCTCCACACGCTCGCCTTGAACACCTGGCAGCTGACAAATCAGATCTGAGAACCCTCCTTCTTAACACTACATATTCCGATAACTGCCCATTTGACCCGGTCCAAATTACTATAGGGGCCTGTAGGAGAATATTTTGCCTGATCGGCGCGACACACCCCTATTGCAAGTCGCTCCCGTTGTGGCGATTCCCCCGTTTGGAACCCACTTGGGATGGTACAATCGCACCTCCTGGAAAAAACGTAGCTACATGAGCCTAGAGGACATGTTCCCTGGGGGCGCCTTCTTAACATGCAGACATGGAAACAAGCGCATACAGGAACCACAACTGAGATTCTACAATTCGATAGAATCCGGGCGGTGATATCCAGGTATGGGAATGTTCCCCCAATGAACCCCTTGAGGACAAGCTTTTGACATATATTTATTTAGGTCCATAGGATGTCGCAGAATAATAGCCATACTATATGGGATGATCTCAGACAAGGCAGGAAGGCGAACACCCTCTGCTAAAATATAAAATCGGAGAGGGAGATATTCAAACTGTCATCTCTGATGGACAATGGAACAGAATGTGCTCTCTAACCGGGACAGTGTCGCTGAACGCCAGGTTTAAGCTCATACAATATAAAATATTGTACAGACTACACTATTTCTCACGTAGGCTTAAGCTTATATAACCGGACAGTGATGGTAAATGCCCTGGATGCTACATAGAGGCGGGCCACCTGCCTATGTTCTAGGCCTGCCATAGATTACAAGTGTTTTGGAAATGTGTTGGACGCTCTCTTGCAGATGGTGAATTTAGCATTGCGGTGCTCACTTATGGGTGCCTTGTTTGGCCTCTGGGACCAGGTCTCGGAGAGGAGAACCAGATCCATCTTAAACGTGGGCTGCATAGTTGCCAAATGATGCATACTTAATAAATGGACAGCTGCTGTGGCACCGACAAGGAAGGAGTGGTTATCGGACCTAATGTGGGTGGAAAATTGTGAAGATGTATATGTTACTATGCTGCCAAATACCTCCTAGTCGAAGGATATATGGTGCAGTTTTCGAGTATACCTGGCCAGCCTCCTGGCTGCTGCCAAAACCCTCCGAGGACGTCCTACAGGAGTGAAGCTGCGTGGAATGTCACTGGGTCATTGAGCAAAGACTTAGTGATGATATGTACAATAACATATCAATTGTGGCTTTCTACTGAGTTTTTTGTTATCTGGAACCGTCTGCCTCACTGCATGAATGTAAGGTCGGTTAGCTTTCCGTCTATATTTGCCTTATGTGAAACTGATTCATGCCTGCCAAGAATAAATAAAGGTTTTTTTTAAAAAAACACAACGCTGGCATCCGTCCCTAGGGGAGTCGCTATTGGAAGCCGAGTGGAAGACATTGTCGAAAGAGATACCCAAATACACCAGGTCTATCCAAGTTAGGGAATTTTGGTACAGGTATTAACTCAATGGCACTACACACCAGCCCGCATACATAGAATGAATCCTTCAATTTCAAATAGGTGTTGGCAGGAGTGTGGGGCGATTGGGTACATATCTGGTGGGGTTGCAAATGTTTGGTCTGCAAAGACCTAGGACTATTATATCATGTATATTGTTTTTTATTGAAGAAGATATGAGACATAGCACTACACAAAAATGTAAAGCATTGCTCATCTTGCAGTTAGCGGCTCTTAGTGATTGCTGAAAACTGGAATAAAAAAAAATGTACAAAAAAAACTCACCACATAGCAACTAATGATTAAGATCTGGAACTTCGTGGCACTCTAATGGATTAAATACTATATACAGGGGAGAACAAACTAAATTTACCAACGACTGGGACATGGTGCTGATCTTTCGTCAAAGTGACTATAATATCGCTTACTGCCATCAAAAACTTTGAATTTTGGGTATCGCTTAATTTAGTAATCATTGTTATTTGTACCATGCACTGCAAGGAAATGAGGGTGCTTAAAATGGCAATAACATTTTTTTTTAAAAAGTCACGAGGAATTTTTGGGGGGCAGGGCCACTTCAAATACCTTTTGGTTTTGTCTTTCTGGGCTCAGTATCGAGCGAGGCATTTGGGTGTTAAATCAGGAGTCTGTGCACTTTTGGCACCAGGCGAGGGTTGAATCATGGATCAGTGTTAATAGGATCCAATGACA
Source organism: Ambystoma mexicanum (assembly GCF_040938575.1). Taxonomy (NCBI): domain Eukaryota; kingdom Metazoa; phylum Chordata; class Amphibia; order Caudata; family Ambystomatidae; genus Ambystoma; species Ambystoma mexicanum. The sequence continues at coordinate 955,680,210 of NC_090921.1, read as the reverse complement.
TGCTGCTGTTCAGCAGCAGCTTGTAGGATGAAGATACTGAAAAATGGCAGGCAGTGTCAATCTGTTGCTGGAAGAATCGGCAGCATCGGGTGGGGATAAGCAGAGACTAGCATACGCCAGAGAACTGGCTCATACCATTGAGGTACTGCAGCGCCAAAGCCTTGGAGCTCAAAGAAGCTGGTAATCGAGCAGGCGGTGTGGAGTTGGGGACGCTAAAAGACTTGGCGGGTCTCTGATGCAGAGACTGCAGATCTTTGGCATTGATGAAGGGAATACTGGCTGTTCCCTTGCAAAAGCTTGGATGACATCTAAGGTGCCCAAAAAGATGCTGGAGAGGCAGGTTGCTTCCTTGGTTCTGTGGGTGGTGGGTGACCCAATCCAGGGTCTCAGAGGCAAGTCATGTCTCCTGTCCCTTCACACCATGAAGGTTGCATGGCACACTTGCAGGGGGTTCTGCTACCATTAGTGGGTTGAGTCCTGGGTAGCAATGTCTCAGTTGCAGTAGTAAGCCTGGTCTAGTCAGCCGGTCATTCCGAATTGGTCCTTTTAGGGAGATTAGCTTTCCTCTTCATTGGACCTTCTGGTCTTCACCTCTCTGGCAGACTTTGTTGGAGTAGACTGTATACCCAATCAGGTTCCAGTAAATCCTCTTTCAAGAAGGGTCTCCCTCCACCCCCTCCACCCCAGTTACATGGGCAAACGCCCACATTAGATTGGTTACCTTCTAGCCTTCTGCAAGAGGCCAGCCCAAGTTGCTATAATAAGTGTCCACTGCCTGAATGAAATTGGGGCGGGAACACGCGGTTTGGGAGCCCTAGCACAATCCATGATGGCGAGATCCCTTTGTGATCTAAAGCTCTCCCTTGACTACTTTTAACTCTGGCCCCTTCTGTCAGACTATGTCAAAAGAACTTCAGTAATCAACATCCTGGGATAGGTGGACATAGTAATGACAAAGTTGTCTTTGAAGTCCTGGTTCTCACCCAATCCCCACAGGACGAGGTCCTTTGCTCAAGACAAGGTGACTAGCCTTCCCAAGAGGGTTTCCTGGGTCCACATGGTTGCTTTAAGGGGCCACAGCCCAGTCAAACTGAATATACACCTGGCTTTGCCATGAAGGAGTCATTATACCAGATATTAAATAACAAATTGCTTGAGGCAGCATAATTGTGCAATCTTCGTAGCCACTGTGTAGAAACCAGACATTGCTTGTATACATGTATTACTCTACTGCCACCATGCAGGCTTGGGCACACAATGATCATATTTGGAATCGTAGGTGCTTAGAGTTAACAAGCCATCACCACCTGTTGGAACTTTGGGTCCCAGCCACTGTGTTTAGGAATGTACATGTGACCTTTGAACCTATCTTGTTGCAACTGCAGGGCAGCTATCGCAGAAATAACACTATACTGCCACAACCGGGTAAACTAGACTTTTTAGCATGGACCATTTATGAAAGCGAGCCTGGTTAGCAGGGGCTCCCTTTCAGAGGCAGAATTACCTGCATCATTTCAACATTAAGAATCAAAAAGCGCAGGATTTTCGGCCAGGACCAGGTGGCACTCTGTCACCGATGCGCTCCAGGATTTTGTGATAATTGGGGAGAAGAGGCATCTGATAGTTGATAAGGTTGTAAGGGGAAGCTGAGGGTTTCAAGGAGGAATACAATGGGGACTATTTTGAAGTAGGCTGGGAATATGTCAGTTGAGAGGCAAAAGGTTGAAAATGGAAGAGCAAGCAAAATAAGGGTTTTGAAAGCTCGTGGAGTGAACAGATCCACTGTATCAAAGGATGTGTTGGCTATCCCAACACGAGCAAACTTAAGAGAAGTTTGGGAGGACAGCATGGCTTAAATGATAGAAGGGAGCATGTGGGTGTTAGCATAGTGGTGGGGGGGGGGGCGCTAGGTTAGTTAAGTAGGAGGATTTAGCAGCAGGATTTAGCAGCATCCTAAGCTGAAGGGATGGCATTCCTGTAGCAGGCCAGCATTGAGAGGGGTGCAGTATTTGTGAAGGTGCATATCGGTTTAGGGACAGAGTCTTGGGAGTGAGCCTGGACTGGGGCAGGTGGAGTAAAAGGTGCAAGCGAGCTAGTAGTGCTCGATATGGGGAGTGAAGATCAAAGAAGTAATTGAAGGCATGTTTGATGGAGGAGTCCTGGGTTGATGCAGGGTTTACGAGAAAATATCGGACCTCAGACAGGCACGAGCCAGACAAATGTAATATTGCATTCAGATGTGGAAGGGATGTAGAAGGGACAATGGGGGGAAAAACAGATGTTGCAACAAAGGAAAGTGTAGACCAGAAAAGGTCCAGTTTAGAGGATTTAAGATAGATCAAGTCAAGGGAGTTTCCTTGAACATAGGCTGGTAGACTGAAAGGACATCAGAGAATAAGAATCAAAATAAATCAGTGGGTGCAGAAGGCTCAGCAGTTTGAAGTCTTCCGTAAAACTGATAAAGGCCTCAGTAAGTAGAGAATCAAGTAAGGGGCGGGGAGGTGTCCATGTAAGAGAAGAAGCTGGAGGAGAGGGGGGCGTTCAGGGCATCCCTAGATAACAAGGATAGTAAGGGGATGAGAGCAAGCAGTTGGGTAGTTGTTTACTCGAGAGATGGGATGAAGTCAGACAGCGGAAAATGGGCCCCCGAGGATTTGCCTGGCTGACCATATTCCAACCCCTCCACCTCGATTAGACAGCCAAAGAAAGGGGAAAAAATTAGGGTCAATGTAAAGCAAGTGTGGCTGTGTCATGGGGAAATCCAGGTACAGCAATTGCCCAGAATCCCCAGCTTTCAATTATGGTATTGAAATGGATACTAAGAAAAGAGGTTTCATTTCTGAGACGGATTATTCCAGACCACAATAGCAAGAGTGGTGCTGGTGGGAGGGAGGCAGGGAGGGTAGTAGGACTTGGGAGCAGATAAGAAGATAGTCACTCATGCTCCACCCTTGTCTAGCAGAGTGCCTTTTCTGGATGTGTGGAAGAGAGATAGAATAGAAGGGGTAATGTAAGAAAAGAGGAGTTTGGGGAGGGATTCAGAGTAGGAGGCCAGCTGGTGGGCAGGGTGGGGGTGGGTACATGGAATTCACTGTATAAAGGGTTCAGTACGTGTTGAGAGCAAGATGATGAGGGTGTATAAGAAATGTTGATAGCAGAATAGCAGGCCTCGGTCACTGACAAATCAATGGGGGCGGGGGAGGACACCAACAGACAAATGCAAATGGCCCAGGATAGCTAAAGTTTTTATACTGAGTAGAGGGTGCTGAGAGGCACCAAGACTATGTACATTCAAAAGAACAATAAAATAAAAGCCTACCAGAGACAAATACTTAAATGTGATAGCCAGGCAAGACAAAACATGTCTCAAGAGCTCTAGGTTTGGAAGAAGACGTATAGCGACAGGAAAAGGTTACCACAGGATTGAGGGTACAGCCACAGAAAAAGCATGCACGCATGTTCAGGACACTTCTACATGTAGACCTAGACCCACTGGAAATACAAAGTTAAGCAAACAGATAAACAGGCTGCCATGGAATAGATATCAGGACATGGATAAGGTGCCCAATTTTCTCAAATGCCAGAAATGATGCAGGCAGTAGTGAGAAGAAAGGACTATTGCTCTTCAGGTGTACAGGAGTGAGAAGCGGCTAAACTGCCTACTCAGCACAAAACTACTATTAAACCATGAAGGTAAAACAGACACAGCCTAACGTGTATACCTACTTCGCCTTTTGTGGCAACATGGACCAAGGTCAGGCTATACTCGCAGTAAGGTTATCAGCTGATAACAGAAGTAACCCAAACAGCAATAGCACACGGACTCCGAAATAAAAGAATGACACGGACTCCGAAATAAAAGAATGTCCAGTCAAACATGTAAAATAATATACATGCTTCAATTAAAAATGCAAATACTGAGGAGACCACCTGGGGATGCAAATAACATGGCGCCTAATGGGTCGTCTCCCTTTCCATTCTCCATGTCCAGCCTTAGAAATAGACTCTAGAGCTGGCAAGCCATGCTTGTGTGATCAATACGAATGTAGGCAGCATAATGAAATTAAATGAAGTCACCGCCAACAGCTGTGCTTGCAGGAGAACCATCTCAGAGTAAAGGAAGCCAGAGCGGCTGGGTAGCCCCAGCGCAGGAGGCCGGCAGACGTACTTTGCGTCCAGTGCAGCAGCAAGGCCTCGGAAGTCTGGTGGTGCGAGCGGGAGGAGAGAGGGTGTACCCCTAAGAAAGGCAACACCGGGGCTGTGGTGCACAAGCTCTGTCCGAAGCTGACCCGGAGTCCAGTGGACATCAATGGTGAAAGGCACGGTAGCCGAAGAGGCACAGGAAGAGCAGCGCCGACAGCAAAACATCCAGATGGGTAAGCCGTGCTGCCATCAAAGAGTGGCAAAGCAAACTAATGCACCATCTGCATAAGGGGTTATGCATGAAGCGGCCTCTAAAACAGATATACATCTACTCCTGAAGGAAATCAATCAATGAAGGGCGGTGTACAGCGTTCAATGGCGGAATTGACAAGGAGTCGATAAGGTCGAGGACAAATTGGAGGCAATTGAAAAACAACCAAACGTCTGCAGATCGTGTTGAGATGAGATTGGATGCAAGGCTCCAGGACCCCGACTATTAGGGAGGCAGACCTAACCCTAAAAGTTGAAAATTTGGAAAACAGCGAGAGAAGATGCAACATAAGTATCATGAGCTTACAGGAAAAGCAGGGGGTGTCCACAGCAATGCTAGAAAAGATGGTGAAGAGTTCGACAGTGAACATACTTGGAAACACTGCCGAAGAAGAGATTTTGTTTGATAGGATACATAGGTGTGGGGTCCAACGGCCTGTAATAGCCAAGTGCCATCACTATAAGCAGAAGATGGTCATAGTCTCCAAAGTGAGGGAACGAGTCGTTGCTGATGAGGGATCAAAGGTCCACATTGATCAAGATCTGTTCGCATTAACACTCACAAAGCGCAAGGAATGCCAGGCCCTGACACAGTGGCTGAAGGAGCACAATATACAATAAAAGGTGGGGATATCCATTCTCACTTAGCTTTGAGTATCAAGTGGACTATTGTATAACATCAGCGGGCACAGCGGACAGAATGTTAATAAGCCTGTCAGGCAGCAGTCACGAGAGAGAATCTATGCAACCACAGGAGGATGCAACTGGCAAGAAACAGGCATACAATAATCAGGCAGGGAGGTGCGGGGGTGGAGGAGCTTTCATTAGGGGTGGTGGCAGAAATTAAATACCCCCGAAAAGGTAAAAACAGTCTACTTGCTGAAAGAACTGACAAGTCTTGTTTGAGGTCACAGAAGGCTGGCCTGCGACTAGTAGGATGTTGGGAACATGTAATGGAAAAGAAAACTCAATATCAGACTGCTCTCAGGAATAGTCTGGAGGTTTAATGTTTTGTTCATGTTGTCGGTGCAGTGATAGTTTGGTGGGAAGAAAGGCTCCTGATCGGTCGCCCTAGGTGAAAAGGGTGTCTCTGGGAATGGAGGCACTCGACTAGATGTACATAAGTGGGTTCTTGGGGGGCGTCAGGGGCGTCAAGGGTTATTTAGGCAGACCAAGGTACTATTAAATAACCTGGAACGTGTGTTTAATTTTGGCAGGTTGAGCGAGAACCGGTTAATCTTTTACAGGAATACAGGGGTTGGAATAAGGGTGACTTGGGGGTCACATGCAGATGTAGAACATTATGAAGCCGAGTGATGGTGGATGCACGCTTTCTGCAGATAGGGTCCCTTAATGTCAATGGTCCGAATTCCCCACAAGAGATCCATGGTGGTGAAAGAATTCACGCAGTCAACGTTAGATAGTATATTTCTCCAGAAGACCAAATTTAGGAGAGGGGAGCAGGGGGAATAGCCTCTTAAAGTGAACGGCCTCGATGCAGCCATATGGGCTTCAGGCAAAATCAGGAAGTTGAAGTGCGAATGTTATTCTGGAAATCACTGGGCTTTGTAGTAGGGCAGATAAAAAGGGGCATGGGTAGTAGACTACTAGCTGTGAATAGAAGGATATGGCATGTGGAAATGACCTGTGTTCAATATATGCCCCAGACACACACCAGGCAAAGTTCTGAGATGAAGTCCTTAACTACCTAAAAGGGTGGAAGACAGGAGTGTTAGTTTGCGGGGGAGATGTCAACATGCTGGCAGATGCCAGGATGGTCTGGTACACTCAGAGAAGTTGCCACTGAACCAGCATATGGTACCAAGGGAAATAATGCAGAGGTATCGCCTGGTTGATTTGTGGAGGGTCATTCATCCCAACCCAAAGGGCATACACTTTTTTACTACCCTCAGCATAAGACGTGCACACGACTGGATTATGTACTCATCAACACAGAAAAAGAATATAAAATAAAGGGAGCCGAAATACAAGTAGTAGCATGGTTAGAACATGTGTTGAAACAAAGTGGAGCTGGGGCACAGGCTAGTGCCAGACAGGAGGTGGTTATGTAACGATTGTTCAGGGATTTCATTTTTAGGGATACTGTAAAGACGGAAATACCTCAAGATTAATGACACGAGATATCCTGACCCAGGCGGTATGGTAAGCGGCAAAGGCTACCCTCAGGGTGCTCCTGTTCTCAGAAGGGACAGTAAGGAAGAGGATTAGGACTTTGAAAAAGAGACTGAATACCATAATAAAATTCTAGACAAGGAACAGGAATTGAGAGAAGCCAGTCACCCATCAGAAGCAGAGTTACAAGCAGTGATTGAGTTGAGGCACAAGCTCAAAGAAATATGGAATGAAAAGGCTATGACCCAACTCAATTCTTGAAACAGAGATTCTATGAAAAGGGCGATAAGGCTCTCACACCGCTAGCTGCCAGTCTTAGGGGTCAAAGGGCAGTACATATGATCAGAGATGAGTCGGATCAGTGATCACGCACCAGAGGGGAAATAGCTCAGCAATTGGTAGGTTTTATGCCTAACTCTATAGCAAAGAGGCTACACACGGCGAGTAAGAGCTCCAGCAATATTTGGAAAATGTATCACTGGCATTGTTATCACAAGAAGAAATTGGAGAGATAGATGCACCAGTTGAGGTCGAGGAGGTCCTCAAGGCGATTGGGAGGTTGAAAGTGGGTTCATCACCGGGCACTGATGGATTAACCACAGCTTTTTATAAACTGTATAGTGGTGAACTGGCCCAGTTTCTTAGCATAATGGAGGGTGAGGGCACCCTGGAATCCTTTACACAGGCCAGAATAGTGATTATCCAGAAAGAAGGGAAAGACAGGCTGGAGTGTAGCTCATATCAGCCGATCTCTTTACTGAATGATGATAAATTCTACACTATTGTTTTGGCCTAGAGGTTAAGGGGGAGGTCTCCTACCAAAGTTGATTCACACTGATAACGTGGGTGTCAGAGGGCGGCAGGGGGCAGATAATGTACGCGAAACATTAGACCTCATAGGAATAACACATTGTGATCCCTTTTGGTGTCATTAGATGCAGAGAAGGCCTTCGCTCGAGCAGAGTGGTCCTATCTGGGGGCTGTGCTACAAAGTGCACGATTGAAGTCTAGATGGTATACGCGAGTGTTGGCATTGTGCAAAAACTAAGCAGGAAAGGTTCTCGGGGACCCCACTGTAATTTGAGCTCACCCTGGAGCCATTGGTAAGGATGACCCACAGCAAGGATAGGATCCAGAGGATAGCGAGGTCTAGGAAGGAGTAAAAGCGGTCCCTTTTTGTGGAGGACATTCTAGCATACATCTCAAGCCCCAGAACATCCTTACTGTAGAAGTAATTGAGAACTATGGGAAATTGTCAGGCTTTAAAATTTACCACAGTTAGTCAATAGCCCTCCCGTTGAAGAGGGTTCCCATTCCTCCCGATCTGGACTGAGGGTGTGTAATGCTAGTGTGTAAAATGCGAGCCAGAAAAACATTGCATCGATGCACAGCCATTTTGAACACTCGCAGTAATAAGGTCTGCGCTCACAGAATGAACAAGTAGCAGGGAAAACAGAGCAAGGTCACAGATATTTTTCAAGCAGACTGACTACAGAGAATAGTTATTGTATTGTCCAGTGAAGGACGAATACAGGAGGGGAATTGGAGTGCGCTGCAGCTGCATGATAAGGGGTCTGGGAATGCATGCAAGTAGAGAAGCGCTGGATTTTTCCACCTTCAACTGGATTTTTCCACCCTTTGTCTCTTCAACTTGTTATCTGCCTTTCGGCCGAGGGCAGGACGCAATTTGGAAGGGGGTGGGGCTGCCCCATAAAGGAGAGGGCATCATGGAAAGGTGGTTGTTGGATGTTGAACGTCTCGCTGATAGGGAGGACGCTCCGCTTCAGACCCCGTTGATCATAGCTATCTCTTTGGCTACCTGCTGAGGGACTAAGCAGTGTTGTTTGGTGGCCAAGATGAAGTTTCTCTGCTGTATGGATAACAGTGATGACATTTATATTCTAATTTATCTCTATATATATGTATTTGTATGCATTAGTGTTCTATTTGTGTATTAGTAGTTATTTGGGAGTAATAAACGGCCTATAATGAGCCATTTTTTAAAAATAACCTTACATGATGTGTGTCTCTTCTTCTAGTCGGAGTCCAATTATTGGTTATTGGGTGAAGGAGCTTGGGAGACGTAAGTGTTTGCGTTTCTCCGTTATAGCCAAATAGACAATACATAATTGGCGCTGTAAGCAGGGTCTTTGTGCTGAAATGGATGCCAAAAGAATCTTGTTAATTAAGGTTTATGATATTGGTCTCAGAACGGTAGAGAAAAAGAAAAAGTGTGGCGAATTGTTTTTTTTCCTGGTTTGGGAAAAACATGCGCGTTTTAACATGTGGGACGTGAAACATTCATTCTGTTGTTATGGCCTCTTTGTTTAGAAAAAAAAAAAAAAAAAAAGAAAAAAACAGTAGCTCAGCTGGCGGAGATTGCCCCGATATAATGATCCCAGTAAGGTCAAAAAATAAATCACACAGACTTGGGCATGTGGTGAGGGATTAAGTCAAACATGGGATAGTAGCAAAGGAGAAGCAAGTCCAAAAGAACTAATTAAATGTTTACAATTAATCCCCATGGAGAAGGGGAAGAAGCGTTCAGCTCTCGGGAGAAGGGGATGGATTTTATTGCATGCTTTCAGAAAAAAAAACAACTAAATGTAGAATTACACTTTTTTTTAAAAACTGTTTTATTCATTTTATTGCAAACAAACACACAACCAAACTTGCAGAACATATTACAGCGTTTCAAATTTTGTACAACTCAAGCAATGTCTACTGCGTCTCCCAATCCCTCCCCCCTTTCGAGCCTACTCTACTTCGCAATCTGCTTTTCCCTCTTGCAAAGGGGTTCCCTCTTCTGTATATTATGCTGGGTCCTGATCGCTCGACCAGTCCTGTGTCGGCCCAAATAGTGTGGCTATTTAATGTTTCCAGGCCCCCAGAGTTTCTGCTTCTTCGTCCCCTCCAGTATTACTAGCTTCCTGCCATACTGCAGTCTCGGCTTCTGCCCATTTCTGAAGGTCTTTCCACCATATTTGTGTAGCGAGTATATTTGGTAGATCCTTTAATTTAGTTACATGCTTAAGTTTACGTGGTCTGGGGAACCCTCCTACCAGACATGCCCACGCTAGTTAAACAGTTATCGCATTCCGTTTTTCTTTTAATCTGTGGGCCACCCCCCCCCCAAAATTTCCCAATTTCTGGGCATGCCCAGAACATATGCGTCATCCCTGCATTTTCTTTGCCGCATTTGGGGCATGTTTGTCTTCTGCGTTTTTAAATGTTGCTATAATCTGGGGTGTCATATAAGCCCTATGGGTTATATACAGTTGTATCGGCTGTAGTCTCGCATTCCTTGACACTTTCTTGTGGTACCCTTGAGCCTGCTCCCATATCCCATCACTAATTGGGGCACCCACTTCTTCCTCCTAGTCCTGTCATGTAGAATTACAAGGTTGAGTTCAAAAGTTAGAAAAATAATTGGCTGCTGAAAAACAAATTGCTTTGATGCAACAGCTTCAATTAAAGTTATATCAGGATAAAGCATATACATATCAAGCTGTGGCTGAACGTGCTGTGGTTAGAGTCGCACGATATAAATACCGGAAAAGAAGAGGCAGGGATAATTCATGTAAAGTAACAACGGTAATTGCTGCCGCGGATGTTAATTGGGATCCTGATAAATGGGATCCTGATAAATGGGATGGTGATGTTTTTGATAGTACTACTACAAGTAGTGATTCTGATACATCAGATCCTACACCAAAAGTGAAACCTATATGTACAGAGGTGACTGTTAATCCCATAAATTGCAGGAAAACGGGTCGCCATCCATTCTATCCAGGGGCCAGTGTTATAAATATGACCGCCCTTGAAGATGATTCACAACAAGAAATTGGTGAAATTATCAGTGAATTGAAGCAGATGTCAGGAGAATCTTTATTGGCTTGGATGGTCAGAATGTTCGATGGAGGTGCTGCGGACTTCTAGTCAATACAGATTCTGCTAGGTTTTTGCCTTTATTTAATGACGTTCAAATTCAGGAGACCCTGCGCGCAGGTCCTCCTCGTGATCATGTTGGTGATGGACAATTATCTCTTTTACAATTGGCTGCACAGGGATGTAATCACAAATATCCAATCATGTCGGACTGGCCGACTAATGATAAAAACTAGTATACCTTGAAGGAAGCTATTCAAAGGATAAGGGAACATGCTATGAAGGAGGCTATTCATCTTGATACTCCCGAACATATGGGAATGATACATTTGTCTGTCTCAGCTAGAAATTCACTTATACGCACAGACCCTCTCGCATATAAAAATGTTATCATGACAATGTTAGTGGGAATGGCTGGAAAAGACACTGATGAAGTGGTTGATGCAATTAGACAATTATTGGATTTAGGTGAATGGGACAAACCCCAAGAACGCATTCGTGAGAGGGAGAGTCGATCAGAAAAACATACTCCTGGCAAAAGGTTTGATAGCAGAGATTCACGCGTATCCAGAAAAGATATGGTTTTGGCTTTACTGAAAGATGGTGTCACTAGAGAAGAAATAGATGTTATTCCAACAAGTGTCATGTATTTATTATATAAAAAGGTGAGGTATGGATGGAAAGGAACGCTATTAACAGGTAAAGCAACAGGACCTGCATAAGCCAAAAGATGATTTGGATACTTTGGATCGTCACAAGAGGGGGGTGAAGATGAGCTCTCTCAGACCTCAATACCCTCCAAACCAATTTATGCCGATTTGAGAAAAATGGTGAGTGCATTAGTAGAGAGAGAATCAAATAGGATATTGGTCAAGCTTCAGGGTCAGCGGCCCATGCTAAAATAGACAGATTACCTCATGTTAATGTTAAATTATTTTGGCATACTGGCAATATACAAGAGGTTTGTGCTTTAATTGATACTGGAGGGGAAGCCTCTTTGATTCATGGAAACCCTTCCAAATTTAAGGGTAAACATTTTATGATTACTGGATTAGGTGGTAAAGAAACCTCATCTGCACAAACTAAAATTGACATGAAAATAAGAATTGAAAAGAGGCACTTATCAAGTACTAATTGTTCCATTGACACAATACATTATTGGTTTTGATATTTTGGAGGGTCTGACCCTAGGTCTAGAAGGCAAAAAATATCAATTTGGCATAGATGCTCTTACTTGTTTTCCAGTTGTAGTGGGTCAATTGAACATACCCTCTTTGCAGGTTCCGATCGCAACTAAACGAGTGTCCATGAAACAGTATAGTGTTCCTGGTGGGCAAAAGGAGATTTCAAACATTTTCAAAGACTATGTTGATGCGGGCGTATTAAGTACCGTGACTACTGCCTGGAACAATCCGATCTGGCTTGTCAAAGAACCTGATGGTAGCTACAGGATGACAATTGATTACCGCAAATTAAACAAATATACTCCTCCATTGGTGCCTGCGGTACCTAATGCTTTCACGTTAATTGAAAATATACAAAAATATGAGGGCACATGGTATGCGGTGTTGGATTTGGCCAACGCCTTTTTCACTATACTGATTGCAGCTGAATGCCAAGAACAGTTTGCATTTTCTTGGAATGAGAGACAATACACTTTTAATTGTTTGTCTATGGGCTATATGCATAATCCGTCACCGGCTTGTGGAAGAACATTTGGATAAAATCTCAAGTAAATCTGATATGCAAATTGTGCACTATATTGATGACATAATAATTCAAGGCAAAGATGAGCAAAGTGTGCGCATGCATTTAAACCTGATCATGGAAGGTTTGCGCAAAGAAGGGTGGGAGATAAATGATGCTAAAACGCAAGGTCCGGCAGAGACAGTTATTTTTTTAGGAATACAATGGCATGATGGACACCGTGAAATGGTGCCTAAAGCAAAACAGAAAATTCTTGAATTTCCCACGGCAAAAACTAAAAAACAAGCACAGCAATATATTGGTTTATTTGGATTTTGGAGACAGCATATTGCACATTTGGGACACATTTTGGCACCGCTTTATAAAATTACACATGGAAAATGTGAATTTTTATGGGGTGAAAAGCAAGACACAGCATTTTAATTGGCAAAGAGAGTACCATTCTAAAAGTGCTTTATTTATGGTCATTGAGGGAAGGTGAAGTTGAGCTGAAGGTTTCAACTCAAGAGTCTGACGTGGATTGGAGTCTATGGCAAAGGCAGGACAGAAAATGGGTACCTCTGGGGTTTTGGAGCAGGAAATTACCTGATGCAGGCAATAGATATAGCCCTTTTGAGAAACAGTTATTAGCCTGTTATTGGGCTTTAATTCACACTGAAGATGACTGTCGGTCATGATGTAATTATACGACCAGAAATTCCTATTATGCAGTGGGTGATAGTTCTCCTGAAAACACACATAATTGGGCATGCTCAGGAAGCTAGTGTGATTAAATGGAAATGGTATATACATGACCGTGCCAAACCTGGTAAGAAGGGTCTGGAAAAACTACATGAACAAGTGGCAGGAGTGCCGCTAATTGATCGTCAACCAGAGGATGATACATGTGTGCAGAAATCTCCAGTTACTTGGGGGATCCTATATGGAGAATTACCTAATGAACAAACTAAACATGGCTGGTTTACTGATGGCGTAGCTAAATATGGAGGGATCGAGCGGTATTGGAAAGCGGTTGCATACAATCCCAAGACAAAAAAGGTGCTTACTACATCCGGAAAAGGAAAGAGCAGCCAATTTGCAGAGTTATATGCTGTGTATCAGGCATTAAAATAGGAATCGCCTGGCACCTGTCACATTTACACTGATTCGTGGTCCGTTGCTAATGGTCTGGCTTCCGACTTGGAAAAAGAATGGATGGAAAATTCACAGAAAGGAATCGTGGGGCAGAGAAATATGGCAAGATATTGCTGACATGTTAGTGCATACTACTGTTCCTGCATTTTATGCAGATGCACATTGTGCAACAGATTCATTGGAACGATGGTTCAATTCTGTTGCAGATGGACATGCAAGAGTTCAAATTCTGGACTCAAAAGCTGAGGAAGAAGACTTGGATGGAATTGCTAAGTGGGCCCACCAGAAAAGTGGACATCTTGGAGGGAAGGCTGCTATCAGGTGGGCGCAAGACAGGGGAATCAATATCCCTTTAGAAATGGTGAAAACTGATTTTACAATGCCCTGTATGCCAACATCAGAAGCATCGGTCTATTCCTCACATAATTCATGGCACATTAAACCGTGGGAGGTTACCAGGTCAAATTTGGCAAATTGATTATATTGGCCCTATGCCTATAATTTAAGGCCGTCAATATGCATGTACAATTATGGACTCATACTCAGGATATTTAATGGTCTTGCCATGCATGAGAGCTACTCAATTGAATACGATTAAATTACGATCAGGTGGCAGTATATATTGATATCCCATTACAAATTCAAAGTGATAATGGTTCCCATTTTAAAAGGTAAAATGGTCATAGATTATCGTATTGAAAAAGGGATTGAATGTATGTTTCACGTCCCATTTCACCCGGAAGCATCTGGTCTGATTGAACGCATGACGGGTTATTGAAACAACTGCATAAAATTGGTGATGGTACTTTGCGCAGCTGGCGTGAACACTTATCTGAAGCTGTGCACATTTTAAACAACCGTCCTAATGCGAACGGTGAAACCCCATTGATGTGTATGTTAACACCAGCTTTGCAAATTAATCCAAACTGTGCACATGAAACTTTGCTTTATTGGGAAACATCTCCAGGCGCTTTGGCTCCTTAACGCGCCAATCCGGAGTCTGCATGGGTGGATCTACGTGCTAGAGAAGAGATTTGCCTACAGCCTTAGGGTATTGCTGTAATCGAAACTGGTATTGGTGTACATATTCCCGCTGCACACATGGGTTCGATTGCTCCAAGATCGTGATTGGCCCTAAAAGGTATCCAAGTATTGGCCGGAATAATTGACGCAGATTATCAAGGGGACATTAAAGTGATTCTTTGGAATAGTGGCGAAAACATGCTACCCATTCATAATGGAGACCAAATTGCACAATTGATTGTGGTACCTGTTAAAATATCCATGATTACTAAAGGTGAACCTCTCACGACATTGACTATTCATTGGAATAAAGGGTTTAGTTCGTCTGACACAATGGTTCCTGGTGCGAAGTTATGGGTTGAGAAACCTACTGGTCCACCTGTGCCTGCTGATGTAATAGCATCAGGAAATGATCAACTGGTTTTAGTTATGGAACCTGGAAAAAAGAAATGGATGCACATCCCTGCTGATAAATGTTATTTACGTGAGTGATGTACTTCACTGATATCTTCCTTGTTTTAAACTGCCTTTTAGATCCTCAGTGTATGGAGTGCCTGTGTGTGGCACGTTGGGAGTCCTTTCGGGAGCGTCCGGGTTCATGACCGAGGATGTGGCAGACTTCTCCATTCTGCAAGTGTAGCGTGACATCTGGATGAATGATAATGCACCGCCTATTACCTACGCTCCTGAGGATGCATCTATTGCTGCTTATTGGATTGCATTCAGAAAGCAACGCAAGCACAAAAACAAAGCTTTGCCTTTGTCTCTTCAAAGAGTTGCTTCTCGCTTTTCCCATCAGGGTTATTCTTTTCTTGTACAACAACCTGGACATGTTTGGATCTATTTGGCCCAAAAGGTACTTAATATTTTGCACTTTTGCTTGTCGGACGTGAACAGTTCTGCAGACCCAATTTCTACTTGTTTCGTGGCCATTCCGACGCCCACGTTTGTGTTGAAACACGTATTTGGAACATTGCACAATGACTCTTGGTGCAACATTCGGATATTCAAAATTCATTTTCAGTATATGAGTGTTAGGTTTTGTAAGGACACGTTTCATAAATATAAGAATATGACATTTGTTATGACACACAACATTTCTCCTGCTGACGTTTGTTATAGCATGACATGTGATGCTACATGACAGCAATTGAAAATGGATCAACAATTGAAATGTTCTGATTTTGAGAAGCAATTGTGTACAAGATCGATTGAAACATACACTGATGTTTCCAATGATATGATATGCAACTTTTCTATCATCACTGCTAGCCACTGGCATGTTAAACTTCCACCTGGTTGGTTTTTTTTCTTGTGGTAATTTTTCTTATTCTTATATTCCTGCTAATATTTCTGGTGGCCCCTGTGCTTTGACGCGGCTTGCTTTAATGATGTACCCATTAACACCTGCAATTACACGTTCTGCACGTGCTGCTTCTTATCATACCTTAACTCCCGATTGTAATTCTGATGTACATTTACTCTCAGAAAACAAAGTGCTTGCTCTAACTGTTTCTCTTATTGGTATTTTTGGTCTGGCTTCAGGTACTTCTAAAACCATGATTAAACTTGCTTGTTTAGTGGTTAAAGGCCTTAATGAAACCACACAAGCATTAACTGAAATAATATTAAATAATAGACACTTTAGAAAAGCAATTCTGATTATTTGTTTTTGAAACATAACTTAGGTTATGAGGCAGTAGAAGGCATTTGTTTTGATTTAGGCCCCCCTCTATCGAAAAGCATATTAAAAATATTAAGGGTCTTGTTGCAAAGGTAACAAGATAGATATGAAAACTGGTGGGAATATTTATTATCCTGGATTCCTGAATCATTGCGTTCTGCTTTATTTTGGCTTTTTGATATCGTTATAGTTTTGATTGGTCTTTGTTGTTGTATTTCAAGTATCTCTAATATATGGAGAATGTTTTATAGATTTTGGTCTTCTTCTGAACAACATACCGGTTATGGTAGTTGAGTATTCAAGGGGTGGGGTGAAGTCTAATGCTAGTGTGTAAAATGTGAGCCAGAATAACATGGCATCGAAGCGCAGCCATTTTGAACACTCATCTACCATTGCAGTAATAAAGTCTGCGCTTCCGTGGCCTCACATAATGAAAAAATAGCAGGGAAAACAGAGCAAGGTCACAGATATTTTGCAAGCAGACTGATATAGAGAATAGTTATTGCAATGTCGAGTGAAGGACGAATACAGAAGGGGAGTTGGAGTGCGCTGCAGCTGCATGATAAGTGGTCTGGGAATGCATGCAAGTAGAGAAGCGCTGGGTTTTTCCACCTTCAAATGGATTTTTCCACCCTTTGTCTCTACGACTTGGGATCTGCCTTTCGGCCGAGGGCAGAACGCAGTTTGGAAGGGGGGGAAGGTGCCCCATAAAGGAGAGGGCATCATGGAAAGGTGGTTGTTGGACGCTGAACCCGGGGTGTTACAATCTTGCTGATAGGGAGAACGCTCTGCTTCAGACCCCGTTGATCAAAGGTATCTCTTCGCCTACCTGGTGAGGGACTAAGCAGTGTCGTTTGGTGGCCAAGGAATAGGGAAGGGGGGGGGGAATTAGGCAAAATCATCAGCCAACACATTTCAAACAGGTCCTAGATAGCCAATGGGCTACAGGGGGGCTTATCCTTATAAGACAAAATCCTCGCACATCAACGTGCACTCAAGTCACCAGATTTCCGAACCACAAAGCAGGACTGCTGGCGACCCGCCTACCTTTGCTTTCAGGGAAATGAGTGAACAGGAAGTTAGCACTCTCCTTAAGTCTATCAAACCCTCCTTCTGCAAAGGTGATGTCTGCCCGGCTCAACTTATTAAAGACTGTGCCAACACCCTGACCCAGTTTCTCACAGCGTTCATTAATGCTTTCTTCCAGTCAGGCCATGTCCCTACTGGTCTAAAGGAAGCATATGTATGCCCCCTCCTTAAGAAACCATCACTTGACCCCAATGTCCCGGGGAACTACAGACCCATCACTACGGTCCCGTTCCTACGAAAAGTTCTTGACAAAGCAGCCTATCTGCAGGTCCAGAAATTCCTCGAGGCGAACAACTTGCTCGCCCTCCAACAGTAGGAATTCCGTCCAGGACACGGTACTGAAACAGTACTCTTAGACTTTAAAAAAATCGAATGGACGACTTCAGAGATGCGGGCAAACCTGCTCTCCTCCTGCTCCTCGATTTATCAGCAGCATTTGATCTGGTGGATCATAATACCCTTTGACACCATCTCTCTTCCACTGCCAACTTCTCCCCCAATGCCATTGCTTGGATCACCTCGTTCCTCCAAGGAAGGGTTATGAAAGTCTTTTCGGACTCAGCCTGCGCACATCCAAGTAACATTAAATGTGGAGTCCCACAGGGCTCCTGCATATCTCGAAACCTGTAAAACCTGTTTGGACGCCTTGGGCATCACATACACCAATTATGCTGATGACACACAGGTCATTATCCCCCTGACCGGTGACTATGAAGCCGATATGGTTACCCTCAAGTCCATATACTCGACCATCCAAACCTGGATGGCAGAAAACTGGTTATGCCTTAATGGTGAAAAAACTGAGCTTCTGCAAGTTGGCCCTTCGGCTACCCTTAGGAAACTGGACAAACAATACAGCTCTTTCACGATTGACAACACACCAATCCCTGTATCGCAAGCTGTTAAGACCATGGGGGTCTACCTCGATTCGGACCTCTATGAACAGGCAGGTCAACGCCATTGCTTCGACCTCTACCTACCACTCCAAACTGCTTAATGGAGCCAGACCTTTTTTGTCGGAACAGAATTGTCTCACGATTGCAAGAGCAATAATTGGATCTCACCTGGAATACTGCAATGCCCTCTTTGTAGGGACATCCGTAAAAAATATGACCAAACTTGAAACTGACCAGAATAATGCCATGAGGGCCGCCACCGGTATCTCCAAGAGAGAATATATCTCTGAAACCAGGAAGCGGGTGCATTGGCTCCCCATTAAAGAAAGGATAGTCTTTAAAACTCTCGCATTGACGTACAAATGTGTCCATAAATTGGCACCATTATACCTTGCTCCAAGAATTGTCAAGCCCACTTCAGCCAGACTCATAAAATCTGCCTACACTAACAGGATCTCCATTCCCAAAACACAGAACGCGGGCAGGTGGGTCCAGTTTCCCAGTCCTGGCAGCGACGCACTGGAACTCACTGCCAGCTCACAAAAGGTGAATTGAGTCGCATCTAGCCTTTAGGAAAGCACTAAAAAATATGCTGTTTGTCTAAACAAGCTCTCAGGCACCATCACCCGAGGTAGACCGAACATTCCTTCCTTGCCATCATGTAACTGTAAATGTATTTGTACAATATCTAAACCTGGAAACCACCCATGTATGTGCTCTTATTGTACTATCAATATTATCTACCTAGGATTGTTTTGTCTGCAAGCTCACTGTAACCATGAGCAGAGTAACCGGTCTGTAAAAAAAGACGATTTCATGCAACAGCGCCTTGATGCCCTTGGGCTGTTAATGCGCTTTACAAATCCAAATAAATAAATATCCACATTGTACGTGGAGCTGGTGACTAGACGCCATATTAGGCCTGCCCACACCATGGCGCTTTGGGGCTCAGACAGAGAACCATGAATAGGTTTGGTCGGCAATCTTTAGCAAAGTGTGGTCATTAACAATATCAATGCAGTATAAAATGCACAAATGATAGACTGCTATATTGCTGGCAACCAACGCTGCATAAGGTATCAAAAGAGTATCCAGGTGTTAGCCCACTTTGTTGGAGGGGATGTGGAGAAAGGGGCACATACTGGCACATGGGTTTGATCGCCCACTAGCACATATCTTCTGGTCAGAGGTGCTAGGCTGGATGAAAGAATTTGATAATATTGATATGCCTCAGGTGCCTTTGCTGATCTTGTTTGGCTTGTGGAAGTCAGAGGAACACTACACAGGCATCTCGCACATGGCTAAAAATGTGCTGTTAGCAAAATGGGTGTGCATCACGATTTATTGGAAAAGCCAACCGCTTCCGACACAGAAAGAAGGTCTTCAAAAAAGCCCCTGTAACGTTTGTGATGGAAAGCTTAACAGCACAGTTTAGAGGCACAATGGTTTCCCTTTATTACATATTATAATAGATTACGGTCTCAGCTGGAAAAGAGGCTTGCCTATACTCACAACGAGGGAAGGGGAGAATGTGGGCAGAGTAAAAGAAAACAATTAGCCATCACTGGTCTACCATGTGCACTAACCGGAAGGTTGACCATAACCAGTTCGCCATATCGCCAATTCTTTGCACTCGTTTGTAGTAGAACACAGTGGACATTATTGTCAGGGTTAGGAATGACAGGAGGAGGGGGTATAGGAAAGAAAAAATAAACTTGGTGTAGACCCACTGTTAAGGGTTATTTCTGGGTTAGGTTAAACTGATGACGTTTGTGATGCCCTTTGAAAACTTCACTATAGAATATATTATTTATAAAAAATGCAAATAACTAACCAAATACAAGCAAGAACACAGAACATGCAGAAAGAGAGTATGGCACTTGAGCAGGGGTATGCAGGCAAGGAATTGCATCAATATCAATATTTAAGCGTGCCGTGGGACTGGGCCTCTTCACAGTACCTTATTTTTATCTTGGAGTCCTCAAAAGCATTCAGCCAAGCTTCTAGGAGTTTCCTGTGGCAGTGATTCGGCAATGGATTGGCGAGCTGGAGGACTGGGTCCAACACGCTATGCGGGACAAGCAGCAACAGCACGAAGAAGTTTAGGATGGGCAAACGAGGTCCAGGTCCATGTAGGTAATAAAGAGTTTAATGCGGAAATCGGGAGCCCAGAGCTACTCATTGACTTCTGGGAAGTCCCAATAGAGGGTCTCCAGGAACAAGGCAAGTCCTCTTATTCTGCATTCTCACTCCAGTGAGCTTGGCTGGCTCCTACCAGGGATCCTTCACTTCCAGTGAGGAGCCAGGTTCTAGTGTAGTTAGCAGAAAGGCAGACCTTAGTCCAAAAAGCAGTCTCCCCACCACACTGTTCCCAGGGGATGTTTAGGGGACAGGGCTCTCCTCTCCCTTGAATGCCTTCTATCTTCACTGTTGGAGGACTTCAAAATGGACTGCACTCCCAACAGAGGCTCAATTAATTCTTCTGGTCCTCTTGAAAGTGCAAAGTGAATCCAGGAAGGAATGGAAGACCTCTTCTTTATAAAAAAGGAAACTGGGACTGGACAGAAGCTGTAAGGTAGTCAATACCTGTTGCTCTAACAAGAAACCATTCCCTTCTTGCATCATAGCCACATTGCCTTGTTCAACAGGAAATGAAGTGGGCGTGAAGGGAAGAGGCCCACAGAAAAGCAAGATGGTGGATTCCTTCCACAGGTCTACTTCATTCTCTCTGGCTACCCCAAATCTGCCCATTCCAATGGCTACAGCTTCATAGGACCTTTGGTATGCAGCACCCTGGTGCGAGCCTGGCCTTTGCTATGCGAGTGCCTTCCCAGGAGATGTCCTTGGGGGGGCGGGAGGGGTTTGAAGTAAAGTGGGTAAGCGGGTCTGGGAGGTATTTAACGTCTGCTTTTCGCCTAGCCTTGTTAGCCTGTCACCAACAGCTACTTTTGGCTCCCCAGGCCACCAGATGCTGACAAATACACCTGTGTGAATTTAACTCTGTGCCTTTGAGAACCTATAAAAACATATATATTAGCTCCTGGAGTCCCAAGTGGTAGCTCCTAGTCACTGGTTAATGCCGGATACCCAGGAGATGCCTTAAACTACTGCTTATCCCCTGCTAAGGAAAGGGGTTACCCTTCCTCCCAGTAATCAAATAAAGACAGCATCCTGGCCGTTGTTTTTTACTGGGAGCAATGCAGACAGCGAGGCTGCCATGAATATTACCCTCACAAAGCTGGTGGGGGCTGGGGTTTACAGAGCCGGCACTTCTGTGTGATATCAGTTTGGTGCAGCTTTAATAATTGTGTGCCCTTAGTCACCATGCCATAACCAGCTATTTTTATTTTTAAAATTGTGTTACAACCGAAATTCGTTTTTTCACAAATACAAAATCAATAAAACATTCATAAAATGACATGCAAATTCCAGATGTATATTAATTAGCATTGCATGATTAGCTAAAATATCCACATTTCCATGAGGAAGTGAATACATTACAGCATATAAGTGCCATTAACAATGTTCTATTGGAATGAACCCAGACAGCTCCAGGTCCCGTACTACATTTATGGTCAATGATGTTTCATGGCCTGCCGTTAGCCTATCCCAGAACATTTCTGAGGTCAATCGCTCCTCGGTCTCTACAAAGTACCGAAAAAATCCTCAGTCTTACATCCAGGGCCCCCCACATTCCAGCAAGATGCGTTTAATAGACTGCCTCGTCGGGTCCTCGCAACCAGCACACAGTTTCTTTACTTCTCTGCCCAGTCCCCAACAAGACAACACTTACCCAGTGTGTATCCGATTCAAGCAGAATCTTAGGACATTTTGTCTTCCTTTCCAGTCTGGAAACGTTCTCAAATACTTTGGGAGAAAGCCAATTTTTTTTTAATCATATGGAGAAAGTGAGGCTACTATTGATGACTTGCGCATGTGATCTATCGTATGTATCCAATCCATGCGCATTAGCACTTGTTTTGTCTTCATTGATTTGGCCATGAGGGTTTCCATGTCACTATTACAATTGGCCAGTGCTCCAAGTAGCAAATTCTGTAAATTGGACAAGAGCGCTGACCGAGAATGTTCTAAGTGAACCTGTAAGTCCTAATAGAGAGAATTGGCCTGTGGGATCACAATCTGTTGATATAGGGATAATAACCTCCATTCTGCCTGTGCTTTGAGTGACCTTAGGCCTAGCTCATATCTTAAGCTAGCCATAGGGAGACTCTGGGGAAGACCAGGGACCTTCTTCCAGATACCACCCTCTAATTTCTGCCAATTAGATTCCCAGGCCAGAGGTTTTGCTTCTACCCCATAAAGAATTATCAGGATCACTTTTGCTGTATAGTACTTTATCACAGGCATTATGGAAAATGTACAGTATTTTCCCAGTATTTTTTTCATTTGTGATGCTAGTTGGTAGGCTTTTTCTGTGAAGTCTTGGTTGTTTTGTCACACCTTCTGGGCTGCGTACAAGGTGAAACCTAGATAGACAACTTCCTCTACCACCGGAATGGTTTGTGCTCCCAATGTCGAGATACATTTGCGACCATGTCTGCCATATCTCCTGAAGACAACTATTCTGGATTTCCCCGGGTTAATAGATAGATCATTCTCCTTTTTATAGGATTCCAGTGAGTTTAACAAACGCTGCAGGCCACCTTCTGTGTTATCTAGAAGGATTATCATCTGTATATGCTAGCCATCTGATCAGATTAATACCGATTTTAGGGTTTGCGAAAGCTGCAGGTTCTATCTCCCTTCCCATATCCGCTAAGTAGGAGGTTGAATAAGAAGGGTGCCACCATGCATCCCTGTCCGACTCCCCCCCCCTCCACTTTCATGTGTTCAAAAGTGAGCCTTCACTGTCCAGTCTAATTCTCACTGCGATTTCCTTATGAAGAGTAGCCAACAGACAGCAGTGATTATGAAAAAACCTGAAGACTAGCATAGGCCACACTTAGAATTGTGGGCATTGGCCTGCGTCGCATCTAGATAGGATTGATTGAAGGACAGCATGCCCGCGCCTAGATGAAACTTGAATGTTGGCATGTGCCACACTAAGAATTGTGAACACCAGCCTGCATAGCATCCAGATAAAGTTGTGAATGTTAGCATGCCCTAACCTAGACAGATTTCCAAACACTAGCCTGTACAGCATCTAGATGGGATTATGAAGGCCAACAAGTGCCACACTTAGACAAAACTGTGAATGTTAGCATGCTAAAGGTCAGGTAACCCACTAACCAATATAAGATCAAACTCTGCATACTTATCTCACTCAAAAAACTCACACAACCACCTCTCGCACAACAAGCTGCGCACACTTCACAACACTGAAACAACACATAAGCCGGAGCAACAGCACACGCGGACTGACACCGATCCAATACCCGCACCAAAGCTCAGCACCCTGTATATACCGAGTTGAAGCTGCCAACAGAACACCACTCCTCTCACCATCTTACTCCCTCTTCACCTTACTAACCCATCCCACCTTATCGTTTACAGATCCGCCAGAGCGTCTGGGGACCGATTCCGTTGGTGACGGTGCGCGGTACAAATACCTTTAAAATTTAACATTAACATTTAACATTATTCCCCAACTTTCCAGTTTTAACCACAAGCGGTCTTGGTTGACCAGGTCAAAAGGCACTCGATAGATCTATCCATGCCCAGTACAGTACTGGTCCCCCTTTCAGGCCATATTCAACACTTAGGGTTGCTATTATGATGCCATTTAATGATGTTGAGAGACCTTTACGGAAGCCAGTTTGATATTTTGACAGAATATTACTTGTTTTGTCCCAGTTCTCCAACTCCCTCAGCAAGAGACTTGCGAAAAGCTTACTTTCTACGTCCAAGAGGGTGATCGGTTGGTAGTTTGTGGGAACCGTTCGATCCCCCCTCTTAAAGATGGTGATAATAAAGGACATCTTCCAGGACAGGGGAAAGCGTCTTCTCTCCACAATGTCTTTGAATAACTGCGTTAACAGCTCTGACCAAAAATGTATATTACCTTTTAGCACCTGATTGTTCCATCCCGGCGCCTACTTTCTACGCATCTCTCCCCTCCTGTACATATAAGCATGCAGTTTCATTCCAATAAGAACGCCAACAAGATTATTGCTTGTCGCTGTGGCGTGCATCGCTTTGCGGCTCCGTTCTATGCCCAATGGAGTGTGCCGTGGAAAGAACTACATCTTCCATGAGGCTTTGCGGTTCACGTGCGGCGCTACACCAATGGCCACGAAAGCCTCCTTCTCGGCTCGCATTCCGGATCTGCCTCCCAATTTATTTAAGCAGCTGCATTGTTTCGAACGCCGCTTCTGTTTGTAGTTACAAACCGGCTTGCGAAGTTCCGTCTTCTGCTGCAATTCCACTAACTACCGTATCATGTAATCGGACCTTGATTATCTAATCGGACTCCTTGTAGTATTTCCCTACGTTGTGTTGTCAGCCCGTGTACCGAACCCTTATTGCCTGCCTTTCACCACATCTGCCTTCCGAATGTAGTCATCCTTGGCAACCTGTGTACTGAACCAGTCTTTCCTACCTATTACTTTGCCGTCTGTGCTGATCCTTTAACAGACAGTTGTCGAGCCGGCACCCGCTCCTTGCTGTGACCACCCGGTAAGCCTGTTGTGTGTGGTTATTCCGTTAGTGGCTGGTGCTTCTCCTCGGTTCTATTTAGGGAAATTATGGGTTTTGAGCCCTCGTGCTGATTCGGTTCTGAACACTACCACTATCATCCTGATTCCGGCTCTGAACTGCTACCTCGTTGTCCTTACGTCCTGGACTCACTCTCAGTGTCTTGGATCCCGCTGATTCCTTTTGTTCTGGACTAACTGTACACATTCTGGACCTTTTGCCTCTCGCCACCACGAGTGCACTTAGGGACGCCTTGCTGCCAGTGCACCAACCCATACCTACTGCACTCCTAGTGACGCCCGGGTATAGACCCTGTACTAACTTCCCTGTTTATTATTTTGCACCATCATCGTTTTCTATCCTGGATTACACAAGTCACCTTTTGATCCAATCAGGGGTAAGACCTAATTCAATTCCTCTAATACTTCCTGAATAGTTAGAATTGTATTGTAATCTCCTTTTCTGCTCTTGCAGGAAGGTTCTGGTGTGTGTTCCATTTTGAAAGGGGAAGTGTTGCTCAGGTACCTTTCTTGCCAGTTGATGTGCTTTGGTGAATTATAAAAAATACCAGCTATTCATCAGTTGTCTTTTCTTACAGCTGGGTCTGTGGCGGTGTGTTCTCCCCGCTCTTATGGTTGATCGGTCTCTTTGCCTGGTACAAACTACATCAAAAGAGTCATATCATCAAAAAGAGTTCTTCCCTCACAGAGAGGAGGCTCGTTTGGAGGCTCCAACCCGGGCTCTTCAATCAATACTCCCCTCAAGAATAGACATGGTCTCCTGTCTCGATTGCTCCCAGTCTGGTGAGTAACAGAAACAGAAGCCATGGAAGAAGCAGACCCTTTGGCCGCTTGGTGGCCGATCTCCGGTCAGAAATGACTGCAGCGCATGATACCTTGCATCATCGGCACAGCTTTCCAACCCCACAGTCTCTGGGTATTGACACGTCTGACGCCTCCGCTTCCGGCTCTGGGGCTTCCTCTTCCTCTGGTTTTTGTGCAGCACCCGTTCTTATGGCTACGCAGTTCCTGTTGGCTCCAAAAGGTTCACTGGTGACCCCAAGCAATACCGGACTTCGTCAACCAGTGTAAGTTGCACTTCCTTTGTCGTCCCACAGCCTTTCCCAATTCTTTTTTTTTTATTTTTTTTTTATTTTTATTGAAACGTCAGCCTAAAGTACCACATTGCAAGCAATGTGGCATCAGACTTTTATTACAAAATAACAGCATTCATCAAAATTCGTCTAGCCAAAAGCCAATTCACGGTACTGCATAGGATATTCTGATTCGGAAGAAAGATTCAATTTCAGAAAATCATTTGCAGATCTTCAAGATTTAAGGCGTCTATGTAGTCCATTACCGCACAGCTTAATTTTATGCTGTGACCGGCTGCTCCGTAGGACCACCAATCTCGGGTGTTGCAGTCTACTGGGATATATTCTCCTAGATGTTGCATCCTCTTTGAGGTGGTCTTCGTGCATTTGGTGATAAGATGTTCTAAGGATTCTATTTCGCTATGACAGAAGCGACATAGATTATCCTTTGCTTCTTTAAAGTGACGACCCCACATCATTTCCTTTGTTTTGATTGCGTTTAGTCGAAGTCTTAGAAACTGCTCGCGATGGTAACGAGATGGACAGTTCGTTAAGTATCTACTTGTAACATTTAGTTTGTGTTCTCCGATTCCAGAGTCTAGGGTGGTCTTCAACTGCAAACGTCGCTCGTTGTTCTTAATCCAGCACCATTGCTCAAATTTTATTTTTGTGGATTGTGGTCTCGTCAGCAGGTCATGCAAGGTCTGATCGACATTAGATAAGGTTGATATCATTATTTGTTTCCACTCGTCTAGCAGTTTCGAATTTCCTGTAGTTTTTTCCCCAGCAAAGATTTCAAATGCTGGCGCTATGGAGATCAAATTCATTTTGCGTAGTGCCGTTAATGATTTCCACATTACGTGAGTGTGTAGGGAATTTAAGGAAAGTTCATGTCTTATGTGGATCGAGATGCATGAAGGAAGCTTCAGGACACACCGCCAGTAGATCCCTTCTAGCTTTTGCCAAAACAAGGCATCGATGTTCCAACCAGACTCTGAGCCAAAGGTTATTGCAGGAATCACCTTTTGGATGTAGAAGGTCAGGACTGGTGCTAGGGTGAACTTTCCAAAGTTTCTATTTAGCAGCTGGCCTTGAATGCTGTATTGAGTCATTCTGTTGACCATATCGACCTTCCAATGATGTTCATGCACTGAGTTGTTAAATGTTATTCCCAAGTATCTGATCGAATTAACTACATCAAGTCGATAGTCGTCATTTTTCCACACAAAGGCTTTCTGTTTTTCAGTGCGTTGTTGACCGATGATGACAATCTTGGATTTTTCGATGTTCAGCTCCAAGTCATTTTTTTTGAGATAATCATGAAGATTTGTTAACTGGCGTTGCAGACCTATCTGTGTTTGGTCCAACAAAACCACGTCGTCAGCATAGATTATGCATCCTATTTCATTATTGTTCAATTTCGGTGGAAAACAGTGCACATCTTTACGATATGCTGGGAGGTCAGAAATGAACAATTTGAAAAGTTCAGCTGCTAGTGGGCATCCCTGTTTCACACCTGAGTTTGTTGAGATCGGCTTAGATAGTAAGCCTTGATTGTTTAATCTTATTTTGATGGTAGTTTCTGTGTGTAGAGCTCTTATTGGTGCAACCAGGTCACTCGGACACTTCCAATTTATTAATTTTTGCCATAGTTTACTGCGGTTTACGCTATCAAAGGCACCCCTCAGATCGATGAAAGCCAGATATAATCTCGACTTTGCTTTTAGGCTTTCAAGTTTTAATATATTTATTAGCAGCAGGTTTACCTCCACACCTACGCCTTTTGTAAAGCCTGTTTGCCGAATGTCAAAGATGTTTTCTTCCACGGACCATGCCGTTAGCCTTTGTCGTAAAAAAGAGGCGAAGATTTTTCCAATGGTGTCTGACAGGGCAATCGGGCGATGGTTGTATCAGCCCGGTTGCCCTTTTTATAGATTGGCACTATGATCGCCGCACGCCAAGAATCTGGTATCGTCATTGATATGGACAGGCGTGCAAATAATTGTACAATAAAGATAGCCCATTGTTGTTCATTTTTCTTCAGCATCATGTTGGATATTAGATCTGGCCCTGCTGCATGCAAGCTTTTGAGGGCCCGTATTGCAGCTCTGATATCTTCCACAGTTGTTATTTATGGGTATTCTTATATCTTCATTAGATGGTTTATTGAAGATGTTAGTAAAGTGTTGTTCCCATGTATCGGCATCAATCGTATTGGATGGTATTTGATGATGTCTCGAATTGCCTGTATTCAGGATTATCCAAATTTCCCGTAAATTCTTCTGAATTAGATGTTTCATCAGATGCTCGGCTTTGTCTTGCTCAATTATTAGTTTCTGAGATTTCAACCAGTTACGGTATGCTTGGCAACGCACACGTATGGCAGCTTTGATTGTAGTTGTCGCACTGGCTGAATTACAAGACTTCTTTAGGGCTCTAATGTCGCGTCGCATAACCTGTTTAGCTTGAGTCAGGATTGTGGACGAGAGATGTGAGTTACACCCATTATACGATTAGCAGCTTTAGTTGTGATAAAGTCCAGAAGCAAGGGAGCATAATTCACAGACAGATCGCTATCCTGACAAAATTGCTGGCGTAGTTTTTCGATCTTGAGACTGTCAATTCTAAGACGATTACCGCCAGTATTTACAGAGATTGTAGGTTCGTAGGATCTTTGTTCGAATGACCATTCTATCGTGCAGGCCAGTCTGAGAAGCTTATGATCACTACTTGGCATAGTTCTTATTGACAGTGTCAGATCGCTTTCAAATAGATGTTGAGATACCCAGAAGTAGTCAATTATTGACTGCGCGTTCTGAGATGACCATGTTGACTGAGGGGGTTGATCCCCTATAGCTTGGCCATTTACCATGAAGCAGTTTCAATTCCATAGTGCCTGGCTCCATTTGGACTCTCGACTTTTTTCTTCGTCTCGAGTTAATCGTTTAAACGTCTTCGTGACAAGATCGTATTTAAACCATGAGCAATTTAGATCACCTGCACAAATTATGGATAGGTTCTTATTGACGGTTAGTGATTTGTCAATACAAGATATTATTGCGTATAAAATTTTTGGTGCTGATTTTGTTCGGATTCCAATATCCGTTTAAGACAAGCAAATGTTTCCTTGTGTCTAAATTTTCATCTGTTGTCTGAAGCAGTGCACTTTGCACAAAAGGATTGGGATTAGAGGAATCAATAAGGCGCCACCTGGTGTTTATTTTAATCATCATTAGTAAGCCAGAAGAAGGTCGCCCCTTTAGATTTTTGATTGCTGGGTTTAACAATGTCAAGAAGCCATCTCGTGACGGAGGGTCACATAACCAGGTCTCCTGCAGACAGATGACGAAGACTTTTTCTAGATCAGCATCAAATTTGTTGAATAGGTGAATGAATCCTCGAGTATTCCAGGAGATGAATTCACGAATACACTTGTTTCCAGTCCCTAGTGGCTAGCATCGTTCAACTTCCTTATTATGGTTAATGATTTTCGCAGAGTGGTTGTTATTTGATCTTGGGTTCTCCTTAGTGGTCATAGCTCTGCGTAGCTCAGCACATCTTTGCTTTTGCATTTCTTGAGAAGTTTTTTGTCCGCTTGTATTCGACCTATCGAATCTTGTGCTCGTAGGTTCCACAGAGATATCGAACCCAAACGCTAACAATTCCTCTAGGGCTTTCACAATTGTGTTTCGAACTGAGACCGAGGTAATATGTAATAAAACCTGGTCACAGCGTTTTTCTGTTGCATACTCAACAATTCGTATATCTTCAGACAAGATCGTTCGTAAAGATGGCATACAGGCAAATAATTTCAATACATTATTGCGATTCAGGTTTAGATCACGATCTTCTCGATTTAGATTTTGTAGTCTCAATTTACAGTTTGTAGGACTTGAGCCGTTTCTTAGGGATGAGGAGGCATGAGAGATGTAGCGAGCTTGCTTCTTTTCTTGGAAGCGTGTGTATTTGGGATTCAGCCGCGACAGCCGATTGGGGGATGGCCTCAAATTCGTCAACCCGTTTTTGTGGTTCATGTCTTCGTCCACCTCAAGGTTTGTTCTGTGTGGCAATTCGTGATGAGCGTCATCAGGCACCACAATAGGGACAATAATGGGGTTTCCAGATGCAGCGTCGTCGGAGTAGGTTGAAAGATTGCAGAGATCGATTTCTTCGTCCGATGACTTACTCATTCGGCTTTCACAATCTGATTCCACTCTTTGTCGTTTGCTCACTGGAGCAGTGAGACGCCCATGACCTCCAGGATCGTTGTCCGCATAAGCAATGTTTTCTTTGCTGGACTTTGGCAATTCTGTTCTGCTAGATGGAGCAGACCTGTTTTCTGGCATTGCGTTTCTGATGAATTTCTGTGACTTCGCGTTGCTAGCGCGTTTTTTGGTAGCATATATTCTCTTCCCAAAAGCTGATTGTCGACCATGTGTTAGCAAGGCTTTTTGGTCAGAAATCGTAGAGGCCTTTATGGCTTTTGCCGCGCCTTCGAAGATTCCAAAAGAAGTCAAAGGCAATTTAGGTTGCGCACTTATAGCTGAACAAGATACTTGTTCGCTCCGCGTTGGCACGAGAGCAAACGCAGGCAAGGGCGCAGCCAAATTTATTTCTCCATTGTTGACAGCCGCAACAATGGAGGTTGTTTGTACGGCTATTGACTTCAAAGATTGAACAGAATAGTTTGTGTTTTGTGGTCGTTTTTGCGATGGTATTGAAACCTTGGTTGATCGTGTGGATGCTTGAGGGTTTGTTGAAACAATGTTTGAACTCATCATAGTTGATGAATGTCTCATCCATTTCACAGCTTCAAGTAACCCATCAGATAAGGTGTCATTTTGGCAATGATGCCGTGCTGCGAGGTCACTCAAACGTTCTTGCCATTGCATCGTATGTTCAGCTTCCTGAGACAATTGTGATTGTAAAAAGTTTGTCACATTGTCAAATTTGTCCATCTTTTCCTTGAGGGATAAGATCAGTGATGTCTGATCTTTGTAGGCCTCCTGCAGTGACTCATGCATCTTCAGAAACGGAAGCAGGGCTGCAGAAGAAGCTGCTAGAACGTTGTTATAGATCTGCATCGCTGCAGCTGAGGAGAGACTCGGTTTTGAGTCGGTAGTGGTTTTATCCGCCGAAGATGAGTGTGAGCAATTTGTGTTTTCTATTTGAGGCTCACTAGAAGACGACGTATTCACTGCTGCAGTGACAGAGATGTTCTGTGGAAGTTGTGAAGGTTTTGGCTGTGGATTCACAATTCTTGGAGTACTAGAAGAGGCCGTGTTAGAGGTGTGAAATCTCGTCTTGATATAAGTTATGTTAGTGGAGCTATCGTCTGCACCACCAGTATTTCTTTTGTCGCATGATGTTGGACACATTTGGTTTCTTTTCCCCATCAGACCACGATCGGAAGTTTCGCGTGATCTGTGCAAGTAATCACTTGCAGTGTCAAAGTTGCGACTGAGTTGATGAGTTACTTGACCTTGATTAGCATGAAAATTCATAGGCCTGTGAGGGGGCTGAGTGATGCCTGGCATCACATATTCCTTTGCTCGTTCTGTCAAAGTGCAATCCGGAAAACTGTGTGACGTCGTTACTTTCGTCGTCCTAGAATTGACAGTTAAGAGCTTGAGTTCCAAAGAAGCACTCGATTGAGTTTTATGTATATGACGAGATTCAGCTTCAGCGAGCAAGGGATCGTTATCCACAACCACAAGATCTTTAATCAAAGGTATCACAGTTTGCGTTGGCCCATCGAGTGCAGTCGAGTTGTCAATTCCTTCCTCGTCTTGCGAGGCTTCCATAATTTCTGCATCTGTAATTTCGAAAGGCGTGAAAAATTCCTCAGTGTTTTCTATTGAGTTTAACGTTGGCTGGAATGTGTAATTCGGCTGAAATGATCGTGAGGAATCTAATGAGATAGGAGGTAGGTTGGTTAAGGTTAGTAGTGGTCGTTGTAAGGAAACGTCTGAGTGCCCGACATCATTCACAATGGGAGCACTCGCTTCAGATTTATCAGACACAGACTCAAGCGTAGCCTCCTCTGCATTGGGTTTGGGCGTGATTTGATCCGCCACGGGAACTGTTTGATTAGTTACACAATCAAACAAAAATGCAGATTGCCCACAGACGTTGGAGTTTTTATGAGCAGAAATAGATTGTATGTCAATGCTCACAAGCTCTACAGAGGTCGCGGCGCAATCTTTCCTTATCCGTTCCGCACTCTTCGCTCTAGTGTTTGTGCACAACGTATTTGCGATCAAAGCTTCAGGGTCAGCGAGGGGAGAGGTGGACACTACGGTCGCAGCGATCTCAAGCGGGGTCACAGTAGTAGACGTAAGAGACACAAGCGGCACCGGTGCTGCTAGTTGGTGCTTATCAATCGTTAAGTCTACAGTTTCAGATGATACTTTAGACGCGTGTCTCTTTAAAACAGAGCTTACCTTTGAAGACACAGGAGCAGAGTCCGCCTTCAAAGCTGTCCACGGATTCTGCATCCGACGTTGTTGTATCGTTTTGTGCCTTGTTTGGGGGCCCCCATGGCCAGTTTGAACAGTTATTTCACAACTTTGTGCACAGTACTGCCAGACGCGGACTGACGCAGACTGACGCAGACTGACGCAGACTGACTCCGCGCGCGCGCTCTGCACTTGATGTGGAGTTATGTAGTCGCCGCCCACAACCCACAGCCAGCAGGTTTAAAGCAGCAGTGCTTAATTCAAGAACACTTAGCCGGACACGTAGCTGCAGCTCCTCACCACCCAAAAAAGTCAAGTGGACTGACGCAGACTGACTCTGCTAAGGCTGCGTTTGTCCCTTCACATCTCTGTGGGACAGCAGCGGCCTGGGCCAATCCTTTGCTTGAGTCAAACAGTTACGTTCTGTAGGACTGTGATGCTCTCCTCACTGCCATGAATAGGGTCTTTGATACTCGTTATAAGTCACAAGCCACGGACCTGGAGTTTTTTAACCTGCGTCAGGGCAAGTCTTCCCCGTTTACATATCTTACCCGATTTAATCAACTGGCTGCTGAAACTGGTTGGCCAGAAGTAAATAAATCAGCCGTCTTTTATAAGGGGCTGTCCAAGGAACTTAAAGACTGGCAACGGTACCTGTTGTGCCCACTGTATTCGGTGAGTTGCTAGACCTAGTGTTGCAGATAGACACAAGAAGAGCAGAAAGAAAAGGGGAACGTAAACCATCTACACCAGTGCCTTCTCCTCTCGACACCGTTGATCCTTCTGTTCCTGAACCCATGCAAGTTGGGGCCGTACATGTTCCTTTGACTCCTGAGCAACGTGAACATCGTAGAGCTCATAATCTTTGCATGTATTGTGGTTCGGCTGAACATCAGCTGAAGAACTGTCCAAATAAACCTGTTAAGAAGGCGGGAAACGTCAGAACCTGGTGGTAGTCAGAGTCCCTACGCTGGGGGTTCATTCTTTGGACTCACATGAAACTGCCCCCTCTCATGTCAGTCTGCCTGTTGTGTTTACCATGGCAACCAATGCCTCTTTGGCCATCATTGATTCCCGAGCAACCGGGAACTATATGGACTATGATTACGCGGTCTATAACAACGTTCCAGTCTTAACCAAGGCTCAACCCAAGACTGTCCATGCAGTGGATGGTACATCGTTAGTATCTGGTCTAATTACCCAAAACACATCCCTAGTCTGTATGCAGACTGAGGAAGGGCATGTGGAAAACATTTCTTTCGACCTAATCAAAGCTCACCGGTTCTGGGTCATATTAGGTGCACCTTGGTTACAACACCATAATCCTGCCATCGATTGGGCTAAGAGGATCGTTCAATTCCCTTATCTAGTTTGCAATGAGAAATGTTTCTAGAACACTAGTGTATGTCCGGAGTCCTCATGTCAGGCCTTGGTGGCCTCCATGGCCCTTATTGGGGCTATAACTGCCTCTACTGCACCCTGTATTCCGTCTGAGTATAAGGCTTTTCGGGATGTCTTTGACAAAATGGGGTGCCGATCATTTACCTCCACACCGACCCTATGACTGCCCCATCAATCTGATACCGGGGGCTTAGATCCCAGCTGGCAGGGTGTACTCCCTCACTGTACCGGAGGATAAAGTGTTGAAGGAGTACTACATAGAGAAGGCTTTGGCCACAGGATTCATAAGACCATCCAGGTCTCCTGCGGCTTCCCCTCTCTTTTTCGTCCCGAAGAAGGAAGGCGACCTCTGCCCTTGCATCAACTACAGGGCTTTAAATGCCATCACACGCATTTTGATCTATTCCTCATCCAGAGAGACACATACCGAACATGTATGTTTTGTTCTACAAAGACTCAGGGAAAAACATCTATTCGTCAAAGCCGAGAAATGTGTGTTTAACACAACAGAAGTGGAATTCCTTGGTTACGATCTTACTAACCAGGGCATCAGAATGAGTCATTCCAAAGTCAAAGCATTTCTTGAATGGCCGGTTCCTTCTACGGTCAAAGCACTTCAGTCTTTTTTGGGTTTCTCAAATTTCTACAGACTCTTCATCCACTCTTTCTCATCTATCTCTGCTCCCGACAGCTCTGATCAGCTCCAAAAAAACCATACCGTTGTAATCCGGAGGCGCAGCGGGCCTTTCATACCCTGAAAGCAGCGTTTTCATCTGCTCCGGTGTTGCAACACCCAAATCCACTCTTGCTGTACCAGGTGGAAGCCGATGCCTCGGCAATTGGGGCAGTACTGTCTCAACGTTGTCCCGATTCAGGGGAGATACATCCTATAGCCTTCTATTCTAGAAAACTGACCCAATATGAGAAGAACTACCCCATTACAGAAAGAGTTGCTAGCCATCAAGAATGCTTTTTCTGAATGGAGACGCCATTTGTTGGGTGCTTGTCATCCTGTGATGGCCTTTTCAGACCATCGTAGTCTCCTGGCTTTCAAATCCATGAAATGCCTCACTGCCAGGCAGGCCTTCTGGGATCTCTTCTTTTCTCAGTTCGATTTAAAGATCACCTATCGTCCCGCACGTTTTTACACATGTGCAGATGCATACGTCTGTCCAATGGCCCTCAGGAAGTCTCACCTGAACGGTCCTGGTTACCCTGCAGAGTTGCTTGTGAATGCACTCCGCAACCATCATTGCGATCCTTGATTGCAGATTGGGTTTCTTTGCACTCTGTGGAATGTGAAGCTTTCAACCAACCTAGAGGTGGTGCAGGTTTTGCCCTATATTCAGGGTCGTTTGTACTTATATCCAGGGGAGGCGCGTCTTCGTGCTCTTACCTGGTCACATGAATCCTTGTTTGCAGCGCATCCGGGTCAACAGAAGACCTTGGAGTCTTTACGCCGATGGGCCTGGTGGCCATTGTCGAGGGATGTAATCGACTACTTAGCCTCCTGTTCGGTATGTTCCCAGTGCAAGACCTCTCGCTCGAAACCTATGGGCCTTCTGCAGCCACTCCTGGTACCACGTAATGCATGGTATATGGTCTTTACGGATTTTATTGTAGACCTGCCTCCCGTGAACGGCTTTGACACCGTCTGGGTGGTCATAGATTACTTTACCAAAATGGTCATCTTCGTTCCATGTAAACGTGTTCCGCTTTTTTGGGCTCCCTTCTGTCGTGGTTTCAGACCGCGGCCCAAAATTCACGTCACATTTCTGGAAGGCTTTGACTGCGTCTCTTCGCATAGACGACAGGTTTAGTTCTGCTTTCCACCCACAAACAGACGACCAGACCAAAAAGGTAAACGCCACTCTTGAGCAATAC
Organism: Ambystoma mexicanum; assembly: GCF_040938575.1. NCBI lineage: Eukaryota > Metazoa > Chordata > Amphibia > Caudata > Ambystomatidae > Ambystoma > Ambystoma mexicanum. Next base: position 955,644,753 of record NC_090921.1, on the reverse strand, counting down.
CTGCAGTGTCTTTGCCTTCAATTCCAATCATCCGGTTGGCGATGTGCCTCCTGCTAAATATGCTTATAACAATTAAGTGCATTCCGCCTCAGGTGTGACACCTTTCTTTGCTTTGTATGGGCAGCATCTGCGATCCTTGCCTTTGGATCCCGCTCAGCTCAGGCATGCGTTTGAGATATCAGGTCTGTCCACAGCTCGGTCCGCTTGCATCTACTCCGGGCCCAGAACAGGGCCAAGCATTACGCTGACCAGCATAGAACTCCTGCCCCAGTCTACAAAGTGGGCATGAGAGTATGGCTGTCGACTCGCAACCTGAAGATCCCTGGTAAATGTATGCTTCTTCCGAAGTATGTGGGTCCGTATCCAATCGCGACAGTGATCAATCCTGTGGCTGTGTGTCTCTCCCTGCCGTCCTCATGGAAGGTGCATCCCGTTTCCATGTAAGCCTGGTGAAACTATGTCTGCCTTCTACTCGACTACCGCCTTGTCCTCCTCCTGTTCGAGTGGATGGTGATGATGAATACGAGGTGGCCCGAATTCTGGACTTTTAACTACACTAGGGCCGTCTCTTATCTTGTTGATTGGAAGGGCTACAGTCCTGAAGACCAGTTTTGGGAACCCCTGTGCAATATACATTCACCTGCTCTTGTTTGTCATTTCCATGCCCGCAGGGGGTTGGCACCGCCTTTGTGGGTGGATACCGTTACATCCCGGCGTCTGCTTTCTACGCATCTCGCCCCTCCTGTACATCTAAGCATGCAGTTTCATTCCAACAAGAACGCTCGCAAGATTATTGCTTGTCGCTGTGGCGTGCAGCGCTTTGCGGCTCCGTTCTATGCCCAATGGAGACTGCCATGGAGAAAACTACATCTCCCATGGGGCTTCGCTGTTCACGTGCGGGGCTACACCAATGGCACGAAAGCCTCCTTCCGGCTCACGTTCCGGATCTGCCTCCTAATTTATTTAAGCAGCTGCATTGTGTTGGAACACCGCTTCTGTTTGTAATTACAAACCGGCTTGCGAAATTCTGTCTTCTGCGCCAATTCCTCTAACTACCTTATCGTGTATCGGACCTCGATTATCCAGTCAGACTCCTTGTGCTATTTCCCTACGTTGTGTTGTCAGCCTGTGTACCAAACCCTTATTGCCTGCCTTTGACCATGCCTGCCTTCCGAATTCAGTCCTCCTTGTCAACCTGTGTACTGAACCAGTCTTTCATACTTCTGGATTACTTTGTCACCTGTGCTGATCCTTTAACAGAGCCGGCATCCACTCCTTGAAGTGACCTCCCGGTAAGCCTGCTGCGTGTTGTTATTCCGTTAGTGGCTGGTGCTTCTCCTGGGTTCTATTTAGGGAAATTGTGAGTTTTGGGTGCCGATTCCGTTCTGAACACTACCACTACCATACTGATTCCTGCTCTTAACTGCCATCTCAGAGTCCTTACATCCTGGACTCTCTCCGCGTCTTGGATCCTGATGAATCCTTTTGTTCTGGACTAACTGTACACATTCTGGACCCTTTTGCCTCTCGCCACTACAAGCGCGCTTAGGGACGCCTTGCTGCCAGTGCACCAACCCGTACCTAGTGCGCTCCTTGTGCCGTCCCGGTATAGACCCTCTACTAACTTCCCTGTTTATTATTTTGCACCATCGTTGTTTTCTATCCTGGATTACACAAGTCACCTTTTGATCCAATGAGGGGTAAGACATAATTCAATTCCTCTAATACTTCCTGAATAGTTCGAATTGTATTGTAATCTCCTTTTCTGCTCTTGCAGGGAGGTTCTGATGTGTGTGCTCCATTTTGAAATAGGGGAAGTGTTGCTCAGGTACCTTTCTTGCCGGTTGATGGGTTTTTGTGAATTATAAAAATACCGGCTATTCATCAGTTGTCGCTCTTACAGCTGAGTCCGTGGTGGTGCGTTCTCCCCGGTCTTTTGGTTGATCGGTCTCTTTGCCTGGTACAAACTATAGCAAAGAGGCATATCATCAAAAAGAGTTCTTCCCTCACAGAGAGGAGGCTCAGGTGGAGGCTCCAACCCGGGCTCTTCAATCAATACTCCACTCCAGAATAGATGTGGTCTCCTGTCTCGATTGCTCCCAGTCTGGTGAGTAACACGGATAGGTCAAACCATTTGGACCCGCTGCTCGAGCATGAGGTCTTCCTCATCAATTCGGCAACATCGCTTGCTACGAAATCTAAGGTCCATGGACTATTAGGGGTGTTAAAACTTGATGTACCTAAAGGCTTTTGATATTGCTCTTAGTCACCATACCATAACCTGCTATTACTAGTTTACGCTGCCACCTGACAGATAAGGCAACAATTATTGCATTTTGAATCAGAGGTGCAGAAGGTCAGCATTGGCTGCAGTGACACTGGGCCATAGCAGATATCAGGAATGCACATGAGACATATGAACCTGCCATGTGCCACAGAATAGTAGGTGCTGCAGTTCTTAGGAGACTAGTGCAGCAAGGCCACATGTATGTACTAGGTTTTGACATGGAGCTGAAAGGAGGGGGCTAATTAGCAGACCTCCCTTTCAGGCATTACCTGTATTATGTTATTATTCAAAAAGCAAGGGGTTTCACACCCTTGCAAGATGATATTCACCAAAACCTCAAGATGACCCTGACAAATGCAATATATTGCTAAAGGCACTCTACTAAGCATGCAAAAAGTGGGCTGCACATGTGCTCGGACAGCTGGAAGGTGTTGGCACCCGTGCCATTATAGAAAGCAATTGCACAAGGCGAGAAGGAGGCATTTTTTTCTTTGGACTCTGTGACCGGTTGAAATGGAATGGGTGAATAACCAAAAAAATGGTCCGGTGCAGGAGACCTTAAGAAGGAGCTGGGGTGGGCGGGGACACCAACTGATTGGGATTCATCTCTCCTTAAAACAACGGGAAGTGATGGGCACAGGGACATAAACAGTCCTAAACGTATGCAGGTTTTCTGCTCTTGACAGTGTTGAAATATAATGTGGTGTACAGTATTTGGAACATTGTAATGGAAAACAGTAAGTGGAAAGGATAACTGGCAGCAGTCAGGTGTATTGTGGTCCAAATCATTGATTCTGTATAGTGCGGTGCATTACTGGTACAAAACAATATGCGACTTACTAGAGGTCAGCCTCAGGTGCTACAGAGAGAACGACTACTAGTGCTCCCTCCTTGTCTCAATGCAGACCCAGCAATGTCATAGCTGCCAAGTTGCCATGTGTCATGCATGAAACCTTCAGCAAGTCATGCTTTTTCCAATCGCATGCAGGGAGGTGTACTTTTGTTTTTCCTCCACTCAAGTCGCAGCATGCAAAGGGAAAGACTAGAACTGGCTTGAGGAGTCATGTCTCAGGGCCACCTCCGCACTGTCCGAGCTCACATCACAGATTGCAGCCCAGTCGTAATTGCTGTCACAGGCCCCAAACCCGGTAGCCAAGGCTCTTCGCAATCCCAGCAAGTGGCCATACCCAGTACACACCACTACCCACATGCTGCCCATATTGCAAGCAGTCCCATCAGCCCTTTGCCTAATGCCCATGAATGCCCTCTACCGTGTACCCATCATTAACCCAGTCTATTAAACCAGGGTCGCCACCCTTTATGTTGTCAAGAGCTACTTCTAGTTAATTGCCAATAGACAGGAGCTACTGGTTTAGGGTTGCCCAACAGTATGAGAATTTGTACCAAGAATGATTTGTGTGCTTTATTTGCTCTTCATATTAAAATAAATAAGGGAGAGGGGGAGGCGGGGGTAGGGGGGAGAGATGAAATGCATTTACCATGATATTAATGTCAAAAACCTCTTTATTTCTAGTAGCTGTGTCCTAAAAATTGTCAAGCATGTCAGAATGTAAGGAACCAATCGCGCAATTCAATGTGAAGGCTGACACTGCATGCTATCCACCAGTGCTCAGTAATCTGGTGTGTAGCTTGAAACAGGAACAGCACTCTGCCAGACAGGAAGAAAGTTTTGATTTCAGGAAGTTCATGTTGGAAATTGGCTGATCGCAGCGATGGGGAAATCACACTGGCTGATAGTGCAGATACTCTCCTCGGCATAGTGTTTTCACCAACTTGCACACCTGACATGATAGAGATAAATTCAGGACAGTTTTTAAAATCTATTTCAACATACTCAAGCATGGGAGTCACTACACCCTTCAACAACTGCACCATCTATAAAACTGCACTTGTTTTTTCATCAAATAATTAGCAACTTTGAAGACTGCCTCTTTAACAGCTTTAACATTGAAGCGTTTACCTACTTTTAAGATCTCTGAAAATGATTTTCATAATGTGCGTAGATTATTGCAAAATGCCTCAACATTATCTTTTTTCTCCCCCTAGTGTAACTTGGGCGCCGTACATTTAATGTGCACATTTTCTTTTTATGCTGGAAGAAATAAAATCAGTTTCCCACTCTGAATGGAAATGGTACAACTTTTGCATTTTGTTGGATGGTGCATCTGCATCTACGTCCAGGATTTCAACAAAGGTAGTATATTGGTTACGTATGGGGCTGCATGCACAAAAACAATCTGAAGAGTATTACAATCAATATGTGGTATGGATTGAAAAAAAACTAAAAAAGACAAACACAATGCAGCATATACCTCGTTCTGTTTTGTCAAAAAATAAAATCCACTGCCAGTTTAGCATATCCCCAATACAAGCAAATTGCACACATGCCAGGTCACAGAATTCTGCCAAGGAAAAGAATGCCAAAGCCTACTTTGTGGACTACCTTAAAGGTTTTTGTGAAAGTTTATTGCAAGATTGAAAAAACGAACACATGGAATTCGTGTGATTGAGCTGTATGCAAAAATAGTGTAAATCATATGGCTAAAATACCATTCAGTTTTATAGTGAGGACTTAAAATGTGCACGAATCATAACAACCCAACCAGTCAATATAAGAATTGTTATATTAACATTTTGGGCAAATAGAGATTGCTGGTTGAGAGGGGCGACCCATTCACAATGTGTGGCGACCAACAACCCGTGCCCTTTATAAAGGAGGCAGTATCACAGAGAACAGGCCACAGGCTTGCTGCCTCTCCCTCGCAGGAATCAGGCATGTCATTATGGTGCCAATGGGCCATGCCCGGCTTGCACATACAGTTTTCTCAGACATATTGAGGGCTCCAGCAAACAAACATGGTTTAATATGACATTTATGACATATTGTTTACAAAAGGCATATCTGCGTATTGGGGGTGACCAAGCATCTTTTGGAATTTTTCATGTGTTAGATAATTACTTGTATATTGTATAGCGTTTTGCAAAAGGGTTAGCAAAAAGAGTGCTGATAAATTGCACCATTTCAACCTAGTATTTATTGAAAAGCTGAAAACCCCCTGCCAGAACAGTACATATGCAAACAGGTTCCACACAGATCTCTGTAGATATGCGGTTAATATACATAGCCAAACAATATCAATCATATTAAATTGTTCTCTCATCCCATGGCTCTCCTGAATGTTCTCCCCACCCTATTTTGTACAGTACACTGTTACTTAGTAACTAAATTGATCATATACATATAAAACAAAAATACACATACAAACAATTGCTCAACTTTTCTAAGCTATTTACTTCATTGGTACTTGTGTTTTGTAAAACATAGGCTGAAACAGAAGGCCCAAATCATGTTTTTATGTCCTGGCATTGATGGCACAGGTAATTCCCGTTTAGTTGGACAAGCACCAGAATGAATTGCAGCAAGTAGCTTTCTACATTTCCTTAACTGTTAAATTGTTGTTAGCGCTTAAATTCCTTTATTGGGACACGCATAGAGGTGAGCTCCTCAATATCGCAGCAAATTCCATCTGAACCTTTATACAATTGTGGTACTTCTGCCTCAAAACAAAGAACTCAGAAGCTTCAAATAAAATAATTCACAGTTTTACTATTAACAGCTACCAATAACGCTAGATGTACCTTTGTTCTAGCGAGCTGGATTTTTATTTTTTTTAACACACACACGTAGGACAAAAACGATTACAGCTGTAGCTTTATACAGTACCAGCATGAAAAGTAATTCTCACCGAAATAAATCAAAATTAACAGTGAGATTGAAACTATCAGAGCCCCAACTTTGTTTCACATGGCATGCTGATGTATGTACCCTTTCCTCTTCTAATCATCTAATCAGCCATCATTTGCAACTCTTGGTGACAATGGCCCCAATACACATTTCCCATTTACTTTTCCTATTGAAATGTATCCCCTTGTTGGGGCACTGCCCCTAGCCCATCAAGCCAAGATGCAGCACCTCCTCTCACCATACACACAGCTTTTGACTGTTCGCTTCGCAGGAAGAGGCTGGGGGGTGGGGTGGTGCACAGGGGAAGAGGCTCGGGCACTTCAGACACCACACTAAACACACATTGCTCATTTTGGGGTCTGCTGTAAAGAGCTACTGGGATGCCTCCGGCGAGATACCAGTGGCTCACGATCTACTGGTTGGAGACCCTGGCATTAATCCATCAGGCATAGCCCTTGCATGCGATTACAATCTACTTTCTTAGCATAGCTGGCTGAAGATGTGTCAGGGATCACGAGGGTCTGTGTCAACATGTTTGGTGGCCCTCTTGCCTACAGCTACAAAGCCAGTCGTAAGCACACACTAGATGCTTAAATCATATTGGAGTTATATGAATGCAGAATTAGACAGGCAGCATGGGTGGGGCCAGCATTGGGCATGGGAGGGCTGAATCCCTCCCACTTTGAGGCGGAATGTGTCACTTCAATGCGATGCCCGCTCCGACGGCTAGAGCCTGTAAAATGTCTCACCTCAGTGTATTTTAACACTCATTTATTTATTTATTCATTTAGGTATTTGTAGAGCGCACCTAGACCCGAGGCATCTGGGCGCTGAACGTGGCGTCCCAGTGGCAACAGCAACACCGCATAGGACAGAAACATGCAGAGGGAATATTAATAGACCACAAGTGGTCTTCAAAGTGTGGGTTTCGCTCCCCTGAGGGGAAGCCTGGAACCATTAAGGGGGTATGAATCCCACATCGTGAAGCACCACCCAAACCATTTAGGCTCATCTGCATTTCAACCGAGGCTCGTGCAGGTTACCTCCGCAATAATGGAAATAAGCACAGCCTGAAAGAAAGTTTCAGGCTGTATGTATTTCTTGGTTACTGAGGTCGACAGCAGAGTCCGCTGAAAGGGGCACGCTGCGACAACTGTGGCTGTTACATAGAGAACAAAAAACTGGAAGGAGTGAAAAACTGGAAAGTGGGTGGGAGGAGGTGAAAGAGCAGAGTAGGATGAAAGTGAAGGGACAAAGGCACCATGTATGAATCAGTAGCACATACCGACCTGAAGTGACAGCCACATACATGTAAGGGCTGATGGACAGGCGAGGGAGATAGAGACAGAGGGAAAGAAAAACAGGATGAGAGGTCTAAGGATACAAAGAGCCAGACTCGGAGAGAAAGAGCTATATAATGTGCCTACATGCTATATAACTGAGCATCCAGTTTAGGCTTTAGTGTTTGAATACTAGAACTTTTAGTCTTACTGTGAAGGAAACACCAGGTCTGAACGATCTACTCACGGATGGCATGGGGCAGCTTCAGTGCTCTGGCTAAGGGTAGTAAGGGAGATCAAATACAAAATTAGAGGTGAAAATAGAGCATCCCAAAAAGGAGGAGAAAGGAAAGACAGAGTGGGAGGGAGGGAGAGAAGGGAGAACAAAAGGGAGTAAAAGAGAAAACGTGAGAGGTTAAGAAAGACTGCGAGAGAGGACGTGCCAAGCAACCGAACGAAAGAAAGTGAGTAAGAACCAGGAGACTGCATAAGAGGGAGAACAAAGAATAGTCGGCATAAAGGGAAGAAACTAAAAAAGTGTACAGTTAGGACAGGAGAAAAAAAAGAAGTGATAGAAGAAACAGGAAGGAGTGACAAGGACAGGACAAAGGAAACCAACTATTAAAGGAATGAAGGAGAACATTGATCAAAAATGCAAGAGGAAATATGAGAATAGAAAAGGGAGTGTGAAAGAGTGAGTAAGAGTACAGACCAGACATCCGAAGGGGGTGTGGGAGGAAGAGGGACGGGTGATAGAATAGAGGGAGTGTGAAGAATTTAGAGATAGTGGAGAGAGAACTGTGGAAGGTGAGTGATGAAGAAAAGAAGGCTGTGCAAATAAAGAATACAAAACTGAAGACATATGTTCCATGCGAGCCTGTTCCATGCTCCATCCTCACTGATTGATCTTTAAAATGTGAAACATATTGCTCCCTCCCATCCACCTGCAATGAAACAATTGGTTTGATGAGCTGGCTTCGACCACTCTTCAATCCTTCTGCTGCAAGAATACTATTCAATTCCAGTGGTGTTGTCCTTGGTACACATTTTCACCCTCCTAGCAAACCAAACCGTCATCTTGACCTTAATAGAATACACCTCAAAAGCATCAAGGGTTGGCCTCCCCTTCAAGGCTAAATCGGTTTAGTGGCATGCGTTAGAGTGGATGAAGGTGGAATCTTGGCATGCCATCCCCCACAGCGAGTCCCTGGATAAGGGAGTTGCTCGACATACCACATGCCTCCCTTTCCACATGCCAGTTAACCCATGACCGGGGATAGGTGGTGGTCAGGGGGTACACCATACTTCCTCAAGGGTTGTTGGCATAAAAAGGTTTGAAGACCACTACCCTAGGATGGATCTGAAGGCTTGACTTCTGGGCTCGACTTTTAGATTACCCGCACAGCCAATGATTAGCCGCTTTGTTAAAGTAAATAGCCTCTGAATTGTGGTGAAGTAGAAATAGCTATTCAGCCTACTGGGATCAAAAGGAAGGGGTTGGGGGGCCAGAGGGGGTTAACAGCGCAATGGGTTTAATGGCCCCACTTACTACCAGCTTTCAAAACCGCCGTCCAACCCCCCAAAATGTTAGTCTCTCAGCCCCCGACATGCACCCTGGTCTAATAGAGACCACCCTGGAGTCATTCGATGATCATCGAACTACACTAAGTCATTTTCGAACTAAACTAGAAGTCATTCTCACATCTTCAGACGTCATAACACTGTTAAAGTCATAAGCACATGTCTCAGAATGGTGGGTGATGATTTGGGGATGAGCTTAGGATGACTTAATGATTATGTCAACATCATCCCCATTTTAGAAAACTTTGTTCCTAATGATTTTAGGCTGACTTGCTGATTACTTCAAGAGCATCGTCATGAAAAATGTTTGTTCTTTTGCTTAGTTGCACTTGTGCTGAATGACCCCCCCCCCCAATGTGGCAAGGGTAAAGCTTGAGACTATGTTGGCCCAAAACGGAAGCCAGAAACCTAAACATAGCATGCACCCCCTGTGAGAGAATCCTTGCTATCCCAGTCAAAGGCAGACATCCATCACCCTCCCAATCCCAAATATGGCAATGGTAAAAGCTTGTGACTATGTTGGGCCAAAGTGGAAGCCAGAGGCCTAATCATAGCATGCACCCCCTGGGTGAGAATCCTTTGCCGTCCATGTCAAATGCAGGAACCCAGCACCCTCACGATCAATACATTTCCATGCTGGCTGCACCAATATATGCCAGTGTTCACATATATTAATTCACACAGTATTCATGTTTGCTTTTCGCATAATGCCAGTAATTATACTATAAGAAAACATACCCACCATGGCTCTGCCACACACTCCTTTTGGCTTTGCCTTTAAAAATAGGTCTTGTCACAACAAGAAAACGTGTCCAAACTGGCTGCACAATGCAGGCAAGTCTAGATACGTGACAACGCTCATCATACTTGCTTTACCCTTGCTGCCCAGTGAAAAAAAACCCACCACAATAAGAATTGTCTTGACTGGCTGCCTTAAATGCCAGTCTAGACAAATAATAACACTTCTCATGCTTGCTTTGTCATAGAATCCCAGTTTAAAAAAATGTCATGCCACAGCAAAGGATGGCTAGACTTGGTGCCCCAAAATGCCACTGCAGCCACATAAAAGCACCCATCCTCCTTTCTAAAAAAAAATCCACAGCATTTTGTACTGGTATCTATGATGGATTCCCATTAAAAAAGTGCATTGTGGTTGGGATTCAAGATGGCTGCCTAGTGAAGAGCAGAGTGATCATGGAGCTCTCACCCACCGGGGCCAAAGACAATAAAGACAGACTAAAAGAGCCTTACCCAGGCAGTGATTTATCGATGTAGGATGCAGTGGTGGAGTGCAGCAGCCCGGAACGCTGGAGGATTTTGGCAAAGGCGGGTGTGCAGCCTTTGTCTCTGTAGTGTCTGAGGTGCAGAGGCACTGCGCCCGCGGCCGGTGCAGGCTGGGCTGAGAGACACGCTTGCAGACCACAAGCAAGAACCACCACTCAGGGAGATACAGGGCGTCCGAGGACTCAGTAAGGCTGCGAGGCGGGGTGGCGGAGAGCAGCAGCTGGCAGACAAGCCCGTCAAGAAGGAGCTGTCGAGGGGGGGGGGTGGCGTGGCTAGCCAGCGAGTAATGAGTCTTTAGGAGCTCCCGTGGCGCCAGAAACTACCTGCGTTAAAATCCTGAATAAGTGGCAAGAAAAAGCGAAGAAGACATCTGGCAGTCTGTCACAGTGTGAGAAACAATTGAACACACTGTGGGCAGCAAACTCTGCATATTAACAAAGATATATGAGCCGGAACGGAGCTAACCGTTGACGCGAACAACTGCAGCTAAAATGGCTGCCAGGACCTCATCTCGCCGGAGTAAGGCATAGACTGCGACAGAAGGCACGCCGCAACACAAATCATAGCATTGGAACCAGCGGAGCTGCACGCACATCAAATCGGAGCAAGAATCCACCCATGATATACACAGATCGACGAGGTAGAGAACCAGCCCAACCGAAAGGTCGCGGCCCGCTTAGGGACATTACCACCGCGGACGCACACAGATTACTGCAACTGGTGACAAAGCAGCGCGCACACTGTCATAACAAAAAAAGACACTAGCCATACCCGGAGCTCACTCCAGGAACGAGGGGGCCAAAAAGGTAGGACCAATAAATCTAAGACGCCTGGAAGTGACGGTGAAAGGAACGACCACCGGGCTGCATCGCACTCACAGCACCCTGGGACACGAGTACCAACCGGGGCCCGGCACCTCTCCCGACACACGGAAACATCCGGAGATCCCGAACGGCGATGGCAGACTTCTGGCAACCTCAGAACGCAGATCTCACTCACCGTGCAGAAACGAAGGCAGAGACAGGAGCGACATGAAGGCATACCATCCCGCAATGGGTGCAGCTGGTGAGTCAGCGATTATGCGCGGCCCGCAGCGGCAGCTAGACCCCCCTGGCATGAACGCAGCAGACACATACGCCACGGGAGCAGGGTGAATTAACGCACAACATAGCTTTAAAACGAATCATATTAGTTGGTGGATGACGGCATACATGGTCCGATGGACCAGTTTACAAGAGGCATAACAACACGCATGCTTGAAGTGGTCTGTCCCGCTTTGTGGCGGGGACTTGCTTGTGGATCGCCGGTGCACCACGCGGTCATTGCCTGAGATGCTGTAAACCGCTGAAAACACTGTTGCGGCACGCACCGTAATCCATGATGGCAACCTAATGCTGAGTACTAAGCCATACCCCCCTCCAGCCTGGGCAGCCCCGCCCCTGTGCTGCTGCATGAAGGCAGTGCTGACACCAATAGGGGATACACTGCCTCGCAGCGAAGACCAAACCGCATCCGTGACATTCCTCAATATCCTGCGCCGTCGCTATTGGGCTGGGCATCCAAACCAGCCCAAGAGAACTGTACAGATCCCTATAGGGGTTTAGTCTGAGCTGAGCCACGACTACACTTGCAAGAGGCGCGGCACCGAGGGTAGAAGCCATCTGCTACAGGAAAACATAGTACAATATAAAGAGACTTGCACCATATAACACCCACGTAGCAGTACAACACTGGTGTTGCAGCGGCACAGAACGGCCTCCCCTGGAGTGGAAGAAATTGTGGAAAGAGGAACAAACCAGAGAATCCGACAGGGGAACACGCCCAAGAGAGAGACTGACAGAGCCTCGGCTGGAACAGTTTCACTTATTCTGCTCCAATGACTGGCACAATTCAGTTGGGGCTTGGCCCGCTTGGTCGCTTCACCCCTGGCGAGAAGACCCAGGAATGAGATCGTCAGAATACCCACTCAAACACCCATTTTCCCAAGATAAACAAGCCCCACAGAGGCAATGCAGCACCCAACATCACTAACAAGTGGTCAAACAACGACAAGTCAGACAGGCAGCGGAGCCCACCACTGAAGTAACACTCCTGACCTGTGACCAAAAGGGACCCCTCACTGATGACCCACCGGACATCGCAGCACAGCAGACCGAAAACTATCTAGAACCCAAAACAATACCAATCGAGAGTGGGCTAGCAGAAACAGCCTGGCAATCTATACCGTGCCTAAAACTGGAACACATCACCTCCGCTGCAACCACCAGAGACTGGAGACCGGAAAAAGCAAACAAGAATAAAAAGCCCCACCAACTCACCCACCACAGGAACAAGAGCCTGACCCACAGCCACCCATGGTAGATGATTAAAGTATAGACCTCCAAAACAGAATGTTGTATTTAATGACCAGATGTAGGACTATGGGGTTTGAGTCTCCCACACTGTGTACAAAGTAAGTGCGTGAATCAGCCACATTAGGAATTTAAGCTGTGTACCCCGGCACCAATCCGCCCCCCCATTGATATTTCTGCACTGCCGGACTCATTTGTGTTTCCTGGGACCGGTGACGCAGTTTGCATGTATGACTTTTGTTTGATTGTTTGGTAGCCGACTGTTCTAGTCCATCACTAGTTCGGGCGACAGATGCTTCTGGTTGGGATGGAGTATAGGGAGGGGAAGTTTTTGTTTTTGTCTTCAAATCCACCAGTTACAGTATAAACACAAGGGGATGGTGAGGGTTAGATCCCAAAAACAATTTAATAAGTATTAACAGGGTTGAATCCCAAAACATTGAAAAAGTATTAACAGGGTTGGATTCCATCTGCTGTTCACAGTTGCTCTGTTTTTCTTCTCCTCCTAGTGCTTTCCTGTCACAAAACAATCAGAGTCTCTGCTGGCATTCAGGTGATTCCAATTAGCAGCTCTTATACTCTCTAGGGAGTCTGGTAGCTTAGTGTTCACATGTTACCAAATCAGGTGACCAGGAACCGACACCCCTCCTAGTGCACAAGTCTTTCCCACATTTGAGGGAGGGGAGAAAACCATCAATGTGGTTCTCTAAAGTGGGGCACAATAACCCCGGTGCTGCGGCCTCTGGAGCCCGGGACTCCAACATGGTAAGAAAAAAAGGGTATGGCGAGGCGCGCACTCCAGTTCCCAGTCAAAATAGACCCGATACAAAAAGTAACTGGGTTAGAGTATAAACACATATTGCGCCCTCAAACCTACCACTCTGACTTGTACACATGCATCACTCTCCCAATACTACCTCATGCACAGAAGCACATAGACCAACCAAACAGCAACGACTGGAGACAGTGTTAAAACCTTGAGGTTCCTGGCTTGGGCACTGGGATAAAATGGCGCCTAGTCACACAATTTCTTAATAGACATCTAGCAGGCACGATGGTCAACCTATTCCGACGCACGAATTATCGCACAGCATTGCATGCTGGCTTATCCATGGGCTCGGGGGGGGGGGGTGTTCTAATACTGTTGCACAAGAGACTCCCCTCAAACTATGTAAAGTGGTACAGGACACCAGAGGTAGATTTGTATTACTACAGGGCTCACTATGGAACAAAACCCTTGCCATTCTAGCAGTATATACCCCGACATCGCTGATAAATGAATTGATCCACAACATCACTCCCACACAGCCGACATCTGGGTAATGGGGGGTAGGGTGGACTTCAATGATGTTATGGATGTAACCATGGACCACACACACCTGCGGGGTAGGAACCCTAGGGCAAGCACCAAGCTTGCAAACTTTACCTCAGCGCTCGGGCTGAAAGATATATGGCGAGACCTACACCCGCAGAACGTGGATATTCTTATCATTCTGGTGTCCATGCCTCTCTCTCGAGGCTGGATTACTTCTTCCTCTCAAAAATAGACGCACATAGAGCAGCTATTGCTACCCTGCTTCCACGCGGCATATCCGACCATGGACCCCCCCGATGATGGTCTGATGACGAATAGGCCACTCCCCCGCCCCCCCTCTCATGGCACTTAAATAGCTACTACCTCGGCTTCCTAGAACTTATTGAGCATATCCAAAGGACAATCACATATGGACAATTGTGCGACATTATGGGAAGCATAAATACCGGTTCTCCGAGGGGAGATTCTCTCCTGGACCTCGGCTCACCAAAAAATCTGTCGACAAAAGGTGGTAGAGGCAGAGCAGGAAGTTCTGCAAAAAGAACACATAGCTAGTGGGTCGCCTGACACACATCGATCCCTCCTGGTGGCTAGGGAACGCCTCCATAATGTCGCTCTAGACAACGCTAAACCGGCACACTCGGAGATGCACACGAGACTGTACGAAACTGGGGACAAATCTGGCAAAAGGGACGCTGGCCACCGGCACGTCAGGGAAATTAGAACAACACAACTGGAACTATTATAATCTCATCACGATATTGCTGAGGGTTTTGCTGACTGTTATGCTGAACTATACAATGCCCCAAGTGAACCTATCAGCACTACCGTGCTCGAAGATACCACACTCCCCTGTCTGGACCCAACACAAAGAACATTCCTGGACAACGATGTTACAGAGGAAGAAATCATGACAGCAATATGGCAATTGCAGTCAGGGAAAACACCAGGACCCAATGGGTTCCCGATTGACTTAAGGAAGAAACTGGAAGGGAGTGAGATGGCCCCACACCTGCTCAATATGTTCCAGCATTATAAGGAGCAAGGGACCCTCCCAGTTCACAGAACTTGCGCATCTCTTATTACAAGCAACACAGCCAGATTTGTCGGGAGTGCTACAATTTAAAAATATCCCTCTATTGTTGTGACACGTGGTGTAGCAGGAGTCAGCTAGCGCACACGCCCTCTAGCCCCCGCGACGCTGTGCCTGGATCGCTCTGCAGTATCAGATTTCTTTTGGGTGGATAGACAAGACTCGCTGGATCTGTGCATACCAGAGGAATGACGGCAAAACAATTTGTGGTGAGGAGAGATGACTGGGAGTGTTATTGCAGTTTAAATCATGCCGGTGGCGATTGTGGCTTGGGCGCAACCTCTATTATTTTCACTGTTGCAGAAGTGCACACTAAAGCGGATGTCAACAGGAGGGCTCTTTATTGCATAGGTGCCGCATAAAACCGGCCAGAGACGTTTTCGCAGTGGGGAAAACGCAGGTGCGTGTAGCAACTTCGGACCTTGATAACCTTGGCCCCTTCTGCTTTTTTGAGCATATGGGTGCTCAGTGACGGAGACTTACAATTTTTCACTGCGGAAGAAAGGTTCCATTTCAACGGATCAGTGTTAGCATCGCCCCATTCCGTATTAGCCGTTTACCTGCTGTACGACGCATAAGCCCAAGTGGTAAAAACCAGGGCTCACCAGTCGCTGAATAATCCATTGCAGAAACACTAGGCAAAAGAAGCTGCAAAGCCCTCAACCCAAGACACTTCAGGAGCCAATCCAATATCAGAATCACACAATGTGGACTTAGACATGGCGGTGTCAAAGGAAGACTTTGCGAAAAGCTTTCAAGAATTTCAAGACAAATTCTCTGAATTCTTTCAACTTCAATTTTCCGCACTCACTTCGGAAGTTAGGCCCTCATTGGTTGACTTTGGTAAAGAAATATCCTCCTTGGGAGAACTGGTTGATTCAAATGAACGGGCCATACAGGAGCTCATGCAAGACTGCAAGCAATCAGTCATTGCCTTGGAAGACCTAGCCAGGGTGGCCCACAATCTCGAAATTCAATGCGAGGACCTAGAAAACAGATCCAGGCACTGTAATATTCTAATTAAAAAATCTTCTGGAGAAGGTATCAGATACAGAATTAAAAGAACAGTTTCGCACATTTTTGCAGCTCTAATCTCAGAAGAGGAGGCCAGTAAAATCCCCCTAGACTGGGTTCAGAGGACGGGACAGAGAAGATCTGAACCCGGGGGCCCGCCCTCGGAATGTGCTAGCTGTCTGTGCACTTTACCTACAAAATGAACAAATCGTCTAAGACGCAAGGAACACAACACCAGTAACATATAATGGGTTCGAAATTCAGCTGTATCAAGACCTCTCGCAAACTACCCTAAAAACAACACAAGTTGTGGTAAAGACCTTACAGTCACGCGGGATCAAGAATTTCAATTTGGGCTTTCTTTTTCTATGGCCGGCCGACAGCATAGAATAACTTCCCAAGAATATGTAATTGCTTTACTGCAGATTGAAGATGTAACAGCGGGCCCATCGGAGGGTACGAGTTATCAGTCAATCAAGCAACCAAAACCCTGGGAATGGTCTTCATGTGATCTACAGGGGCATGCAGAAAGACGAATGGAAAAGTGGCCTAAGAAGACCAAACCACAAGACACTACATAGAGCAAATGCAGCAGGGAAGCACTAGCACAACGTTGGGGAAAAAAGGGCTTATCCTAACATAGCAGAGGCAGAGCTCGACATCTTGGACCTTATCTGTTCAGGTAACAGATGGGGGTTTTAGGAGACCCTGCACTGGGGAAAATAATGACTCGCATCTGGGGTTTGTACCCTAGGTTACATTAGGTACTGTGGCTCATGCCAGAGGACTTTCAAAGGGCTGGGAGGGGGTAAAATGGCTTTTATTTGGGGGAAGTTAAATGGTGGGCTGGGGACAGAACCACAGTGCAAGGATGTTTGTTAAGCGTATAATAAATATATACACATATACACACACACACACACAAGATATTGGCATATTGCTGTGTTTAAGGTTGGTTTCCACCAGACCCATTCAAGTGCCTTAGGTTGAATATTAGGGGCCTAAATACTCGTACGAAACAGAGAAAATTGGAGAGCTTTCTGGCACGCTACCAACCGACTTGGGGGCGCTTCAGGATACTCACATTCGCAGGTTAGACAGACATCAACTCTGATTATGACATTATCCAACAATTTTACAGGCAAATGCGGAGAGAAAGGTGGCGGAGGTTCTCACAGCATTCAGGGCCGGGACTCTTTATTAAAGTACTCCGCACTAAGGCTCACAAAGAAGGCTGATAGGTCTTCACAATTGTAGAATCGTGTTCCCCGACGTGGACGGTTTTGTCCATAAATGTCCCGAACGTGGGCCAATAGGGCTTTCTAAAAAAACAACTCTTGTAGACTTAGTAGCTTTCAAGGATGGCGAAATAATCCTGCTGGGAGATTTAATGTGGCTTGGGATCCTATTCCAGATCGGCGCACAGTCACACGTTCTGCCAAAATCCCTAACACCCTGAAACCGAAATTCGCTACCATGTCCCTGGTAGATGTCTGGCCAGCGCTCAGAGGTTCAGAAAAAGGATACACCTTATTCACATTTCCATCGCTCATTCTCGCGGATAGTTTATGTCTGGGCCTCAATTCCACTTTTAGGATGCATCACCCAAATAGTATGCCTACTATAGCGCTGTCAGACCATGCTCCGGTCTCCTCTGAGCTGGATAACCCACAAGGGAAGCTAAGCTTATGCGCCTGGAGATTCCTGCTTGAGTTACTTGGGGATCAAGTGGTTAGAGAAAGGATCGAAGGGAGGTTTTTTTTAACCTTAATCCAGTTGGAGAGATAGGGGTGAACGTTATGTGGGATGTTTTCAAAGCTACTTTATGGGGGGTGTGGATAGCTGAAGGGGCCAATAGATTTGTTTTTTAAAAAGGGCCTTCGAAACAGAGTTAGAGGAAGATCTATGATCCGCAAGGAAGAAAATGGAAACTAATGCAGGGCCAGCTGCACAAAAAGCATTTAGAAGGGCGGCAGGCAGGCAAAATCTATTCCAGACTAAAAAAGTGGAAAAATCCCCGTTACATTTTAAACAAATATTACATACAAGCCAATTAGAAAGGTTGTCTTTTAGCTAGACAACTCGGCCAGAAAATGACACCTCAGATTATACAATCGATTCGACTCCCCTCAGGTGAGAAGGTTACCAAGACCCCCCATATATCATTGCACAATTTCACACATTTTATTTGCACTTGTATCAGTCAGACTTTCCGGATCCATTATCCCAAAAAGCAAACTTAGGTACAGTTACTCTTCCCGAGTTAACGCTTGCAGATAAGGAGCTGCTCGAAGATGATATCACTCAGGAAGAGGTCTTCAAGGTCATACGTAATTTTCCGTTAAACAAATCTCCAGGTCCAGATGGGTATCCAGCTCAGTTGTATAAAACTTTCCTCAATATATTGGTGCCTAAACTAACCCATCTATACAACTCTTATTCAGGTTGTATTTCCCCTCCATGGAGGAAGCAAACATTTTCTTATTTCCCAAATCCGGCAAATATCTGTGTAATTGCGGATCATACTGCCCAATAGCTTTACTCAATCTGGATGCAAAACATCTACACTAAAATTGGCCAATAGGATGGAAGACCTTCTCCCTTCATTAAGACACCCGGACCAATCTGGTTTTATGAAATATCGTCACACCCACGACAATATCAGGAGACCGTGTCATATTTTGGAGAAAGTGGAAAAGAAATCCATACCAGCGGTTCTTCTATCATTAGATGCTGAGAAAGCTTTTGACCGGGTCGAGTGGTCGTTTCTTTTTCAGACCTTGGAATAGATGGGATTTGGTCAAACATGTATACATATGATACAAGCAAGTGATATTCATCCCAGTGCCAGACTATTTATTAAATGCAATTATCTTCCCCTATAGTTCAACACCGTGGGACCAAACAAGGGTGCCTACTTTCTCCGCTTCTATACCATTTACATTTGGAACCACTTCTTGCCAAGATTAGACTAGACAGGCGGACACTATTCATGGACTAGACTCGGGAGGATAGCTCAGGAGTAACATGCTGGCCTTGGAAGCAAGACGACACGGAGCACCACAGGTTCCATCCCCGGGTCCGCGTTTAAAACCTCTGGGTATTAAGCGCTTTATAAATAACTTTTATAATTATCATATCATAGACGTTGGTGGTGTCTCACATACAATAATGGCTTACGCCGATGATACTGCTTCTAGTCTCAAACCCTTTCCTATCCCTGCACGCTACATGAATTGGCAACGTTTGGGTCTGTAGCAGTGTTAAAGATTACCAAATCAGAAATTCTAAATCTATCCCTCCCCGGACGGGAAATACAACGTCTATGCTCACAAACGCTCTTTGGGTGGGCACAGGCAGGGATGAAACTACTTGGCATAACCATAAATCCCACATTAGAAGGGTCATACTGGGCCAACTATCCCTTGTTGCTAAAAGAAGTTCAGGATCAATTGACAAAACGGGGACTGCTCGCAGTGTCTTGGTTGGACAGGATCAATTCTGTGAAAATGGTTACTCTACTTTGAGTCCTATACACGTTTCAAGCATTACCAATTAGAGTCCCCCTCCTTCTTTCATAAACTGAATGGGGCGATTAATTCATTTATTTGGAATAATAAACCCCACGGCTAGCCTTGAGTACGTTGAGTATCCCGACAGCAATGGGGGGAGGGGGAGTCTAGGGCTGCCAAACATCCTGAAACACTACCATACCACGCAAATCCGAGTGATGAAAGATTGGTGTGCAGAAAACTCAGTGAAAAAAATGGGTCCAGATGGAGAGGGCATT
This sequence comes from Ambystoma mexicanum, assembly GCF_040938575.1. Classification (NCBI taxonomy): domain Eukaryota; kingdom Metazoa; phylum Chordata; class Amphibia; order Caudata; family Ambystomatidae; genus Ambystoma; species Ambystoma mexicanum. Next base: position 955,624,992 of record NC_090921.1, on the reverse strand, counting down.
AGGTGGGTCAGAGCACAGAGACATGTTGTAGCTGCCAAAACATGATCGGCCCCCTAATATTCATAGAAGTGTAAATATGAGAGTGGTCGAGGAAGTGTGGCACACAGCGGTTAAAAAGATATCACCTCACAACCTTTCCTTCGCCTCTTAAACCTTTATTGTACAACCCACAGTTCACACCAGGCCTCGGACCCCACGCATTTGTAGATTGGAAGCGGGCCGGTTGCACTAGATTACGGGACATGCCTCAAGGAAAAGAACCCAAATCTTTTATACTATGTTAGTTAGAAATGAGGCTCCACGAATCTGCCCCATTCTAGTACTTTCAGGTCAGACGTTGGATATTAACTCCCCCATATAAGAAAGCAGCAGCTAGAGATCCAACTCCTTTAGAAAAATGTGTAACCACCAATCTAGGTGACACAGCCTTCATCTTCAATTTATATAAAATTATCCCCGATGCCATCCCCACAATTCCGTTGAAATACATATGATGCTGGCATGTCCCTAGGAGAGTAATTATTGGAAGCTGAGTGGGAGGCACTGTGGAAGGCTATTCCCAAATACACATGGTCTATCCACGTTAGGTAATTTTGGTATAAGGTATTAACGCAATGGCACTATACACTAGCTCGCTTACATATAATGAAGCCCTCAATTTCAAATAGGTGTTGGCGGGAATGGAATGCAGTGCGATTGGGTGCATATTTGGTGGGGCTGTCCGGTGCTCAGAAATTATTGGGATGAAGTAAATAATCACATGTCGCAAATGTCTGCTCTGCAAGGACCTCAGACTCTTAGATCACGTACAATGGTTTTTAATCGAAGAAGATTCAAGACATAGCACCAAACATAAATGCAAAGCCTTTGTCATCTTGCAGTTAGCTGCACTTTTGGTGATTGCTCAAAGCTGGAGATAAAAAACATTCACCACATATCATTGAATGGTTTGTTAGGGTCTGGAACTTTGTGGCACTCCAAGGATTATTTACTCTAAACAGGGAGAACAAACGAAATGTACCAAGGACTGGGACATGGTGTTGGACTTTCTTGCCCTCAGAAACTTCGAATTGTGGGTATTGCAAGTACTGTTATTTGTATCATGCACTGCGGGGAAAGTGGGGTAAGGACGAAAGAGGGGGTACCTGTTTGTTAACTAAAATGCCAATTAAAAAAAGTGACCTCTCCATACATTTTATATTTCCTTGCACCTGTACCAAAAAGGCACAGGCCCTCCCCCCCTCACCTCCTCCCACCCACACCAGGGGGATACTGTGACTGGAATCGTTATCCCCAGAGTACGTACTGTGCATGCCATCATTGTTGCAGAGCTGGTATTGTGGCTGTAGTTGCAAGTCCCAGGGAAGGTATTCCGTCATATTTAACGGATTAGCAGGTACGGCATCAAACGTCATTAGTTACAGGGGAGATACTTGTCAGCCTACCCACATGGTTGTGTGGGGCCGGCTGCCGTTGCGGTCTTAACACACGATGTCCAGGACGTGACGTCAGGGGAAGGGGAGGGACGGGGATGGGTTGCGGCCGTATGCTGCCAATGTTAAATAAAGAAAGGTTGTGTCACTCCTCTGGCTCCCGCGTATCATTGCAACGCGGCCTGCGCCCTGCGATAGACCTCACCAGGAGGTTCTACAATGGCGACGAGCAGGTGAACGACCCACCAGTGCTGTGTCGAGGTCTGCAGCCGAGCAGTGCAGCGCGTTGGCGTGCCTCGGACACATCAGCAACTGGAAGCCGCACGTTACCTGTGACCCGCGAGGCAACGCGGAAGGGCACACGCCGGCCGAAGCTGGTAAGGAGGGGCTTGGGAGACGGACACAAGCTCCCCAAGTTTACAGGCCAGCACTCGCTCCACTGCGCAGTGTGCACGCGGCCGGCTAACGCTGGAAGGGAGGGGCTTGGGAGATACGCACCCGCTCCTCAGGACTACGAGCCAGCACCCACCTCACGTGGCGGTTCACTGCGGCTCGGTGGCCCGGATCAGCTGGGCGGACGGCAGGCCGAACAGGCCCTACGTGCAACGCTCCAAGGGAAGACATTCAACGGGCAGGCACCGCCCCCAGCAAGCTCCCCTAGGCACGTACACCACGTGAAAACAGCGCCACCAAGGACAAACCAAGTGCACAAAGATTGCACAACACGGAAAACCAGCTCCAAGACCCTAAACTGGAAACAAGCACACCACTCAAAGTCAAAAGCCTAACACGACACACAGGATGTCAGACTCAGCAAGCACAACAGCCTCGTCAGCTGGAGGTGCAGGCACAACAGCAGCCTCTTCAGGAGGGGCAGATGTCAATCAAGGCAACAACCCGCCCGCACATACGGAAGGGGGAGCATCACAAGTGATGCACATGCCAAACCCTTTCGAAATACAGGACACTTCAAACCTAGGACCCCGCTGGGCCATATGGCTCAGAGACTTCAAGTTCTATGCAGGAGCCATAGGCCTAACGGAGGACGCACGACTGAAGAAAACGCTATTTATGGCAGTTGGACCCGCAGTAAGGGACATTGTGGGAGAATTGCTCAATGTAGACACCGTCACATATGGCGAACTCCATGCCAAATTGTCAGACTACTTTGCACCACACACAAATGTCGACTATGAACGTCATATTTTTCATACAACCAAACAAGAAAGGGGAGAGTCCATAGACAATTTCGTCATGCGCCTTTGCATGAAGCTGAAACAATGCGAATTCCACAAATACTCTAATGAAGAAGCACTCAGATCGCAGGTGATCGCGGGATGCCTATCACAACCATTTCGCAAACAACTCCTACAAAAACAGAGATCACTCGAAGAAATTCTTGCACTAGCCCGCATGGAGGGCGCAGTCGACTCACAACTGGACAACCTGGGAAAAGTCTCCATACAACAACAAGGAGGACACACGGAAACGGTTAACAAGCTCCACGCCAACCCCGCTCAAGGAGGAAAGCGTCCAGAAGCCACCTGCTGCAAGTGTGGATACGAATATCCCCATTCGGGGATTGCCCAGCCTTAGGGCAGCAATGTGCTGCATGCCAGAGGCATGGATCACTACAGGGCCATGTGCAAGAACGCACCAGTACACGCACAGGGCAGACCTCGAACGCAAGAGAGGCGCAGATACATTCGACAAAGCCCGCCCAGGTCCAGAGGTGAGACCGACCTGAAACTCAAGAGAAGAGAAGATAGCAATCGGAAAAGCCACTATACTCGAGATGACAGACGCTCGTCTGAGGACACGAGACGCTCCCACAGAAGACGTTTCGTACGATACATAGAGACACGGTCCCCCACCAGCAGCGACACCCTGTCCTCGGAGGAAGACCAAAGGAAGAAGGGATATGTATGGGCCATCAACGACAACACAGCGGCTACGCAACACTGACCCATACTCACGCTACATGTCATTAACACCCCTGTGAAATTCCTAATAGATACCGGAGCCACAGTCAATATCATCAATGAACAGGCATATGAATCGCTGGCACCACCGCCCAAAATCAAGAAAGCCGAAGTAGACATTTACCTGTATGGATCCACGACCCCTCTACCGTGCAAAGGCACGATCAAGGCCTGGTGCACCCATAAGGAACACACCGCACGAATCCCGCTACACAGCCTCAAAACTGAAGCAAACAGCGGCTGTATCCTAAGGTTCAGAACAGCAGTGGAAATGGGCCTGGTACACATCCTCTATCAGCTGATGGCTCAAATATTTTGCCAAACCCGAAGCGATTGAGCAAACATTCCCAAAACTATTCACCGGCCTAGGAAAGCTAAAGCACAGAAAAGTACACCTGCACATAAACCCACTCGTCAAACCGGTAGCCCAACACTACCGAGGAATCCCGTTTAACAATCAAAGGCAAGTGGAAGAAGAACTCGACAAGCTAATCAAAATGGACGTCATCGAACCCGTGTCGGGGCCCACCCCCTGGGTGTCACCCATCGTCCCTGTCCCCAAGAAGTCACCAGATGGGTCCATCCGTCTGTGCATCGACATGCGCAGAGCGAACATCGCCATTGAAAGAGAGAGACACCAGACACCCAGGATCACAGACATGATCAATCTCCTCCACGGATCAAGAGTCTTCTCGAAACTAGACTTGACAAAAGGCTATCACCAGATCGAAATTGAATCTGAATCTCGATACATCACCACATTCGTGACTCACCTTGGCCTGTTTCAATACAAAAGACTCAGCTTTGGCATTTCGTCTGCCGTTGAAATTTTCCAGGAAGAGATTCACAAGGTAATTCGACACGTCCCAAACTGCCTGAACTATTCAGATGATGTCCTGGTATACGGCAAAACACAGGAAGAACACAACAGGGCGCTTCACAGAGTGTGTCAGGCAATGGAAGAAGCAGGCCTAACACTAAACAAAGCAAAGTGTGAATTTTCAAAGGGATCTCTAAGATTATTCGATCACATCTTCTCGGAGAAGGGCATGAGGCCGGATCTGGAAAAAGTGGAAGCTCTGAATTCTGCCACCCCCACCCCCCCCCCGTAAACACGACGGATCTGCACTCGTTCTTGGGCTACTGCTCCAGATACTTGAAGGACTATACCACCGTGAGCAACCCGCTCCGACTGCTCACGTGCAAAGACACACCGTTCATCTGGTCGAAGGAGTGCCAAGAGGCATTTGAAGCTTTCCGGAGTGCCATATTGCAGGCATAGGACATGGCATACTTCGACGCTAGCCGAGACACTGAAATAATCATAGACGCCAGCCCAGTAGGCCTCGGTGCGATACTTACGCAAAAGGATCCAGAGGAACCATGCAACGTCCACATAGTGGCTTTTGCCAGCAGGAGTCTGACGATCACAGAACAGGCATACTCGCAAGCGGAAAAGGAGAGTCTGGCAGTAGTATGGGCTTGTGAGTATTTTCACTTATTCCTGTTTGGTAAAAAATTCACGATAGTCACAGATCACCAAGCTCTACTGACCATCTACGGCAATCCCAAAGCCACAATGCAGCCGAGAATTGCCAGATGGGGTCTGAGGCTGCACGACTACCAATTCACAGTAAAACACCGGCCAGGGAAAGAGGAGAATCCTGCCAACTATCTTTCCCGTCATCCTACAACATCAACCGCATCCCAAACCTCCATCGCTGTTGCATACATTAACTACGTCATACACCACCTGCAACCGCTGCCAGTCGGTTGGGCAGAAATAACAGCGCAGTCGGAATCAGACCCGGCACTACGAATTGTAAGGCACTGTCTGCAGACAAATAAGAAGGCCTTCATGAGGCAGCACGCAAAAGCAGAAACGGACGTAATCAGGGAGGACGTCAAGTGGCTTGATCAAGTCCGAGACGAGCCAATGGTGGTGGAAGACAAGGTATTGCTGAAAGGCTGCAAAATCGTTGTGCCAAGGAGACTCTGGGAGAGGACGGTACACTTTGCCCACGAAGGACACCGAGGAGTAGCGGCCACGAAACGACTCCTCCGACAAAAGGTGTGGTTCCCACAGCTTGACTGCCTGGTAGAAACCATTGTGGGGGGCTGCCACATTTGCGCACAGGTAGCTCCACCTCAGCACCCAAATCCGCTACAAATGTCACCACTTCCGAACAAAGTGTGGGAGGAGCTCGCAGTAGACTTATTCGGACCACTGAGTGACGGCACACACGTAGTGGTACTCATGGACGAACACTCACGATACCCCAATGCACAGATCGTGGAAAGCAGCGCAACCTCAAGCGTCATCCCTGCACTCGACCGAATGCTGTCGTTGGCATAGGGGATCCCCAAGGTTATAAAATCGGACAACGGTCCCACGTTCATAAGTCGCGAGTTCCAAAAATGTGCAAGATACATGGGATTCCAACATCAACGGATAACCCCTCGATGGCCACAGGCAAACGGCATGGTCGAAAGATTCATGGCCAATGTCAAGAGAACCCTACAAATCGCTCACATTCAAAACAAACCATTTGAGCAGGCCCTCAATCAGTTGCTCAGAGAGTACAGACATACACCCCACAGCACGACCGGGATATGACCAGCAGATCTGCTATTCCAGAGATCAGTCACCACGAGACTACCAGAGGACCCTAGACCGAAGGAACCAACCAGTCTAGAACAAGAGGCAAGAGTCAATGATGAAAAGAACAAGGCTCAAATGAAGGAAGTAATGGACAGGAAGAGACGGGCTCGCGAGAACCCCATGCAGCCTGGCGATGAAGTATGGCTCAGACAACCAAAGAACAGAAAAGAGGAAGCCACTTTCGCACCCACCCCTCTCATCGTGACACACAAGAAAGGGACGATGGTCACGGCACAGAGAAGTGACTGCACGTCGGTAACCCGAAACAGCTCACAGTTCAAACAGGTAATACCAAACCAGGGTGATCAGTGGGAGTGGTACAGAGACAGTGAAGAGGTCTGTATGCGCGAGGAACCGTACCACGGAGACGGTGAGGAGTCGGAAGCTGAAAGCCACTATGCAACACCCGTGATGGACAGGGTGACCCCGAGCAAGCTGAGACGTCCCCAGAGGAGCCGCATGAAATCGCTTCGCCTCATAGAAGAAATAGGGTAAGAGGACAGGCAACGAGCTTCTCATGTTAAAAAGGGGGGAGATGTCAGCCTACCCACATCGTTGTGTGGGGCCGGCCGCCGTTGCGGTCTTAACACACAACGTCCAGGACGTGACGTCAGGGGAAGGGGAGGGACAGGGATGGGTTGCAGCAGTTGCCGCCAATGTTAAATAAAGAACGGTTGTGTCATACCCCTGGCTCCCGCGTATCATTGCAACGCGGCCTGCGATAGACCTTACCAGGAGGTTCTACAATACTGTGTCTGGAATTGGTATCCCAGATCCGGTACGGTGTCTCTAACTATTTGCCCCAAGACAGGTATTGTCAGATGTAGCTGGTGAGCAGGTAAGTACTGTATCGGAAGTCATTTGTTATAGAGCAGGTATTGTGTCTGCACTCATTCGCTCCAGCCAGAGGATGTGATGGGCCTTTACCATTAGCCTAGCGAAGATAGTGTCTGCTGCTATACATCAGGGTGTTGTTTCTGTGTCTGCAGCCATTAGACCTAGAACAGACACTGTGCCTGCAGTTATTAACCACAGAGGGGTCCTTGGACCGAGATAAGTATAGAACCTGCAGCCATTAGCCCTGGGGAATCATTACACTGGAAATGGAGACAGTGACACGCCTGCAATCATTAGCCTGCGCAGGTATATCTCTCTCTCACACTCACACACACACACACACAGGTCTGTGCACAGCAGTTACTGCGTCTGCGAGCATTCCAGAGCCTGAACTGTACCGTAAATGCACTTCGGAGCAACTACTGTGGCTACGAAACCAACAAGCAGCACTGTGTAATTTCAAAACCAATGTTTAGAAAATCACCTACTTACAATCTTTAATATCAACATGTGATGAAAACAACGAGTTACAGCTTCAGCTGCAGCCTCTAACTTCAACGGCAATTTCCAGAGGTTGCAAAGCGACTCCTCTTACCAATATAACAACAAATGGGTGGGAATGTGCTGAGTTAATCGACGCTAAAAGAAATGTATATACAGTTCATTACAAGAGGCGGATCGCAACACTCACCTGATGCTGCCTGGAAATTGGAAAGGAGTGTTTCTTAAAGGGAGGCCTTATGTTTCTTTCATTATCAATCGAAACACACGTTTAAAGTCCCTATGAGACCTGATAGCATTGTATTCGTTTAAAAGTTTGCCGACTTTTTCTGAAATGCCTTTACGGGCAATGCCTTTAAGTCGTCGTGACGTATGAACGTCTTTTACGTAGGACGTCTACGTGCTTAAGGAAGAGAATCATGGAAGACTCCAGGCCGTGCAGGAGCAGGTATTTGTTTATTTATTGTGTATTTATAAGGCGCTTATAGATATCGGAAGTATTTCGAAGCGCAAGGTGGGTTAGTTTTTTCTATTTTGATTTTGGTTGCAACAATAGCATGTATTTGTGTGTCTTCTTGGCTGGTAAGTATCCGCACCGCCCCAAACAGAAGTGATTTATCGCCGTGCAGCGCACGCTGAGAGAATTTCATGGCATATATTTTTTGCAAATTCGACGGCCAGCAAGTCGGATTTATTGTTTGCCTAAGCGTACTTACGTGTTGTCCACCTCCAAATCATACCTGCCTACATTTGAAAATCAAAAACCCTGAGCTTTATGACCCGCCCACAGTCACAAAAGACTCCGCCCATTTTCACACGGCTCCGCCCACTCCCCGCCCACCTGTCAAAAAGGTAAATTCGGCTGTTGTAGCCATCATTAGAAACACGTTTGCACTTTGCAGTGGAATGCAATAAATGTGACTGTCCAAGGACGTGCATAACCACCCAAATTGCATAGGACGAATGGCATTCGCCTTCCATAAAAGCAATACACACAAAACCGAGAGACGTTCATGTTAAAGGATACTTGTACCGTGCACTATCACCACCGGAGTGGTCTCCTGGCGCTCTGGTGGCACTGAAAAGAGAAGGGCCGTGAGTTAGTGGGAATGAGTGGGAAAAGTGCAAGAGAGCAGTGATGTGCCATTGGCAGCTGCAGTCCGGTTTACACCATTCGCTGGGCTTGGGGTGCTTTCCGGTTGGTAGCCGTTGTGTGCTGTTGTGCTGGTCTGTGTGGTTTGTTTTGTTGTTGTGGTGTAGTGAAGTTGGTGCGTTTTGTTGTCCTATAGGGTTGTGGTTGTGTTTGGTTAGTTTGAGAGGTGTATGCAGAGGGTTGAAAAAGTTAGTGGGTTGGTTATTGGCATCGCTGTCTAGAAGTGATGTGCTAAATTTCCATGTTCTATCTAGATGTGGCGCGCGAATATCTCTTTATTTCTATCTAGATCCGGTACTGGCTAATATTCCCAATTCCCTCTATACATGACACCCACCAATATTTACAACTGTATCCAAATGTGGCACTGGCCCACCTTCGAAAAAACCTGTCTATATATGAAGCAAGCTAGTATTCACACATTTTGTCTAAATCTGGCCTTGATAGCATTCCCAGTGCAGTCTAGATGTGACACTGGCTAACAACTATTCTAGATGTTGCACTGGCCGCTGTTCACATTTCTGTCTAGATGCGAATCAGGTTAATGTTCGTGATTCTATTTAAGTGTGGTGCCTGCTAACATTCACATTTCTATCTAGATGTGACTCATGCTAATGTTCACAATTCTTTCTAGGTGTGGTACATGCTAATAATCATATTTCCGAGTAGGGTAATGTAGAGTGGCAGGGTTTTATGGAATAGAGTAATTGCTCGACTCCCCACCCATGCCACACTTACTAGGGAGGTAGTTGCTGGTTGACGGCTGGTCGCTGGCTTCCTCTACTGATGCCTGCAGACACATCTTGGAGCCGTCGATGTAGAAGCCGCCCTTTGCCATGGGGCCCTTAGCCGCAGGGGGCTGCCCTGGGGTGTCCTTGATATGGGTGTGATGGACCAATCGGGGTTGGAGGGCAGTGTGGGAGGCAGGCAGAGGGCTGCCCAGGAAGCGGGGGTAAGGGGAGAGGAACCACGTGCCAAGAGGATGATAATTTTAAGGGGCACACGAGGCAAAGTTAGGAGACTTACCTCAGCAGCTCACGTCATATGGATCGCGGCGGCCGCTACATTTCAAATAATGTTTTTTAAAACGTTAACATGTGTGCATGAATTGAAGAGGACCTTCAGTGTTTCTCATTTTAGCTGGGGGGGCCAAGACCACCCTCTGAAAAAAGTGGCTGGACTCCATCCACCCACGTATACCATTAACTTGAGCCCTGCTTTCATTCTTTTTGGCCAGTCTGCCTTATGTTTTAGTCGCCCTTCAATTTAGGGCAACTAAAAACTGGCCAAAGAAAAAGCTAAATTGCGCTGTTTCCGGGTCCCATTTTAAGGAGGCAACAAACACAAGTATGTGGGTATAACTTGTTTTATTCAGCGGGCCTGCAGGAACCCAACTGGAGCTACTGCACCTCGCTGTAACCGTCACTTCAACCTCTCGCGTCTAAGCACACTACACTATGGATAAAGATCTAAAAAAACAAATTCTTAGAACCTGGAAGGCTCGGGAGACCAACACCGTCCAATCCTCCATCCGATTTGCTGCAAAAGACTGCTGCTGGTAGCCAATCAGATGGAGGATTGGATGGGACTCGAAAAACCGGAGACTCAAGGGTAATTTTTCTTCACCCTTATCTGCGCAACACGGTTTTCACAATTTGAACAGCAATGAACTCACCCATGTCATCCCATTTTTGCTGCGTGCTTGCTTTTTCTGCACTGCTGCACAGACTCACCCAGGCTTGGATCATACCCAGGGCTTTAAGTGGGGTAAGAAATCTGGCGGGGGGGTAGGCTTCATTTAGGGGCGTGGCTTGTGGGATGGGCATGGCCTAAAAAGTACACAAAGCATAGTAAGGTACAAACAAATATATAAATGCATGCAAGCATTTATATATTTGTATGCGTACCTTACTATAGATTGTGTAATATGCTAGCCATCTTTTATAAACATAGACATATATATGTAACATATGTCTATGTTTATAAAATATGGCTTGAAAAGTACACAAACCCTAGTAAGGTACGCACATAAATATATAAATGCTTACATTTTATATATTTGTTAGCGTGCCTACTATGGTTTAAGTACATAATTCAATCCATCTTTTATGAAGTTTTGCTGACGGACAAAGCCCGAGGCGTCTTTGTCCGTTGGCAAAGCTTTATAAAATATGGCTTGAATTGTGTACTTTTCAAGCCATCTTTTATAAACCTCGAAATATGTCGAGAGTACCCAGGTTCGCCAAGAGTTAAAGACGCCTCAGTGAGCTGGGGACGGGGTGGGGAAACAAAGGGACAGTAACTGCCTCTGGTGACGCCTCGCGTGAGGCGTCACAAGAGGAAGTTACAGTGACTGACAGAAGTGCCAGCCAGTGCCTGACTTAAAGGCAGGCGCATCTCCCGTCAAAGCTGCAGCAGGATAATATGTCCCACCAACAATGTGGTGGGACGCAGGGCCCCGGCTCAACCCCACTTTTTGGAAACTGCCGGGGCACAGATCATACCTGCCTAACCTCTGGGTTTTCCCTGGAGACTCAAGGTTTTTATGCTTTTATCTGGGTTTTCGCTGCAGTTTCCCGGGTCCCGTCTCAATCTCCATCCGATTTGCTGCAAAGGACAGATGCTAGCTGGTAGCCAATTGGGCGGGACCCGGAAACAGTGCGAATTTGCCTTGACCCTGCACCGTATGAGTCCGTCTTTGGCAGGCAGACTGCATAACTATTTTTTTCCTCCCATCAGTACAGGACCCCGCTTCTCTACTGAGTTCATGTGCACTGACCGACCGCAGCAGAGCAGAGAGAGTTGCTGCCCGCACCTGGAACTGCCTACCTGACATCTGTGCCTGCAGTCATGCACTCGAGTCTACTCAACCCTGGGCAAACCATAGACCGTTGGCGGCATCAACATCTCTGTGAGCCAGCCCGAGGAGCCAGGAAGGAACCCAGGATCCCCTAATTAAAGTAATCTGATGTGACAGTATAACATTGTAAATTAAACCTGATTGAGACCAATATTATTCAAAATGGGTGACAATTGAATTGCATTGTGTGCTCACAAATGTTTTGAATATTCTGCTAATTCCAAAAACAGTTCCTACAATCGGTCACCTTTTTGAGCTTCTTTGAGGTCAATATTCTACTAATTTGATGAAGAAAGCATATTTATGGTTAATTTGAGCAGGTAAAATACCATTCTAAATCTAAAACCTAAAAATGCAGGTGATGAAAACCAAGCGAAAACTGAATACATGTGTTCATTTACAGCAGTCCCAACTCCATACTGAATACAGTATTCATTTTCCAAATGCATGTCGTTCCGTTTATTTTGCTTCAGCTTTTATTCTTTTTTGGCAGTTTGCGTAGTCACCCTTCAATGCAAAGGCAGTGGGCCTCATTACAAGTTTGCTGGTCTGGAAACAACAGTACCGGTAAGCTTGCCGGTACCGTTGTTTCCGGACTGGCAAACTAAGAGTCTGAGCTGGAGCCTTTCAGCCTGCCAGGTCAGGGCAGGAAGGCACCTGCTCGCAGACCTTGATGGATGCATCGGCACCATTCATGGATGGTGCCAGTCACCCGTCCTCTTCATTCCCAGTAATATTTTCCGGCGCCTGGGAATGGGCAATTGCCGGGGCTGTAATGCCCCGGTAAGTGCCCATTCCCTAGTGCTGGACAATCCATGACTCCAGCGGTAACCGTGCTGGTATTTACCGCCACGTCTACCGCCAGTCATAATGACCCCCAGTTTGTTGAATGTATGTCGAACTAAATCATGGGCATTTACGCCCCAAAAAATATTTCTAAGTGGGCAGCATGCTGTTGCTTTATGTCCCCATTGCTACTGCTGTGCATGGGACCCACTGCACCGCTTGTTTGGGAATCCTTTCCCTGAACTCAGTTGTTGAGGGGCTGTGGTGGGCACATTAAAACTGAGCTATGATGTTCTGTGACGTCATGTTAAAACAGCAGCAATGCATTTATTAGTGTGTTTGTGTTCAGCTCAATACATGTAATATTTTGTCTGTGTATTATGTTTGTGTGATCAAGGAATGCCTGTTTGTTTTGATATTGCATATTGTTGGACATTCACATTTATTGCATTCCACTGTAAAGTGCAAACTGCAAAACGTTTTTGCGAAACGATTTTCTAAGGGCGGGTACAACAACTGAGTTTACCTTTTTGACATGTGGGCGGTGTATGTGGGCAGAGCTGTGTGCAATTGGGTGGAGTCTTGTGTGGCTATGGGTGGGGATTTATTTATTTTTCACTTGTTAGGCACTTATACAGGAAGCAAATACTGTTTCAAAGCACCCACAGGGCAACAGGCAGGGGATGATGGACAATGTAATTACAACAATGTTAAATAAAACAAAAAAGAAGAGATAATGGGGAGGGGAAGATGAACTGCTATGTCTTGTGAGTGTTCAGAACTGCAGAGGGGAGAGGGGAGAGGGGAATGGGATAGGTGCTGTGGTGCTCCTGGAGAGCAGCAGGTGAAGTGCTATGAAGAAAGGTAAGCTAAGTGCAACCTTCAGTGGTGCAGGGTGAGCCCAGGCAAGTGCAGAGGATAGACAGCAGCTGGGATGATAAGATGTGGGAGGTCAGGTCCCCGAGGATGAATAAGGGCCCTGCACACCAGTCCATCTACTGTGCAATTATCAGGTGGGAGGGAAGGAAGAGATAAGGGGAAAGGTCTTGAGGTTTTTTCAGAACTTAAGGAAGTCTTGCTCAAGACGAAGTGGGAGGTGGAGGCTGTTCCAAAGAAGAGAGCCCGCTGAGGTAAACGATCGATCACCTGCTCTCTGTTTAGCAAACCGTGTCACCCGCAAGGAGTTAGTGCCAGAGGAACTCTGATATCTAGAGGGGGAGTATTTGGTCAGGAAGAGTTGTAGATGGAGTGGTCCCTGGCCCCAGACAGTCTTGTGGATGATTCAGTGGTATTTGAATTTAATCCGTGCTGCGATCGGGAGCCAGTGGAGACTTTGTAGGGCATGAGGTTCAGTCCCTGGGCTTGAAGCCAAGGATAAGTCTTGCTGCCCTGTTCTGGATTAGCTGGACGGGTCGCAAAGTGGACGATGGTAGATTAAGGAGGCTATTGCAATAGTCGAGCCTAGTGAGAAGCAGAGCCCCGGTAACATTGAGTCTGCGGGGAAAGGTGAGTAAATGTAGAATTCCTTTCATAAGGAAAAGCTGAGTGGCACTTCCTGTCAATGTCCTGGGTATGAGGGAGGAAGGAGAGAGAGGAATCGAAGATGACTGAGGTTTCTGGCTTCCAAAGAGGGAGCAGGGGGGAGAGGCGAAGGAAGAAGACCATAGTGAAGGGAAGAGGTCGGGTGCCGGGGTCCCAATAGGGAGGATCTCTGTTTTGTTGGCATTGAGGCAAAGATCATTAGAACTACACCAGGCCTGGATGCCCGAGAGGCAGTCGGGGATGAAGGAGGGTGCAAGGGCGTCTGTAGGAAGTGTGACAGAGTTGTGTGTCGTCAGCATAGCACTGGAAGTTGGGGGAGAAGGGGGAAATGAGGCATGCCAGCAGGGTAAGGTAGATGTTAAAGAGCCAAGGCAAAAGAATGGAACACTAGAGGACGACACAGGTAGAGGAGGAAGTAGGGGAGGAGAAGGTGCCCAGTATGACTTTGGACGAGTGGTCAGTGAGGAACGAGGTAAGCCAGTCCAGTTCCTGCTCCGAGATACCAAGGGTGTCATGGAGTCTTTTTATGAGGAATGAGTGGTTCACTGTGTCAAATGCAGAAGAGGGATCAAGGAGAATGAGGACAGCAGGGGAGTTGGAATCAAGGTATGCAAGCAGTTCTTCACGGGTGTTCAGAAGAGCAGTTTCCATGCCTCTGGCTGCTTGGAATCCAGACTGATGGTCGTGAAGACGCCAACAAGTACAGTGTGAGAGTTAAGTTTGGGGAGGGCCAACTTCTCGGGCAGTTTCCCCGGGAAAGGGGTGATGGAGATAGGACGATAGTTGGACGCACAGGAAGGGTCTGCTGTTTGTGTTTTAAGGAGGAGGCGCACATGGGAATGCGTGAGGGAGGATGGAAAAGAACCAGTAGCAAAGGAGTGGTTACAAAGATCAGCGGTAGTAGGGGCGAGAGGAAATGCCCTTGATGGTTCTGGATGACCAAGGGGCAACCTGTTTGGAAGAGACCTTCATGGAGTTGAACGCTCTGACTTCTTCCGGAGGGACAGAGGTGAAAGGGGGAAAAGGAGGAGGGTGAGGGTTCTGGGTGAAGCAGGGGCTGGAGGGATGGGTTGGAAGAGTATGTGACAAGACTATTCAGTATGTCCTGAGTTTTGGAGGTGAAGTGAGTGGCGAGTGCATTGCAAAAGGCCTGGGAAGGAGTAGGGGCAGAGGATACTGCGTATGAATTGGCAAGTTCCCTGCAGATTCTGAAGATTTCAGCCGTGTTGTTGGACGCGCCAGATACTTACGCCTGAATGTGGGCCCTTTTTTTGGCACGGCTACTCTGTAGGACCTTTGGAGCAGGCGGCAGGCCAGTTTGTCATAGGTTGAACCTGAGGTTTGCCACTTCCGTTCTGCGGCCCTGCACTCTGTTCAGCAAATGCAGAGTAGTACCAGGTATTAAGCTTGGAGGCAGGTTTCAGACAGATCCTCAAGACTGGGGCAAAGATGTCAATGATGCTGGTAATGGAAAGATGGAGGTTACTAAGAGTAGAGTCTGAGTCGGGTGGGCAAGGGGAATTAAGGTGGAAGTGAAGGCAGCAACTGACGCTCGTTTCATCGGACGGATGTTCATGAACAAGTTTGGCAGGGCATTTGGAGGAGTTGTCACAGGGCCATAGGGACCCAGGTGGGAGGAGAGAAGAGAGTGGTCAGACCAAGAGAGGGGTGACCAGAGGAGATGAGAGGGAGGTCAGAATGGATGATGGCGTCCAGCGTGTGTCCGGTAGAGAGGATTGGACCAGAAGGAAGAATGGAGAGGGATAGGGAGGTGCAGAGGTCAATGAAGAGGGTGGATGCTGTGCATGGGGAGTCTAAATGGATGTTGAAGTCACCCAGGAGTAGCAGGTTGGAGGTGGTAGAGAGTAAGGAGAAACAGGAATCGGCCCACTCAGCAATGGTCAGGGTGAAGGAAGGAGAGAGGACCGGTTTGCATACTAGGCTCTCAAAGGATGAATAGAGCTGAGTGGGTAGGGTGGAAGAAGGAATCCACTCAGGGAAGATTACGGCAACCCCACCACCAGCCCGGTAAGGTCGAGGCTTGGATGTGATCTTAAAGTCGTCAGGTAAGAGCGAGTCGAAGGAAATGACTGAGCTGGCATTGAACCAAGTGGGCGAGTATGTCAATGTCGGTGTCTTGAAGGCAGATGTCAGCAGTGTTTGTTGGCTGAGCGTGCGTTGAGGGTGCCAGGTGGAGATGATCAGTGCCTAACGTTTTTTTAGGTGGAGTACAGGGACGTGGTACTTCAGTCAGAGGTGGCAGAGCCGGGGGGAATCAGGGGGAGAGGCAGGAGAAGGAAGGAAGGAAGTTGATGAGAGATAGCAGGATCCGGTCAAAGAGAAGGAGGTTGGCCTGAGGGCCTTGAACCAGGATTGTGCCCGGCAACAACGAGATGAGAAGAAGCCCGCCAAGATGACTTCCCACTTGGCATGGCCATTAATGGTAGTGGAAGAGTAAGGGGAGAGAGTAGAGATGAGAAGTCCATAGTTCTGGAGATGGGACAGAGAAAAGGATGTCAGCGAAGATTTCTCTGGCGGATGCATTAACATAGGTGTCTGCAATTGGGCGGCCAGGGTTTGCAGCAAGGATGTCCCTTTTTTTTTTTTTTTTTTTAATGATTTTTCTGTCCAGATTTTGTCAGCGAGGGTCGATGTGATAGTGTAGCCGTTTGAGTAGATTGGAGAGTGCCATCTTGGAGCAAGAGGAAGGAAGCGAGAGGCAGAGAGATAAAGAGGGAGGGGGTGCTGCAGTGCACAGTTTTGACCTTAACTCACAGACAGCCAAGTGGATCTTAAGAGTAAGTCATAAAATAATGCACGATGCAAGCACACCTAAATTAGATTTTTAAACTATTAGACACAAGACGTGCAGGTTGTGAGCACACATGAATTCAGTTTTAAGTCACAATTGCAGTACATAAGTGGAAGCAGTGGGAGTGAGATCTCAGGAAGCAAAGACAATGAAAGTACTTATTGACTATGAAGTACAGGTGGAGAAGTGCCAGCTGAGATGGGTGAGAATTTCAGGGGTGGCACAGGCACAGAATGAAGGAGGGAACCGGCGCAAACCGTCAGCATTCACGTAATAGCATAAGGGGGAGTTGCCATAGTCGGAGGGCGCGTGAACAAAGTACCCAACATCTTTGCACATTCTTTGCCTCTGGTATGGTAGGGGGGGCCTGCAAAGCCCAACCAGGCCCGGATAGGCACATCCTGGAGTCTTGGGGGTGGGCCTTGGATGGGGCAGCTTCCGCCTGCCGGAGTGAATGATTGACTGCTTATAAGAGGCACAGCCAGATGGTATTGCAGCTGGGAGCAGTGCTAATGTGGCAGCCATGGTAAAAGGCACACAAAATGCACATGAACCTACCAGCCTATCTGGTCAAGTAGAAGAGAAAAGATGTTTTGAAATGGAGCCAGCGACTGAGAACATGAGGCAGCCCTCTGGTTTTGAACCTGCAGTGTTTTGAGCGCTCGCTGCTCACGTTTCAAATTATTGCAGATTAAGTGTGCAGATTAAGCCCATCAGGGCTTACCTTGACCCCTTTTGTGTCTGCAATGTTCCTGCAGCAACAGATGTGGCCCTGGGGGACAGATCTCTCCCTCGATGCTCCTTGTTGAGAATGGCCAGCGTAGGCACGAGCCTAGGAGCTGGCCTCGGGTGGGGGCCGGCTGCCGGTATAAACGATTGGCTGCTTATGAGAGGCATGGTCAGAGGGTGTTGCAGCTGGGAGGCTCAGGGTTTTTGATTTTCAAATGTAGGCAGGTATGGCTTGGATGCCTCCGGGGCTGCCGAGCCATCCTGCACTGGGGTGATATGCCACCACTGGAGTGGAGGACGAGTGCTGCGGCAGCCTGGGGCTTTCGATGAATAGCAGGGACCGCGACGGCGGCGGGCTGAAGTTCCCTTGCCATGATTTCTGTAACTTTACTGCCTTTACAAAGTGAGGGGTTCTGATTTTAACATTGCAGGGAGATGTGCCTAACTTTACTGCTCATTGCTGCCAGGCAGTGTATTGAACCATACCAGCAAGAGTCTGTCTGTACCACAAGATGTCTTAGTTGCCCCTCCCCCCTCATTTCTTCTGCTGTCTGTCTGTATAGAACATTGTTCCTTTATTTCCCTGTGTTGTCTCCCCGACTAGATGCCTGCATGTTCCTGTATACTATGCTAGTATACAGTGAAAATGCAGACTCCTATCTAGTCTTTCCAGCAAGATAACAAAAAATTATTTCGCCTTAAAACTTGCCATACTCGGGGGCGCTGTTGAGCAGCCTTCGAAATGGCCGCCTAGACGTGGAGCTCCGCTCATCAACTATAGATCCTGCAAAATATATTAGTCGCCACGCCTGCTGGCATAGATCTAAACGGATAATAAGGTGAAGAAAGCTGGTGTGCGTCTCTACACCGAAAACGGAGAAGATTCCACCGCTATAACAAGAGCTATCCCGATCCGAAAACTGCTGAAATGCACGGGCGTGGTTGGGGAGGTGCCCTGCTTTCCCAGAACCCAGTGTTAGGGCAGCGACTAACTCAAACTGAATGTGCCCGGCCGGAGCTTTGGGAACTGGTGGACCATCACCGTCGAACACCGACCTAACTGCTGGCGATCTGAAACTACTGGGCTGTAGTCTGGTGCGGCCGTGACTGAGTGGGGGTGTGGGCCGCAGCACTCCTACCTGCTGGTCCGTGCGGGGACTAATCCTGCTTTGCGCCGCAGGGACCTCCTGGCCTGCGAGCCCTGTCACCAGAACCGCTGTCCAGCCCGGATCGTCAGCTGCGCGGCCCGCCCACCCGGCCTGTGGACGCCACGCTGCAGAAGTTCTCCTTAATACAGCAAGGTAGGACTCGTTACATTGCCGACTCTCGGCTACGTTTCAAAGCCTAACATTTGAACTATAAGCGAGGACACTGTTCATTGTCAATATATAGTGGCCAGTACAGCATAGCGCCACGGGGGCAAGAAACTATTCAGCATTTGGTGGCGCACACATCTGTGACTAGCCTCCCTGGGCACAGCCTTCCGATGACCGCTGAAGGAGGTATACATGAACAGTGTTCTGCCCGATCCTCCAATACTAAAAAACTAACGCTGTTTAAACACTGCAAGTTGCCATATAATAACTCTGCGCAGCTGTTCCACAAAATAATCCAAGTGAACGTGTGCCAAGGCACCCACTAAGGGAGAATTGCGCCATAAATCCGCAGCGCATATTACAAGCAAAGATTGAAAAACAAAGCGGCCGCGTTACGGAGGCAGAAGCGTGCATTGGTACAAACAAAGACAGCATAGCACGCCATGATCACACATTGAATACCATCCAAACAGAACTAAAGAAAATGGTGAATAAATACGATGACTTGGCGTCAAGCTCCCGACGCAACAATCTTCGTGTGGTCGGGATTCCTGAGATAGCTACAAAGAGCCCCATGGAACTCTTCATGGAGAACCTCCTCAAATCACTTTTTCCGACCCCCTCAACATTTTTGCCACAGTTCCTGGTTGAAAGAGAGCATTGGACGCTCTCCCCTCCCCAGCGCCCATAGTTCCCCCGAGGACAGTCGTAACCAGACTGTTAAATTACTGAGACATGGACACAATACTCCAGCTCGCCAGGGAAAAAGGCACACTACAGTTTCAATCCAGCAGAATACATATATATCCAGACTTTGCAACTGGCATACAAACAGAGGAGATCCTATGGCACTGTGACGCCTCCTTCGAGCCCAAAAGATTCCATACTTGCTAATATTCCCAGGCAAAATGCGAATCCAACATGAGGGGAAAAGCCCATTTCTTCAAGGACCCTACTTAGGCAATGGCCTACGTGGAATCATACATACCTATGCCTTCACGGCAACCACATTCTGGGGCCAATACACCATGCAACAATGAGGAAGAAAGTCTGGAGGAAAACAACTGAAAATGATAAATATAGCTCGAACGATCCAACATCACTGGCGACGGACGACAAACTACCTGAGGAGTGTCCAAGAGTTCGAAATGGTCACATCATCAAGTTGGGGCAGATGGTGAGGGTGGGGGTAGGAATGGACTGGAAGGGGGAGAAAAAGTATGTTCTACTTCAAAATGCCCGGGTTTTACGCAACCTGTTAGTTATGGGGAGAAAAGTTAACAAAAGTTGTGGCAAAGGATATACAGACTGGTACATGCTAATGGACAATCGGACCGTGGTGCAGTGGATGGGCAGGAATGATGAAACCGACGACGCACCATGACTCTCCGGTTAATGCTGATCTCTTGGAATGTAAGATGTCTAAACAACCCAATTAAGGCAAAGATATGGATTTACCTATACCGTCATGCACCCAACATTGGGCTCCAAGAAACCCATGCCCTAGAGTCAACCCACATACAATGGCATACAAATGGGGCAAGAACAGATTTTATATTAACTATTCTTCACAAACGAGAGGTGTGATAACAATCGTACACCAGTATTGACTTCAGTGTAGGAACAACAAATATGGACCCTGATGGCAGATTTGATGTGCTATCCGGTACTATAAATAACAGACCGGTGGTCCTTGTAAACACGTACGGCCCCAACTCTGACTTTCCAACATTCTACATAAAAGTATCAACGTTGATGAACAATACCCCATACGTCCCCATTATTTGGGGGGGGGGGGAGATTTCAACACAATATTAGACTTTTCCATGGACAGATCTAGCAAGAAACAGATGTGCGACCAAAACATTGTTCATGATAACCCAGACCATATGATATGATATGATAGGTTATTTTTAACATGCTTAATACCCAGAGGTTTCTAAGCACGGACCCGGGGATCGAACCTGTTTCTTGGTGTCGTCTTGCTTCCAGGGCGAGCACGTTGAGGCTGAGCTATCCTCCCGATACAATATCCCAATACAGCTTAGTAGATATCTGGAGAGTAGAACATCCAACATCCAAGGAATATACATACTACTCTACAGTGCATGATGCCCACTCCCGGATAGACTTCTGGCTAATATTTGAAACTTTGACAAACTGACTATGCAAATCCACAATACTACCGCGCGCTTGGTCTGATCATTAACCCATAGTACTTGAAATACGACAGGATAATACAAACCTACCAAGACCACATGGAGAATGCCACTGTCTGCATTGCTCAACGACTCCCTAGTGGAAACATTACGAATTGACATTGAAGCATTCTGTACAGAAAACAAGCACTTGGTGCCTGTAATCTCTACGGTCTGGGAGACGCTCAAAGTATGGTTACGAAGAACAATGATAGCCGCTACATCTAGCATTTTAAACGACCAGGATGGAGCTCAGGGAAACTGAAGACACCCTGAGGAAACTCGAAAATGAATACAGCAGTACAAAATACCGGACATTGCTGGGATTAATTAAGGGCAACACACTAAAGTTCTGTGAATTAGCCGACAGAGAAACCCGATTCATAACCAAGAAAATATAAGCAAGGCGCTATGGGGAGGTGGACCGCCCTGGAAGACTACTGGCCGGAATGATCAAAGGTGAACGTGAAATACAACACAAGTGGGATCACGAAGCCTAACGGTCAGACATCCATTAAGCATGAAGAAATAAACGAAATGTTTAGGGATTACTATCAGACACTCTATTCTAATAACCATAATGTCACAATTGATGAAGTGGATCAGTACCTAGCACAAACTAAATTACTCACACTAGATAACATCTCAGCGCTAAATTAAATAGTCCAGTTACAATCGAGGAAATCACTGACGCCATATCCTCCCTAGCATCAAGCAAAGCCCCGGGCCTGGACGGCTTAAGTATAGCTCTATATAAAACTTACAAAGAAAGCCTTGCTCCTAAATGACTTAAAGTGTGGGAAGAAGCATGTAATGTAGGGACATTTCCTGTCTCTCTCACTGGGGCCGTAATAACAGTCCTGTCTAAGCCAGGGAAACCCACAAACGAGATGGCCCCATACCGGACGCTTTCTCTGATCAACTCGGATGCTAAAATCATCACCAAAACTCTTGCCAATAGACTATTACCATACATGCCTCATCTCGTACACCCGAACCAGTCAGGATTCATCCCGGGAAGATCAATAGCCCTAAATCTGAGGCGGCTATTTGGAACCATGGCACAGATCAATCCAGAAATGCCAGCAGCTGCTATGATACTGGATGCTGAAAAAGCTTTTGATTCCTTGTCATGGAACTTTTTATTCTGAGTGCTAAGGCGCATGGAGTTGGGAGGGGAATTCAATACATTTGTAAGATTATTATAAACAGGCACTGGGGCCAGTGCGCACAAATCGGAACTACTCCGAAAACCTAAAGTTTTCCTGAGGAACCAGGCAAGGATGTCAATTCTC
This sequence comes from Ambystoma mexicanum, assembly GCF_040938575.1. NCBI lineage: Eukaryota > Metazoa > Chordata > Amphibia > Caudata > Ambystomatidae > Ambystoma > Ambystoma mexicanum. The sequence continues at coordinate 955,602,886 of NC_090921.1, read as the reverse complement.
CCCAATGCTGTTCGCGCAAACGATAGAACCCTTTGCAAGTAGAATGAGTTCCAGTCATAGAGCAATATGAATAAAGAGGCCCCCACAAATCGTATCATTATATGCAGATGATACTCTAATATATCTGAAACATCCTGATGAAAACATACCGCTGATGCTTGCGGAGGTAGATAAGTTTACCTTATACTCTGGTTATAAGATAAACACCACTAAATCAGAACTATTCCTCAAACGACAAGACCACTAAACCTATACAGCTACATGGTATGAAATGGGCAGTAATGAAGGTGAAATACCTTGCCGTTCAGGTAGCACAGACACATAACTCCTATATGAATATAAGCACGCAAAATAACAATGCACGTTAACATAAACTTACTCTATGGGATAAGCTCCCTATATCACTGAAAATGATCTTAGCCCCTAAACTACTGTATGTTTAATACCATCCCAATTTGGCCGTGTCAGCAATTCCTCAACTCGCTCCATAGCTTGGAAGTGGGATTTAAATGGGGTGGAAACGCCGCCCGAGTAAAATGGGAATCACTCACAGAAACATACCATCGGGGGCCTGACCTGAATTTGAGTTATATTATATGGCTGCACAAGCCCATTGTGCAGGTCTGTGGTATAACCCTGATATTAAATACTCAAATGTAGAGATAGAAAAATGCTCTGCTGCACCTAATGTCATAAAATCCTCGTTAATATGTGCACACAAGACGGACCCCTGCCTGTTCGACCCGCTGAGCACCACACTACATGCCTGAAGACGCTTAATGTCAACATTACAAAACAATACAATCGGAACATCCCGCTTTGGTATACCCCGGACCTAACTCCCACTATGGATGCAGATATCCAGATTACATGGGACCCTGGCAGAACAATGAAACTAGGAGATCTTTTTCCAGAAGGCAGGTTCGTTTCCACAAACTAGTTTAAAGACAAATTGGGCGATAGCCCGACGAAAATACTGCAGTATTATCGAGTAAGATCTTTGGTACAACTAAATTGGTCCTGCTACCTGAACAAACCCGAGACTTAATGAATGCATGGAACTGGTGATAAAGAACAACAATAAAAAAGGTTTACTTACGAGACTATACTCTAAGATACAAGACGAAATGACATTCAAGACTAAACTAAGAGAACAATGGGCAAGAGATACAGGATCAATGATCGATGAATTCAAATGGCAGAAGATGTGCACCCTAACCAGGGAAGGGTCGCTCAATTCAAGACTACGGCTGATTCAATACAAAGTACTAAACAGACTTCACTATACCCCTAAACATATCACTAGATTTAACCCTCGGAATGTACAATTGTGTCCGAAATGCAACGCCGAAGATGCAGATACAATACACATGTTCTGGAACTGCACACCAATATCCGACTTCTGGAAAACGTATAGCACAAATACTATTTAAAATGTTAGCCATTCCACCGATGCCTCACCCTTTGAAATGCCTACTAGGAGACATTGGCAAAACCAATGTGAAAGCCTGTAGACTATTTAACATTGGATGCATAATAGCCAAAAAATGCATACTGCAAAAATAGAAAGCGAAAGGTTGCCTAGGGGCTGTAACAAGGATAGTAGGAGGTCTGATGTTTTACGCTTGCTTCTGGCTAGGGTGGGGGGTGCAGTATTTACGTTAGTAATAGGAAGAGCTTTTTCCTGAATGGAGAAGGTGATGCAATGGTGGTCGGACCATGCACAAGGTTCATTATTCAGTATCGTGATAGAACAGTTGAGGTCCGCCAACCAATCCAAAGTGCTACCTTTGTTATGGGTAGGTTCATGGATGCGTAGCTTAAAGCCTAGTTGAGATCTGGTATTCTCGAGAGCAGAGGCGTTCATGTCTTTAGGCTTGTGGAGGCCTAAGTTCAAGTCACCTAGTAGGATGATCTGGGACGCAGGTTTGGTATTGTGAGTAAGAAGGGTTGATATATCATCCTCAAAGGAGATTGGGCCGGTAGATGAGGTGTAAAAGTAGAGTGCTTGTCGGAGAGAGCGGGAGTTTGACCGAAAGTAGCTCTGCTGACGGTAGGTGGGTACTAGAGAACTCTGAGGCCAAGGTGGGTTTTGGCTATGAAGGCTACTCCTCTGCCTTTCCCGTTTGTTCTATCGGCTCTAATGATGGAGTAGTTGTCTGGAAGGGCCAATGTCAGCGCAGGGCCTGAGGCCGGGTCAAGCCATGTTTCAGAGATGGCAACAAATTATAATTGGTTAGTGCAGATGAAATCTGCAATCTCAACAGAGTGAGCTGCTAGGGAGCGGGCATTGATTAAGGCTCCTTTGATGTCCAATTGCGTGATGGTGTTTGGTTTACTGACAATTGGATAGGAAGGGGGCTTGAGAACTACATTAGGTGTAGGTCTGGGAGTGGTAATTGGGTCATCCTGAGAAGATGCAGGGAGAGTCATTGGAATCCGGCACCGGAATCTGGACCCTAGTCTAGCATTCCTCATGACGATTGAGCAAGGGATCAGAGGTGTGGGTGGAGATGCAAAGCAGCGGATCCATTCTTCTGGGGTAAGTGGATTTGAGGCCACCTGAGTGTTTTGTCCAGAAGGCGGGGTGTTGGCTGGGGCGGATAGTAGAGCATTAGTGGGATTGATGGTGAGGTAAAATGGGAAGAGAGTAGCCAGCATGAGAGCTTTGCTGCAAGGGTGGGCTATTCGTATGCGGACTGAGTACAAAGTCTCGGTGTCAGTTGTGGGGCTGGCAAGGGACTAAGCAGCAGTGGCCAGATTCTAAGAGCTAGCAATGCAGGTAGGTGTGGTTGGACATCATTAGTGCAGAAGCAGCCACGTAATGACAACAATGTAAATGAATGCAAAAACAAGTCTAAGGCTAGCAGTAGGTGCAATCGGCATAGTAGGTACAATGGCAACCACGTAATTGCAACAACCTGAATAAATGCAGAGGCAACCACGTAAATAATGCAGAATCGGGTGTAAGGCTAGCAATACATGTGGGTAAGGCAGAACATAGTAAATGCAGTGGTGCCCGTGCAACAGAGTGCGAAATCGATCTCAACGCTATTCATTCCAGTGAGAGTAAATGCTAACAATAGACCAGGTCTAGAATAGTGCCAGTATAACATTGGAGTAACAGAGCAGGATAATTGCAGAGGGGAGGTGCGGACACGATATAGGACTGAGGCAGCCTGGCAAAGAGTCGCGTTGTTGAGCAGACAATGAGAAGGAATCTGCTGGGGCTAGGAGGCCAGCCGGTATACAGAGGTTTTAGCTAAGGTGAGTGGTGGAGTCATGAAGCGGGCTGTCGGTGCTCTGCCGGGTGCACCTGTAGACGGACACTGCTATCGTGGCAGTACACGGATATGGTCCACGTCGCGACCAACAGGGCGATTAGAATACAAAAATGTGCAAATCTTGTTGTGCGATTGTGTTCTAGGCGCTGTGCCTGACTGAATGTCGGGCCAGAGCGTGCTTTAGGGCACCTAGACAATATTAAGAGCACTAGTTGCGTAAGGTCGAGTGGCGATGAACACAACAAAAGGGGCAGGGTGGTGGTGGGCGCTAGGGCGAGGCTCATGGAATACGGCAGAGTGGATTCTCTTTACGGCATGGTGGATACAGGAAATGGGCACCTGGTGTAGGTGGTGCTTACTGCAGAAGGAAAGAATGGCAAACAGTTGGATGTACATTCGGTCGGGCAGGGGGTCGCACCTTGCGGCCGCAACGCAGCAAGATGGGCAAAGACAGGTACGAGGTCCTTAGTGGTGGTCCTTGTGGAACCGGAAAAAGGTGGCAGGGCTTTAGTGCGGCCAATCAGCTGCTGTACACTTGTTGCTAGGCAGCGTGTAAACAAATGCACGAACGAAAGAACACCGCCATTTCAGGCTTCCTCATGGTGTTCACGGCCCGTTGTAGTGCTCAAGCAAATCAAAATTGAGCAGATGGGCAACATCTACATGTAACATCTCAGCTATGGTTTGTCAACCTGCTGAGCTACCCTGGTAGCCGTCTACTATAGAGCGAGTTTATGCATCCCTTGATGCATAAATCACTGCATTACCAACAGTACTTTGGGTGCACCACTGCCATAGAAGCAATTTAAAGTGGAATTCATATCTTCCTGCCGTGGGTGCCATGCCTTTATGCTGCAGAGAAGTCAGGGGTCCTTGTATCTGGCACGGCAGAGTCTGCTGCTACTTCAGCACTGTCACCGAACTTCAGTAAAAGCTAAGTGGCTATTACTTGATGTTTCCGAAAGTTAGCTCGGTGGGTTAAACACTGTGTCAGATTGTATGTAGATGAATGATTGGAATGCCAGCAGGCTGGACTTCTCAACTATTCTAGTCAGGGAATAGAAAAGGTCAAATTTAACAAGCCGATGCTCTGTTTCTCTCGCTCTCATTTTTTGTCTCTGTGACCGAGTATGAGCTACGTTTTCAGGTATGTGCTCTGACTGCTCTCTGTTCTCTCTGTCAGCTGGGGTGAACTGGCCTTTAGGGAACTTTGGAGATTTCCTGGTAGGACTCTGCACGCTAGGTCCCTTTTGTGTGCTGGGAGGATGTGCGCTGACTTGCAGAGTGTAGTGTGCAAATATTGGTTAGGTCAATCTTGTAGGTCTATAATTGATATTTTTTTATTGTATTTTTCGATTGGAGGAACACAAATTGGCTCTATCATCCGATCTAGGACAGTAAAGTCCCCTGCAGCAGTGGCACCATCAACAATCCTGATATCTTTAGAACAGTATTTTGCTGTAGGTGAAGGTGGGGCAATTTTAAAGTTGTAGTTAGGAATCGCAATCTGATTTCAAACCTATTTTGGAAGCTGTTCCTTTCTCCTGTTGAGTTTGGGTGGGGGGAGGGGCGGTACTGAAAGTTCACGTCTCATGTGGGAGTTGCATTTACAGTGCACGGTTTACTCTCTCCTGGTTTACTAGCTTTAGGCATTAGCTAGTAAGCAGGACCTAACACCCAAGAGCTGGTTTTAGCTCCTGATCATCTAATCTTAAATTCGAAGTTTCAGGTAGACCCATGTATCCTTGACTAACTGTTCGTCTTCATTGCAGCAGCATCGCTCCAAGCGCCAGTGTATCAACCTAACCACCAGTGTTGCAGCAAGAAAAATCCAGTGACAACACATGACCCAGTCACGCAGGTAAGGATTTATTTTCCCTATGTACCATTGGTTAAGTAGAAGTGCTAAAGTTTTATATCGGCCCCTCGGTCTCGTGCATACAGGTGTGGTTTTCGCCGCCATCTGTGGCCTAGTCCGGGACCTCACTTCAAAAAGAAATTCGAGCTAGGACTTCGCAATCTGAACACCGAGCCTTCTGAGACTTGTATCGATGTGGTGGTTTTTTTTTTGGTTTTTTTTAATCCAACCCATATTTCTGACCCATTTTTGCAAGGGGCTTTGTTCCCCAAGCTTTTCACATGGTTCATTTTAAATCTTTGCATGTGGTGTTTGCCATTTTAAGATGTATATATTTTTTGGGGGAAAACCTGAAATGGTTTTTAAAAATGAACGTGACATAGAGGGGTTTGCAATGTTTTCAGATTCAGGCTCCTTTTTTCGATGGATCATTTCCTAGTGCCCAAATATGGTGGGAATCAAACGAAAAGCAGGGAGAGGTGGAAACGGACAAAAGAAATGCAAAAACACGGAAACCGCATGACTCTTATTTGGACTTTGGGTTCACATGGGTAGCAGTTGCTGGAGAAGTTAGGCCGCAGTGTGTGGTTTGTGGCGCTATAGTAGCAAATGACCGCATGAAGCCAACAAAATTAAGGCGACATTTGGAAACAAAACATGCCGATTCCGCAAAAACGACCAGGGATTTCTTTGTACGGCAGCTGCAAAGCTTAAACAAGCAAAAAGACACTTTTAAAAATGTGGCTTCAGTACCTGCAAATGCTTTGAAAGCTTCTTAACACATTGCATACTATCTCGGCAAAAACAAAAAGCCTTTTACAGATGCTGAGAAAGTGATTCTGCCAACAATGCTAGCTGTCAACCGGGTAATGCTTGGTGATGGTGCAGCAGAGAAATGCAAAAGTATACCTATGTCTGACACCACAATTTACCGCAGCATCACTGACCTGTCCTCTGATGTCTGTACAGAATTGACATTGCACTTGAAACAGTTGGCCCTACAGTTGGATGAGGCCACTGACATTTCAAAAGAAGCTTATTTGATTGCTTATGTGAGGTACTCCCATGGAAAATAAATATTGGAGGGCTTCTTATTTTTTTTAACCATTCAGGGCAGAGCAACTGCATCTGAACTCTTTGACATTAACTTCCTAAGTTCCCACTGCCTAAAGTGGGAGGCGTTTGTTGGTATTTGCATGGATGGTGCTCCTTCAATGTGTGATGCTGGAGCTGGGTTGCAAGCAAAAGTGTTGACAGTAGCTCCACACATTGGGTGCACACACTGCATGATACACCGGTAATCCTTGGCTGTCTGCAATATGGGGAATGAACTCAGAGGTGCGGACATCTGTTGTAAAGATTGTACATTTCTTTAAGATGCACCCTACAAGGGCCCGTCTGTTTGCCACATTATGTGCAGAAATGGGAGCTGAACATGATGCTTTTGTTTCACAGAGGTCAGGTGGCTATCCAGGGGAAAGATTTTAAATAGCATTTATGAACTCGGGAACAAAGTGAGACACTTTTTCCTGGGTTTAGACTATACGAAAGCAGAGCCTCTGCTGACTAGTGCTTTTAGCTTACCTTGGGAACCTTTTTGAAAAGCTATATTTTCCACACCTCTCCCTGCAAGGCACAGAAACCGTATCATTTGCTATGAACACACAAATATCAGCATTCAAGAAGAAGCTGGAGCTTTGGAGGAGGAGGGTTGACGTTGGCATTACTGATGCGTTTCCATTATTAGCAGAAGCTCTTGAGGAGACTGGGTATGATCTTTCATGTGTTGCTGAACTAATAGGAAACCATTTCAATGCTCTCAGAACAAGTCTCAAAGTACTTTCCAGAGGGCAATTATACCGTCAATAAATGGGTGGTTCAGCCTTTCCAAGCAGACATAGGGACCCACCTCCCAATACACCACCTGGAGCTTCAAAGTGACCGCCTACTGGAGAGCCAGTTCAAATAATTGTCTTTGGGTGGATTTTGGCAAAATGTCCAACTTTATCCAAATGTGCAGTCAATGTACTGTTACCTTTCAGCACCTTTGCGAGATTGGATTCTCAGCACTTGCAGCCCTAAAGACTAAATATCGGTGAAAGATGGAGGTGAAAGAAAAATGGTTGGCTATTACAAAAATTGAATTCAATATTGACAGGCTGGCTGCTGAAAGACAGGCCGACCCTTCACACTAGTTCTCCAATATGCCACTGTCCAACTTGCAAGTGACTAGTGTTGATAGTAAACTCAAAGTTGTTGTACTTAAACAAATTGTTACATCAGTTGCATGTCAAACGTTACTGTAGGACAGCCATATTGACTGTTTTCTTTTGTGTGAAATGAATATCCAACACTACTTTTTAGTCAAGTCCTCTGTATTGCAGCAAACAATTTTGAATGCTGTTTGTTAGGCAAAGTTTGTATGCAGTAGCCTCTGGAACCACTACAAACAACTAGGACTACAGGTGTAAGCAAAACCAACCTTTGGTATAAATCTGTACCACACCGGTTTTGGTAGCAAGCTGAGCAGCCAGGTTTATCTCAAGAGGGAATGTGAGCTTGTAAGGGTGTTAAACAGAGGTCTATAATTACAAGTATTCAGAGACACTTGTACTCGAGGTTTCTTGGTAAAACGCGTATTAATTTATTACACAATCATTTATAAAGCATTCACTACATGAGGCAACCAATATCACACAATTATACTACAGGGCTGATTACTAAGCAGTTGAGCTCTCTTGAAGTAGGAGCTTCCCTGTGTCGCTGCACTGAGGGTGCTGTGTGACACACATGAAAAGCTGATGCCTATTGAGTGGTCTAAAACTCCACAATCAAAAGAAATGAACACAGAAAACAAACAGAATTAAAAAGTACAGAGTCCCAAAGTTCAGCAAAAGAGCTGGGGGTCTCTAAGGTAGAGAGGAATTAGCACATTTTGAGATTTCTCCCCAACACTGTTCACAAATATTTGTTCTCTAGTTTGAGTTATTGCAAGCAATGATTTTGAAAGAATTTAGTGTTTGGCACCCACACCTCCGTTTGGGGCACCATTCTATGCCAGTGCTCGATAACCGTGTAGAGGGGGGTTTGGGTCAAAAAGTATCAAGACCTTGGTGTGGAGTGACTATCTTGTTATAAAGAACATGTTAAAGGCGTTAAAAAAGGCGAACAACCTAATTGATATCTTACTGGTGCCATTATATATACATATATTTTGATTGCTAGTTTGGAAGAGTACTTCTCCAGCATGGGGTCTGGCATGGATTCACATGCTCATGAATATTCCCTGTCGTCAGGCTGTGAATCCTCAGTAAAGAAAAAATCAGTATCCGTTTCGTTTCTGATCTCTCTTTCTTAGTAGTAACCAATCACTGGTCTCTGGATCATACCACCCCCAGCCAATGACTGCCCTCTCCCTAAACCCCGCTCCTGGCAGCCATCCTCAGTTTTTACCACACTCTCAAGTTTTGGGAGTCCTCGTGCTATAGCTCTCAAGCTTTTACTGCGTTTTGCGCTTTTTCAAAGAGATTTATCTCATTTTTCGGTTTAATCGAGCCTCAAGCTCCACCATTTCTACTTCCGATCAACGGGGACCCGTTTTGGATTTATCTACGCCCCTCAAGGGTGAAGTTTTCTTCGAGTTGCGCTTCTTGGAGGATTCCAGAAGTTTCTGAGTCCTACCTCGTGGACGAAAAGAATATGGCCCAGGAGAAGGGGAGCTCGACTCCCGGCAAAAAGTTCTGCATCTGCCCTGGATGCAACCTACAAAATGTGTTCAAGGAGGACGAGCATTCGAAATGCCTTTACTGCCTCCACGAGGACAAAACACACATGGAGAAGGACTGTGCGTTTTGCTTTAACATGTCGGATCGGACGATGAGGGATCGCCGGACCCCTCTCTCCAACTGGCTGGAAGGCAAAAGCCCAGCAGGTGAGAAGAAGTTGTTTGAGCGGTCTTCTAAATCCTGTGAGGGCGCCCTGGTGACGGGGGCCCAACAGAAGGCAAAGCACTGCTAGTCCGCGGGCACCGGGAGCGCCGAACGGTCGGGCTCCTCGGCTGCCAGGCAGGGCACACATTCACGACGCCATCAACCGCGGGCCAACGCTCTGGCTCGGAAGAGAAAATCCGAGAACCCGGCTAAGCTTCTGGAGAGGCCCCGGTCGATCGCAGAGGAACCGGCTGAGGGGGAGCGAGGCGGCGATCCTCCCCCTAAGGTGAAGGCCTCAAGCGCATCCAAGGCGGCGAAGGCCTTGATCCACCCGGCTAAGGACTCTATCGAGGGAGTCGCTGCGGCCCTGGTGAAGCCTGTGGAGGCTATCCCAGTGAGGCGACCTCGGGGGCCTAGAGCTTCCCTGCCTCCGCAGAGGGAATCCTCTTTTAAGCCCATCGAGAAGACCCCCGTGAAGACTCCGGCGGGAAAAGAGGGGGGGCGGTGACCGTTACGGACACGGACTCAACCTCTGATAAGGAGGAACTGGCCGAGAATTTGGAAGAGGCCCAGCCCCACGGGAGGAACCCCGAGGAGGGGGACGACGAGAGCGAGGGTGGTGATGACGACGAGGTTCGTGTGGAGGAACAACCGTCGCTCCCGGCATGACCGTCGCAACCCGAGCCTCAGGACAAATCGGCGGCCATTTTGACGGCAATCCAGGCCTTATGCACTGAGATAAGGATGAGAGTGCCCCTAACCCTGACGGATGACCCAGCTGTACCGGGCCCGTCGGGAAGCCCTCCGAAAAAGAGGAGAATTCATCCAGTGCCCCTTCAGCCCACACGGCCTTCTCAGCCTTTGTCGCCTTCCCCGATTCCCGAGGGATGACACGAACAGACACGGCCATGACGGGGACGGATGACGGCGGTGACGATGGGACTGGCCTCCCGTCTGATTCCTCGGGCGTCCCCGCCTGACGAGATTGGCTCCTTCCACGCCTTGATTGCCAGGGCATCCAAGCTTTTTCAACTCTGCCCTGAGGAGAAGGAAGGCTTCCTTTACCAACGGCGCGAGGCCAAAAGGAAGGCGGTCCTCGCGGTGCCGTTGCTGGATGACATCTGGGACGAGGGACTTGCCCTCCTCAAAAACCCGTCCATGACACCTGCCAAGAGGGACCGATACGAGAAGAAGTACCGGGTCCCCGACACCGCCCCGTTGTGCCTTGGGGCGCAGCCGACCCCGGATTCGGTCGTCTCGGCGGCGGCCAAAAAGAAAGCGGGGAGGTATCGGCCTCATCCTCCACTTCCCCACCGGACGGCGAGGGAAAGAAGCTGGACGCCGTGAGACGATGAGTCATCTCGGCGGCGACGACGATTAAGGCGGCCAACGCCCTAGCGATTGTGGCCCACTACGACAGGGAATTGTGGTACAAGATCGCCCCCCCTGTTGGACTTCCTCCCGAACGACAAGAGGGCAGAGGCCCTGGCGATCCTACAGGAGGGTGAGGTGGCGTCGGACCACGCCATAACGGTGGCCACGGACATTGTCGACACCGGTTTCCGTCAGTTGGGCAACGGTGTTTGCCTTCGACGGCGGGGGTGGCTCAAGGCGACGGATTTCCGCCAGGACGTGCAAGCCAAGGTCTTGGACATGCCCTTCGACGGGAACAATCTGTTTGGAAAGACTGTGGATGAGTCGCTGCAGGCCATCAAGATCGGCACGGGGACGGCTCGGGCCTTGGGAGTTCTGCAGCAACGGCGGCCGCCCTTTCGGAACTCCGGAGGCAAGCAAGGTGCCTCCAAAGGATTCGGCGGCAGCTCATTGACCTACCGTCAGGCGGCCCGCTCCTCGTCGCAAGAAACCTACAGGGGACGAGGCAAGTCTGGTGGATCTTGCCGTTGTTGCCAGGGAGGCCAGGGCGGCAAGGCTGCTTCCAAGCAGGACTGAACCGGCCGTTGCGTCGGGCCCCCACCGAAGCACCCTGGTGGGAGGCCGGCTGACAAAGTTCATCAGCGTGTGGAAGTCCATCTCCACTGACCGTTGGGTGCTGGATGCCCTGTCCCACGGGCACACTCTGGCATTTCTAGAGAGGTGCCCCCGAATTCCTCCCGTGGCCAGGAAGGAAAACCACGTCCCTCAACTACTGTTAGAGGTAAGGGCGATTCTCAAGAAAGGCACCATCTTGCTCGTCCCAAAGAGGCTCCGGGGCTCCGGAGTATACTCAAGATACTTCCTCGTCAGAAAGAAGACAGGAGGTTGGCGTCCCATCCTGGACTTGCGTCGGCTAAACAAATATATCAAGGCACAGAAGTTCCGGATGGTCACCCTCCAGCACGTGCTTGGCCAGCTGGAGGAAGGCGACTTCCTATCGTCATTGGATTTGGAGGATGCGTACTTTCACATCCCCATCCTAAAAGGCCACCGAACGTTTCTCAGGTTTGTAGTCCAAGGGCGGCACTACCAGTTCAAGGCCCTCCCATTCGGATTGAAGTTGGCGCCCAGGGTGTTCACCAAGTGCCTAGCACCAGTGGCGGCGCGGCTGCGCCTGCAGGGGATCCACGTCTACCCCTACCTGGACGACTGGCTCATCTGAGCAGGGACAAGGGAACTTGCCGTGGAACACACAGCAAAGACCGTCCGGCTGCTCACGGACCTGGGATTCTCCATCAACTTCCCCAAATCCCACCCGGTTCTGTCGCAGGTCGTGCTGTTTCTGGGAGCCAAGCTCGATACAGTAGCGCAGTTGGCCTCACCGTCGGAGGAAAGAACGCAGGCCATCCTGGGCAAGGTACAGCGTCTGCTGGCCACGGACATGTCCAGAGTGAGGTCCATCAAGTCCCGTCTCGGGATGATGTCCTCTTGCATCTATCTGGTGCGCCTGTGCAGGCTTCGGATGCGTCCTCTGCAGGAGTTCCTCGATGCCCGTTGGACGCAAGCGACGGACAGCTTCGAGGACAAGATCTCGCTCAACGAAGCATTCCGCCATGCAATTCGATGGTGGGGCACCCGCGCGCATCTCGCCGCCAGCACGGTCTTTCAGACTCCAGCATACCAGGTGACGGTGACGACGGATGCCTCCCTGGAGGGGTGGGGAAGCGCACACTGGAGATCTTCACGCGAGAGGCCTGTGGCTCCCGGAGGAGAAGCCACTCCACAGCAACATACTGGAGCTCCGAGCAGTGTTCTGGGCCCTCAAGTCATTCCTCCCGTCCCTCAAGGGCAAGGTGGTGAGGATCTTCACCGACAACACCATCACGATGTTCTACATCCGGAAGCAGGGAGGAACCAGATTCCCAGCCCTGTCCAAGGAAGCCCAGGATCTGTGGCACTGGCCCGTTGCCCAGGGGATGTTTCTGGTGCCTTTTCATCTAGCAGGGATAAACAACACCATCGCCGACTCGCTCAGCAGGGAGCTGCGCTCATGCCACGAGTGGGAATTACGTCAGGATCAAGTGGATCATCTCTTCTGGCGATGGGGCAAACCCCAAATCGGCCTATTCGCGACGGCGGCGAACTCCAAGTGCCAGAGATTCGCCAGCAGGTTTCCCCAGCCGAGGAGCATGGGCAATGCTTTCTCGTTCCCCTGGGACAGCCTGTTCCTGCATGCGTTCCCGCCGTTGCTGCTCGGGCTCATCAACCAACTCAAGAGGTCCCGGTGAGGATGATCCTCGTCGCACCGAGGTGGCCGAGACAGATATGGTTCCCGGACCTTCTGGACTTGTCGGTGTCCCCGCCAGTCAAACTGTCGACAGACGCAGATCTTGTCTCCAGAGAAGGAGGAGCCATTCTTCATCACAACCCGGAGTCGCTGAACTTGCAGGCCTGGCTCATGCAACACTAGAGTTTGGAGGGTACGATATCCCGGCTGACTGCAGAGAGGTTCTTGCAAAGGCCAGGGCGTCCTCAACTCTCAATTGCTACGGACACAAGTGGAAGAGGTTCTCTGTCTGGTGCCGTGCACAGAAGATTAACCCTCTACGGATTAAAGCCCCTCAAGTGCTACCGTACTTGCTGTCGCTGGCCAAAGCTGGACTAGCTCACGCTTCCATCAAGATACATCTGGCAGCGATTTCCCGATACAGCAGAACTGCAGGACGGTCGTCCCTGTGGTCTCATTGCCTGGTGAAGGAGTTTATGAAAGGACTGTTCCGATCGTTCCCGCCGGTGAAGGCACCAGCCCCGGCGTGGGAGTTCAACGTGGTGCTGACCAGGCTCATGGGCCCGCCATTCGAGCCTTTGCATTCGGCTCCGTTGAAGTTCCTGTCGTGGAAGACAGCGTTCCTTGTGGCCATCACCTCTGCACGACCTGTGGGAGAGATTCACGCCCTTTCCTGCAAGCCACCATACTTTCGTTTCCACGAAACGAGGGTGGTGCTGAGGACGCACCCCTCCTTCATGCCCAAGGTGCCGTCGGACTTCCATCTCAACGAGCCCTTGATGTTACCAGTCTTTTTCCCTTCGTCGCCGGCCGAGAGGACTTTGCACTCGTTGGATGTAGCTAGAGCGCTGAAGTTCTACGTGGACCGAACAAAGAGTTTTCGGAAGACATCACAGCTGTTTGTGAATTTTGGACCTGTGAACCAAGGGAAGGCTCTCTCGAAGGCTTCCATTTCCAGATGGCTCTACGGCTGCATCATGCACGATCATCGGTTGGCAAACCGACCGTTGCCCGGCCGTCCGAGAGCCCATTCGACCAGAGCGATCGCTGCCACCACGGCCTTCTTGTCTGGTGTGCCCCTGCTGGACATCTGCAGGGCTGCTACGTGGAGGTCGACTCACACCTTCACGAGATTCTACTGCGTCGACCGGGATTCCAGGGAGGAGTCCAGAGTCGGCCAGGCAGTGCTGCGCAACCTGTTCGCTTAAGGTGAGCCTGGTGAGGAGGTAAGAGATGCTTAATGTTGAGTTTTATGTAATGCTTAATGTTGAGCCTTGCCACCTCCCGTGGTTGTGCATGTATTCTTATATTCATGAGCATGTGAATCCATGCCAGACCCCATGCTGGAGAAGGAACAAGTTACTTACCTGTAACTGTTGTTCTCCAGCATGGGTCTGGCATGGATTCACATGCGAACCCTCCCTCCTACCCCTCTGCGGCTCTTCACTTGGTCATACTGCCACTTGGCGTGCTACCAAATCTGAGGATGTCTGCCAGGGGCGGGGCTTAGGGAGAGGGCAGTCATTGGCTGGGGGCAGTATGACCCAGAGAACAGTGATTGGTTACTACTAAGAAAGACAGATCAGAAACAAAACTGATACTGATTTTTTCTTTACCGAGGATTCCCAGCCTGACAACGGGGTATATTCATGAGCATGTGAATCCATGCCAGACCCATGCAGGAGAACAACAGTTACAGGTAAGTAACTTGTTCCTTAGACCCTCCCTGGTCCTTAGGGGACGGTGCACGGGCAGGCTTGAATGGCAGAAGCTTAATGTACTAAACAAACTTTTGCAAAATCCCTGGTTTCTTCTTTACTTTTTAAAGTGGTCCAATATCCGCGTGCTTGCGATGCCCTTGTGTGCGATGTTGCTATGTGGATGATACAGTGCATATACAACTCTTACACATATTCGAAACCTTCAGTGGGTACGAGCAAATCAATCCAGTGCTTACTGTGAAGGAAAGCGTCTCACAGGCCCGGCGATAATCAAGATTTGACTCTATCGTCTGCGTAAGAACAATGCAGTGTTGCGTAGCCACTGTGAGAATGTGTATCATATATAAAGGGCATGGTGGCACTATGCTTGTAATTGCCACTAAGTTGCCCAGACAGCTGCATGCCGGTTCACAGATGCCTACTGGCATAGATTTCCCTTGTGAGGATTGTTTGTGTGGTACGTGGGAAGCTTGTGCGACTTTCGCAGCATCTTCAATATTGCTTAATTCTGAAACAAGAGGCCCAGTTTTGTCTGTCTGTCATGAAGGCTGGGAAAGTTTTGAAGTGTGTGGCAGACTGTTAAAGCCGCTGTGTGGTATGGTGTGCACTGCACATATCGCAAGGTGTAGTCTCAGGCCAGGGATGGTTGAAATGCCCTGATGAATGCGCTATTTGATTCCTGCCTTCCTGCTTCTGGTGGCACAGGGTGCTTTTGGCATGAATGAACAATCGCAATGGATTTGCTTTTACTTTACAAAAGCTCAAAATTTAGATTTAGCTATTTCTGTCCACAGAGAATGGTTGCAGATATTGGCCATCCAGCTCTCAATAAGAAGGGAGAAAGAAAGGTTTCTCTAACCAACGGTGGACAGATTGCTCCCCTCCCTCCCCCCCCGACCCCCATCTATTTATTTCTCTTCAACATTGCTTGCGGCCTGATCATTGCTTTCACTTAAGTTTTTGTACACCAGCCAACTAAAAAAAGAAAATACTCAGAACGCCACTCTCTAAATGGCATCCATTAATTGTTCAGCAACTGACAGAGATTTTCATTAAAGGAGATCCTCGACCCTAAGCCACCCCGATCCCCACATCCTGTTTTTCGACCTCATTCAAGCTGGGGAAGATTGTTTACAGTATATGCATCAGTTTGAGATTTGTGTAATGTGGAAAGTGTACTGGGCTGGTACTTTGTTCTCATGTTAAGTTCAAGATCATAGCACCCCTAAAGAGGCCCTGTAAAGCATCGAACCCCCATCAAAAAGCAATCTGTCTGGCATTCAAAGGCTGTCATTTTGTATTGTAATGCAGCTCAATATTATTTTTTCACTGCTGGAAGTTACGGATGCTATACACGTGAGGCAGAGCTGTTACTGCTTTTACACCATTCATTTTAAATAACATATAGAGAGCTTGGTTACCCCAGTTGCTTTTTCCATTGCCTTTTCAATTCACAGTACGGCAAAGTATTGCCAGCCTTTGGCCGCGGGCACATTGTTCTCATTCCCTCCATGGGCCGTGGTGTCCTCCATCTACGTTTAGTTTATGTTCAACACTTTGGGGAAATAGCTGCATGATTTAATAAATACTAATGTTAAAGGTATTTGTTGTACTGCGCACCGTCTCCAACGGAATTGGTCCACAGGCACACTCAGGCTGATCTGCAAACAAGAAAGTGGCGGGGGGGGGTGGTTAGTGTGGTGGAGAGGGAGTAGGAAAGTGAGAGGATGTTGTCCTGTTGGCAGCTTCAGTTCGGTTTTCACTGCGCACCGATCTAGGCTGTGAATATCGGATCGATGCAAGAACTCTTGTGTGCTGTTGGTGTGACTTGTGTTTGTTTGTTGTTGCGATGTTGTGAAGTGCGTGCGGTTTGCTGTGCAGGAGGGTGGTTGTGTGGATTTTTGGGTGAGCAAAGTATGCAGAAGTTTGAGCTATTGGGTTAGTGGGTTATTTACAAACCCTGGTTCCCTTACTCTCTATTCATAGTTGGTGATCCATTACTGCCTGTGTTTACTTTGCAGGCCAAGATATTGACATATCATCCTTCCCCTTCCATCCTGATCTCTCCCTACTAGTTCTTTTGTATGATTCTAGCTTTCTCTCTGTCAATTGCCTGTGTTTACTTTGTAAGCCAAGGTATTATTGTTTTTTTAGATAAGTATGCAAAGGTTTGATCTATTGGGTTAGTGGGTTATTTACAGTCCCCGGTTCCCTTCCTGTCTATTCCTTGTCAGTGATCCATTGCTGCCTGTGTTTACTTTGTAAGCCACAATATTATTGACATATCATCCTTCTCCTTCCATCCTGATCTGTCCCTGATCGTTCTTTGATACGATTCTAGCTGTCTATCTTTCAATTGCTAGGGTATGCCGTGCATTGGTCTTCCTTTACTTGAGTAGATAAGCGGTAGTTTAGGGAGACAGGTAATAGGCATCTTCTCTCAGCTTTGTTTAGCTGCGTAAAGTGCCCCCTAGGCATTCTTTCTAGTTACAGGGTAAAGAGCCAAGATTAGAAGAGTTTTCTGAATAGGAGGTGATCTCTAGTGTTACGTATGTTCTTTGGTAGATTGTTCCAGGTTTTTGGGGCGAGGTGGGAAAAGAAGGATCCTCCGAATTTTCTTTTGTTGTAAGGGTTTGGTTCCAGGCGGATGTCGCTGCTGGATCAAAGTGGCCTTGTTGTGTACGTTTAATTTTTCTCTTGGAGCTCTGCACCTTGGCCGTGGATTGCTTTGTGTGTTATGCACATTGATTTGAACTTGATTTGCTGTTTTATTGGTAGCCACTGTAGCATTTTCAGTGCTGGTGTGATGTGTTTTCTTCGAGGGAATTTGAGGAGCAGTCTAGCTGCCGCGTTTTGTATGCGTTGGAGTTGTTCTGGCATGCCCAGATATAGGCTATTGGCATAGTCTACTCTGGACATGATGAGAGCGATGAAGGTGAGTCTTTTGTTAGCGAATGACAGGAATGGTTGGATCCTTTTTACTGCTTGCAGGAGAAAAGCATTTCTTGCTTAGAGCGTTTATTTGTGGCTCTAGAGTAAGTATGTTGTCCATCGAGCCTCCCAGGTTTTTTTTTACAATCGACAATTGAGCTGGGGTTGGACCAAGTTCTGTTGGCCAGGGATGTAGTGGTTGTCTTCTGTTGTGTGTTTTTTTTTTTTTTTTTTTTTTTTTTTGAAGATCATAATTTCTGTTTTGCCTGGGTTGAGTTTGAGTTCATCCAATTGTAGATTTCACTGAGGCAATTCTCCAGTATTGTGTTTTCTTGTTTATTTTGTGAACTATTTGAGTGTGTTCAGCGTAGTTGTAACAGGTGAGGCCGTGTCTTTTAATGATTCTGATTAGTTGAGACCGGTAGATGTTGATTAACAGTGGGGAGAAGGATGATCCTGTGGTACCCCGCACAAGGACTCTCTTGGGCTGGATTTGAAAGGTTTGATCCATATGGTTTCTGTTCTGTTTGTTAGGAAGGATTTGATCCATAGGCGCAATCAGTAATTCCAATTTTGTTTCCAGTCTCATGATGAGGATGTTGTGGTTAACTGTGTCGAATGCCGCAGAGGTCCAGAAGCATCAACGCGGTACTCTTGTCTGAGTCTGCATTTGTCTTTAGATCATCCCAAGTGAGAGAACTGCTGTTTCCGTTCATCGGTCTAAAGCCTACTTGTGCCTGGTCAAGTAGGCGGTGCTCTTCTATGAATTCTTGGGTAGGTTTATATATGTATGTTTCCAGCAATTCGCTGGGTAGAGGATGTTGGAGATAGGTCTGTAGCTGGAGAGGTTCTCCACGTTTCCTGCTGTGTCCTTGAGGAGCGGCTTGATGCATGCTGATTTGAAGGATTGTAGCACTTTCCCTGTTGAAATTGATTGGTTGAAGATGTGAGTTCCATGGGTGTTCTTTGTGAGAGGATTGATTTGTATACTTCTGGGGGTAGGGATGGGGTGCAGGGATCTGTGAAGGGATCCGTTGTGTTGCTTTTGTTTACGAGTTTGATGAATGTCTCCACTGATATTTGGGAGAAGCTTCAAAGTTTGTTGCTTTTGTTTGCCAATTTGACAAATGGATCTGGTATTTGGGGGTAGCTTCGAGGTTTGTTCGGGCGTTCCTCGTAGGGATGGTGGGTTGCATATTATCGTCGTATGGTCTATTGAATGGTTTTGATTTTGTTTTTGAAATGGTCTGCAATATCATTGCATAGTTCCTCCGATGGTATTGGAGTATTGTTGGAGCCAGGTGTTTTATTTCGTTTATGATTTTAAAGAGTTCTTTTTGGGAATTTATGGTGTTTTTGAAGATTCGGCTGTCGTAGTATTTCCTTTTTACTTTTTGTATTTCCTTTTTGTATGAGTGGATATGTTGTTGGAGTTTGAATTTCTTTCCGCAATCGTATTTGATCCTCTAGTTCAAGTTTTTGATTTTTTTTCCTTTTCATGGCGCTGAGTAGTGGGGTAAACCATTTTGCCGTTGCATTTTTGCGCAATGGAGTAAACTTTTATTCTTTGGCCATCTTGTCTATTGTTGTCGTGATCTAGTTGTGAAGTAATTCTGTTTTTTTTGTCCAGGTCCATAGTTGCTGCTTGCGGTTTGCTAATTTCCAGTAGTTCACTTAAGTTACAATTTTTGATACTTCTCCAGTTTCTTTTCATGATGATTAGTCGCTTGTCCTGTTTGATTATTGGTGTGGCCAGTGTGATTACGAAGGGAATGATGAGGTGGTCGCTCCAGAGGATCTGAATTGGTGGCGCTGTGGTAATTAGTATTTTTTGTTGGCGAATATTGCTTCTACCGTGTGGGTGGATGCTTTAACTAGTTGATGTAATTTCATTGTTGCTACATGGCTGGCTAGAGAGTTTTGGGTGTTAGTGGGTTCTCCATCGAACCAAATGTTGAAGTCACAGAGGATAATCAGGTGATTGTGCACAATGGCTAGGATGGTGATTTCTTTCATGAAGGCGTCTACGAAGGTTGCATCGTAAATTGGTGGTCTATAGACCAGTATGAATTTGAGGTTTGTTCTGGGGTTTGTTGATGGGTGAAGGATCAGAGATTTGCAGTTATCGATGTTTAGTGAGTCTTCCAGTTTAATTTCTAGGTGTTCCTTGTGGATTATTGCCCGGCTGCCACCTCTTTGGTTTTCCTGTTTGCTTGGACGCATTTCAAGTTATCAGGCAGCTGTTGAGTGATCTTGTAATTGTCATCTATCCATGTTTCAGTTACGAATAGGATGTTAATACCTCCATCACAAAGGAGGTCGTAGAGTTTGTGTGTCTGTATTAGTTCCATGTTCCTGCACTCTTGGTCGGTGTCCGATTCTGTGTTAGCATTTTGGGTCCTCTGTGGTAAGAGTTGGTCTGGGTATTGCGTTTACAGGGCCAGTTACCCACCTGCTCTGCCTTGTGCTAGGATAATGAGTTTATCCTCTTGTGTTGCGATTCCTGGAGGCTCTCTGAGGGTGGTTGTCTTTTCAGTCAGTTGGGTTATGGTGTTCCTCTTTCAATGGGAGGACTGTCTAGGGAGGTATGGGAGTACTAGGCGTTGGTCATCTGGCTGTTTGGTAAAGGAGTTCTGGGGTGCAGGTTAACTAAGGTAGTGACTGTGGTTGTTATTACTACCTATTAGTGGCTGCTGTGTGATCTCGGGTGGGGCTGGCGGGGGGAGAATCATTTATGCCCTGGACTGATGGAATACCTACAGGTTTAAGGTGACAAGATAGTGGAGATCTTAGGTTTCACTGGTGGTTTACAAAGAGATAGTACTCTTAGATTTCGGGATATCAGAGGGTGAGGAGGGATCTAGGATTCAGTGAGTGCCAAATAGTAAATAAACGCCTCGATTCCTGACTCCTAGATGAAAGGAGACTGGCTTGGGCTTCAATGGAGTGGCACACAGTAGTTGAACACCTACATTCGAGACACCTAGAAATGGGAGAAAGGTCTAGGTTTCACTGAATGACTGGTAGCGGCCGCAACACTAAGATTTGAGGCACCTAGTCAACGGGAGAGGCCTAGATTTCACAGGATGGCAGGCAGTGATTGTAACACCTAGATTCAAGACACCTATAAATCCGAGGAAGCCCTAGGTTTTACAGAACGGCAGGCAGCAACTGAAACACCTAGGTTCCAGATACCGATCGGGGGGTGGTGTGATTCAAGAAGGACAGATGGGGAGTCCTGTATAGTGGGAGAGAGGCCTAGGTTTCACAGTGCAATTTGAGTACAGGAGAGAAACACCCCTAGATTTTGAGTCTGTATAGTGGGAGAGGCCTAGCTTTCACAGTGCAGTTTGGGTACAAGACAGAACACACCTAGATTTGAGAGTCCTGTATATTGTAGAATAATATCTGTCCAGGTTGTAACTTGTAAAATGTAAGTGTTCCTACCTTATCTGTTGATGCTGGTTGACGACAGTCTGTTCCTCCTGTGTCATGTCAGGGTACTGCAGTTTGCGGGTGGGGTTGTTCCTTTGCAGCCACCTCGTAATTGGATGTTGTTTGAGGGGGTGCTTGGAGTATGATGCTGCGCCCTGTGACTTGGGTGGGGGCGCTGCTGGTTCTTCAGAGCTCAGTGCAGCGACCTGCAACTAGGTGAAAGGGCTTAGAGCGCTTGTCTCGTTGTTATATGCAGCTGAAAGGAGGGGTTTGGTTGAAAGCAGTGTCAGTTTGGTATGTGTTGGTGGCTGGCCCCTGGCCTCCCCTGCTGACACCTGCAGACACGAGTTGGAGCCGCACTTTGCCTTGTGACCACACGGGCAGAGGGCTGCCCTGGGAGGGTGCGTTATGAGGGTGGATGGGCCAAGCGTTGGAGGGGGCGGGCAGGGAGGTGGGAACAGGGTTGGATCAGGAAGCGGGGGGGGAGATGGAGGGCCGCACGGAAAGCGCAGAACAAAATACATAAATAAACAAAATAATAAAATCACACTGCAAAGTAAGCAGCACACTGTCCGGCTACTATGCCAGCTTCTGTTTGAATGCGAATGCTGAGTACGTGCATGGCACCTATTATTATGTTGGTAAGAGACTCATTTTCTGCATTATTAGGAGGTACACATGTGCAAAATGAATCGCCATTCTTCTTGCAGGACCCCTCCCTTCATTGCTGTGAGGAGGTCCAGGTCCATACAAATACAAAAGTAAGTTTCAGGGAATCGGACAGATTGCTGCATGTTCTAGTTTTACTTTGTCCCTTTTTCTGTATAGGTTGATGAGGTTCCCGGAGGACTTTCATTGCCCCTTCAATGCTGTTTTTTTTTCCTTTTTTTTTTCTCCAGCCATTACACCTCTGCATTTAATAGAAGGTAGTTTGCCTGTAAACTTAAACGTATTTATTGAATGCTTGCCATGGCTAGATGTGATCACGGTCATTAATTTGAAAAGATCTTTTTTGATCATTTCTTTATGATGCTCTGGGGTGAATGCTTGTTGTGATGGTTGGGAGCCATTTTGACTTTTTTTTTTTTTGTCGTCGTCTGATGGGACCATTTCATTCCCATTCGATGTTATGGAGCTATTTTCCATTTTTTTCAAGTAGCCTTGTGTAGCAGAGGATTGGCACAATAGCAGAAGTTTTCTGACCTTGGTGTGAAGAGTGCTGCTAATTGCTTTGCTATTTGAAAGTGGGAAGCCACTTTATTTAAGACAGTGGTCTTCAAACCTTTTTATGCTGAACACCCCCCCGCGCCCCTTCCCCTCCTTGAGTAAGTTTACCAGCCCCCCATAAGCCACAAATGCTTATATTGTCTATTACATGCTTATTGTCTATTAAAAACAGTCCCCATAATCCTGTTTTAAAGAGCTTTGTGTCTCCAGGCATCCTTTGGACCCCCCTCTGGGATGGCCAGCACCCAATTTTGATGACCACTGCCTTAAGGCACCTTAGCCGTTCAGCATACAGAGGCCCCCTTTTTGTGGGTGGGCCGATTCCTTGCTTTTCTGGTTCCACACAATGACTGTTCTACCGATCAGTCTGATTGCTTTCAAACCGTCGCCAAGTAGGGGATAAATGCTCCTACTGTCTGCCCCACTCTGGCTTTAACGCTGTTGCTGCTCCAATGCCCCCACAATGTTCCACATTAATTGGTCCATGCCTTCCTCAGATATATGCACCCGACCCTCTAATAATTTGGCTTATCTACATGTATCAGGCTGTGGCGCATGTGTGAAAAACCATGCCTCTACAACATTTATGCATGGAATGTTGCTGTCCGCAACCTGGGACTCTCCGAGGTTCATATTTACGTTTAAGAAACTGAAACAGGTGCTCGTCTTTTAAAGGACACACACACCTAATGACTCTGCAACATTTTGGGTACAAGAGCTCTGCAGTTAAGAACGTATTGCCTCTAATCTTATTAGCAAGCAGATGGAACTAGTGGAAGCCACAATAGGAGAAAGTTGCCAAGCACCAAGAGACGCTTCACTCACAAATAAGAGCACTTCACGCAGGAACATACCTAGAAAGCTCACTAGGAAATAATGGTTTTGGGTACAGAGAAGTTTCACAAATACTTGGAGCATACTAAATTGCTATATTTTTCTTTTTTTCCCTTTTAGGCAATAATTCAAATCATGGCACTCGTTTATGTGCGTTTCTTTGATTCCGACAATTCTCTGTGTATTTGAACCGATGGGGAATTTGAGCCATTGTCAATGCCCGTTGAAGTTCATTGTAAATGGCTGATCGAGGGTCTTGATGAAAGTAGAAGAGAAATACGTGAAGAAAAGGATTTCAAAGCAGTAGTGCTTTTCCAGTCAGCGGGTAAGCAATGTATTTTTTATGACCCATCTATTTGATGTTTGTAGGAGGAGGGTACACCTGACGTCCCTATGCAGAGGCATTCCCTTTTTTCACACATACAGATGAGCTCTGTACAATGCCCACCACTCTTACAGCATCTCTATATCCTCTACAGTAACTCTCGTGTAGATGGCCTTCATGATTTCTCTTATGGTATTGGGCATTTGTAGAATGCCTTTTACCATGAACGCCCCGTGGGGATCGTAGTCCAGGTCAGAGTATGTGTGCAGCTAGACTGAGTTGCAGCTAGACTGAGTTGTGGGTAGCTGCATGGGGAGGGAGGGAAAGCGCCAAGGAGTGCAAGAATAAATAAAAATGAAATCAAGGGGACGGATGGGATCGTTCTTAGGGGGCGGGGAGCGTCACTTAGCCAAGTGTAGAGCTTAAGCAAAACATCTGTTGTATTGCTAGTCCCATTTTGAAGTTTTAACTTGCCTTTTTCATACCCACAGCCAAGAAAGTGTTTTGAAACACAGAAAACATTTGAAGAAATAATTAAAACCTGTTGTGGGGATGCTGAGGAACTAATTCAGGCTTTACAAAGAAAGGCTGAGCAGGAAAAGCAGATACTGGTGGAATCTGGGAAGCGTTGGAAAACCTGAGTGTTGCGTGAACTACAAGAAGAAGATGGAGTGAAAAAAACAAAGAATTATATTGTAAAAGCTGATGGGTGGAAACTGACTATTCCTAAACTTAGTAATGACTGTTCACAGTTAGGGTCTTGAGGGGGGTGGCTAGTGTTCTTCAATACTCCCTCAGAACCCGCATCCGTTACATCACCCGGACAATAGAAAGACACCACAATAAATCAGCAGATGTCTCTGTGTAATGTTGCAGTTATCATAAATGTAGGTGTGCGACACCTACAAAATATTTGACTATCAAATAACAGTCAATTGTCTGCTACAATTTAGAGTTGCGCTTGTCAAAATCGATCTGTCTATCACCACGTCTTCAACAGTGTGTCCTTGTTACAGTATGACGATCATGCCTGTTTAGACAATGAAGCAACACCTACAGTTTCTGAAATGAGAGAGTTTACAGGTTGGTTTGTGACATTGCGGGGTGGATTTGTACACTAAATTGGTGAACTTAGTTACCATGTGAGTGCTCTAGCATAGAAGGCAAAGATGGAAAGTGATGGCTGCAAATTCCCTTGAGGTTAGGTTTTCCAGTACACTATCCATACGTTTAACTAGACTCACCCTACAGTAATACCACGTGTCTTACTCACAAGGGATACATCTTGGGGTAATCAAAACTCTTTCCTAAATCTTTTGGAGGCATCAGGAAATAACTCCTCCTAGAGTTGTCTGCAATAATCATTCACAATTCCAAACCCATCCTAAAGTTTGTCATGGAACCATCCTTGAGTAATTCCCCACCCATCATGAAGTCATCCTGGAGTAATAACCACCAAGCCTGAAGTTGTCATGGGGTCACCCTGGAGTAATACAATGTCATCACTGGAAGTAATCAGAACTCATGCTGGAGCAATTTCTGTGATAACTGTAGAGTCGGCTCATTTAAATAGTTCAGCCTATAGACATACTTCAGGATGGTTTTGGATGATCCCCCTGAACTAGCCATGGATGACTCTAGGATGGAGTCACTGGATAACTCCAGAATGATTCCGGGAAGATCTTCCTTTTTGACTTGGGCAGGCAAGCAGCCAGAGGGCCAAAACATTAAATGTAAACTGAGAAGCTATCTATGCTTATTTCAACTTAGGAGGAACTGCCTCCGTCCCTGATTCTTGGACCCAGTTCTCCCCACAATAGTCTGTATGGTACTGAAGGCAAAGGGATTAAGCACTATCTCCAGCCCCTGGTCACTACCCCCAGCAGTGCCCAACACCGTATTCTGACCTTCATGTTAGTGCTAGCCTGTCAACTGACCTACCCTCTGTGTTAAGCCACACTATGCAACATAGTCTCCAGCTCCCCTTGACCCCCGTACCCATCACATTCTCCTGTGCCAAAACCAGTCTGCCTACCTTCAGTACTACCCATCAGTCGCCAGACCATTAGTTTTAGCCCATCAGGGTAAATTAATAACCCCAGTCCTGACATAGTAACCCCATAGTATTGCCTGCCCATTTCAGTTATCGTTTAGCCTGCCTCCAACAACATACAAGGTCCCCATTACAGTCATTTTACATTGCTCATTACCCATCAGTGCCTTAGCAACGCTACCATTTCCCTTCAAGATGACTGAATTCAGGGTCAATCACAGCATCATAACTCAGCACTGTACCAATTTCTGACTGTTATGTCGTTGCTCCCGTGCTTACTTCACACGAATATCACTGCACCTAGCCAGGCACCCAAAGAACCCGGAATTCCTGTCTGCTCACCAGAGCCAAATCCCATACAAGTCATCCACCAGCTCCGTATCTGCACTGTTCAGTATGGGCAGGAGGTGGTGGCAGTCCCTGACAGACCCTGGCAGCCAGGGTAAGTTGACCCGGCACTGTTGACCACCCCATTCTGCTGTCCGTCTTGCCCAGATGGACATATTTGGGCAGGTGCTGGCTTGGTTCAGGTTGTTCCTGGCGGACCGCACTCAGGCGCTCTCTGTGCCTCCTTTTCTATCTATTTCCTGCCATCTCAGTTGCGGGGTGCTGCAGGGCTCCCCCTTGTCTCCGATTCTATTTAATATTTACATTTGGGCACTTGTGTCTCATCCACTCCTTCGGCAGCAGGTGCTACTCTTATGCCGATGACACCCAGATCCTGATCCAATTAGATCTTGATCAGGCTGAGGTGTCGTTGTACCTTCGCAGTGCCTGGCAGCCGTGGGGGAGTGGATGAACCACAATTAGCTAAAATTGAACAGAGACAAGACCAAGGTGTTGGTGGTGAGTTGTCCTCCTGATCCCTCACTCTGGGTGTCCTCCTTCTGGCCCTCTTCTCTTGGTCTCCTCCCAGCTCAAGCGTAGAAGGTGAAAAACCTGGGCTTAGTCCTCTCTGCATCTCTGTCCATGGACACCCAGGTGGCAGCGGTCTTCCAAGCCGGGAATTTTCAGCTCCAAGTACTGAAGAAAGTGTTTCCCATGATTCCTGCCCCTCTTTGTCCTCCAGTGGTGGCAGCTATAGTGATTACCCGGCTGGACTATTGTAATTCCCTCTACCTGGCTCAGCCGAAGGGACTGTTTCAGCGTTTGCAGAATCTAGCAGCTCGCGTGGCTACAGGTATGCCCTATGGGGCCCACATTTCACCGGTGCTTCGGGCCCTTCATTGGCTCCCGGTGATCCAACGCATCAGGTTCAAAGCATTCTGTATCGTCCATTGGGCGCTGCACAACCAGGGTGCGGAATATCTTTGTACGAAGTTTACCCGCTACTGCCCTAAGCGCTGTCTGCACTATTCTTCAGCCAATCTGTTTTGTGTGCTATCCTTCTGCCGTGTGCGGATTGGGGGACAAGCTTTTTCCATAGCAGCAACTCCGCTATGGAAAGAGCTTCCAGCAGGCCATAAAAGAACTATCCAACCATCTGACCTTTTAGAAAGGCTGTAAAAACCTACTTGTTTGGTTTATGGTGTTTTGCCTTGCCCTCTAGCGCCAAGATACCTCCGGGTGGCCTGCACTTTAGAAATTCCAATAACATAACATGGTTGCTCTGCACTCACTGCTCCGTTCCCATGCTCTACCTCGTCCATAGTCCAAATCTCCCTGTGTGCGGGCAGCCTCCATGACACTTGGCCAATCAGAAACCCCCTTTCTCCGACACTGAGGAACTGGAGCCAATCATATTTCACTGGATGTTTTCCATACTGATTGCCCAGCTCTAGAAAGATGGCGTTTAAAGAACAGACTCCAGAAATAAAAGAATGACTTGCACCCTGTTACAAAAAGGACTAGAAAGTAGACTATCAAAATGTGGTGCGTTAATGGTCGGATTACCTCCTTTCCCTCGTCACAGTACTTCCCTTTGGGTGCCCTCTGGCTCAGCTCCAGGAACCTTCCTTCCCAAGGCTGTTTTCCTTTATCGTGTCCCTCGTTGAGACTAAGTTATAATTCCCCCCCCCCCCCATTTCCCACAATCGTTTTTGTTTATTCCCCAGCTGGCTAATGGAACCTTTCTCATTACCAGGGAGGGACAGATGGATATCAGTACTGTATAGTTCCCACATGATCCATTCCAATGTGTATGTCCTTTTTCTTCATCTCAGAATTTACCTCATAAACATATCCAAACTAATCCGAATGGGAAGGGGCCTATGAGAAACCCTCACTCAGTCTGCTTGCAGCCCCTACCATTGCCAATTTTATGTTCTATGACTACGAATTCACTCCAAACCTCTTAACCCTCACGCTTTTGGCAGGTGTCAGCGAAATCTGGAGAAATTAATTCTCCCATAGGAATGCAGTAGCTTTAGAATTATTTTAAGTGAGCGAAAGGGAAAAATAGCAATATTTTTCACAGAAAAATCAGGAATCTCCCACCTAAATCTGGAGGGTTGGCGTGTATGTCTCCAGCATTGTCCACCCCCCCCCCTCCCTAAATGCACCTTTGAAAATTGTTAGGGAGAATTCTCATAAATGGCTGGTAGCAGTGGTTTTACAACAAACTACCATGATTTTTCCCGACCACGAACACCGGTAGCTAAAAATCGCTGGAGTCATGTTTTTCAAGATGGCGCCTTAAGTCCCTTTGTCTAAACAGGTCCTGGTCTTCTTTTTTTCGCCATTTCTTTTTGGAAAGGTCCTTCGTGTTTGTCCCTGCGCGCCAAACCAGATTTGGTCCCTTTGTCTCCATGCCTTTGGCGGGCTTCAGGACTGAAGACAAGGGTCTGGCGTCTGAGTGTCTGGGGTGGGCAGAAGTGAGGGAAGTGCCCGACTCCCTGTGCTTAGTCTCCTAGGAGACCCAAATGCACTCTGGTGTGTGATTGGCTTGCTGACTGTCCATCAAGGACAGCCACCCTGCTAGGTGGGTGGTAGCTAGGCTGGAATGAATGGGAGAAAACTGTTTAAAAGGCAAGTCTCTTGGACTGGAAAGCAGAGTCGACCACTGGAACGAAAGAACCAAAGACAAGCTGGAATAGGACGGCTGCTGCAACTCCTGGACTGTTGGTTTGCCCAGTGAAGCCCTGCTGCAGGTCCGAATTGCCAAGCTCCTTTCGACAGAGAAGACCCTTCAAGGACGACTTCTTCCTTTGAGTTGGTAGGACTAATCAATTTGTAAGCCACCTGGATACCGTTCTCGGAGCTGGTTAGGACTAACCAGAGGGAAGGACACCAGCTTGTGTGCTTGAAGAACAGCTATTCGAACTGAAGTAACTCCATTTTGTCAGTGTTTTCCAACGGACCCGTGCAGTGCAGGAGTCCCCCGACGTCCTCCCTCTTGTCCCCATGACTGAGGCTCAGGAACAGTGAGATCTGCAGGAACTGCCAGGAACCAACATCTTCGCTGCATCTTTTGCTTCATACAAAGGTACTGTGCCAACCCGATTGAGAGAGCGCTTCTTTCGCAGTGAATGTTCGTGAAACTTTCCCAACTTGCAGGCCTAATCAGCTTGTGACCCAACATATGATTCTTTTTCGTACAAACTACTTCTGAGAACTTTCGGAAAGACTTTACCTTTTACTTCAAGAACTGCTCTTTCCTATCCAAGACACTAGCCCATTGACTTTGACCTAGGCCTGTTGAACTGAATCGAGTCCTGTAGTGAACCATAACTATTTGCACTGCCTACAAAAGTATTTGTGATCTATTCTATTAACTTGTGCCTTTGCCTTCCCATTCAAAGTGACTGAAATGCCCTTTGGCTCCTATTTCAGGGGAGCTTAAATTGTTCAGAAACTTATTGGTTTTGTGCTGAAGTATATTTGTGTATAATAAGTTGGCTACTTCTAGTGAATGTTTTCTAAATGATTGTGTATTAAATGTATGTGTTTTGCCAAGAAACCTTGAGTGCAAGTGTCTACTTGAACCACTCTGTGTGACCTCTTGTACTGCTCACATTCCCTCTTGAGATCAGCCTGGCTGCTCAGCTCGCTACCACAAAACGGTGTAGTTCAGACCTCTACCAAAGGTTGGTTTTTGCTTACACCTGTAGTCCTAATTGTATGAAACTGACACACAATTGTTCCTACCGTGCATATGATGCAGGGCGGTGTACACGCTGCAACTAGAACATTCATTTTTAAAGTCACTGAGCGCATTCACTAGTCAAAATTCAGGAAGAAGTCGGATAATTTCTTTCTGGAGCCGGATGCACTCTGATTCCAGAAAGAAATGACCGGAATTCTTTCTGAAGTCCGACTAGTGAATGCGCGCAGGACTGGAGCTGAAGGCAGAGCACATAGCACTGTCGGGTTTCCCATGTCCTGCACTGTTCCAGGTTGCAGCTGCTGCAGTGGCCCAGAGTTGGGACATGGACACCTTTTTGAAGTGTACTCCAGCTCGGATGGCATCACCCTCATTGTTAGCGTGGACAACTTTACAAAATGGTTTTTCAGGACACTTTGGACATGGTAGCACATCAGAAGCGTCCTGCGATGTGCACAATTCCATGCGGTATCATTCACACCCCCAATCAACTTTTTTGGTAATAGTTTTGGCAGATAGCATTTTAACACATACATATAACAACAACAAAAATAAAATTGGAAGACCATTGCAGATGCAGGAAACTCCTCTATTAGAGCCCATCCAGACTCTGCTGAGCAAAATACATACACACTTCCTAATTTGCATAGGGATTGCACCAACAGAAATGACTTCACAGAAAAGGACATTGCAAGGAGAATCATCAGTCTTTGATACTTGGAGGCACCATGGAAGCGACTTTAGAAAATGTTGCCATATGTAAGTCAAGTGGCAAATAACTTTGTGGTGCAAAATGCCTAAATTGCACTATTATATATGGACCAGCTCTATAGTCCTAATGCTTTTCTAAAATAATTGCATGATATATTAACATAAGCTATGAAGTGAATTACTTACTGAGCTGCAGATAAAACACAGAGTGATTAAATGATTTGCCCATGATCACACACTGTGTTTAAATGGTGAAACTGGGATGTGGAGAATGTACGCAACTGAACACATCTTCCCAGATTTAGTTGATATATATATTAGATGTTGCTTTGAACTTCATGTGCTTAAATAATACTTAACTAATACTTTATTCATAGCAATGCCTTGGAAGCAAACCACATACTAACCTTACACTATACATCATCATAGAAATATGTTGAGCAATAAGAGTATGGCTTTAGTTTTATTGTCTCCGTCCTGCATGCAAAGTCACAGTAGCATCAGGCAGGTTAATGGCAGCCTAACAAATTCCCCTTGGGTTTTAAAGCAGTAGTCATTTTTTTAAAAGTATGGAGCATTAGGCACCCTTCTCACTTCTGATCACCCCCATTCACATTTCTTAAGGGACAAAAGTCCCTGCTAATAATGCCCCCTCGTGTCAGGGCCCTGGGCAGCCACTGCCTGGACTTGCATAATGAGGGCGTTGAACGGGAGGTGTCCTGTTGCCAGGACAATGAAGGTGCGGAGCAGCTCCTGCTCGGCACCCTCATTGCCCTGTCAGTGGGACAACTTTCCTGTTCAGCACCCTCATTGGCAGGAGAGGTGTACTGCTCGCAAATGTCCCGGTCTGGCTCTGAGAAGAGCCACTGGAGCAGCAAACTGCCCTCTCGCCCCCCTCCCACCTCTTGGTAAGCCACTGCTCATACACTTGAACAGGTTCTCACCCTCCAAAAACAAAATGGTCTTTTTTCACCCACACTGGGGACACAAAAGCTTGTCGCCCCATTTCAGCACATTTCAGATTGCAGCACCCCAATCCCAAAAGAGGTTGCCCTGGTTTTCCACATTTAATTTATAGTGTCTGATAAAAGCATTTGGACTTGCACAAGTGGCTGCCCTACAGATTGCCTCCAGGGGCATCCCCTGTGCACTGGCGCAAGATGCCAGGACCTACACCGAATGAGCCATAGCAGTTGCTGATCTTCTCTCTCGCATGCATGCGAAGCACCTGGGAGCGAGATTCCTTCGGAGAAATCGGCTGAACTTAATTTTCTCATAGGAATGCATTGGGGTTCTGTTTATTTTAGGTGGGAGAAACTGAAAAATAGCAATATTTTTCATTGAAAAATCATGAGTCTCCCGCCTAAATCGGTAGGGTTGGCGTGTATGCATGTGCCATGAGAATGACAAGGTGGATCCATCTGATGATGGTTCCTAAAAATCCTGAATCCAAAAGTCGCTAGTAAGCCATCGCTGTCAAAAGGGTTCAGTTTGCACAGGTATTCCAGTACCGCCCTCTCGACATCTAGACCGTGCCAGTCTTCATCCTTGTGAGACTCTGGGTCGGGGAAAAAAGATGGGTGCAATAGCTTAGTGGATCTTTGGTACCAGCTTTGTAATACATTTTGCCTTGTACTTTAGAATGCGTGCACCCGACTGTACTTTCAAGCAAGTAGGTATATACAGTAGGATGCCTGATTCACCTAGCCTACAAGCTGCTGTTCTGTTCAGGAATGTGGTCTTCAGAGTGAGCAGCCTCAAAGTCAAAGGGCTCAAATGGAGCCTTTTGTACCATGCCCAGTACCAGAGGAAGATCCCACAAGGATCCTCTAACACCTCAGCGGTTTTGAAGACCAATAGGCTTTTAAGTTTTTTGACACAAAATTATCCCCTTCTTTGGTGAAGTTCCAATGTTCTCAGAAGGCCTTTATTGCTTCCCTCTACACCCTCAAAGAGGACACTGCTAAACCCTTTAGAGCACCTTCGTGGAGAAATGGATGAATATTTCGAAGACCACACTCTGTAGCCAGGATTTCTTCTAAACGCAC
The DNA here is from genome assembly GCF_040938575.1 of Ambystoma mexicanum. Classification (NCBI taxonomy): domain Eukaryota; kingdom Metazoa; phylum Chordata; class Amphibia; order Caudata; family Ambystomatidae; genus Ambystoma; species Ambystoma mexicanum. Next base: position 955,570,827 of record NC_090921.1, on the reverse strand, counting down.
CATGGCAAAAAAAGGCCCAGTGACAATCCTACGACTTTAAAGTGAAGGGCACTCTAGCTTATTGGACCATCTCTGCTACTTGGACTGATACAACCAATCTTTGCAAACCAATCAATCATTTGTGTTGAAGCCTTGTTGCCCCTTCAGAGGAGATGGACATTTGGGAATAAGCCACATTGATGCCAACTGCAGTTCCAACTGTGTCGGAAACCATCCCCTCCTTTGCTACAATGGAACTACTAAGATTGATGTGACATTTCCCCCCTGATTTTTATTATCACACTTGCAATTAGAGAGATTGGGGAAAATGTTTAAACCAATGTTTGTGGCCAGTCTGACAGCAAAGTGCCTACCCCCAAACGCCCACTATCTGAAACTTCGAGAAGAAACTGTGAACCTATGCATTTTGAAGAGCAGCAAATAACTATCTGCAGTGTCCCGAATCTGTGGCATATGTCTAAAAAATGTAAGAATGCAATGTTTGTGACTTTTCCTGCTGAACCTGTCGACCATAGCATTTTCTAGTCCCCTGATAAGGATTGCTTCTAGTGGGCATAGGTGCTGCTGTACCCAAAGATCAATTTGTATTGCTAGGGACCACAATGCTCTCACTCTTATTCTTCTCTGCTAATTATGAGGGATCAGTAATGCGAAGTGGACAACTGCTTGTGTTTTTCTCAAGATTAGACATTTTATTAAAGAAAAATGTGGCTAATAAATCCTCACTATTCCTATTCTATCAGGGAATTCCCTACCTGGTCTAAAGGCAATGGCAGTGATCCGCAAGGTGTACGTGTAGCTCTGGAGCAACATGTTGCTCTCCAGTTGCTCTGGGCCATGGTGTGGAGGCCTAGAAAGAGATCCTGAAGGGGTCACACCTCAGTAGCAGTATAGCCAGGACAGCGTTGTGGACTGTGCGAGAATGTTGGCCAATGAGCCTGTTCTGGTTCGAGTTGGCTTATTTTTGTACATGCAAGATTTTAGTTTGTTGCCAGTGTGCAACTTATTTTTCAGTATATGATCTTTCTTATTATAACAGTGTCATTGTTCAAACCCTGTCATCTTCAGATACTTTGCCAAGCTGACAAATGTATTAATGAGAAAAATAATTGAACCATGTTTGTGTCCTGGAGAAAATTGTCATATTCTGTTCCTTTGTACAGCTAGTAGGAGCATAATGGACAAATAAGTGGCATGCATACCCATCTTTCCTTTATTAAATAATTAGCATGCCCTAGTGTTTGTACAAGTAAGGTTTGTGTTTGATGCCACCATTCATTATGTTTATCGGAAATATTACTTTTAGTGTCGCCTATGTTTATTATTTCTGTGTCCTAGATGTACTCGGTCTCACAGATATTTATAAACACAAGGGGAGCCTGATTTCAGTCCCTGGTCCTCCATGCTTCATATACTTCCAAACAAAAAATGGACCAGCAGGACAGGGAATAGCCAAGTCAACACATTTATCTTTTTACAAATACCAATAAATTCTAAATCTTAATTCAAAACATCTTTTATTCTTATATCAAAAATATATATAATATTGTCTAATTAAAAACATTTACACAAACAAATACCTTCATATTCAACTCAAACTGAATCACTCCTACCATTAATTCCAATTTAATTTCTCCAAATCAATAGCACATATTTTTAAGCCTATTAATAGCCTCAAATTCTCGTTTTCACAATGAACCCAGTGATCAGATGGTTCAGTCTATGTACTCCTGGTCACACAGACATATGTCTACACGTGTTTCGGTTGTCTCGGTCTCATAGAGACTTGGTTCACGGCCATCTCTGTCACGAGTTTAGACACTCTCCTTCCTGTCGATCCCTGCTTCTATCATTCCAATGCAGCACTCCTCCTTTGAATGCCTGGTTTGCATGCTCTCCATCTCTCCTGGCCTCTCCCTCACTGTGGTCACTATCTACAGGTTGCTCTCTTCCTCTCTGAGTGGGCTAACCTCTCCTTCTCGTTCCTTGCCTCTACCTCTCATCTTCTCCTCCTCGGAGACTTGAACATCCACCTACCAGCCCTTCGTCAAGACTCTTTTGCACCCTCTGCGATTCTCCCTCTATTCTTCCCTGTGACCTGAATCATTCTGCAGGGCACACCCTAAATGTCCTGATCTCCTCAGGCCCCCCCCCCCTCCGGCTGTCACGGTTCATACCCCTGACCCCCTCAAGCATAACAGCCCCCCGGCAACAGTGGGACTACATCCCTTAAAAGTGGCCCCAAGGGCCTTTAAACACCGTAATCAGAACTCTTGGAGTCAGTCCTGGCGGCTCTGGTGCCAGGCTCATTATCGGGAATAAGACAAGTAGCAGTCATGGGTTTAAACCCAACATGGAGGCCTGTAACACAGTTCTGTTCCTAGAACTGAACAATGCAGACCAGTGTTTTGGGTGTGGTCGGGGCCTTCAGGTGTGTCTGGCTATATAAGCCACGCCCAGGCTGGAACACATGCTTCGCATTATTCTGCACTCCTGCAGCGTAATGCTCACCGTGTCCAGCTCCTGCTTACCTGTTTATCTCCGGCCCGATCCTGAAGCCATCGATCTGGATTCCATCTCCGACCGGGAAGAAACATGAACAGCATTACTAACAACACTTACCTGGGTAAGCTGCGTATCCTGGAATCATCCGTTCTTCGCTCGTGCGGCACTCTGGAACATCACATGAACCTGTACGGGTGAGAAAGAGGAGAGAGCGTACAGATTAGCAAACTTGCAATAAATCCAATACAGCGCTGCGCTCCGCGCATCAACACTTACCTGTAATCTTCACCGCTCGGCTCTGCAAGTTCATTTCCATCTGGCGCCTTGTCAAGCACTTTAACCGAAACCATCCCAGCGGAGACAAGACATTATTAGTGAGACTGCATAGTTGGAAAAGACATCAAAAAGAAGGACAAAACGGAGGGAGGAGAAAGGGACAGATTAGAAACTGAAAAGAAACAATAACTCACCTGAAGACAGCAAGAAGAGTCTGAGTCTCAGCCGGTCTGAAGAAATTGGGTCCAACGGAACACCTGCATTCACAACGCGCCCCTGCACAGAGAAGCAGGACGGAGAGTTCTACGCATATAAACCCAAGGTGAGAAATAACCCCAGGGGAAGGGAATTCAGGATCAGAGGGAGGTGAGAGTTTCACCCACTGCAGACCTACAGACCCAAACTTAATTACTCCATTCTCCTGTCATAGGCGCTACCCCCACCTTGCAAATAACAAAGCAGTGAAAGCCTGAAATAGCGTGCAGTCGCCCATCTAGCATCATGTGGTGCCCCAGTGGATACCAGGTGAGCGTAACACCGCCCCCCTCTCTAACACTCTCACCACTCTTGGAGTGATCACTTTCTCCTTTCTTCCCACCTCTCCCTCTCTTCCCCGCAGGTCAAGCCAACTATAGCACTGCCATCTATCGTCTCAATCATCCTACCCATGAAGCGTGTGACAGTTAAGGGTTTTGCCGCTACTTTCTCTCTTCCTCCTGCACCTTTGGCTGACTCGCGCTCTGACACAGCCCTCTCTAACTTTCATCTCTCTATTTCTAATACTCTTGATGTCCTTGATGTCCTTGCCCCTGTCATGAGGATCATGAAGCGCAAATCCAAGTGCACCTCTTGGTAAGATTCTGACCTTGCCACTCTTAAACGCAAGTCTAGGGTAGCGGAGAGGAAGTGGAGGGCATGGGGCGCACCCCCTGACCAACTGGCCTGCCACTTGCCCAAAAGGCAATACAGACTCTGTCCTCTCAAAAAAGAGAGCCTATATACAAGCCCACATCTCTGCAGCATCTAACAACTCTGAACTTTTCAAAATCTTCAAGCAGCTGGCCAATAATGCTGCAGTCTCTACCTCGCCTGTTCCCTCCCAGGCACGCTTCACAGCCTTTGCCTCTCATTTCACTACTAAAACCGAGGACATCCTAGCCACCCTCTTTTCCTCTACTTCCTTTTCCTCCTCCTCTACCACTCCTGGCCCGTCTGAGGCCATCTCTCTTCCTTTCTCTTGTTCACCCCTGACAATGTTTCTAGACAAGTCCGATCTATGAAAGTTTCATCAAAGCAGGTTCTCCCCTGCTCATCCAGAACCATCAAGGACCACGTCGACACCCTTGCTCAAGCCTTGGCCGATTTCTGCAATCACTCCTTTGCCACTGGAACTTTCCTCTTCCCCCGTTAAGCACTCTCTTGTGCACCCCCTTCTAAAGAAGCCACTGGCCGATCCTTCCTCTCCGGCTAACTATCGGCCGATCTCCATCACTCCTTTCCTGGACAAACTCTTGGAAAAGCTGGCCATCTCCCAGCTTAATTTACATACTGAATCTGTTGGTTACCTCCATGACACCATTCTGACTTCAGAGCTGCACGGAAACCGCTCTCCTGAACACCTGTGAAGACTTGTTCTCCAATCTTGACTCTAATCTCCCTACTGTCGTCATTCTCCTCAATCTATCCTCTGCTTTCGACACGGGTCAACCATGCCATCCTGCTCAATCGCCTCCGCGACAAACTTGGTATTAACTGATGAAGCCCTGGCCTGGTTGACCACCATTATTACTGACCAAACCTAATTGTATTTTGGGTCACAAGCTGATTAGGCCTGTGGGTTGTGAAAGTTTCAAGCACTTTCATGGCGAGAGTTAAGTACTCTCTGATTTTACAGTACCTTTATAAATGAAGAAAAAGATGCAGCTTGTGACCTCTGTTCCTGGCAGTTCCTGCAGATCTCGCTGTTCCTGGGCCTCAGTTATGGGGGCAAGAGGGAGGATGTCGGGGTACTCCTGCACTGGGACTGGTCAAAAAGCTGGCAAATGGCAAATCTTCAATTCCGGTAGTTGTAGTCAAGCACACAAGCTGGTGTCCCTCACCTTGGTTATTCGGTTTCCTGCAGCACTCTGAGGAAAATACAACCAGCTCAGAGAATGGTATCCAGGTGGCTTAGTGTCGAGTTGATTGGTCCCACCAACTCAAAGGGAGAAGTCGTCCTTGCAGGGCTTCTCTGTCGAGATGAACTTAGCGATTTGGACCTGCAGCAGGGCTTCACCGGGCAAACCAATGGTCTGGGCACTCTTCAGCAACACCACCCTTTCTTTGGCGCTTCCGGCGGAAATTCCAGTAGATTGACTAAGGATATCATTGGAGGTTCCTTGTCGTACCTTCAACCTGCCCAGTCCACGACCCAGGAGGCCATTCCAAGGCTGTTGGTGGAGGTGGCCAGCGCAGTCAAAGCTCCCAAGGTGGGACACAGGCACTGAAGCAGGACTGAACCGACCAAGATGTCGCCCCCCCATGTACCCCAGTGGGTGGCCGGCTAGCGAGTTTCGTTGTTGAGTGGAAAAGGGACTCCATCGACAGATGGGTGATGTATGCTCTCGCTCACGGACATACCCTGGAGTTTCAGCAAAAATGGCAGCAGATCCCTCCGGTGGCCCAGCAGGAACAGCACATCCCTCAGCTCCTACAAGAGGAACGTGCCATGCTACGAAAGGGGGCGATGGAGCTAGTTCCAAGACGACTCAGGGGCTCCGGAGTCTACTTCATATACTTAGTAAAGAAAAAGACCGGGGGATTGGATGCCCATTCTAGACCTGCGGCGTGTCAACAAATACCCCAAGTCCCAAAAATTCAGGATGGTCATGTTGCAGCACATGCTCGGCCAACTGGAGGAAGGAGACATCATGACGTTGCTGGATCTGGAGGACGCATACTTCCACATCCCCATCCACAGGAAGCAAAGGAAGTTCTCTGCTTCTTGTTGTAAGGGAGACACTACCTGAAGTCAGCACCCAGGGTGTTTACGAAGTGCCTGGCACCAGTGACGCCTGTCTACGTCTACAGGGTGTACACGTGTACCCATACCTTGATGACTGGCTCATCTGGGCCAAATCGAGGGAAGTGTCCATCGTGCACACGGAAAGGACTGTCCAGCTGCTGACAGAACAGGGATTCTCTGTGAATTATTCAAAGTCCTGCTTGGTTCCATCGCAGAATGCAATGTTCCTAGGAGCCAGGCTCAACATGGTCTCCTGCCTGGCATCGGCCCCGGAGGAGAGGATAGCGGCCATACTGGGGAAGGTACAACGGCTGTTGTCACTGAAGACCGCCACGGTGCGGACCATCAAGTCGCTGCTCGACATTTTGTCTTTGTGCATCTACCTAATCAGGCTCTGCAGGCTACAGATGCAACCTCTTCAGGAGTTCCTGGACGCTCGTTGGAAAGAAGTGTCTGGAAGCTTCGCAGACATCCCCCTCGACAAGGAGTTCTGTTGAACGATAAGGTGGTGGGATGTCCACTTTAACGTCGCCTGGGGCACAGGGTTTCAGAACCCCCATACCAGGAGACAGTCACCATGGATGCTTCCTTGGAAGGCTGAGGGGCCCAAACCGGACATCTACATGCCAGAGGCATGTGACTAGCAGAAGAGATGGACCTCCACATCAATATCCTGGAGCTGTGGGCAGTGTTCTGGGCCCTCGAGTCATTCTTCCATCTCTGAAGGGCGAAGTGGTGAGGATCTTCACGGACAACACCACCACAATGTTCTACATCAGGAAGCAGGGGGGCACCCGATCCCCGGCACTCTCCAGAGAGGTGCAGGACGTATGTCACGGGGCCGTCGACCAAGAGATGTTACTCGCCCCCTTCACCTAGCAGGAGTCAAGAACACCATTGTCGACTCCCCCGAGTGGGAACTTGGGCAGGATCAGGTGGACCTCATCTTCCTCAAGTGGGGCAGACCCCAGATCGATCTGTTTGCGATGGCAGCGAACTGCAAATGCCAGGACTTCGCCAGCAGGTTCCATCAGCTGAGGAGGATACATTCTCCTTCCAGTGGGAAGCCCTGTTCCTGTATGCGTTTCCTCCCCTGCCGCTCCTGCTGCGAGTCATCAGTCAACTCACAGTGCTGATGCAGGATGATACTCGTTGCCCTGGCGGGGCAGAGGCAGATTTAGTACCCGGACCTTCTCACCCTGTCAGCGTCTCCTCCGGTCAAGCTGCCTGTGGTCGCGGATCTGCTCCCCAGGGAAGGAGGCGTATTCCTGCATCATGACCCAGGATCGCTGAACCTGAGGGCTTGGCTCCTGCAGCCCTAGAGTTCAGAGGATACAGCAGACTGCAGGGAAGTCCTTGCCAAGGCCAGAGCGTCATCGACTCTTAAATGCTATGGGCACAAGTGGAAGCATTTTGCTACGTGGTGCCACTCACAGAAGATCAACCTTCTTAGGGCCACAGCCCTGCACATTCTTCCATACTTGTTGTCCTTGGTCAAGGCAGGGCTGGCGCACACCTCTATCAAGGTGCATCTGGCGGGGGGACTGCTAGAGAGCCTGACCAAGATGGCTGCAGGCCCGTGAAGCTCTCCAGCACCCCATATATCCAATTTGTCATCCGGCGGTCTCCGTGCTGTAAAGTGGATGCCTGCTGTGCGATTTTGTGCCCGACTGCATCGTGCCCTCCGGGAAGTGTCTGCGGTCTGAAACTGCCGGAATTGGTGTGAACCACTGAGGCCAGGCGGCTGTCGGCCCATGCGGGACGGAGAGGGGGAGGGACGGTGCTCTGAACCTATCTCCTTTTCCGGGTTCGTGAAGTGGAGGAGCCGCAGAGCTGTGCAACACCTCAGCAAGATATGGCGGTGACTGGGAGCCCGCAGTTGTCGGGTGAGGCAGCGGAAGACGGCCGCCCCACGGAGCGGGATGAAGTTGGCGAGGTGGAGCAGGTGCGCAACTTCGGATACTGGGAGCGGCGAACCCTGGTCCTGGCTGGTCTGCTTGGTCCGCAGTGTCCCCTTGCCTGGCCTGCAGGGCTTACCTGATTCTTCGGAAGAGCGGCGCCGGTGGAGGAGTGGAGGACCCATGCGGGGATAGTGCCGGGTCGGGGCGCCCAAACAAGGGTTGCAGGCCTGTGTGCTGGGAGCGGTGCAGCCCCTTGCTGGCCTGAGCGGGCCCCCCAATTGGGGAGATTGAACATCTGCACCTTGCATGCTCCCACGGTGACTACTGCAGTGCACCAGACCTGAAGATGGCGCCTGCCCTGGTGCTTGAACGGAGGCCTCTGGCTTGAGAAGTAGACTTGCAGGTACTCTGGCGCGCATGCACAACACTCCATACATCAGGGGAACCCATGCCTAATGTAACAGAAAGGATTACCATATTCAGGTGTTCTCAAATACAGTTGGATATATGAGAACTCTAGAGGACATTTACGGAGCATTGTGTAGTGGAGGGGAATTGGATTGGGTAATTTTGTTGGCCCCTCTCAACCGGCTGATTTATGTTTCTCCAACTCGTCCCTCAGTGCGTGTGGAGGGTGGATTGCTAGGGCGATCCTGAGCCACTTTTCACTTCCTGGACCCCACTCATTGGCCACCTGAGCGGTCTCCTACATTTGTGCTCCAGCAGATAGCCACCTAGCTGACAGGGGTGGTCTGACACTGGCAGGAGTGCGGCACAACGAACACGTTCTAAACGGGGGTTAGGCAGGGTGGTCTCGGGGTCGCTCCCCTGCAATTCCTGTCGATGGCTGCGCAGTTAATCAGATACCGGGGAACCCGGACCCCTGCACCGGCAGGGAGGAGGGGGGACTCCATCGGGCACCACCTAACAAGGACAGTCTTGGAAGAAGGACGGTATCCGGGGCCGGTTCGTTTTGCGCACCATGTCCAAATCAGGTAAAGGTAGTAAATTACTGTCAAAGCTGTGCTTCGAGACACCCAGTCAGTCTAGGAGCAGTGGAGTAATGGATGATTCAGCCGCGCTCCGGGCCTCGGACAGATTCGGATCCTGCGGCCGCCTTTCAGGACATTAATGTTCTCACAACTGCAGTCGGGTATACAATCGTTGGACGGGAAGCTCGACACGCTAACATGCAAAGTGGACCATAGCAGGTCCGTCTAAACAAACATGGGGAGAGGCGGGATGAGGCGGAGGGGCTGATCTCTGGAGTGAAGGATGTGACAGCGTTAATCTCGGGAGAAATGCCTGGGGTCAGGAAGGCTCTGAAAGAATTTAGGGAGAAACTGGATGACCTTGAATCGAGGTCAAGAAGGAACAATGTTCGGATTGTGAGCCTATCCGAATCGGGAGACCAGAGGAATATGGAGAAATTGGTGGAGGAGATACTGCAGGAGGCATTGGGGCCAGAGGGCTTCTCCCCATTCTGTGTTGTGAAAGAGCGCATAGGGTTTAGAACGGAAGGAAACCAATCCCAGGGGCGCCATCGTGCCCGGTAATCGCCCACCCTGCTGAACTATTGAGACAGGAACATTGTCTCCGGAAGGCCAGAGAGAAGAGGATGGTCTTGTATAAGGGTGACACCATCAAGTTTTTCCCTGACTTCTCTGAGGCGAGCAGGAAAACATTCTTGGATGTGAAGAAGAGGCTTCGAGACAAGAATATTAGGTATGCCATGCTGTTTCCGGCCAGGCTGTGCATCGAGCATGATGGAAAGGTGTTATTTTTCCAAACTCCGGAGGAGGCCACCTCCTTCCTCGATATGTTGCAAAGGACCTCCAGATCGCAAGGGAACAATGAGTGACCAGCAGTCGGGCCACACTTCACTTGCAGATAGCGTGTCATTCTAACTCTCATTCAGCTGTGTACACTGTCTGGGAGATAATACATCCGTAGCGGTGCTGTGGAGGGTCGGGCTTGTAGCTGCACCTCGAGCGAAAGCCGTCAATGTGTATGTTCAGGGTGGAGGTTGAGTTGAATAGTTGGGGCACTCGGAGTGGGTGGATGGGTGTTTATGTTCGGGAAGGGGGAGGGAGGAGGGGTGCGGGGGGGGGGTCCATCGCCGACAGGTTGGGGGGTTGTTGGAAGGGGAGGGATGGGGGACCGGTATGGTAGGGGGTGTTGGAGGGGGTGGGGGGAGAAGGTACACCGGTGCGAGGGGTACAGGAATATAAGCAGATGGGAGGCGACAGGGATGTCCAGGGCAAACTATTCTCTGATGGCGGCACTTAATCTCATGACTTGGAATGTCAGAGGCCTCAATGGCCCACCTAAATGTTGGAAGGTTCTGCAATATTTGAGACGCCACCAGGTAATGTGGCCTTCCTCCAGGAGACTCATCTGACGGCAGAGAACGAGTCTAACTTCGGTAAAAGCTGGGGTGCCATAGGTAATTTTCCTCCTACTCCAGGGGGGTGGCCATTATGATACACTGCTCGGTGGGATTTCGTCAGACCCAAGGTCTTGAAGAATCGGGATGGTCGAGCGTTGATAGTGCAAGGGATTATCCAAGGGAAGTCATATACACTGATATGTTACTACGGGCCTAACAGAGATAGAATGGATTCACTGCAGTGGGTGGAGAGGCAGCTGGGGGACATTCCAGACGGGGAAATCTTGTGGGCCGGGGACTTTAACACGGTCTTAGATATGGCCCAGGACCGGGTAGGCCGCAGTCCACGTTCGAACAGCAAGAGTTCTGGGAAAATACGGGGTATGTTAGAGGTGTGGGGGATAGAGGATGTATGGAGAGTGTGCACCGATTTACACACCACTCCACTTTGCACAACTCAGCGGCATGGTTAGACTTCTTTCTGGCAACCCGGGTGATCATGGGACAAATTCGGGGGGGGGGGGAATTTTAGCTTGCACCCTCTCAGACCACGCTCTGGTTCTGTTGTCCATCCATTTGAGGGGACGAGCGGGGGCAAGGCCTGCTTGGAGGCTCAAGAGCGATGAGCTTACAGATGCTGTTTTCAGGGAGGAATTGTCGACTGATAGACGCATATTTTGTGGATAACGAAGGGTCAGTGGCTTCTGTAGGCACCCTGTGGGAAGGGTTCAAATGTGTGATACAGGTGGTGTGCATAGCTAAGGAATTGGGGCTTGTAAGATGGATACAGAGGGCACTAGCAGACAAGGAAGAGGAGGTACACCTTTAGCAAGAAGTGGCCCCCACCCCAACTAGAACCCAACAGGGGGAAATTATGCAGAGACTCCAGGAGTTTCACGCTCTTGCTCAGAGGGAGGTTAAATATCTGTGGGACAGAGGGGCCCCTCGTCAGTATGGAGAAGGTCTCCCTGAGTCCCTTCGAGAGGCAGTGGTTGTATTGTTGAAATCTGGGAGACCTGTCGGTGAATGCTCCTTGTATCGTCCGATTTCGCTGATCAACTTCGACAATAAAATATTGTCCAAAGTGCTGGCAGATAGATTGACGCCGCTGATGCCGACTATAGTCAGGGCCGATCAAGCATGATTTTTATCCCTGGGCGTTCAACATCGTTCGGGTTGCGAAGAATGTTTGGCTTGATTTCAGCATTACCTAGGGACGAGCCTGTGATAGCGGCCCTACTAGACTCCACCAAAGCATTTGATTCCGTTGAGTGGTCGTTCCTGTTTTTGGTTCTGAGGAGGCTGGGGAACTTGGTTGTTTCCTTAATATCCCTGTTATATAAGGATCCGGTTGCTAGGATTAGAGTGAATGGGCGAACTACCGAGCCTATACCACTTGCACGCGGGACACGCCAGGGATGTCCACTGTCCCCTCTGTTGTTCGCCCTGGCAATAGAGCCATGGGCTGAAAGGGTAAGGGAACTGCACATACACCGAGGTGTTCAGCTGCATACCCACTGGGTGGTGATTTCGTTATACCCGGATGATATGGTCCTGTTCGTTCGTCAATCTGAGATCAATCTAGACCTGATTATGGAAGATGTCCAGTTGTTCGGGGAACTTTTGGGGCTTAAAGTCAACGCTAGCAAATCGGTCATATTTCCGTTGACAGAAATGACGGCCCAGTTCCACAACAACTGGGAGTTTAAATGGGAACTAGTCCGCACCCGATACCTGGGGATTATGATAGCTAGCGAAGAGGGGGTGGTTTACCGTAGGAACTATCTGGAAGCGCTGGAATCTGACAAAGCGCCAATGCTCGGGTGCGACTCGCTCCCGCTTAATTTATACGGAAGGATCTCGGTGGTCAAGATGACCATTCTTCCCAGGTTTCTTTGTGTTCCTTAACGCTCCTATTCCTGTACCCAAGAAATATTTCCGGGACATTTGTGCTGCTGTAATAAGATTTATTTGGGCTGGTAAACAACGCTCGCGTCTCTTAGGAGAAGCTGGTGGCGCCTGTTCATGAGGGAGGGCTGGCCCTGCCGGATTTCGAACTATACTATACAGTGGCACAGGCTAGTTTCCTGCGATATTGGTTCTGGATGGCGGCAGAGCGTCGGCATGTAGAGATAGAGAGGGCGATTGCATCCCCTGCCTTATTGCGAGCGGTTATCGTCACGGCACCGGGCCAACCAAGCACGGCTTGGGACATGGTCGCTCTTACGTGCAGGGCCTGGACCCGCCTGCAGTGGAAAACTAGGAAGGAGACGATATATTCTCCAGAGCTCCCGGTTACGTACATTCCGGACATTCCCCTGACTAGCGAAACGCGTTACATAACTCTGATGAAAAGGTTGGATGTACTTAAATTCGGGGACCTGTTTCCGAGTGGGAGGTTTATGACTATTGACCAGCTGAAAAAAAGAGGGGTTTTGTCCATGCTAGATATTTTCTTGTACTTTAGGTTGCAGGTGGTGCTGCAGCGGCTGTTCCCGACCTTCCCTGGGCAATCTCACACTACTGATATGCTGGACAAGTTGATACAGTGTTAGGGAGAATTCTCATAAATGGCTGATTTCCCTTACCTAATTAGTCCCTCAGCGGCTTTGCTGGATTTCTAGGATTTATTTTTCTCACCTGGTCAGAGAGTGAGCCTTTTTCCAACTCTTACATGTGTTTTGCTGTGTGTGTTTTCACTTTTTTGTGTGATCTTGAGCACTGGAGCCTCACCTACTCCATGGCCTCATATTTTCATGTGTGTTACACAGCACCTTCAGTGCAGTGACACAGGGTTGTCTTTGAGACTTCCCATCGATTCAATTTTCTGGGGCTGACTACTGTCCCCCCAGAAAAGGGTAAAGTTGCCATTAACTTTACTTTAGTCACTTTAAACCACAGACCCAGTACACCCCATCTTACATGGAGTATTGGAAAGGGTTAATTCTTATCCCTTTTTGTCTGCGTCTCTTGGAATATTGTTTCGCTCCCTTTACATCAAGACGTGGCTGGTGGCTGTGGTATCTACCCTAACTTTTCTACCCTAACTTTTTATCTTATATAACCATGGTATTGTTTAAGGCTATTATATTAGCCTCAAACATAAACCTGCTTGACCAAATACGTTTGATTTTTGCTCCAGCTGGGTTTATTCGCTTTTTTTTGTTAGTCTTTCTCGTGTTTTTCTCTGTGCGCCAAACCGGGGATGATTCCTTTGTTCGCAGTCTTTTCGCTGGCTTCTGCACAGAAGCCCTCCTTAAGACACCTGAAAGTCTGGGTAGGCAGGATGTGAGCGAGGGATCTTCGGACCCCGCCCATGGGTTCCCTTGGTAAACCAAGTCGCACTCCTGTTTCATTGGCTCAGGGGACTGTCCTTGCCAGGACATCCACCCTGCTGTGTGATTGACAGCCAGGCTGTATGAATGGGGGGAAAACTGCATAAAAAGCCAGTCTCTGGGACTGGAAAGACAGAGTCGCCACTGGAACTAAAGAATCAACGAGGAGCTGACGGAAGAGGACCCCTACAATGACTGAACCGCCCGGTGAAGCCCTGCTGCAGGTCCAAATCTTCAGAATCCGACAACAGAGAACATCCTCCAGGAAACTTCTTCCCTTGAGGTGGTGGGACCAACCAGTTTGCCCAAACTGCAAGCCAGGACCCCTCCTCTGGTCGAATTCTCTGTACAAAGCTACAGTAGGCCGGATAGCCAGGAAGGTCGGACCCTGCTTGGGTTTTAAGGAGTGCACCTTTTATTTGTTGCTTTGCTCTGCTGCTGGTTTCTTCCCTGGGTAGTGCAGGACCCTCCAGTCTTCCTACTTCTTGTCAGTCTGACAGTCGCTTCAGGAACCGTGAGCCTGCAGGAACTACCAGGAACGTCCGCCTCAGCTACAGCTTCCTCTCTGTTTTAAGGTACTGTGCAAACCCAGTTGCTCGTTTCGTTCAACCGCGGTGAAAGTGTTTGAAATCTTTCTCCAAACTGAGGGCTTGTCCTTCTCTTCTCTTTAAACTAACTTTTGTGTCAACCAACCTCGTCCGGAAATCGTGCCACGAACTTTACCGTGAACTACCCTGAACTGTGTGATCTTGAGCAAAAGACTTTTGATCCATTGACTTTGGCCCTAAGCTTTTTTTTGCCTGATTCTACCTCTGTAGTTCCTCTTGTTCAATTGCCCTGAGTACTTACCTGTTGCTTTGATTTAATTTCTATTCACTTTGTCTTTCCCTCCTTTTTTGAATTGCTGGAGTGCCATTTTGCTCCCACTTCATTTTGTGAGCTTAACTTGTCTTGAATTTAAGGGAAGTGGTGTGGTGTATTGAGAGTGTGATTTTAGACTGCTTATAATAGTGTTCTGTTATACAACTGAAGAGGGAAATGTATATTCTTTTACTTGAAAACCTTGAGTCAGTGTTTGCCTGAATCATAGTAATTGCTGTCCTTTGTGTAACTATCTGATACTGCTTACTTACTCTTGAGATAAGTCTGGCTGCTCAGCCATTGCTACCACTTTAACTGTGTAGTACAGGCTTGTACCAAAGGTGAATTTGTACTGTCACTTGTAATTGTGTGTGGTGTTCCCAAAGGGTACTGCATATAATTCTGCCTAACACGGGGGGAGGTGGTGCATCGGGCACTCTCTGAACTGTATGCGATGGCCATGAAAAACAGGTTGGTGACCATGACATCGCCACGGGAGCGGAAGCGGACGCTGGGTAGGGAGATTTCTGCGGCCACGTGGAGCTATTGCTGTGAAATGATTAGAAAGGGGGCGATTTGCACAAGATTTAAATTGATCCACTTCAAGTTTCTGCACCAGTACTTTTACTCCCCTGCTCAACTAAAGACAGGGCTTTAAGTGGGCCGGGGCCGGGCCCCGGTAGTCTCCGAAATCTCGTTTTCAGGCGGGGCCCACTAATGTGCCCTGGCAGCCCCGGTCACTACACGAAAAGGCTTTTTTTCTAAAGCCTGAAACTCTTGCGCGTGTATGCGAAATCTTCAGGCTTCAGAAAAAAATGCCATAATGATGGCGCCGCACCTACGAGGCATCCCTTCAACAAGAGATGCCCGTGGGCCGGCGCCACCATTATGGAGAAAACGTGAGGCAGCTGGAAGCAGAGGCCTTGTTTTCTAAATCCTGAAGCTCCCCCGCATTCGCAGGAGTTTGTCTTTAGGAAAAAAGGCCTCAGCTTCCAGCTGTCTCACCCTTTCAGCCTTAATGGTGACGCTGCCCCTCCCCAGGGGTGCCAGTAGCCAATTGAGCTGGGGCACGTCAAGGAGGCGTGGCTTAACGGGCCATCAGGCGACCCCTGCCGTTAGGCCACGCCCCCTTGATGGGCCCCGGCTCATTTTGTATTGCCACTTAGGGCACTGACTAAAGAAATACTTTCCCCAGAGGTCTGACGCCTGTATTAGGTGTGGACAGGTCGCAGCAGGGTTACTTCATGTGGCGTGGGAGTTTGTAGAGCTGCAGCGATATTGAACTCATATATTTGGTGTTATCGGGGAAATAGTGGGGAGGCAGATTGAAGTGGATCCTGTGATGGGTATACCAGGCAGATCCCTGCCGGGACCAGGAAGCTGATGGGTCTCTTTTTGATCCTGGCAAAATTAAGGGTGGCTATGGAGTGGGGCGGGAGGGGTAGCCCAAGGGTCGCCCAGTGGGAAAAGGACATACTGCACTGTAATGATATGGATTCTAGATGGGGTACGATGCAAGGTCAGCATTGGGGAGATTGTCAGATGTGGGACGCATACACTTTATATCTTCTTCAACAGCCAAGAGTTGAACACTGACCATCCTTCACCATAGAATGTTGTACAGTGCTCTCCTCGGCAGGCGTGGCTCTCGCCACAGGAGTAAGAGAGTGGGAGCACTGAGCACTTGGGATGGAGAGGGCTTGAACATTGAGATGGGTATTGCGCAAAAAATCTGGTTGGCCAGTGGTGTCATTCATGCTCTCATGGGCCTGTGGTTCAAACTGGGGGGTGGACCCATTCCGGTGGTTGTTGCCATATCACTGAAATCTGTTATTTGTTGCCTTTTCATGCTAATGCTGTACCTACTTGCACAAATGCACGAACAGGGGTGCGGGGCGAGGGGGGACTGTTGTTGGATGAGTTTGGTCGTTATGCGAAATGTCAATAAAGAAAGTTTTTTTAAAAAAAAGGTGCATCTGGCGGCTATCTCCAGCTACGCCAGGTCCCCAGGACAATCTTCTCTTTGGCCAGACCGTCTAGTCAAGGAGTTCCACAAGGGACTGTTTCAATCTTTCCCGTTCGTGAAGGCTCCTGCCCCAGCATGGGAACTCAACGTGGTGCTGACGAGACTCATGGGGGCTCCCTTCAAGCCTATGCATCAGACCCCTCTCAAGTTCCTCTCATAGAAGACGCGTTCCTCATGGCCATCTCCTCCGCCAGGAGGGTGGGTGAGATCCAGGTCGTGAAAAGTCTGATAAGGTGGTTTGCAGGATAGGTCCTGCAAACCACCTTATCAGACTTTTCACGACACAAGGGTGGTTCTGCCGACACACCCCTTCATGCCTCAAAAAGCTTTTGGTGTTCTCTGTGTTTTTTCTGTAAACTTCATCGCTGCCGTAAAGGACTTTGCACTTGCTGGATGTGGCTCATTCTCTGAAGTTCTACGTGGCACGCACAAAGAGTTTCCGGAAGCCGTCTCAACTATTTGTGAAATTTGGTCCTGTGAACCATGGGAAGGCCTTGTCCAAGGCTTCCATCTCGAGGTGGCTCTCTGGCTGTATCACACACTGTCACTGGTTGACAAACCGACCGCTACCAAGTGTTATGCTCACATGGTATCCACGGGGGCGCCACACGATACTGGATGAAGGTCTAAGCGCTATCCCGGATCCCTCTCTGCTTGGTTAAGTGCCAGACGTTGGGTAGCGCCTATAACAGGAGAATGGAGGGTTAAGATACTGGTTCTGTGATTGGTGGACTCCCACCTCCCTGTGGTCCAAATCCCCTCCCTTGGAGTTATTGCTCACCTTAGGTTTTTGTGCGTTGAACTCTCCATCCTGCGTCTCTGTGTAGGGGCGTGTGGTTGTGCGGGCGTTCCGTGGACCTAGTTGCTTCACTGGTCTGAGTGCCCTTATGTCGGGTCCAGACCGGATGTGACTCCGACTCTGCTGTCTTCCAGGTGAGTTATAATGTCTTTTCCGTCTTTATTCTGTCTCTTTCTTTCCCTCCGTTTCCTCTGTCTTCTCGGCTTCTTGCTCCACTACGCTGTTCCCTAACCATGTCTCTTTTTGTTTTCACAGGAATGGTTGCAATCTGGGCGTTGCCGCGCCGACGGCGAGACCACAGTGAGCTATTGATGCGCGGATCGCTGCGCTGTTTATTGGCGTTAATTGCTAACCTGTGTTCTCTTCTTTGTACTGGTTGAGGTGATGAGCGATCGAAGCGCTGCTTACCCAGGTAAGTGCTTTGTTAATGCTGACCTTGTTCCTTCTGCCTTGCAGGTTGCGGTGAAACCCGGAGATGGGCGAGGTAAGAGAAGCACAGGGTGCTGCCAGGACTCGCTGCTTGCCCAGGTAAGTATTGCTATTAATGCTGTCCTTGTTTCTTTACCTTTGCAGGTTGCGGCGAACGCCAGAGATGGGCGAGGTAAGCGAAGCGCAGGATGGATTCAAGGCCGGTTACTTCACAGGTAAGTGTTCTTGCTCGCTAATGCTGTTCTTGTTCTTCCAGGTTATTAATGGAATCCGGATCTAGGGCTTCAGGATCTGGCCACCGGAGAAGCAGATGAGCAGGAGCTGGACACAGTGAGCGTTACGCTGCAGGAGTGCAGAATGACACGAAGCGTGTTCTGCTGTTTGGGTGTGGTTTAAATAGCCTAGGTAAAGTAGTTCCAGGCCCAGCCACACCCAGGTCCAAAACTGGTATTGCTTTATTCCTGATAATGAGCCTTGTGCCCATGTATGTTTCTGATGGAGTTTTAAGGCCCTTGGGGCTGGTGTGAAGGGCTTTAGCCCCACTGCTGTCAGGGGGCTGTTATACTTGAGGTGGTCCCTCCTGCCCCTCTGCGGCCCTTCTTGGTCATACTGCCACTGTACATGCTACCAAATCTGAGGAGGGCTGCTAGAGGAGGGGTTTAGGGAGAGGGCATTCATTGTCTGGGGGCAGTATAACCCAGAGTTCAGTGATTGGTTTAGAGGAGAAATACAGTTTGTAAGTGAAAATGAAATGGCTTTTTCTTTTACCAAGTATTCACGGCCTGACGACGGGGAATATTCATGAGCATATGAATCCATGCCAGACACATGCAGAAGAACAATAGTTGCAGATATGTAACTTGTTCCATGTGTTCTCTCAGTTAGTATTACAATTGTTACATGATCATTGTCTGGCCAGTGACAACTGCAGTATCACCAACGAGGACGGACAAGGCAGAGACCAATGGCCTGGCATCCCCTATGGAGTAGGTGATCTATTAATAGGATCTCTCCAATCGGTAGTACATTTCTACTGTATGACGATGCTTACTGTTATAACTTACTGCACATGCCGAAGTTGCCAGAACGTTCCGTGGCAGCTGAGTTCTTTCTTGGTGCTTTTTCCTTTTGTATAGGAATTAAAACCTGGTATCTTTGCAATAGGTGTATTGGGCCTTTCCCCCTACTGGGTTGTATTTTCTCCCTGGTGTGAGCATTTTCTGGGCTTTCCTACATTTGGTGACCCCGACGTGATACCAGCGACCCATGCGACGACAGAAGCTTCCAGGCCGCTTCTGTGAAGGGACCACGCCCACCTGCAGTGACCAGTCCCAAGCATACAATCTGACGAGGTGTGCAGGAGCCATTTTCACAGAATTCATGTCTGCTCTTTGGAGTGTGGCGTGGCTCCTAGCAGAGTGCAGGCCATTATTGGGACCCTGTGACAGAGGAGCTTGGGTGAACACGAAGATGTGAGTACACCCCTTGTGAGGGATAACAACAAGAGGTAGTGTGTGTGGGGGAGTTGGATATGCACAAGTGAGGATAGCATGTGCTGAGGCTATGTGGCAAAAGTTAGGTTCTTTTATTATTATTATTATATTTGGGATATTAAGGTGGATTTTACAGAGGAAAAACAGGAGTCTAGGGAACCTTTCCGAGAGAGGGAAGAGGATGACTTCATTAATTGTGTAACAATGAAATAAAAGGATAACATTCGGAGCTCCGTATAGTTAGTGGGCTTGGTGGAAGTAGTGGTTGTTGTTTTAGTTTGTTGTGTTGGTGTATAATGATTTTTTTGTACAAGGAGGAGGCCAGAGACAGGCCAGCGTTGATAAGCTGGTTTGAGAGTATGTATAAAAAGGGGGGGGGGGACGAGGGAGGTGTTCACAGGGGGCGATGGGGTGGCGAGGACAGTTGACTGATAAAGACATTAAAGCAAAGCACAGCGCATATTTGCAAAGGGTGGGCTTTTGAGGGAGCACAACTTGGAGATGGGACCCATTGCAGCACATGTGTAGTATTTTCCCATTGTATAAGGACAACATCGAGAAATATCACAAAGGTTGGGTGCTAGCGACATAGGGGAGGGTGTGCTTCCCTCCTGGCTAGAGCAAGGCACCCGTAATAAAGGGATAGTGGACTACATGAGCGCATTCTTAGCTCCTAAGTATAAAGGTAGACAAGTTCAAAAGAGAAAAGAAATATTGGAACTGTAGAAGATAGTTGAAGATGGGGAGGATACTGATGGGTTGAGACTCAGAAGACCAAAGGGGTCGCTCCAGATGCAATGTCCGTGACAGCACAGGGGAATGGGACTGGGTCCCTGTACACAGGAGGACTTTACCCGCTCACCACCCGCCAAGCCACAGGGTATACCAACTCAACATACGTCCCCTACCCCAGTAACAGCGTCGCCTCCCTACATCCCACCACCTAGTACCATCCGGCCCAAGGATAGCAAGATACAGAAAGAGCTTTAAGAAGCATTAGAAGCTACATGGGTGAAATTGGCATGATTGAGGATAGCTGTCAGGATTCCTCAGGCGAATACAAAGGCAGCGAATATGGCAAGGGAAATGTGCACACAGGAACAACGACTCATGTATGCTAGAACCCAGGAGTGCAAATAGAGTGTGACATCAAAACCAATATATGAAAAGGGATGTGGGGTAAGCACCTGACCGCGAGGAAAGTCGGCATGCGCCTTACCCCCAATTGCTGTTACAGGTACTGACAGCGCTAAACCCACATGGAGGGCAAGCAATGACAGGATCTGTGAACTAACACTCTTGATGGTATTAAATAAGGGAACTAAAGAACTGTACTCACGAGGACGAGATAAACCTCTTGAATGTCAGCTAGCCCACGAATCCTGTTGATGAAACTGGGACCCCGAAAGGCTAGAACAGCAATGGGAGGAAAACTAAATACCTAAGTTGGAATAGTGATTACAAATTAGTGAGGAAAACATAAGCATTCACACAGGAGCTAGCTACAACCGCACACCTAATAATCAAATGGGAAATAAATGCAGAAGTGCTATGGAAAACATGGAATGGATCCCAATAGAAGTAAGGATCAGGAGCAGGGAAAAACGAAATAACCAATGCAAACTTCTCCCTACCCCTCCAAGGAAAAGACAGGAAGCTAATCTAAGAGGAAGGCTAAGGCATACGGGTTTACAGCAGCAAAGGACAGAGTCAAAGAAATATAGAACACAGACAAACTGGGCTGCATCTAAAAGGGGAAAGCACTGAGAAATGCTGCCTGCAAACAGAGGAAGACAAAAAGGGAATCAAGGAAGCAGAAATCAATTAGCGCATGAATCCGAGATTCAGGGCGGAGGAACAAGAAAACAGGAACTAGGAACAAGGTACAAAGGCAAGGAACAAGGGACTAGTCACAACAGGAACACTGCAAACGATGACCAGCGCTGGACTGAAGTAAGACTGAGGCTTTTAAAGCTGCTTAACGAGCACACGCCTCAGGTGTGCTGATTGCTGCACCTGCAGCCACAGCTGTTGCCTATCCTCCACCCAACCTTGTCCTGCAAGGGTGGAGGTGGAGCAGTGGGCCAGGCATTCTGGGAAGCATAGTCATTTGGTTAAAGAAGCATGCTGGCTGCCAAAAACCTGGAATGGATCCGGAAGGGAAGTAGCTTGGAAAATAGGGATTTAGCGCTCCCAATTCATCACAGCACCGTAGCATAAGGTTCGGAGGAAAGGTCCAGTAGGGAATATACCCCAAATCATGCCCCCAAGTGGTGGGAACGGGAGCGAAGGGAGCGAGTCGTGACAGTATACCCCCTCCTACGGCCGTCCTCGGGTGCCCGCCACCCGCACGAGACATCTTCTTTCCATGATGGGAGTGCTTTTTCTTTGGAGGTGGCACTGATAGAAATGGTGGCCTGTGGGCAAAGGCAGATGGACTTCCATGATAGGAGTGCATTGTCTTTGGAGGTGGTACTGATGGAAACGGTGGCTTCTGGTTCGAAGAAAGGCATGAAGGACTTGCAGGACCTGAAGCAGAGTTGGAAGGTCCAGGAAGCTCAGTCACTGGGAGTGGACCCTTATAAGTCTTTGAGGAGGGAGGCAGGCTGGTGCAACATGCCTTAGACAATGGTAGAAGCCCTGTTAGACTTTCTGCCGAGAGTGGACATGCGGGAGGTGAGGAAATTGCTGGCTTCAGGAAAGGTTTATGTTCAGCCATTAGAGAAGGTGGCGGCTGAGGTAGAGGTTCAGATTTTCTTCTGTCATCCATCTGGGAAAAGGCTTGTGGTTGAAAGTGACTAAGGTTTGACTGCACATGTTCTAAGCCTTGGAGACCTGAAAGTCCAATGGGTTGTACAAGGCTGGTACTCCTGGTGACAGTCGTGTAACCACCTTGTTGCACGTGGGATACAACAGCAGGGACGTTTGGCATACTGATAGGAGTGATAGACGCAGTACTTGGTATTTCAGGCACAATCGCAGAAGGAACAATAACAGACACATTTTGAACTGCAGCAGTCATTCCCTTCCTTTGGCTACTAGCACCCAACTGGTGCTTCTTGGCGGAATTCTGTTGCACAAGTCCTGTAGGTAATACGCCGGTCTGCACCACCCCCTGTGCACACCCAGGTGAGTGGTTCTGACTCACCACTTGGTCCAGCTTGATGACTCTGAAGCGGGAGCTGGCAAAAGTTTCAAACTCTGATGCTGCATTTTTAGGAGGCTCTGATGCTAAAGTGAAGCAGTTGGGAGAATCGTCTTGTGGAGTAGGCAGGCATTCTGGTGCTCCTCCTGAAGCAAAAGAAAATACAGCAGGATCTGATGGTGTAGACAGGTATACCTCTGATATTGGCAGCGAGGCTAAGCAGGATACAGGCGTCTCATGAACTGAAGGCAAATACTCAGTATACTCCGGGACTGAAGACATGCACTTTTGATGGCCTACCGGAGGCTCTAAAGCTGAAGGATGATCTGCAGGATGAGTCACTGTAGCTGAAGACAGGCAGGCCAGGGGAAACCTTGAGGCGGAAGGCATGCAAGCTGAAGCAATCTCGGTTGCTGGATACAAACATGTCCAGGTCTTTGGGACTGGCTCTTGAGTAAATGGCAGACATGGCAGCAGTTCATTGGTTGAAGACACGTGTGCCAAAGATGACTGCAGGGCTGTGGATTGGATCATAGAAGAGTCAATGGTTGTAGGAGGACAGACAGAAGTCTCAGAAGTTGACAGACACATTGGTGGCTCAGGAATGGAGGGCACCTTTAGGGCAGTAGACTCCTTGGCACCAGTAACCAAAGACTGAGCTGTACCCTTGCAGTCCCTTTCTTTAGTGGGTGACACAGAGTCTCTTTCTTTGTAGAAGTCAAAATCAACCAGTGGAATCACCATAGTAAAGTCTCTGTTAATCAGGATTTCGTCAATTGTCCATTCCTCTGTTTTAGCTTCTGAAAGAGGCAGATTATCAATCAACAGTTCAGGAATCGCCTGCCGGTTTTTTGGTTCTGTATACTGTGGAATGAGTCCATCAGAACATGAAATCTGTACTGTCTCTGACTGTTCGTATTGATCAGAATTGGCAGAAGGAAGAGTGAACCCAAAGGTAACATCGTTTTCCACATCAGCCTTAACATCTACTTCAGTCTCAGCAGCTGTATCAAGAGCAGGGCCTAAGCCTACTGTAGTGACTGAATCTGTGTATGCCACCATTGTGGATTGTGTTTGGAAATCAGAAGCTTGTATGTGTGCTAGCTCAGAATTATGACAAACTGCTACACAGGAAATTTTAGGTAAAGGAGTGGCTTGTAAATCTTCAGCTAACTGCAATCCCTGACAAACAGCAGAACAATTGTTAGAAACTGTGCCCAGATTAAGCGCTGTGCTAGACGAAAGACCTTCACTCCCAATAGATCTAACATATTGACGAATATCATGGTTTACCAAAGTCTCTGCACTCAGGGGCTGAACAGTGTTCACTTCCTCAACATCAACAGATAAAGTCTGAGGTGTATTCAGTAAAGAGTGCAAGGTTGTATTCTCCTCTTGTAAAGAAATGAACTCTTGTCTTAGCTCCTCAAGCTTAGCTCTTAGCATGCCCTGCATTAACTGTACATCACTATCAGTAGGCACAGGGGGAGGCATAGTGGCATCAGGGCTGGATCCTGCACTAGCAATCTGGATGTGCACCGATTGTACATTGTCCTCTACTGATTGCAGGTTCTGTGATTTATAGTTTCTCTTACCAACTTGGTCTGTGTTTCCCTTAAGCAAACTATTGAAATTAGACCTCTTGGCATTAGGGACTACAGTATGTACCTGTGCAAAGGACTATGCTTTAGACTGAGGGTAGAAAACAGAAGTTATGCAAGGAACCCCTCCATTCTTTGTTTTTATCATGAAACTATTCTATCTGAGGTGAAGCACAACTGGAATCATGGGGTTCAACAACAGAGGTACTCTTGTATAATAAGTCTAACAGTGTGTTGTTTTCTGCGGCTAAGGCTTGCGCTGACATAGAATCGGGATCAAAACAAAAGATAGAACTGGGATCAGGCAATGTAGGATGTGCCATCCTATGGGAAAAATACTTTGCACGTAAATGCCCATTCGTGACAAGGAGTTCATTTAAGTCAGGACTAGTGATTTGATTGTCACAGGTAAATGTAGGGGAAGCTTTCTGTACAAACATGTTAGAGGCCTTGCTGCCTTTCTTTCTTAAACTTGCCATATTCAATGGGAATTTGGGCTGGTCATTCTGTCAGGATTAGTCAGGCGAATACAAAGGCAGCGAATATGGCAAGGGAAATGTGCACACAGGAACGACGACTCATGTATGCTAGAACCCAGGAGTGCAAATAGAGTGTGACATCAAAACCAATATATGAAAAGGGATGTGGGGTAAGCACCTGACCGCGAGGAAAGTCGGCAAGCGCCTTACCCCCAATTGCTGTTACAGGTACTGACAGCGCTAAACCCACGTGGAGGGCAAGCAATGACAGGATCTGTGAACTAACACTCTTGATGGTATTAAATAAGGGAACTAAAGAACTGTACTCACGAGGACGAGATAAACCTCTTGAATGTCAGCTAGCCCACGAATCCTGTTGATGAAACTGGGACCCCGAAAGGCTAGAACAGCAATGGGAGGAAAACTAAATACCTAAGTTGGAATAGTGATTACAAATTAGTGAGGAAAACATAAGCATTCACACAGGAGCTAGCTACAACCGCACACCTAATAATCAAATGGGAAATAAATGCAGAAGTGCTATGGAAAACATGGAATGGATCCCAATAGAAGTAAGGATCAGGAGCAGGGAAAAACGAAATAACCAATGCAAACTTCTCCCTACCCCTCCAAGGAAAAGACAGGAAGCTAATCTAAGAGGAAGGCTAAGGCATACGGGTTTACAGCAGCAAAGGACAGAGTCAAAGAAATATAGAACACAGACAAACTGGGCTGCATCTAAAAGGGGAAAGCACTGAGAAATGCTGCCTGCAAACAGAGGAAGACAAAAAGGGAATCAAGGAAGCAGAAATCAATTAGCGCATGAATCCGAGATTCAGGGCGGAGGAACAAGAAAACAGGAACTAGGAACTAGGTACAAAGGCAAGGAACAAGGGACTAGTCACAACAGGAACACTGCAAACGATGACCAGCGCTGGACTGAAGTAAGACTGAGGCTTTTAAAGCTGCTTAACGAGCACACGCCTCAGGTGTGCTGATTGCTGCACCGGCAGCCACAGCTGTTGCCTATCCTCCACCCAACCTTGTCCTGCAAGGGTGGAGGTGGAGCAGTGGGCCAGGCATTCTGGGAAGCATAGTCATTTGGTTAAAGAAGCATGCTGGCTGCCAAAAACCTGGAATGGATCCGGAAGGGAAGTAGCTTGGAAAATAGGGATTTAGCGCTCCCAATTCATCACAGCACCGTAGCATAAGGTTCGGAGGAACGGTCCAGTAGGGAATATACCCCAAATCATGCCCCCAAGTGGTGGGAACGGGAGCGAGTCATGACAATAGCACAGGATGGAGGGGGGGGGAATGGAACTGCGCTAGACGAATGGCGATCAGGAGACATTTTGTTCAGATTGGACAATTCGGTGATCAAGGATGGGCACGTTGAAAATGAAGGGGAAGGCAGCAGGCCAGCAGGACATACAGGGTATGGGACTGTAAGGTCGGATAGAGGTACAAATAGAGAACTAAGGGAAGAGGAATGGGACACCATAGATGAATTCGAGGACGAGGAAGGGAATGAGCAAACGCTGGAGATTACACTGCGGGTAGAACATTTGTGGGGACAAAAGTTAAGAAACCGGTTTGGTCGAGTAGCAGTAGCAAGAAAAAGAAAAAGTGTTGGATGGAAGGAAGGAAAGAACAGAGGCACCCAGATGCCATTGCTGCACAGAGGGGTAGGCAGGACACATGATGTGCCCTGGGCACAGATGGATAAGAACAATTTGATCAAGCAGCTCCCACCCCTCACTTCATGGGCTGGGAAGTGGATATATGCTTTCGAAAAACAGACAGCGGGAATTCCCTTGGCTGTGGGGGATATGAAAAGTTTACTGGTCGCCATAGTGGGGGATCAAGTGAGAGACATGTGGGTTAAAGCAGGATATCCCGGAGTAAAACTAGACAATGACGCACACAAGGGTGTGCAATTTAACAACATCAGAGCACAGGTATTTGATGCGCTGTGGCGAATGTAGCCCATACACCAGATCTGCAGTCTATAATTAAGGTTCAGGAGATGTGGAGGACAGAGATAGGGGACCAGTTGGACTGCTCAGTTACTCTTTTCTATTTTGGTATTAAAAAGGGGGTTGCCCAAGGAAGTTCAGAAAGCACTGGAGAACATTGTGGGCACTGAAGGGAAAGGATGGGTGGAGATGCAGAGTATCATAATACATCATTGTAAAAGAATAAAAGATCGAGAAAAGGAAACGGCCCAGTGGCTGCAGGCAGAGGAAGTGAAATTGGTGCAAAGGAAATTGGCGAAGATAGCAGTTGAGGGGATAGCACCATTGAGTGTGTGAACAGAGGTGGCGGAGCAGACTCCAACTCCTCCCTATGTCAGGATAGCAGCATTTTGGCCAGGAGGAGGACAAGGACAGTGGGTAGGGGGCCGCAGGACCCCTACCCAGAATGACAACAAGGAGGTCAGCAGTGCGGGGGGGTGGGTTCAGAGGGGGCGAGGTGGATTTGGAGGGAGGGGACCCCAGGGAGCAGGAATGGCACCCTCGCATTGTTGGAGCTCTGGGTATTGGGGACATTTCTGAAGGGAATTTAGGAGCAGGCAGGGGGCAGGATAAAATGCCTATAGTAATTATTGACCACCGCCCCAGCCCCAAACACAAGTACAGCTCACAAGACCAACCTCCATACCCTACGAGATACACCAGGCTTGCATGTAATTGGTACCATGACCCCTGCGTGCACATGTGCCACCTCAATCAATGACGCAGGCATTAATGCCCCAGCAGAATACCATGTATTAGAGTAACATGCCAATGACAAATGCAGTGCTGTACCCTACTGAGGGGTGAGCAGGGGGGAACAACCCCTTCATGTTCACTGGTACCAATACATACCCCAACTAGTACAGCCCACAGAGAACTCTTGTGTGCCCAGTCCTATCCATGACAGTCCACCCTGACCAGGAACCCTTGGTGGGCGCTGACGTAGGTAACAAGCAATTAATGTTCATGGTTTACACAGGGGCCACTAAATCGTGCATCAGTGAGGGAAAGTTCCCACTCTCAGGTGAAACACTTGACACACAGAGCTTCTCTGGGGCTGTCGCCACGGTTCCATGCACAAAAGAACTTGATATCAAAATAGGAGGGAGGGTGGGGTGTGTACCTTTGTTGTATTCTGAGAGCTCCCCGATAATCTTATTGGGGCGAGACCTGTTAAGTAAATTGAAATTGACCATTTCATTCACAGATGAAGGCATAGTGTGCATCACTTCAGGCATGTGTTTCATAAGAGCGATAATCATAATACATACTAGAGGCGGAGTGGCTGTGGTTCGAGCTATCCCCATTGCCCCCGATTTATTTGTGTACGGCATAACTGTGCTTCTTGAGGCAGTGCCCCAGATTGGTAAGGCTGGTTGGCTAGTGCCATCTGATTTGATTGTTCGACCCGTGGTATCTCCTGAACTGGTGGCAGGAACAATACTGTCCGTGGATTTGCAGGGTCTGGTGATGTCAGTGTTATGGTTTGTTGAAATTGGAACAGACTCGGATGGATGTGAGTGGCGCACAGTGCTGTGCATTGATCCTACAGTGCCTCTCAAGGAAGTGGCAGATGCAGATTTGTTTGAGGGCAAACCAGAAAATGGCGGGATTGTGCTGGCAATTTCTATCCCTTGTGATATTATGGTGCAGTATCAGAAGATGCAGTGCCCATTGAAAGCTTTTGTGGTCCTGCACCCCTTCACTGATGCAGATTTAGAGAAGGTCCCACAGAGATTGTGCAACACAGCGATCTATCCGATAATGAAAGCAGAGGGGGGGAGTTGGAGAATGTTTCAAGATTTGTGCACTCTCAATGACATTGTACAAGCAGAATTTCCAGTTGTCCCAAACCATGTGACAATGCTTTGTAGCATCCCCAAAGAGGCGACCCACTTTACTGTTGTGGATCTCAAAAACGCCTTCTTCTTTGTCCCCCTACACCCAGATTCACAGTACCATAGTGCATTTATGCATGGGGGAATGCACTTTGAACACACACGATTGCCTCAA
Source organism: Ambystoma mexicanum (assembly GCF_040938575.1). Classification (NCBI taxonomy): domain Eukaryota; kingdom Metazoa; phylum Chordata; class Amphibia; order Caudata; family Ambystomatidae; genus Ambystoma; species Ambystoma mexicanum. The sequence goes on along the minus strand of NC_090921.1, from coordinate 955,542,556 downwards.
GGGTCCTGCGAATCCCACAGCATTTTTAACAGACTACTGCACACTGATTTAAGTAACATTCATGTACCGAATACCATCATTGAGTATGTTGACGATTTACTAGTGTGCAGTGCCAGCGAGCACCAGTGTAGGCAGGACTTCATAACACTTTAATAAGGCACCAAGTGCATAATAAAAACTGCAGATTGGCCTTTAATATTTAAGTTAAGAAACACTATTATATTATTAAAAATCCCGTTCTGGCAATTGTGCTGTGTTTGATAGATAACAAAATTCCAACGCGGGACTCAGACATAGGGCTATGGCAGTCCTGTTTCTATATCCATGCTAGGAATATTTCACCGACTCAAAAGGGCGGAATACGAGATGCCCAGGTCAGTGAGCATCCAGACTGAGATGGACGCATCTATCATTAAGTTGAATGTAAGTAGTAGATGAATGAGAACGATATGTGTAGCAAGACCCTTTGATCGAGGGATACATTGTAATATGAACAAGCTAATGGGGATGCAATGGCTGACCCTATCTTTGTTTTTATATCCTAGCTGGGAACACGCAAATTAAAGTGGAATGTTATCTCTTGTCTAATACTCTGAGTGTAGAAGCTCCTCGCAATTACTGCTATTGGGCAACCACAGTGCCAGTGATTGAGAATTTCAGGCGGCATTGGCGGTGAGCAGCCGCTTTCTGAAGATTTGAAGTAAGTGCTGATACTGCATGTATTGGGAAAAGGGCAGTTGACTGGATGTAATACTATTTATTGGTTGAACGTATATATAGGAGAGGCAGTTTTCCTCACCCCCTGCCTTTGTTGAACAGGCTCTGCTGTTAACTTGTATAATCATTGGAGCACTGAGGATTGGATCCTTCCTTTTGCACTATCCCCAAGATTTGAATTGAAGGTGAGTGTACATTGGTGTAATTATGGAAGAATTAAACGCATAATTGAGTAGTGTTTTGATGTAAAGTAAGGGGGTTGATTAGAAGCCCTGGGTAATGAGGTTGTACTGTTTTTTTTTTTAGATGACTTCTCCCATTCCATAGATCAAAGGGTGGGGCATTAATTGAGTCCCACCATCATCCTGAAGAAGGTTTGGAAAATAGAGGGCAACATCACAAGCCCGAAAAACCAACTGGACCACATGTTGACAAGTTGAATCTGTTGCACAACACATAGCCACATTTGTAATAAAGAAGGGTGTTAAACAGTTTGAAAAAGTGTGGTTAGATGGTTAAATAGATACTGTAACCTAGCAAAAATAATTATGTTGTTATGAGAGACTGAGAGAATGTGAATGTATGGTGGGGTAAAATTAGTGGAGTTGGATTTATGTTCTAATAGAAATATGTATTGGAATTTTATGAGAATACAGTATTACCAATTTTAAATATTATATTTTATATTTTTGGGAACATTGAACGAGTGAGCCTCTTTCCAAACTCACAGCTATGGCCCATATTTTTTGTATATTTGACTCTTACCTGGAGGACCAGTAATGTTACAGGTACCCTTGTTTTTGTATACTCCATTACACTCCTACAACTTCTGGCTCGCAAGGTAGACCAGGCTAAATTGCAGTATTGCCTGCAGAAGTTGCTGTATTTAAGTCAATTAATTTCTGTTAATGGCAAAAGAATAATTCCTGATCGCACGGCGGCACTTCCCAACCCAGAACAGTTAAAGAGATGCAGAAATGTTTGGGGCTTTGTAATTCCTGCAGGGCAGGGATTACAAAGTTTACACAAGGCCACTGCTGCAGGGCCTTAAGGAAACTCAGAAATGTGACTAACATAATATGGCCAGAGGAAATGTGTAAAAACTATAATGACCTCAAGGAGGTGATCGCCACAGTACCAGTTTGAGCAACCCTAGACCACATGCAAGAGTTCTACCTATTCTAACAGACAATGTCTGCGGTACTGGCGCAAACATTTTCCATGGGCCACAAGCCATTGGCATACTAAAGTGGCATTCTAGACTCAGTAATGCAAGAACAGTTCGCTTGTGAGCAAGCACTTGCTGCAGCGGCATTTGCTATAGAGAAAACTTCTACCATTGTCATGGGGTGCTCCGTAACATTGTGCGTCGAGCATACAGTGTTCACCATCTTGGGACGGTCTAAGTGCACACTGACCATGCAGCGAGCATCTGCATATGAGACTATCCTGAGCAACCCAAACATTCACATTGAGCGGTGTAAAACGGTTAACCCTGCCACCTTCCTGACAAAAATGTGCTCTGACGAAGATATGGCCAATCATGACTGTGTAACATTTGAAGGTGAGGAAGGTGACATCCCAAAAGCACATGAGGGATCGCTCGAGGGGGGGGGGTCCTCTTCGTTGACTGGTCAGCAATAATTGATCAGGACACAGGTTTGAGGCACACTGGTGCAGCAATGGTCCGTTTGATGGACGGGGAATATTAGACATTGGTGCAAAAGCGATTACCGATGCACTACTCGGCCCAGGCAGCAGAGCTCATTGCGCTTATTAAGGCACTTCATGCGTCCCAAGGGTGTCACGTGATTTGGCATATGTTACCACCACAGTACATACAGGTCTTGCACAGTGAAAAAGAAGGGGATTTAGGAGGGCAGATGGATCTCCTGTATAACACGCTGCTTTACCGGATAAACTCATCCATGCCCTGTCCCAACCATCTGTAGTGGCAGTCACCAAATGTGCCACCCACACTAACAATACCAACAAGATTTCTCTCTGTAACATTGCCGCGGACCAGGCGGCGAAAAACGCAGCATGTCTCCCAGTGCCACAAGTGGCGGAGTATCCTGTGTTAAAACCTAACACAGGACAACTGCCCACCCCATACAATGCCCCACCACTTGCTCAACTTATTGAGGTGCAGGACGGGCAACCGCAGGAGGAGAAAGAGCATTGGATTAAAAGAGGGTGCAAACAGTCCCCAACAGATCTCTTGTGGTGGCAAGAAATATCAGAAAAGGCGGTGATGCCCCATTAATTGTTACTAGTAGCATTCAACCAGGTGCACCACCTGGCACACATCTCCAAACAACGCATAGCAGCAGACATTCAGGAAGACTGGTTCTTTCCGAACTTACAAGAGAACTTGACAAATATTGCCACACATTGCACCATGTGCCAATCTTAAGTTTGCCCGGGCAAAAATTCCATCAATCCAGTCTCCTTCCTGTATGCCTGCTTCAGTTTCAATGTGCAATCCGAGAGTGTGTAGTGCTCCTATTATCTGCATCAAGGAGCTGTTTTGTTTGGAGGTGCTTATGTTTAACAGGAATTGCAATCTTTCTACAAACCCCTCCCTCCAATGCCGTGCGCAGATCGAGCAGGTAGTGATTCTGAAGGGTCATCAGTCTTATGGCATGCATCTAAACCTTTATGGTGTTGAGACCTTGTTCTGTATCGTCAGTCAGCTGTACAACCTCCCACTTCACGATCTGCAGCCACATTGCGTTTGTGGCTGCTTGGATCCCAGGCAGAAGTAGAGATGCAAAAAATGTCTCTTCTTTGCTAAACAGTCTATATTCATTGGGTATGTCTTTAAGCAAGGAGGAGGAGGAGGAGGAGGAGGGGGAGGAGTTCTGAGACAGATAATTAGATCTTCTTCTGCGCAGTTTGGGGTGGGCAATTGTTCTGTGTTAGGTGTTAACACAGGATACTCTGGCACTTGTGGCACTGGGAGACATGCTGCATTTTTTTTGCTGCCTGGTCCGCGGCAACATTACTGAGAGAAACCATGTCACTATTGTTAGTGTGGGTGGTGTTAGGAAAGATTTCATAATTGTAAGTAATTTTCCTTCCATGTGGCAACCCCCAAACTTTTTGCTGTTGTTTTACACCCTGATCTAGACTTTGCCAGAGAAGTGCAGCCTTCCGCTGCATTCCTCTGGGCTTTCGCTCAATTCTTCTGGGGAAACTGACATGCCCTTAAGACAGTCAGTACTGGGAGACTTTGTTTCCCTTAATCCTTTCCTCATGTTGCAGCTTTTGAGCAACATGAAACAAGAGTGCACCATAACTTACATTACCGTGCTCTTGGGTCTCTAGTCATTCCAAAGGCCCTATAAACTCTCGCTGGACTTATTATGAAATGTGCAAGTGTGTCACGGACGGGACTGGTGGCAGCTATCGTTTCCTTGTGTTTTGAACCCCTTTTTGCCATTGTAACCGCGCTTCCCGCGTTTGGCCCAAATGGGTGGCCCGGCCTCCAAAATGGCCATGCCACTAGGTTATTTGTCCTGTCCACTGACCGTCTTGCCCCTTCACCTTCCCCCAGGTCGAGCCGACCCGGGGCAGTCCTTATTTGGTTATGCACTTTCCCACGAAACACAACGCTTTCGCAGGCTTCTGCATGCCTTGTGTGTGCCCCCAGGATGTGGGCTGGGATGTCTGTTCCCAATACACATCCTGGGTGCCAGAGAGTCTAGAGTGTCCTGAATGCCTGGGACCACCGTGGTCCGTGATAGGTCCACGTATGGTGTGAGTGTTTTACAAGCAGATCTCCCATTGGGCCCTCTACGTTTTGGCGCAAAGGGAACTCTGGATAAGAGGAGGCTGAAAACCCCACTACCATGTCGATCTCCTGAGTTCTCACAAACACAGGATCAGGAGCCAAGTATCCTGCAACTAAGAAGCTGAGTCGAGGAATCGCTGGTGACCCGCTGAAGGTTTGGCACCCTGCACTGCTGTCGTCCTGCGAGACCACTCTGCCTCTGATCGTACGAGAAGGTCTGCAAAGGCGCTTCGACCCTTTAGAATAGTGGGAACAACTATTCTCGGCATCTTCACCAAATCCTGTACGTAAGCCTTGGGAAGTGTCCCTGGGCCATCCAGTGGACTGACCAGCCTACCCAGGAACCTTGTTCTGTCACCGCCGTCTGGCTTACTGCTAATCCTGTGTCCTCGGCACTCTCACACGATTCGTACACTTGGCGTTCCCAGGTCTGAAGTGAGATGTTTGCTTTGGGACTGGAATACACGCGGTTGCCGAGTTGCCCTGCTGTGGTAACAAACCTGTGCGTGTTCGCTGCATCTGGGACACCCTCGACCCTGACTCCTGCTGTTGCGGAATCTGCACGGCGTCGAGATGTCCCTCTGATCGCATCTGAACCTGCCAGTACCGAAACGGAACCGGAGAAGCCTGGGTCTGCCTGCATCAGGGACCGGTGAGTAGTCCATACCCTAACCGGTCACCCTCCCACAGGAGCCTGTGGCTTTCCATCGCTGTTGTAAACAGCAAACCCTTTCCCCGCACTCACGCCCTGCTTATGCCCCGAAGTGGAGGCCTTGCCTGAGTCACAGGGATTTGTTCACCATCTTTTCGTCCACCTTTCTTAACTGCTCGATTTCCCTGAAGAGACTCTCCTTTGCCCGTTGGCACCCGCGTGTGCAGGTACTTTTGAGCACAAGGCTCCCCTCTTCGTAGGGCTCGGACTTCCTTCTAGTTATATGGCCTCTGATGTCGAACTGGGTCTAACGATTACTTGCACTGCCTGTTTTCCTCCCCATCTAGATGGTCTGCATATTTCGTGCTTCTAACTCTTTAGACCCCTCAGTCTTGTATATATATTGTATTGATTGTGATGTGTTGGTTTACTGGAGTTTTACCGTGATTCTTTACTATGGTCGATGTTACAAAGGCCTTGTAATAAATGTGTGTATATTTTTAATATAACACCTGTCTGGAGTAATTTGTATGCGTCCTTGTTTTGTGTGCTCATTGCGGGCTTTCAGTCACCCTCACCCCTCTTGAGACCTAGCCTTGACCGCCGCCATCGCTACCCTGATTGGTCTGGCTTGTCCAGAGGTTACCCTGTTCCAAGAAACTAGGCTGGCCTTCTGAACCTCTGCCCCTCCAGGACAGAGTTCAGAAATCCATCTTAACAGGTGGCACATTTGACGACTGCCACTATAGATGGTTGGGACAGGGCATGGATGAGTTTATCCAGTAAAGCATCTGAGGGACTTTCCTATAAATCCGGTAAACTGAATTACTAATACCGCCACTTGGTCAGGCGGTATTACCACTGGAGGCATTGATGGTGTAAATCCCCACCATTGGTGTTGTTTGCCTGTATTTCTGACGTTTACATGATGTCTGTCGGTTTTGGGTCAACAAGCATTAATAAAGCTTTGCACCTTCCTGACAAAATTGACACATTGGCGTTGCCGAGCAGGCAAACTATAGTTGGACCCAGACTTGTATCATAAGGCTTATTTATTTATTTTAGTGAATGACATTGTCCTCTGTCAACTGAAATACTTATTTCAAGTGTTTCAAGATCGCTAACATCTTTTCCTGGTAAAGCTTAAACACCTTATCCTTTACAATGTTATGGTCTTTACCTAGACAAAAAGGAAACCAATAGGAGTGGAGGGATACTGGATGCAGGCGTTGGGATGAGGGTTAGGAAGGTGTCGATAGGGTGGGTATGAACCACAAGTCCTTACCCTGTATCTCTACCAATTTGCCATCCCACTCCCATGAAGAGGGAACTTCGGGGAGGGGGTAACACCTTGCTTTCCCGGTCACTGTTTGAAATAGATCAAGTTGAAATCATCTGCAGTTCTTGTGATGTGAGCTATGTACACCAATAAAGAATGTATTATAAAAAGACTATTGGTTTATCTAATTCTGTGATCCAAGCTACCTTTTTGGGGGCAATGGAATGGGAGCTGTACAAACCGAGGGAATTCGTCCCTTCGCCCCAAGGGGAGCCCCCACCACGGTGAGGCTAGGGAGGTGTGCTGGCTCCTCAACCCCCTCCCTAGGGGTCGAGGCAAGTGGGTCCTCACCTTGAGGGACAAGGACTCTGATTCCTTTGAGGAACTCCTTACAACTGTGCATACCATGGCCTACATGGGATTTATTTATGTATGTATTTAACATGGGCATCTAGGTGCTAGTTACAGAGTTAAAGGTAAAAAAAGTTGTAATTTGTGTCACTGGAAGAGATGCAAACAGTTGAAAAGATAGGTTTTTAATTTCTTCCTGAACAAGGTGTAGGATGGTTGATTTCGCAGGTGGGGCAGAGGCTATTCCAGTGGTTGCCAGTGTGGACTGGGAAGCTGGAGCCACCCGCTCTTTTACGGTTGATTCTGGGGATACGAAGACGGTGTCTGTAGGCTGGTTTTAGGGCTCTCACTGGGGTTTTGTTCCTGAGTTTTTGTGCCAAGTAGGGGGAGCATCGTTGGATAGGCAGCGGCGGGCAATTGATAGGATCTTGAAGTTGATTCTGTCTTTGAGCGGGAGCCAGTGCGCAGACCTTCTGGCATCAGCGATATGGTCATGCCTGCCAATGTCCAGCGTGGCCCAGAGGGCATTGTTCTGTATGATTTGTAGTTTGTCGAGGCTGTTTTCCGAGGTACTGCACAGTAGAGCGTTACAATAGTCTAGCTTTGAGTCAATGGGGGCTCGGGTGGCTTCAAGCCAATTATTGGACGGCAGGAAAGGTTTGCTAGCGTTGATGAGTTTCGTAGCGTAGCCTGCTGACAAAGTGATGTGGTTGGTATGACGTGTCATTGTGAGTGATGCATCGAGGTAAATGCCCAATGTTTTTACTGACATGGCGACAGTGATTTTGTGACCATCAATAAGGAAGGCCTTGTATGTTTGCTCCAGTTTGGCCAAGCGGGCCGGTGGACCAGTCAGCAGTAACTGTTTTCGCGTTGTTGAGACGGAGATTGTGTGAGGCCATCCAGGATTGGCTAGATTCATAGATGGTGTTAACTTTGAGAGTGTCTTGTGTGTGGTCTCCGGGGAGGGGGAATAAGAATTTTTGGTGTCATCAGCATAGTTGGTGTATGAGATGCCTAGCAAGTTGAGATGGTCGAACAGTGGCTTAGTGTAGACATTGTATAGAATTGGTGAGACACAGGAGCATTGGGGTACTTCGCAGTGGATGGGGGTGGTGCTGGCAGCCGTGTCGCTGATAAAGGCTGGAGAGGATCAGTTAGCCAGGAAAGAGGCTATCCATTTGGTGGTGTCTGGGGAGAAGTAGGCTGACAATGTGAGGTGGTGGCAGAGCGTCTGGTGGTTGAACAGGTCGAAGGCTTCCGAGAGATCAAGGAGTACGAGTAGGGATATTTGTGTCCTCCAGTTGGTTCTTGAGGTCCAAGAGGGCAGTTTCCGTCCCATATCTTGGGTGGAAATCCGATTGTTGTGTATCCAGAATGTGGTGGGATTCAAGAAAGTCCTGGATTTGGGATGCCCTACAATACTAGAAACTACTAAACATCATGACTGGGATGGAGAAACACTCAATAGATGCTGTTAATATCATGAAGAAGAACATGTCCCTTTAAATAAAAATATCCAATCCACTGGGAAGGGTACTTTGAAGAACCAAGGCTCAGCAACAACTAACAAGGGAGAATCCTATACATAAGCACGGGAAGACCACAAGCTACTTAACACCCAGCGAGAAAGAGCTGGAGAGAGAGGAACGAATATGTAGGCACTGGAGGATTCCGAGCTGCGTATATGAGAGAGAGAGAGAGAGATATGCATAAGCCAAGTGGCCCGTGAGTTTCAAACTCACTCAACATTGCAGAGAGGCACCCAATGCTACAACGAAGCCCTAGTGGGAGAAACCAAAAGGGCACGGGCCCAGAGAGATCACGGAGTGGCTGTTGTGGACAGCCGGTCCTCAGACCTTTGAAGACACCACCAGAGATCCGTTGCAGTGTGTTATCCAGTGCCTCACCGAGAGAACATATGGGGCAAAGAAAACCGCAAGCAGAGAATGCTGACGGAGGCATGCCAAGAGCAGTACAAGACCAGGAAGAGGGTTACCGAGGTACCATATTCCCGAGAATGTTCTCCAGCATACTCGAGGTTAACAGGGAGAGCGGAAGTCACAGCAAGACACAAGGGGATATTTATACTGCGCAAATAACGTGTCTAAGTAGAAATGGCAAGACCGAGTTAAAACAGAAGTTAATGATTTTTAAAGACTGTCAAAGACATTCTAATAATCTAAGCTAGAAGAGAAAGGAACAGTGGATAATAATACCCTGGAAAAGGGGAAACGGGCAAAGGCATTCAACATTCTGTACACAAAGAACAGAATACAAAATAGTTCAGAGGAACTAACCAAGTGAACTATGTGCCAAGCCAAGTAGGCAAGGATAAGATGAATTATAATCATCAATGAGAGAAAGTCTATCAGAATAAGAATCCAAACCAAGAATATGTTGAAATCAGTAACCGGAACCATAGATCCTACAAAAGATTGCCAAAGGTGAGTAGTCCTTTTGAAGAATTACAAAGACTAATCCATGAAGTCACAAGAGACTATTTAAGAGTGGTGTGCCTCTGAGATGTGTGTGGGCTTGCTGTGCAAACACTCTAAGAAAATCTGTGCCTTTGATGTTTGAGGAGACTCATGGAGCAAGTGCCAAGAAAAAACATCTGTGTCTCTTAATATCTGTGCAGGTGCTCAATACTGGTGCCAAAGGAATTCACTTGTATTGCTATAATGTGTTCTTCACTTTCAGAGTAGTTCTTTAAACGAACAGCATTTACAAACTCCTACGCCCCAAAACACATTTAAAAGAAATCTGTTTGGGACTGGGGAGATCGTGGCATTATTGGTTTCATAATGGTTCAGCTTCCTAGATGTGGAAGCTGCCTCCCTTAAAGGGACAGTGCCCTTCGAGGGGTCCATGAAAGTCAAGGTGACAAGGGGATGCTTTGCATGCCGTTGAAGGCCTATCATACATTAGCTTAGGGTAAGGCCCAACCCCCTTGCTCACCACACTAGATGTTCCTAGACTTAGGCGGGGGATTTTTTTAACTCTTGTTAATTTTCCAAATATGGTTGCAGTCTAACAGAAGACGATTTTGAACAATGTTGCTCTTACTGTTACTTTTTAGTCACGGTAGCGCAAGCCTCCACCTCTTCAACCCATCACATCGGTGCCATTACCACCCTTCTCACCTGTTATTAATTCACAAGGCCAAGTTTCCAATTAAGATGGCCAGATGCCACCAGGGTGGTGCGGGCAGCGGTATATGATACACAGGAACAAAATGGCACCCCTACAAACAAACAAAAAAATGGTATGCCACTGCTCACTTCAATACAGCGGTTTTGTGGTATGGAACCTTCTCATCCCTACTGGAAATGATCAACAAGTGGTTGACTGGAAATATATTCTCACCTTGCTCAGTGCGTATTCACCCTGCTCAGTCTGAATACGCACACGTGAATTTAAATGGTGGGCAGGCAATTTATAAAATGTATGTAGTTCCAAAGACGTTCCCATCTATGCTCCCCTTGTGCTCTTCTCACGGGTATGTAAAGTATGGTAATTGGCACGTCAGCAAACTCTTCATTTTTAAGACTGCCTGAGCCAGTCCCTCACATCCCTGCACAGAAAACGGAGGGATATATTACCTTTCATCCTGTACTCAGTAAATTGGAGGTATACATCCAACACATCAACTTGTTTCCTACACCCCTGGAAGCAACCTTTCCAGACCTGTCTAATGTCACACATTAAGTGGGACACTCATGCATTTCTACCTTCCTGAGGGAGACACTACCATCATGGTAGGAACATTTGTCAATTCCCAAATTGACTACAACTTGCACTAATTTGGGGAAAAACATTTATGAAAAACTAATGTTAAATTTCTCCAGTAGCTACTCATTATTATCCTGTTTATTTCCATAGGACTGATTGTCTAGTACATCTGCTGTAAAAGGAAAGGTACTCGCCAAGGGTCACATCATTTTTCAAATATGAATCCAGGATTGAAGCCCTAATTTTCCTGTTAATAACTAATGTATATGCACTTCCTGCTGCCTTTAACAAGCGTAACACTAACTCTTAAAACTGCTAAATTATCAAAAGGACAATAGACGAATACTCTTAATTAAAACATGTTTTCAGAACACTATGATTAAGTTATTTGGAAAAGGGACATAAAGGGCTAAATTGGCCTTAAACAAATTCAGATAAGCATGGTGACATGCACAGATCTTTGCTTCAGCCGCCTATCTCACCATTTTATACGTGTCTTTTATCTCATTATTCATTCCACTGCCCATCTTCCACCTTCAGTGGGTCAAAGAATTCAGCATAGAATAAGTGTCCCTTAATATTACACAACACTAAAATATATTTTGACCTCCCACATCATCAGTGCTGCCTTAAAATGTAAAATTATGAATTGAAGACTGCATTAAATGGGTAATCTGTATGTTATAGTGTTTGTGACTCTTTAATTAATTACTGCATTTTTCCCTCGCATGCAATCACATGTTTTCTATGGGGGGTGATGATATGTTATTTATAACGTGCTTAATACTCAGAGGTTTCTAAGCGTGGACCCAGGGATCAAACCTGTGTTGCTCCGTGTTGTCTTGCTTCCAAGGAGAGCACGTTTCCCCTGAGCTGTCCTCCAGAGACAGGGGTGTCAGGCTTTTAGGAATGGTGTGGCATGAGGTCTTGTGTGGGTATTTTCATGATAAAAAGGCTAATAGGCATTGGAGATGTAGGGCCATGGGGACAAGAACTACATCACCCAGAGTTCCTGGAGGCTCAGGTGTAACCAGGAACTGTATATAAACCCAACCCCTGGCGGATGCTGGCAATTATCGCACATACCACGGTTAAGTTGCAGGCAGCACACAAGCATTTCCCTGTTCTGTGTTTTATCAAACAGGGCTCAGTGCTCGTTCTCTCACGGCACAGCTCACCGCTCTCGTTAGGGTCACCCTTGACAGGGCGATTCAGTGGCTGTAAGGAAGTAACTCAAACATTCCAATGTGATAAAACGCCTTCCACGAAGAAACAAATGCACATTTGCCAGGAAAAGAAGTTTATTGTGTGCTAACGATCAGGCGGGGCTAGTCAGTTCCTTGGAGCTGAAAATGAACCCAATTCTCTCCCAATGACAAAAAAGCTACAGTTTATATACACAGTTAGACAATTTATATAACCACACATATGTTGTTACAAAGTCATCCCCCGACCCTCCATTGGCTAACTCTAATACAAAGTTAATTATCCCCCTAGCTCTAAAACCCCATTGGATACATTCACAAAGTACAACCCCTTTGACATGTGATCTTCTTTCATTGTCAGTATGATGACCTCCACATTATACATGTATCATTCATGAATAACGCAGTTTATTATTCAGACCATGTGACAAAAACCCATCAACCCAGATGGTGATTGTGCAATGCTTTCCATAAACACTTTAAGGCATGGGGACATGCATCTAAAATCAATCAATTCATGGGAGAAATTAAGATGTGGATGGCAGGTAATCAACTGCAGCTAAATCCTTCCAAAACAGAACTGATACTGTTTGGCTGTGAAGGGAAACTGAGCGAGGAGAATCAAAAACCCTCCACCCCCCCTCGGATATTGGTGGAAGAACTCTGCTACTCCAAGAAAGTTAGAAATCTCGGGTGTCTCTGTCAAGAGAACGTAGGGGGAGAAGCACAGGTGGGCGCTAAAGTCAAGGCAGTTTATTATTCATTACGAGCGCTGAGAGGCATACTCCCCTTTATTCTAAAAGAGGATCAGTCTGCAGTAGTAGGGGCATTAACTAATTCACACCTAGACTACTGTAATAGCCTCTTAGCAGGGTTGCCAGGCAAGTGGATCAACAGATTACAGAGGGCTCAAAATGCTGCAGTTAGGTTCATTGGTCACCTGGGGAAACTGGACCATGTGTCTGCCCTGCGCAGATCATTGCACTGGTTACAGGTCGAAGATCATATTAAATTCAAGGTGGCCTGTCTGGTATTTAGGTGCATTAATGGGCTGGCGCCTGGGTATCTTGTAACCAAAGTCTGTGCTTCCCTCCCAACAAGAAATCTTCGTTCTGAAGATAAACTCCTGATGTGTGTACCTCGGATTACCAAGCTATAAAAAGGAGACAGGAGATTTGCGGTATTCGGTCCAAACATCTGGAACCAGTTACCCACGGACATTCGAGCTTCCCCATCATTGGAAATCTTTAGGAAAAGACTAAAAACTTTCCTATTCAAATAAAAGTTGTACCTCTCTTTGCAATAATGTTCGCATCTCAATATGTGTTATAGTTAACATCTGCGCCCGAATGCAGGTTATTCTGTATGGTGCGCCTAAAAAATGAAAAAGAATCAAGAGAAAAATAAATAAGCACACCTTTCAAGCAGAAGTAAAACATTCTTATGCTCCATTTTCCCTGCATTCTTGCATGTAATCCTATACGCGACTGCCATTTCAAGTCATACAGCCTTCAGCATGCATTCTACTTATTTCCGTGCAGACCCATAAACCATCAGCTCTCAATTTAACCCTTCATGTAACTGGACCTTACTGGTCATCAAAAAAACAAGCCTTCGTGGTCCCAGGGAAATTACACTTTGCATCTAAGAACCCAATCCGGCCATAAAAATTGAACAACATTGCTTTCCATTCCATTCTCACCATCAGCCCTTTGTGATGTTATCACAACTGCCCATATGTGGTTCGCTTCCAGCCCCCTTTCATGACCTCAGTCATCCTGCTTTTCAAACCAGGCAAAAACCATCCCCACAAATCCAGGGACTCTGCGGTCTAATAAAACTCCAAGTAGGTGAAACCTGTATTCTGCGATGCCTTCATGTATCGACAATAAACCCATATTTCATAGCGCCTTAAATGTGTTGAATTCCCACATGTTAGTTTGCCCTTCAATGAACTCCTCTATCACATGCATAAAGTTCCCCACTACATACTTCTCATCTCTACAAATTATACATTGCACAATACATTGTATCCATGCTACTGATACTCATGTTGCTGTCTACTGTGACTCTAAAATGTATCCAACTAAAACACAATGAAACACTCATTTCAATTCTTCTAACTACATTGAACACATATTTAGTTGCAAGATTGCATCTAACCCAGCCATACCATCGCCGAGTACAATGTATGTAATGTAAACCTCTTTCCAGTGTTGGGTTCTAAAGTGTCTCCCCCAACATACCCTCCTTTTAGTTAATTTATTATTAACTACCAAATTAATTTCTCTTTCCTTGACAGAACCATCTCTGGGAAACCAAACCTTGCAGACATCCTGTATGCTGTTTCCACTTAGAGCATATTCCTCTGGTGTACAAGACAAAAACAACCCGCTACCATTTTTCCCACAATCTACCCAACACTCCACATAATTATCTGGATCGGGTAGAGGACACAAAGCAACGCTTGAAGGCCCAATCAACCCTGATTCAGTCTGCGTGCCTATATGGTTTGAAATGGCAGTGGCCCTACCTGTGGACAGAGGGACCAACATATTAGCAGCTGTTTGAGGTAACTTAGCAGAACAGCATCTTAAAAGTACTTGGCAGGAACAGAACAGGAAAAGCAGAAAAACAAAAAGTGTCCTCAGTATCTTCAAAGTCCGACTCAGCCATGATGTAACCCAGATAAAAAGTGAATCGAACCAAGTGTCATCTCTGATTCCAGCCAGATGCAGATTCTGCAAGGCTTTGATTGTATTCAATAGGGTCCCTTTATCTAAATTCATAGGCTGCATGAATGTGCAACGTGAAACCCCTATCTTTTGGCACATCCCACTTTCCATTGTAGTAAGAAGGTCTAGGGTGTATTGATTCTGAAGTGTCATGAGGCGCAGGGCCCTCATCGCCTCACATATGGGTCTAAAGGCAGTCTCTGAATGATTAACCAGTTGAATGAGTCCATACCGGCTGATCTGGAGCCATTTAGCGTTGCCAATGGCTCCCAGGGCCAGGAGAGAGGCAAAGACCATCTCTGTCCTACTAAAGAGTCTGAAGTGCTCAGGTACCTTCTTTAATGCCTCTGAAGAAGCCAATGAGAGGTTATTGCTCTTGGTAGATTGTCTCAAAATTTCAGCCATTTTATGTCCTTCCACAGTTTCAAGTCCAGGTACATTGAACGAGGGAGGGGACACATTGAGTAAAAAAGTGGCTTGGGGCGGCACATTAGAAACTACCAGATGGGCTTCGGGGACATCCAGACTGGGAAGTGCAAGGTTGCAATACTGCACACTCCCTTCGAGGCTGGTGGGACTTGAAGGTATCAAGGATGGCAGAGGTCCCACCAGCCAAGTCTGCAATACGCAAAGTTCTGGTATAGTTAGTATTTAGACTGGTATGGTGTGGTACCATCTGGTATCAGACTGGTCTGGTATGGTGCCATCGCCCCTAAAACACAAGGACACATTTGTAAATAACTGGATCTTAACAGGTCTTCATTGTGGCTTCAGCCATGTCAATTTTGTTTTTAGATATAAATTCGATATCTCTGAACATTCCTCATTAATATTCTCCACTTGTTGTTCAGTAAAATTTTTCATTCCTCTCGCTTTTGTTCAGTAAACTTTCTCATTCCACCCGCTTGACATCTCTTCACCCCCTGCTCCCATCCGTTGGGTATGAAAACAAATTGGTATGATAATAGCTTGAAATGCTTATCCCTGAAATAAGCCCCTCACTCTGCACAAATATAGGTGCACCACACATTGTGACTGATAGGTCTGCTCATCTTTGTGATCCTGTGGTTGGTCTCCACTAGGGACTTCTTTTTGCGGCTGAAGATTAGCACTATTGTCTCGTCTGTCATTTAAGCGATGGATCCAATATTCCAGGAAAGAAGTTGGAGTTGCTGCAGAGATGCTGAGTTGTTGGTCACTGGCGGAGGCGACTGTGGCAGATGTGGTTGGAACTGTTGGGGAAAAAACCTTGATATAATCCCTGAAATGCCCCCCGAACTCCTCCCCTAACACTTGAGCTTAATTGTGTAACTGCGTTTCTGTGTGCAGGTATGAAATATGTTTGCATGTGTCTGCCTACCACTCTAGCTAATACAAACAATGCACAAATGAATTACCTTCAATAATGCCCACCATAAAGAGAACGTATACTCATAACGTAATAACATAATTAGTGTACCTGTTCTCCATAAGCCTCCCTCCGTGTTCTTAAAGTGCAATCAAAAAAATACTTCTTATATGTTTTTCTTTTAAAGTACTATACCTGTAATAGATCTTCAATGTTCTCTTTCACCGTATATGTGCTAAAAGATATAATTGATCTAATGCCACCTTTGAGAAACCTGAGGTTATCCTCACTTCTACTCCCCATGGATCCTCTTCCCAGGTGACCAGGTTCGCTTTTGGATCCTGACCCTGGGGGTGGAGAAGCGAGGGATGATTACCTGGGTGGAGGGTCCTTGGGGATTTGAGATGAGATGTCCTCAGGTTAGATGCGGTATTTCACACTTCCTTTCCAGAAGACTATGCAAGAGTACCATTGGGGAAGTCTCACAAATGGGTTGCCTAAACGTCAGGCAATTGAAATTACTGGCCCACACCTGTGGACCCTTAATACTCCTACGGAGTATGAGAGGTGGGGCTGCACACCAGAGAGAGAGACAGAGAGAGAGAGAGAGAGAGAGAGAGAGAGACAGAGAGAGAGAGAGACAGAGAGAGAGAGAGAGACAGAGAGACCGGTTTGAGAGCTGAGAGAAGGCTGGGAACGAGACCGGGTTGGAAAGAAGAGAAAGAGAACCTGTCATGTGTTGCAGCGACAGGTGTGAGCAATTTGAAGCAGAGGTGTGGTAGAAATGAAGGCTGTGGCAGACCGAGTAAGCTGTCGGGAGCAGACTGCTCCAGGGATAAGGATTCTTGGATGCTTGAATCCTACCCTGTGAGTGGCCAAGAAGCTTGTACTCTGTATGGCAGAGGACGCGCAGCAAAAAAGCAATGAGTGTGGAACTGTGAAGAAAAGTGCTTGTCGATTCCACCACGACATTCGGAGGACCAAAGGGGCAGTCTGAACCCCCGGTGGGAAGCCAGAAGCAGCAGCAGTTCGCATCGAGGTTCGCTGTGCAACCCAGCCACTTCAAAGAGGCCAGTGAGTTTCTCTGAGCCCCGAAATCCCAGATCACTATGCACGTGAACGCTGAAAAGTAATGCTTTAGTACGTTTAAAGCGATTCCCATTGTCTAAACTGACACGCAAGCTGAAACGAAGTAGCAGACCATTGCTCGAGCGTTTACTTCACAGCATTGAAAGACAAGTTGTGTGTGAGAATTTCCAGAACTAGGAAGCTGAGTCTTTGTATCTCTTGTCAATGAAAGAGTTATTTAGCGAATTGAAGGGAATGACAGAAAACATTCTTTACAAAAGCCGAAAGACTGATCACAATATTGAATACCGAACTGAATGAAACCTTTGTGGGCAAGGCTACAAGCCGATGAAAGTTAAAGGAAAAGGGCCAATTTAAAGCGAAAACACAAAATAAGAGTACAAGTGTTAGAGAGCATGACAGAAAGGTGGGGGATAAATAAGACCACCACAAAGTGAAATTTATGAATTAATAAATTGCGATAAGGCCAAAGACCTGCAGAGGATGTGTGGCATATAGTGGCAAAGCCAAGAGGCCAACCAGAAAAAGCCAAGAGTGTGTGAACCTGCACATGATATATTTTATTTATATTGTGCTCATACACAAGTGTTTTCAGAGTGTGACCAAGCAAAGGGAGGAGAACAAGGGAGAATAAAAACAACGGTCTTACTAGGCCCAGTGACATTAAGAACGCGCAAGTGCATGGAAAAGGGAAAAAGAGGGAAAGTGCGATGAAGGGGGAGAAGTGGAAAAGTGCAGCACAAAAGGAGAGAACAGAAATAAATAAGTGCAATAAATAAATAAATGCAATAAATAAAGGAAGGCAGAGGCAAGTGTGTGATTTGTCATATAGGGTATATCTGATAAGTGCAGAAGAAAGATGGGGGACTGTATGGGTACAGATACAGATCCCAATGCAAGGGGTGGCTCAGAGGCAGTGCAGGAGGGAGAGCAGATACCTGGGCCCGAGGGTGGCCAGGAGAATGGTGCCAAGAAAGAAAACAGGATCAGCATGGGAGAAGAGGGGCAAAGGCAGAAACGGAGGAAGGTCTTGAGGTGCTTCTGGAACCAGAGATGGTTCTCCATAAAGCCAAGAGGCCGACAAGGAGAAGCTAAGTGAAGGTGAATCTGTACAAAGGGGTACATATAAAATAACCTGTGTGGGCTGAAGAGCCTAGGGTTCCTGGTTGCGCGACCTGTGATGGGTGGACTGTGTGGTCTGACAACTGCGCCTGGACTAGGGAACCCTTCATTGTGAAAGCCGAAGACATTGTGAAATAAAGCAAGAAGGAGCACTTTTAGTGAACTGTTAATGCAATCCAGAAGGAGTGTCAAGCTGCCCTGAAATGGTGTTGAACTTTGAAAGACTGAAACTTAGTATAAGTTGATACATTGGAGTCTTGGGGAAGGGAACTCTGAGGCTTGATGAACTGCAATACTGTCTTGAGACCGGAGCCCTAAAGGCCCTTCTCTTGGGAACTGTGTTTCCTTGACCTTGGGGAAGGGAACCCCAAGGATTTGTGGAACTGTTTGAACTTGGGAAAGTTCGAGACCTTTGTGGTATTTCCTTGAATTTGGGTAAGGGGAGCTGAAAAGGAAGCTAGGAGCTGGCAGAAGCTCAGAACTTTGTGTTAATCACTATTTCTTTTATTAATGACATCCCTAAACATTGGGCCTCATTACACGGTCGGTGGTAATGCCGGTGACCTCGCAACACCGTTTCCGCCGCCTGATCTCCTGGTGCCACCGGAAGATACAGCGGCCCGGGATGTCAGGCGGCAGAAACTGTAAGTCCTCATTCCCATGGAGTGCCATAGGACTCCATGGGAATGGGGACACGAAAGCACTGGCACTGTTAACGGTGCCAGTGCTTCCGTGAAAACCATGATTGCAAGGGCCAGTGCACCCGGCCCCTGCAGGCATTCTCGTAGTCTGGCGGTCCAGAAAGGGTGCCGGTATGTTGCTACCAGCACCATTATTTCCAGACTGCCCAACTTGGAATGTGGCAGCTTTAGTTGTGAGGGCAAGGATGGGTTTTGGACACAGACAGACTTTTAAGTTAAACTTTTTGACTTAGACTTTCCTTAGTTTCGTTCAGGTAGGGAAATCCCACCTTAGCATAGGGCAAGTTAAGCCTTTAACCATCCTGACATTTGATTTAATAAACTATTTCATTCTGAATGTTGAATCTGTTGTCCATGTCTTGCTTCAAGATGCCTTCAACCACACTACTTAAAATGAGTGAGTACTGTACCTGACCTGACCTTTTCTTTTTGCTTTTCTGAAGAAAAACCTGTAGGGGACATTAAATATTCTCTTAAAATCCTGAATGCACAGTGTGTGCGTCATATGCAAGACCTGTACGTACCAACCCATGTATTTTGCACAAAATGCCAGTGTTCCCCTGTTCTCATAGAACATAATGGTCTGCTATACACCCCATCTGTTTCTTTTGACATATGATACTACTTTACTCTTAATGTAATCACATCTGGCTTCAATTTAATCTTCACTTGTTCTAAAAAGTCCTGCATTATGCAGATTATTTATCCACAAGTGTGCCGACACTTCCAAGAGACCTTGCTGCTGTGTTATTGTGCTAACGAGCATCACATGAGGAGTACTGCCTGATGTTCAATAGTGTTAAATCTGAAACTCCATTCATTCATCCTGGTAGGAAATACTGCTGTGAGCAAGCAGAGACACTGGGCCTCATTACGAGTCCGGCGGAAACCGTGCCGGAAAAACCAGTAGGTAGCCGCTGGACCTGTAATGATTTACTGGCGTCTGACTTGCTGGAATAACCGGGGCATTACAGCCCAGGCGTTCTGGTAAGCCAGGCACCGGTAAAATGTTGATCCCCATTCCTGTGGCGTAAGACTCCATGGGAATGGGGACCACTGAAGCATCAGCACCATTAATTACGGTGCTGGTGCTTGCGTGAAAGTCTGCTGGCAGGTGCCGTTCTGCCCTCCAGGGTCAGACCTGGTGGGCGAAATGGCACCCGCCAGCAGACTCGTAGTTTGCCAGTCCATAAGCAACGGTGCCGGTAACGGCACCGTTGTTTCCGGACCGGCAAACTTGTAATGAGGCCCACTATTAGGTTTTGGGTTACATCACTGGATACCTAAGCCTTTGTCCAACAGTGATATCACATATGTCCCTGGAGTATAGAAAACATTAATCCTACCTCTCCTGATTGATTTATTGAGGTTATAAATGTTGCTATGCATCACTTATAAAAAACATGTGCTCATTCCTGAAGATCAATACGTGCAAAAGGAAGCCAATGTTTTTCAGAAAAACTGCTAAGCCTCAATAAAACACCACAACACAGTATTGAGCTGCCTCGAACGCTCTGCCATAGCGTAGATTGACAACACACTTTATGCATTCTAGTTACATATATCTAATGTCACGTTACTGTCCCACATCCCACATCAAATATGCAAAACAGACAGCATGCTTAGTTGAGAAACACAACAGCAGGGAACCATGGTCATATGTTTCATGTCTGCTGCTAGTTTAACAAAAAGTGTTAACATATTACTATGCCACTTTGATTGCTGCAACATTAATAAAATCAACTGATAATATCGAGAGCACGTTTAACTTGCTATTTGTGATGAATTCTGTGAAGTCATCACAGATCCCCAGCCTGAGATCTCCTCCAATGTGGCCACGGGATGACAGCCGCTATCTGATCCTGACCCTGGGGGTGGTATTATGAGGGAGAATCACATGGGAGGAGATGGCTGTTGGGGAAATGTGGTGACCCCGTCAGGAGAGATGCAACATTCTTCCCTTCCATGTGAAGAAGACCCTATAATTCCTAAATTCCTGATGGCATGTTGTCATTATACAAATTCGTCCAGTCGTAAAAACCTGAAACCCCTTCTTTCCAAACATTCTAGGCAGGATACCATTCACACCGCATGTGTACATAAAACACACATAACACCTCCTGGCTGTGATGTTTTTGTGCTAAAGAAAAATCCCAAACAAAATCACCTTAGAAGTCCTATAAAACCTATGGACTCCAACTCCCTTAAAGCCTCAACTACTGAGACGAGGAAGAGGAAGAAGGAGTTCATATGGATTAACAGAAACACTAAACTGAACATGCATAGTAGTGGTTATAAGGAAATCCAACTACGCAGGACATTTAAAAATGGTATCCGCATTTGTAACAAAGGGAGAAGCCAAACAGAAGAAGAAGGAAGCAGAACCACAGGAGAAGGCTGAAGCATGGGAACGGACTATGCTGATGAGAACAGGTGTTCTCAAACTGCTGCTCACACACAGTACTTACAGATATGGCACGAGGCCAGAGAAGATACTGCAGGCACCGGGAGAAGACCACTGGGGAACCGGCAGCACCAGCAGAGCTGCCGGCAGCACGGTCCAGTCCAAAAGCAGCAGGCTTACCGGTGGACGCATGCAGAGGCAGCAGAAGAGCTGAGAGAGGGTCTGCAGAGCGGAGAATGCCATCTCAAGCTGAAAGATTCACAGCAACAACGTGCCACAGGTCGGAGAAACTGCCAGACACTGGTGAGTCTGCCCAGAGATGTTGGGAACCCCTGGGCATACCGACAGGCATGTGAAGCATTAAGTACTTTATTTGAATACCAACAAAGTAGAAAACAAATACAGAATTTGCACAAATCCTCATGTATGAGATGTCAATATGGGGAAGTTTGGAGAAAATATTGCCACAAGCCAATGAATGCTAATGAAGGAATTAAACGATAAAACTTGAACAAGTCTCCATATATGAAATAGAAATATGGGAAAGTTGGAGCAAGTGTTACCAAATGCAAATGAATACTATTGAAGAAGTTAAAAGGGTGAACTTGAACAAATCTCCATACATGAAATGTCAATGTGGAGAAAGTTAGAGCAAGTGGTACCATAAGCCAAGAAAGTATAGACAGTGAAGGAATACAACTGTACTTTACTGAAAGAACATGAGAACATTAACACATCATGCAGTAAACATTTGGGCAGAAGATACCTGGAAGGAGAGTATATCAGGGGACCTGCAGACTCCAGAAAGGGATTCCAGGCAGGGGAGTGTACCATGTAATCCATTTAAAATACATAGAGGATACTTATATTATAGACAGATACCTGGCAGGCGAGCATACCAGGGGATCTGTAAAAATCAGATGAAAAGAGGTCCTGGCGGACCAAGCACCAGGCAAATAAAGTATATTAATTGACATTGTGGGAATATATCTGTCAGTAGAGTATACCAGGCTATCTGATAAACTTACTAAAGTCTTCCTGGCAGGGAATACTACCAAGAGGGTCTCCATAAGAAGTTAATGTTGTGAAAGAGACATTGACACTTTCGCCATCCTTAAAGAACTACCGTCACTAACCTTAAGAAGTAGCTGCTTGAAAGAGACCATTTCAATATCCTTAGGAAGTGGCTATGTGAAAGAGAAATTTTTGCCATCTTTAAGAAATCATTATTTGAAAGAGACACTTGTTATTTTGTAGGATTTATCTATTTGTTTTTTAGCACCTTTTACCAAACCTACATCAGAGACACATTCCTTACACTCTTAGTTGTTCATCTTTATTATGAGGGTCAGATTTATGTTTTGGACACAAGGACAGTTAACATAATTTTTACCATGAGATACAGACTAATCTTTAGTTTTAGTTTCCTAGGTAGGGAAACATTCATTAGCATAGGGACAGATAGGCCTTTATCCAACCCTTTTATTTTAATAAAAATGTCTGATGTTGAAAACACTATCACTTTGTGTCCGCCTCTCATTTCTGACCCCCTGACTAATTCTAGGAGAAGAGAGGTACCATATATAGTGCAAATCGCCCAGATAACTAAAAATACTAATAACAACAAAAAATGTCTGAGTGCAAACATACCCAGAATTAATTTACACTAAAAAATGTACAACAACCTCAAAGAAAAAAGGGTCAGGCTCTTTGTGACTTTGTTTGCATTAATGTATTATACACAAGTAAACTGCGTTGCCAAGTTCAATTTTTTAAGGCAAGATGGCTACATTTTCCACTCCAAAGCCTCTGATCTTGTTAAGGTATCTAATGGGGGATGCCCCAGGACATTTTAATGGAAATGTTTTAAAATGGAGCCCTGAATGAAAATGATTATATTGTGTCAACTGATCTAAAAGGCCCCTGAAACAAGACACATGTTCTGGTGAGAAAACATTGTTTGGGAAAGTCCCTACTACATAGAGTAAGCCCCCTTATTAATGAACCCTTTTTATACAGAATAACACCAAACGTGATTTTTACAAAAAAGACTCTGGTGGAATAAATGATTTTTTAGTTTTAATGCCTGGCACCTGTCTTACTAAAATGTTTGCTCAATAATGAAATAACTATAAGTGGAAATGTGAGCCTCTCTATAGTGTCTGCCCTCAAGGTGTTTCAATCGCTGCCCATGCCCTTAAAAACAAATGATTGAAGTTGGGCCCCCACAAGTGTTAAATCCATAATAAAGTTTAATATCCATAATAAGGTTGTATCCCCAATGCATCTATGACCATGCTATAGGCCTCTAGTATGTGGTTCTAAGCTGCACAATACATTCATAACAAAAATAAAAAACCCTCCCTGTAATTCTAGAATATCTAGAACCCTGAAATCTATCATTCTAAAGTTTTACACTGACGGAAGGTAAGCCAAACAGTCACAATATTCATGGTGTTAACAAACTGGCTCCTTAGTTCAGCTTCTCTATTTTGAAAAACAACAAACAAGATTTCCCCACATGGCGTTTCAAAAGATATTGTTGTATACAGCTCAACATACTAACACCTCATAATCCATCTAAACAAAAACTCTGTCTCTACCTCACTGCAACTTCTCCACACATCCTTTAATCCTGCTTCCACAAGCCAAAGCCAACTCCCACTACCTTTCAACTCTCCTCCCGTGTGCAGCCCCACTGCACCTTCTTCACGAAACTAGATGTACAGTGGTCCTGTTTCCCAACTGCCAATCGCACAAAAATGCCACCTCTACTCCATACCCAAATAAATACCCGTCTCCCAAATCAATCCCTCCCAGCCCATCCAAGACATGGAGGCATACAAGAGGGCTGCCAAAATATATAAAACGGCTGTTATTGCTGTAAAGAAATTATCCTTTGATGTCAGGATTGACAAAGCTCTAGGTCTTTGAACTAAAGAAGGCATTTACAGAACGTCAGGCAAAAGTTCTCAACACTCAACAAAAGGTGAAACTTGCAGGCATACAAATTGAGCAGTTAAACAGAACAAAAAAACATGCGCACCTTACAGATAAAGAAATAATGACCTTGTCTGACCAGACTCTTTATGTATGAAGGAGTAGGAAGAATGTTCATCCTTCAGTCTAAGGAAGGAATCCACAGTCAACTAAAAGATAAACAAAAAGTACTAGATGAGAAAATTAAAGAACTGGAGCAGAAGAAATCATATCTGGAACGAAGTGTAAAGGATGCAGAAGATAACATAAGAGAAATGCTGATGGTCAGAAGAGCTCAATAGCAGACATCATATTGCTGAAAATATCCACAAAGATCTTTTTCATCCATCTTGTCTATTCTGTCTAAGTTTAAAATAACGTACTTCACAATCTCTGATGCCAAGCCCAACCTTAACATTGTGTATATTTGTGTGTGTGTGTATGTATTAGTTTAGTTTGTTTATGTATAGAGCGCGTCCGAACCCTCAGGTAGCTGGGCGCATAATCATGTGCACAGCATAGTTACATATCGTTACACGAACACATGTATAGAAAAAGGGTACATACATTCAATGGACAAAAGGAATGGTACAGAATGTGGCATGAGATAATTACAACGGAAAGAAAGGACCAAGTTACATGGTGGTCCAGTTCATGATTTAAATAGGACATACAGTTCTGGATGGCGAGAGGAGGCCAGGAATAAGTGCAAGTACATGGCAAGGTGTTTAGGCTGAGAGCCAGGATTTCACCATGGCTCTGAATGGCCAGAAAGAGGCTTCCGATCTGATTGTAAGAGGGAGAGAATTCCAGCATTGAGCTGCGAGCACTGGGAAGCTGGATCCTCTTGCTGTTTTTAGATTGTAGTAGGGAACCTTTAGTTGGTGCAGGTAGGGAGTTCTGGTGGGTCTAATGGAGCAGTGTCTAGAGAATTTGTCCGAAAGGTAACGTGGGGCAGTGAGGGACAGGCACTTATGTGTGATGACAAGGGTTCTTAGCTTGATTCTGTCCCGGATAGGGAGCCATTGGACTTCTTTGCTGGCCGTAGATATGTGGGCCTTACGTGGGAGGTTGAGGGCACATCGTAAGGCGTTATTTTGGAGAATCTGGAGTCTGTTCAAATTTTTGGTGGTGGTGCCTAGGTAGATTGTGTTACTCTAGCTAGGGTGAGGCAACTGGAGTGGGAAAGAAAAAGCCTACAGGCATTGATCAGTTTATTGGTGTAGGTGGTGGTTGAAATGGTGGTGTTTATTTGTTTTTTTAGCGACAGGGTGGAATCGAGGTACACACCTAGTGTTTTGACCTCTTTGGAGACTTTTATAATGTTGCCGTCAATGGTAAAGGATTGGTACCTAGGGTCCAATTTATTGAGGCAGGCCTGGGATCCTACGATAAGCAGTTCCGTCTTATCGTCATTGAGACAGAGATTGTGTGTGGCCATCCAGGCTTGAATTTCAAGGTAGATTTCATTAAGCTTTGCAACATCTTCTTCATAGCAACCAGTGAGAGTGATGAGGACCTGGGTGTCGTCTGCGTAATTAGTGTAGCTGACACCCAGTTCATCGAGACGGTCAAAGAGGAGCTTAGTGAAGATGTTGTAAAGTGTGGGTGAAATGCAGGAGCCTTGAGGAACTCCACATTGGATTGGGATAGGGTCAGCAGCCGCGGAGGGGGCAAAGACCCTAGTCGACCTGTCAGACAAAAATGACTGAATCCAATTGGTGGCATTCTGTGAGAACGCGGCAGCCGAAGAGAGGTGTTGTGTGAGGATCTGGTGGTCAACCAGATCGAAGGCAGCGGAGAGGTCCAACAGGAGCAAAATGGCCAGTTTGCCCTTGTCTTTGGCATCATCCATTTGGATTTTTAGATCCAGGAGGGCAGTTTCGGTCCCATGCCTGGGTCTAAAGCCGGATTGTCGCAAGCCTAGGAGGTTGTTGTCTTCCAAATGTTGTTGTATTTGGAGGTAGGCTACTCTGTCTAAGATTTTAAGGAGAAAAGGGACCGTAGTGATGGGTCTATAGTTCGTGGGGATGTTGGGGTCTAGGTTGGGTTTTTTGAGAAGGGGGAGGACACACGCTTCTTTGAGGTTATTGGGGACCACTGAGTTTTTAAAGGAAGAGTTTATCAATGAGGTGATAAGAGGGGCTAGCTCATTAGCTCCATCTTTGATGACGGACGCGGGGCATAAGTCGCCTTTGCAATTGGATGGTTTGAGGCTGCCGATTATCTTGACTACTTCCTCCTCTGTGACTGGAGAGAAGTGGAAGGGGGGACAGTTTGGGATAGTATAGTCTTTTTTTACTATTGAGGTTATCTTTGGCGGCAAGGTTAGCTTTTTTAGCTTCTATCTTTGCTTGAAGGAGGGCAATCTTGTTGGCGAGGGCAAGCTGAATATTATTACACCAGGCCTTGTCCTTGGTGCAGTCCTCTGTAGGTGGCAGTGGTGATTCGAGTTCCCTTAATATAGAGAATAATTCTTTGGTACCAGATTTGGCGTTGAGTATTCTCGTGTTATAAATCTCTTTTTTTGCATTTAAGATGGCAGATTTGTAGGTGGAGGCGGCTGAGACGAATTTGTCTTTGGTGGCAAGAGATGGGGCTTTTCTCCAGCTGGTTTCCGCCGTTCTTTTATTATACTCATATGTATATATAGACACCACCTATTTTTATTCATGTAATTGCTATGTCTATATAATTTTGCATAACAAATAAACAAAGTGGACTGTCAAAAAAAAGGATTGACAAAGCTCAATCAAAAGAATTATTTAAGATCTTGAAAGAATTAGAACATCCATGGCCCATTAAAGGAGACAGCATTGTGAAAGACGTAGCTTGGTTCAGGAAGCTATGTTAGGGAAGCTGAAGGGTCTTAAACATTATATATCGATCAGTCAGATGAACAGTAAAGCAGCCATTTTGACAGCAGATGCGACTGGCTTTTCACATAAGAGACTACCAAATCAATTCAACTTCAAACCTATGTCAGAAACGGAACTCTCCATAATTACTGAAAAGCTTAAACCGGCTAGCTGTAAAGGGGATGTTTGTCCTCCCATAGTTATTAAAGCGTGCTCCGCCACATTGATAGGTACCATTTGTACATTTGTTAATGCCTCATTTAGAGATTAATTATGTTGCGACTAATTTGAAAAAAGGTTGGATCACTCCACTGTTAAAAAAGCCAGGCCTATGTCCAGAGACACTGTCCAATTACCGACCGATTACAAACTCTTTGTTTCTGCTAAAATCTTAGATCGGGTTACCTATGAACAGGTCTCAAAGCATTTGAAGGACCATTATGGCAGTCTGGGTTCAGGCAGGAGCATGGGATGGAAACGGGCCTGCTTGACCTGAAATCCAGACTACTTCTGATCATGGACAGAGGGCAAGCTGCTATGCTCACGCTCCTCGACTTATCCGTGGCTTTTGACCTGGTGGACCACAGGTTGTTGGTCACCAGGTTAAAGGAGGTGGCAGGATTCTCAGATAATTCTGCCCTATGGATTAGTTCTTTTCTGAACAACCGCTGGTGTAGAGTATGTAGCAAGGAGGCAGAAGTGGAACCATCACCCCTAGATTATGGGGTACACAAAGGGTCTGTTTATCTCCCGCCCTTTATAACATCTTTACAGTTTCCTTCTTTGACCTCCTGGAAGAAAGCAAAATTGGGTTCACAAACTATGTGGATGACACACAGTGTGTCATCCCATTGTCTGGCCATTACCGAGGGGATAATTAGTCCGTTAACAGAATATATAATCTCACTCAAACCTGGATGGTAAGCAATGATTTGGCGCTAAATAAAGAGAAAACAGAACTGATGTTGATAGGCACATACTCTAAACTACGGAAGATGAGTAAGGAATACTCCTATTTTATAGTAGCAGGCTGTGACATTAAGATTAAAGACAAAAGGAAGACGTTGGGAGTTTACTTGGATAAGAACCTGAATTTGTGGGCCCATGTGGGCCGTTTAATCTCGTTGACAACTTATCACATTAAATTGCTAGGGCAGATTCGCAAACCAGTTGCGAGGCACTAGCCAGAGCTATCATTGTGTCACAAATTGACTATTGCAGTAGCGTGCTTATGGGCACTGCAAAGTCAGCCAGCGCCAGACTGAAACTGTGCAAAATAGCGCTGTTAGAGTGATTTGGCCCTCAGGAGGAGGGACCATGTGTCTGAAGCCAGACATAGGGCCTCATTACGACTTTGGAGGCAGCCATGCCCTGCTGCCTCCAAACTCGGGTCCAGGTCCGGGTTCCCTGAATGGGAAAATACCAGGCCATTCCGACTTTGGAGGGCCCGGTATTTCCTCCTTCAGGGAACCCGGACCCGGTCCTTCCCCATTCCCATTCGAGCTCCCATAGGGCTCAATGGGAAGCCCTCGTGGGACCCGCTCTGGACGTCTGGCAAAACCAGACGTCCAGAGCGGGTCCCGCGAGGGGACCTCGTAATAGGGCAGAATGGGATTTACGGCGCCGGCACCATTACCGGCGCCGTTAATCTTATTCTGCCCACCTCGTAATGAGGCCCATAGTCTGCATTGGGTTCCCGTTGAGGCCAGAATATAATTTCGCCTCCTCCTTATCACACACAAATGTCTGACAAGGGCAACGCCCTGAAACAACTTAAGATACCTGCATGTAAACTTATGCAGGGGAAGAAATGTGCGTTCATCCTCACTGCTCCAAGAGCTTGGAATGCCATTCTGCCGGATCTTAGGGTAATTAGCTCCACTCCAATCTTTAGGAAAAAGTTGAAGACTTGGCTGTTTAGGTGATGTTGTAAGGATTGCTTTCCCGAAGTCTGGCTCTGTTATTTGTTGTCAGAAGCCCTACTGTGTGTGTAGTATATGTTAGCCTCCGGGTCATTTGGTGTGCTATATAAATATATGAAGTTAAGTCAAACACATTATGTTCCCAAGATAACACAAATAATGAAAAAAGGGTCCATTGTCACTGACCAACTTTCCTCATGATTCTCTTCTCCTGGATCAGTATAGTGATCCTTACGTTTCCATCCTCTATTAATGTATAATATTCTCACCTGTTCTATTCTATCAAATAAACATACATTTCCTTCCCACATTGTAAAACAACATGTGCCCATGGTGTATGATTTATAACCACTTATACCCCTGCCGTCGGCTGTCTACCACATTACTCACTTCCCTTCATATGGAATGCTTTCTTACATGCTTGCACCAATAATCCTAATTTAACCGTACGCATATTACCTGTTCCCAACCAACTCAACTGAAAACTCTGAAAATACCCTATTTTTCCTATATCCAATTTTAACAACCAATATCTATAAAACATGATACAACATTTCCTCGTGTGTCTGTTCCTAGGAAAAGGAAGGGATTACCCCCAAACTCCCCTGTACAATGTATCACTGATCTTTGTGGTATGGTAATTTCACCCCAGTGCGGTTGTCACTGTTGGGCCCTCCTGGAGGCTTTGGAGGAGGTGGTGCATCCAGTACCATTAGATTGCCTTCACGTTCGCTTTCAAATGCCACTGCAGTTCTAGTCTTTTTTTGACTAATCCGTCTTCCTTTCTTCTACCAGCGATCAGCACACCGCTGACACGTTGCAACCTGTGTCCTTCCTTCTCAGGGGTAAGACGCTAGTCATAGTTCCTGGTGCCCTAGGGTCTCTGGTTTTGAAATCTGTGCTACCTTTTCTCTGTCATTCCTTCCCTTTTGCTACTCGCGGCTGCGGTCCTGTTCTATTTCCTGCGCAGCTTGCACTTCTTATTCTGTTTACTTTATCCGCCTGCTCTGCCTCCCATTCTACTGCAGCATCCCGTCCTCACTATTGTACAGCTACAGCGCTCAGGCGCCCTTCCTCTGTTCTCCCTACTACGCTGCCTAAACTGTTATTTAAGGGTAACTTTCTGGACTGGTGCTTGACATCTACATCCTCTCCTCACGCCACTCTGGGGAATTGGGTTAGTGCTCCACCTTGGCTGCCAATAAGCTCCAACTATGCCCTGTGGATGCCTACTCCACCCTTATTCTCTGCTATCGCATCGTGCAAGGCTTGAGCTCCTCACCAGACCATCGGACATCTGTTGGACTGAAGTTGTTTTTGCCTCTTTGATTTTTCCCTTTGCTTGGTCTTTTCGGGCAGGGGCCTATTGCCTTGCTGTTGTCAAAGACGGCATAGTGGCTTCCTCCCGAGATTGGCCTTATCTCTTCAAGGATCAGTGATCACTAGAAAGAAGGGGAACACCCCATCTCCAGAAGAGTCACCTAGCCTATCGAGTGCAGAGAATTCAGTAAGGCAACCCAGCCCATTTTTGACAACGGTGCATAGACTTGTGTAGCCACAGACTGTTGTTGTGCATATGTCTGTATATGCCCTAGCACTGGATACGCCCTAGCACTGGATACTGAATGTACTGTGTCTATATAGGTTGTATAGGGCTTGAGGCACATGCTTGTGCTGGTCCTAGGGCAAACTGCATTACCGAGTGCTCCATGTATTAGTGTGAGTGACAAGGCTATCGAAACACTGGACCACTAAGATTGTTATAAAGAAAAACACTGATAAGGGAGACCTTTCCTCTGCCTGTGTGCTCTCAATGTTCTTTTAACCCACTTTCCATGATATTCCAGGGTTAGTCAATATATACACTACATTGGAAACTCTTCTCTTTAACTCAAACTTCAACCCTATCTCTGCTTTCTTTCTATTCCCTCAGTAAAATATCGACTCCTTTGTCTAAAACATACAGAAATAGGGCCTCATTACACGGATGGCGGTAGGGATTTACCGGTACCGGTAAAATACCGGTACCGGTAAATCCCTACCGCCTTACTACGAGGTCCCTTTGCGGGTTGGGGGATTTAATGGCTGCTTTTTGCAGGCGTTAAAATCCAACCCGCTAAGGGACCTCGGAGCTAATTACGGCACCGCAAAATTGCAGTGCCGTAATTAGCGCCTTCCCCATTCCCATAGAGCCCTATGTGGCAGAAATGGGAATGGGGAAGGGCAATGGCGGAAGGGGGATTTACCGCCCCTCCAACCTTGGAATGGGGCGGTAAATCCCCTTTCCGCCAAGGCGGTGCCGGTATTTTACCGGCATGAGCCATGGCGCTAATAGCGCCATGGCTCACTGTCTACCGGGTAATGAGGCCCATACTCTCACTACAACACTCATTTTATACTACGTTATTCTAAATAAAAATGTATTGTCTGTATTCCTATAAAACTACTAATGCAATTTCCAATATGTCTGTCTAGGTGTGCTGTTATGAGTAAGTCTGTGTGTATTGTATGAAAGGCATGGTATCAAACAGTGAAGACAGAACAAGTGATCACAGTTCAAGGGTGTTTATTGAACTTCAATTGGGTTTGAAAAACACCTATATAATCCTAAATCTAAAGATGGGGGCAAGCTACGAACATCAAATAATGATAATGCAGTCCTAGTAGGGTCTGGTCAAAATAAAAGGGCCTATACGAATACATCTATTGCCAATCCTTACTTCTAAATACAAATGATGTGGGAAACAATGTTATACAAAAGAAAAGTGTTCAAGAAATGACATGTCACAGTAGTTGACCCGTTAGCTTCCTTTCCCCACGTTTTCAGCACGAGACAAGGCAGCACACTCGAGCTTAGCACATACTCTGACTTTTTTAGCACAAGGATGCGGTTCAGAATCTCAGTATCAGGACCTTCTGTGCCAAAGTCTCTTTGCCATTTAAAGTCTCTTATTTCCAAAGGCCGGATGTGACAAACAAACAGTCAACGTTTTTTTATCCTCAGGATTCTCATATGCACAATTTCTCTGGTGATTCACTGTTCACCCGGGTCCCGCTCCACCGGGCTCAGGCCCACTTTAACACAAAACCTACAATTGGTTTCCCGCCGTCGGGCTCAGGTCAAATTTATCTAATTTTCCAAACTTTCTTTACTATATCAAAATTGAAGACTTTCGACTGAGTGCAGGATTTTGCCTGACCCGTTGCAAGACCACTTTGATTCACAATTCTTTGTTCTCTTCTTAATATAACACTTTAACTTTCACTTCTGCCACTTCTCAGCTGGATATCTTACAGAGACCTTCTATTGATCACCCACGTAGTGCTGTGCCACTCTGTCAAAGGTATTGTATCAAAGTCTCTTCAAAGTTCAAACACTCATCAGCAGTTCAGCTTTGCTTGCGTCTTTTATCACACACGTTTTACAATGTTTGTTCCAGTGCTCACCATACAATGTTGCCGCTTGCAACTTTGGCTTCAACACAGACCGGTCTTGTATCGGTCTCCCCAGCTCACCGGCTTTGTTGATTTCACTGACGCTGTTTTGTTCTTGGAGCCAAGGATGGTACTACGGCGTCTGCTGCTTTTCCCCGCCTTGATTACTGATGCGGGAGGGCCCCAGGTATCTCTGACACACAATACAGGATTTACTGGTCTTACGCTTTCTACTCTCGAGGGCTCTTGAAATTGATGCTTTCTTTTCAGAAGGGCCAAGGGAATTTCCCTCCTTGGGATCCCCTCCTGTTTTGCCGTCTTTCTTCTCTCATTTAGCTTGCATCTCGAAACTGCTGTTTCCTCATGTGCTTTGCCTCACTCAGAGTTTGCTTTCATGCTCTGCCTTTTATCCGTGTGGGGAAGCTTAATGGAAGTCAGGTGTGAGTTATGGTCAGTAATTGCCTGACGTCGCCTGACCATTGTATTGGGACACATCAGGTATACTGCTCGTGTGATAGTCTGTTGTCTCCCAGAGCTGGCTCTCTGTGTGAAAGTGTTTGTGTTGGAAAGGGGGGTAGAGTTCCTACGTATCCTATCTGATAGGATGGGTAAAGGTGCTACAGGGAAGGGGATACCGTGTCTCACCATCCAGCATCCCACTCCCCAAAGATCCCTCACCCAGGTGATCCTTCCGCACTGATCCACCCCCAGGAACTGGATCCAAAATACAATGGCCATGTCCTGGCCACCTGAACGACAGATCCCAAGGTACTGGTGGGTGAGACACCATCTGGTTTCTCACAGTATGCATGTGTATGTGTGTGAGTGTGTGCGCCTATGTATGTATGTGTATGTTTGTTTAATCCTGTGCCCCTGATTTCTACATATACATACATGAGCAACCATTTTGAGCAATGGGCCTATCTTCATTTTAGCCTTTTCTCCTGCATCATTAAAGGGTACTTATACTAACGGTTTGTAATCATTTAAAAAATAGCCAAAAAGTGATCACTGAAACATGACACATATTTTCCAATTCCTTCCCCTTATATTTCGCCAGCAAAATAGGTGTAAAAGTTTCTCAAAACAGCTGTGTCATGCTTGCCAAGGTTAAAACATCCTGCCTTTTAGTTCCCTATACCCATTCTCTGTAGTACCTGTTTATTTATTTTATTTAATATATTAAGGCACCACACAGCGGGAGACCTCTGGTTGCCCACTTAAAAGTCTTTTCCATATCTCTCTGAAGTGACTGGCCTAAATGCTTTAGAAGAGTTTCCATACTCCCGGGCAACCTCTATTTTATTAAAAATAAAGCTTTCACACCACAAACGTCTACAATTCCCCTACAAATCCAATTATTTCCCCTCATTTTTAAACCTTTCAACAATCACTCGTTCTTAATCACACCACAATCACCACACTGACCCTATCACTAATCCACATTAACCGTTCTTACAGAAAGACAGCATAATATCAATAAAACACAATTACCATGGTTCCTCATCAATGTATCTCCTTCACTCGAGTACAAAGGAGTGCAATGTTTTTCACTTCAACACTGCTTTCTCTCTCTTTTCATCACTAGTACAGCTTTTCCGACTACAATGCTGTATTTTGCTGACTAAAGGAAAATCCTCTTGCACTACTTTGACTATCAAAAGAATTATTAAAAAATAAAAAATTGAAAAAAGAATTTACAACACGTAACAATTAATTCTACTTTCATACCCATGAGCCAAAGTCTAAACCTCTTTCCAGTGTTGGGACCTAAAACATCTACTCCAACATTGCCCATGAACCAGTTCCATAGAGGGGGCTCAGCGCACCCGTTAGAGAAGCTCTTGTCTTTCCCACTTAGCGGTCCATGACACAGCTCCACAGGGGGGATCAGCGCTCCCATCCGAGGACACCATTGCTTAGGAGCATGTGACCAAACTCTTCACAAATTCCCAAATGAAGTTAGCCACATACCTACAGCAACCAGCACTGGGAACACACATTGTGGGTTCCAAGGCCAAAGCTAAGTAATGTTGTGCATGCTATATGTTTCATGTATCACCGGTGTGTGAACAGCATTACAAAATAACCCACAGACCTTTCCTTTTTCTTATAGATATGTAATTTTGAAGGCATTATGAAAGAACAGGCCCTTTAAAAGAGACTCAAGACAACCACCGACTTGAATTGCAAGATTAAGAGAATCGCTATCACTCTGTCATTTTTCATGTGTTATGTTGTATAAACCCTCTTGCTTAGCTGTTGCCCTCAGCATTATGCATTTTGCAATGTTGTTCTGTTTCTATGTTGTCCATTTACACAGTTAGACCAAGAGAGGTCTTGCCACAAATAAGAGTGGATACCACAATGGTTTGCCACAAATAAGAGTGGATACAACATATGTGTATGGTTTAAAGTGTAAGATATGCTCTATAGCTTCAATGATTTTAGAATAGGTTGTATTGTTCCTACATTCCACCATTCCTATCTACATTAATTACCCAGAACTTCTCCCCCGTTTCTCTATTAGCCTTTAGCTATCCACAATCTCCCACCAGCCCTCTTCCCCCATTGGCTGCTGCGTGGTGATCTGTTTCTGCTAAAATCAGGAATCTTGGCCAACCAAGTGTGGGGTACATTTACCAGCCCCAACAGAAATCCCCTACAACAAACACTGCATTTTAGCAGTTATCCAAAAATGGCTGTGCGTTTGTCTGTGTAACAGTCAAGAGGGTCAGTTATACCATGGAGGGGCCCGAGACCCAGAAACCCACCCGATTGGGGAATGGTGGGGTCAGGAGACATCTAACCCAGCCAAAGCACAGACGGAGACTTGTAATATGGAACTCCAGGAAGGGCCCAAAAGCGTCAGAACGCAGCCTTTCGGCGAAGTAGCAGAAAAGCTGAGGTTCGATTCTGGCGGCGGTCTGAAAGACATGGAACCTTCGGGAGGACACACGAGAGTCAGATTGTCGCACTTATGTGAATTAGAAGTGACGCCAACGTTCGACTATGACAGCCGGCAGAGAAGTCAAGGATCCGCGAGCAGGGAGAGGCGGGGCTGCCGCAGCATGGGAAACCTGCGGGTACTCGGCAGTTGTAACCCAACTGAGAAACGCGGAGCCGCTGATTATGAAAGACAGCGTTGCGACGACATAATAGAGCAGGATAAAAACACGAGACTCCCAGAGACCCACCAAAACCTTTCCAGGAAGGAACTAAGATCTCACCTGGTCAGAGATGACTGGAACAGGGAGCGGGTGGAGGTCGATGTCGAAGACAGCTTGCAATTCCTCAAGGGAAAAGGGGGCGGGGCTTGGGAGAGTTTATATAGACTAGAGGAGGAAGTGAACACTGATTGGCCTGTTAAACTCCGCCTATATAAAGACAAACTTGGAAGGCGAGAGGGTGTTCATTCTTGGTTTTGTTGCAGTTCGAACCAGACATCAGGAGCTGCCGAAGGCTGGTGGGCGTATGAGGACTAGGAGGAGAAGCCTTGCCAGAAGTCCTTAGCAGATCCCCTGCAAGGATCAGAGAAGAAGCATAAGCACAGAGAACGGACACTGCAGAAAATTTTGATTAAAGCTTGTTTTCTTTTATCCTTTTTGAAATAGTCTGAATAAAGACCCATTTTTAATTTTCATCAAGGCGCCTACCTGTTTCATTGTCACAGTCTGTTGAGCACATATGGGGCGAGATTTGAACATAGCCACCCCAAGAATGCCTGCATTGTGTTTTCTTCACGTGAATCCAGAGAGAATAACTTCAATTCAGAATGGCTGTGTGTGGCTGTTCTGTCACTTCAAAAACTCTATGGGATTTGCCTATCTGATTTTTATGATGGCCACTATTGTAAATATAAAGTTGTATTCCATAACTCCTTTTGTGAAAAATTAGGCTTGTAGGACAAAAGGAGTCATAAAAGGCGTACACCTAAGGGAGGTCACTTCCTTCAAACCAATCAGCTC
Organism: Ambystoma mexicanum; assembly: GCF_040938575.1. Lineage (NCBI taxonomy): Eukaryota > Metazoa > Chordata > Amphibia > Caudata > Ambystomatidae > Ambystoma > Ambystoma mexicanum. Next base: position 955,506,260 of record NC_090921.1, on the reverse strand, counting down.
AGAGGGACGCGGTGACACTAATAGCTTGGCATATCCTATCCTATTCAAAGAGTATGTCCAGATTACTTCCGCCCATATTGTTAAAGTCTCTGATGTCATCTTGCCTATATAAGTAGGAGGCAGGGAAACATAAAGGACTACTAAACTGGCTAAACTGACTGAACCAGCTGAATTTCCTGACTGACTGCCTGATCTCCCGACCTGCTGACTCAGACCCAAATCCAGATCCAGAGACAAACCCCTGATCCAGATCTAGAGACAAACCTCTGATCCAGGCAGAACCATCCAGATCCAGGCAGAACCACCTATCCAGAACCACCCATCCAGATTCAGGCATACCCACTAATCCAGGGAGAAAAGAGAGGCCGTTGATCCCCTTTAGGAGAATCCATGGACCAGACCCTTTTACCCAGCTGTTCCCATAAAGGAGAGCCCAGCCGCTGCCCAGTGACCAGATCCTTGCCCCACTGTCCAGAGACCTGGCTGGCTGTCCAAATTACTCAACTCAAGTGCATTTTGTAAGCATCACCCTCCCCAATACCCAAAAACTGCATCCCCGCTCTGTTACCTTGCATTTTGTTCAAATCCTATAAAAAATCCCACAAGAACCCTAGTCACTTCCCAAATTGTCAGTATCCTCTGTTTACCCTTTCCCTAGAAGAATCTGTGTAGTATATATCTGTTCGTATATTTCTTTTCTAATCATTTCAGTTATCCGTATAAGTCCTTAGTACCATATTTTAGATCAATTAATTAATTCCCCTATAAGGAGGTACGAGGTGCGAGCTGGTTAAAATTGCAAATTAACCCCCTTGCATGCAGAGTCTTCTTTAAAAGCTAGCCATTAAAATATAGTCTCAGTAGAACCTGTGATTGTACAATCAAAACCTATTTTGCCTGTGTAATTGCTTTTCTTAAAAAATCTGATTTTCATTTCATATAGAGAAACCCATACTGTCACCTCATAAAGAGTCATCCTTTCACGTCATTATCCTATCTGCTATGTGCCTTTGCCTCCATCCTAAGAACCAATTTCCGATTTTGAGTGTTTAGCCTATTTTCTGAGCTGTTTGCTTGATTAAAGTCAGTGTAGAGTAAGAAATTGCAATTCTGCCATGCGCGATTTTTGCTGCCTTGTTTTCCTTCCCAAAGTCAATTTTCCCACCTTTGTTCATGTTGCTTCGGTTCCCTGCCCAGTAGCTTGTCAGCTTCCTTGTCTCTTTAGTACAGCCACACAAGTTTCCCTCATATCTATCCTACTGCAAATGTAAACTGATCTCTAAGTATCCAGTGAACTCTGAGTATGCCATTTTGCTCCTTTTTAGAGTGTTCATTTTTCGTTTTGGCCTCCCATTCTGGTGTAGTAGGTCTAATTTAAAAAACGAGGTTCCCCTCTTATTTTCGACTCCAGCCACTGCTTTCCATCCACACAGAATTTAGTTAGCTGATGTTTGGGGGAGTATTGCAGTGGGAGTCCATAACATAAGTGCCATCTATGAGTATGACAAAAAGAAGTGATCTTGCTTTCATCTCAATTTAAAATGTATGTATCTGATGTCAGAAAGTTAAATTAATTGTATTATAACATTTTGCTGTATATTATTACCACACCCTGCCCTAAAATTTGTTTTGCTCTGATTTTTCATTTGTATTTTAAAAATAAATAAATATTTCATTGTTACACTCCGGCCTGGTTCATGGTCCATTGCGACACAGGGTATTTGTCAAGGTGGGTGAGAGACGGGTTGGGTGCCTTCTCAAAAAAGGATCCAGGGTTCAAATAAAAATAAAAGGGCGTGTTTTATTGTGCGCCATCTTCATTGTCAGTGGTAGAATTCTCTGGCTGGAGTGTGCCGTGTCTTAGAATATGTTACACAGGGTGGGAAGGTCGTACTCCATTCGGCTTCCGTAGTTAGGGAGAGAGTGTGGAATTAGCCTACTCCCTTCTGGACTCGGACATATTTAACGGCCCCTTTATTGGGTAATGCAAAACCACCTAAGCATTATAGACACGCCTGCTGCGCCATTAGCTGCAGTGCTAAAGTCACTGTAGGATATACAGACTGAGTTAACTAGTGCAAAGCAAGGAACCACAGATCTGAAAGCACATGCATACGCTTTTACAACTCAGAGGAATCCTTTATCATCAGAGTCATTGGCAGGTATTCCTGCTACCGTGGCGGTCTCTCCGCCACTGAGTCTACCACTAGCTGCCAGAATGCTTTGCAGTAAAACCTGCAAGCATTTAGCCTTTTTGACACAGTGCCAACTGTATTTTCTATGTAGACCAGCGGAATTCCAGTCTACCCAAGCAAGGACAGCTTTTGTTATCTCATATTTGTCAGTTTACGCTGCTGCATGGGCCATACCTTTGGCACAAAAGGATGATCCCCTATTTAATGATTGGGATTTGTTTAAAGCTGTGTTTGGATGTCTGTTTGACGAATGAAATGGGTCTTTAGCTCAGAGCCAAGAACTGGTGCCGTTAAAGCAGGGAGCCAGGGATCTGGTCCCCTATGTAACACAGTTCAATCTACTAGTTATTGAAGCAGAATGGCTAGAGCAAAAGCAAACAATATTGGTCTACCAAGGTCTTAGGGATGAACTAAATGACGCAGCAGCCTAGGATGGACTGCAGCTGGTGATTTGCCCTCAGTTGATCGAAATGGTCATGAGAGTGGATAATTGGTTAACAGAAAGAAAAGGGGAAAGAAGGTAACATGATGCCTTACCCATGGTTCTTTAGAGAAAGGAAAAGACTATAGTTTCAAAACCATTGCAAACATGGAGTATTGGAGGAGCGTTAACGACAGAAGAGAACGACAAGAGACACCAAAGTAATATTTTCTTCTATTGTGGAAAGGCAGGGCACTTTGTGAGGGATTGCCTGAACACCCATAATAAAGGGGTAGCTTTCGAGAAACATAAAACTGAGGCGGGAAAAGAGATGGCTGGACAGTAACAGGAACTGTATTGCAGAGCCAACCAAGTTAAGAGATCCCAATTACCCTTGCTAATGTCCCAAAACAGAACTCTGCATTTGTATTTGTTGGTGGCCCTGCATTTCCTAGTCACTAAAACCACTGTTTCAGCGTTAGTGGACTCAGGAGCCACCGTTAACTCTTTTGACATCACATTACAGAGTAAATTAGGATTGCTGTTAATCAACAAAGCTTCCATGGAACCTGTGCAATCTGCGGATGGGTATTCGCTTACATCTGTTCCCATCATTACCAAAACACAGTGTAATAAATCCTGCAGAGTCATCACTAAACCTCAGCCTATGATCTCCTCCCATGTGGCCAGGGGAAGGCAGCTGCTACCTGCTTCCAACCCTGGGGGTGGTATCATGAGGGAGGATCACATGGGAAGGTGGTTATCGGGGGAAATGGTGACTCCTTCAGGAGGGATGCAGTATTCATCTTCTGAAGTTGAGAGTACTATAATTCCTCAAAACCTAATGGCATGCTGTCACTGCACAAGTCCCTCCCATGAAACTACCCAAAGAACATGCTATGAAAAGACATATAACCAGTATAAGATGTATGCCTTGGGAGTTCAGGAAGTAAATATAACATCCTCTAATTGTCATGAGTCTGTCTTAAGTAAAGGCCCAACCCCCAATGTTAAATCACAAACCTTTTACACAACATTCCCTAACTCTGACAACTCTCAGTTCACAAAACTAACTAAATATCAAAGACCCAAAACCACTATGGACTTCCAAATCCATAATGCCGGTGGCACTGAGACGAGGAAGAAAAGCCCAGAGTTAGCAAGGATCAAAGGAACTCACCAATCCTACTGCAGTCTCCACTTCTCCACTGTCATCTCTGACCCTCTGTACTTCATTGGCCTCCCACTTCTTAACCAAAATCAGGACATTCTGTACTCATTCTCCTCTACTCCCCCTTCTCCTCCCTCCCCAGCTCTCAGGCCTCCCTTGGTCCCCCTGCTCCCATCCCTCCTACTCTCCGCTTTCTCTCCCATAGCACCGGATGAGGTCTCTAGACAAGTCCTCTCTATGAAGGTCTCCTCCAAACAGGTAATCCCCTGCTACTCCAGAACTATCAAGGACAACATTGTCTCCCTTACGTCTGCCTTGGCCGATTTCTGTAATCACTCCTTTGCCATTGGCTCCTTCCCTGTAGCCCTCATCCTCTCCTCACAAAGCCCTCTGCTGACCCCTCCTGCCCAGCTAACTACCGCCCTATCTCCATTACCCCCTTCCATGCCAAACTCCTGGAGAAGCTGGCCATCTCCCAACTGATCCAACCCCCTGAATCTGTTGGTTGTCTCCACGACCACCAATCTGGCTTCAGAGCAGCCAGAGGCACGGACGCTGCTCGACTGAACACCCGTGAAGACCTGCTTTCAAATCTTCATTCCAACTATCCATCCGTTCTTATCCTTCTGGATCTTTCCTCTGCCTTCACCACGGTCAATCATGCCACACTGAAAAATCGCCTCTGTGACATCCTTGGCATCACAGGCCTGGCACTTGACTGGTTGACCTCTTTCCTCTGCAACCATCTTTCCCAGGTTCAACATGGCCCTCTACTCTCCCCTATCACTCTCTCCACCTATGCCGTCCCTCAAGGCTTCCCGTTTTATGCAGCTCTACTTCAAGCTTCCCTCTACTGCCTCTTCTTCCTCCTCTCTCATCCCTGACAGTCTGACTGCTATTCAGGCATGTTGTGCTGCCAATGATCTCTGCCTTAATGACAGTAAGACTGAGATCCTTCTGATTGGGAACCAAGCTCCCACTTTCCCTCCACCCTCGGGCCGCCCTCTATGGGCCCCCTTGTCTCACCCTCTTGTGAGGCCAAAAACCTTGGTGTCATCTTTGACTCCTCTTTCTCCTTCTCCCCTCACATAGCGGACCTTGCCAAGAAGGCCCACTCTCAGCTGCAACTCCTCAGAGGCATCCTCCCTTTCCTCACCTTCCCCCAGAAACTCAGTGTCTCCAGAGCTATGGTCCTCTCTAGGCTTGACTACTGCAACAGCCTCTTCCACAATCTTCCTTTATCCCCTTCAACTAATCCAGAATAAGACTGCAAGACATATCCTTGGCTTCAAGCCCAGGGACTGCTTCTCTTCAGCCCTAGAATCTCGCCACTGGGTCCTGGTTGCAGCTAGGATCAAGTTCAAGATCCTCTGCATCATGCACAAGGCTTTCTGGGGCCTCAGACACCGCTACATTCAACTCTCTCTTTCTGAATACCTCCCTGCTAGAGCCCTTCCGTCCTCTACCTCCAACTCTCTGCAGATCAGACGCTTCTTTAATCAGATAGTAGGGCTTAGATCTCTCTCCTCCACAGGAGCCTCCCTCTGGAATGGTCTCCCTGCCCCTCTGAGACTTGTGCCGGATCTACTTAAGTTCCAGAAGCTCCACAAGACCCTCTTTTTCTCTTCTTTCTTCCCTCTCCCCCTTCCCAGCTAACTCCCCCATCTGCCGCAGTGACTGGCTTCCTGGTTTGGTCTGAGTTCTACATGGCACCATGACCCCTACCCAGTCGACCCCCGCCTCGCACTTGGCGAGTGGATCGTCACCCCTTGAACTCCATGCAATCCATGACACTTGCCGATCTGCCCTTGCCTAGCCCCTGTGGCCCTCTCCACCCCACCCCTTTTTCACTTGCATTGTCTCCTATTTACCCTGCACTTCCATTACCACCCTAGCACTTTGCATTTTGCGCAGACTGGCACTCCCCCCTCCCTTGCACTTCTTGTTACTGCACTTGCACAATCCGAATGTCACAAGGCTTAGTTGAACCCCTATTGTTAAGTTCTCCCTTGTTCCCCTGCCTTTTTTGTCTTGTGGCGCCTTGAAACACCTTTTATTGGATAGGCGCCTTCCATAAATAAATACAAAAATAAAGGTGCTATTGACCAGAATGTGCTGTCTAGTTTTATAGAGCAAGAAACCTGAGCAGAACATTTAAACTCAGGAATGAGTAGCAGCTGAAGAGAGACGCAGAAGAAGTAGCTGAGGCAGAGGCAATCCGGAGTGCTGGGATTGTGCAGAAGCAGAACGAAGAATGCCAGCTGATGCTGACACAAGACAAGAAGGCAAGCAACATTGCAGAGTGTGCGCAGCAGGAAGGGGCGTAGGAAAGAAAAGCCCAGCCGAAAGGGAGACGTGCTCCGAACCTGATGTGTGGCGCTTCGGTATACGGGAGAAGCGGAGGACCAATGGAGCTGACAGAGCTCTGGAGAAGAGCTGTGCAGACCGCTGACGTTGCGAAGGAGCTGGCAACAGAGAGAGTAGGACACAGGAGGTCCGCCACAGCAGCAGACAGTGAAGCAGTGACTCCAAAGAAAGCCAGTGAGTTGGCATGAAGTTAAAGGTGTCCCCGGGGTGCTCCAAGCAGGCCAATTGACAACAGATAATAGCTTTGAATACCAAATAAATAAAAAGAGGTGACAAAAGCGCAATTCCCCTCTTATGGCACACCAACTGGGGGAAACCTGTAACCCGCATTGCCAACAGCCAAGAGGCAGTAAAGGGCGCCATTCCGTTTGTATGGGATACCAACTTGGGGAATCCACATTGCCAAGAGTCAAGAGACTATAAAAAGAGACAGCCATTGATTAGACCTCCTCGCATAGTATACTGGTGTGGAGAATCAAGGAACAACTATTGCTACTAAGCTCATTTGTAGTTGTAGGAATTGTTTATCGTTGCAGGCGAGTAAATCAGGAGAGGGGTCAATAGTAGTTGGTCCTGGCAGGCAAGTGGACCAGGAAAGAAGAAGATGTTTTGAAGCAGTGTGATTGTGGCAAAGAAGTGTGATGGAAAGAACTTATTAATTCTATTATCATTCTAATAGACTGTTGCCTCACCAAAGGTAGTTGCTGTGCTATCCTGACAAACATGCTTCATTGAAAGAAGAAGTGTGATATGCTGGTAATGCTTTACATTTAAAGGAAACCAATTGCCTCGGTTTATGAACTTATGTTTTGTGAGAAAGACATTTGCCTTACCAAGAAGGATATTGTGGAAAACAATAATTGCTTTGACTTTTGAACAAGTGTTTGTGAAAAAGATATTTACTTTACCAAGTAGAAGGACGTAATGGAGGGAAAATACATTTTGTGCTGAACCGAACAGAATTTCATTGAATCAGAACTTTTCAGACAGTATTCCTGAATTGATCCAGGGGAAGGGAGCCCAAACCTGGTCACAAGGAGTACTTTCTGAGTTTGAACTTTCACACTGTTTTGTTGAACTGAAGACATCCAAGTATTCCTTGTATACTTCTGTTGTTTGTATTAGTGTGAGGTCAGAGACATTTAGGACACTAGGTCATCTTTCTTTAGTTTTAGTTTACTAGGTAGGGACATCTTTGTAAGGATAGGGACAGATAGGCGTTTATCTCACCCTTTTTCATTTAATAAATTACAAACATTGAGAAAACTATGCAATTGTTTCTGTCTCGCATTTCTGAACCCTCACAACAGAAACTCTCTATACTCAGTCTTCTGGGCTTGAAGAGGTGTGCTTGATCTCATTGCTGCACCAGATTTTAGTCTTATTTTGGGTATTGGGAGAAACCTGAGGGCGTCCTCATATCTGCTCCTCTTGGATCCTCTTCTCAGTTGTCCAGGGAAAGGCCATCGCTTTTGGATCTTGACCCTGGGGGTGGAGAAACGAGGGAGGATCATCTGGGTAAAGGGTCCTTTGGGGATTGGAGATGAGATGTACTCGGGTGAGACGCAATATACTGCATTTCCATTTCAGGGGGAACCCACTGACCAAGAAAACGGCAGGAGATATTACCAATCTAGAAGCACCAGAAAGTGGGTGAAGAAGAGAAGGTTTAAGGATGAGATAGGTAAGACATGGTATCCCCCCTTTCCTTCGGAACACCAACCTAACCCTCCCCCTGCCTTTATGGGCTACTGTAAAACAACTCCCCTCAATTTTCCCCATTCAACCTACTGCATTACTGGGACAAGGAAGAGACAGCTAGAAGTAATGAAAACCAATAGGTTATTCCACCACTCTAGTACTGAGATGAGTGAGATGCATGTAGAGCACTACAAATGCCATGCATGTTCTTCTAACTGTAGTCAGGCAATGCTAATTGAAACCGCACTCCTGCAACCTGTCAAGTAGTTGCAGGTGAATAATAAGGGAGTAAACAAGCAACATGGAGTCCCACAGGGAGATCTGTGTGGGAGAGACCAACAGGAAGCCTGTGTGGGGAAGAACAGAAGGGAGTCCTTTTTGTGAGGAGGCAGAAGTGGTGAATCCTGAAAGGAAGCCAGGGCCTTGCAGACGACTCAGAAGACCTGTGGAGCCCAGGGAGAGTTGGGCCGACAGAAGTCAACAGCTGTGGGAGCCTCGGTGGTCGGGAAGCCACAGTGGAGCTGCAGGCAAAGGAGAAAGGCAAGGGGTCACCACCAGCATCCGCGAAAGAGAAGCGGAGCAGCCGGCGAGTGCAGAGAAGCACCCGAAGTGCGAGCGGGGCTCGCAGTTACCAGCACGCCACCCGGCAGAGCAGAAGTAAAGCAAAGCAGCTGCACACAAGGAACACGGAGGACCGGTGAGTGAAAGGAAATGTCACTCGAGATCATGGCTTACAAGGGGCTGCATGGAAGTGAGAAATGCCAAATTAATTAAATGAATACAGATGAATATGCGCATTGAAATAAATCCAAAGCCATGGTTTGACTGAGAAGCAGCAAACTGAATAGTAACAAATAGTGAATACCAAACTGAATGAAAACTTTGCAAGGAAAGCTACGATCTGGTAAGAGATAAATGCGAAAGTGCCCATTTGAAAGCCACATACTGAATAGGAGAGCAAGTGTGAAAGAGCATGACAGAAAGGTGGGGAAGAAATAAGACCACCACAAAGTGGAATTTGTGCATGAATTCAGTGCAGCAAGGCCAAAGACTGGAAGAGGATGTGTGACACATTGTGGCAAAGCCAACAGGCTAACCAGGAGAAACCAGGAAAGTGTGAAACCTACATAAAAAGCCAAGAGGCAGACAAGAAGAAACTAAGTGAGTGTGAATCTGTACACAGGGGCAAATACAGAAGAACCTGTGTGAGCTGAAGAGCCTAGGGTTCCTGGTTGCGCGACCTGTGATGGGTGGACTGTGTGGTCTGACAACTGCACCTAGACCAGGGAATCCAAGAAGGGGCATGTTAAGTGAACTGTTAATGCAATACAGAAGGAGTATCAAGTTGACCAGGAGTTGTGTTGAACATTGATAGACTGAAGCCAAGTATAAGTTGATACATTGGAGTCTTGGGGAAGAGAACCCTGGGGCTTGATGAACTGCAATGTTGTCTTGAGGGTGTAGCCCTCAAGACCCTTTTCTTTGGAACTAAGTTGTCTTGAACTTGGGGTAGGCAACCATGTGGATTGTGTGGAACTGTGTTGCCTTGAACCTAGGGAAGGGAGCTTGAAGGATTTGTGGTACTGTTTGAACTTGGGAAATGTAATCTCAAGACTTTTAGTGAACTTTCTTGAACTTGGGGAAGGGGAGCTGAAAAGGCAGGTAGGAGCTGGAAGAAGCTCAGAACTTTGTTTTGATCACCATTTCTTTTATCGTTGATATCCCTACACATTGTTTAGCTTTAGGTATGAGGGCAAGGATAGGGTTTGGACACAAACAGACTTTTAAGTTGAACTTTCTGACTCAGACTTTCCTTAGTTTCGTTCAGGTAAGGAAATCCCACCTTAGCATAGGGCAAGTTAGGCCTTCAATCATCCTGACATTTGAGTTAAAGTTAATAAACCATTTTATTTTGAACTTTGAATCTGTTGTCTGTGTCTTGCTTCATGATGCCTTCACAGTATGCCATGGTTAGTCAGTCATATTCCAAGGATACATTTGGACAATCGTACGCTAACATTCGGTGCTGCACATTGTTCCCCCAATGTAAGTCTCAATACAGGCCCTTCTACTTACCTTGTAGACGGCATAGTGGTTAATAATGCTATAGGCGCAATAGCGATGTCATTCCCTATGAGGACTATGGGGCAGTGTTTGGCAAGATACAAACAGAAAGTCTGCTCCCTCACAGTTCATGCAATTGTGTTATCTATCTTGAACAAAACACACAATTACCTTGCAGTGGGATATACACACTCACAGAGAAAGACAATTAGCATCTAAAACAGAATACAGCCAAAATGCTAGAATGTGGGTGCATCCAGCATTGAAAATCCCTTTTATCCTTGCCACTGTTTATTGTACCAAAGAAATAGGCTGCCTTGAGATCTTGCATTGATTACAGGGTATTGAACAAGGTTAAAGAACCATTTCACTCTACCATTGATATCGGTTCTTCTTAACCAAGTTAAATCTTCGTCTTTATACACTAAATTGAATTTGAGAGGTACATATCATTTAATCAGAGTTAAGGAAGTTGATGAATGGAAAACTGTATTCTGTATTAAATTCACCTTGTTTGAGTACCTTGTTATGCCCTTTGGTCTATGTAATGCACCCACTGCATTCCAGCATTGTATGCAAGAAGTATTGAGGGGTTACACTGATGTATGTCATTGTCCATATCAATTACACATTGATTTTTTATGACACTCAGGACCAACATGTCCCACACGTCTGGGCATTAGTGCAAACATTACGGGAACACAGTTTCTTCGCTAAAATGGAGAAATGTGCTTTTCACACTGACAGGGTGGAGTGTTGGGGATATATTCTGACTCCACAAGGAATCGTTATGTATCATAAAACAGTCCAGGTGGTCACTGAATGGCTTCACCCCGCAGCGTTAAGTATGTACAAACATGCTTGGGGTTTGCTTATTTTTCTTGAAGGTTTAAAGTAAAGGTTATCTTTTTTTTGCCTGGAAGACATGAGGGGTCACATTAATATCCATTGTCTCTTTTTGAGTATGTGAGAGGAGGTCAACTTATTTTACACTTGATGCCTGTAGCTCAGGACTATGGTCTGTAGTCAGCCTGAAGCCAGTTCTGACTGAAATATGCAGATTCCTGTCTGGGATAGTGTGGATTTAATTGCTTTGTGTGTGAGACACTTCTAAAATGCATGAGTGTGTTTGGGGAGATTGTCTGCCATTGGCTGAAAATCCGTCTATTTTGATGATTCTTTGTATGTGATTGTGTTCTGTGTACTTACACTACCGCCTGTGGGCAATAAAAGCAGAGCCACTTAACCACTCACCTTGTCTACTGTTGGAACTCTGGACCTGCATTCCTGGAAGGCCTGCTTATTGAGGAAGGCAACCGCACCACCAAACTCGCCTCTCAGTCCTTATTCCATGGCTCTGACACATACGGCTATGAGACCTAAGGAAGTGGGATGACAACAGGTGCCTCTTGAAGTAAAGTTTCTGGCACGCCAAGAATGTCACGATCGCAAGGTCCCTCTCTCGATTCCGCCATCCACGTTCCTGTTTGTGGAAACATGCTTCTCAGCGTTCTCGGTACACAGCTTCTCCTTTTTTCCATTGATGGCAGTTGCCATGGAGACGTGCCATGTCAACACTCCCTTCCGCAACGTTTCACTGCAGCACAACGTACATTGCAGAATGATCAGGTGATCGCACCGGCAGGCCGGCGCAGCATTCTCTGCCTGCTCTTTTCCCTTAAAATATCTCCTGTTTCATCACTCGCTGCTTCTGATTGAAGTTGTACCTGATAGCCTTTGTTTGAATCTGCTTATTCTCTGACCTTTGTTTGGACCACGGACTGCCTTTAGCCTACTGATTTTGTACCACGTTGCCCACACCATTGCCAAACTCAGCCTGTCTCGTGAACTCCTTCTGTCTCCCATTTCCTTTTTATCTTGTCGCTCGTTTTCAAGCGAAACCTCTCCCGCCACTTATCATTGCACGTTTCAGTGCTGCTGGACTCCGACGAGGATTAACCTCTCCCACTCCCGCTATTTACCACTGCACGCTTCAGTGCTGCTGAACTCCGACGAGGATTCCTTTATTGAACTCCCGGACTCTCTACAGTAAGCACGACTCCAGGATAGTTCAGTGCACGCAACCTGGATGCTCCACAATTACCAACAGTGCACCTACCCGGAACTAGTGCGTCCCTTGTGCCCTTCGGGTCTAGACCCTTACTAACCATCCCCATTTCCTTTGTTTGTTCATTGGATACATTCTCCTCTACAATACCTTCCATCTTTCCAATTGTCTACCTCATTACTGACGTGATTTGGCACCAAGAAGACAACCAGAAACGTCAATTTAGGATATATATCAACTTACTGTCACGATCCATGCCCTTGACCCCCTCAGGTATAACAGCCCCCTGGCAGCAGTGGGGCTAAAGCCCTTCACACCGGCCCCAAGGGCCTTAAAGCTCCATCAGAAACATACATGGAGTCAGTCCTGGCGCCTTTGGCTCCAGCCTCATTATCAGGAATAAATCAATACCAGTTTTGGACCTTAATCCAACATGGAGGCCTATTACACAGCTCAGTTCTTTAGAACCAAGCCATGAGGTCTAATGTTTTGGGTGTAGCTGGGCCTGGAACTACTTGGCCTGGAATTACTTTACCTAGGCTATTTAAACCACACCCAAACAGCAGAACACGCTTTGCGTGATTCTGCACTCCTGTAGCGTAACGCTCACTCTGTCCGGCACCAGCTCATCTGCTTCTCCGGTGGCCCGATCCTGAAGCCCTAGGTCCGGATTCCATTAATAACCTGGAAGAACAAGAACAGCATTAGCGAGCAAGAACACTTACCTGTGAAGTAACCAGCCTTGAATCCATCCTGCGCTTCGCTTACCTCGCCCATCTCCGGAGTTTGCCGCAACCTGCAAAGGTAAAGAAACAAGGGCAGCATTAATAACAATTCTTACCTGGGCAAGCAGCGAGTCCTGGCAGCACCCTGCGCTTCTCTTACCTCGCCCCATCTCTGGGTTTCACCGCAACCTGCAAGGGAGAAGGAACAAGGTCAGCATTAACAAAGCACTTACCTGGGCAAGCAGCACTTTGATCGCTCATCACTCCGGAACATCATCGCAACCTGTACAAAGAAGAGAAGAGAACACAGGTTAGCAGTTAACACCAATAAACAGCTCACTGTGGTCTTCGCCATCGGCGTGGCAACTCCGAGATCGCAGCCATCCCTGTGAAAACAAAAAGAGACATTGTTAGGGAACAGCATAGTAGAGCAAGACACTGAGAGGACAGAGAAAACAGAGGGAAAGAAAGAGATGGAATAAAGACGGCAAAGACATTATAACTCACCTGGAAGACAGCAAGCAGAGTTGGAGTCACAGCCGGTCTGGACCCGACATAAGGGCACACGGACCAGTGAAGCAACTAGGTCCACGGAATGCCCGCACCAACCACGCGCCCCTGCACAGAGACGCAGGACGGAGAGTTCAACGCACAAAAACCTAAAGCGCTACCCAATGTCTGGCACATAACCAAGCAGAGAGGGGTCGGGGATAGCCCTTAGACCTCCATCCAGTATTGTGTGGCGTCCCGTGTATACCAGGTAAGCGTAACACTTACCAGGAATGTAGCACATGCCCTGGCTTGCACTGCTGTGCCCTTGTGCAGATTCAGGCTCTATTAGCTGTAAAAAGACATTCCAAATGATCAACCCCACTAGCTAAGAAGAACCTAAAGCTAGAGCAGTGGATCACTGGAAAGGGCGAAACGTCCACCATTACAGGGAAAACCACTTAGGCTGAGCAGTAATCCTCTTCTTGAAGTAGTCTTCTCCTAGGAGGATAAAGTACCAGATTCAAAGTAGGGTAAGGTTAACCTAATTCGCCCCCATCCCTCCTAGTCTAAGATGAACAGCAATACATATTATTGTCCCTACCTTATGAGGAGAAAAGGGCAATCCCAAATGATCCAAGGAGAAGTCCAGAACAAGCGAGAAAGGGAGGGAAGGTTAGATAGGAGCTTTACCCGTATGGCACGAGGGACGCACTAGAGTCAAGTTGGTGCACAGAAGAAGTCCCTGAAAAGTGTCTTAAAGTCCAGTGCATGTGTGAAGGGAAACCAATGGTAACGTACAAAGATGGTGTTGACAAATCCCTGTAGTGGGTAAAGGCAGAATCCCCAACACAGTGAGAAAAGCAGAAATCAAAGAATGAAGAGGAGACTCTTACTGCACTTACAGCAGGCAAGGAATTGCTGAAAGCACGTATAACAGAAGCCGAGTGAAATACTGCATGTTCCAGGGAAAACATTTGCATTGGTTCTTGGAGTTTAAAGCATGCACACCTTTTAAAGTTTTCAAAAACACTATTAGAAGAAAATGTCCTCACTTGGTTTTGTGTGTGTGTGTTGATTTTATGAAATGCAAATGCCATTCGTCCTGTGCGATTTGGGTGGTTACACAAAGCCAATTTAATGAAATATGCATATTTCACCTTGATATGCTCATTTCTGGCAACCTCACATCCCATTGCGTTTGTTGATGAGTCCCCCCACTTTTATTTTTAGGACTGGACCCCTGCCGAGTACCGCTGCATTCACACGCAGTAACCCAAATGATGTGACCGCAGGAGCAGCGCAGTGTTATATTATGGCTGTAGTCCTGAAAAGAGCAGTTCTTTGTAGTTTGCGCTAAGAATCTATCACTGGACCCCAGAGACCCTACCTACATTTTCTCCTGACTTTTGAGTGCTGTGTCTTTGTATCCTGAACAATAGGGCACAAGGCCCCAGGCAATTTAGGGTTGGACAATATTAGTTAGGGACCATCTCTGTGGACCTTTTTTGTGTGTGATAATCACCTATTCATTCCCTTGCAGGAATATTTTGATTTGTATTATGCACTTGAACCTGTGACTGTATACATGTATTTTAGTTTGATGGTATTGGTTGATAAGTCAACCTGCTTGTATTCATTTTTCTTATAGTGTGTTTGGTCATAATTAAATAACTGTATTTTTATACATCCTGTCTAAGTGTAATTTGTGACTACCATTGTGTGACCTCATTGTGGACCCTTTACACTCTCACCCCTCTGAAGAACTTAGCCTAGACCGCCTGTCACTGCTACCTTAAACTGGTTTGGCTACAGCTTCCCAGAGTTGTCCCTGTCACAATATAGGTTGGCCTTCTATACATCTGTCCACCAGGCCAGAGTACAGGAAATCAGTCTTAACAAATTGGTGTACAGCGGTGGGATGACCCTCTCCACATAACATCTGGGTGTTTTGTGAACAGGATCAGTATTGGGTACCACAGTGTAGACCACTGGTGGTGTGTCCAGATTATACTTACACAAGACACTATAAAATGTGATTGCTTTGTAGAGATAAGTCACCTACCGAACTAAGTAGCATGGAAACAATCACTTTCACCACTTTGAGTGCCTTAAAAGTGGAGCAATTGAGAAGTTATGTGTTGATAGAGGCTTGACAGTCTCTGGCTTAAAAGCTGAGTTAATTGTAGAAATTCTGAATTTTGAAAGAAACAAAGTTGTGCCTATCTTAACTAATAGTCCTGATAGCGGAGCTGGGGGTAGACCAAGCACCAGTAATGTCCTTACTGTCACTCCAGTGACTGGTGTTGAAGATGAGGAGGGAGAAAGTGCATCCTCTGAACTTCTGGTTGAGGCCTACTCTAATGCTGAGGCATTGTTCAATTTGAAGAAAGACACCCTCAGGTTCAAGGAAACCATGGCCAAATTGGAAATGGTGAGGGTTGAGAAGCAGAAAGATAGGGATCACCAGCTAAGCAGCTGGAGCTTGCCAAGATTAAGGCTTCACAAGGTTCTTCCAGAGGAGCTTGCCAAGATTCAGGTTTCACAAGGTTCTTCCAGAGGATCTGGAGATGGTTCTGGGTCCTCTTCACATCCTAAGTTTCCTAAAGATCTCCTGAGTATGTCCGAGGAAAAGAATGATATAATTGACTGGCTTGTAACTTTTGAATATGCTTGTGAGGTACAAGGAGTCAGGGATGCTGACAGAATTGCATGGTTGATCAGCAGACTGCCCCATTCCAGCTGCTGTGCCATTATGAAAATGTAAGAGGCTGATAGGTTAGACTTTGTAAAACTTAAGCAATCACTTATCCTAAAGTTTGGGAAGACTCCTGCCCAATACTTGAGGAGGTTTAGAGAATATAGAAAGAAAGAATGTATGACCTATGTAAGTTTTGTTGCAGATTCTCTGAAAAACTTGAGTGGCTGGATAGAAGGCTATCAGGTAACCACCTTTGAGGGCATGGTCAATTTGGTCATGCTTGAACATATTTTTGCATTTTGTCCCCCAAGGTTTAAGCAGTATATGGCTGACTCAAAGGAGTTAAATCCAAAGAGGCTAGCCTTTGCTGCTGACGTATGGGTTTCACACAGAGTGTCCCATAAGGACAAGCCTGCTTCAGGTAAGCAGGATGAGGGAAGGAAGCAGAAAGAGAAAGAGGGTGGGGATACTGATAAAACTATGTCCAAGACAGCCCACAAAAAGTTTAATAAGGGGAAGTCATCAGTATCAGGTCAGGGTAGTGGGGCTAACCCTCCCAAGCAAGCAAGTGGCTACTCTAAGCCTCCCTATGTGTCAAGTTCCAGTGGGGCTTGTTTCACTTGTGGAGCACGTGACCACAGAAAGGGGAACCCCAAATGTAAGGGTAAGACCTTGGGGGTCCACTCTGCTACTCTGGCCTTCTCTCAGTATGAGGAAGAAGGGATAGCAGGGGGTGTCCTTCCCTTTAGACTCCATTCCCTCAGAGGAAGAGTCTGAAGTTTGTCTAGATTCCTTGGAAACTAGCAGTGCTGGAGCCTTGGCTCCCATTCCTGTCCTATTGCATAGTGTCAATTCTGTTGAGGATAGTGATCAGAGAGTAGGTGTAAGTACCTCTACTGTTAGGAACACTGGGCCCAGTCCTACTGAAGTAGCTTCCTTCATGGTAAACCCACAGGTTCTTGCCAAAGTTCCTGTGGGGGATACTCAGTTGGCTGGTAGGCCCTCTCTTAATGTTCCAGTAGCACCTGTCATTCAAGCTGTGAATAGAGAAATGGCCAGGGCATCTGTGTAACGCTCACCTGATTCCCGTAGAGGCGCCGGTCTTGACTGGGCGTATACCGTATCTTCAAAGGTGACGTGTAACACACGGCTGGCTCTTTGGGCTGGACCTCTGTGCACTGTATGTCTGGCTCGAAGGGTAAGATGTCTGCAGATAGAAAATGTGGGATTAATGAACTGGGTTATTGAATGTCTCTCTCTTCTTCCCTTTCTCTTCTCCTGTAGAACCCCAAAGGTTAACGCTCTCACCTTAGGTAAGTGAACGCCGTGCTCTCCATCTGCCTCGAGGCAGGGTGCTGTAACCAGTTTCTTCACTGGATAAGGGGAGCAGGCCTCTTGACTTCAGAGGACTGCTGTCCGTCGTTTACTGCACGAACGGTAAGTTTCGAGTAATTCTAATGTCTTTAAAGTCTTTAGTAATGATCAGGGATGTCATTTGGGGGTCACCAGGGGTCGCAACTGCGACCTCTGTGGTGTCCCTTGCGACCTCTGTGGTGTCCCTAAAAAAAAAAAATACTTTTTTTTTTTTTTTTTTTTTTTTTTTTTTAAGTTATGCAAGCTCCTGGGCTGTGGCTCTTTACTTCTGGGGTGGCTGGCTTTCTTGTTCAGGCCCCTTAAAAAAAAGACTTGAGGCACTTGTTCTTATTTTTCTTCTAACACTTTCAGCACTGACCCTAAATAAGAAAGAATAGGAATACCAAATAATGTGTCTTTCTGGAATTCTATACAGTAATTGCTGGCCTCATTAAATGTTTATTTCAGGTACACTTCAGGGGGTGAGTCACTGATTTAGTCTGTTCTTAAACGCCTCACTAAGCCT
Source organism: Ambystoma mexicanum (assembly GCF_040938575.1). NCBI lineage: Eukaryota > Metazoa > Chordata > Amphibia > Caudata > Ambystomatidae > Ambystoma > Ambystoma mexicanum. The sequence continues at coordinate 955,488,479 of NC_090921.1, read as the reverse complement.
AAGCCTTTCATCCTTCTGAGGTCGATAAATGAGTACCAACACAGGTTGGGTGATATTGGGTGTATATTTTTTCTATATAAAGCACTTAATGATGTGTTATTATATAGCACTTACGCTTATCATTTGGTCATGGACGTCTGCTTGCATACACAGTCATTTGGTAATACGGGCCAATAAACACTGAACTTAATGATACATATGGCGATCCATTCTTGTATGAATGTACATCATATAGTGATATCATAACTATATTTTTCATAGTGTACAATGCTATGTGATGCCACTTCCTGTTTTGTCAACGGATGAAATGTCGTGTTCCATCGCTACCCGCTATATCACTTTGGGGCGGGGTCTAATGACATCACTTCCTGTGATGTCATCAGAGGGTCAAGGGTCGGGTGATGTCACTTCCGCTACCCCTGGCATTTTGGTGAAATGACGTCCCTGGTAATGATGTCTCTTGTTTTGCAGGGTTCCGGCGATGGCGGATGGCGGGCTGAAGTGAGTTGAAGATGGAGCCCGTGTGATGAATAGAAGCGCCTGGAAGCACGTAAGTAAGCGCTTGTTGCCTGCTTCACGATGCGCTCGAACTGTCTTTTTATTTTGCAGGTACAAGTTCGGGGCGGCTGCAGGGTGCCGGAATACCCACTGGGTTAGATGTGGAAAGGAGTAATGGCACGTGAGTATTAAAGTTCCCCAATGTCTTTAAACGCACCTTGTTTTGTCTTTCAGATGCGGGATGCAGCGCCGAAGGCCTCCGGAGCGTGCAAAGAGTTGGTAAGCTTTTGTCTTTCAGATGCCGGAATGCAGTGTGAAGACCTCCGGAGCACACAAAGAGTAGGTAAGCCTTTGTCTTTCAGATACTGGAATGCAGCGCGAGGCGTTGGTGACAGCCGATGGACCAGGTAAGTGAAGAGCTGTCACTGAAGACCGTAATGCTAACCTGTTCTTTCTTGTCTTTATAGGTGTTGCTGAAGACTGGATTCAGAATGGTAAGCCTTTTTCCTTAGGCCCAGGATCAGATGCAGAAGACACGATGAGCGTTCTGCTGCTGAGGATGCAGAATAACGCAAAGCAAGATTCATCCATCGGGTGTGGTTTAAATAGCCTCCTGTAGTGCTTAGGTGTCTCCTTCCACAGCCACGCCTAGGTAAGAAAAGAGTTCCTGCTTTCCAGAAGAGTTCCAGTGTTCTGAATCTAGGGAGTGGCTCCTGCCCCACCCAACAGGAAAGGTAGTTCCAAGCAGAAGAGGATCAGAGACTCAACTGGCAGGCAAGTAAGCAGCATGGTCTGCTGCAGGTAAGTCCACCCAAGCATTATGAGCCCGGCGCTTCCAGCGCTGGGACTGGGCATATTTATGAGCCTGGTGCCACTGGCGCCAGGACTGGGTCCAAAAGGTCCCAATTGGGACTGGTTGGCACTCGGAACCTGGGTTATGGATCTGCTTCCAAGGGAGTTGGGAAAACCCTGACCTTTTGGAAGCAGAGATCATGACAATCTGTCAATGTCGGGAGAGTGGCTCCAAGAAGAGTGCTGGGTGAGTTGAGCCTTCAAGACATAGGTCCTGATAGGCCCTCACCAGACCCATCAAGCACTATTGTCAGGGGGAAATTCTCCCGGGGTCGGCTGGGCCGTCCACGGACCTCCGGGCAGGGAGGCCCCAACTCCTCCCGTGTATCCCAAAAAATGAGTATGAGGCACACGCAAGAAGCAAGGTGATTCTGCTGTTTATTAAACAAACGGCAGGGATGGGTCAAGGATCGTACGCGGGTGACAGTGTTTTACATATGTGCTGTAGCGGGGTAGTGAGGGTGTTCCCCCACCCTCCCGAACCTGTCCCGTATGACATAGTAGCACTTCACTTGTTATCCCACCCCTATTTGGTAGCGGTTATCTTGCTAACAGTGTGCGCTATACAATCTTAGATCTTTACCTGGCCCCGTAATATTGGGGACTTGCGATTGTCCGCTAAGGAAAAATAGTATCAAAATATAGCATTTGCATTTGTATATTCTTTTCTTTCTTTTCTTCCTTTACCGAACACCTTTACGGCCCCCTACGGCCGAGGCGCACGTAGCCCCCTGCGGCTGCGTGCCCCGTGTGACGTTCTTGTACAGCCGTCCCATCTGACACTCTCTCCATTCGTGGGGCTCGCAGGCCCTTTTTACCTCAGTATGACGCGCTACTTGCGTCACCTGGGAAAGTTAGCAAAAAACCTATCGCCACTCTGGATTGGTTCCTCGAGTGGTAGGGTTAGTATAGCATACGTATAGAGAACGTTGTTAGTGGTTGAGGGTCAGTCAGGTGGTATACTTGGGTTGTCCCTTCAATTATATACATGAAAATTGTTACATGAAGACCCCTGAGGATTGGCTAATGTTAATGGCGTCAGTGATAAGAGCCCCATGTTCTGATTGGTCCACTTGCGAGCCCCCCAGTCTGGGACTATCGCTGTTCCCGGCTCGCGGTGCACCTGTCATTTGCAACAATGTATAACTATGGGTATGTGCAGACAATGCGAGGATTTGTTCATATGCTGAAGGGCAGACTACTCCCACCGCTGCAGATGTCAATTGAGTCGCTTAATTGTTGCTGCCTGTGTCTCAAAACGTGGGATCCAGGCGCCTCCCTTCTCCTGGGCCTGGCACCCTGTCAGGTTCGGCTTGGTCACGTGAGGAGAGACCGTGGTTGAGGCAGAATTCTGCACATTTAATATTGCATTTTCCACTGTGTGCCTGGCTTAGTTTGCAGGTGTGACCTTGGCTTCGGCTTGTGGCATGCGAGTTTGCAACATTGTGCCCTTGACTGTCTGCTCTCGCCGGGCTCATTCTGCAGGGTCAGCAATTGTACTCTTGCTCGTTCAATGTTCATGGAGGCTCTTGCCTGCGGCCTACTTGGGCCTGGTGCATAGGTGGGGATGTTTGATGCACAGCGCTTTAGGTTATGGTATCATATTGCTTTATCCCCAGTATCATGTCTTCATTAAATTTCTCATTGCAATGCATGGGGTAGGAGAAGCGTCAGCAAGCATTTTAGATGAGTTCTTTGTGCGTCTTGCGTTTCTGCATTTTTGAAAAACCTATGTGAAAAATAATAAAGATGCGCGTCAGTGGGTGTGTCCGTCACCTACGTCATAGCACTGGATATGTTCTTCGTGTGGATTGGTGTGGGAGTGTCCAGTGTGCATGTTTGCACGGGTGTGCTGACCGTTGGCTAGGTCATCATGGCATCTCTAACGATGTGTTCATTTACTGTTGAATGGTTCAGTCGAGTTCATCCATGCCGCAGGTGTCGGCATGGGCAGGGCAGGCTGGTGGGCACATCCGTATGTTCCTGTACCAAGGTATTTGGTCGTCTGGTAGATGGGCAAACTCCTCTTGTGGCGGTTGTCTGGGCCGCGATCCTCTAGGCCAGGGGTGTGAGGGGATTGGTGGGAGCCTTTTGTTCCATTCTCCCACTTCAGTCCCCCCTCTGGTCGACTTGTCGACCACAAACATATCTTTTTCCTTATCTCCTCTTACTCTCCATATTTTAGTTACTCCTCCCAAATGTCCATAGTGGTTGACATGGTCTTCAAATGACCAATACATATATACACAGGTTCCTCCAGGTGTGCAGTATACCCATTTCCCTATGTAGCTCCTTGGGTTTTCGAGCTTCACAGATGGTGGGTCCAGGTGGTTGGTGATGATTTGTTTGCACAGTTTTTCTCTCTCTTTTATTATTGTGCCTATGTGCTGGCCATCATCTGCCGGCATCAAGGGGTGCATACCAACCATTTCGATCATTTCGTCTGTGGTGCGTGCCTTCCAGGCCTTCCAAAATCGTATTATGATCAGTGCAGCTCCAGCCAGTATTATGCATCCAACTATAATCTTCAGTCCGTCCGACAGCCAAGATGGCATCCATGACCATAACAGTGAAAACCAGCTGTCATCCTTCTTCACTCCTTTACTTTCTTCCATCATTTTGGAGTGCATCAGGGCCAGTTGTGATACTGCTTCTGTTAGTGTACCATTGTCAGCATCGTTAGCAGGAATGAAGGTGCAGCATGATTGTCCTATCTTTGCGCAAACTCCTCCTTCCATTGCTGTAAGGAGATCCAATACATAACTGTTCTGTAGTGCTACCATCCTCACTGCTCGCAGTTCCTCTTTTATTGCGTTGAATCCATTTACTGTAGAATTAATTGTCATCATTAGCTCCCATCTAGTTATTTGGAGCCATTTTGCGTTTGCGTAAGCTTGTAGTCCCGGATGTATTATTGACGAGAAGAACATTGCTGCTCTGCTGAATAGTCTGTGTTCTGGTGGGATTGAAGTGAGTGCTGATTCCGACCTTCCCCATAGGTAGTTTCCTGTCAGAGGTTCTCCTTGTCTTTTCTTTCTATTCAGGACATTGTTGTTGTTGTTGTCTTCGTTCTCTGGCCCCTTCTGAGGTTTTACAGATCTCTTCTTCCTCTTGTTTCCTTTATCCATTTTAGGGAAGTTCGCCACGTTCACATGTTTCTGGGGCACCACTAGTGATGGTACATTGACGTGTACCATTGTACATATACCATTCCACAGAGGGGGCAGTGTGTGGTATGCCTTGTCTCCGCAGGCCCAGTAATGGTCCATTAATACTGCTGTTCCTGCTCCCCTCTCAGGTAACTCCATCACACTTGCACAGTTGGTGTTGTATCCCACGTCCACTTCTCAACTATGTTGGTAGCATACCTTAGGTGCAGACAGTGGCAGTATGGTTATTGGGTCTTCATCCTTCTCTATCCACGTTAGCATGGGTACGTACTTGACCCAAATCGTCCAACATCTGTCATTGTGCTCATTAATAGTTGTAATATTTTCTCTTGTTACCATGTTGCTGCCAACCACTCCTATGTCCCATTTGTTGTCCATGTACACCTTCCCTGTTATTGTTACCAGTGGTCTTTCCCAACATCCTTGTTTACCAGGAACTTCAGTGGCGTACCAGTCACATGGTAGGTATTGTAGTGTTACTTTCTTTGTTTCTCCCTTTTCAGGGCCACTTGTCATGTATCTGAATGCTTCAGCATGCAAACTGGTCTTGTGGTAACTCAAATAAGTCTTGAGGAAGTTGTTTTCGTATGGATATGTGTCTTGCGTTTTCCATACCAGGTTCACCACCGTCCCTTCAAATCTCCCTTTTGTTTGGAACAGTGCTAAGCATACTATACATCGTGGTGTTTTTTCATCTATTTCCGTGGCAACGAATGTTCGAGAAGCGCTCATGGCGTATGGGATCAATGAGCAGACGTAGCAGCTGTCTTCTGTTGTCTGCTTACCTATTTGGGTCATGTGTTGGTACCACATGTTGTTCGAGACGTGTGCTGAATCTGTTATATAGTTGTCAATACCTTTATTATCTGAGTATGTGCTGCGTTTAACTCTATTTCCCTTATGTGGAATCTTGCTAGTACCACCTGACGTAACACCTGTTGCAGCCGTGGGTGGGGGTATATTAGGTTTGGGTACAGCCAAGATATTGATAGCATAACTTTTCTGCCATACAGAGGCAGCCAAAAACCCGGTGATCATCAAAATCCCTATCATCTTTATTACAGAGGCTAGTCTCACCGGCATTTTGCTCTTACCTTGCTGCAGTCCGGCAGCTTATTCTTGCGACGTTAAAGTTGCCCGCCTGAAAATTCTCAATATGCTTGTTATTAGTGTTAGTTGTTGTTTTCAAGCTCTCCCTATCAAGTAGTCGTTCAGTGCCCAGGCGAAGAGCTGTTCCCACGCCAATCTAAGTGATCTATCTCTTAGGGCAGGCAAGTGTTGGTGAAGATGGGGCATTGATTGTTCTATGGCCAAGATAAATGCTGTGTAGTAGACACGTATCCTCCTTCTTTTCAGGTACTTTGGCCTTTTTATGTGATAGACAAATTGGTGTGATAGCTCTTCAGGGTAGTTATCGTCTGAGGGTAGCATCTACTCCTGGGCAATGAACTTTGTTAGTTATCTGTTTTCTTAGCAATACAATAATACGCGGTACCTGCATGTGCGAGAAAGAAAAAAGAGAACATTCAAGTGTTTACATGTGTATATGTGCAAGACAATGTCCTTCAATTGGGTGGTTACTGTAGTGGGTAGGGGGTCGATGGGCAGAGGGTTTGGGGCTTCAACTGGCGGAAGTCTCTTTACTCTTTGATCGTGTGACCATGGGGTGGGCGGTATGGAAATTACCAGTTTCTATTTCAGTAGTTGTCTCTGGGGAATCTGGGGGGTGGCAGGGTATGGAGACACTTAGGTCGTCAGCTGTGGTATAAGTCTCTTCCTCTGTGGGTGATGCTGTTGCTGTTCTTCCAATGGCCCTGTCGGTGACGCTAGGGCGGGTCTGGAGTTTGCAGATCTTTACGTCGTGTAGGTGATTCCAAGCACGTTTGTCCAGCAACTTTACTGCTCTCGTAGATACCTCCTCTACCAGGTGGGGGCCAGTAAAGCGTGGGCTGTTCCACTTTCTATTGAAATTGCGGAGTAGCACGTGGTCACCTTTAGCAATTTTGCACAGTTTTTCCTTTTCCAACTCTTTATCCGCGTCTTCTTGTTGATCACTCTTAGACCCGCCCCGCGTGCGCTCGAGCTGTTGAGACACAAACACTACACTAGTAATCAAAGAAGACACATATTGGTACATTTCATCACCAAGAACAGTTGCAGTGTTTTCATAGTCTGTGAATGCCCTTGATGTTGGCGTTAGAGGAAGGCGCATTTGTCGTCCGGTCACTACCTCATGAGAAGTGAGGTGGTGGTTGGAGCCTGGTCTATTCCTCAGCTCAAATAGAGCTAGTGGAAGGCAATACAACCAACTCTTCTTTGTTGTTTGCTGTATCTTTGCAATTGCCTCCTTCAGTAGGCCATTCAGGCGTTCGCATATACCGTTGGCCTGTGGGTGTTATGCACATGCAAATTTATGCTTGATGTTCAGTAAGGATGTGATGTGCTGGAACATTTCATTAGCGAAATGCGGGCCATTATCCGACCGCAGTACCTCACACATTCCCCACCTGGGGAAAACCTCCCTCACTAGAAATTTAGCTGCTCTAAATGCATCTGGATGTGAGCAGGGTCCTGCCTCAATCCACCTGGAGAATGGGCATACTACTACAATCATATACCTATTTCCTTGACATACGTTGATCATATCAACATAGTCATTATGGATGTGCAGGAAGGGCCCCTCTGGCCGGGGTATAGTACCTTTTATCACTTTCAGCGTGTGACCGGCCGTAAACTGTTGACATGTGAGGCAATTGCTGATAAAATTTGTCACATGGGAATTTAACTTGGGGCAGAACCAATCTTCCCTAATTCGTGCTGCAATAACTTCCTTGTCTGTGTGGGCTGGGTGGTGGAGTTGGCTCAGGGCGGTGTTCAATAGTGCCAATGGCATTACCATCTTTCCAGTGTTACCCTGGCGCCATAGTGAGTCAGTTGGTGACATTGTACATCCTCTTTTTACCCATATTTCTTTTTCTGCCATTGGTGCAGCCGCTTGTAACTCCATTATCTGTGTGGCTGGGAGATGGATGTACCCTTCTCTTATCAACATCTCTTTAGCTATCCCCCTCCCTCTCCCTCCCTCTAACTCTGGGGGGTTCCATATCTCACCAAAATATGCAGCATACTTCGCATGTGCGTCTGCTGCTGCATTTCCTTTTGAGATATGATCTTCTCCATTAGTGTGTGCGGGACATTTGACCAAAGCTAATTCTTGGGGGTCATTTATTACTTCAATTAATTCAGCTAATAAGACAGCATGTTGCACTGGGGTGCCGTCAGCTCTCCTAAACCCTCTTCTCCTCCATTTGGACAATCCTGAGTGGACAGTAGACGTGACATATGCGCTGTCAGAATATATAGTCACTCTTTTGTCAAAGCTTTCCTTTAATGCCAAGATCAGTGCAACCAATTCTGCTGCTTGAGCAGAGTAATGTTGTGGTAATTGTACGCATTTCACTGCTACACACACCGGTTCCTCTTTCATTTTTACCACTGCTGCCCCAGTTCTCCTTATCCCATCACTTTGGTCTATTGTTGATGACCCATCAATGAACAGGAGCTCTCTTCCATCTAGTGCGTTCTCTTCAACTTTTCTAGTACATGAGTACATTTCGGTAGTCTGTGTACAATCATGTGCATAGTCTCCTTCCTCAATTACTTCCGCTATAAACCTTGCAGGATTAACTGTGCTGCATCTAACAATTGATAATTCTGGTCTAGATAAGATGACCTCACAACCTGACGCCCTCTGCGTGGTTAGTGTGGACTTAGGCTTGTTCAATATTGCAAATAGTGCATGTTCCACAAATAGTGTGGTTGGGCACCCCATTGTTATTGATGATGCTTTCTCTACCGCAAAGGCAGCTGCGACGAGACCTTGTTCGCAAGGGAAATGTCCTAACATCACAGAATCCAAGTGACCACTGTAAAATGCTACTGGTTTGTAACCCATGCTTGTTTTTTGAGCCAACACTGCTTTCATTACTGCTGAGTCGCAATGTGAAAATATAAAGAATTGTCGTTCATAATCTGGGGTGGCCAGTACTGGAGCCGTTGATATTGCATCTTTCAGTTCATCAAAGGCCTCTTTCATTTCCATTGTCCACCCCAATTTTTTCTCCCCTTTGTTAGCTTCTTTTAAGGCCTCAAGTAGGGGTCCTATGTATGAGCTGTAATCAAATACCCATGCTCTACAGTAGGTGCACAGTCCCAGGAACTGCTACAGTTCCCTCACTGTTTGGGGCAACGGCGTTTTTGATATGGCCTGTGCTCTTTGTGGTGCAATCTTTCTTCCGTTTTGGGATATGAGCTGACCAATGTATAGTACCTGTTCCTGACAGTACTGTAACTTTTCTTTGTCTACCTTGTAACCCTTTTCAGCCAATATTGTCAGCATCTTCAATGAGTCCTCTCTGCATCTTTTTTCGCTTGTGCTGCAAATTATTATGTCATCAACATACTGCAACACTGTGCTTTCCACTTCAATGTTTCCCAAGTCCATCTGTATTACTCTGTTGAAAATTGAGGGTGACTCGCAGTACCCTTGTGGCAATCTGGTGTGTTTCCATTTTGTGTTTCTGTACGTGAAGCTTGTTAGATCTTGTGAGTCTGGATGCAGGGGTATTGAGAAAAAGGCATTTTTGAGGTCAATCACTGTAAATCGTGATGCCTCTGCTGGAATGCCACACAATATTGTGGCCGGGTTTGCTGCTATGGGGTATTCTGCTTCCACTATGTTGTTCAAGGGCCTGAGGTCCTGGATGAAACGCCAAGACCCCCCTTTAGCTTTGCGCACTGGGTATACAGCTGTGTTACATGGTGATTCTGATGGTACCAATATGCCATTATTTATAAGGGCCGTTATTGTTTCATATATGCCCTCATCTGCCTCTTTTGATAGTGGGTATTGCTTCACTCTGGGGAGTATTGCACCTTTTTTCAATTTTATTCTTACTCCCCCTATACTCTTTATGCACCCCACGTCATAGGGACTAGTAGTCCATAATGATGCTGGTACTTTTGCCATATCCTCCTCAAAGAAGGGAACTGGGGTGGATGTGGGTGCTTCAAGTCCCATTGCAATTTTCTGTGCCACTTGTTTGTATGTCACTCTTAGCCATATTTCTACACTCATCATAAATACCATTTCACCTTCTTCCTTTTCTTCTGAGAAGAGCTCCTCGTCTGACACCTGGGTGAGCCTGCATCCCTCTGCTAGGGTTATCACTGCCCTCCATGCTCTTCCTTCTCTGTCTTGGGCATGTACTGCGATATAATCAGCAGTTGCTATAATGCTCTCTATGCTCACTGAAATCACCTTTCCTTCTGGTTCATTGGCTGGTGTTTCTGGTCTAAACAAATAGGCTGTTGGCCTCCTCCAGATCTTTCCTTCTATTCCTGGCATCCATGCAAATCCCATGTCCGTTCCGTACTGGAACAGTTCACCATCTACTGGCTCAGCCCTAATTACTATCTGTCCACAGTATGCTTGCATAATTTGTGGTGCAGTGAGCATGTTTATTCCTGGAGTGGAGCAAATTATGCCGTTCTCCGTAAAGGAGATCGTCATATTCAACCTCATTATGTCTCTCCCCAGTATGTTTACTGGTGAGGCCCTAGAATATAAAAGCGGGACGGACATGTCATAATCCCCTGTTGATAAGGGAATGTTATCAGTAAAGGGAACCAATCCCCTAGCCCCAGAGAATCCTTGGGTGTTCATGGCTTCACCTGACATCTTAAATTTACCTTCCCTTATGCAAGGCCGGGTTGCCCCGGTGTCAACAAGGAATGACAATTTTTTGTCACCTATCGTTACCTCTATGCGTGGTTCCTCCGGACTATTAGGTGTTACCGACAGGATGGGACACACCAAGGCCGTCTGTGGGCTGTCCTATTGTGGGTATAATGATTGACCACTTCCTGTGTAAGGGTTGTGTCCCAGGACCGTCACCCTTCCCAGTTGTGTTTGCTGTAGTTGTGTATTGGTAGAGGTTATGTTATGGTCTTGAATTTGGGCAGGTTGCTGTACTGCTTGCACTTGGGGTTGTTGTGTTATCGCTACCTGTTGTTGTGGCAGTGAATATGTCTGTGGCTGTTGTTGTGTTACTAGTTGTTGCTGCCCATTTCCCGGTTGCAGTGCCTGCTGTTGCTGGATGCCCTGCTGTTCCTGTGTAGGCCCTTGTTGTCCCTGTTCTCCCCATGATGGTGTGCCTGGTCTCATTCTACATGTGCGTGACATGTGCCCTAGTAACCCACAAATCCAACATACCGGTGGTTGCCTGTTCTGCCATGGAAAGCTCCCTGAATTGTCCTGGTATGCTGGTTGCCCGGTGGGGTAGAAATTTCTGAATCCTCCCCCTTGCTGTTGTGTGTTATAGCCGTATCCCCTCCCCCTCATCATTCCTCCCCTTCCCCTGTTGTAATTATAATATCCAGCTCCTGGCGTTGAGTATCCTCCTCCCATGTTAGTCGTGTATGGTTGGGGTGGTGGCAGCTGTTGTGCTACAATCTGTGATGATTGTATTTGGGAGGGATCTTGTGCAGCCACTACTTGTGTGGGGTTTTGAGTCATTGTTGCAGGTGTAGTTATTAGTGCACCTTCCATCGTGTATTTAGTAAGTTTTTTCTTTACCAATTTAGCCTCTTCCGCTTTTCTATCCTCTTCCTTTTGTTTCATCTTTTCTTGCCATGTCCTACAATGATGTACTATCGTCAGTTGTATTTCTGGCCATGCTTTTGCTTCCATCCCCACCACCTTCTTCAGTTGTTTCTGAACTGCTTCTGGGAGCCCTTGTATTAGTATATGATAGAATATTGCTGGTGTTTTGTCCCATGGTTCTCTAGTTTCCATACACCACTTCTCTTGAATTTCCTGGATATAATCAACAGGATCTTCGTTCTCACGCATCTTGCGTGAGGTAATTGCTCCTATATCTGATGTGTCTGGGTACTGTACCCTCAGCGCTTGCCATAATGCATGTCTGCAGTTTGCGAATGGTGCCCCATCGTGTGATGTGTTTGTTATTGTGACCCCGGGGAAGCCTGTTCTCCTCCAGATGTCATCTGCTGCATCCCCCAATATTGATATTAGAAGGCCCTTTACATCCCCCACTGCCAGTTTCTGTCCTGCGGTGTGTTTTTCCATTTCATATATCCATTTTCCCGCACCTCCACTTAATGATGGGAGCCTGCACTTTATATTTTCCTTGTCTGCATGCTTCCAAGGGACGTATTGTGGTCTAACCCCTCCCCTCTCCAGAAGTGGCATTAAGTTGTGTCCTGTTTGACCCCCTGGGTTCCACAAAATCGAGTCTGTGCACCCCTCCTCTTCTTCCGTTTCTTCTACATCGTCAATTGGGTCCATATTTCCCCTGCTCGTAACTGTTTCTCCTCCATCTCTTCCCCTTCTTTTATCATTTCCTTTATTTAATGTGGGCGTGTGTATTCGTTCTCCCTGCCTGCGTCCAGGGAGGTCTCTAAGCCTGCCTGCATAGGGTGTCAGTTCGTGGGGGAAGGGTGCGAGTTTAGGTGGGCATGTTGCACGTAATGAGCGTGGGGTAGTGGAGCATGTTGGACGGGATGGTGAGGGTATAGCTGCACGTGTCTGCCTTTCCGCCATTCCTTGCTCTTCCTCCTCACTTCCCTCCAGTTCTTCCTTTCTCCTGCAGATCCATGGTGATTCTCTATTTGTCCGGGTGATGTATAATTTATCTAAGCTTTCCCTTTCACTGTTTCTTCCTTCCTTCTCCATTCCCTCTCCTTCCTCACTGCAAAAGTCTTCCATTAATGGCAACCCCCAATCTGTCTTTTTCCCCCTAATCGTTACTGTTTTTAAGTCTATCAGATCCGTTCCTCCCTTTTCTTCTTTACCAATTGCTCCCCTTTATGCTGACGTTGTTGCTACTTCTGTGTCTCTGTATACATACCTCCTTACTTCACTCTCCCCTCTCCTATCTTCTCTTTCCCCTTCATTTTTCTCCGCTATTTCTCTACCAATTTCCTCTCTTTTCTTTTTAAATTCCTCCATTACTTCACTACTCATCTTTTCCATTATCCTTTCTTCTTCTTTCTTCCTTTCCCATCTCGCTCTTTCCCACTCTAATATACCCTCTATCATCCTCCCTTCTTCGTATTTCCTTTTCGTTTCTGATAGTAATCTCCTTTTCCATATTTCCATTTCTTTTTCTTTCTCTTCTTCCTCTCATTTCTTGTCACGCAGTGCTGCTCTGGATACCCTTTCTGCTACTGCCTTCACCCTTTCGGCTTCTCTCTTTTGCTCCTCAGTTCGTTCCCTCATTTTTTCCAACTCATTTTTGCTCTCTTTCCTTTCCCGTGCTCTCTCTCTTTCCTCTCTCTCGAGCTGCTTGATCAGTGCATTCTGCTCATCCCTTAATTCTGCTAATCGTTCCTCCAAAATCTCTTCCTTTTGTCGTAACAGCTCTTCCCCCTTTCTTTTCCCCTCTTCCCCTTTCATTTCACTCTTCCTGGTATTATCCTCGTCCATTTTCCTTACTGCCTCCTTCTCTTCTCCTGTTAATGAACCTCGTAATTTTAGTAGTACCTGCGCAGCTACCCACTCATCATGTCCTATTTCCGCGGCCTGCTCTTCGCCAGTCCTCCCCTCCCCTGCGGGCATCTTCGTACGAGCTGATCCCGTCGTACTACTCTGCTCCCCTCCCGTGTGGCCACCTGTAGCTGTATATGGTGGTTGGCTGTATGCCGGGTTCGAGTACCCCTCAGCCGCCCTTAATTGTACTATTTCTCGTAGTTCTGTTAAAGGATATAACCCCCCTTCCTCCTTTTTCACTACCTTCACTAGGGGCATATTGTCGCTCTGTTCCTTTTTTATTTCCTTTTCGTTTAGGTTGTTACTCTTTTCTCCTCCCTCTTGACCGTTCCCCGTGTTCTGTGTGCCTTCACTCTCTTTTTCCCCATTCTCTCCTTCCTCCTTAATCTTCTTCTCTTCCGTTGTTTCTCCCATAATGAACATCCCGTTTGGTCCTGGTCGGGACCCTTGGAACATCCTCCATAAGTTAAACACCTCCACGTGGTGTGTCAACTTCTTCCCCTTGTATGTGTTATGCAGATGGGTTAATAGTGAATGTTGGGTATATGGATCGAAACTGCCATTAGGCGGCCATGGTGTCGTCATTTTGTTGTCCGTCCCCTGTGTCCATTCTATGCTGTATTTGATCAGTTTCTCCCTATGGGGTGACAGTGTTTTACATATGTGCTGTAGCGGGGTAGTGAGGGTGTTCCCCCACCCTCCCGAACCTGTCCCGTATGACATAGTAGCACTTCACTTGTTATCCCACCCCTATTTGGTAGCGGTTATCTTGCTAACAGTGTGCGCTATACAATCTTAGATCTTTACCTGGCCCCGTAATATTGGGGACTTGCGATTGTCCGCTAAGGAAAAATAGTATCAAAATATAGCATTTGCATTTGTATATTCTTTTCTTTCTTTTCTTCCTTTACCGAACACCTTTACGGCCCCCTACGGCCGAGGCGCACGTAGCCCCCTGCGGCTGCGTGCCCCGTGTGACGTTCTTGTACAGCCGTCCCGTCTGACACTCTCTCCATTCGTGGGGCTCGCAGGCCCTTTTTACCTCAGTATGACGCGCTACTTGCGTCACCTGGGAAAGTTAGCAAAAAACCTATCGCCACTCTGGATTGGTTCCTCGAGTAGTAGGGTTAGTATAGCATACGTATAGAGAACGTTGTTAGTGGTTGAGGGTCAGTCAGGTGGTATACTTGGGTTGTCCCTTCAATTAGATACATGAAAATTGTTACACGAAGACCCCTGAGGATTGGCTAATGTTAATGGCGTCAGTGATAAGAGCCCCATGTTCTGATTGGTCCACTCGCGAGCCCCCCAGTCTGGGACCATCGCTGTTCCCGGCTCGCGGTGCACCTGTCATTTGCAACAATGTATAACTATGGGTATGTGCAGACAATGCAAGGATTTGTTCATATGCTGGAGGGCAGACTACTCCCACAGCTGCAGATGTCCATTGAGTCGCTTAATTGTTGCTGCCTGTGTCTCAAAACGTGTGATCCAGGCGCCTCCCTCCTCCTGGGCCTGGCACCCTGTCAGGTTCGGCTTGGTCACGTGAGGAGAGACCGTGGTTGAGGCAGAATTCTGCACATTTAATATTGCATTTTCCACTGTGTGCCTGGCTTAGTTTGCAGGTGTGACCTTGGCTTCGGCTTGTGGCATGCGAGTTTGCAACATTGTGCCCTTGACTGTCTGCTCTCGCCGGGCTCATTCTGCAGGGTCAGCAATTGTACTCTTGCTCGTTCAATGTTCATGGAGGCTCTTGCCTGCGGCCTACTTGGGCCTGGTGCATAGGTGGGGATGTTTGATGCACGGCGCTTTAGGTTATGGTATCATATTGCTTTATCCCCAGTATCATGTCTTCGTTATATTTCTCATTGCAATGCATGGGGTAGGAGAAGCGTCAGCAAGCATTTTAGATGAGTTTGTTGTGCGTCTTGCGTTTCTGCATTTTTGAAAAACCTATGTGAAAAATAATAAAGATGCGCGTCAGTGGGTGTGTCCATCACCTACGTCATAGCACTGGATATGTTCTTCGTGTGGATTGGTGTGGGAGTGTCCAGTGTGCATGTTTGCATGGGTGTGCTGACCGTTGGCTAGGTCGTCATGGCATCTCTAACGATGTGTTCATTTACTGTTGAATGGTTCAGTCGAGTTCGTCCATGCCACAGGTGTCGGCATGGGCAGGGCAGGCTGGTGGGCAGGCTGGTGGCCACATCCGTATGTTCCTGTACCAAGGTATTTGGTTGTATGGTAGATGGGCAAACTCCTCTTGTGGCGGGTGTCTGGGCCGCGATCCTCTAGGCCAGGGGTGTGAGGGGATTGGTGGGAGCCTTTTGTTCCATTCTCCCACTTCACTATGTCTCAAAATCAGGCTGTTTTAGCCAAGCCTAAGAGAAAGCCTAGGCCTAAGGGGAAACCCATGGCAAGTGGAGTCAGAAAAACAGGCAGAGGAAAGGAGAATATTCCTCCTGCCTTACCTACAACTGATGTTGGGGTAGTTGGAGGTGTCCCCACTCCTAGTTTGGAAGAGGGACCCCCAGAAAACCTTGCATCCTATGTGCCTCCTCAGCTACCTAGTATACAGGTAGATTAGAGTCCTAGGAGAACAAGATGTATGGGCCAACAGAAAAAGAAACCATCATGGTTAGGCCTATGGAGAAAGGCCTGCTTCCAATTTGATGATATTCTTCCAGTGAAGCAAAGAATTCACCAGGAAGGTGGGTTACTGCAAAGTAAGCACAAAGAGCCCAGCAGAGCAAACCTTGAGAGGTTGGAGGTTACTCAGGTAGTGAGGCCCTTCCTCCTACAATTGCATCCTATGTGCCTCCTCAGCTACCTAGTATACAGGTAGAGGAGAGTCCTAGGAGAACAAGATGTATGGGCCAACAGAAAAAGAAACCATCATGGTTAGGCCTATGGAGAAAGGCCTACTTCCAATTTTATGATTCTCTTCCAGTGAAGCAAAGAATTCACCAGGAAGGTGGGTTACTGCAAAGTAAGCCCAAAGAGCCCAGCAGAACAAACCTTGAGAGGTTGGAGGTTACTCAGGTTGTGAGGCCCTTCCTCCTACAGTTGGTGTGTGACATTCCCCTCGTGATGCATCCTAGTGTCAGGATATCACCTGTGTAGTCTAACACACATTCTTGCTGGCCCATGATGGGGGTCCCAGAGGAAAACCAATGTAGGGGTCTCACTCTCTGTCACCAGGTTGACAGAAGTGAGACAGCAATTCAGTTACTCCAGAGTTCACTTTTAGGAGTGAACTCATTGTTACCAGAAACAAGGCCTAATTTGATAAGCTCTTTGACTCTGGAGACCTCAGGCAATAGGTTGCAATCAGGGATTACTGATCGTAGTCCCATATGCCCTTATGCCAACCCACAGGGAATGACTGTCAAGTCAGTCTTTGACACCATGCTGAATGACAGCTGCAGAGGTAGCTCCTCTTCTGTCATCAGTAGTGGTCAGACCCAGTGGAGGAATGGTGAAGTGACCTGTCAAGTGTCAATGAGCTGTCACCCACAGGATGGTCTGAGAGAGAGATCTGTCAGATCTCTCAGGAGTTTGATTGGAGCTCTCTGTGAGCCCCAGAGAAGGAGGTGGGACCTTCTCCTGTCAAATCTGTTCTACCTGTCAGTGGTCTGGGCCTTGCCATGTTTCACAGCTTGGCAAGGTGAACTATTCTCAAGGCTTTGGTGAACCTGGACAGGTTGCCAAACAATTTCCTGTGAATAGTATGGTGGATTTTATCTTGAGAGATAAAAAGGGAGCCCTGCTTATGGCTATAGAGTGGGAGCCAGAGAGTGAGGATGGCCTAATGTCTCCTCACCTGACCCCCCACCAGCAAGGTGAGCTCAATAGTTTGTTGAGGCAATCTCCCCTCCTGTTGTCACTGACACCCTTTATAACAGGATGGTGGGAACCAGACTGTATACTGGGAATAAGTGAATCCACCAAAATTGGGTGTTGTGGTGGTTCAGAACCAAGACAAAGTTCTGACAGTTGGTGTGAGATCCACCCTGGGTTGGAACAAAGAGTGTCTGAGCATTCTAGCTGTCAAGAGTTCAGTTCTGAGGAACTGGAGGGATGTTGCTTGTTTTGCTTGATTCTTCTACCTGGCCCCCCCCCCCCGACCCAATCCAGCCTACTTCTGCAGGAGTCTATCCTGATACATTCTGGTTTCACCATCACCTTCTTGTGGACAATGCTGGATTTGACTTTTATGGACTTCATTGATTCACGGGGCGTCACCCTTTATCAACTCTCATGCTGGACTTCCTTTGCATGTTGTACTCATGGTGGCCCTGAATCATGCTGTTCCCATCTTCATCTTGTATCCTGGCATGGAACATGATGTGCTACTACTGACTTCTGCAATTGTATTTACTCTCCCCTCTTGCTTCTCCACTCTTTTTCACTGCTTACTCTCTGTTCTCCCCTCCCTTCTCCTATCTCCTCCCCTTACTTTCTTCGATGCACTTACTCTATCAGAATGGTCTCTGGACCTAGTATGATAGCAACCTAGTCTGTCTCCTCCCACCTCCCCTTACTGTCACCCCCACCCCCCAATCAGCACTATCTGAAATGTTGTCAGGCCTAGTACGATAGTCGCTTGTTTTGTTCCTCCCCTCCCTTTCTGCACCCCTCTCCCTCACCTTTTGTTTTTCTCCGGCTCTACCAGAAATGTCGTCAGGGGTAGTACGGTAGTCGCCTGTCTGTTTCCATTTCCTTCCCACTCTCCCCCTCCCTTCCCTATCTATGTCTTAGCTCTTGCACTATCTGAAATGTTGTCAGGCCAAGAACGATAGTTAATTTCACATCCTCACTGTTCATGGCCTGTAAGAATGTCATTGTATTTTCCCTTGTTCCCTTCCCTTGCCTTGAAGCGCTTTGAAACACATTGTGTATGGGCACTATATAAGGAGTAGAGGGACCATCCATTCCCGAAGCCTACTCGGTGCCCAGTACAAAAACCGCCTTTGGAAGTGCCCGGGAATCGTCCTGTGGCTGACCAGCTTTGTTTTTGGGCTACCGGGTTATCTTTGTTGCCGTTCTGAGTTTCTGCCTGAAACTTAGCACACTCTCAGCTGCCAGTGCAATGACACCGTCTGCGAAATTTCGGCATCCTTGCACCAAGGTGACCCGAGAAAGACCAGAAAGTCCAACCGCGACTACTGAGTCCTGCTGCATCGCTGTGCGCGGCGTGCACAGTCTGAAACCTGCTTTTCTGACCCTCCTCCAGTCCAGAGAAGGGTGCTGTATCGTTTGTTTCTGCATTTCTTCATCAAGAGTCCTTGCACCAGCAAAAGATCCGAACCGGAGAATCACTCTAACCTGCAACCTGTGAAAATCGAGGACTGTGGAATTCAGAGGGAAAAGCAAACCAGGACACCCTTCCTTTGTTCTGGAAAGTCTTGGGAAGATTCGTAGTGAGGGGGTAAGTTACTGAGCTTTTAACATACCCCTACACTCCCATTATAAGTCAATGGACTTATAATATCCTTTATCCTAAACCTATTGGCTTTGCCAATACTTACCTAGGCACGACTTCTCACTGTTGGGGGTAATTTTGGACACTTGTCTATATTGAACCCTGGCTCTAAGAATCCATCACTGGACCCCAGAGACCCTACCTACATTTTCTCCTGACTTTTGAGTGCTGTGTCTTTGTATCCTGAACAATAGGGCACAAGGCCCCAGGCAATTTAGGGTTGGACAATATTAGTTAGGGACCATTTCTGTGGACCTTTTTTGTGTGTGATAATCACCTATTCATTCCCTTGCAGGAATATTTTGATTTGTATTATGCACTTGAACCTGTGACTGTATATATGTATTTTAGTTTGATGGTATTGGTAGATAAGTCTACCTGCTTGTATTAAAGGAGAGTTCCGGGACTTTTTTTTTATTGTCCCTACGGGTCGGCCATGTGTTTGTAAGCATAAATCGGTAGATCGTAGGAAACTTTCCTATGGACCTTACCCGACTTTTCGCCCCTTATCGCACTCGAAATCAGCCTCCATTTTGTGATAATCCTATCATTCCGCCGCATCGACCTGGCTCACCTGCCTTTGCGGCACTAAATCAAATCCCCCGCCCCTGAGCCTGACATCAGCAGACGCGTACTGCCCATTTCAAGCACGTCTCGTGTCAACAATCGCTGCGCCTCAGCTATTGACGTGTTGCCATGGAAATGGCAGGACGCCTCTTTCCCCAATAAGTATAAACAGACCGTTTCACAACATACAGCAGCAGATTTTCGATTCCATTCCTCTCTCTGTGTTACTTTGAGTATTCTGTGACTCGTTTCAGTGCTCTGGTCAGCTACCTTCGCCGCTTGTAGCCCGTGTGAACAGATACCAGTACCACCGCTATAAATTATTTTACTATCTTTACCGCACAATGGCCACAATAATGCCGTATATGTACGAGCCCGAGTACACCGAGGAAGAACTACTGGAAAGGCAAGCACGCGAAAACGATGGGGATTCGGACGGCAGTTGGGAGGACCAGTCAACGGATGAAGAGCCTGGACCATGTCGCATGGACGGCGTCTCCACCTGGTGCACGTGCAATCGGTGCGAGCTAATGCCAACTGAGGAGGAGAACTGCTGCTGCCGTGAAAATTCCGGGTGCTTGGCCTACATTTCGGAAAGCGAGCAAAGTCAGCAGGAAGGCGAGCAAAGTCCGCAATGCATCACCGAGCTGCCAGAGTTCAGGGAAGCCTGCCTCTCACGGACAGTGTTGAGGATGATGATGGTGCTTATGCACGAACTTCGTGGCACTGTTCGTCCGCGTAATCCGAGTAACGAGTAAGTATACTCTGTTTGTGATGTCAGTGATGCCACCACTATTTCATGGTCGTCTCCCACATATAAAATTACATTTACATATCATTGGAACGCATGTAAATTGGTTCCATATAGTGCATTTTCTAGATATAATTTTTTTCTAAGAAAAATGACATGTGTTACCTGAATCGACATTGATAAGAAAGTTTGGTCAGTTTAATACAGTTTGCATCTTTTTTTTTCACAGGTGGTACAGGCTGGTGGCCTATCGTTGCTTCACTTGGTGGCTTCACGGGAGGCTCGGACACCGCGTTCGGAGAGTAATACCTGCCTGTGCGGTACTTGCCATTAGACAACATTTCCCCAGTGACAGTGGACAATACCGCGGATTTTCCCTCGATGTGCTGCAACCTCAACTTTACAATGTGTAATGTTTATTATTTATGTTTAATTAAAATCTAAAATAAAGCCCAACATATATTTTAACAATGGTTGTTTTGATTTTTTAAATGAATCTAGTGTATATTCTCCTGGGAGGGTGAGGTATTTATAAACTCACCCCCCTGCCTTCCATGTAGTAGATCCTGCAGCCATCCTCTTACATTCAGTTAGATGGCCTCTCCTTGGTGAGGCCCTGCGGCAAACGGGTCTTGTCTGCACGACCACCGCCCCGATCCACCCCCCGCCCTATCAAAGGCAGTTCGCACCGGGGTACTTGAGCTGCTGGCAAGTGGAGCTGTCAGGGAGCGATAAAGGCCAAGAGGTGCCAAAGACCATGTACACTTCAAAGTGGTCTATAGAGCATGGGTTTGTTGTTCCCATGTCTACCTCCAGACCCCGTGTCTCCTGCCAAGCATCCCCCTCACGCTGGACGGCCCCCTGCAATCCACATAAGTGTGTCTCCATTCACGAGTCTTCCTGTGTCTTGTCTGCACGACCACCGCCCCGATCCACCCCCCGCCCTATCAAAGGCAGTTCGCACCGGGGTACTTGAGCTGCTGGCAAGTGGAGCTGTCAGGGAGCGATAAAGGCCAAGAGGTGCCAAAGACCATGTACACTTCAAAGTGGTCTATAGAGCATGGGTTTGTTGTTCCCATGTCTACCTCCAGACCCCGTGTCTCCTGCCAAGCATCCCCCTCACGCTGGACGGCCCCCTGCAATCCACATAAGTGTGTCTCCATTCACGAGTCTTCCTGTGTCTTGTCTGCACGACCACCGCCCCGATCCACCCCCCGCCCTATCAAAGGCAGTTCGCACCGGGGTACTTGAGCTGCTGGCAAGTGGAGCTGTCAGGGAGCGATAAAGGCCAAGAGGTGCCAAAGACCATGTACACTTCAAAGTGGTCTATAGAGCATGGGTTTGTTGTTCCCATGTCTACCTCCAGACCCCGTGTCTCCTGCCAAGCATCCCCCTCACGCTGGACGGCCCCCTGCAATCCACATAATGCCACGACATATACACGTCATTCATTCACAAACACACCCCTGGTTCGAATTCTTTATAACCCACCTCATATTTCTAATGAGAACTTCTTTGCGCTTTGCTAGTCAACCCGTGAAGGTGCTGGTTATCTGCTCTTCGTCTCTGTGAACTTCCGTGACCACTTTGAGCAAACTCGTCAGTTTGCAACCTGTGAACTGCTCCCTGTTCTACGACAAGAAACTACTCTGATCCCTGCATCTAACTGTTTGTTCGTCAAGGTAAGTCCATGTACCATAATCATTTTGCGTCCAATTTTTTAATTTATATCTATTTGCTAGTAGTCATCAAATTGCATCCATGTTTTCTTTTCGTTCACGACAGTACATGCAAGGAACTAGTCACATGTTCTGAGTTTAGTCAAATTACTTTTTCTATTTTTTGAAAGTTATTGAAATACTTATCCGCATGTGAATAACGTGTATAGTTCCAAGAACCAAAACGGACCTTGCATTGAACCTTTTATGTGTCATTTACTGTTTTAACACATTGGTATTCATAGAGAATTGTTGATCTTTACTTTTCAGAACTTTCCATAATGCCTGCCTGTTCCATTGGCGGTTGCCCTTCGAAGACCCATAACAAATCTGAAGGTACTATAATGCATGTTTTCCCTAAGACAATAGATCAGATAAGAGGATGGGTCCGATATTGCGGATATCCAGCCTCTGAGCTAGAAAGTAGAGTCCTAGAAGTCTTTGCGGACAAGAGGGGTGATCGATACCGCATCTGCAGCAGGCACTTTAGCCCAGACATGTACTCCACATCATTGCTAATAAAGAAGAAAACACCGCGAGCGAGGCGAAAATTGCTCTCAACCGCTATTCCCACTCTATTCGTCCACATGCCTCCACTGGTGAGTCAAGTTTACGGATCTAGTTCTCGGCCTTGCGGTAGTGTGTAGCAGTAGCTAACAATAATTTCCCCATTTATGTATCCACTCAATATGAAGGCGGAAGATTCTCCATCCGTGTCGTTATTGCAGTCATCAGCCACTTCAAGCGCCTATCGGGTAATCTTACTTAGCTATTCTGACACTGACTTGTTTTAGGCATGTAAATCAATAGTTTTAATTGATCGTGTAATTATTTTACCTAATGGTACACCCTTGTACTCGTCCTCTAGTCTTTGTTTTCAGTTATAATTATTGTTATCCAAAATAATGCAAGTACTGTCTTTCAGGGAGATGCTGAGGAGTCCAACGCATTGACGACAACCGTAGATGTCACTCAGATGCTCGAGGTACGTTTCTTTCGTTTTTAGCCATTGATATGTCCTTCTGTCGTCGCCCTCCTATTTGTCTTCTTTTTTCAATATTGTGTTCATTACTAATGAAAGTCCTATGTTTCAGGGAGTCGATGGAGCATTAGTCCAAGTAGAAGGGGGAGCATGCAGTTACGGGTCGGCGCAACAGCTTGCAGAAGTGTGCACCGCAGTTACATCGTCCCTTGATGTTCTTATGCATTTCGAGGTATGGATACTGACAGTTCGATCAAGCGAAATCATATGACGTGATTACATCCGCTATACTTCCTTCTTTATTAACGCAAGTACTATGTTTCAGGGAGATGACGGAGCTTCTTCTACAAGAACATCACCCCTAGTAGTTGATGCAGATCTCTGGGTGGTGACACTTCCAACGATCGAGCAAATCGAATCATATTTACATATCCATTATTTATTTTAGACAACTGATCATTTGTGCAGGTCTATTTAGATGAGCCGTTGACGCCTGCTCAAAGTTTATGTTCTTTTTAACAAAATAGAAAAGCATACTAATGCAATTACTGTGTTTCAGGGAGTTGCTGAAGCGTCATCTTCAATAATATCATCAATGGAAGTCTATGCGGAGCCCGAGGTATGGATCTTGACAGTTCAATCTAACTAGATCAACAATGCGTGAACTATTGTCGTTTGAATGTTCTACACAATGCGTTCATTCGTGTTTTGCTATTGAGATGTACGTATGGGTATTGGTCCCCAAGTACATTTTGTGTTTTCAATATTATTATACATACTAATGAAAGTTCTATGTTTCAGGGAGTCGATGGAGCCTCAGTGAGTGATGGATGTGCTTATCATGAAAATATAGTCGTTGCAGCGCGAGAGGAAGTGGAGACATGCACACACGAGTCGGAGCAACAGCGTCCAGATGTTGAAGTTCGAGGCAAGAAAGTTTCAAAGAAAAGAAAGCAAAAGAAGGTTAGTGTCCTGTTCACTATATTATGTTGTCTTTCACTGTCAATAGTTCAATACTGTAAGTTGTGTTTAAACTGAACATCCCTTTTCTAATCTGTCCTCTAGTTGCGAGTGGGTGTAAGAACTAAATCTACACAGACAGTGAAGCGAACGAGAGATGTTGCTTGTCAAACCTTTTGGCAGGGACTTGAGACTGGAGATGCATCGTGCCAATGGGAAGAATATGAAGTGATTGACAACGGAGCTATACCACCACCAGCCATTGATAGTGAATGTCCTCCTGGTAGTTTGGATGCAGTCGGAGATCAATTCACAGAATCCACACCCGCAAAAAATAAGAGCGCGCGAAAGTTGAAGACATTGTTTTTTTCTCCCATCTCCGGACAAGGAACAGATGTTGCAATGGAAGAGAATGACGTGGACGACAATGAAACACCATCAATATCACTCAGCATAGCGGAAGACGATATCAGAGATTGTACCTTTCATGCGAGTGACATGTCCTCAACGTTACAGGCCGAACCAGCTGGGATGCAGAGTGAAAGTATAAGGAAAGAGGCCAAATTCATTGTATTCGATAGCTGTTTGATGGATATTATTATGATGATGAAATGTGGGCATTCGGTTGGTGGGGAAGTATGTGGGGAGCCATTGATTAATGTGACTCGTGCAATTCGAGGCACTAACCTTAAAATACATGCCACCTGTACACAATATCATCCGTTCGCATGGTCTGCACAACCCATGCTGGGGCAACTGCCAGCAGGCAATCTACTTTGTGCAGCGGCCGCACTTTTTAGTGGTTCAAGTTTTAAAAAGTTACAGTATTTCTTTCAGTTTGTGGGAATCCATTTCATTGCGAAAAGTCAGTTCTACAAATACCAAACCGATTATCTATTTCCAGCCATCAGCGAAGCTTGGAGAATGGAAAAAATGTCAATGGAAAGTACATTCGCGGGCAAACGCTTCAGGCTAGCCGGTGATGGACAGTGCGACAGCCCAGGATTTTCAGCCAAGTACTGCACCTACCACTTTCAGGACATGGAAAGTAAGAAAATTGTGAGTTCGGTGGTCGTGCAGGTGTCACAAAGTACATCCTCAGTGGCCATGGAGAAAGTTGGCTTTGTAGCATCATTGCAAGAACTACAATCGCGGGGAATGGTGATCGACCTGATAGCCACGGACAGACACGTTTCAATTGCCAAGACAATGAGAGAACAGTACAAAAATATAAATCACCAATTTGACGTTTGGCATCTTGCAAAATCAATCAATAAAAAATTGTCTGCTGCAGGTAAAAAAAAAGAATTGCAAGGTATTTCACAGTGGTCCAAGTCAATCAGCAACCATCTTTGGTGGAGCTCAAAAACATGTGAAGGGTCGTTGGAAATTCTACTGGAAAAATGGCGGTCAGTAATGTTGCACTGTAGCAACGTACATCGATGGTCGACAAATGAGCATTTCCACAAATGTGAACATGGCCATTTGTCCACAGAGGAGGCACGGAAGAAGAAGTGGTTGATTCCTTCATCACCCACTCACAAAGCCATTGAAAAGATTGTATTTGATAAAACTATAACAAAAGCTTTGAGGGGACTCACGGAATTCTGCCACACAGGAGATTTGGAGGTGTTCCACAATATGTGCCTCAAGTACAGGCCCAAAAGATTGCATTTTGGCATGGAAGGCATGATAAATCGGACTCTTTTAGCGGTCTTGGCACATAACCATAATGTTGGCCGTCAACAAAGTAGGACGACCGGAACTTTAGGGACGCTTCGCTACAATAAGGCCTTCACTAAAAGAAGTAAACAATGGGTGATCAAACCAGTGTTTGAGGATATGCAATATGAGTTTATTGAGAGACTTATCGTAGATGTCCTCGATAGGCACATACATGGAGTGGTGAACGAACCTATGCAGGGGACAACTGCATTGCCACCCAACATTGCCTCTGTTCCATGTCCACCTAAAGCAGAGCTCATTGAGAAATACACATCACGGTTTAAATGATTGTAATTTGATTGTCTGTTCTCTCGAGTCTCCTCATGTTGCAGGCCCATTGCAATTAAACCAAACAGTAATATAAATCATTTTTACAAAAATTATAGAATGTTTCCGTATTGCAAAAACATGGCCGACCCATAGGGACAATAAAAAAAAAGGCACGCAGACAAGATGTCCCTAAAACTAACTGCAGCTAACTAGAAATGTGTGCTCGCTCAAAGTGAAGGTCAGCTGCTTTGATGTTTTGCTCGGGTGGCGGAACGGCCCACGACCCAATATAAGGTTCTATTGTGATTTGACCTTGACAGGCCGGGACCATCCTGAAAGACTAAGAAAAGATAATGAATAAAATTTCAGAAACGAAACGATGAGCCACGTTCATTAGAAGAAGTAACGTCGGCAAAGAAGGAGTGGTGTTTCGGGTCTGCCCTACACAGAGACACAATGGAAAATGCAAATATAATGTAAGTAACTTTTGATGAGTTTATACCGCAATTTCATTACTATACAGTGGCTTTAAAGACGGGTTCAGTTGTACTTGTTCGTTCTATGTGGCATATTGTTTTCTACCGCGCACTATCTTGAGGAGAAACATCTGCTTTTACTGAAGCACCTCAAAACCTTCCTCTTTGCTTCTGCTTTCTCTCTCCCTCTCCCCTGCTACAACTGGTCCACTGTCTGCGACCTCAGTCCTGGGCCCTTCCACTCTCCACCTGCACTCCCCCCCCCCTCCATGCCTCGCCACGCCTTTAAACACTTGTGTACACCCAGTAGCGCTGTCCTCGCTATGAAATGAATAATTTTAATAAGGATCTGATGGTGAGACTAATTTCATTTTTTATGTTTTTAGGTACATCATTCACTACTGTCTGTGTCACGAGTACCAGACACCGGCGGACGGCTTCTACAGCCGCCAGTTGCTTCTCCGCGTGAACAACGTTACCACCCTGACCATTTTATGGGACGATCGCCAAGTACAAGTATGCCCTTACGCGGTACTAACGGTTAGATGCAACATACCTACCATTGTGGTGGCCTAGCGCCTCGTTGTTGGAACAGCCATGCGATTATCAGTGCGACAGAAGAGCTTATTTTTATCGTAAACCAACACCCTGTGTACTGCACACGAACATCGCTTCCCTCAAGACGAACTAATTTGGATCGAGAGCAAAGAAAAATGCAAATCGCTGAATATTCTCTAAACATTTGATGTCCAATAAACGTACTTTGCCAAATGTACAATCTTGCCGTTTGCTTTTAAACCACGGTTTCACATTCCGAATTGTGGTGCTGTATTGTGAGATGCTCTAAGACCCTGTGTACAGCAAAGGACCATCGCGTTCCTCAATACGAACTTTTTGGAACATGAGCAAATAAAAATGCAAATCGCTGAATATTCTCTAAACATTTGATGTCAAATAAATGTACTTTACCACATTTACAATCTTGCGGTTTGATTTCAAAGTACAGTTTCATATTCCGAATTGTGGTGCGCTGTATTGTGAGCTGATCTGTGTTGATTTCCGGGGTCTGTGTGGAGTCGCGTAGAAGACGCCTGGGCGCGTTTGCCTACGCAGCACAGTCACGTCACGGATAGAGGCGGGGAATATGAATGTTTTGATAAAGTCTGTTTCAGGGGCGGGGGATTTGATTTAGTGCCGCAAAGGCAGGTGAGCCAGGTCGATGCGGCGGAATGATAGGATTATCACAAAATGGAGGCTGATTTCGAGTGCGATAAGGGGCGAAAAGTCGGGTAAGGTCCATAGGAAAGTTTCCTACGATCTACCGATTTATGCTTACAAACACATGGCCGACCCGTAGGGACAATAAAAAAAAAGTCCCGGAACTCTCCTTTAATTTTTCTTATAGTGTGTTTGGCCAAAATTAAATAACTGTATTTTTATACATCCTGTCTAAGTGTAATTTGTGACTCCCATTGTGTGACCTCATTGTGGACCCTTTACACTCTCACCCCTCTGAAGAACTTAGCCTAGACCGCCTGTCACTGCTACCTTAAACTGGTTTGGCTACAGCTTCCCAAAGTTGTCCCTGTCACAATATAGGTTGGCCTTCTATACATCTGTCCACCAGGCCAGAGTATAGGAAATCCGTCTTAACAACTGGCATCGTTGTAATGAGGGCCTATGTGTCTGTCTGGAGAATGCAATGTGAGTGGACGCGAGAGAAGGTGTATGGGTTAGTGAGTGGTGGGTGAATGAATAGTAATGTGAAAGTGTGTTTGAATGTTCTGTGTGGTTGGGTCCATTCTTGTGTGCAGAATGCAGTGCAAGTGAATGTGAGAGATTTATGTGTGAATGGTGGGTGAGTGAATAGGAATGTGAGTGTGTGTAAATGTTCTGGTTGGGTGGGTGTCAGTGTGAGTGTATGTAAGAGATGGTATATGGGTGAGTGACTGGTGGGTGTTTGGGCATGTATGTGATTGTGTATGAATGTTCTGGGTGGGTGGGTGCATGACTGTGTGGTGGATTGAGTGTGAATGAATATGAGAGGAGATGTATGGGTGGGTGAAAGGGAGTGTGTGTGTGTGTGTGTGTGTGTGTGTGTGTGTGTGTGTGCGCGTGCGTGCGTGTGTGCGTGCGTGCGTGTGTGTGTGTGTGTGTGTAAGGCCCTGCGAGACTGGGGTTCACTAGAGCATTTTTGACACATCCTTTATTAACTTTGCATGCTTTACTGGTATTTTTAGGCAAGCCAAGTTAATGGCTGTCATTACCTGGCTAGACAGCCATTTTGGTAAGCCAGTCTAGCCATTGCTTACTGTGACGTGACATTTATTACTCGGCATCTTTGATAAAGCAAGCATGATAAGTAGTATTACCTCGCTAGACTGCTGTTATGGTGTAGCAACCTGTATATTTCTTACTGTGGCATGACTTTTTATTAACTGAGCATCTATGATGAAGCAATAAAGATAAATGTTCTTATGGGTCAAGACTGGCTTACATTGGAACCAGTTTGGACATGTTGTCTTATTGTGACATGTCACTTTTATTGACCAAACCAACAGGAGTATTTTCTTACATAGGAGTACTTGCATATATTGACAGAGCCAGCTTTGTAAAAAATATCTCAAAGTGAACATGAGTATGTTCTTATATGGAAATACTAGCATGTGTTGGTGGAGCCAGCATGGAAATGTATGGGCACAGTCAGCATGAAAATGTTTCTTATACTGGCATATATTGAAGGGACCAGCATGACAATGCATTGGGAAATGTGCTTATGCACTTTTGGTGACTTGCATCCATTGTACTTTTGTTCCGGAGTTAGCCTACACCCTACAAAACCGATTGCAAAGTGGCTGGCCTTTTACCCGAATTTTCCCAGAAAATTCACTGTGTAATGCACCATTTTAACCCATTATTCAAAACATGTTCTCATGTGAGGGGAAATAATCTCCCCGAAACCCCCAAACTCATTTTCGTTAGTTCAGGCCCCCTAGCTATGTTCAGTCGCAATCGCATATTTGTGGCAAATACTTACACCCTCCAATAAAACAACTCACCAACCACCTGGTGGCTGGTATATTTGGGGACCATGCACCGCCCCCTTCTTTCTATGCTAGGTGAAACATTTAAGCTTTGATTAAAAAACATATTTACTTCTTTCACTTTGAGTAGTGCATGCCCCTGCAATGGCATAATCTTCATGGACATTGCACACACGTGGTGGTCCGGGCCGGCCAGGGTGTGGCGTGCCCAGTGCTTTGTTAAGGAGCTTGGGGGGAGGGCCCCCACATTCTGTGCTACACCACTGATTGGACTTTGCTCACCTTGATTGCATCCAAGTGTGATGTGAATGGTTGTGAGGGGCCGCAAACTCGACCAGGACCCTGCTCTTGTGCAACACTGTTTAAGAAAATAAACGCTGGAAATAGAGGGGGTTATTACCACCTTGGAGGTAACCATGCCGCAATTTGTGGCATGGTGACCCCCTTACCGGGTACTGGGTCCGGGTTCCTTGAATGAGGAATTACCGGGCCATTCCAACCTTGGAGGACCCGGTAATTCCTCATTCAAGCAACCCGGACCCAGTACATCCCCATTCCCATTCGAGCCCCCATAGGGCTCAATGGGAATGGGGAGGGAGCTAACAATGGGCCCGTTAATAACGGGCCCGTTGTTAGCTCCCTGGTCTGCTAGCGGGACCCGCTAAGGGCGCCTGGTTTTACCAGGCGCCCTTTGTGGGTCCCGCGAGCAGACTCATAATGGGGCGTTAAGGGGTTGACGGCTCCAGCACCATTACCAGCGCCGTTAACCCCTTACCGCCAAGGTCGTAATGACCCCCAGAGTCTCAGAAGTGAGAGAGCAATGGAGTGACCCACCCCTTCCCATTCAAACTCCTTCTTGGAAAGGGCTTTGTGGAAGCTTCACACACGTGCAGGTCCTGGGGTGGCTCTAAAAATCATAGATGCATTGAGCCCCACTCCTGAGGGAAGTGCAGGCCCCCCTTCCCACGCCTCAATATCATTAAGAAAGATTGAAGAAGAGTCATGTATCAAAGCCTTGGACATTAAGGTGCTATGTTCGGCACTGGGATTTGGGGCACAACATGGCCTCAGCTTACAACAGCACAATAGGTTTCATCTATTGTAGTGGTAGCTGATTCATAGCTACATTCATAACCAGGTCAATGATTTCATTTTCAACCTTGCACGTGCAGCATTTTGCTCCTGGGTAATCAGACAGCGCACGCCTCTCAGGTCAGTGTTTTTTTGGCTTGTTTAACACATCAATGCCACAGATAACAAGTACTTCTGTGTCCATTGATCTATAGATGTTTCATACACAGGCTGTAGCCTGTGTTAGAGATTTCAGTTGCCCTGGTACAAGTACTGAATTATGTATGTTTTACAAATAGGCCCCTCGTCGAATTTGGAAAATGACATTCCCCAAATATTTGATCGTAGACAAATCACGCCTCCCTCTGTGCCTTGAGTGCACTTCCATATTCTTCCCGTCTATGCAAATACTGGAGCCTGGAAAGGTATCCCCTTAAAGGAGCGCATTTGTCGATCATGGAAGCTTAAAGTGGAGAGGTACGACATATACTGATGCACTGCACAGCTCTAAGCCCGATCTATGCTGAAGGTTATGCCAAATGTAAACTACATGAGACAGGTCAATTCTGGAGCATGATATACGGGCAGAGTCGCTTGTTGTGGCATCTGCGGCTTCTCACATATGGCTCAGGGCCAAAGCAATGCTGGAAATCCCTGACGGTATACAGCAAGCTTAGATCCTTGGGTGCTCTCTTTAAATGCAAAGTGCAGCATTTTATTCTTGTTCTACACCAATTATTTAAATGTGCATTAGATTGACATGTTCAACAATATGAGTACATTGATAAACACAAGGTTTTAGTAATAAATACTGAAATTGTTACATGTTGTTTTTTTGTATTTTATTTTTTTTAATTAATTAAGTGATATGAAATGCATGTTTTAAATTGCGGTGTAAAAGGTTGTTCATACAATCATATGCATTTTAACAATAAAAAAGAAGAAAAAAAGAATAGACAGATGGCTCTGATTAGCTGCCTCACAGAATATAGAAGTGCCCCAGCATGGATACAGGAGACCAATTGGAAGAAAGCTACACATACCATAGCAGAGATATTTGATGAAGATTAGAAGCGAACAGGAAGATGTTTGGATCCAGACAGACTGAGATTAACAGGGGAATATGGTTTTCAAGTAGTGTTGCCATTAGAGAGCAAAGGAACAATCGCTGTGATGTGCAATATATCAATGCTCACTATTATTATAAAGGAAGCAACAATCTAGCCAGTGAAACCATGAGTGAGGTGTTTTTTAAGATCAAACCCTGAGAACGAAATCACTCTGAATGGTGACAATTTAGCAAAGTTTAGGGACTGCTAATTTTGACAAGTTTGGCAATAATGAGATTAAATGAGATGCCCAGGATCACACATTGGTTAAGCGGTAACTCTGGGATTTGCACCCACTTGGCAGGTTCTGCACTTACCACTATATTTTGCAGTTCTTACCATGGACTAAAACAAACCAATTGTATAGGAAAGTACACAAATCACATAACTCAGCATGTCTATTTTTAAAAACAAAATGTAATAGAAGCGTTTTATGCAAAATAAGAATGTTTGTAACTTCATTGTGTCCATCATAAAGGGAAGTAAAAAAGAACCAGCATAACAATTGATATGATCGTAAAAGATTCTATCTGGGTTTCTCGATTTTATTTTAAAATGTTAAAGCTTTAAATACACCAAACAATTGGCCACTGGGGGGCGCACGGATGTGGAAGCTCTCTGTGTGAGCTCCCGTTATGCAGCCCCAAGAAGTGTGTTGAGCCCCCACTTTTTGGCCCCCCCGCGCATACAACCTGGAACCTGGCAGTGTGACACGGCCCCCCACCAGATGGCCGAAAATCCAATGAAAAACGGACCTTCCTTCGCTGTGAAAACGTTGCGTGCACAGAGGCCCCCCCCTCCCTTTGCGCACAAAAGTGAAAGGAGTGCGGAGAAGCCCTGCGGAGCAACGAGGAACCTCGTTGCGGAAGTGCGTTGGCTGCCGTCTGTGCTCCGTTGCGACCCCGCTCCCCGCCCCACGGCACGTTTGTTGAGATCAGGTGTGAGGCAGCACGCGAACAGACACCCGCTCCCCCGCAGCCCTTCAGACCGTGTTGGAGCCAAATTACGGGCCTATTCCCTGAGCCCAATCCAGACTCCGGCACACTGTCGCGGCTCGACCCTGCGGCGTGACTCGCCTTGATTGTGGCGCAGAGCCCCCAGTGTTGTGGTAAGGACATTGCAGAGCGCAGGGAACGCTGCGCTGATTCAAGAGGAGGCCACCCTCATGGGCACTCAGTGGGCCATGTAGGGGACACCCGCGTATAATACGCGCGATCCCACCCCGGACACAAAGCGGGCCTGTAGCGGCTGGGAACGTGACACCATCTGTCCAGATCTTGTGCCCCCTCAACACCTCCCTTCACGAACCTGCGAAAGTGGTATTTACGAGGCCACAGAAACCCCTGGCACATTCTGAGGGCCAATCAGCAGAGAACATCCACACGGCAACAGTGATCAAGGAGGACTGGAAAGCTAGACAGTGCCCTAATTCTGCGCACATTGGAGGCCCCCCACTACGGCCAGGCACGAAGTACCCCTCGGGAGACACCCCAACAGCACACGCGGATTTTGAAAAAGGGGGACCCCTGAAACATCCGAGGTAAACCAGGGGGTGTACGCCTACCCTTTACAGGCGACAAATCAATAACTGAACGACGCTGCACCCCCCGAGAACACGCAAAGAACGTCCGGGCCTCTGTGAAGCCTCTGGAAAGGCACCCCACCTGTTGCAATAGAAGCCATACCAAACGGAGGGTACGGCCCCTGGAAACAGGGCGAGTGCCTCCTCCGACTACACGGACCAAGGCCGCCACTGCCCTCGACACCTCAGCAGCATATCCCTAACACTCTAGCCCGGCGCTGAAGTTGTTCCGCCACCGCTGAGGAGGTACAAATCTGCGAAACCTCACGACGAACTAGAGCGGAGGCTAAGGCCCCCAACACAGGGTGTACCTCCTCTGCCTAGCCTGTCGGGACAAGGAACCCACGATCCCGACCAGCAAGACCCGCAAGCTGACCTCACTGCCAGAAGATTACATGGATATTAGGCACAAGTTGGCTCCATTTGCCTACACCGCCACCCCACATACTGTCACGCTCACCTGATTCCCACGGGGCGCTGGCCTGGTTTCGAGTGCTGATGCCTCTTCAATGGTGAAGCGCAGGGCTCTGAAGATGGATAGGACGGGCCCCTCTACTCTGGCTAATCTGGCTCGCAGGAATATCCTCCTGTACGTGAAAAGGGAGTATTACAATCTGGCGGAATAATGCTCGAGCCTCCCACTTCCTTCCAACCCTCCTCGATACCCTTCCACGATCCCCCGTGAAGTCTCACCTTAGGGTCTGAAAGGACGAGCTCTCCATCCTGCTTCTGACGCAGGGGCGCGTTGAACCCAGTTACTTCACTGGATTGAGGTTGGATGGGAGTTCAGGTAAGCTTGATTATACTGGTAAGGCGCTGTAAAAGTTTGGTTGCAAGTTCAAAAGTTCAAGCTTTAAATAATAATGTTCATTGTCTTTTTCAGGTGATGAAAGAAGATTCCTTTGGAGACTTCTTGCAACAAAGCGCTAATGGTGATGTCTTTTCCCCATAGGGGCTGGGGTTCGGAATGCCGGAGATATGGCGCCGACCCGAAGTGAAAAGTGCAGTTCCAGTAAAGATCTGGTAAGTCCTAGATGAGCGCTCAGGTAATGTTTTTGCATTCGCTCATCTAATGTCTTTGTCTTTTTTCCCCATAGGGGCCGGGGTCCGGAAAATGCCTGGAAGCAGCAAGACCCGAAATGAAATGGGAATGACCCAACAGGTAAGTCTTAGAAGGAAACTGAGCTTTTCCTATTCCCTTCCTTCTCTCACCTTGTGTTCTTGTCTTTTTCTCTCTAGGCTCTGGGAAGTGGCTGCGAATCCGGTGATCGCTGCTGAAGATGGAGGCGCCTAAGAAAGGTGAGTGAAATGCAGCGCTGCAGCGATCGGAGCGAAATGCTTTTAAAAATGATGTCTTCCTTTTCAGGATCGTCGGTGAGATGTATCCGTGATGCAGGTTTAGCAGGTAAGGCCTTCTTCCTCGCCAATTCTCTTCTTATCACCCTTTGCAGGTGTCCCAGGATGCTGACAGGCGTGGTTGAAGTCCAGAAGCAGGAGCTGACACGGTGAGCGTCCAGCTGCTAGGTGCAGAACAACGCGAAGCACGTGTGGCTGTTCGGGTGGGGTTTAAATAGCTTTGGAAGAAGTTCCAGGTATGTATCCTTCCACCGATCCGGTATGTATCCTTCCCCGACCACACCTGGATGGAAAGTAGTCCCACAGGTAAAGTAGTCCCATTCAGGCCTCAAGAGGGCCTGGATGTAGCAGCATGGTCTGCATCAGATAAGTGCACATAAAAACACTTGAACACATGTCCAGCTTTATGAGCCTGGCGCCCAACATGAGCCTGGCGCCTAAGGCGCCAGGACTGCGTCCAAAGGGCCCCAGCTTGGGCCCACTGGAACTTCCCTGGGGGGAATGATGCCTGCCTCTGGGTTGCTGGGTCGGACCTGGCTCCTTGGAGGTAGGCATCATGACAGTACCCCCCCCTCAAGGCCCCTCCCAAGGTTGTTCCCTCCGGGGGTTTTGGCTTGTTCGGAAATCTCCGGTGGAACCTTTGTATTAATCGAGGTGCGTGAACATGGTTACTAGGCTCCCACGATCTCTCCTGAGGTCCATATCCCTTCCAGTCAACAAGATAGAAGAGTTTCGACTTTAACACCTTGGAGTCTAAAATGTCTTTAACTTCGAATTCTAATTCCCCTTCAATTTGAACTGGGTCTGGAGGCTTGGACAGTCGGGTTCCTGGTTGTACTGGCTTCAAAAGTGACGCATGAAAAACTGGATGAATATGCATGTTGGACGGTAAATCCAGTTTAAAGGCCACTGGGTTGATTATAGCTTTGATGGGATAAGGTCCTATGAATCTGGGATTGAAGATTCGCGGGCCCTTGAGGGGTAAATGTTTAGTTGCTAGCCATACCTGGTCTCCTACTTGGTAAGGAGGGGTTTTACTTCGGTGCAAATCAGCGTTTTCTTTATACTTTTTCTGCTGTAAATGAGTTGCAGCTTCTTTGAAGGCTCGGGTTATTGTGGAATGCAGATGATTTACTGCGGGCATTTCCAGGGTCAGAGGTGGATCTAGGTCAGAGGTCCGAGGATGGTGACCATACAAAGTATAAAAAGGAGTTTGCCCGGTTCCAGAATGCACTGAATTGTTGTATGCACATTCTGCGATCCAAAGGATGTCTTTCCAATTCAACTCGGATTGGTGTAACATGCACCGAAGATATTGCTCGAGAGTCTGATTGGTTCTCTCGGTTTGTCCGTTGGTCTGGGGGTGTTGGCTGGTGGATAACCGCACATCTATTTGTGCTAGTTGACAACACTTCTTCCAAAAATGGGAGATAAATTGACTTCCACGATCCGAGACTAATATGGAAGGGAAACCATGTATGCGAACTATATTCTCCAGAAATTCCTTGGCCAAGGTGGAAGCTGAAGGCAACCCTTTTAAAGGGATAAAGTGGCCCATTTTGGAGAATAGATCCACAATTACAAGGATAGTGTTGTAACCACCACAAGGAGGCAGGTCAGTTATAAAGTCCATTGACAAGGTGTGCCATGGTGCCGGTGGAATATCCAAGGGTTGTAGTAGGCCGGCTGGCCTTTTCTTTTGACCCTTGTTTTGGGCGCAAATTCCACAAGACAACACAAAAGACTTTATGTCTTTTCTCCAAGAAGGCCACCAGAAGTGGCGTTTGATTTTTTCCTCCGTTTTACCGATACCAGGGTGTCCTTCCATTAATGATTCATGATGATGGGCAATAACAAGTTCCTGCAATTCTTTACTTGGCAGAAACAACCGCTCCTGGAAGTAGGGTAAATCATCCTTAACGGTGTAATGAGGACCCTTTTGACTACATTCCAGTAAGGCTGAAGAGTCTAGAAGTTGTTTTACTTCCTTTGGATATCCTCAATAGTTTGCAATGAAGTTAAGCCTAAGATTCTTTGTTCGGGTATGATTGGCACAGGTTCTAAACTCGAATTGGGTTCTTCCATGCCAATCCAGGATAAGGCGTCTGCTTTACCATTCTTGCAGCCAGGGCGATAGGTAATTACAAAATCAAATTCCGCAAAGAATAGAGCCCATCGGAGTTGTCGTGAAGATTGAGCTCTGGCCGTCTTTAAATACTGCAAATTTCTGTGGTCCGTAATTACGGTGATGGTGTGTCTTGCCCCGAGAAGGTAGTCACGCCAAGCCTTGAAAGCAGATTTAATAGCCAGTAACTCTTTGTCGGTAATTGCGTAGTTGATTTCAGGAGGAGAGAATTTTCTGGACCAAAAGGCCACAGGGTGTAGTTGGTTAGTTTCTGGGTCTCTTTGCGACAGGACAGCTCCCATGGCCGAACTGGATGCGTCGGTTTCCACAATGTAAGGGAGATCTGGGTGTGGGTGCCTCAATACAGGTGCAGAGGTGAATTTGGTTTTCAGGTCCTGAAAGGCTTGTTCGGCCTCAAGAGTCCATTCGAAGCGTTTATTTTTCTTTAGGAGAGCTGTGATGGGTTGGACTGTTCGGGAAAATTCCGGGATGAATCTTCGATAGAAATTGGCAAAGCCAAGCATGCTCTGAACTCCCTTCACCGAGCTAGGAGATGGCCATTTGAGGATGGCGTCCACCTTTCGCGAGTCCATTTGGACTCCTTGAGGTGTCAGGATGAATCCGAGAAACTCAACTTCTGTGGTATGAAAAATGCATTTTTCGAGCTTGGCAAATAGTTTGTGCTGGCGCAATTTCTCAAGAACTGCCCTAACATGTTTTCTGTGATCGGCTTCTGAAGAAGAGTACACCAGGATGTTGTCAATATAAACAATGACACAGACATCAATAAGTTCCCGAAAAACATCATTCATAAAGTACTGAAAGGCGGCAGGTGCATTGCACAAACCGAAGGGCATCACCTGATATTCGAAGAACCCAAATTTGGTGCGGAATGCAGTCTTCCATTCGTCGCCTTCTTTTATACGCACCAGGTGAAAAGCTCCTCGGAGATCTAACTTGGTGTACACACTAGCGTCTTTCACCTAGTCGATAAGCTCAGGGATCAGGGGCAGAGGATAACGATTCTTAATCGTTATTTGGTTTAGGGCGCGATAGTCTATACATGTTCTAAGGTCGCCCTCTTTTTTCGGCACGAAGAACAAAGCTGAAGAGACAGGAGACTTGGACGGGCGAATAAAACCATTGGCTAGGTACTGATATAAATACTGACGCAAATGCAGGTTCTTAGGTTCCGTAAGAGCATAAATCCTACTACAAGGTAGTTGAGCATTGGGTACCAGATTGATTTGGCAATCATAAGATCGATGGGGAGGTAACGTGTTAGCCTGTTCTTTCTGAAAAACGTCTTGGAATTCTTGGTATTCTGACAGTAGCTGTACAGAGGTGGAAGTTGCTGAGGCTAAACCCATAGCTGGATTTCTTGGATAACAAGTTGGCTCACAATCAGGAAAACTTATCTTCTTTGCTCGCCAGTCTATTCTTGGATTATGTGTTTCTAACCAAGGAATTCCAAGAATTACTTGAAATTGTGGGGCCTTGATCACATCAAACACCATTGCTTCCCGATGTCCATCCTGACCCACCAGTGTCAATTCAACAGTGGAATGCGTTACAGGTCCTGAGGCTATTTCGGTTCCATCTACTGTAGTAATGACATCTTGGGTTACTTTCGGGCGGAGAGGGAGCTTAATCCTGGAAGCCAATTCACGGTCTACGTAATTTCCAATAGCTCCACTGTCGATGTATGCTTTTATAGCATGCAACTGCTGAGGCTGTTTTGGGTCCACGAGCACCATTGGCATGACAAAATGCGAGGTCAAAGAGTTTGTTTTCAAGCTCGGCAAGCGGACACCTACGCTTGTCGGGCTAGGTCGTTTCCCGAATCAGGTGTCAATGAATCGTTATCAGTGGCTCCAACCACCTTCTTAGGTGGTTTAACCGGACAATTTCGAAGAAAGTGACCGGAAGCCCCGCAATACAGACAAAGTTGCATTTGCCGCCTTCTCTCTCGTTCCTTCTGCGTTAATGGTCCTTTAACACCGCCGATTTGCGTAGGTTCGGATACATCGGCGCTCTTGGAGTTAGCGTAGGTTTTGATCGGTACTCGAGTTTCGTACTTGAACCGATCTGCTTTTCTATTTTGAAGTCTGTGATCAAGTTGAACCACAAAGTCTATGTAGTCTGCGCAGACCTGGGGTGGATTTACTATCTGAGCTAGAACATCTTTAAGCTCTCCGCGCAGGCCTCGATGAAACAATGTGATCCTTTTATTTTCTGGCCATCCAGTTTCCAAAACCAGTCTATTAAAGGTGGCAATGTAGGACAGGAGATCCTGATTACCTTGT
Source organism: Ambystoma mexicanum (assembly GCF_040938575.1). NCBI lineage: Eukaryota > Metazoa > Chordata > Amphibia > Caudata > Ambystomatidae > Ambystoma > Ambystoma mexicanum. The sequence goes on along the minus strand of NC_090921.1, from coordinate 955,449,860 downwards.
CGTAAGGATAGCAGTTCGTTATCAAGGGCCTGTCCTTGAGAGTGTTGAGCAAACAATCTTTCCATGCTGGCCTGGAAGCTCTGAAAATCCTGGAGAATGGGATCATCCTGATTTACCAAAGGAATAGACCAATCGGCAGCACTGCCACTGAGGTAAGATAGTATAAAGGCTACCTTGGTCTGGTCGTTAGGGAAGACCCTGGGTCTGCATAGATCGTGTAAACGACATTGGTTCATAAAGACGGCATATTTCTTGGGATCCCCCGCAAAACGTTCAGGCGGGGCCAAAGGCATGTGTCCAGGTAGATTGATTTGTACCAGGTTATTCAAACCCATTGATGTGGAAGTACCACCGGAATTCGGTAAAGGAATGTGCCCTGCCTGGGCCTGCAATAACCTTTTGGCCAGGTCATCTGTTCTTTCCTTGGATAGGATCAGTTCTCTTTTGAGAGCGTTAGTCTCCTGGCGGGCTGAGTGCACCTCTGCCCGTAATTCCCCCAAAAGCTGGGCCAGCTGGTCAGTCTCGGAAGTCTCCATAGCGCCCGGGTGGGAAATTGTGGGTAGGCTTCGCGTTCTGTCACGCTCACCTGATTCCCACGGGGCGCTGGCCTGGTTTCGAGTGCTGATGCCTCTTCAATGGTGAAGCGCAGGGCTCTGAAGATGGATAGGACGGGCCCCTCTACTCTGGCTAATCTGGCTCGCAGGAATATCCTCCTGTACGTGAAAAGGGAGTATTACAATCTGGCGGAATAATGCTCGAGCCTCCCACTTCCTTCCAACCCTCCTCGATACCCTTCCACGATCCCCCATGAAGTCTCACCTTAGGGTCTGAAAGGACGAGCTTTCCATCCTGCTTCTGAAGCAGGGGCGCGTTGAACCCAGTTACTTCACTGGATTGAGGTTGGATGGGAGTTCAGGTAAGCTTGATTATACTGGTAAGGCGCTGTAAAAGTTTGGTTGCAAGTTCAAAAGTTCAAGCTTTAAATAATAATGTTCATTGTCTTTTTCAGGTGATGAAAGAAGATTCCTTTGGAGACTTCTTGCAACAAAGCGCTAATGTTGATGTCTTTTCCCCATAGGGGCTGGGGTTCGGAATGCCGGAGATATGGCGCCGACCCGAAGTGAAAAGTGCAGTTCCAGTAAAGATCTGGTAAGTCCTAGATGAGCGCTCAGGTGTAATGTTTTTACATTCGCTCATCTAATGTCTTTGTCTTTTTTCCCCATAGGGGCCGGGGTCCGGAAAATGCCTGGAAGCAGCAAGACCCGAAATGAAATGGGAATGACCCAACAGGTAAGTCTTAGAAGGAAACGGAGCTTTTCCTATTCCCTTCCTTCTCTCACCTTGTGTTCTTGTCTTTTTCTCTCTAGGCTCTGGGAAGTGGCTGCGAATCCGGTGGTTGCTGCTGAAGATGGAGGCGCCCAAGAAAGGTGAGTGAAATGCAGCGCTGCAGCGATCGGAGCGAAATGCTTTTAAAAATGATGTCTTCCTTTTCATGATCGTCGGTGAGATGTCTCCGTGATGCAGGTTTAGCAGGTAAGGCCTTCTTCCTCGCCAATTCTCTTCTTATCACCCTTTGCAGGTGCACCAGGGTGCTGACAGGCGTGGTTGAAGTCCAGAAGCAGGAGCTGACACGGTGAGCGTCCAGCTGCTAGGTGCAGAACAACGCGAAGCACGTGTGGCTGTTCGGGTGGGGTTTAAATAGCTTTGGAAGAAGTTCCTGGTATATATCCTTCCACCGATCAGGTATGTATCCTTCCCCGACCACACCTGGGTGGAAAGTAGTCCCACAGGTAAAGTAGTCCCATTCAGGCCTCAAGAGTGCCTGGATGTAGCAGCATGGTCTGCATCAGGTAAGTGCACATGAAAACACTTGAACACATATCCAGCTTTATGAGCCTGGCGCCTAAGGTGCCAGGACTGGGCTCCAACATGAGCCTGGCGCCTAAGGCGCCAGAACTGCGTCCAAAGGGCCCCAGCTTGGGCCCGCTGGAACTTCCCTGGGGGGAATGATGCCTGCCTCTGGGGTTGCTGGGTCGGACCTGGCTCCTTGGAGGTAGGCATCATGACACATACACCAACAAGGTCTACGATGGCAAACAAGGTTACCACAGTGAATGACCTGGCCGCAGCAACAAAAGGTGACATCGCTGCCCTGCTAGGAGAAATAAAAAATCTGGGCGCCAACATAGGGGGGAAGATAGATAAAATCACCCAAAGGCTGGACAATATGGAAGACAGGCTCGAAGGGGTAGAGAGCAATCAGGCCTCCATTGACACCCTTGAGATCCAACTCCATCAGAACTGGAGCACAAAGAAGAAGAGTTTAAACTCAAACTCGATGATTTGGAAAACAGAGAGCGCCGTAACAATCTACGGATCTTTGGAATCTCGGAAAGGGAGGGCGAAACAGAGGTGGACCTGAGGGAAACTCTCCACAATATCATCAAACTTCTTGTAGCTGATGACGCGGTGGACGCACCAATGACGGAAAGAATCCACAGAGCGGGTGGCCCTCCAGGGGGTCCACGATCAGTCCTCGCCCGGTTCCACCGGTTCAGAGACAAAACTCGAATCCTCGAGAAAGCAAGGGAAAGCGATGAGATCACGCTGGGAGGGGCCCGGATCTCGATATATCAGGACCTCTCCCCCTTAACATTGGCCCTCAGGAAAATGTGCAGACCCCTCATAAGGAAACTCAAGGAGAAGAATGTTCGATATATATGGGGTTACCCTTTCTCTCTCACGTTTGAATATGAGGGAACCAAATTTAGATTGCGATCTGAAAAAGAAATACAGAAATGCATCTCAGACCTTCTTGAGCCCCGACTAGACGGGGAAAGCCAGGGAGAGGTGAAAAAAGGAGATCGCGAATGGCTGATTCAGGGACCCAGAAGGAAGAAAGTAAAAGGATCCCGAAAGTTCCAAAGAGGTAACCTCTCTCCGGAGGGGGACAACTGAAATTGATCGACTCTGGTAAAACGAACACACATATTTCACCTACCAATGCTACAATGAGACGTTAACGTGTATATCGTTCCAAGATGAGAATGGAGAAAATTAGGGGGGAACCAAGGAAGAGCTCAACTCAGTTAAGAGGAGTAGTATGAGAATGTGGGGCGTGAAGTAACGGCCCCCACAGGTGGTTCGATGCCGACTCGGTGCTGTCAACCGGGTTCACTCGAACGCCTTCGACAGGGGAGAAGGGGGGGGGAGGATCAGGAGGAGAGGGGGGAGGGTCGGGAGGGGCCGAAAGAAGGGAAACGGGTCAGAGCAATATCGAATGCACCTCAGAACAACCGATGAAGCTTACAATCTGAGATGAAAGAACGTTATCGATCACATGGCAAACATTAACACAAGGGAGCTTGCCTCCCTAAGAGTCAGGACACTCAATGTCAAAGGACTCAACTCACCGACAAAACGGTCCCTTGTGGCCAGGGAATTTCATAGAAGTGGTCTAGACATCCTACTAATACAGGAAACAAAATACATAAAAGGAGAGGAATGACAGGTCCTGGGGAAACGAGTCGGGTTTGAGTTTTGGGGGTCGGGCCCGTTCAGGAGGGGAGGGGTGGGAATCCTCACCAGGAAAGGTATAGGCTTCACACTAACCAAGATATGGTCAGATGTAGAAGCACGTGCAATGCTGGTGAACGGTCAGTTGGGTAAGATGAGTGTCACCATTGCCACTCTGTATTCTCCAAACACAGCCCAATCTAGATTTCTTTCCAGAACAATGCCTAAAATACTACTTGAAGCCACAGGGCACATTATCTTGGGAGGGGATTTCAACCAATGGGCGAATCCGGCGAAAGATCGAAAGCCTGGGAACCCCGATATGGTGCAGCAAGACAGGCCCAAACTCTCTGAACTGGCTCGTATGATGGAACTGTACAATATGATAGATGCATGGAGGGTGCGTCATCCGGAAGAACTGGGCTACACCTTCTATTTAGCTCCCTACAATACGTTCACCCGTATCGATTACATATATCTCTCCGGGGAGCTCTCTGAGGTAATATCACAAGCACAGATAACACCGATCGCCTGGTCTGACCATGACATGGTCCTCACAGACATCCAGTGGGCTGATTTGCCAAAAAACAATGGAAAATGGCGTAATGAGAGCCTCTGGAGAGATGTTGTCTTCAGAACAGAAATGGAGACAGAGATCTCCGAATTTTTCAAAGCGAACGACAATGGTGAAGTGTCCAGACAAACGGTGTGGGAGGCTGGAAAGGCTACCTGGAGAGGGATTCTGATAAGGGAAGGCGCATCGAAAAAGAGGGAATGTGCCCTCGTTGAACAAAGGCTACGAGCTGAAATCTGCCAGTTAGAAAGCAAATCCAAAGTTGGTGAAGAACTAGACCCGCAGAAAATGAATAGGGCCAAAGAGAAAAGAAGCGAATTGAAACTCCTGGAGTAGGAACAGGTTGTGCGCAAACTGAGAATGTTAAAACAGAAATTCTACGAAAAGGGCGATAAGGCTGATGCGCTTCTTGCTGCCAGGCAGTGTGAACAAAGAGCTGAACGTAAAGTAATAGAGATTAAAGACGATTCCTCCCCTACACCATACGCCCACACCACTATTCCAGAATGCTTTGCTAACTTTTATGAAATAATATACTCCTCCGACGTGGACCCAGGGCCATCAGAGATTGAGTCATACCTGTCCTCAATAGATGTACCCCGCATTCCTGGCACAGATGCCGAATCCCTAGAATCGCCTATTACGGAACCGGAGGTCCAGGGTGCCATAAAGAGGCTGACTTTGGGCAAGTACCCGGGCGAAGACAGCTATACAGCGTGCTTTTACAAAACTTTCATAACCGTATTAGCTCCCTTCCTGACACTCCTCTTCAATGAAATAATGGAAACAGGGAAGCCCCTAGACTCCTTCACCAGGGCACTGATTACTGTCATCCCCAAGGCTGGGAGGGACCCCACGAACTGCGCCTCATATCGCCCCATCTCGCTACTCAACCTCGATGCAAAGATATATACTAGAGTCTTGGCGGCAAGACTTGAATCCCTTGTCCCACAACTCATACACTCTGATCAAGTTGGGTTCATATTAGGAAGACAGGGGCAGACACAATCCGCAAAACCCTCCACCTAATCCATGCGTCCCAGCATATGGAGAATGACCCGATCTTACTCTCTATTGATGCAGAAAAGGCTTTCAACAGGGTGGAGTGGGGGTTCCTAAAGGCGGTACTACGAAAGGTGGGATTGGGCGATAAATTCAGACAAGCAATACATGCGGTGTACACAGACCCCAAAGCATCTATATTTGTGAATGGTGAATACTCACGGTGGTTCAATCTCCAACGTGGGACCCGACAGGGGTGCCCCCTCTCGGCGATTCTCTTTGCCCTCTCCCTTGAGCCCCTGGCAATAACGATGAGAGCGGACCCCGCGCTTGAGGGTATCCGACTGGGGACAACGGAATATACAATTGCCCTCTATGCTGACGACATCCTCCTTCATATCACGAACCCCTCCTCTTCCGTCCCCCGAGCCCTGTCCTTGATAGAGGAATACGGCAAACTCTCTGGGTTTAAAGTAAACAGAACAAAGTCGACACTCTTTCCTCTCCAGGGCCAAGAAGATGACAATATCACCAAATTTTCCTCACTCGGCCTACATATTGAGCATTCAGAACTACAATACCTCGGGATACAAATAACGAGAAATTTAGAGGACCTATTTGAAGCTAACTTTCCCCCCCTACTGAAACAATTCAAGCTAGATTTGACAAGGTGGGATAAACTCACAATCTCCTGGCTAGGTCGGGTAAATGCAATAAAGATGGTATCACTTCCCCGCTTCTTATACCCCTTCCAGACAATACCCGTTAGGATTCCGAAAAGCTTCTTCACTGAAATGAAAAACGCCATGCTCCACTTTCTTTGGCAGGGGAAGAAAGCGAGAATCCCATAATAGACTTTAATACTTCCCAAAGACAAGGTAGGGGTGGGTCTGCCCAACCTCCAAAAATACTATGAATCCTCACAACTCAGAGTATTGATCCCACACCTGCGCGACCAGACAAACATCCAGTGGGTCAATATGGACAACCATTACTTTTCGCCGGCCACAGTATCTGAATGGCTCTGGGCACCCAAGAAACGGATATGTCGAAAACTCAAAGATCACCCGATACTTTTGACCATCTGGGACATCTGGATGCATGGCACGAATATGCAAGGCATTACCACCTGGCCGAGCCCCTTGAGCCATCTATGGTCCCTAGGAATCAACGACCACATTCTGGATGTAGGAAGGTACCAAAGCTGGTACGAGGCTGCTTTAGAGAGAGTAGGCCAACTACAAAGGAAAGACACCTTCATTTCACTCCCTGAGCTGACCGAGGCCCTGGGAATAGGCTCATTATCCACATTCCAATACCTACAACTCAAAGGGGTTTTGACAAGAACCATGTGGAGACCCAAACTGATGAGAGAACTCACCCCCTTTGAGAAAATACTGGACTCAAGAACTGTAATGAAGGGGCTAATATCAATACCAATACAGGGCATTGATAGAGGGAAAAGGTGTGAACACTGATGCACTAAAAACAGATGGGAAAAAGATTTTGCTGAACAGTTCACACCCGAACTTTGGGACACCGTATGCCAAGCAGCCACACGGATATCCATTTCAAATCAGTACAAACTACATGCATTTTGGTCAGAAGTTCTAGACTGGATCAAAGAGGTCGATGGCATTGCCAGAACGCCTACTCCCTACCTCATACTGTTCGGCCTCGAGAAAGATGAAGACGACTGGGTCAAGATCAAAGACATAGCCCCGCAACTGCTCCTGGCTGCTAGGGCAACACTGGTTATGAGGTGGAAGGCTCCCACAAGCCCCACGAAAAACGAATGGATCCATTTATCCAACAACCTTTGTATAATGGAACACATAACAGCATTGCTGCATGGTAAACTCTCACAGACTGAAACCTTTTGGATGGAATACAAAAGCATATATCTACCAGACGGCCTGTCCCGTAACACAGCCCTTACTCTGATGGCGGAGGAGCAAGGAATAAACTAAACAATGTTTAAGTTGAACTCTTCGAAGGACACTCTTACGAATAACGTGAACCCGACAATAAACTCTGATTCTGATCGTTGTACGATGAATGCTACATGATCTGTGATAAAGGCTCTGACCATGGGGGAGAGGGGTGGGGATTCAGAAGGGGGAAAAAGTTATGATGTTGCGCGAACTTTATGCATGCAGAAAGTTTACATGTGACGGACGCAAAACACAAGGAATTCTGGGGGTTTGCTTTATTATAGTGAAATTCTTAAGTGTGTACCTATTGTATACTTTTCCTGCATAACTTGTATTCGTGAAACTAATAAAACCAAATTTACAAAAAAAATAAATACACCAAACACACAGATTTTTGAAATTGTTTTTACAAACATGCATAAAAACCTCTGAAGTGTACAAAAATATTAAACAGTTTTTTGTGTCAAATGATCAGACCACACCACATGCTTGCCAGATGCCTGCTATATTTGGTGTGCTTTCTTCTGTCTAGAACCCCTTCCACTCGAATGGCCTACATAAAAAGAAGTGATGGGCTAACCAGTGCCACCAGCATGTGAGAAGGCAAAACCTTTCACAGAAGACAGTACAGTAATGTCAGTGATATATATTTTTTTAAATTATTGTTTAGCAAAATTGCCTTTAACAAATTATTACAAAGTAGAACAATACACAAAGAATCTATAAAACCTTAAGAATATTACAAACTACTTCACATAGTAACTAATTAAAACGTATTTCATCATGAAATGTCATATTATATTTAGCTCTACTACTTCACAACAAGAGGAGAACGTTTTCCTTGGTCTTTCCACATGTAGATCCACAAGAGCTTAAAATAAGGGGTCGGTCATATAATCAATTCTAAAGAATTTAAAAAACCTACAACAAATATTACAATAGATGTGGTCCTGCCAGACAAACACTCATTCCACAGATTTTCTTTACATGATTTCGATAAAGCATAATCAAACTTTCTAAAGTGCTGTGTGCGTTTCCCAGCAAGAGCTGGGCATATCAGCAGCAAGCGTTGGAGATTCTCTACTGATTCCTGGAGGAGACAACTTCTACATGTTAAAGGCTCTGTTAGGATACAAGCATAACGTGTTATGATTTGTTTTGTCTAGTATAAATTCCATCTGAATCTCAGGAAGGATCTCCTAACCCTACGACTAAAATAGACAAATAAGGAGCCTTTTGTTTTATAGTCCATAGCTAGTTGTACAAGAGATTTATAACTATGCATCTTGTCTAAAGTGTTAGCCCAATCTCTTTCATACAACAACGATTTAACCCTCAGAGCGTTTCTAATAAGGTCATACATGGTTGTATCAATCTCCATCAATAGGGTCTCAGTATGGTCGGAGAGCTCTTTCATGAATTGTAGATTCCCTTCTCTGATCACTCTCGCAAGATCAACCTATAGAGAGCCCAGAAATGGATTAATAAGATTCCTATATATACATGAAATTCTCCAGTTGGCTCTGCTTGCCAGGGAGTTGATTCACAGTTCATAAAGTATCGTAGCCACCGGCACCGAGGTCTGAATATTCAACACACGCCACCAGAAGCTTCGATAGAGTCTTTACTACCCAAAAGAATTGCATCTCAACTATATACAAAATCTTTGGGATAACCTTACCCTCAAAGGATTTTGCACTCGGTATCAATAAGAAGTGACCAAACCTTGCATCTATCCTAATTTTCTGGTTTTCCAATGCACTAACAACAACAGAAAGAGAGACTATGGGCTAGTTTCAAGACACAGAGGTTCTGCCCTTTTAGCAAACAAAGAAATCAGAAACCAAAGAACCAATGTGTCACTCCTCCTTAGAACATTCTCTCCTCAGTCACCCCTCTTTACACCTTCAAAACCAAAACACCCAGACCATGGACCAAATAGGTACTGGGTGGCACACAGATGGAATCTTAAAACATATTTTTTATTTTATATATATATATATATATATATATATATATATATATATATATATATATATATATCTCAATCACTTCAATTCACATATATTGTTCTAAAACACAATTTTTTACAACCTGGTGTTGTTAAAAACAATCATCGATAAACATACAAAAAATTAATATTTATAACTGTACTTCAGGTCAATATTTTAAAGTGGTTGATACAACCTCAGTGGTCAAGTGTCCACTTATGGAAGAGCGACCTTGCAGTACAAAAGTGCAAAAAATGCAAAGTGCAAAAAAGTACAAAATTACCACATTAATATCTCAGAAACAATTTAAACAAAAACAAATTCAATTGTAGTGTAAACGCTGTGTTGCCTTTTTTTAATACAATTTTTTCTAATGTATAAAGGAACCCTTAACCTAAAGCAAGGGACCTATTGAACCCTTATATTAGGATATATTCACATACGCCTTTCTTCCGAAAGGTATCTCATACTCAATAGCTCTTTTGTTATGACACTGTTATTGAATCACAGTGCTTCGTACCCTTGCCAATGCACTAACTCTTGCACTCAGCCAGTCTATGATTTCTGATTTCTGATTTCTGGGGTTTAGATATAATTGGAAACCCAGGTAGATAAAACTATCTACTCTTTCAAGAGAATCATCCTTGACTGACCGGTTAAAAGAGGACAACGGCTTCTTTGAGGTACAGAGCATAGTTTTTGTTTTAGATGAATTAATCTTAAGAGAGTGGTCGGTAGAAAAACCATTAAAAGCAATTAAAAGTCATTTCAATCCTATCTTTCAGCAGTCAAATAATAAAAAATCATCCGCATAGCTAAGCCATAGAACTTTCTGGTTGTTTAATTTGGGGGAGGCGAGGGCTGCTGTCATTAGGGTTTCTACTATATCTGCTAAATTAAACAGACATGGGCTAGAACGCACCCCTGTCTGACTCCCCTTGAGGTTGCTATTTTTTTCGCCAAAGCCCCTTCAGCATTTAAACTGTCTTGAACTACTGTGCTTTTATAGAGGCCGATTATCAATTGTAGAAGACCTTTGGGCAGTCCCCATTGCTGTAATTTTGCCCAAAGAAAATGTCTGTCTACCGCATCAAATGCAGCAGACAGATCAACTCTGTCAATACATACAGGCTTATATTTTCTTGAGCATGCTAAAGTCTGGGCACATATAAGTATCATTCCATTCAGGGTGGTGTTCATGTTCTTTCGAAAACCAGTCTGCCATTTCTGGATTCTGCCAGACTGCTCTGCCCAAGACTTCAAATGATTGAGTATCAGGGCAGCAAAAACATTGCTGTCTGCATCTAATATTGATATTGGTCGATAACTTTTCCGATTGCTCCTAGGGCCCTTTATATATATTGGAACGATATGTGTAATTTGCCATGAATCTGGAAATTGATTGCTCATTAAAATGTGCTCCAGTAAGAATGATAAAATTACCAACCACTCTCTTATTGCAACTTTAAATAGTATATTGGAAAGTGTGTTAGGGGCGGGGGCTCTAGATGTGCTTATCCTAACTAAGATATTTTCCACAGCTTCTTGGCTTTTTGGGATAAGATAGGGTACCACATTATTCCATACAATAGTGGTTGCCACCACAACCAGCCTGCTTCTCATACTCAGTTAATTTGCAATTCAGACTGCGTTGACACATTATTATTAATAATCCTCCAAAAACCAGAGTAACTTTTATTTCTCATTGTCAAAGCATATCCTCAGCATCTTGTTGATACAATGCTATGTGACCTCTCACCCAATTTGTATAATAGTCTTTCACTTTTTTTTATTTCAATCAGAGTAAGGGGCATAGATGAGTTTTTACTTCTTTTTAGTTGTTTACTTTGATTTCTCATCTCTCTTTTCCTGTCAAATACCTCTTGTCAAAATGATGTGTATATTTGCTTTTTGTCTCATTATGCATAGAGTCATTGCCAAGTGTAAATTCTAGAAAATCATTTAAAAGGGTTAAAAAGATCCTACAGAAAATGTATTGATTTTCCACTGAGGTGTTGTCTGAGTCAGGCATCTTGATATTGGTTCATTAACTCGACCAATATTTTTTGTATTGCAGGAAATTTGGATCCGTACAGAGATGACCATTAGATCTCTTGGCCCATTTAACTTAGCATTTGTTACACCAAGGACTATTTCAACAAGCAACATTAATGATCACTTAAAGCGGTCAGTGTGACATTCAAGGTGTTGCATATGTTATGGACTCAGTCTGGTGTAAATACATAATCAATTGTTGAGGAGAAGGGTTCATTACTCCATGTATGTTTGTGTGGGATGTCTCAATCTACTGAACCGTTTAGAATTCTGAGTCCCAAACCTTGGAGTGCTCTCACCCATTTAGCTCCTTATCCAAGGCCCTTATTTGGATTTTCCAACTTTGGGATAACAGTTGTTAATGTATTAAAACCTACACAATACACATTCAAGTCTCCTAAGACTATTGGTGATCCTCTTCTAAATTTAGTGGACCAACCATTAATAATAGTGTCCAATTCATCCAAAACTTTAACCAAATCCATTATACCCTTATGCCAATACATGTTTAAGAACAAAAAGTCAAAATCTGATGACCCTTCCTTCACTTTTATGTGGGATGCTAGAAACCCTTGCAGAGCCATCTTCACACTTAGTCTTCATACTCTCACTCACTTCACACTCACAATTTCTATCCCAGGGCAGGATTTAATCAAAGTAAGCAGAACCCCTGAGGGACGACCCGGTGTTCCCTTATGTGATGCTTGGAAATTGAACACTTAGCCGTCAAATTATTGAGTTTCAGTTAACCACACTTCTTGAAGGCAAACTATATGGAACCTCTGTTTGCTAAAAGCGTCATACGTCATCTTGTATTCCAACTTAAAAATGCAAACGCATTCTGTTGACCCTACAAATGATTGTCCTTCACAGACTGAAAAAAGGCCCCATTTAGCCAAGACCAGTCTTGAGTTTGAACTTCATTGTTTGACTTATTATTGAGACCGAGCCCCCTCTTCTCATTTCGTCCCTGCAATCTGTTGATACCCGAATCTCACTCAGTAGGGGAAATGACTCTTTATTTTGATTATTATGCCTTCTTTCCTCACCCTGACACAGTGAAACATCAAAGCCTAGTTGTCTAAATATGTGTCTTTCTCTCATTATCATATCAATGACCATTTGAGAATTAATGTACAAAATTGCTCTGTCAGTTCGATATAAGTCTATTAAATCAACTCTGTTGATGTCTGCTGATGAAAGAGCCCGTAGGCTAGGGGTCTCATTCCTGAGCGGCATTATGTTTGATATATTTATTTAGTATAATTTTGCGGTTCTCAGGCAGGAGACATTTGAGCAGAATTGTTGTTAGGCCCTGTCTGGTAACAACATCTCACTCTTTATTACCAATCACTGATACCTTTGCTCTTTTTTTTCTGGCTTGGTGGAGGATTTGCATTCATAAGACCTTTCTGGGACTTTTGAGTTCCTTGAGACGCTCTAAACTGGTCGTTGGTTATTTCTCGCTTGGTCACCGGACAGTGCGGTCTTGAAAGGAGAGTGTATGGTTTATTATGGGTGACATGTCAGTGATATGGTGATTTGTCCAGGATCATTGTATCGTCTGCTGGCAAAGCCAGGATACAAGTATGAACGCTTTTGTTCCACAGTCTTGAAGTTGGATAACAAATCACCTTTCCGGACTAACACTTTATGCTCATCATTGGAGGTGGCTGCCTAGGTTTTACAACTCCCCTTTTGAACAAACCAATTTATAGACCTCAACACACTGATGCTATGTTTGTTTATTATAGAAACCAGTATCTGGGGCAGGTGTATTGCTAATAATTGCGGGGATGTAGAAAAATGATTTGAGCAAATGAGGGGTTCCTCTTTTTTTTGTAAAGGGGGCTGTGGTGTTAGAGGAGTAACTATTGAGAACAGCAGAAGTACACCACTAGCTACCCACCTCTACCACACTGTAGTTGTAGGGTTACCTACTCAAAAGGAGATAATTAATATCATCCAATTACATGTGCAGCCAAAAACGTGGTATTAACAAAACATATTTTAATTTATATATCACAAGACAATTTGTTTTTTATCAAATATAAAAAAGATATAAAACAACCACTACATGCGGTAATACGTCCGGGGAGACAAGAGATAGTGGGATAGGATCCCCACTTACAGCTGTTTATCTAACAAATGCAGATATAATTCGTGTGCATTGTTTGGTTACGTGATGTTAATAACAGTGAATACAACCATGACAAGATATTAGGCAAACATGGGATGACAGCGTGTACACTCTGGTGTGTTTCTGGGAAAAGGACAACACTATTATGATCTAACTTTCCTTAGTGGTGTGCCAGAACCCGTCTTCAGGACGCTGTTGGTTCAGGTAAGAATGGTCAATAACACTCGATGCATGGACCTTGTGCATCAGTGTCAAACCTACAAAAAGAAAAGAAAATATCTTAAAAACTGTGTTGGAGATTACATGTGCATTGTAATTTCAAGAGTAGATATCCTACTAACCATTTTTAGATTTCTTTCAAGTGTGGAGGGCAGAATGGTTTTCAGCATTCAAAAAAAACTATCAATAGGTTTAGGATCTGCATAAATCCGCAGCTGTGAATAAATGCACTTGTATAAGAATGGGTGGTGACTCTTCCCATCTCAATCAACACTTTGCTTTAGCAATAAGTGTGTATTTCTCAACAAAAATTAGGGATAATTACCGTTTCAGGTTAGTTTTAGGCAACCAGGAATTCGCTCACTTGCAGTAAAAAATCACGTTCTTGCTTTGGTAACGTGCCTTGGACTGCAAGTACCACCTAGCATCTTGATGTCCTATTTTTTAAAAAAATATTTTATTGATTTTATATTTTAGAAAACCAAACAGCACACAACACAATACGACTGTTACAGCATGTCGTCATCGAAGCACCATATTATATAACAGAAACACAAAACTCCCCCCACCCCCCATCAAGCCAGAGCCGGCTCCCCTGCATCATCAGTCGGGGCACCGTCGGGTGGAGCATTGTCTATATGTCCATCATCCGAAGTCTCAGATTCGTCAAAACCTTGTTGTGGATTGGTCATAGAGGCCACCAGTTGTCGCCAGGCCAGCAAGGGCCCTATCTCCTCCTCGCCCCCTCTAGTGACCGCTTCAAACCATACCACGGATTTCGCCTCCGCCCACCTCAAGAGGTCCACCCACCATAGTTCCACTCTCGGCCTGCTGGCCGCTTTCCAGTTCATAGCAATCCTGCGTTTGGCCAGAACATATGCCAGGTCCCTCATCTTGCTCATGTGCCTCGAGTGTCTGGGCCTGGGGAAGATCCCAAGCATACACGACCAAGCCGATCCCACGTCCAACACCATTCCCCCACCAGCAAGCTTCATTTTAACCTCCCCCCAAAATCTGCACACTTCCGGGCAGGCCCAAAACATGTGTAGCAACCCTGCTTCCACCTCCCCGCACCTGGGGCATTTCTGAGTGATCGAGATTCCAAACCTTGCAATCTTCTGGGGAGTCAAGTAGGCCCTGTGAGTAACATACAGCTGGAGTTGTTGGAGTCGTGCGTTTCGGGACACCTTTTTGTGGTACCTCAGGACCCTCTCCCACTGACCCTCTGTCATAGATCCACCCACCTCCTCCTCCCAATCATGTCTCAGTTGGAGCAACTCTTTCCCAGCCTTCGCTCTAAGGAGTTTGTATATCCGTGATATTTCATGCCCGCCCTCTGAGACATCATACATGGTTTCCAGGGAGGCATCAGGGTCATCCGCCAGTGCCGTCTCAGGCCATCTCTCTCTTACCCGTTTCACAAGCCTGGCATAGGTTATGTATTGGCCTCTATGCACCCCCGTCTCATCCTGCAGCTTTTGGAAGTCCAATGCCTCCTCTTCCTGCCATATGTCCCCGAGCGTGGCTAGGCCCACCGGTTCCCAATGTCTACGGACAGACTCAAACAGTTGGGAGTCGTTTCCGCACAGCGCCACCAACGGGGCCTGCTGGGAGAGCGGTTACGACTCTCCCATCAATTTCCACGTTCTGTGCCAAACCTCCTATCCCAACCTCAATAGCCGCCCTCTTCCCGTCAGTTTATTCCTTTGTAGCCACACCACCTCTCTTAGGAAGTATGGGGCTGTGTCCTCCCGCAGCAACCTAGATTCCGCCGAGTCTTCATCTGACAACCACCTGGCCACATACAGCAGCTGCCCCGCCAGGTAATATAGTTCAAAGTTGGGCAGGCCTATACCCCCCTTCTCGCACGGGTTCTGGAGCTTCCACAGAGCCACCCTATTCCTGGAATTACCCCACACGAAGCCCCTACACATACTATGAAGTCGCACAAATAGGTTCCTAGGGATCAGATACGGGACGTTCACAAAGAAATGCAAGAGTCTGGGAAGGACCACCATTTTGAGCAAGGCTGCCCTCCCCATCATGGACAGGGGCAATCTAGACCAGAATGCCATGCTGTCCCTGACCCCCTCTATGGCTCTCTCTGTATTATGCTTCTGCACTGCCTCAATCTGGTGGTAAATGTTTACACCCAAGTACCTGAACGTGTCGGTCCGCCATGGTATTGGCAACACAGGCAGCCTCTCCAGCGGGACATCCCTGTACCTGCCCAGAGGGAACAAGCTAGACTTCCCAGGGTTCACTGATATGCATGAGAGAACGGCGTAGTGATCCAGTACCTCCAGTACATGCTGCAGGTTCTCCTCCGGGTAGCGCAAGTAAAGCAGCATGTCATCCGCATACAGAGATATCAAGTGACTGCCGGTGGCCGTGCTAATGCCCACCTCTTCATATTGTTGCCGCAGGCATATCGCCAACGGCTCCAGCGCGAGTATATATAACATAGGTGACCAAGGGCATCCTTGCCTGGTCCCCCTACTGAGTTGCCAGGCATCCGAGACTGTGGCTCCCGTCTTGACTCTCGCCAACGCGGTGCTATATAACAACTGGACCCATCTGATATACCCGGGACCCATGCCATATCCCTGCAGGGCCGCTTTTAGCCAAGGCCATCTCACTGAATCAAAGGCCTTGACCGCGTCTAGCGACACTACCGCCATCTCGCCCATGTCGTCCTTAGTATGGTTGATAACATGGTGCAGCCTCCTATGGTTATCAGTAATATTCCTGCCTGGGACATATCTCGTTTGATCCGGGTGGATCAGCTTGCCGATCACCTTCTTCAACCTATTGGCCAGCACCGCCGTGAGTATTTTGCTGTCCTGGTTAAGCATGGACAGAGGTCTATAAGATCCACACTCAACAGCCGGCTTATCTGGTTTCAGTAATGGGACAATCATGGCCTCGCGGAGGGACAACGGAAGTTCTCCCTGCTCGTATGCCTCGTTAAACATGGCAAGCAGTGGCTGGAGCAGCTCCTGCATGTATACCTTGTAAAACTCACTAGGCAGTCCATCCGATCCAGGCGCCTTACACGTGGGGAGGCCCCGAATCACCACCTCTAGCTCGTCTGAAGTGACAGGGGCGTCCAATTCCTCCCGCTCCAGGTCGTCTAGGGTGGGCAGGCCAATGTCTTCAAGTGTGTTCAGGATGTCCTGACTCCTGTCTTCCCCAGTGTCCTCGTACAAGCGTTTATAGAACTTGAGGAATTCCTCGTTTACCCCGTCCTGGGTGTTGCGGAGACAACCGTCCTCACCACAGATCTCATGGATCACCACCCGGGGGGCCTCGCTCTTCTACAGCCAGGCCAGCAGTCTGCCTGGCTTGTCGCCCCCAGCGTGCAGCCGCTCCTTGTATTTCCTGTGGTTTAATCTACACAGTCGATCCCAAAGAGCACTACACGCCACCTGAAGGTCCCTCGCCTTAGTCTTGTCCTCCTGAGTGGCGTTCTCGAGACGAGCTAGGCTCTCCAGTTCCCTTTCGGTGTCCTGGAGCTCCTTCTCGATACCCCCTTGGAGCCCTTTGGATTTAGAGATGGCCACTCCTTGCACCAATACCTTAAAGGCCTCCCACAGCGTTCCCACAGAGCGCACGCTACCCGTGTTTATCTCAAAATATTCCCCGATGGCAACCCTCAAGTCCTCCCGGAACCCCTCATCTTGCAGTGCCTCTGACCGAAGCCTCCATGTAGGGACCCGAGGCCTAGGGGGTTTGGTGTCGCCACTCTACCACCAGGGGCGAATGGTCCGATAATACTCGGGCTTTGTATTCTGCCCCCACTATTTCTCCCGCTATCTCGGCAGTCCCGAACACGTAATCCAATCTCGTGTATGAGTCATGTGGCGCCGCATAGTGTGAATACTGTCTATCTGTGGGGTGGAGTTTCCTCCACACATCTACCAGTCCCAGGTCTCCCAGCAATGTCCCGAGCGCCTTGGCCGCCGGCGACATTTTCCCATTTGTATCAACAGACCGGTCTATTCTGGGATCCAAGACGCAGTTGAAGTCCCCACCCCACACCATCGCACCCCCTACCAGGGGGCCTAGTTTGCCATAGAGGGACCTAAAATAGGCTGCAGTATCATGATTGGGGGCATACAGATTGAGGATGTGCACTTCCCTGTTTTCCAGGAGCCCTGTTACCGCCACCATTCTGCCTTCCGGGTCCACTATCGAGTCAAGCACCCGAAACGGCACGTGCGGCGCCACCCAGGTGATAACCCCCCTGGCGTACGCCGAGTACGTGGCACCCACCACATTGCCCTTCCACTTTCTCTTGACCACCTCCAATTTCTCCCTAGTGAGGTGAGTCTCTTGTAGCAGGGCTATGTCTATCCGCATCCTTTTCAGGTATAGCATTACCTTGTTCCGTTTGAGGTAGCTATTGAGGCCTCGAACATTCCAGGTAGCTATGCGAAGATTATCCGATGCCATCAGTTCGGTCTGTTCCCAACCCCGCCTTCCCTATAATGCCCCCTTTGTCTATCCCTCTGCCGGCTCTCCCATCCTTGATCCCCAACCCCAACCCCCCTCCCTGTTTCCAAACTACACACCACAGCAAACAACCCATCCCACCCCAACAAAAGCCCAGCTCCATCCCTGGATCTCAGGCCCACCCGCGTCTGGTCTTATCCCGTATACGAGGAGTAGGACCCCGCGGGGCGTCGCCGATCTAACAGCGACCTAACTAACGAGATATGTTACTATTGGGTTCAAGGGAAGCCTCTCAGGAGCTCCTAGCCATGTAACCAAGGGTTGGCACACCCAATGGGCCAGCCAGTCAGAACCACATCACACGCACCATGTGCCACATATACGACTATATTCAAGTCCCAATGTCTCGGCCCTGTTACCCTAGGCGACACAGCCGTAAGCTACTTATCTTCCGTAGTCTCCGCCTGGATGCCAGGTTCCTGAGGTCTGCCCAGCGTGTCCAGCCAGTCCATCGCTTCAGTCGGTGTTTCGAAGAACAGGGATCTGTTTCTGTAAAATACTTTCAGTTTGGCCGGGTAGAGCAGCATATAGCGATGGCCAGCTTCTCTCAGTCTCCTTTTCACCGACCCGAAGTTCATCCGACTCCGCTGTACTTCTAGCGTATAGTCGGGGTAGGCCGTGATCCTGGCCGATCCTCTGTCAATCGTTCCCCCTTTTCGAAAGAATTCAAGTATCTTTTCACGATCTCGGTAGTTCAGGATTTTTGCGATCACCGGCCGCGGGGGGCCCCAGGAGGCGGCCTCCTGGTCAGGGCCCTATGTGCCCTCTCGACTGCAAACCCCTGGGTCAGCACCCCGCCAGTAATCTCCTGCAGAAGCATGGATTCCACAAATTCCGTGGGGTCTGACCCTTCCGTTCCTTCAGGTAGGCCCACGATATGAATATTGTTGCGTCTGGCGCGTCCCTCCGCCTGCTCTGCTCTGTCCTCCAGGTTACCCACCCGTTGCACAAGGGCGTGGAGCTCCCTCTTATGGGCGGCACAGTCTGCCGTGTTCGTGGTCGTCTCCTTCTCCATGGTCCCCGTGCGCTCCGAGATCGCCCTCACATCCTGTCTTAGCAGGTTTACCTCCTCCTGGACGGCACCGATCTTGAGGTCTAGGCCTTCCTGCAGCTCTTTCATGGCAAGGCCCAACTTGGTCTCCCATGACACTTTTAAGTCCGCAATCGCCGCCAGCACCTCCTGTATCGTGCCCGGCGACTCTGCGATCACCACGGGAGTCTCTTTGTTCTTGCCTCCTTCCGCCCCTGAGGGGGATTTAGCGTAGGCCTCCATCGTGGGCTGTTTGGCCTTGGGTCTCACCCCTCTCGTGGTCATACTGCTGTATGAGTCGGGCGGGAGCCCGTCCCGCCTGGCGCCGAAGGGAGTACACGCCACTCCGTGTGGGCGCAGAGTCTGGCCCTCCACACCATGGGGCACCCAATACGCCTAACACACACCAGCTCCCGGGCCCACGGTCCCGTCGTCGCTGCTACATCCGTTCGGCCCTCCAGCTCGCCGGGCCACCGTGCGTCTCAGGCAGTACTCGTCGTGTACTGGTCCCAACGCAAACGGACCAGTAGGTCCTGCGCCCGTAATCGCGACGATGTCTTCACGGCCCTCGATGTTCGCAGGGTGTCGCCGCCATTTTGTCTTTGTCCACCAGCTTAGTGCTCATCCCAGTCAATCGCATTTATTTCGGCTTTCGGGCCTCCCAGACATCACCAACTTTCAGCGGGTGCGGTGGTGGCTTTCCCACACCTGGACATCAATTTCCAGCGTCGGCCGGCCCCCATGGACGCACCTTTCCACCAGGATCAAGACAGGATCAACGGAGCTCCTCCAGAGTGCGACCCTTTACATGGCCGTCCAAGCCACAAGTGGAACACTGACTTATATGCAGGGGTGACATGAAGTATGAGCACACAAACACATATGATTATGGTTTAGGATAATGGTGTGGCACCTGCAGTGGCCAATCAGATTCCAGGGATAGCATGTGCCACCCCAGGCCACTCCCTTGACCTGCCTATGGGCATTACTGAGTCACTTGACGTAGAAATAACAGAGATGCACCAAGACCCGAACATTCAGGTGAACGAGAAAGTAGTAACGCAAAAGGTATCTTGTCAGAGCGATCAGAAGGCCTCTTCAGAAGTTTAGAGACTACCTGACCTAATGAATGAATATTTGCCAAGTTATGAAAAGTATATTTTGGTTGAAGAAGGATGTCTGCCATCACAGGGTCAAGTATAAGCTTATCTTAATAATGTAGGCCCTGCCTTTTAGGGCTTAGCATTATATTTCGACACATATATTATGGGTGGCGGCGTCAGGCTTGCCGGTAGTTCACAGAACAGACCGGCAGACACGGAGTGAGCCGATCCGGAAAAGGTGTCAATGGGCCTCATTACAAGTTCGGCGGTCGCCTTGCCGGTAAAACCAGCAGGCTGCCGCTGAACCTGCAAATTTTACTGGCGCCCGGGAATGGCCAATTACCGGGTCATTACGGCCCCGCCGGACCCGGTATTTGCCCATTCCCGGGCACCAGTAAAACATGCTCCCCATTCCCATTTGAGCCCACTAGGGCTCAAATGGGAATGGGGAGGCCGGATGCATCGGCACCATTCAGAATGGTGCCGGTGCATCCGACATGCTCTGCTCATAGTTGTCGGTTGGCACCCGCAAGCAGAACTCGTAGTTTGCCAGTCCAGTAACTATGGTACCGGCAAGCATACCGGCATCATAGCTACCGGACTGGCAAACTTGTAATGAGGCCCAGTAACTTTGTAACCGCCACCTTATTTCTGGACTGGCTCACTTATAATGTGGGTCCACATGTCTCTAGTTATTCTGATGCATTCACCGGAGCTTAGAGGCATGTTAGCGGAACTGTCATGGCCTTAACGTTGTGCCATTTAGCAAAAGGTCTAATGAGGAAAGATGACAAATAAACCAGCCTTGGCAGTATAGTCAGCAGACCAACAACCTTGATCGCATCCTTCTATTTTATTCACCCTCTGTTTTACTGTTCCCATCAGAATTTAGGGCCATTACTGCACCCCTTGCACCCATCAGTAAAATATCCCATGTCTCCCTGAAAGCGCTAAACTCTCCAAATTGCTGGAATAGACTAAAGACATTCCAAATCGCCATTACATGTTGAAAACTCGGATAGTATACCCATCATGTTGTGTGCTTAGCCACTCTGGTAGGTTACTTTTATTTTGGACAACAAAACCAAAAAAGGTTAAGTTCCACTAGGTAAATTGCGCTGCTAGACTCCAAATATTTCCAAAGGCTGCCAATGAAATGACAGATTGAAATCCAGCAAAATTAGAAACACACAAATGAATGTCCAATGTGTCTTGTAATCAAGTAATTTTCATCAGCCAGAGTGATTTGCCGACACGTGTTTCGACCTTCTGCAGTCTTTCTCAAAATCTGGAATTCCATACACAAACAATACAATGAATCAACCCCAATAAACCAAGACATTTTTTGCATGAGAATAACCAAGAAAACATTACATTTGAATTGTCACATGTGCATCCATGTGGATTCCAGAGGATGAATACATGTGATAACAAACAAATGTGAAAATAATATAAGGATGTGAATACATACATTACCAAGATAAGCATATCATGGTCGTAATACATGTTCCAGGACCATATCATCATGGAGAGTATGCAACAACAAAAAAAATCAAAGAAAAGAAAAGCTGCTATTCTATTGAATTTCCTAACTTTAACCAAGTGGTTGCAAGCAGAGGGAGGACACGTGGCTCTATTTAAACAGCGATGCTCCTGTTGAATGCATGTTCTCAATGAGATTGCAACACTATACAACGTCTTGCTGTCCACGTTCCACTTTTAAGATGCACAATGTTGAATCGATCAGTTCTGAGTTTCAGAAGTGATTTACTTCTGACGTTGGGCGGGGCTACGGACCTTACACGAAGAGTTTCGGTTTCGTTTCTCTCTCTGCAGTAGGGCGCTGCCACTGGCCCGCCAGCAGACGAAAGAGGAACTGGTGGCCAGTTAGCGGAGATAAAACGCAGCTGCAACATGGAGCAAGAAACGAGGTTTTGCGGCAACTGGTAAGACTGCGGATTTTTCTTAATTCATTACTTAAATTCATCGTCACTGTGAGAGTCCCTGGACGGTAGAATCGCAGATCTGCATTGCTGGAAATTGTCTTGAGAACACTTTAAAAGCTTGTCGAATTAGGGCTCATTGAAGAACATACCCGGTTAGTTTTGTTTTTCCATCCACTGACATTTTAGTCTGTTGGAAAGTATATGTCCTGGTAACACGGTGAAATACAGGAAGGTGCGAGTTGTTTTCTCCTTGTGATTGGTGTTTCTGCTCAGAAATGTTCCTGGATGTATCGTTGTGTATCCTGCCAGTATGTGAACACCTTATCTGATCAAAGTTTCATGTCACACTCTAAAAGGTAATTTGATGTCATCATTATGCCAATTAGAATCACGCTTCAAAAATACGACCTCATTTTTGGCCAAAGAAAGTTGCCAAGTATGACTTAGTTGTCGGTGTGGTTGGTGCACTTGAAGTGCCCCCTCACGCCTCCCTCACCCACAGCTCAAATGACAAGACAATGCACTTTTTGTTTCATTTCCAAAACTGCCCATGGTTATTAAAAGTTCCTGTATTTTACAGGTGAACTTGCTGCAGACTCGTTGAGATAAACAGCTGCCAAGGGGTGTCACATCACACATGGAGCATCACACATCATCACGCTTGACATGCCATGTCATGTGTGATGCTGCCTAGTTCAGCCACTTCTGTTTTAGTTAATGGCATTACATGATCTGTTCCAGATTTTTCAGGTGGTAGATTTTTTTCCTCACTTTTGCAGGGCACTGAACATTATTATTATTTTATTATTGGCGGATTTATTAAGCGAGGACCTAGCTTCAGGAAGCACAAGAGTGCTTTACAGTCATAGGGGTAAAAACCCGGTGAGGGAAGTAGATAAACAAAGGAACAGGAGCAAACAACAGGGGATGGGGAGTGATGGCAATTTGGCAGCAAGAGATCTACAAGCAACAAGGAGAGGAAAAAGTGGGGAGCATATCACCCACTGATGGGGAGTGGAGGGTGTGTGGACATAGGTGTTAGGAAGGGGCCATATATTGAAGAGCAGGTTCTTAAGCTCCTTCCTGAACTGTAGAAGTGAGGGGGAAGTGTGATGTTGACAGAGAAGGCCTGTCTTCTGGTTCTTTCTTTCCTGCACTCGCAGATTTTAAGTATGCACATGTCCTTACGCCTGGTGGATTGTAGGCCTCCAGAGATGCTGAGTTTCTCATTGAGGTAGCTTGGGGACTTCAGGGTGACAGCCTTGTAGATGGTGCAGCAGGATTTGAAAATTATACAGGCATGCAGCGGCAGCCTTTGATGAAGGTTGGGGTGGTGTGGTAGAATTTGCAGAGTCCTTTCATGAGTCGTGCTGCAGCATGCAGGACACATGTCAGGGGTGCCGTTGTAGATGCCGGAAGGCCTTCCAAAAGGGCATTGCCTCCATCCATGTGGGAGAGGACCAGGGCTTGGCTAGCAGATCTGAAGTTGTTTTCTGGGTTGGAGGGCTTGATTTGCCACAGAAGAGAAATTTTGTACCAAGCTGTTTGTATTCTTCTTGCTATGTGTTGTTTGAAGGAGAGGTGTCTGTCGATGTCAAACCCAAGGGATTTGGTGCCGGTGGTCAGCTGGGGTCCGAATCCCTTGTAGTTCATAGCAGAGAGACAAGTCTGGATTTCAGGGTGTTCGATATTGTTGTGCAGCAGTAGGAATTCAGTCTTGGAAGGGTAGAGGTTCAGGTAAGCTCTGGATATCCACGACTGGATACATTTGGATATCAAAAATAAACTTTAGGAGGGAAGCTAGATACTTTTTAAATTTTATTTGTTTTTATTGATTTTAAACATATTCCAAACAACAACATGTCACAGAAATATGTCAGCATCTGTTACATTTAACGTTTTTGTATCTTACCCCCAACTTCCACGCCTCTCCTCCCCTCCGTTCCAACTCCCCCCTCCCCTTGTCTAACCTTGACTCTAACCTTCCTTCTGTCCTCATTCTCCTCGATCTTTCTTCTGCTTTTGATACGGTCAACCATGGCATCCTGCTCAATCACCTCCGTGATATCCTGGGTATCAATGATCAGGCCCGGGTCTTGCTGACCTCCTTTCATCAATGCATGTCTAATGCTCACTGACCAACTTGATTATCTTTTCTTCTTTGAAGGCAATGGTTTTTGAGAAGTAGAGGCAGATGTGGTAGCCTCCATAGGTTGTTCCAGATCACAGTTATCTGCACATTCCAGGTCACTTAAGAAGGCCTCTGCCCCTTTACTTTCATTGAAGGAAAACAGCCTGCCATCCTTAACAACACGGAAGATGGCAGGATATACCACATAGTATTTGAGGTTCTTCAACTTTGCCTTGTCTTTAGCAGCTTTGAACTCTCTTCTCTTATCAAGAACATTTCGGCTGAGGTCCCCAAATATCATCACCTTGTGACCATTCCAGGATAAATCATGCATTTCCCGAGCTTTTCTCAGCACCATTTCTTTAATTGGAAAGCACTTTGGAATTTGAACACAAAGTGCCTGGAGCGCTGTCCCTGTGCTGGTTTTGGTCCCAAACTTCGATGAGCCCTCTCCAACTCCAGATGTATCTTGGGGTCCAGTTTGAGCACAGAGACCAACACCTTTTCAATAAATTCCATAGGTTTGCCTCTCTCCATGTCTTCAGGAAGGTCAGCCACCTTCACATTGTTCCACCTTGAAAAATATTCCTGCTCAGAGAGTTTCAAAAATAGCTTTTCATTTCTTGATTGCAGGTCTTTAATCTGGCTTTCCATCCTTTCCACAGTGCCATCCATACAATTCAAATGGGATACAACTTTGTAGAAGTTTGTAGTTAGTTCAAAGTATCTCTCTTCTGCCCTAGTCATCTTAGCCTTGATCTCATTCACATCCAAAGTCAATTTAGTAAGCATGTCTAGGATCTCTCTCATCAGAAGTCCTCTCACCATCTCCTTTCTGCCTCTTAGCAGGTTGTTTTGTATCTGGTGAGACCGGTTCAGCCATAGGGTAGAGTAAGAATCAGTTCAGGTGCAGGAGCCCAGCCTTCAGGCAGCCATCTCTGGAGTTGCCAGTTCTACAATCCATGCAACAGCCTCTTTCTAAATCTGCCTGCCTCTACTCTCCGAACTCTACAACTTATCCAGAACAGGACTGCAAGACTTGTCCTTGGCCTCAAGTCCAGGGATCGCATCTCTCCAGCTTTGAAATCCCTGCTCTGGCTCCCTGTGGTGGCAAAGATCAAGTTCAAGACCCCTTGCATAGTCCACAAGGCTTTCTGGGGCCTGGGACCGCACTACCTCCAACTCTCTCTTCCTAAACATCTCCCTTCTTGAGCTCTCCGATCATCCACTTCCAACTCTTTGAAGGTCAGATGCTTTTCCAAGCAAAGAGTTGGGGCAGATCCCTCTCTTCGAATGGGGCCTCCCTCTGGGACAGCCTCTCTCAAACTTGAGGAGAACCACCTCTAGTTCCGGAAGCAACTCAAGACCTTCCTTTTTGCTTCTGCTTTCTCTCTTCCTATTCCCTGCTGATGTCCTGACTGCTCCACGCACTGGTCACCTGGCTACCCTCTGAACTCGGGCCCAGGCTCCTGCATGTCCAGTTGCCCTTGCACTGCTTCCGGGCTCCCCCAGCACTTACAGTGCCTTCTCTTCTGCCCATTCCCCCCGGCACTTCTCCCCTCCCACTTCCCTGCTCTTGCGCGATCTGAATGACAAAGTGCCTAGTAAGATTGATGTTTTTGGCCTCCCTCTGTATCCCCCTCTTTGTCTTGTCATGCCGATAAACACCTATGTTCAGGAGCGTTATAAATGCCATATCATATCTGCATAGGGAGACACACACAAGTTCCCTGATGCCAGAGAGATGGTCAGCTCCTTATAAAAGGAAGGGCATATGACAGAAGGGCATATGACAGAATGCAATCAGGGTCAGGAGAAGAGCTCATTTGGAGACGGTTATTGAAGAGTGCAGAAGAAGCTGGATCAATGGACAGGACACCAGAGAAAAGTCCTGAGGAGAGGTGGACCAAGGAGACTGGGGAGAGATTGCAAGTTAGCTCTACAAGGAGAAGGTAGTGAGAGGAATCATGGAGGAGGGGGTGAAGAAGCTGGCCCTTAATATAGAGTTCCTCCTCGGAGGAAGAGCCTAAAGAGAAGGGAGACCAGAGTGGAATGCTGAAGCAGAGAATCATCACGAGTATGGCAGAGGAGGAGAAAGTAAATGGATGCGGAGGAGATGCAAGGGGAAGCCTGGGACAGGTGGAGGAATGAAAGAGAGGGAAGTAGCAAGAGAAGATTGCTCGGATACAAGCTTGTGGAGATGTTGGGGATGTTGAGCAGAAGAGATAGATTGGGCTGATTGGCTGTAGAATCAGGACCCTAACAGAAGGTGATGGTCATAGATATAGCAAGCACCTTGCAAAGACCAAAGGGTGGCCTTCAAATGGGCCCATGTCACATTTGCAATCCAATTTCCCCAGACTCTGAGTCCATCTCCTCCCTTCCCCCTGGACCTTAGAACCCCTAGATTAACACCACACCCAGGGTTTCACTGCCCAGCGAAAGGTGGGTAGACAAAACAATGGGAGGTAAGGGGCAGGCTCTTAGTAGGATCCCTATGGTAACAAAAGGACACACATTAGTCGTAAGCATAGGTCAACAAAAACCAAAAACAAAGTGTCTGGAATTTACCCGGTAGAGAGTGTAAGGACACAGTGCCCCACCGACCTTCAAGGGCCCTTCCCTGTCCCCTGTAGTGTTAGTGAATTGCAGAAAAAAACCCTTGGTTCCAGGGAAAAACTGCCACAGTAATAATGATTCCTCCAATGAGAGAACACAGGGTCTCAAGGAGGATTGCAGTGAAGTTAAGGAGACCCAACAGCAGGCACATAGGAATATCACACCCTGAGAATGGGCACTCAACAAGAATAGGTGCTCTTGACTGGCACAGGAATGTGGTGGAACCAGGGCAGCACAGGGAGTACTGTGGAGAGGGTCCAGCACAGAGTAAGGGAGAGAGCTCTGTGAGAAATTGGGTAGCCAGGCAGTACAGGAACCCGGGGGGCAGGTCAGAGGGATATGCAGGGAAGACCGTGGAATGGGAGGCGGGAGTGGGCAGGACCGGCTGAATAAGTATGAGGGCTCATTTCAACATGATGGTTGGTGTGCCCCCTTGCTTGGAGCGGAAAACGGTCTTCCGCACCCGTGAAGTGCATACATTATAATGAAGACCAAGAAATAAAGCCAGTGGGTAAATAGCTGCCGATTATCAGGAGAGGGCCAGCCAGCAGGGAGCTGAAATACTAAATGCCCACCAAAAAGCTATATATCCTTCTTTGTCAGTAAGTGGCTGATGTGGAGGAACCGTTGTTAAAAGGCAATGAGATGATACCATATCTGTATACCCCAAGGGAAGTGACAGCTGGAAGTCTCCAGTAAGCACAGCTTGTAAGGCGAGAGCGGCAAATTGCACATTTAACGCCCCAGAACAAAAGTGATATACAAATGAATATATTGCTCTGTGTGACGAATCCAGGGTATTCATCCCTTCTCCACAAGGGGGAGCCTCCCCTTTTGAGGCTAGGGAGGTGAGCCCGGTTTGCAAGACCCTTCCTAGGGGTCTGGGCAAGTGTGACCTCACTGGGAGAGACTCCCCCTTAGGGTACAGGGACTCCCTAGACCATCCACCATCATAGCATATATGGGGCTATCAAATGTAAAGAACATTATAAGATCCAGAGATGTGGCTGAAGACAAAACTCAAATACCTCATTATGTAAAAGGACAAGGAACTGTCTCTTTAAGGAGAGACGTGCAAATAACTGAGACGAGTAAACTGAAGAGAGAGAGCACGCTGAGGAGAAGTGAAGCACAGAGAGATAGAGAGAGAGAGAGCGAGAGAGCGAGAGAGAGAGAGAGAGAGTTAGAAGAGCGTAAGTAGGGTATGCCCCCTGACAATGTGATGCCTGGAGGAGGCAGAGCCGAGGAGAACCGCTGAGCCTGCTACTTTGCGAGACGTCCTGAACACCAGAGGGTAACGCTGGAGGTCTGGCGTTTCTGAGCAGAAAGAGACAGGGAATCCTAATCCTGGTGGTGGCGTGACCACGACGACTTTGTGGTGGGCCATGAGCCCGTCGAACAGCGACAAAACCACCCAGCTGGGGAATCAGTGAGAAGCCCTGCTACCGCATCAAAAACTGGTCGTAATGAGAGAGAGGACTGAGGGTGGGACACCAACAACATTGAAGCACGAGACCCAGAGCAGAGGAGGAGAACCCGAGCGAGTGCCGAGCCACAGAGGTAACAGGGAGAACCGGGATTGCTCTGGGGCATCGTTATGGAGCGGGAGAAACAAGTCACAGTGAAATTGACGAGATAGTGAATATAAAGCCATTTAAATCGAACTGTGTTAATGCGATATAGAGAATAACGAATAAGCCTGAACGAGAAGAAATAAAGAACTGGACACAAATACCCTGGTACGAGGGGAAAGTACCCCATGGTTTGAGAAGTAAAGAATGGAGCACACCAGAGAGAGAATTCTATAAACATGAATGTGATCTGAAATCAAGTGAACCAGATAACAGCAGAGAAAATCTAACTGGACGACCCCAGTAGAGGGGGATGGTCAAGTCAGAAGAAAGTATACCTAACTTAAGAAGGCCTGGGTTACAAGTGTCAGAAAGGCATAGAAGCCTAGATCAAAGTATAAGAAAGTGTGCTAAAAAGGAGTGTCGAAAAAAACAGTCCCTAAAGAGTGGATAAAACCCATGTGCATTGTGAAAGAGTTACATGAACTTATCCAGAAGGCGGCATGAGACTATTTAAAGATGAAGTAAAGAAGAGACATTGCCATAAGAGACAACCAGGAGAGGGGAGATATTCTCCTGATCTAATTTATGTTAGTTAAGATAGTGCCAGGCTCAGTTAGAACTAGTATGTGTTATAAGACTGCTGAAAGGCAACCTAGGGGCAGTGTTGGGGGCCCCCCTGAGACTCATGGGCCCTTTCAACTGAAAAGGTAGAAATCTGTGACGTCCCTGGAGGGGGGGTGTCAAAAAGAGCGAATGCAGAGAGAGGGAGGGAAGCAGAGTGAAATTCAAGAATAAAACTCTGACCCAACTGCAGGACAGAGCCAGTAGTTCAGGGAGTGCGAAAGCAAGTCTCGAAAGCCACCAGCAAGGGTAATTCCGAGGGACTGGAACAGAAACCATGGAAGAGTACCAATAAAGGACATTGCCAAGCAGTTCTGTCACCCTAATCCTGGTTATTCCTATTCAAGCCAAGTCCGTTAGTAAGGCTAGCCCTGTGTCTATGCTACAAATAAAATCTAGGTAGTCATTTTTAGACCGATGACTGGTTCCCAAAAGTACCATATACAGAACCGAAGCAAGCCCTTTTTTCCTTGTTCTCCCTACTGCCTTCCTGCCTAATATCCATCTGGGACAAATCTTTAAACCTCTCTGTACTCCCCTTCTCAGTGACCTCCACTTCTGCCTTCTTCTTGTCCCTTGGATCCAACACAAAGGCCTTAGTTTAAGGCCATCTCCAGCATAAATCTCACCATAAAACAACCATCAGTTTCCAGTGTAGACCCATGGGGTTGGGGGGGGGGTGTCCTCACCTTCCCCTAGCTGCATAATGTATCACACAGGAAGCTGCGCCTGTGGTGGATGACTGAGACTGAGATTATTGAGGAGTGCCCCTCACCCCAGAAGTCACAAGAGACATTGTGAGAGCCATTGCACCTATTTAACCACACCTGTTTTGTGTTAAGCTGCCAGGAGAGACCAGGACCTCGGGTAACAAGAAATGAAGGACTCTTCTTTGAACAGACCTCCCAGAGAAACACTGATTTTGGAATTCATCCTGAGAACTGATCACATTTTGGTGAACAACAATCCTGACATGGATTAAGTTATTTTGTGCACATTCTTGCACAAAGGGAATTAAGGGAATTGCCTTGTACGATACCCTAAAAAAAGAAGTGTTAAGACCGTTCACTCGTGTCTGGCCTGTGTTTGATCCCACCGGACATTGTGACAGTTAATAATTGGGAAAAACTGGGATGGAAGTAGGTGGTGGGATTTGATCATGATATCCCTATCGACGAGTGGGGGCAGCTAGCTCACACGCATATTTAGCAGCAAGGAAGATTTGACATAAGAAGTAATCAGCAAAGATTATTTTACTGTCTCGACTGGATGGGTTGGTACTTTTTAAGTGCTGACACCAGCTTGGGTTGCCAGAAGATGAGAGGTGATTTGAATCAAATTCAAATCATGTGCAGTTGTGAATGATCTGGGGACTTTTGGACTAATGTGCTGGACAGAATGTATTTGGTGTCAGGTGAGAAACTGACTGGCATTCCTGAGCTAGCACCCCTTCACTTGTTAAATGGTAACACTCTCATGACTAAGGCGATGCAAAACTGGACCTGTAGAGCAATAAAAGTTATATTATGCTATTTTACTGGGATTTACACCATGCACTGCTGTCGTTTGCATGGTAGTTGTGAAAAAGCAAATACTTAAAGTCTGGAAAAATAGGAAAAAGCGAGTCATAGAAGAGTGGATATTTGACTTGCAGACATTGTTTGAGAATTAGGTAGTAATGCATAAATCAGCTTAATAGAGAAGAGGTTTATTTGCTTGCAATGGTCTATTATGCTATATATGTTGCTTCTCTCCTTACTTGATACTACTGGTTCACATGCTCCTGAGATTTCTTCAGGTGACAGTCCTATGATTAACAGACAAGGAATCCTGCAATTGATTTAGAGTAGGGGAGATGTTTAAGAACAAATTATACATATGACAACAATGCATTTGTTAATAATCATTATAGGGATTTGTGAGTTTATCAGATTCATACCCCAGGTTCTCTGACCTTATCAGTTTATATTGAAGAGATATATCACAATTGATATATGTCATAGAGGACCTAAACAAAACACTAACTTCCATAGGTGGTTAAATGTGTTTAAATAATATTTTTGGTAAGGTGCAAATTACCATCCTTGACTCTCATCTAAAGTGAGCATTTCCACCCTAGCTCAGGCTGTCCCTGCTTACCTGGTTAGTAAATAGCGCTTTTTGACCTCTTCTATCTAAATGCTACCTTGTTGATAATGAGAGCCTTAAAGGCAATTGCCTTCTCTGTCTAATCCCCCTCAAGGACTTTTAAGGCTAGACCTACTCTGACTTTCAGGTTAGTTCTAATTGATTGTAGGGATGTGCCTTACCGACACTTGAGCCCCACTTGGACCTCTTGCTTTCAGACCCTGATGTTCCTCTCCCTATGTCTCTCTATTCTTCTCCCCTCTTTCATATACTCTTTTCTTCCCAACTACAACCACCTTCTCTGTGCTTTCCTCCTATGTCTTCCTTCTCTGTCCCTCTGATGTCTTTTTCTCTCCTCGTGCAACCTACCTCTACCTTTTGATGTTACCTCCTTCTACTCTCTCCTACGACTCTCCAATCTACTACTACTCCCTCCTCACCATACTAATACTCTCTTTTCTCCACTCTCCTACTATTTTTCCCTCTCCAGACTACTATTTCTCTCTACAATACTACTACCCCACCTTCTTCTCCTTCACTGTACTTTCACTCTCTCAAACACTTTCCACTTACCTTCTACACTCCCTCTGACACTCACCTATCTTTCACACACACTCACCACACTGCGCTACTTGCTCTCATTAACCAGTAGCTCCCCTTTTCTCCAAAACACTCCCAGAGTCAGTCCACCTCCTTCCTCCTGCTGGTCCCTTGATCTGCCACATACACCTCCTCTGACCGCACCCAAATAGCCCACACCATTCTGTTTCCTGTCCCTCTTCTTATCCTCCCCCTCCCTCTCCATTAGATTTCTGCCCCTAACCAATCTGGTTTTGTATTTCCCCGCCATTGAGGTGTTACAAGGGTCAATGTTTACAAAAGGTGGGCTATGTCCCACCCCTTTCTTCCATGCGGGGCTGCCATGCTGCAACAATGGCGGCCTGCATTGGTAAGTGTCCCAGCTCGTGTTAGAGCATCGCATTGCAGCAAATTCCAGGTAAGAATTGGGGAATTAGCAGGCCTTGTAGAAAGCCGCTCCTCGACACAGTGACACAATTCTCTCTGAGGGGAATCCATCACTGCTGCCGAAGCCTGGTGAGTGCTGCTGACAGATGGCGGTGCACCATGTTCTCTGTGGCTGCACGGTCCCTCTGTCTCTCTGCTTGCTGGTTCTCTCTCCTCTCGCTACATGGAGTGCACCACTGACAGGAATGTCCTGTTTAGAGGCTCTGATGGTTTACGCTCTTGAGGGTGGGCCCTCCTGGTTTCTGGGGCCCGTGATTGCCTGCAAAGATAGAAATTGGACTTGAAAGCATTTGGTTGGATAGGTAGGGAGTGAAATAATGTGGTACCACTCATATACAAACAGGCACTTGGGAGGGGACAAGAATTGGACCCCTCTCAACTACCGCCATCCCACTCTGGTGTAGAACTGGCTCTGAACTCCACCTTTGTGGGCCTCCCACCCCAGGCCGAAAGGGGTTCCCATCCCCACGTGACAAGGTGAAGTTACTGATCTTGTCACATACATCATAACTAGAATTATTTTCAATGGCTTCTTTTGTAAAGGAATATTCATCTATATGGGCAGTTATTTTGTTGATGGAGGTGTTTAACCTTTTAACTGTAGAATAACATGGGTATGCATGTAATTGTGTATATCCTGTCTTTTGCTCAGCAACTCCTGTGTCTTTGTGATACCAACTATAATTGCAGGCACTGTACTTTCGATGAATATCAAGATGCTGAAAAGTGGATGAAAGAGGGCTTCTGTGAACAAAAGAAATAGAAAATAATATTTTGGAAGATGTCTTCTGGAAATATTCAATAACCAATAATTTGGGTGCAATCACCTTTAACAAGATACACATATGTTTTGAACTTCAAATGCCGTTGGTAGCCCTAATTATGGGCTTGTGCCTTTGAACAAACCTATCAAGGTTTGCCCTAACAATCAAAAATCATCCCTATAACCCATTAGCCCATAAAAGCTGAATACTGAAAGTTATGATATGATATGATATGATATGGCATTCATACCGCGCCTATACACAAGTGTTTCAAGGCGCGACAAGGCATGGGAGGGGGAACAGAGGGAAGACAGACAATGTTTTTACTTGGCGAGGTGTCATTCAGATCGCGCAAGTGCACAGGAAGGGGAAAAGTGCCGGGAGGACAGTGCAGTACATGGGATAAATAGAATAAATACAAAATAAATAAAAAATACGGCCAGCTGGTGGCAAGTGCAAATGTAAGTGCAGACATCAGATGTCAAGTGCTGTTAGGGGGACTGTACCGATGCGGAAAACATCCCCAAGTGCGGGGGTTGCCAGGGAGGCAGTGCAGGTGTGCAGGCGGGGGACGTGACCTGGGCCTGAGATCAGAAGGGTGGCCAAGGTAACCAGTGGAGTTTCAGTCAGGAAATCCGCATGGGAGAGGGGGGAAAGAAACCAGAAGCAAAGAGGAAGGTTTTGAGGTGCTTGCGGAACCGGAGATGGTTCTCCTCAAGTTTATGGGAGACAAGGAGGCTGTTCCAGAGGGAGGCCCCAGCCGAAGAAAGAGATCTACCACCAACTCGTTGCTTGGAGAAGCGACTGACCCTGAGGGAGTTGGTGGCGGATGAGTGAAGAGCTTGAGAAGGAAGATATTTAGGAAGGGAGAGTTGAAGGTATTGAGGCTCCAACCCCCAGAAGGCCTTGTGGACAATGCAGAGGGTTTCGAGCTTAATCATCACAGCCTCTGGGAGCCAGTGCAGAGATTTCAGTCCTGGAGAGATACAATCCCTCGGCTTGAGGCAAAGGACAAGTCTTGCAGTCCTGTTCTGGATGAGTTGCAGAGGGCGAAGATAGTATTCACAAGCAGTTCATATCTGTTTTTGACAACAGCACCCCTCAATGTTAAAGCCAGAGAGTAGCCATGACGATATAAGTCAACATCCATGTCATATGCACTCCCTTGTAGTAACAATATAACCTGCTTCGATCAAACAAAGACTGACATCAACCATCAAAGCTCTTACAGCCAACTGTGTAAGGACACTTGCAGAGGGAAAGAGGGCGCTTTAGGGCATCCCAACGGCACAGTTGGAATTCACATCCCCGATGAAGATTCATCAGAAATAAATCATGAAAAATCCTCCAAATATGCAGGACCACATGACAGAAGTGCAGGATGGAGCATTAAGTCTCACATTCTGATCTCACATCGTCCCTCTCACTCCTGAGAGGTGCTACCTGTGATGTTTACTAATATGTAAATGCCACTGTGACTCATCTGCGCATCTGCAGATGACTAATTCACAGTGATGTCACAAGGATTGGAAGCGTTTGAAGGATGGATGTACAACAGCTGCCTAAAGCGAAATAGCTCAAAGTCTAAGATTCTGGTGCTCAGGCTCAAACATCTTCTTAAATAAAAAAGTCAGCACACATTATTTTCTCTGGATAGAGTGCGCTGATAAAAAAGGGAGAAATCTTATTTTCTTTTTGGGACACGTCATGCGCCTTCATGCACAGATCCATTATGGTGTTGAAAACGTATTTGATCAACCCAAACTCCTTAGCAAGATGCTCCCCATTATCTCTCTGGAAAACAACCTCGTGTGAGTTGTTGATCAACACTCGTTTGGAGAATGCTAATTTCCTTCATGCCGGCTCCACCATTATCTACTAGGGACCACACATTGTTTATAATACTGCCACTAGACTTATCTATGGTGTAAAAAAAGACCCTGTTCCCAATCATTGAAGAAGCTTTCACTGGGTCTTTATTCGTTCCAAGATTAAGTTGTAAATTCTTTACCTAGTTCTTAAAATCTTAGCGGCACAGTCCCTGAATACCTTCACATAAAAGGTAGCTGCCAGTGTCGTTCTAGTCCTCTGAGACCAGATGACTCCAATCTAGTCATCATCCCATCATGAAACTGTGAATGTTTGTGTGACATACTCTTCACCCTTCATAGTTTTCAGTCCTAGACTCTGGAAGATTATACCGATGACCCTGAGCAATTCCCATTGTCACAATTTCGGAGATACTCTGTCTTAAAACACTCTCTTTTCGAATCTTTGCTTCCTTGGGAATCATTTCTCCTACTTATCGTGGCCTAATTCATTTGTCGTGCTATTCAGCTTCAGCAATCCTCCATCCCTACTCTCTTTTCTTTCTTCTGTTTTTTTGTTATCATCGTATTGTATTGGCTATTTTTGGGCTGATTTTCGTTTTTTACCAAGCCTTTAATCTCGGTTCCTGCAATTTGGATTGTTGAGTCTAGTTGCCATTGAGTTTGCGCTGTACTCTACATATCAAATAACTACATGAACAATCATTAAACATAAAGGTTGCTCTACATTGATAAGGATGTCATATACAAATGTGGGAGGGAGTTTGCTGTGGCCCACGCTTTTCACTGTGCAAAAAGCCAACCCTATTGGTTTTGGCAATGCTTGTTTGATTGTTAACCTATCCACATGTCTTCCTGTTTTGAAATGGTACTCTGTGTGCTCATTCCTGTTAATTACTCTTCCCCCCCTTTGAATAGTAAAAAGGATGTGGCTTCAGCCAACTTTTCTCTCCATGAGGTCCATTGCCTGCGCTTCCTTGGGGTGTGTCAGGAGTGTGGTGAGTGTGTCCCACACAAGGATATGAAAGAACATCAAGATGAAAGCCATACAAAGGTGAGCAGAGATCTCCACAGTATGTGTGACAAGGTAGCAGGCTTAAGACGTGTGTGCTCAATAGATTATACTGTTCCTAGACCAGGCCAGCATACTGACATGCAGTTCACCTTTTGGAAATGTAAATCATTATTTTGAAATTCTTATTGAGAGTTTCAAGAAACATTTATTTTCATGCCACCAATACCCATAAGAAGCTTTTACTAACTTCCTCGCTCTTCAGAGGAGTCGGGAGTATTGAGTATTCATGAAATGAATGGACATTGAATGGGAGCGTAGACACACCATGTGTAGTAGGAAACAGACCCTGGTCTTGCCGATAGAGGCTAGGCAGGGGGGTGGGGGCTATTCAGGACCCTACCAGTGCTTAGCCCTAGAGATTAGTATCTCAGTAGGCTGATTGCTTTGATAACATTGATCATATCATGCAATGTGTATGTTAGAGCAAAATCTTGATTTCTGATTTTTTCAAGTTCGATTACTGAAAAGCATAAATTATGTGATGTATATGTTTTGTTTGTGTACTTTTTGATTGATTTGTCTTATGTTCTCGTTGAACATGTCATAATTTTAGCACAGACACTTGCATTTGAGTCACAAGCACTTTTTTGATATGTTTTCTTGTTTAATTGGAGTATGTGCAATACACATTTGAATTTGTATTAGATTAGAGGTCAAGTGTTGATCTTTGTTTTAGAGATGCAAGTGGCCACATTGATTGGGGCTAGTTTTGAAACATTTGTGAACAGCAAATAGAATATTCTTTTTGTTTTAAACACTCTTTATTGGCATTTTTAGAATAACAACCCAAGAACCCACAACTCCCCCCTTTCCCAAAATACCCTTCCCCCCAACTCTCTTAATAACTTTAATTTTAACAGTATCAGCAAATTCCTAACCCCACCCCCTTCCAGTGTCTGGATTCGCCCACTATGCTTCCTTTCACTCCATAGAATATTCTTTTTGAATAAACAAGTGTATAATGAATAGATGAGTGTGTGACAAAGTGCCGCATTGACGGAAGTAGGAGTACTTTCATTGTGAAATTCTTGCATGTGTAGAACTGTATTTATGGCACAAGGCTCTCTGTTGGGATGTTGTTGTGGATCTGTCCCCAGCTCCTGCACATTAGGGGATGTCCCTTTAGTCAATAGTTGTTTTTGTTATTTTTTTACCAATAACCATAAGCCTGTGTAAACACATTGGTTTGATGGGCAGTTTATACTGTAATGTAAAAATTGTGTTTTAAGTCATTTTCCCATCCAAAGTACACAATATTGGAGGAAGATTGTAGCCAACTGTGAGCAGGGCGTTTATAAAAAGTGCACAGTGTGAATACATAGGTGGGGTACCAGACAATTTTACTCCCTAAAAACAGCCAAATACTGTCAACAAAATAAAATAGGGAGTAAAAGAACTCCCAACAAAATATTGGAAACAATGGGCACCTAAGGGCCGGCACCTTGTTCCCATTCACACAGTTCCATGGATACATTCGGATCAGTGGTGTCAGTTGAGAAGTACTGTAGGAAGGAGCATTAATATTATTACTCTTGATCTGAGGTGATTTAACGTAAAATACATCCTTTCATTTGCATGAATTACTAAGCGCAAAGAAACATGGGCTACAAAAGATATCTGTTTTAGAGTTTAAATGTAATTGTACTTGCCTAAAAAATAGGTACACACCATGTTTTAACACTTTTTTTTACCTCATTTACCTTATTTGTTGCTGCAAACAGGTAGATGGGAAGTTGGGGTTAGATTTATGGAAAGTCTGGTGGGCGTAGGTTACAGTGGTCTCCCCCAGCATTTTGCTGTAACAAAAACAGTTTTAAAAAGTGTTGTTTTTACCCACAATAAAAATAATGGTGTTGTTCTAAAATAGAACCAAAAAATAGACTTGTAAATAGGAATCACTTTTCTAATTCCTAAAATATCAATTTACTCCCAACTTTAATAAATAGGGAGCAAAATGCTCTTACTTAAAAATCTTGTTTAGATCTGTGGACGTCTGGAAAGTAAGATTTCTTCATTTAAGTGGTCCGCGCTGCTTCTTGATATTATAATTAAAAACAAGAGACAGAGCCAAATGACAGTTCCCGTAAACATATACACTTCTATTTACTTTATTTGAGTTAATTAGAGGCTTTTTGACTCAGTGCCAGTGATGGACGGGACACTGAATGGCTTACAGAGATGGAATAGGGGATAATGAGGATATAGAAATGTCAACGTAGAGTGGTAACAGGTGGGTTGACCTCATGCTTAGCAGTTGATTACATTTTTTCAGATACTGTTCAGAAAACGTGAGCCTCAGGCTGTCTGTGAAACATCATCCAATCATCTACTTCCCATTTGATGGGGTGAACGGAATTTCCAAAGGTTGTTGCCTTACGTAAAGGGAACAAGACATTTGTACATGGGCTGACTGGTGATTAGCTGGTTTTGAGATGCCAAACCATAAATGTCTGGACAACCTGTATTGTGCTATTACTTTCATGAGGTAACCTGCTACTGGCCTCTAGATAACTTTGTGGGAAAAGGCAAAGAGGCTAAAAAACAACACATGGTTTCATTGCAATCATTTTAATAGTCAGACAAAAGATAAGGCAGGATGCATAGTTTTTGGCCTGTTGCTGCTTCGCCTTGGTTTTTGTTGGTAATCCCAGTCATGTTGTGAGATGATAACAGCAATTACAAGTGCAGTCTTGTGGGCATTTCATGGGAGGGTGTGATAACCTGCAGAATACATTAGGAGAGGCTTTTCATGAAGGCATTAATTTCAATATGTCAGTATTCAATGTTATCCTCAAGTTGGGAGTTCAGATTAGGTTGACAAATGAAAAAGGGATGTAAATTGTCAACAAATAATAATAATTAATAGCTCAATTTTGTTGAGCCTGGCAAATAATGAAGCACCCAAATAGAGTACTAGTTTTTTTATGCTCAGCGAGCGAGAGTTTATTTTTTTCAACAGCTGCATCTATTTACTCAGTTTGGTGTAAAGACACCCTCTGAGCTGAACTCCCATACCTCTGTCCATTCACAAAGCATGTACATATACACAAGTTGGAACGCAAATCACATTTCAACAGCTATTCACTTTGCTATGATTAAACTGCACCCTGGGTCTCGCATTCCCCTCTACAGCTGCTCCTAGCTAATTTAACATTAACCTGTACGTGCTCTAAGACCCCCAAGCCCAACAGCTGCGACCTGGCAAGGACATTCTGTGTGTTTGCAGGCTGAAGCTATTTAAAACATGTTCATAGTTAACTGTTTCAGAATAGAATTTATGTTACTCTTGCAAAAACCACAAATATAATGCTTATTGCTATCAGTCTATCCTTTTATAAACATAATTCTCTATGTACCCATTTTAATCACTTAAACGAATCTTATATATTTATAGCTAACATCTCCCAAAACACATCATTTGAGGTGGGTCTTTGAGTTACTTGTGATCTGAGACATGAGGCTAATGCATGGCACTAGGCAGGCACACAATTAATGCATAAACGTATAAAAAAAGAAACATAGCTAATAGAACAAACATAACAGAAAATAGTTTCCACCCAAATGTAGTTGTTAAGGACCATAAAGATCCATCGATATCTAATGTACCAGTGGGGGAAATGTGCCTGACCTGCAATGCTCTGGAGATTATTAATGGCATGCCACACTGAGACAGGTATAAATGAACAGCATCTTTCCTCAAAAATCTGACAAACGCCTCTTTTCTCTGCCAACATCATATTGAGTGCTGCCCTGTTCTAAAATGCTACACACCGTACAGCTTTTAACTCAATAGTGATATTAATAAGGGCATCTGTTTCATTTATAGTGGCTTCTAGCAGTGGTGACAATCTGCGTACATCTCTAGAATTAACAGACGGGCCATACTATGGAATGATTTCTTTAAGGATATCTGCCATTACCTGTGGTCCAGTATCATCCTGTAGTACATAATGCTTTTGCAGTGGGGGAGAAGACCAATGGCTCTCTTTAACTGTCACAGCAGGCAGCACAACCCCATATGACATTGGCCAGCCCAGTTAGCAGGTAACCAAGAATATGCATTAGTAGCGCAAATAAAATACACCAATTCCCCTCTACAGAGAGGGTCTTGGAACACTTTAGCTGGCAGGTGCAATGGATAGTTACAATTCAAGGTAAACCCCATACCTCTTGTACCATCGCTGGAGATGTACACACTGCCTAAGACAGTATTGTTTCGTATATGGAAAGTAGGTCCATGGGAATGCAGATGAGAGGCTTGATTGTTGTATGATGACACATTCATAAGAAAAGACCATTGCTTGTCAATAGGTCCTTTAATGGGAAAACTCCATTAGGCATAGTGACATCCTCACAACCCTCCTTTTTAAGAAGATTCTCATTAAGATACTGATACAGGATTTCTGGCATGTAATGGTTGCTATATACAAAAATATCATGAGGCTTAGCACACCTACATTTTTAGTTCAGACTTTGATGCTACTCAAGAAAGATTTTTACCATGTAAAGGGTGCAAGGGAGAAATATGTGACTCTGGCATTGAAAGTCACCATCTACAATGGAAAACTATTTTAGGGTCCACAACTTATGGACACTCCCGTCCCATGCATGCCTATATATACTGAAGAGACTCTTCAGTCAAAATTTAGTGTAGCTTATAAGTTTTGGTGTTTACATCACTGTATAATTTACTTTGAGAATAGTTTCAACAATTTTTCAAAAATAATTTTTCAAATAATGCAATTTGATTATATTCAATTTGTAAATCTCACATTGATTTTTACTAAATACAGACATTTAGTGGTTTCAATTACATTACATAATTAGTGCAACACAAAATATTCAATAGAATTTCTCAATGATAAAGTTGTCAATAGAGATTTCAAGAGTTTTCAAAATAAAATGTTCAAAAAAAGGGGCTCGATGTGTTTCGAGAAACAATCTCTTCTTCAGGAGCCAAAACAGATCCTCTTGTGCTTTCAACACATTTTCTTCAACAAATTCAGAGAGTTTTAATCAATATTTATGGTCTCACATCTTTTGGAGCATGTCTACATTTTATATTATAAAAGTATGTCACATTATCTGGTATCTGTACTTCACCTATTCTTCTTTTCATGCTATTATGCTGAGTTGGTCATCAGTTAATTGAGTGTCCTTATTGGTTTCATCAGCTAACGTGCCTCCTGTGTGGTATTCCTTAGAAGAGTCCATTTATTGCATATTAGGAAATTAGGCCAACCTGTCTTGTTGGACTATATATTGATGATACTGATTCTTAACTGTAACAAATTACCTTTTAAAGTGTCCTTGTAATACACAGGTTTTGTTTTTTCTGAAGATTTTTGACCTTTTTCTCATCTGCCGGGGTTCTTTTGTCCGGGGTTGCTGTGCATCAAAAGCGGAAAACGTATCTCTCAGTATGATGAAGTCAATATTCTGCGTTAATTATGGTGTTTAGAATTGATTTAGTTTGTACTTATGGGAGCCGTATGTAAGTATGGACCCGTATTGCTTGTCTGTAGTGCTCAGCCACCCCTGGGCGTCTTGTTCATCTGTCATTTTCATCTGTGTATGGTACTATAACATGAAAGCTATCTTCAGTATGTGTTGTTGTTTAAAATATTCTCTCTGTCAATCTGGTACTGCATTAAAAGTCGAGATTCAAGAACTTACGGTTTTGTTCTTTACATGTTCAAAATCAAAATCACTACTTCTGCTTTGACTGTGGGCGTTTCTAAAATGACAGTAAACGTGGCATTTAGTCCGTGCTACTAATGACCCTAATTGTATCTGTAAATGGTTGTTAATTCAGCGTTTTGGTGATCAAGGTTAATGAACTTACACAGTATTTTCGGACTTCAATCTTGCTTGCGACGATGCGCGGGACTCACAGTATTCTCTGTGGGGTCTTTCGTGGACCTTAGATGCAGTGCTTACCGCTGCTAAGCATCCGCCCACTATAAGCATGATGTCTTGATGTTACGTTGCAGCTCCTCTTTTCTCCTGTAGACCTCTGGGGCATGTAGTTGATATTGCTCTTGCATTGATATTCTAGCTCCAATGTTCATGACATGTTATTATCGGAACGTTTTAATCTTGTTGTTATTGGTAGTTGTATCTAGCATTCCATTAATCCATTATATCTCAGACATTTCACCAACAAACTGTTGTAAAGAACTCCTTGGATGTCAGTTTATGTTCTGACTTGATGGTAGTGTAGATAAATAATACCTCCGTCCCCAAGTACCGCACGAGTAAGAGTAAAAACACTACTCGAGCAATCTTTGAGGCCACAGGTGTAGAGTGTCGTCAGCCTGGAACCGGGAACGCCGGAAGAACCCCCTGACCACTGTAAGGCAATGAAGGGTTATGTTTAAGCAATGACAATTGGCAACAATGGTAAGGACAGTAGTGACAATGTAACAGCGGCTTACCTCTAGTGGGCAGGTGGGAAGTTGTAGGCGTAGGCAGGTAGTATGCTGACAGCAGCAGCAGGCTGAGATGTTCTGATGGCACTCTGGGAGACACCTGAGTTAGGTATGGAACAAGAACGTAATCAGTGATCAATCCAAAACACAATCCAAGGTCAGGAGCCAAAAGACAGAAGTGTAGACAGGGAAAACCAAGAACCAAGTCCAATATCCAAGCCAGTGGTCAAAAGTCCAGATGATCAGAGAGCACGCCAAAATCCAGGTAGGGAAATCCAAAGACAGTCCAAGCAAACGTTCCGTGGCAAAGTAGTACGTAAATAACAGGAGTAATCCAAACACCAAGCAGTTCTCCGTGAAGAAGCTGTGAAGCAATGTTTCTGCGTTTGCTTGCCCTTTTTCAATACGAACATGGTCATGTGATGCGGTCACGCGACCGCAGCTACGTGTCACGTGGAACGCAATGCAGACAGGGATTGGTGTTGCGGGCGTCTTCCGGGCATGTGAGCATGTGACGTGTGGGTTTCCCTACGCCCTTGTTTCACCGCAGAGCGTGAAGGAGTCGCCATGGCAACCGCCAGCGTGGAAAGGGGCGTAAAGACACTGGTCCACCAGCCGGGAAACCTCTGTGGCTGTGCCGCTGCTGCTGTCGCTGCCCTTGGGAGTGCATGTGGGAACTGGGAACAGTAGCAGGTGAGCGATTGGACATGACAGAGGACATGACAGTTTAATTAGAAAGTGTCATATTACGTAATCTTTAGCAGACAAATATATTCCTATGGTTTGCTATAATTCTTAATGATCATCACTCTCAATCTATAGTAGTGATTAGTTTAGGTCATGATTTACTACTTAGGTCATGTGTTCCTGTATTTGCTTCCGGTAGTTCTTTTCCAGTGCTTTTCAGGAAATCGTTATCCACTAGTGTTAGGGGTGTTAGTGATTTCCAGTGGTTGTTTTCAGTAATTTTCAAATAATTCATATCACCTAGAGTTCAATGTATTGATTATAGGAATGGTGTCACTGCAAGTTCTTCATTCATCACTCTGGGTACCAATAAGTTTAATTTATGAACCCAAAACATTTCTCTTCGGGCTATAATCTCACTCATATTGCCTCCTCTTGGTGGTCTTGTGTTTAATTCTAGGATCACAAACCTTAGTTGGGTGAGTGAGTGGTGTTTTGATTCAAAATGTCTGAAGACTTGAGATTTATTATTTTTAGTTCTTATGTTGGACTTGTGTTCTGTGAGTCGCTCCTTCATTTTCCAAATTTTTCAAAATTACTGTCGCATATTGCGAAATTTTTAAGTCTGTTTTTTTGTCCTGTGTATGGATGTCCCACGATCTCACCTTTTTGTACATTGTTACAGTGGCAACAATGGAGGCAGGGAAATGTTCCCGTCTTTGGTTTGTTGATATGTTGCTGTGTATCTTTCTCAGCTCTTTCTGCTTTTACCAAGCAGTCTCTGAAGTTCTTTCTTCCTGTGTATGCCATCAATGGCGGTTTTGTGAATAATTTACATAATTGTGAATCCAATCTGGTGTTTTTCCAATTTCTAGAATAGTATTCTTGAAATGTGCATATTTTGTTGTGAGAATTTCATTAAGTAAATCAGAGGTGGATCTTCTTTAAGTCTGGTGCTTGGTTTTAGAAAACTTTGTTGATTATTTATCTGGCGTTTAGTTCTTGCTGTTTCAAGTACTTTCTCTGGAAATCCTCTCT
Organism: Ambystoma mexicanum; assembly: GCF_040938575.1. NCBI lineage: Eukaryota > Metazoa > Chordata > Amphibia > Caudata > Ambystomatidae > Ambystoma > Ambystoma mexicanum. Next base: position 955,405,913 of record NC_090921.1, on the reverse strand, counting down.
CTTTGAATCTCTGCATTTGTTCATCTGCTGCTCTGTTGTAACTGGATTCTTCGGACTCAATTCTTCTGATTCTTAGGAGTTGACTTAACCGGAGATTATTCTTAAAGTGTTGTGGATGATGACTGGTGTATTGTAAGCTGATATTCACATCTGTTGGTTTCCGAAAAATGTATGTCTTAAGTCTGTTGTTGATTGGAGTAATCTTCACATCTAGAAAATGTACTGATGGAGTGCCAATTTCAAGTCTGAATTGGATTCTCAGATTGCTGGTGTTTAGATAATTTCGAAATGATGTTAGTTCTGTTTTCGGCCCTTTTCAAACTCCAAAAATATCATCAATAAATCTCTTCCATATAGCTAATTGTTTTGACCATACAGTGTGATTAATTATATATTCTGATTCAAAATAAAACATGAAGATGTTTGCATAGGCTGGCGCCATTGCTGCGCCCATAGAGGTACCCGAAATCTGGAGGTAAAATTGGTCATTGTATCTGAAGAAATTGTTATACAAAATTATTTTGGCTATTTCAATTGCGAACATGTTGTTAGACTGAAAGTATTCTTGTTTCAACAATAGCCATTCTAGAGCTTCAAGTCCTTGTCTGTGTGATATTTAGGTATATAAACTTTAGACGTGTAGGGTAAACAGTGTCCAGTCTTCCTCCATTTGTTTTATTTCTTCAAGTGTATTCAAGAAATGTGTTGCATCTCATAAGTAGGTGGACGTTTTCTGAGCCAACGGTTATAAGAGTCTGTCTAGATATTTAGATAGTGGATCGAAGATACTTTCTGTAGCTGTTACTATGGGTCTGAACGGTGGGTTGGTGCAGTTTTCATGTATCTTCGGGAGTCTGTAAAATACTGGAGTGATGGGTGTCTTGTTGTAAAGGAATTCTTTGGTTTTATCATTTATCCATTCCTCTATGTGTGCTCTGTTGAGTACTTCTTCAATCATTATTTGAATGTCAGTAGTGGGATCTCGATCTAGGTTAATGTAGGTATCTTTATCCTGTAGCAGTTGTAAACAACCTTTCTTGAAAAAGTCGGCATCCATTATCACGATCGCTCAACCTTTTTCCGCTGGTTTAATCTCAATCGTTCTGTTTTCAGAAATTTGTTTCAATAATTTATGTTGATGGATACATAGGTTTTGTTTTTTGAGATCAAAATATTTGATTGATTTTACATCTTTGAGCATCTTAGTCTTAAAGAGTTCTAATGCTGAGTTTTGGATTGTGGGGTTAAATTCGCTTTTTGCTTTCATCTGAAGAGTTTCAAACGATGTGGATCTTTCCTGAGTTGGTGGAATAGAATCAAAGAATAATTTCAACCTCATTTTTCTTGTTAGTTTTGCTACATTGATTTCTTCATCAAATGAGTTGGAGTTATTCGTTGGTACAAAAGATAGTCCAAGACTTAAGAGATCAATTTGTTGTTTGGACAAGGTTTTATTTGAGATATTGACAATCAGGTTGGTGTTTTCTTTTTGCCTCTTGTTTTCTTTGTTTCCTCTACTGAATTTCCTGCATCTAAAAAAGGACGTGACTCTTTAGCAATTGGAATTTCTGTGGCTAGAATTGAGATATTAATGTCAGAGCTCGATGGAATCTCTGTTGTGGTTTCTATACTGGCAGCAGAAGTGTCACTTGAAGGTTCAGTGCTTTTACTGTCTCTTCTAGGAGATTTTTGTGGAGGGTTTTTCTTAAATTGTTGCTGATTTTGTTGATAAAAATCTTGACATGTGTATACTATGTTGCTTGAATAATCTAGTGTATCACAACAGATTTTCCTGATCTTCCATTGTTCAAGATCACGCTTGTATGTTTCAAGTTTTGTATTAGTATCTTGGAGTATGGTCATTAGTTCTTCAGCTGATGTTAGTGTAGTCAGTTTTTCTTTTAATTCAGAGATCTCAGTGTCAATTTATGTTAGGCAAGAGGCCAGTTCTTCTATGGTCAAGAGTATGAAGTCTAACAAGCATTTATTCAAAATACGTTCCCATCTAGCTACAAACTCGATGTTTTCTCAACAAAGGATCAGTCTAAGGTAGACTCTTAATCCACGAGGGATCCGTTGTGCTTTATAATATTGGGCTAAAGTAGATGCTTGCAATTTCTAGCAATCTCCATTCTGATTAATTTTTCGAGGATATTAACCAGTCGTTCTGGAGTTGATTTTTCTGTTTCTATAATAAGACTCAAGATTCGTATTGCTTCCTCTTCATTAAAGGCTAATGTGGTCACGTGTTTAGTAGTAATAAGGTTGATTTTTGAGAAGGACATGTTCTGAGTAACCAGATTCTCGTATTTCAAAGCTATAAATTAAGGGTTTTGATAGATTTTAATGGAGGATGAATTGACATTGGGGAACTAAGGATTTACTTATGTGTAGGCTGTCGATTGTTTTGTATGTGTACAATGTAATGTGTTTAAAATGGATTGTATATTTTTACTACTGGTATTATGTTGTATAAGGTTTCATGTAAACGAATAATGTAACAATAAAAAAAGCTATTATTCTATGGGTGCTGGCCAAATTATAATGCCACTCCAACCAGTTGGGATATCACAATATACAAAAAAAATCATGAGGCTTAGCACACCTAAATTGTTAGGCCGCTGCCACCCATTTTTGCATGTATGTTAACAAAAGGGAGTCCTCTCCTGGCCACAGCTATATGCAGCGCATAACATGAGGTGGAGAATGGTAGTGGCAGCTGCTGTAATGGTAGACCTTCACCAGCATAGGCTGGGTAATTTAGACAGATATAACAATTACTTCTGTTGATGATTTCATGTGTGTTATGTAGCAGTGAAACAAAAGTATTTTTCTCCATACATTTCTCCCTGTGATATTTTTGCACAGTGGATAAAGTAGGCACAACAATAGTGGTTTTGGAGACAGCTGGATAAACAATATATTCTACCAATAACCACCCCCCAATAACACATAGTGTGATAAAAATCAACATCACATAAAGAAATGTTTCGGTCGTGTACCACTTTTTTGTTTGCTCTTTGGATGAACTGTTATGGAGTGATATAACGCCATTTTCTTGACATGGCATGTTGTCAACTACGTGATAGGTAAGGCAAAGGAACAGGCTGCAAAAATACTGCAACTGCAATTTTATGGAGTGTCTCTTTTTTCTTGTCTATCTCACCCATTAGATAGTCCAAAAGATGGTGGGCTTGCCACCTGGCCGCTATTCTTCAGGAACAAAATTTGTTTTTTTCAGTTTGTAGTTCCGCATACAGCTTCCTGGGTCTCAAGTTGTATCTTCGTTCTTCTGTTGGTCCACAAATGTCTTCAGTGTTAAGGATTTCAATCAGGCGACGCACACCTTAGTCTCAGCCCAGTATGCAGCACGCAATTGAAATGCTTATGTTTTATGCTAGATTCAATATTGAGATGGTACACCACTCATATGACACCCCCTTTTCAAATACCCCGGGTCGCAATGGACCATGAACCAGGCTGGTTGATAAAATGCAATATTTATTCATTTATTTTAAAATTCAAAAGAAATCATACCATTTTTAATATGGGGCAGCAATCACCAATGGGGTGATAGGAACAATAGGAATGTAAGCAATGCACTTAGTTTAACCTTCTGTTGACACAACTACAAAACACCAGGGAATAGGAACACTTTTTGATTTTAGGTAAGACAGCACTTGAGTTAAAATTTCCCCCTGCAATGTTCCCTCAACCCACAAAAAATCAATTCTAAGTGGATAAACAGAAGCAGCAGGTAATCAGGAATGACAAATGGAAAACAGAATGGAAACCAGACTTTCCCTCCCCAAACAAGAGAGAAAAACAGATTTTAAACCGTGGGAATGCTAAAATGACACTGGGAAATGGATGAATAAATGAATGAATGTGTATAAAACTCTTGAAACAAAAGCAATTCTTCACTGGAGCAATACTGGAAAGATACTAGCACTCACAAGCAATGGATTGAGCAAAAGCATACAATTCGAAATTGAATGGAAGATTTAAAACAGTTTATACTCAAATGACACATTGTAAATTTAGCAAAACTTGTGCAATTCCCACCTGAAATTGTGTTGGTGTGTTGCTATGGATCATAGGTACAATATGGAAGTGAAATGAGGTCTCTAGCTGGTAAATTGAGTGAGTTATGCAAGATATAGTGAGTTGCGTTTTGAGAAAATGAAGGTGCGAAAAAGGAAAAGAAATCAATTTTGACAAGGACAGTTTTACTCTACCCTAGAGCATTCAGGCTAGGCTACCAGATTGAGACACAGTAAGCTCCAGGGTTGACTCACGAGTTCAACCCTAGTACCTCCGCGCCCGCCCTGGCGGAACCAGTCCGATCACTTGAAAGAGGACTAAGGGCTTAGGATTTCACAAGACAAAATTATTAAAGATAATGGCTCTAGCACAAGAAATCAAAGGCAGGGTTTCAAGAATGATTTTTGACAATATTACAAGTTATCAGGATAAGGATAGGATGACTTAGAGAGTGGAACTAAGGACAAGGCAAGTTATACTATGGTTTTCTATGGTTCCTATTGATACTCACAGTCCACTTTAGTTGGGAATTTGGATTTTGGACAGTCAGCGGTTCTGGTCACCACACGGAACTGGTCTAACAAAGGACAGCCGAACAAAATCAGCGGGACAGATCAGCTGGGCAGGGATTGATACCAAAGGATAGTTCTTCTGGACTGGCAATTCTGGTTACTGGATACTATAGGTCATCAGGATAGCAGGATGGCAGCAGCATGCAGTTAGTGGCGGCAAGCCAAGCTGGATTAAGATGCCAAAAGTACCACAGTTTCTCCTGGTTACTGGGAGATTAGTTGGTTTTAATATTGTAGGGTAGGTCATGCTGGGGCAGGATCAGCAATGCTTGGGTTTTGCAATGGGCCCTGGAATAGGATCAGCAATGCTTGGCCTTGGTGTTGGAGTCTGAAAGATGAAACAGGAACAGGAACGCAGCACAGGAAATCAGGAAGAGTGTGTGTGTCCAGGGTCTTGTCAGGGACCCTTATTTATCATGCAAAATGACATCATCAAGGTAGAGGCTGGGTAGGGTTAACTACGCCTGCCCCTAAACTACTTGGATTGGGCAGGGAGCTAGTCTCCGCCTCGCTCTCAGTTGGTTGGACTTCTAAGGGATTGATGTCAGATTTATGAGGTGAGGTTTACAATGTCCAAACACTCCCACATTTACTTTACTTAAAATCCGATTTTGCCAAAAACATATATTTCTTTACTTGTAATCTCTTGGCAAATTATACACACATTATACACACAGGTTACATATTATGTGCATCACATTTCAGTCCAATCCTCAGGTCTGTGCGACTTTGTTTCGCCTTTCTGATACATTTTGGTAATTTTACACATTAAAGATTTGGCCTAAAATTCTACAATTTTATATACAAATGCAAATTGTCCCCAGGGATGTATGTACCAAATTTTATGTTTGCCACATTAATACTTTCCTTGGAATCTGTCATATTTCGTAAATTCTGTTCCCCATTCAGCAATGAGTTCTACCAAGTTTTAAAAGACAGCCCCCAAAATTAGATTTAAAACGGCAAATGTTTAAATTTCTGCCAATTCTTGCTACAGAAATAAAAACTCTTTAAAGTTTCTTTATAACATAGTCTCTGGCACCAAAAGGCAGTCCCTTTGTTACTAGATCCTTTTTTTTTTCTTCCTCCAACTGTAAGCAGTCATTTCCTTCCAGGCAAGATAGGTTTCCAGTCTTAATTGAAGGTTTTATTGCCCATTCACACTTGACAGGTGAGTGTCCCAGGACTTCTGTTGTCCTGTCCCATTCAAAGATTTTCAAACTGGCACTTCGCACCTACGTGTCCTGGATTTATGGTGTATCTCCCTTCCTTGGAGGAGTTTCATGGCTGGCAACTGGAATAAGAGGTTTTTCTGAGAGCTTGCAACTCCAGCCTATGTGTTTGAAACTGTTTAATTTCTTACTTTGGGTCTTGAATTAAACAAACCTATGACAGAAGATATCCTATGTGTGTATTATCACCACTAACATAATTCCTTTACATTGCTAAGTAAACATGCTTTCATTAACAATTTAGTTTTAAACAGGCCATGTTTTTCTCTTCAGTCATCACAGCCCATTTTTCCACATGTGTCAAAAACTGCTAGCATTTCCTTCTTTAATTCGGTTTGCAGCTCCTCAGATTGCCACTGTCTTTGCAGCTGTAGTCATTTTCCTTGCAGCAGGACTCTTATCTAAAGTATAGATACATTTATCCTTAACCTGGCTCAGAGAGTAAAAAGTCTCTTTGAACTGCTGCGCCTGGATACATTTTGGCAAGAAATAAACATGTGTTCCTGTGCGAGTGAAAAGAAAGTTGCTTGTTGATTTCTTTCAAATCTACTTTGACAGGACCTGTCATTCAGGAATTATGCCTGGTTTTTCTGAGGCACAAGGATTTATCCTGGGCCTGGCAGGGCCGTTTCCATCACAGTGGTCTCAGAATGCAAAGATGGAAATAGCATAACACAGCATTTTGAAAGGGTGAAAAAGGTTTTCATTTTAAAGAGGAATTTTTGGCTTTTGCTTCAATGCAGTGCTGCCTGTTCACTTGATTCCATCTATGTTTCAGAACGCACTGGCATTCTTTTTCAGTGTGTCCCCTTGTTCCATTTTGCCTGAAGTGTGCGAGGCAGGCTGGTGCAGCCATTTTTTTGTTGCTGCCAAAATGCAGATTTGAGGTCCTGGTGCCCACAGGAGCCAGCGTAGCCAGGTTGCTGTTTCTTGCGCTACTGCAGCTTAGTGATGTGAGGAATGCTGTTGAGTTTGTCAATATATCCCACACATCCCCCTCTGACTTCTCCTGGGCTTCCAAGTTGAGGGTGGTCGGGCAAGTGGGATTTCTCCATGGGCCACATCAGGATTTGGCAGGTATGAGCCCCTCTTCCATCAGAGAACGGTGCATCCTGCTCCTCTTGTTGTCTATGGTCGGAACTCGTAATGACACTCCCTGCTTTTCCTGGGATCTTCCGTTCATGGTCTGGAGCGACACTCCTGGATCTCCTTTGGTTTCTCCCTTCCAGGCTGCCGGGGTTGTTAGATAGGCGCAACCAGTATGATTCTATGACAGAGAACACAAACCGGTTACGACAATTTTCCACTAACTGCCCACCAATTGGGTTGACAGCAGTGGGATACACAGGCATTTAATAATAACAATTGATAATGAAGAAAATACTCCCTGTTACATAATCATATCTATAAATCCTATCGGCTCCCTTCTGGTTCTTCTTTTCCACATTCTCATGTTTCCGATGTCTCCTCTGTTTGATTCTCTCTGGGCTCCTCAATTTGTTGCAAAGTGTGCCTATGGTGACAGCTCTTTAGTTGATTCATATGGACCCATTTCTCGTCTGTCAATTCGCCTTTGGGGATGCAGATTCTGTAGGCGACAGGTGAGATTTTGTCTACAATTTCAAAAGGTCCTCGCCAGCTAGGCAAAAATGTGCGCTCTTTGGTCTAGTTCCTTTGGAAATTGTGCAAGTAGACCCTGTCTCTCTTTGGTGGTCTTTAGATCATACTGAGTCTTCATCCCCACTGCAGATCTTTCTAGATTCCGCTGAGCGTACGCAAAAGAATGTTGAAGGTGTTTTCTTAGGTTCTCAACATACTCATGAGTTGTGGAGGCGTTAATCAGTGTCTGCTGAGGTAGCACCATCCTTCGTCCAGTCATCAGCTCAATTGGAGACATCTTAGTTGCAGAAGAAGGTGTAGATCTGATGGCCATCAGGACAAGCGGGAATCGGATGTCCCAACTTGGCCCAGAATCTGCCCCAAACATTTTTTTAAATGCTCACAATGGTTTTATTGTATCTATCAACTCCACCACTGGAGACCGCGGTATGCAATGTGAAGTTTCCTTTTTACGCCAAGTATCTCCCACATCTTTGTCATCACCTCGCTGGTGAAGTGACTACCTCGGTCTGACTCAATCCTTTGGGGTAGGCCAAAACGCGAGAAGATGTGATTGATCAACAGGGCAGCTGCTGTTTCTGCCTTGCAATTTGGGGCCGGGAGACATTCCACCCATTTGGTAAACAAGCATGTTATGGTTAACATGTACTTGTTCCCCCTAGAGGAGCGAATCACAGGCCAGATGAAATCTACTTGTAAATCTGACCAAGGCAGTGTCATCCCCCTCTTCTGGAGGGGAGCTCGGTCTGTGAGTGAAGTTGGCTGAAATTGTGCACACACAAGACGCCCCTTCAAGTATTGCTCGAGGTCCTGCCCCATGTGTGGCCAGTATGCAACCTCTCGCAAGATTTCTAAAGTAGTGTGAAACCCCCGATGACAGGCTGTGGCCACATCATGGGCGTGATTTAGCATCAGGCTTTGGAATGAGGTAGGCACCACCCACTGGTCACAGCCAGATATGGATCTTCTTACCAACAAACCATCTTGGATTCGGAACATTTTTGGACATTTCATCAACACCCTGAGGTCCTCTTTCCCAATGTAATCAGTATCCGTCAGAGGAAGGTTCTCAGGGTCCTCAAAATGTTGATAACATTTTCCAATAATCAGATCCCTTTTTTGTGCCGTGATTAAATCAGCATCTGGGGTCTCCTTACTCCATTGGGCAGTTGAGAGTTCATTGTGAGCATTTGTCTGAGACCTAGTGATAGAAGTGTCCTGGATTTCCCCCAACAGGGATTCGATCTCGAGGAGCTGCCCCTGGATGGCTCTGGTTTTGGCCAGCTGATCAGGTAGGTCGTTTCCATTTTGTCTGGCCCCTCTATTCTGGAATGACCCTTGATCTTCTTCCACTAGATGGTCATCCCACTAGAGTTGACCAGATCATCAATATTTTGGATGAGCTTGCCATGTTTGAGCAGTTTATTATTAGCACATAGCATGCCTCTGGTTTTCCAATTAACCAGGTGCTCCACGAACCCGTTCCCGACATAATCTGAATCAGTGATTATGACCAGTTTGTGGAGCTGGCATTGGACAGCAGTGAGGATGGCTTGAAGAACTGCCATCAACTCTGCACCTGACTACTACGGGGACCCATTTTGTACCCAGCGTAGGGTTGCGGGGCTTCATTCACCCAAGCATTCCCAACGCCGGCCACCAGTTCCTTTTCCCCGTTGTTGTCAACATGGTAGGAGCACCCGTCCACATAAACTGTGGGCATTCCCTCGCACTTGTCTTCTTCATAGACTTTGTGCAGGGAGTTCAGGTACACCTCCATGTTGTCCTGGATTTTAAGACTTTCGTCCTCGAGACAGTTTTCTCTGGCACAATCATGCAAATCAGCCAGACCTTGCGCGAGGGGACTCTTCTTGTTTTGGCCATATCTGACCTCCACAGGAAAGCCTTGCATTGATAGAATCCGGGAAGTAATTTTGGAATTACTCAAATTTCGGGCCCGGATTCTGTCACTTTGGAGATATTGCAAAGGCTGGTGGGGAGTCTCCACTATGATGTGTTCCCCCTGGATGAACGGGCGGTAATTTTTCAATGCTCACACCGTTGCCAGGAGTGCCTTCTCACAATCGTTGAATTTTTCCTCCACAGAGGATAAAGTCTTGTTTGCATAGGAGATTACTTTATTGACCTTGTCATGCTTTTGATATAGTACTGCTGTCAAGCACGTATTCGACAACCCTGTCTCCAAGAAGAACTCCTTGTTTTTGACAGGCTAAACTAGACAAGGCGCTTGTGAGAGGCTTCTTTTGAGTACTTTACTGCCTCAGGTTGTTCTGAGCCCCACTCCCATTTGACCCCCCCTTCAACAGATGGATCAGGGGTCTTGTGATCTGTGTGTGGTCCTCAATGAACTTCCTACTGTAATTAGTCAGTCCAAGGAGGCGTCTTAGCTCACGCAGAGTTGTGGGGTCTTTCAGTTTTAGGAGTGCTTCCACTTTCTTTTCCTGGGGACAGAGACCCTCAGGAGTTATCTCATGCCCCAAGAAGTTGACACGGGCTCTGCACCACTGTGCCTTTTGAAAGGAGAGTTTTGCTCCGGCAACCCTCAACTGTGTCAGAACATAACGGATTTCCGCTATGTGTTCCTCCACAGTTGAGCTTTTTATCAAGACATCATCCACATAGGCCAGGTTACCCCTTTCACTCATGTCGGGCATGGCCTTATTTAGGAAGATGTTGAATTTGTTGCTGGAGTTGATGTATCCGAAGGGAGTCTGGGTCCAGGTGTACTCCTGCCCCCCGAAGGTAAGGGCCAGCTTGTATTGGTCCTCCCTACTAACAGGCGCGGTCCAGTACCCATTGGTCAGGGACCCGTTTGTTCAACTCCCTAAGGTCAGCACAGAGTCTCCACTGGCTGTTCAGTTTTAAAATCCCCAGCACCGGATTATTAAAGGTGCTGTGGACTGGACGAATTATCCCACAGAACTCAAGGTTTTAGATTATTTCTGTGAGGGACTCCATGGTTGCGAGAGGCAAGCGGTATTGCTTCACAAACACTGGAGTCCTACTAGGGTCCGTAGGAATTGTTGTTGTGTGGATTTCGGTGCGACCACAGTCATATGAGTCCACTGCAAAGAGATCTTGAAAATCTAAGAAAACTTGTTTCAACTTTTGCTTTTGCTCCGGAGTCTCACAGGCATCAGCTAGGTTGACTCGCTCTTCAACCATTTGCCTGAAGCCTGGAAAGACTTCCGCTTTTGCTATCTCTGCGGCCTCCTCCAGCTGGGTGGAGAGGTCCTTGGTGAGAGTATTGACCTGGACCGAGGATTTCAGGTAGGCGAGGCTGTCATTGGGGACCTGGAAGATCACCTCATCCCGCCTGATGTCACAGGTCACCCCTTCCTTGCCGTAAGGGCAGGAAGAGTACACCAGGCAATTCCCCCCTTGCCGGGTGAAGATCCTGTCTGGTGGATAGTCATTGTCACTATCACTGTCAAAACAGTCATTGGGGATTGGTCCTATTAGTTCATTACCTAGATCCATGGAAAAATGTCGGTCATCAACCGCCATTCCGAATAATGGTGCCTGCGCCCGGAGTGATACTCCTAAGGTCGCTGTTATCCATCAATGTTGGAATGGTGTTGTGTTCTACATTGACTAATGGTGTTGGGTTTAACCCCAACCCTTGGTGTTGAAGATGGGCGTTGAGGTGAATGTATGCGTCAGGATTTTGCAGTTTCTGTCCTCTTTTAATTTTTGATTCAAGTGGGAATAGCCGTGTCCGTCCTGGGATGGTGACCTCCTCTACAATTTGAACTTCAACTGCATATGGCAGCAGTTGGGCTGACCGAAATGCTTTTTCTGAATCATCAAAGTCCATGGGATTACCCCCTAATCGGGACCAGGCTTTGTAGTTTATCAGGTCCAAATTAATGGCAAAACGATTGAGAATGTCACTGCCTAATTAGAATGCAACAGGGAAATCTCGCACGACCCAACAATTATGTACTATGCTTTTGTTGCCTATAGAAATTTTGAGCCTACACCTGCTAGGCAGGAGATGTTAGTAATTGGGAGTTTCCAGGTCCATTTCCCATTTATCGTTCAATTTAAATGTGGGAATGGCTGGATCTTTTGGGTGTCTTCAGAACATGGCTTCGCTGATGAAGCTCTTACCGTTGTTCACGTTGTTCACGCACACTCGGGCAAGAACCGATTCCTTCCCCGCATTTAACTGAATAGGGATGAATAGCTGTTCTCTAATTTTCTGAATGTTAGCCAAACTTTGAGCTGGTTTCTCATCACTCTTGACTATGGAATTGGGATTTTCAGATTGTGAATTGGTATAGAATTTCAAAGTATTTCCTTCCAGTGTGGAATGCCACTTGGGCCTTATTACGAGTTTGGAGGCAGCCATGCCCTTAACAAGGGCATGGCTGCCTCCAAACTCGGGTCCGGGTCCGTGGTCCCTGAATGGGGAAATACCGGGCCATTCCGAGCTTGGAGGGCCCGGTATTTCCCCATTCAGGGAACCCGGACCGGACCATCCCCATTCCCATTTGAGCTCCCATAGGGCTCAATGGGAATGGGGAGCATGCTAATAATGGGCCCGTTAATGACGGGCCCGTTGTTAGCATGCTGCTCCCCGCGAGGGGACCTCGTAATGGGGCGGTACGGGGTTAACGGCTCCGGCACCTATACCGGCGCCGTTAACCCCTTACCGCCCCTCTCGTAATGAGGCCCTATGTTTTAATTTTATCGCCCTCTTAGTCTGGGTCCAGAGGACCTTGTTCACACAGTCTATTAGGGGGGACAATCTATGCAGGATGTTATTCCCCAGTAGACGGGGTGTGCCCTCTGGAGTCACTACTATGACCGGGTGTTTTACCTTGTGTCGCCCACTTTTTATTTCCAAATCCGCAGTCCCCTCGACAGGAATTTCATTCCTATCAAAGTTCTGAAGTTGTCCAGGAAGAGGGGTGAGAGGGATCTGGTATCTCTCCCCCCCTTCCTGAATTCAGCTGATCAAAGGCCCTCTTTGACAGAAGAGTGGCTTGGGATCCAGTGTCCACCAGTGCTGGAATTGCACATGGCCCTTGCACTTGGACGGAGGTGTAGAATCTACCTTCTTTCTCTTCCAATGGGAAAAGGTAATGGGCATTCTGGGCAAGCTATGATATGATATGATATGATATGATATGACATGATATGATATGGCATTTATAACGCGCCTATACACCAGTGTTTCGAGGCACGACGAGGCAAGAGAGGGGAACAGAGGGAGGACGGACAAAGATCCTACTAGGCCAGGTGTCATTCAGATCGCGCAGGGGGAAGGGACAGTGCTGTACATGTGAAGATGATAATAAGTAAGTGAACGGCCAGCAAGTGCAGGGTAAGTGCGGGCATCAGGTGTCAAGGGCTGGTAGGGGGACTGTAGTAGTCAATTTCCTTATTTTTGACTCCGACATAGGGGCAGTTTGGGCATAAGTCTGTGTAAGAGCTTGGGAATCTGATTTGCACTCTGCTATTCGGGGAGTTTCGGGCTCCCCTTTTTCGGATTCTGGGCTGCCCTGCCTTTTTGTAGGCAGTCAACAGAATGGGTTGGTGAGGTTTGGGGTTCCTGTTGTGCTGGTTCTGGGCTGCCCACCCTTTCTAGGAGGCAGTCCCCAGAATTGAGTTGGGTAGTTTGGGAATCTGAAAGGAACATTTTGCATTGGGATATGTGGCGAGTTTTGGGCTCCCTTTTTCTAATTCTGGGCCGCCCCTCCTTTTTGGAGGCAGGTACCAGACTTGGTTTGGACAGTCTGGTTTCCTTGATGCTCATTCTGGGGTTCAATGATGGGCGATTCTGACTCAGTCCCCACATTCACCCAGTCCTCATTTGGATCTCTTGGGACCCATTTTTCTTTGGGAGGAGTCCTCCCTTCCCTGAAGGAGAAGATCTTTTTCCCAGAATCCTCAGAGGATTCTTCCCCTTCGAACTGCAGGACACTTACCGCCTCCTCAAAATGGGTCTTTTTGGGTTTCTCCTACCCGCCCTCTGTTCCTTGGGTGGCAGGAGATTTTTGCTCCAGTTCCTGGGTGTCCAGGGGCTTTTCACGGGTAAGGAAGGAACTTCCTCTAGGGCTTTACACCTCCCTTCCCCCGTGCCTCCTCCTCTGGAAACGGTGAGTTGTCGGGGTGCTCACCCTGTCATTGTTCTGGAGTACCAGACGCTTGGTTGGTGCGGTTCTGAGCCGCCATGTTAATCTGAGGGTTCTGTTGAGCCCTCGACATGCAACCCAGATCCTGGGATAGGTTCTGGACCTGGCGCTCCAGTTGTGACACCTGTTCCGGCTGGTACGGGGTCTCTGGTCAACCCTAGGTGAGTCACAGGAAGGCTAACTATCCCTTCTCTCATAGTACCCTGGGTATTGAGAATTTTGGTAACCCTCCGCCCTTGGCCTCCGCTCTCCCGGATTGGGCTGTCTGGGATCCTGAAAGCGGGGAAAGAAAGGAGGGTTGTCCTGCAGGTTGGGGTTTTGTGGGTACCGGGGAAAGAAACTCAACCCGGCATTTGGGGGATTACTGCCATTCTGGGGAAAGTTAGGAGGGAAGTTTCCTGGGGCGGTACCTACCTGGTTGGACCCCCCCCCCCTTGGGCTGGGGGAGACCATACATACCCCAGGATTGGTCTGTTACCCTTTTATCGGGGGCCGATGTAATCAGGGAGTGAGGGGTCCCATTTGTGAGATTACCTCCCTGTCTACCACCTGTCTGGGATTGGCCCGAGGGCCATCTGGCAGTTTAATTGTGTTGAGTTGGTACAGGTATATTTGTAGCCCCCCCATCTCCAGATCTAAAGTGCGGGCAACCTTCACCTCTGCCACCTTAGCAGCAGCAGGGGTGTGGGCTGGTTTGGGGTTTTTGTTTGGATTTCTGTTATCTGCAGGTTTTTGGACCTCATAAATGTGAGTCCCCTGCTCTATGGCCCAGTCCAGCGATCTTTTCTCATGAAAGTCCCTCACCAGCTGGGTCATTATATATTTTGGGATGGCATGAAAGAAGGTGGTGATAAACTCCCGACTATCTGTGCGCACCCTCCTGGTGGTCTGTGCAAAGGCGCGTTTGAGCTCCTGCACAAATTCTTGGGGTGGCCTGATCTTCCCCGCACTGCAGATTGTAGGCCGCCTTGCGGGCCTCTTGGGAGGTTTCTGTGAGCAGAAAAATGTTCAAGATGGCCGCCCTGTAGGTGGACCGTCTGGAGTAGTTCTGGTCCTCCAGTCCCGCAAAGAAACTGGAGTATTCAGGGGAGAAGGTCTATTCTACATACTCTATGCAATTCTGGCTGTCCTTCATATGAAAAGTATCCATCATTTGCTCATATAGTTCGAAGTGTTCCCAAACAGAATAATTCACATTTTTATGATATGGAGTTATGAAACTCCTAATGGCCTTAATCTGCCTAATGGGATCTTAGTTCATAGCTCTCTTAAGTTTGTTTGCCTTCTTTGTTTTAGTCACCCGAGTCCATTCGCCCTCAGACCCAGAGGCGCTGCTACTTCAGGTCCCTTCTTGATCCTCTAGGCACTCCCGGATTCTGTGAGCTTGAGAAGGGCTTGCAGAATGTTTGTGGCCTAGTTTCTCTACTCCTGTGGTGCTCAGAAGAGTCTTCTGACTCTTCCCTGCTCACAGGGTTGGTGGAGTGTCCCCCCCACTGCCCTAACTGGCTAGAGGTCTTCAGGATGCTCTTTTTGGGCCTTATTTCCTTTAGTTCCCAATCAGATTTAACAAACTGGTCCCTTGGAAGGTGGTATTTCAATGGATCTGATTCCCTGACCCTCCGCTCATAGGAGTCTTCCTTGTCAGAGATATCAGCTCTAATATGTGGGTATCTGAACAGGGACGCCCGTCCATCAAAATCTGGGGGGTGCTGATCTGTCAGTCCCATATTACCAAACCTATTGAATTCTGCCAGCCCTATGGCTCCCGGCTCATGTGAGCCAGTAGACATGAAGTTGGCAGTGTTCATGGTATTGAATGGGTTTGAGTCCCTGAGTACAGGGATCCTTATGCTATGATCAGGATTTTGTCTAGCACCCTCTTTACCCAACCTTGCTAGCTTTTCTTTTTCAGCCCCTATTTCTTGGTAATAAGCAAAGATCTGAGCCTTTTGTTCAGCCTTTTGTTCTATCAAGGCCTTACTGGTCTCAATGATCCGCTCTTCCGCTGCCACTTGTTGGTGGAGCCCATTATTCTTTTCACAGAGAGCCTCATTGTCTCTCTGTGCTTCCTGTATGGTCTGGGCATACTCAGACAATTTCTGCTGCAGGAGACTCACCTCCTAAGTTTTAGCATCTTTGGTCTGGGTGTTCTCTTCCAGAGCACCCTCTACACGTCTGGCATGCCCCAGTAGCTTCCCATACTCTGTTTTTAGTTTATTGAGCTCCTGGAGGGCTAACTCTCTTCCCTCTAACTTATTTTTTTATTTGCTTATTTCCTGGCCTAGGGCGTCTTTCTCTTAACATAAGGTGCCTCTCTGTTAAACCGGGTCATCCCTTTATTTTTTGATGGAATTGGATTCCTGGCGCTCTTCAAGATTAACTCATGATTTTCCTCTTCCTATTTCTTTATCTGATCTTGTGGAGTAACTATCTGCTCTGCGCAGATCCTATTATATTTCATCTATTGATTTAACTTCTGCTGACTTTCGTGCAGAGAGTCAACCTTTTCCCTACACTCCTCTTTCAATGCCACTACATGGGTCTCTTGATCTGCATTATTCTGCTGTTGGCGCGCCAAATCCTCTTTTAATTTTATGATGTAGTTTGCATATTCTACCTCTAACTCTTGGCTCTTTTGCAATGTTTGTTCCGCTAAACTTAAATCAATCTGAATTTTATTTAACAGTTCAGATTGATTCTGCGCTAAAATTACATTTTCCTCCTGCCTTTCCTGCATCACTCCCGTGTGGACACTCAGAGCTTGGTAAAATTGGCCACTGTCCTGCCATGTATCCAGGTCCATGGCAGTGACCTGTTGGGTTATGTCTTGTAGCCAGACTTTCTCATCCTGTTCTGGCCACTCACCTCTGACAAATAGCTTGTGCAGAAGGTGCTCCCTAGCCATATTGATCTCTACTGGAACAGCATTCTGGAAATGTTCTTTCTTTATTAATTATTTTGGGGTTGATTTAATTTTACTTTTATAGACAGGCCTGGTGCTTAGAGTATTAATATTTGTTTTGGGGGGCGCTTGTACAGTGTAGCACAGTATTCCCACCACGCAAAGTATTACTACCTTACAGGTTAGTCTGCTGTGTTAGACTGTCACGGGTGGCAACCAAATCAATCCCCGGACTCGAGCCCCCAAATTTGTTAAGGATTTCAATGACGCGACGCACACCTTAGTCTCAGGCCAGTACGCAGCACGCGATTGAAATGCTTATGTTTTATGTTAGATTCAATATTGAGATGGTACACCACTCACATCACACCCCCTTTTCAAATATCCCGGGTCGCAATGGACCATGAACCAGGCTGGTTGATAAAATGTCATATTTATTTATTTATTTTAAAATTCAAAAGAAATCATACCATTTTTAATATGGGGCAGCAATCACCAATGGGGTGATAGAACAATAGGCATGTAAGCAATGCACTTATTTTAACCTTCTATTGACACAACTACAAAACACCAGGGAATAGGAGCACTTTTTGATTTTAGGTAAAACAGCACTTGAGTTAGAATTTCCCCCTGCAATGTTCCTCAACCCACAAATAATCAATTCTAAGTGGATAAACAGAAGCAGCAGGTAATCAGGAATGACAAATGGAAAACAGAATGGAAACACAGCTTTCCCTCCCCAAAACAAGAGAGAAAAACGGATTTTAAACCCTGGCAATGCTAAAATGACACTGGGAAATGGATGAATAAATGAATGTGTATAAAACTCTTGAAACAAAAACAATTCTTTACTGGAGCAACACTGGAAAGATACTAGCAATGACAAGCAATGGATTGAGCAAAAGCATACAATTCGAAATTGAATGGAAAATTTAAAACAGTTTATACTCAATTACCAAGATGGTTTTGAATGAAAACAGGTGAAATATTGTGTCAGGGTGTAGCTATGGATCATAGGTACAGTATGGAAGTGAAATGAGGTCTCTAGCTGGTTAATTGAATGAGTTATGCAAGATATAGTGAGGTGCTTTCTGAGAAAATGAAGGCGCGGAAAAGGAAAAGAAATCAATTTTGTCAAGGACAGTTTTACTCTACCCTAGAGCATTCAGGCTAGGCTACTAGATTGAGACACAGTAAGCTCCAGGGTTGACTTGCGAGTTCAACCCTAGCACCTCCGCGCCCGCCCTGGCGGGACCTGTCCGATCACTTGAAAGAGGACTAAGGGTTTAGGATTTCACAAGACAAAATTGTTAAAGATATTGGCGCGACCACAAGAAATCAAAAGCAGGTTTTTAAGAATGATTTTTGACAATATTCCAAGTTATCAGGATAAGGATAGGATGACTTAGAGAGTGGAAATAAGGACAAGGCAAGGCAAGGTATACTATGGTTTTCTATGGTTCCTATTGATAGTGACAGTCCACTTTAGTTAGGATTTTGGATTTTAGGCAGTCAGCGGTTCTGGTCACCACACAGATCTGGTCTAACAAAGGACAGCCGGTCAAAATCAGCTGGACAGGACCAGCTGGACAGGGACTGAATACCAAAGGATAGTTCTTCTGGACTGGCAATTCTGGTTAATGGATACTATAGGTCATCAGGATAGCAGGATGGCAGCAGCATGATGTGAGTGGCGGCAAGCCAAGCTGGATTAGGAGGCCAAAAGTACCACAGTTTCTCCTGGTTACTGGGAGATTAGCGGGTTTTAATATTGTAGGGTAGACCTTGCTGGGGCAGGATCAGCAATGCTTGGGTTTTGCAATGGGCCCTGGAATAGGATCAGCAATGCTTGGCCTTGCTGTTGGAGCCGGGAGTCTGAAAGATGAAACAGGAACAGGAACGCAGAGCAGGAAATCAGGAAGAATGTGTGTGTCCAGGGTCTTGTCAGGGACCCTTATTTATCATGCAAAATGACATCATCAAGGTAGAGGCTGGGCAGGGTTAACTACGCCCGCCCCTAACTACTTGGATTGGGCTGGGGAGCTAGTCTCCACCTCGCTCTCAGTTGGTTGGACTTCTAAGGGAATGATGTCAGATTTATGAGGTGATGTTTACAATGTCCAAACACTCCCACATTTACTTTACTTAAAATCTGATGTTGCCAAAAACGCACATTTCTCTTTACTTGTAATCTCTTGTCAAATTATACACAAAGGTTACATATTACGTGCATCACATTTCAGTCCAATCCTCAGGTCTGTGCGACCTTGTTTCGGCTTTCTGATACATTTTGGTAATTTTACACATTAAAGATTTCTACAATTTTATACACAAATGCAAATTGTCCCCAGGGATGTATGTACCAAATTTTATGTTTGCCACATTAATACTTTCCTTGGAATCTGTCATATTTCGTAACTTCTGTTCCCCATGCGGCAATCAGTTTAAAAAGACGGCCCCCAAAATTAGATTTAAAACTGTGAATTTTTTAATTTCTGCTAATTCTTGCTACAGAAATAAAAAGTTTTTAAAGTTTGTTTATAACATCTCTGGCACCAAAAGGTAGTCCCTTTGTTACTAGATCCTGTTATTTTTTTCTTCCTCCAACTGCAAGCAACTGTCATTTCCTTCCAGGCAAGACAGGTTTCAGTCTTAATTGAAGGTTTTATTGCCCCTTCACACATGACAGGTGAGTGTCCCAGGACTGCTATTGTCCTAGCCTGGAGCACAGACGAATGTCTGACGAGCTTGTGAACTTTCATTGTCCTGTCCCATACAACATTTTTCAAGCTGGCACTTCGCACCTACGTGTCCTGGATTTATAGTATACCTCCCTTCCTTGGAGGATTTTCATGGCTGGCAACTGGAATAACAGGTTTTGCTGAGAGCTTGCAACTCCAGCCTATGTGTTTCAAACTGTTTAATTTCTTACTTTGGGTCTTGAATTAAACAAACCTATGACAGAAGATATCCTATGTGTGTATTATCAACACTAACATAATTCCTTTACATTGCTAAGTAAACAGGCTTTCATTAACAAGTTAGTTTTAAACAGGCCATTTATTTCTCTTCAGTCATCACAGCCCATTTTTCCATATGTGTCAAAAACTGCTAGCAATTCTTTCTTTAAGGCCTGGCTCAGAGAGTAAAATGTCTCTTTGAACTGCTGTTCCTGGATTCATTTTGGCAAGAAAAAAACGCTTGTTTCCCTGCGAGTGAAAAGAAAGTTGCTTGTTCATTTTTTTCAAATCTACTTTGACAGGACCTGTCATTCAGGAATTATGCCCGATTTTTCGGAGGCACAATGACTTATCCTGGGCCTGGCAGGGCCGTTTCCATCACAGTGGTCTCAGAATGCACAGATGGAAATAGCATAACACAGCATTTTGAAAAAAGGTTTTCATTTTGAAGGGGAATTTTTGGCTTTTGCAGCAATGCAGTGCTGCCTGTTCACTTGATTCCATCTATGTTTCAGAACGCACTGGCATACTTTTTCAGTGTGTCCCCTTGTTCCATTTTGCCTGAAGTGTGCTAGGCAGGCTGGTGCAGCCATTCTTGTTGCTGCCAAAATGCAGTTTTGAGGGCCTGATGCGCACAGGAGTCAGCGCAGCCAGGTTGCTGTTTCTTGCGCAACTGCAGCTTAGTGATGTGAGGCAATGCTGTTGAGTAGGTCAATATATCCCATATCAGGCACACTGTTTTTATAATAATGGTGACTAGTCTCACCACCCAGAGGGGGCTTCTGGGTTTCCATACTGGGCAATGTAATATCCACAAGGGCAGGTATCAATGTGCAGGGTGTACGCTTCACGTGACTGGTGTGGATCCAGCTTTTATGGCCACTGTACTTCACAGCAGTCTGAGTGGTCAATAGCACCTGTGCCGGGCCCTTCCATCGGGGTTGCAGCCCATATGTTCGCTGGAAGTTCTTCACGAAAACCCAGTCTCCTGGTTGAATACTGTGTCCTCGCTCCTTCAGTGGTTTTGGCAATTTGTCAGTGACCTGTTTGCGAAGAACAAATAATGTTTTAGTCAACTCCTTACAGTAATCTATCAGCAAAGGGTAAGGTACAGTACTTAAACGCTTTGGATTTGGCACACCCCACACATTAGCTGGCCGGCACATGACTACTTCGCAAGGAGTTAATCTAACACCTGAATGCACAATATTTCTCATTGAGAATGCCAGCGGAAGTGCATCTACCCATCCTAAGGTGCTACTGGCGCAGACTTTTGCCAGTTTATTTTTTAAAGTGGAATTTATTCTCTCTTCCAATCCAGCTGCTTGTGGATGGTATACGGTATGAAATTTCTGCCTGATTCTGAATGCCTTAAAGGAATAGTGTGCTCAAAAATATTATTGGCACAAGGGTTCGGGGATTTGTTTTTAAGCATACGTTGATCGATTGTACAAAGATTTCCTATGCACCTTACTGTAGTTTTCCTCACTTTTACACATGCGAAATCAGGCAGCAGGGCGCAGCCATCTTCTGCTAATCGTATCCGTTGCCGCATCGCCCTAAGGTGAACTGCCCTGGCGGCACTGAATCATATCCCCCGCCCCTGAGGCTGACATCACCAAACCTAGTGATATTCTCCGCCTATCTCCATGACGTTACTGGGCAGCGTAACCAAACGTACCCAGTCATCACCTACGTGTTAACGTAAGTTAACGCAGAACCCGGAATATCAACACACATCATCTCACAACACAGCGCGTCCCAATTTTGAATATAAAAATATACTTTTAAAGGAAATAGCAAAACTCTACAATATGTAATGTACTTTTATTTCACAATAAACGCTCTGAGAACATCTGTCGATTGCCATATTCAAGCAAATGGGTCATTTATTTCTTTGTTCTCGATCCACAAATGTTTATTGTGGGTCACACAGTGTTCCTTTTGGGTATAAGAAGCGCATTGGACGCACCGTGAATCGTAAGGCTTCGGCTTCAGCTTGGCGCTAGGCCACCGTAAATGATGTCAGGTTGTTCCTTATCGCTAGTACCGCCTAAGGGCATATCGGCCTGTGGCGATCGTCCCACAACAGCGTCATGGTGATCCAGCCATTTAAGTGTATCTGCAGCTGCCTTCTAAAGAAGGCGTCAATTGGTATCTGGAATCGATGCTGGACTGTCCATGTGCCCGGGACAAAGACAAGTACACACACAGGTTGATTTTGCGTGTCGTTGCAATATGCCACAAAGAACAACCCATTACAATGTAAACCAGCAATAACGGTCGGCTAATAAAACCTTGCCTCGTTCATCTATAAAATCGTCTACAGTAAAACTCACATAATATTCAGCATTTCCATTCTCTCTGCGTAACGCAGAGACTCCCTTCAGATCAACACATTTTCATAAAATGAAATTACATGTTCCTTTGTCCAGTTTTGGAATGGTGAACCTTATCATATTTGACGGTATTAGACCCCTCCCTTCATTCATTCCTTTCGGAACCCTCCCTTTCTTCCAAGGTCAAAAAACAATTGAACATTATACTGCGTACGATGCGTGGGCTTGCTCAGCTCACAAGCAAAATTCAAAGGCGCTCACCATCACTCCAAATGGGAGCGAATAAACCTTCAGACCATAGTGGCATTAGAAATATTTTTGAAAAACAAATGAATTGTTTGCTGCCATCCACCAATGCTGCGGGAAATTTCTAGTGATTTACTTTTTTTATGAAAACTGTTACAGTTAGTTTACATCCAAATGCCTTATTTATAATGTTCCTCTGGAGAACTTCGCGCTCCCCCACCGACTCCCACGCCAGCCCACACCACCTGTCAACTCAGCCCGTCTCCTGTTCACACTGCAAATCACGTAAAATGTTTTCACAAGGAGCGAGTCTCGAGCCCTGACAAAATGTGCTTGTACGTCATATATTCTGGTAACGCTGGCACCTACCTCCACTGTGTTTGAAATCGGAAGACTTCGAGGCTGCAAATCAAAGATCGGCCCCTGTGATAAGACATCCGATGGTGAAGGCGCTCACTCTCCACACTGATCTACACACCTATCCTAGACATGCATTAAATAATGATCATCACTATACCTTTTAAATATATATTAGAGGCCTATAAATTGCACACGTGTGTTTGTACTATCCCACTTTGGGTCACTAGCGAGGTGAACGGTGTGGGGCTCTTGCCCCTGAGGTAACCTGTTGGGGTCCGGATTAATAGCTGTCAGGTTTGGCACATCAGAGCGAGAAGGGGGTGGAGTGACACATATTAGTTTAGGACGGAATATACTGTGACTGTGACTGGGTTCTTGTTTTATTAGGAGTCACTCTGGGGTGGTCAGCAAGGAAGGGTCACACTTCTGGTACATCAAAAGAATAGCTTTGGCACAAGGTTGAATAAGCAATCATTTTCCAACAGCAGGGGTTAGAGGTGCAGGAGCAGATTTGTTGAGATGGATGAACTACAAGTCATGGTTCGGCCCGGTCACACACAGGACAGTGATCTCAGAGGAAGAATGACATTAATAAATAAAAATCGCAGCATCTTGTCTCAGCGCATCCGTGAGAAAGGGACTTGGGAGGCACATGCGCAGGAGAAAAAAGGTGGGTGCTGTCAGTGTTCGCTGTGCACGGTGCTGCTGAGGGGGGGGACTTCGCAATTCCAGAATGCGGCCTAGTCCAAAGATGGAGTCGAGGGTACACAGAATGGAGTCCAAGTGTGTCTAGCAATCACCCCACCTCTGCTTATGTCAGGGCCTTATTCCCCATAGCTGCAGAAGGGCAAAGGAGGCGTCCCCCATGAGTGCAAGAGCAAGAATGTATGGGGGGTGGCTCTACCGACCCACTCCTTCCTTACATTAGAAACAACCCCTAACACATGCCCCCATGAAAATATAGGTCAGAATGCACCTATATCTCACCAACTGTTTTGCTTACAGTCAGTAGTTCTTGCGTGCCAAGTATCTTATCTAGCCTAGGTCTCATTCCTTTTGTGGGACGCGTAGTTATTCAGCTATTTGGGCAAGTGTTTGGTAAGGCAACTGCAGAACCCCAATGTTGCTTTCATGCTGTTATCCATCTGACCCTCCCACGATCAGTGAAGGACCCACAAGAGCTCGACGAAGTCGGGAAGTGTGAAAGCACAGTGTTACACTGTATGGCATTCTCCAAAAGGCACTTCTTGCAAAAAAAAATTGACAAAGAGGATAGATTTCAAAAGACAAATTGGATGCTTTATTTGGACATTTTATATAAACATTGTTGAACAAATAACTAGCTGCTAATCATTTGAACCGGGAAGTGAACTGTTCCACAAGCTCTGCTTTCGGTGGACAGGGCACGTTTGCAATGTTTCGTGGCAATGTATGTGTCCTCGGAAAAAAATTGTGCGCGATTCCATGAGTATTTATGTCCAAGACATTCAAAATAAGATCTTTCACAAAATCTTTCCTGGTATATTGGCTTGACCACCCACCTTTTGCTTCTTTTCGTAAAGGCCATTGTGTAACGAAGCATCCAAAAGTTTCCTGCAGACCTCGATTGTTCACGCCCTACGTTCTCGTTATGCGCTAATACCGCTAGTAATGTATTACTATATTGCATCCCGTCTATGCCGAAATGCAATCTCTTGGGCCTGTACTTTAGGCACATATTGTGGAACACCTCCAAATCTCCTGTGTGACAGAATTCTGTGAGTCCCTTCAGATCTCTTGATAGAGTTTTATTTAACACGATATTCTCAAGAGCTTTGTGTGGAGGTGAAGATGGAATCAACCACTTCTTCGTGCGTTCCTGCTCCTCCGACAAAGGTCCATGTGCACATTGGTGGAAATGTTGGTTTTCTGTCCAAGAGTGAACATTGGAACAGTGGCGCATTAGTGACCGCCATTTTTCTAGTAGAATTTCCACAGACCCACAACAAGTTTTGGAGCTCCACCAAAGATGGTTGCTGAAAGACTGGGACCACTGTAAAATATTTTCAGAACCTTTTTTTTTCCAGCAGCTGAGATTTTTTTATTAATTGATTTGGCAATGTGCCATACATCAAATTGATGGCTAATATTTGGAAACTTCTCTCTCATGGTCTTGGCTATTGAAACATGTCTGTCCATGGCTATGAGGTCTATTTGCATTCCCCTCGATTTGAGATCTTCCATGGATTTGATGAAACCAGGTTTCTCCATGGCCACTGAGGATTTACATTCGGACACCTACACGACCACCGAACTCACCATTTTTTTAATTTCCATGTCCTGAAAGTGGTATGTGCAGTACTTTGCTGAAAATCCGGGGCTGGCACACTGTACATCGCCAGCTAGCCTGAACTGTTTGTGAGAGAATGTCCTTTCAATTGATATTTGTTCAATTTTGCAAGCTTCACTAATAGCAGGGAATAAATATTCACGTTGATATTTGTAGTACGGCGTTTTAGAAAGGAACTGGAGTCCCACAATTTGACAGAAACTGGACAACTTATTAAAAGTAGAGCCAGTGAAAAGTAAAGCTGCTGCACACAGTAGATTTCCAGCTGCCACTTTCCCCAGCATCGGTTGAGCGGACCATGAACATTTCGTATGGAGCAGATCACAGGTGGCTTGTATTTTCAAGTTGGTGCCTTGTGATACACGAGTCACATTCACCAGTGGCTTCCCGCATACTTCCCCCCTCGCTGGATGGACACATTTCGGCATCAGTATAATCTCCACAAGGAAGCTGTCGCATGCAATGCATTTGGGCTCCATTATTAGACGATCGTCCTGCATGAATGTGGTTTATGACTCAACTGTGGTGGACATATCGCCCAAACAGGACGCACTGTGGTCGAGATCTTTGGCTAGTTCCTCGCTCAATTGTGTTGAGGCTTCAGTCTCTGTTATTTCAGCTTGTGTTATTTGAACTTGAATCAGAGAAAACATCAATGTCGATTGTTTGTTGGGTGGCCCTTTTTTTGCTGGTGTTGATTGTGACAAGTGGTCTGCGAGTAATTCAAAAGCATCTTCATTATATTCAGTTTCATCTTCATCTTGTGGAGTTCTCGCATTTTAGCAATGGTCCAACAACACTTTGCTGGCTTCGCCGGTCACATTCAATTCATTTTCTGGCCATTGGGCATACGCATCTCGAGTCTGCTTATTGATTTGAACACGCTGCGCCTCAAATAATAGTTGCTCCATGGTGAAATCAGTTTGGCAAGCAGCATCTCTGGTTTCAGTCGCTGTCTGTGTCTTCATAGTTTGTTTACATCTGGACCTCTAAGAGATGGGCTGTAAAAACATGTTCAATGTAAAACCAACATACAGTATAAAGCACTTTAGATTTTTTAAAAAGCATGTTATGAAGACACCAGCCCAAAACACGTTTTGTAATCGAAATTGTTTGTTAGTTACCCTTGCTTTCTTGATTTTCAGTGAAACCGTGTTCTTCACTGTAACGACTGCACCAGAAAGTTGGCCCACCACTTCGGATCCACGTGCCTCCTCTTCTATTTCCTGATCTTGTATACATCCCTAGAATACAATATTGATTAAAAAAAAGTCAATCGTATTTGAAATCAAATTATTTCTTTGCATACATGGCTTACATACATACCCTCGTACACTGTGTACGTCATTTAGTCCAAATATACATTTAAAATTTCACCTGATTGATGGCTAGTGTAGTCGATCAGAGATCACTGTGTGAAACCCACTGATAATAATTTTGCACTCAAGCATTTTGCAAAAGATGCTCGTTTATAATAATGTCTAATATTATCATATGTATGAAATACTTTCTTTCATTCAAGGGAACTGTCAGTACGCATACCTCAGGATCTGGATCAGCATCAAAGGATGATGTAATTGTAGTCGAAGTACCAGCATCACCCTGTAACACAGTACTTGTTTTAGTATGGATCAAAAATGTGAAATGGAACACATACAATGGGATTCAGACAATGGTACATTTCAATAAAAACCCATGTAACATTATGTAAACAAACGACAGGATACGTAAACTGTATCATATTATCTCTAATTCTTTGCATAATACATTTCCAGAACTGAATAGCGAAATAAAACTACCTGATACACGCTTGAAGTTGTTGTTGACTCTGAGAATGACATGGATGCAGAATCTTGCTCCTTCATATTCAGTGCATTGTCATGGAGTTGTAAAGGGAAAATTAGATTTGAATTAGAAATGCTAACCTCAAAAAATTGACATGTAAAGCAACTGATTACGAAAAGATCATGCTTATTTCCAAGGACACTATAGCATAGTTTTCTGTGCCCATGAATAGTTTTCTATGATGCTCCTTGTAACAAATTCGATAGTTTTCCCTCTTAACAATAACAAGATATGGCAGGGATTGGACCTTTATTCAAGAACTCACCTTCGGAGTGGATTCCGAGAAGCGTCTGTGTCAGAGTTGTCGGAGAACCGATGCTATAGGAATCCGCCTGGAACTCCTCTTTCAGGCCGTGACATAAAGTCTCAGTTGGAGAGAAGAACACCAGGGAAACCCTCCGGTGGAATAAAACCCTGCACGTCTGTGAATCGTCTGCTTCACGGATTTCTTCTAGGCAGAAGGATGATTCCAGACGGAGATGTCTATCCAGGGAAAGACGAGAAATAGAAATGGTAAGTAGTTGTAAAGCGAAGGGTAAATGAGGTAAGTGAAAGGAATGACTGGATTTAGATACCCTTAAAGTGTAGATTAGTGGGAAACGGATGCTGGGACCGAAGATCCGGATGCAAAGGTAGTTCCACTATTTAAGAAACAAAGTTAGATCTAGACAGGGAGAAATGATAGTGACTGGGCATATATCAGTAGCATGTACCAGTAGAAGATATCTTTACCTCAGAGGAAGCCGGGTAGGAATTGGAATGGGCGCGCAAATATGGTGTGTGTGTCTGTGGACGCGCTTGTTTTCGAGATAAAGTGTAGAGGCTTCTGGTCTGGGGGTACTAGTCGCTCCTTTCTAACAGTTGGAAAAGAAACAGAGTTAGTAGCTCAGAGTACGTAAGAAAGGACAGAGAGACAAGCCTAGGTCCGCACTTACGAAGTGTTGTCGTAGAAGAGTAGCAACGTATCGGCTTGCTGGAGAGGACGCCAGATAAGCTGTTCGTGGAGTAGGGGGCAGAGACCCACTGCATTTCGTGAGTCGAACATCTATGCCTCTGAACGCAGACCGAGCCGCCATCTTGGGAGAAAAAATGGAAGCTGCATAGCGTTGACTCCACCGATGCCAGAGGGACCAGCGCTTCCTAAGAGGCGTGACAGTATGCCCCCTCCGAAGGTACGGGGCACCCTTTTACAAGGATGACAACGATAGAAGCGGCGAAGCAAATCGGGAGCATGAACAGCAGACGCTGGTTCCCAGGAACGCTCTGCCTGAGAATAGCCACACCAATCAATCAGGTATTGAAGGCGACCCCTGGAGTAGCGAGAGTCGCAAATGCCCGCAACCTCAAACTCCGGACCTGACGGAGTAGACACAGGTGGCGGGTGAGAACTCCTGATCCTAGAAAAGTGGTCCACCATATCCTTCTTTAGCTGGGAAACGTGGAAAACAGGGTGAATCCGGGACCAAGAGGGAGGGAGACGCAGATGAAAGGCGGCGGAACCCACACATTGAACAATTGGGAAAGGACCAAAGTATTTAGGTGATAACTTAGAAGGTACCAGGTGACGGGGCAAAAAGCGAGAAGCTAGCCATACAAGGTCCCCTGTAACCAACCGCGGGGCAGGTGAGCAGTGTCTGTCAGCGGAACGTTTAACCCGTTCCTGAGCGGCCAGAAGTGAGGTTCGAGTGGATCGCTGCCCATCACAAATAGCCAGTAGTAGACTGTCCACATCAGGGAATCTCGATGGGGAGGAGAGACCCACAGGAAGACAGATAGGATGAAACCCATATGAACAAAAGAGGGGACTGGTTTTCAATGCAGAATGTCTGGAATTATTATAGGCAAATTCGGCCATAGATAACAATTCGTACCAGTTTTCTTGGCAGGCAGAAATATAACAGCGTAAATATCCCTCAAGTGTCTGATTTAGACGTTCCGTCTGACCATTGGTTTGCGGGTTGAAGCCAGAGCTTAGAGCCCGGTTGATGTTAAGACTCTTGCAGACTTGGCGCCAGTAACTAGAGGTAAATTGAGGCCCCCTATCCAAAACAATGGTATCAGGAAGACCATGTAATGAAAATATACGTGAGATGAAAGTTCTTGCCATCTGCGCTGCAGTGGGAACCCGAGGAAGTGGGACAAAATGAGCCATCTTTGTAAAATAGTCCACGACCACCATGATTTTCGTACAACCTTCAGAAACAGGTAAGTCAACCATGAAATCGGTGGAAATGAACTGCCACGGGCGAACCGGAATGGGCATCGTGGAAAGGAGACCCAATGGAGCTGAATGCGGGGTCTTTGTCTGTAAACAGACAGAGCATGCTGAAACGTAGTCTTGTATGTCTCTACCCACATTTGGCCACCAAAAATGTCATAGAACCAATTCTGTAGTGTTGGCAATTCCCCTGTGTCCGGCCAGCTGTGAGTCATGACATAGATGCATCACAGTTCTTCTGAGATCTTCAGACGGAATGAACAAACGTTTCTCACGATAGGCACAACCTTGGAACAGGACCAGCTTCAGGTTATCCAGAACATCGGGTTTAGAATCAACAGGAGTTTTGTAGATTCCTCGACGGATTGCAAAAAAGTGGTGACTACCTGGAGGAATATAGCTCGGGGAAAGAGAGGCTCCGATCGAAAAGGATTAGAAATGGTGTTATCTTTTCTTGACAAGGCGTCAGCTCTGAGATTGATTCTACCAGGTATGAAAGTGAAGACAATATCGTAAGGCGAAAAGAAATGAGCCCAGCGGCCTTGTCTACTGTTTCGAGTCTGGGCATATTGTAGAGCACGTAGATTACTATGATCGGTTCGTACCTCAATAGCATGGCTGGCTCCCAACAAAAGATGTCTCCATTCTTCAAAGGCCCGTTTGATAGCAAGCAATTCCTTATCGAGAACTGTGTAATTCCGTTCAGAAGGTGAAAGAGTCTTGGACATGTAGGCCACAGGACACTCCACCCCCTGGGCATTCTTTTGTAAAAGAACTGCTCCTAAAGCGTGGTGTGATGCATCCGACTCAACAATGAACCTTTTAGTTTGATCAGGCGTAATGAGAATTGGTCCGGATACAAAACTTTTCTTGAGTTTTTTGAACGATGATTGAGCAGCCTCTGACCAGCCGAAAATCACCCCTTTCTTGAGAAGGGCGGTCATCGGTAAGATCTTTTCTGAATAATTAGGGATGAATCGCCGATAAAAATTAGCGAAACCGAGGAACCTCTGTAGTTCTTTTACACTGCTAGGAGCAGACCATTCGGTAATGGCATACATTTTTGGCGGGTCCATGGAAACTCCACTGGCTGATAAAATGTATCCTATGTATGCCACCCTTTCCCTGTGAAACACGCATTTGTCCAACTTACAAAATAGGTGGTTATCAGAGACACGTTGGAGTACCTCTGTAACGTGTTATATGTGTGCAGTCGTGGAAGATGAGAAGACCAGAATATCGTCCAGATATACGACTACTGAGTGGAGGAGGAGATCAGAGAAGATGTGATCCATGAAGCGCTGGAAGACGGCAGGAGCATTAGAGAGACCGAAAGGCATAACTCGATACTCATAATGTCCAAAAGGTGTACGAAAGGCCGTCTTCCATTTGTCGCCCGCTCGAATTTGGATAAGATGGTAAGCCCCACGAAGATCCAATTTTGTAAAAACTACAGCCCCTTTCACTGCCTCAAGAATGTCAGGGATTAGCGGCATGGGATAGCGATCGGGAACAGTGATCCTATTTAGCCCACGATAGTCAATACATGGCCTGAGTTCAGTTGTGTCTTTCTTTGGGACAAAAAATAAGGACGCCCCGGCAGGCGATGTAGATTCTGCAATGAGGCCATTACGTAAGTTCTTTTGTAGGTAGTCTTTCAGAACTTCTTTCTCCCTTGATGATAAAACGTACTTCTGATGTTTGTTAATCTGCTTAGAATCACATGGTGTGCATAGGTCCGACATCCAGTGGTCACTGCGGAGTATTGCATCTTGTTTTTCGTAGTCGAAAAGGGACGTCGACAAGGCGTGTCTGAAACACTATCCCTATAGTGACGTGCGTAGTACCCACAATCCCTCACGCGTCGAGGTCCCTCAGATTGTTTTTTTCCGCCCAGCTACTGGTCGCCTTTACGCGGAGCTCCTCGAGAGACATTGCAGATTTCATCTCCTCGACCTTTGGTCGTTTTCCTATTAATATATAAACACATAGATCCCTCCCTCTACGCAGTTGTGAAGCTGTTCTCCGCCGTGCAAGATCTTCGACGGAGGGGACGAGCGGAGGAGATACTTCGGCGTTGCCGAACACGTGGCCTGGCCTCGCAGGCCATATACAGTAGGGAGAGTGGGGTCGTGGGACATCTCTGGTTCTTTCTGAGAATGCCTTTCCTTTTCCCCTTCCTTTCCCTTGGGGTGGTTATCACGATTTGTTGCCTCGGCTATGGAGAGGACACCCTTTAGGTTTTGCCCGCTTTGCAAGGGCAAGTTTACTTGGAAGGACAAGCATTCACGGTGTAACCGCTGCTTGCCCCTCGATCACAAGGAGGAGGGTTGCGCGGCTTGTCAGCTTCTTAAGCCAAAGACTCTAAAAGACCGTAGGGTCAAGAGGTGGGCGGCCTACGCTATGTCGAAGGCCGATGGTTCACCCGCCGCTGCTACCACCGACAGTGACGAGGAACGTGATAACACAACCTCCGCTACGGAAGTCGAAAACCCCTCTAAAGAGCGCTCGCGCGCTTCGTCGTCTGTCCCCGGCCCCGACGGGCTCAGCTCACGCCCTGCTTATGGGGATGAACACCCCGGCGACATTGACGCACACAAGAACACACATAAGCACACAACCCACGGCTCTTCTTCGTCGAAGACGAAGAGAGCTTCAGCGCCCAAGGAGACGCAGGTTTTACCGGCGGCCTCCTCGGACCGTTCGGGTTCGAAGCCCCTCTCGCAACCGCAGCCGCGACCAGCGACTGGGCTTTCGGCAAATAAGGGCGCCGCCCCCAAATCATCGGCCGGCGCGCATCAACAGAAAGCGCATGCCGCCGTAGAGCGATCGACACCCGTAGCGTCGAAACCGCAGCCCTCCGCTGACAAACGAGTCGCCGAGAGCTTGGTGAGGATCGTTGTAGCCGACGCCCAGAAGCGTACGCCGAAGGACACGTCGAGCGCTACGCAGAGGTCGAAAGACACGCCGAAAAAGCACGAAGAAAGGCAGGGACTACCCCCTTCAGTCGGGGGGACACCCAGCACACCGGAAGGCTTTTCGGAGGGCGACGGGACACTTTTCTCGACGCTATGGGAGAGGTTGAGCCGTTTTCAGCTGGATGACTCTACTTTTCCCCCGCTAGACCGCTCAGGGGTACCCCATGAAACCATGGAAAGGCTCCATCTCTGTATGGAGAGAATGGAGAGGTTTATGAATACCCAGAACCCTCAAACTCCCAAGAGAACAAGAGAAGGGCATCAGGAGGACCCCAGGGCCAAATATCCGAGGCTAGTCAATCCCCAGCAAGACACAGCCTCAGACTTCCACAATGTGTATGACCTCACTGGGGAGGGACATTACTTAGAGGAAGAGGATGATTTTATGGACGACGAAGAGGGACAGAACCAGGAGGAAGGACTGGAAGACAATCCAGACATTATAGGAGAAGGCTTCGGAGAAAACCCAGAAGAAGGACCTTCGCACCCCTGGCAATCCCCATCAGTTTATTCCGACACTGATGTCCTGAACCTAAATCCTCCTGACAATTCACCTGTTAGGAACACGTCTCCCATTGACGATCAGCCCACATTCAATGCCCTGTTGCGCAGAGCAGCAGCACATTTCGAGCTGGACACTGGGGAGCTCTCTCCTGAATTAGACTTTGTGGAAAGAGTAATTAAGGAGAAACCCCCGGTCAGCCAGACCATTCCCCTCCTCGCTTCAGTGAAGAGAAGAATCATCCCTTCGCTGTCCACTCCCGCATTAATCAGAGGGGTCAATCCAAGAATTGAAAAACTTTTCACTCCTTCACCCTCAGACCCGCTGTACATCAGGGGACATTCCATTCCGGATTCCCTGGTAGTAACTAATACAAGAAAGAGGGCAGGGGTACCACTTTCCACCAGTGAGGCGCCTCCTGACAAGGATGGCAAATGGTTATATGCACTTGCAAAAAGAGTCACATCCTCGGCTACCTTTTCGGCAAGAATTGCGAACAACAATTCTTTGCTCGCTAGCTATGCAGACGCGCAGTGGGCCAAACTGTGCAAGGACGCCGAAGAAGCGCCGGAGCCTCTACGTACACGCCTACTTTCAAGTATTGGCGAAGGAACCCAGGTCAACCAGAGTATTGTAAAGAACTCTCTGGATGCTGCAGAAACAGCGGGACGTTCCCTGGTGCAGGGAATACTCCTAAAACGCCATGTATGGCTGCGCAACTCAGGGTTTAAACCGGAGACACAAGCGTCTTTAATAAATAAACCTGTTGAAGACTCTAACCTCTTCGGAAAAGCGGTGGATGAGGCTCTAGAGATGGTGAAGAAAGAGTTCGATACTATCAAGACTCTTGACCAAATCTCTAAGCCCACTACCAGACACGGCTATGGCAACAAACGCTTTTTTCGTGGCCAACGCCAACAACAACAACAAAATCAGCAGCAACAGTACCCTGCCACCAATTACCAGACCAATAGTGGCCAGTACAGCCAAAGAGGCCAGCGCCGGGGTAAAGGGAGAGGTCGGGGGTCCACCCCCAGAGGCTCCCAAGCCCCCAACAACTCCAAGTGACGCGAAGATTCGCGTCCCCCCCCATGCAACACCGGTCTGGGGCCGGATAACATCCTTTCTTCATCCATGGGAGGGTATAATGTCAGACCGTTGGGTACTTTCCACCGTAGCCCACGGATACTGCATCGAATTCAACAGTTCCCCATCCTACAGACCCCCGAGGGGACGACGCATGACACCAGAACATCTTGCCATCCTTCTCCAAGAAGTACAACAACTGCTTGAAAAAGGAGCCATAGAGGTCGTGCCTCTATCTCAGGTAACGGAAGGTATTTATTCAGTGTACTTCCTTGTACCCAAAAAGGATCTAACCATGCGCCCTGTATTAGATCTGCGCCCAGCGAACAAGTTTATCAAACCCCAAAAGTTTTGTATGGTAACCTTACAGGAAGTGATCCCACTGCTTTCACAGGGAGATTACATGACAACATTGGACATGAAAGATGCATACTTTCATATTTTAATGTTGCCAGCGCACATGAGATACCTCAGGTTCATGATAGAGGGCAAACACTGCCAGTTCAGAGTGCTACCCTTCGGCATAGCATCAGCACCAAGGGTATTCACGAAGGTGCTGGCAGTGGCAGCGGCCCACCTGCGCAGGTTGTCCATCCCAGTTTACCCTTACCTCGACGACTGGCTCATAACAGGGGATTCTTACGAAACATGCTTCTCCAATACCCAAAAGACTGTAGACCTTTTGTTCCAGTTGGGCTTCTCCATCAACGAGTCCAGCTTAGACCCCAATCAAATCAAGCAATTCCTAGGGGCTCTAATTCAAACAAAGAACGGCCTCGTCTTCCCCTCCAAAGAGAGGGTCCAAAACATGCTGTTTCAGATCCCTCATTATGTGACCGGTCGAGAGGTGACGGTACGCAAAGCAATGCGCTTGCTAGGAATGATGGCGTTGTGTATTTATTTGGTACCTCACGCGCACCTGCGCATGCACCCAATGCAAGAGTGGATTAACAGCCAGTGGTGTCAGGTCAGCGGACTATGGGACGATCTAGTGTTGGTCTCGCAAGCCTTGGTTCTCTCGCTACGGTGGTGGACAAAGGAAAACCTGGAAAAAGGAAAACCCTTTGGCACACCCACGGCGGAAGCCACTCTAACCACAGACGCATCCCTCACAGGATGGGGGGCGCACCTATCCCATCAGACTGCTCACAGAGTTTGGACTCCGAACGTAGCATCCAAACACATAAATCTACTGGAGCTACTAGCTGTGTTCAAGGCGCTAAAAGCCTTCCAGGAACACCTACAAGGCAAGACAGTGATGGTCCTTACAGACAGCACCACAGCCATGTACTACATCAACAAGCAGGGGGGCACCCACTCTCCAGGACTGTCCAAACTGGCCCAGAATATATGGAAGTGGGCTCTCAAACAAAACATGTTCCTACTGTCACAACATGTACCAGGAGAACTCAATCTGCTGGCAGACAAACTCAGCAGAGATTTCCCCCTGCCCGAAGAGTACGAATGGCGACTGCACGAAGACATCGTCTTCGACGTCTTCACACAATGGGGATTCCCAGAAATAGACCTGTTCGCAATCCTGGAGAACTCACAATGCCTAATTTACGCCTCCAGGTACCCCCAGAACCAATCCAAGGGGAACGGTCTGTCGATGCGATGGTCAGGGAAATTTGTTTACGCTTTTCCCCCGACTCCCCTTCTCAACAGGGTGGTGCACAAGATGCACCAGGGACAAGTGACCATGATACTGGTGGCCCCAATGTGGGCCCGGCAGCCATGGTTCGCTCACTTGATGGAGATGTCTCTATCTCCCCCAGTGAAACTCCCCTGCCCGTACAACATGCTGTCACAAGACAAGGGCAGGACTCTGCATCCATGCCCCCACAACATGAACTTAGCAGCTTGGCTCCTGAAATCATAGAGTTCGGACATCTACAGCTCCCGCAGAGATGCATGGACATCCTCAGGGAAGCCAGAAAACCTAACACTCGCCACTGCTATTCTAGCAAGTGGAAAAGATTTGTCATCTGGTGCAGGAGTAAAAGCATCAACCCAATTGACTGCTCTCCCACACATATTGTTCTATACCTGACCCACCTATTGGATTCAGGTCTAGTGTTTAACTCCATTAAAGTCCACCTAGCGGCACTTTCTGCATACACCACTTCCCAACTGAAAGTGTCGTGGTGGAAGATCCCTGTTATAAAGGCCTTCATGGAGGGAGTAAAGAGAATACACCCCCCGATAGCTGACCCAGCTCCCGGATGGGACCTTAATGTGGTACTTACCAGACTCATGGGTTCACCATTCGAACCCATGCACAAAGCATCTCTTAAACACCTCACTCTTAAGACTGCTTTTTTAATAGCTATCACCTCCATCAGGAGAGTAAGTGAACTTCAGGCTCTTTCTATTCTAGACCCCTTCGTTACAGTTCACAGAGATAAAGTGGTTCTACGCACTCACCCAAGGTTTGCTCCGAAATTTATTTCTAAATTCCACGTAAACCAATCTATAGAACTACCAACGTTCTTTCAAAGTCCTTCCAATTTGGGAGAAAGGACTCTGCACACACTAGATGTACGCAGAGCGGTCATGTTCTACATGCAAAGAACCAGACCACTGAGGAAGACCAATCAGTTCTTCGTCTCGGTGGCAGCAGGAAGAGAAGGGGATGCAGTTTCAAAGTCCACTATTTCTAGATGGATTGTTCAATGCATCACTCTCTGCTACACTCTTGCTAAGAGAGAACTGCCCTTTAGGCCAAGAGCACACTCTACTCGAGGCACGGGGTCGTCCATAGCATTCATTGCAAATGTTCCCCTTGAGTCCATCTGCAAAGCGGCTACCTGGAGTTCTGTGCACACCTTTACAAAACACTACTGTCTAGATGCACACTCTAGATCTGACTCCCAGGTGGGACAGGCAGTATTAAGACACCTTTTCTCTACTGTTCCTTCTCATAACCCACCGCCAACTCCGGTTACTGCTCGCTAGTCTATGCACAGCATGTGATTCTAAGCAGATTAACAAACATCAGAAGACAATGCATTACTTACCGTAAAAGCATTCCTGATGGTTGTATCTGCTTAGATTCACATGCGCCCACCCTTCCTCCCCGCTCGGATGGAAGGAACATAGACTTCCTTTTATATCTCTCTTTTCTGTACTCACTCACGTCTAGAAGGCTCCCTCAGGGCAGAAAAATACAAACAGAGGGACCTCGACGCGTGAGGGATTGTGGGTACAACGCACGTCACTATAGGGATAGTGTTTCAGACACGCCTTGTCGACGTCCCTTTTCGACTACGAAAAACAAGATGCAATACTCCGCAGTGACCACTGGATGTCGGACCTATGCACAGCATGTGAATCTAAGCAGATACAACCATCAGAAATGCTTTTACGGTAAGTAATGCATTGTCATCTGTCCGAAAGGAATAGGGGCATCGGGTTTTAGTTCGAGAGCACAGTCGTCTCTCGGTGAGGTGGAAGTTCAGCATATTCGGAATTCGAGAACACCGAATGGAAGGCTTGGTAGACGTCAGGAACCCCTTGTATGTGATTAAGAACAGTGGTATTCGACTTGCTTTTTTGGGAGGACAATACGGGATGAAAGCCCAATGCACCGCTAGAGAGACAGTTTCCTAAACAATGTTCTGACCGTAAGAAAAGGGTCCCAGCTGTCCAGTTTATATAGGGGTTATGACCCGGAGCCATGGTAATCCAAGTATGATGGGATAATGGGCGTTGCGAATATTATCCAATGTGATGGTCTCGCTATGTGAATTTATCTTCATTGCAAGAGGTTGTGTCTGTTCGGTAATGGGTCCTGAAATTAGCGGACTTCCGTCTACTGATTCCACCGGGATTGCTAGGGATTTCAATATACTTGGTACTCCCACCTGCCTTGCCCAAAAAGAATCTATGAATTTACCCGTGGCCCCGCAGTCCACTAAGGCTGACACTTCCACAGGCTGTGTAGAATTCCATTGAAGAGTAATGCTTAATACCACCATGTGGGTTTCAGGGACTTCTGTACTTTGTGAGTCCACTGGTGTTGGTGAGGAACTCTTCATTAATTCCCTATCTGTGGTTCCCCTGATGGTAGGGTGCGTGCGTTTCCCTGCCCTCTTACAGGAGCAATGGGACAGTTTTGTACCGCATGATCCTTTGCCCCGCAATACATGCATAGCTTGAGTTGACGACGTCGATTGCGTTCATCAGGAGTCAAGCGACCACGAGTCGCCCCAATCTGCATGGGCTCGTCTGTATGAGCCTTGGCGGCAGTGGAAAAGGGAAATTCAGAAGAATTTTGCGGATTCTTAGTCTTACGACGTTCCCTATGCCTTTCTTGTAAGCGGTAATCCATTTGAATCACCAGGGAAATTAGTTTTGCGAGATTCGGGGAACGAGGCACTCTCGATAACTCGTCTTTTAATTCCTCATTCAATCCTCTTCTAAATATGGTGATTAGGGCCTCGTCCGCCCACAATGTGCCTGCCGCCAATTGTTTGAACCTGGTAATGTATGATAGCAGGTCTTGTGACCCTTGTCTGAAATCTAAAAGCTGTTCTTGGGCTGAAATAGTGATTTCTTGCCTCCCGAACATAGCCCGGAGGCTATTCAAAAAAGCCGGGTAGGAATCTAACAAGGCATTGTTAGTGGTTACCAGTGGAGTCGCCCAGGCTAAGGCGGGTCCTGTTAAATTTGAAATTATATGCCCTACCTTGTCTCGATCATTATGAAAGAATGCGGATTTGAATGAAAACTGGACAGTACAAGCTTCTATAAAAGCTTTTAATTTATGGGGGTCTCCATCGTATAAACCCCCAGGAATAGGACTGGGGGGCAATTCAGAACAACTAGGAGCTCTTCCCATATGTTGGCGAAGCATAGCATTTTCTTGCTTTAGAGCCTGAACTTCTGCGGTCAAAGTTTGAACAGCAGCTAGCAATTGTTCTTGCTGAGCTGGGTCCATCCCTGCGAATCGACAGTACGCCGGAGTTCTCTACTAGGGGTCCAATCCTGTCTATTTGAATCTTTATTTATTTTTGGGCGTTGCTAACTGTAACAAATTTGATAGTTTTACCTCTTAACAATATAAAGATATGACAGGGATTGGACCTTTATTCAAGAACTCACCTTCGGAGTGGATTCGGAGAAGCGTCTGTGTCAGAGTTGTCGGAGAACCGATGCTATAGGAATCCCCTTGGAACTCCTCTCCCAGGCCACGACATAAAGTCTCAGTTGGAGAGAAGAACACCAGGGAAATCCTCCGGGGGAATAAAACCCTGCATGTCTGGGAATCGTCTGCTTCACGGATTTCTTCTAGGCAGAAGGCTGGTTCCAGACGGAGATGTCTATCCAGGGAAAGACGAGAAATAGAAATGGTAAGTAGTTGTAAAGCAAAGGGTAAATGAGGTAAGTGAAAGGAATGACTGGACTAGATACCCTTAAAGTGTAGAGTAGTGGGAAACGGATGCTGGGACCGAAGATCCGGATGCGAAGGTAGTTCCACTATTTAAGAAACAAAGTTAGATCTAGACAGGGAGAAATGATAGTGACTGGGCATATATCAGTAGCATGTACCAGTAGAAGATATTTTTACCTCAGAGGAAGCCGGGTAGGAATTGGAATTGAGGTGTGTGTGTCTGTGGACGTCCTTGTTTCCGAGATAAAGTGTAGAGGCTTCTGGTCTGGGGGTACTAGTCGCTCCTTTCTAACGGTTGGAAAAGAAACAGAGTTAGTAGCTCAGAGTACGTAAGAAAGGACAGAGAGACAAGCCTAGGTCCGTACTTACGAAGCGTTGTCGTAGAAGAGTAGCAACGCATCGGCTTGCTGCAGAGGACGCCAGATAAGCTGTTCATGGAGTAGGGGGCGGAGACACACTGCATTTCGTGAGTCGAACATCTTGACCTCTGAATGCGGACCGAGCCGCCATCCTGGGAGAAAAAATGGAAGCTGCATAGTGTCGAGTCCACCGATGCCAAAGGGACCAGCGCTTCCTAAGAGGCGTGACACTCCTAAAACCAGGGACAGATGTATAGCAAAATGGGGTTCAGTTATAAAGCAACACAATATTGGCAATATGAAAAGTATTATAAGGAACATTTACACCTAAAACACCAATCCGTCGAAATAGTTACCTGTTCACTACCACAAGGCCTACAGCTAAATCATGAACCGTGACTCACCTAAGGCAGCGTGTGCATGAATAGAGTTGGAATTGCATTAGGAAGCAATTTACAAGACGTTCTGAGTTGATGCTTCTTTGTGTACTGCAATTGGTCGTACATATTTGTGGTAAAATGCAGGCTGCAGATGCGGAATCGATCATCCCTCAAGTCCCCCAAGACATCCTCGGCTCTACTTTCAAGTCTTCCGGCGCAAATCCGCAATATCTGACCCATTCTCTTATTAGATCTATATTCCTCGGGATTAGGTTATTAGGTTTGTTATGGGTCTTAGAACGGCAACTGTAAACCATACATGGAGGCATTGTTGGAAAAAAAAGGTCCACATCGGTAAAAAATTATTTTGCATAAGAAAGATGAAAGTATATCATACATTTTTCTATGCAGTGTATGTTTTGGTCACCGAAGCAAAACCTGTGTAGCGTAGCTGACTGTATTCTAGGATGACTTTCATACACAATTGATTGATGTGACGCAAATCATACTTATCCTTTGAATGTACTATCATGCATCAAAAGGATACATGCTTATAGACACGGGCCATGAAGGATGACATTCTATCCCAATTGACACTGATTATAATTGCTATATATCGAGAAAAGAACAAATTAAACTCAAGTCAATGGCAATGAGATGAATGAACATTACACTACTGGGTACATTCGTTCGAAATAGATAGAAATTTAGAGATCAAGAAGATATGATTAGGTGACCTGCCCTTAACTTGACCAACAAACAGGTAGAATCAGCAAGCAGGGCGTTTAGTAGCAGGAGAACAGGGAGATGTTCACAGGTAGCACAATAACGAGCTGACTTGCAGTGTTCACAGATGTTCTCATGATAAATATCAAGGGGTTTATAAAGAATTTGAAAAGTGGGTGTGTAAGTGAATTAGTGACGTGTATGTGACATGTATATGGCGTGGTCTTGTGTAGCAGGGGCGCGGCCTGCTTCAGGGGAGCCTGCCTGGAGACACTGGGCCTGGGCAGGCTATGTGAACAATGGACCCTACATGTAAGATACCTTTGAAGTGTACATGGTGTTTGGCACCTTGGCCTTTCCCACCCTGCCAGCCCCCTTGGGAGGGTATGGGCCGCAGGTGCTAACAGTCATTGATTCTGGAGGGGTGGATGGAGGGGCATGAGGCGTGCAGACAAGGGCCGGAACACTGCTGATTGGAGACACACTTATGTGGATTGCAGGGGCATGGTCTGCTTGAGGGGAGTATGCCTGGAGACACTGGGTCTGGGGAGGCCATGTGTACAATCGCCCCGGCGCGTAAGATACTTTAAAAGTGTACATGGTGTTTGGCACCTTGGCCGTTCCTACCCCTGCCAGCCCCCTTTGGCAGCACGCATGTACTGGTGCGAACTGCTGTTGATTCTAGTGAAGGGATGGATGGGCATGAGGCTTGCAGACAAGGCCTGGAACACCACTGAAAGGAGAGACACACTTATGTGGATTGCAGGGGCGCGGCCTGCTTCACGGGAGCCTGCCTGGAGATACTGGGTCTGAGGAGGGCAGGTGAACAATGCCCCCTGCGCCTAAGATACCTTTGAAGTGTACATGGTGTGTGGCACCTTGGCCGTTCCCACCCTGCCAGCCACCTTGGGAGGGCACGGCCACATGTGCTAACAGTCATTGATAGGCTAGGGGGAGACAGACGGCCAAGAGGCATGCAGGAAAGGGCCGGAACACTGCTGAATGGAGACACACTTGATTCACTGAAAAATTGAAACAACCATTGATAAAAGTTCAGTTGTATTTCATTTTGGTGCTGATTTTGATGGCACAAATGTACTACACATTATAAACTTCGGTTGCAGCGCAGTATGGGAAAATCCCCTGTACTGACCGTTGTCACTGGGGAATGTGTCTCTAATGGCACCAATGACACAGGCGGGTATTGCTCGTCGTACGCGGTGTCCATGCCTCCCATGAAGCCACCATTTAAACGAACGATAGGCCACCAGCCTGTACCACCTGTGGAAGAGAAAGATACAAACATTTTTAAATTAACAAGATAAGTGTATAAAACTTTAGTTGAAAATGCAATCTTGTTTCCAATGGCATTGTTGCCAGTACAAATGTCACTTCACGGATCAATCCACTTGGGCTTTAAAGTGTAGACACATTACAATATTGAAGAACTATGCATTCATTACATTTGGGACACAAAGAAATATTGCTTCATGGTTGTACATGAAATAAAGGTAAGAAGACCACTATGATTTCCCCAAATCGTGAGTGATGTATATAATTGCAAGTCTACATTCATTTGG
This sequence comes from Ambystoma mexicanum, assembly GCF_040938575.1. Taxonomy (NCBI): domain Eukaryota; kingdom Metazoa; phylum Chordata; class Amphibia; order Caudata; family Ambystomatidae; genus Ambystoma; species Ambystoma mexicanum. Next base: position 955,364,076 of record NC_090921.1, on the reverse strand, counting down.
CAGTGATAGATAAAAGTTACGACAATATAGGAGACAACCATGAAATGCTAGTGGCCTAAGTGACATCACAGCTAGAGTACACTTACTCGTTACTTGTATTACGAGGGCGAACTGTTGCACGAAGTTCGTGCATAAGCACCATCATAATGCTCAACACAGACCGTGTGAGGCAGGCTGCCCTGAAGTCATGCAGCTCGGTAACGCATTGCGGCCGTGTCTCACCTTCCGATATGTAAGACAAGCATCCAGAGTTTTCTCGGCAGCAGCAGTTCTCCTCTTCGGTTGGCATTAGCGCTCACCGATTGCAGGTACACCAGGTGGAGACGTCGTCCATGCGACTAGGCTCAGGCTCTTGATCTGTTGATTCGTCCTCCCAACTGTCGTCCGAAGCCCCATCGTTTCCGCATCTTTCTCTTTCGAGTAATTCCACCTCTGAATACTCTGGCTCGTACTGGTAGGGCTGTATTGTTGCCATTATGTTACAAAATAAAAATAGATGGTAATGATAGTAACAGTATCTGTTCACATGGAATAAGAGCAACGGAGGTAGCTAAACAGAGCACAGAAACGAGCCACAGGATACACAAGAAAAAACAGTGAAACAATTGAAAAAGCAACTCTGATGTTGTTTGATGAGAAGCGGTATGTTTATACTATTTGAGGAAAGAGGCGTCCTGCCAACTCCATGGAGACACGTCATTAGCTGGAACGCAGAGAACGTTGACACGAGACATGCATTGGCGTTGTGAAAAGGGCGGTACGCGTCTAGTGATCTCAGCCTCAGGGGCGGGGGATGTGATTTAGTGCCGCTAGGGCAGTTCACCTTAGGGCGATGCGGAAACGGATAAGATTAGCACAAGATGGCCACGCCTGCTGCCTGATTTTGCATGTGTAAAAATGAGGAAAACTACGGTAAGGTGCATAGGAAATGTTCGTATGATCGATCAACGTATGCTTAAAAACACATGCCCGAACCCTCGGGACAATAATATTTTTGAGCACACTATTCCTTTAAATACCAAGTCCATTGTGGTATTAACAAAATGAACACCATTGTTACTCCACACTGTGTGTGGCAACCCAAATTGGGGTAAATATTCCTTAACTAACACCTTTGCAGTGCTCAAAGCACTATTATCCTTTTTAAAATATATATTTATTATCATTTTCCAAATTATTTTTTTTGAACAACATAAACTCTCCCCCCGCACCTCCTCTCCCCCAATTCCCCTTACCCCGCTTTATCCAACTCCACCCTCCCTCCCCCGGGCAGAGACAACATAACATTTTCTCTATTCCCATCAGGCTACAAATTCTTTCTTACATAATATTCAATATCCTTATATTATGTGGACACCATTGTAATACAAAATCACCATTGAGAAATTCCAGGACCATCACCCATTATTGTCGACATTTTTCCTGCTCCCCTTGAAGATTATATGTCATCCACTCCAAAGCAATGAACCCCCACAATTTAATTAACCAATCTCTTACTCCAGGTGTTTTTGTCTGTTTCCAAGCGCTTGTGATAACCAAATATGCTGCTATTACCATTAACATGAATGCTTTACTTTGACTTTTGGTGGGTAAACAATTTTCTGGATCGAACAACCCACACAAACATTCCTTAGGTGACCATAATATTGGGGAGGGAACCACTTCAGTAATCTGATTTGTGACCTCTTCCCAAAACGTCTTCAATTTTGGGCACTCCCACCATATATGCCACCAGTCACCTTTCCCTCCACATTCTCGCCAGCATCCCTGCGTGGAAGTCTGGAACATTTTATGTAATTTTTCAGGGGTGAAATGCATTGGTACATAACCCTATACTAATCTTCCCTAATCTGAATAGAGCTTGTTAATTTAGGGATATTCCTCCATAGATGTTCCAAATATTTTTTTCGGAAGTTCTATTCCCAGAGTCTTTTCCCATTTGCACATGTACCCCCAAGCCTGTCCCTTTCCCTCTTCTGTCAATATTGAATACTGTTTCACACCATTTGTTTATTTCCAGTGTGCGTAGTTATGAATTTCTGCAAACGTAGTGAGCTTTCTCCCTGCTGCTTCTCGCCCCCCCAGACCTAGCTAACCAATGTCTCAGTTGGTAGCACTCCAACCTATCTTTTTCCGAGAGACCCAATAACTGCTTACATTCCTCAAACGACAAAAGGTTCCCACCCTGCGTCATGTCACGCATCTTTGTGCAGCCAACATCCCGCCACTGTTTAAATGCTCCCTGTATCATCCCAGGCTTAAGTTTAGGGTACCCAAAAAGTGGGGTAAATGGTGATGGGCATGTAGACAAAGCTCCTTTATCTAATAGACAATCCCATATATCAACAACTAATGCAGGAATCTGGCTAGTCCGCATATTCCTTGGCCTGTCTTGTCTGTTTAGCCACAGTGCCCCTTCCAACATTGACCCTACCATTGCTCTGTCCATTTTAACCCAAGATTTCTTAGTATCCCCCATGAACCATTCCCGGACTACCCGAAACTGTGCAGCCTCATAATATTTTTCAAAATTTGGTAGGCCCACTCCCCCAATCTCTCTGGGTGCCATTAAAATTCGATATGCTACTCTCAGAGTTTTATTACGCCACAAAAATCTTCTAATCTCTTTATTCAGCAACTTGAAATACCATAGAGGAACTTTAACTGGGAGAGCATGAAATGTATAAAGTTATCTTGGCAGGGTTATCATTTTAATAGTGGCAACCCTGCCTAGTCAAGAAATGTGTAACAGAGTCAATTTCCCTAAGTCTTACTTCACCTTCTGCAATAATTGCGGATAGTTGGTGTCGAGCAACAGAGACGCTTTCTTTGTTTTGTTAATTCCTAAATATCTAATGTAGCTGTCCGCCACTGTGAACGCTGAATAACCAGACACAGTCTCCTTCTGAAGCCTAGATAAACCTAGTTGCAAAAGCTCTGATTTCCCAATATTAACCTTAAGGCCTGAAACTCTCTCTAAACCCCCCCAATTCTTCCAACAGTGCATGTATCGATCGTTCTGGTTCCCTCAGCGTAGGCAGCATATCATTTGCAAAGGCCGCAATCTTATGATCCTCTTCCCCAAATGTGATTCCTCTTATATCTTTACTTGTCTCCTTTTAATTAAAAATGGTTCCAGGTAAATGGCATATAAAAGTGGAGAAAGCTGGCACCCTTGTCGGGTACCCCTAGCCACCTTTATACTACGAGACACTTGATTATTGATCCCCAACCGTATCGTGGGAGTTTGATAATTCGCTCGCACCATCCGAATAAACTGAGACCCCACACCCATCTGTTCCATCGCTAAAAATAAAAAGGGCCATTCAATGCGATCAAACGCCTTTCCGGCATCAAGGGACACTAGAACTGCAGGATCCTGCTTTATATTAACTTTTTCAATTAAATGGAAAACTCTCCTGATATTATCCGAGGTCTGTCTACCCAATATGAACCCTGATTGATCGGTATGTATCAATTCAGGCAGGAGCTGCGCTAATCTCCTTGCCAAAATATTAGTTAACAGTTTAGCATCAATATTTAACAGGGCGATGGGTCTATATGACCCACATTTTGCCTGATCTTTCCCAGGCTTGCCAAACACCACCATCTTCGCTTCCGACATAGTTAATGTTAAAGGATATTTGTACCTCGCAGTATCACCACAAGAGTTGTCCCCTGGCACTCTTATAGTTTGTGTGACAGCCCCTATCGCATTGAATAATTCCTTTAATTTCGGTACAAACTGCCTTGCATATTTCTTATAAAAAGCAGTCGGAAACCCGTCCAGGCCCGGTGCTTTGTTATTTGGTAAAACCATTATTGCCTCCATCACCTCCTCCTCACTAATTACCCTGTCTAAGTTGTCCCTTTCCTCTGTTGTAATTTTAGGCATATTTATCTCCTCCATATAACGTTCTATCCCTCGATAATCGGGGTGGCAGGATGCATATATTTAATAAAATTGCACAAAGGTCTCAGTTATGTCCTTCGTCCCGGTAACTATTGACCCATCGGGCTGTGTTATTTGCCGAGGTCTGTGAACTTTGCCGCCTCCATACCCTTCAGCTGTCGGGTCAACAGTTTATTCACTTTATTAGCCCGGACGTAATATCTTTGCTTAGTTAATAGCAGAGATCACTCTGAGATATAGCAGAGATCACATCCAGTGGTAACCGCAGAGTATTGCATCTTGTCTTTCGGGGACCGAAAGGGGACGTCGGCATAGGCGTGTCTGTAACACTATCCCTATCGTGACGTGTGTAGTACCCAAAATCCCTTACGCACCGAGGTCCCTCAGATTGTTTTTTTTTCCGCCCAGATAACTGGTCGCTCTATAGTGGAGCTCTTACTAGAGACATTGTTTATCTTTACCGAATTGTCGGTTTATTTCCCGTTAAGTCATTTCGCCAATAAGAACATCTTCTACGAAGACTACGGGGGAATCGTCTACGGCTGTGGATTTCGGCAACTAAGATCTGGCGGCTGGATTTTCCACGTGGCCCTCTGGCCGACCTATACAGTAGGGAGAGTGGGGTCGGGGTGGCCATATTGTTAAGTATGTCTTTCCTCCTTTCCCCTTTTTTCCCTTTTGGTCTGGTCATCCTTCCCTTTTGCTATGGAAAGGACTCCCTTTAGATTCTGCCCTAAGTATAGGGTCAGGTATCCTTGGAAGGACGAACACAGGACGTGTAACGCCTGTCTCCCCCTAGAGCACAACGAGAGGCGGTGTGTGGCCTGCAAACTCCTTCTGCCTCAGACCCTTAAGGAGCACCGTGTAAAGCGGTGGGCCGCGTATGGTATGTCACGCGTGGAGCCCCCCTTCCCCACCGCCACGCCAGCCGAAAGTGACAGGGGTACTTCGGATGACCAAACATCCAACGCGGATGTTATAGACCTTGAGGTAGACACTTCTAGGTCCGCCACGCCTGTCCCCGACCCTTCCAGGCTCGACTCTGGTCTTGCTACAGGGACTACACCCGGCAACAGGGGCGTACAAGCGCATCGCACTAAGCACTCAACCCCTACGCCAATTTCGACGCCTTCGTGGAAAAAGGCGAAAGAGCCAGCGGGGCCGCCAAAGACTTTGCCGGTTCCCTCTGATTTCTCAGATCCAAAGCCTTCCCTGCATCCGCAGCAGCGTATCGCGACTGGGCAATCAAGACAAACCAAGGGCACTACTCCAAAACCTACCTGCGTCGAAGTTCGGGAGCCCGACGCTTCGATGATTTCCAAGGCCTCAGTAGGCCCGAAAACTACAGCTAAGCCTCTACCCGGAAAACCGACCGCTAGGCTTCCTGGTGCCGCGGACGGTATTTCTACTGCCGATAAGTCATCAGAGCCTTTGTCTCACGACGATTTGGCGACTATCCAGAGTAGCATCTGAAGAATCGCAGCGGCGGTGGGCCTTACTCCGCTTCCGCCTAAGGTTATGGCCCAAGCCGCGGAAAAGATTTCGACGGATTTGATCATCGATTCCGATGAGACCTACGTAGATAGTCAAGAGCCCCTCTCCGACACCCTGAGAGGTTCCTTGCGACGCCACAGTGCACAGAACGTTGTTTCTACCGTTTGGGTCCTCTAGGTGGACTACAGAAAAATTTGAGGGTTACATGGATCGGCTGGAACAGATTATCGGTTCTTCTGACCATCCTCCCCCGAAAAGGGCTCGGGTAGACCCTAACCCCCAAATTCAAGAAGTTCAGTCTCATGTTTTCCAACAAGAAGACGTGGTCCATATGGACACATATAGAGACATCTATAATGAAGAAGAAGAAGCTTCTTTTCTTGAACATTATGAGGAAGATCAACAGGACACGACGGACAGCTTGAAGGTCAAGACCCTTGGCTACAGCAAGACCAGGCCTCCCCTGTGGATGACCAAATGGCTTTCAACTCCATGTTGAAAAGCAGCAGAATACTTCAAAATTGCCACTCAAGAGGCGGTACCGGAGCAGGATTTCGTGGAGGACATTATTAAGGAAAAACCTCCGGCGAGTCAATCCACTCCACTCCTTAACTCTCTTAAGAGACGGGTAGCTCCCTCATTGGTCACACCTGCTCAGACACTGGCAGTGAACCCGAGAGTTGAAAAAATGATTTTGGCTTTCCCCATCTGACCCTCTGTACATCAAAGGGCACGCCATCCCAGACTCACTGGTAGTGACTACCACTCGAAAGAGGGCAGGGGTACCCCTTGCCACGGGAGAATCACCACCGGACAAGGAGTCTAAAAGGTTGTATGCCCTGGGCAAACGTGTCACATCAGCAGCTGCATACACCATTCGGGTTGCTAATAATACTACGCTATTAGCAAGCTAATGGAAACGTTTTGTTATCTGGTGCAATTCCAAGGGCGTCAATCCTATCGATTGCTCACCCTCACACATTGTGTTGTATCGAACCCACCTGTTGGACTCTGGGTTAGTCTTCAATTCCCTAAAGGTTCATCTGGCTGCTCTGTCAGCCTACACCACATCACAACAAAAGGTATTGTGGTGGAAAATACCAGTAATTAAAGCCTTTATTGAAGGTGTTAATAGGATTTATCCTCCCATCTCTCACCCAGCCCCTGGATGGGATCTGAATATGGTTTTGACCAGGCTCATGGGAGCTCCCTTCGAGCCTATGCATAAAGCAAGTCTGAAAGACCTGACTTATAAAACAGCCTTTCTAGTGGCTATCACTTCTATCAGAAGGGTTAGCGAACTACAGGCACTTTCTGTTCTAGACCCCTTGGTTACAGTCCGCAAAGATAAGGTAGTTCTGCGCACACATCCCAGGTTTGCGCCTAAATTAATTTCGAAGTTCCATGTGAACCAGTCAATCGAACTACCCACTTTCTTCCAGAACCCTACTAACATGGCCGAAAGAAGCCTTTACATACTAGACGTGCGCAGGGCAGTCATGTTTTACCTGGAAAGAACTAAACCACTAAGGAAGACTAAACAATTCTTTCTTTCAGTGGCAGCTGGCAGAGAAGGGGATCCTGTCTCTAAATCAGCTATCTCAAGGTGGATTGTCAAATGCATCACACTATGTTACACTCTTGCTAAGAGAGAACTGTCCTTCAAGCCTAGAGCAAACTCTACTTGAGGCACTGGGGCATCCATAGCATTCATTGCAAATGTTCCTCTTGAGTCCATTTACAAAGCGGCAATCTGGAGTTCTGTACACACCTTTACAAAACACTATTGCCTAGACACTCATTCTAGGTCTGATTCTCGGGTGGGACAAGCAGTGCTAAGACATCTTTTCTCTACTGTTCCTTCTCACAACCCACCTCCAACTCCTGGTACTGCTCGCTAGTCTATGCACAGCATGTGATTCTAAGCAGATTAACAAGCATCAGAAGCCATGCATTACTCACTGTAATAGCATTTCTGATGATTGTATCTGCTTAGATTCACATGTGCCCTCCCTACCTCCCCGCTCTGGGTAGAAGGAACTTAGACGTCTTACTACTTTCTCTCTTCATGGGCTCCCTCATGGCGGAAAAAATACAATCGGAGGGACCTCGGCGCGTGAGGGATTTTGGGTACTACACACATCACGATAGGGATAGTGTTCCAGACACTCCTATGCCGACGTCCCCTTTCGGTCCCCGAAAGACAAGATGCAATACTCTGCGGTTACCACTGGATGTCAGACCATATGCACAGCATGTGAATCTAAGCAGATACAATCATCAGAAATGCTATTATGGTGAGTAATGCATGTCATATCAACATTTTCCTTTTTCAGTACGGCATCCACCTTTTTACGATTCACTTGGGAATTAACTCTCTGACATTATAAGATAAAACCTTAAATGTGTACTGAATTTAAGCATTCACTATCTAAATCAAATAATTCCCCTATAGAAATATTTACCACATCCATTTGTACTCTTGCCCCCCCTTGAAGCTTAACTCACCCCTCCCCCAACTTATCTCCCCCCCGAACTCATCCCAGGCCCTGGCCTCTGATCCTATGATACCCTCGGGAGACAACCCCCCAACAAAGGCCTGGCACACACCTGGAGTCACCCCCACCGGGAAGTATCCTACTCCCTCCATTGGATTCCAAGACATCCTCCGCCAGCCCCCCACTCCAGCCTTCCCTTAAGCCAGCAATAAAGTTAAATCCCAGCCTTTTCTTACTTCAAAATACATTACTTTAGGTATTTATTTCCTTCATCCCTCTTTTCAGCCCCTCCGCCCTGCCCCTTCCCTCGAGGGCCCATCAAACTAACTCCTCGCCCTCCCTTCGTCCCTGTTATCAATGACCAGCTCCATCGTCGCGTTCCCTGTTGAGCGAAGGGGCCAGCCCATTGCTCGCCATGTCCCTCCTCTTCCTCGATGTTCAGCAGTATTATCTTTTAATGGGAATGATTCTACCCATTTGCTGAACATACATACCACTACTAATGCATATTTCTTTCCTTGACATGGAGGCAATTCAATACAGTCCATTTGCAGGACTTCAAATGGGAACTCTGTGAGTCTAAAATGTACCTTTGGTGCACCTTCCCCCTTACTAATATTGTGAACAGCTTCTTGTACTCACTTTTCAGCATCTGTTGTTTGCTCTTTTATGACGACTCAAAACGTTTATGAACTTTGGTTTCTCCACACAATTGGTGAGACGAGGGACAGTTTCCTCTTTATCCCTATTAGATAGGCGTTACACCACGCGCCACCTAGGGCCAGGCACCCCCGCCAGGGATAGGGTGTCCTTCCAATACGGGTAGATAGCACATTGTTTCTCCCATTTATGTTTACCTTAGTGATTGGTTCACTGAATTTCCTGCAATATTGTTTCTCCTTTGTCGATCTGGTCCAGGCCTTTGACCAGATCGATCGTCAGAAGGCGTGGGCCAAATTGGAGGCGCGAAGTTGCCCAGGACCCCTCTTGGAGCCGATGAAAGCATTGCATCAAGCTAGCTCGCTGAGAGTTTGCCTTTTATCTGATGAAATATCTACACCCAGGTGAGTCAAGCAGGGCTGTCCGATGGCTCCGGCAGTGTTTAACTTTTTTGTGGCCAACATAAAGGATTCAGATCCCAACATTAGAACTTTCCCCCACCAACCCCCCTTTTAAAAAAAAAAAATTGTTTTACCCATTTTTTTTTTATTCCCGGACCCCAAAATAAATATATCATAAAAAAATTAAAAAATCGATATTTGTTTTCTGGATATTATTGTTTCGACATTATTGTCTTTCGAATTTATGACTGACCACCAGGAACCCCACTACCAAGATTATTGTATGCTGACGACATAGTTTTGGTTGACCAAACGCTGGTGGGGCTCCAACGGCAACTCAACAGCTTGCAGTCCTTCATAAATCGCCTGGAGATAAATAAGTCAAAGACTAAGATCTTGACGTTCGGGAACAGTAACAGAGGCAAGAATGCCTACTCCTGGAAGCTTGATGACCAACTCATTGAGCATGTGACCTCATTTAAGTACTTGGGGGTCTTGCTCAGTGATACAGTTTCTGTGGCACCAATGGTTACCCGTATAAGAGCAACAACTTCAGCATTGTCCAGTCAAGCCTGCGCCATAAACCAGAAGTATGGGCGCTTCTCCATTCTGCCAGTTTTTACTTTTTATAGATCAAAAGTCGTGCCAACGATAGCTAATGCCGAACATTCCTGAAACGACTTGGCCCCAGTTGGAAGGACTTTTTTGGAAGAAAGTTTTGGGCCTTCCCCAATCCACGCCAGTTCAGATCATACGGCGGGAGTTGGGCCTTTCCTCCTTGACATCAATAGTGTTGTGGAAAAGTCTAAGTTTCTTCAGGAAAATGTTTACGTCAGCAGGACCGGAAATCCTGGAGATGCTATGTAAAGAACTCATGGCATCTCAAAATTCAATTCTGCTAATGTGGAGACGAAACGTGTGCTTTTCACTGTAAGGGGTTGGAGGCTCACTCAACGTCCTACTAGATAATCCCATGTGGATCAAGAAGAAGCTGAGGGAGCTTGATTGGACTAATATTTTGGAGTCTGCAAGCAGTTACCAATCAGTCGCTCATATTTAACGGGAATGTCGAAAATTAGACAATGGGCCTCATTACGACCCTGGCGGAAAGTGACTGACCGGACCGCAACAGCGTAAATAGCGTTTCCGCCATTGCACGAAGGAGCAAAGTGCGGCTAATTACGACCCATCGGGCACGAGCATTACGCCATGGCGGAATCCGAAAGGCTGCGATGGCGGAAATGACCCCAAAACGGCCCTTACCGCCGCCGTACGCTGCACCAGGTGCAATACCGCCACCCATCTTAGCGGTCACCGTAATGAGCGGTCACCGTAACGAGCGGGCACCGCAAATTACGGGCACCGTAAATATACGGAAACGGAAGTAAAAGCATGTGGCCGGAACGGGAAACAGCACGCCGCACAACTATAAAATCCGAATCCCAACACAACCATTAAAAATCCGACCCTGACACACATCCCAACCCGTTAGCAACCCCAGTTAAAAAAATAAATATGGGAAAGGTAGCCAAGAAAGCGTGTGATCGCAAGCGGCAGGTACACTTCTCCCGAGAGGAACTGACCGTGCTCACCGAGACCCTCCAGGAAAATGCCGCCGTCGTCTTCTCCAGTCAAATGACCAGGACGGCCCTTGCCAACAAGAAGGCCATATGGGCCCTGGTGGCACAGCGCGTAAGTGCGGTGGGGACAACACCCCGCACGCCACAGCAATGTCGCAAGCGGTGGGACGACCTGCGGATCCGCGTACGCAGCATACTTTCTGCGAACAGGAACATCGCCACAGCTACCGGGGGGGGTTCAGAGTCGCCCATCAAGTTGACCCCCTGGGAGGATATCTGCGCCTCCACCATAGGAATGGAGAGCATAGAGGGAGTCGGAGGGATGGAGAAAGGAGTGCCGACATCCGGAGAATCAGGTAGGTTGGCCAAGAGAAACAATGCGAAATCCACAAAACACGAACATGTGCAGTACCATGTGACCCCATAGTGCAATACATACTTTGCCCTGACAGCGCCCTCTAAAAGTCAGAATGAATAAACAAATCAATCAAGATGCCATAAACAACCCCTACATGTGCAGCATGCACCCCCTAACTGCAGGCAGCCAAATGAATGCATCCTCAATCCACACGAAAATGAGACCACCTCCAAGGCCCAGTCCCAAATCAGCCTCATGTACCACCCCAATGCATTTGATACGTTGCCATTCCAAATCCGACAGACCCATAACTAACGCTCGCCCCTCTTTACTCCACCACAGGGTCCGATACCAACGACGAGCTGCAGGACACCCCTACCAGCACGCCTGCAAAGAGGGCCAGGACCAACGTCCCAAGAGCCTCCACCTCAGGTGCAAGGATCAAGACACGGCAGCAGCAGGAATCAAGTGGCAGCACACTGGAGGGGACTGCAACAGGCACCCCAGCAGCCAGCAAGTCCACAACCCCAGCACCACAGGTCCCCCCAAAGAACGTATCTGATGGCACTGCCTCTGGTGGTAGCAGCACCATAGGTGACACAGCTGTCATGCCAGCATGCTCCGACACGGAAAACAGTGCTGGCGACGTAGGTACCATCCATGACCTTTCCCAATCCCCCTGCATGTTCCATCCCCTACACCATGACGAAACCACGCAGGGGCACCCTGAAGACGACGACTGGCCAACCCCCACAAGTCCTGTGCCAAGGCAACATGTGTTGAGCAGCCCCCCTGTCACACCACCGCAAATGTCCATGGCCCAGCAGAGGCAACAGTCCCTCGACCTGCTGATCGAGCAACAGCAGGAAGTGTCCACGCTACTCAAGGACCATGCAAATGAATGCGGGGGTTCCAGGGCAGCCATGGAAACATCCACCGAGACACTCAGGGCACAAATAGAGAAAAGTAGTGAGAGCCTCAGGGGAGAAATGGAGAGAAGCACCGAGAGCCTGAGAGCACAAATGGAGAAAAGCACCGAGAGCCTGAGAGCACAAATGGAGAAAAGCACCGAGAGCCTGAGGGGGGAACTGCATGCGACGTCCAAAGACGTTTGTGCTGAACTTGCTGCTGTGCGCCGTGTGCTCTCGGAGCTCTCACAAACCCTCAGAGACATGCATGGACGCGAGCAGGCAGAGACATCATCCGTGGCAAGTTCCGTCCAGGGCAGCCCCCAACGCAGATCTGGCAGGAACCTGCGCTCCACGGGCAGGGGTGCCCCTGATACCCGTAGAGGGGGCTTGCAATAGCGTCTACCCACGGACAGCATGCATATTTGGACACTGGTGTTGGGGGGGGAGGTAGTAGGGTGGAGGGGGTGTGTTGGGCTTCACTGGGTGGCGGGTCCATAGGGTGTATAAATCAAATCACATTAACAATACAGCACCTCATTATCATCCAATGACATGTGTGGACATTGATATTTGCGTACGAGGCCTTCATAGGCGTACAGTCCACAATGTGCCTGTACTACACACACACAGTGCCACAGGTCCCCTTTCCGTGTAATAGGCACCATGCGTGGTTGCTAGAAGCATGCATCTATGATGCTCTGTCGGATTGCACGTGCATCCTGTGCCTCATGGACTCCTTGAGGTGCCTCCACATCCCCACCCTCATCATCATCATCATCTTCAGGTGCATGCAGTACAGCGTCAGGGGGCATGGGCACATTCCTACGTATGCACATGTTGTGCAGCATGACACATGCCATGACCATCTTAGAAACCTTCTCATGGCTGTACATGAGTGCCCCGCCAGACCTGCTGAGGCTGCGGAAACGAGCCTTCAGTAGGCCGAATGCCTGTTCAATGACCACACGGGTACGTGAGTGGGCATGGTTGTAGTCCTCCTCATGCTCGTTCTGTGGGTTCCGGATTGGTGTAAGGAGCCATCTCTTCAGTGGATACCCGGCATCACCTGTATGAGACGAATAAAGGGTGTCAGTGGAATGATAGTGCTAAGTAGCCCCCCCCCCCTCCTGCAAGGTCATTGACGCATCAAATGGGCCACGATGTCATGCATGGAATGAGACTCACCGAGTAGCCAGGATCTGTGCCCTGCGTGTCGCTCCATGTAGCGTGGTATTCTTGTGTTCCTCAGGACCATAGAATCATGGGTAGATCCTGGAAATCTGGCACAACAATGCGTAAAGATCTTGTTGGAGTCACACACCATTTGCACATTGATTGAATGAAATTGTTTCCGGTTGCGGTACTGGACCTCCATGGCATGTGGGACAACCAATTCAACATGGGTGCAGTCGATGGCACCAATGCAACCCGGGATGCCGCCAAGTGCATGGAATCCCACTTTTGCGTTGGTAATCTCCTGGTACGTGCGTGGTAGTGTGATGTGGTCGTCGGCGTGCTTCAGGAGGGCATCGTGCACTTGGAAGAGTGTCCGTGAGAACAGTGGCTGTGAAATGCCATGCAACTGTCCCACTGTGTGCTGGTAGGTGCCTGTGGCCAGGAAGTGGAGTGCAGACACCACCTTCAGTAGGGGTGGGATGGCGGTTGGGCTATCTATCATGCTCACGAGGTCAGCATGTGTCATGTCCACAATGGCGATTATGGTGTCCCGGTCCAAACGGTAGAGGGTGTGGATCTGCTCAGCAGTGAGGTTGAACGGATCGGCTCGGAGGCGTGGGATTGCGGGCCGCCTGCGTGGTGGTAGTGGCAGTGCTTGTGGGCCTTGCTGACCCTGCCTTGCCCTCCTCCTCCTCCTTCTCCTCCGTCTCCCCTGTGCGCCCGGTTGTTGTACCTGTTGTTGTTCGTCGTCTTCTTGTAGTTGTAGCACTTGCAGTGCTATCTGGTCCCCCAGGCCCAACATCGCTAGTCCTGCCGGTAGCATTTTGGAGTGGGAGTGGTTGTGGGAGGGGTTTGGGTCTGCTATATATGTGCTGTCGGCCTGTATGGCCTCCACCTGTGCTGATTGAATGAATCTGTGGCAGATGCAATCCCTTCTGGCCGAGCACGTCCCGCACATAAGGCTGCATTTGGCCGCATGGCATCTTGGGATTGGAATCATGTATCAAATCCCGATGGCAGTGTGATGTACTTTGACTGATTTTCATGCTATGCTCCCATTGTTACACATGCTATGATTGCAGCCGCTTACATACCTGTGAAGAGTCAGTGGTATGTAGGGCTCGATCGATGGCCGACCCTCATGCAGCACAGTAACGTACTTCACCGACGGGCGTGGCGTCCCATTTGTGATTGCAGCCAGTTAGCATTATGACACACAGCCGCACTACATTGATGTAATTGTGAATGCAAGCGTTCACAGAAGCCATTTCGACGTAATGTTGCAAGTGAGGAATTCGAAGGCCAGCATTTTTGGTTTTGAAGTAGCGGCGAGGATACGCCCACAGGTCTGGCTGGAAATGTAACGTTCTATTGTAGAATGTCCTTGGGACATGGCCCATAACGAGCAAGCAATGAATGATATGAATTGAATGGGATGCGCAATAGCGTAGTGGACGATAAGGCAGGACGTTCCCAAATCCATCTTGCTTCACAACACTACAGATCCGGCCAGGAGCACAGTGGTTTTTGCAGACTGCATTACGCACAGACGCGATGGAAGTTTCACATATTATGTGAGTGAATATTCATGCGTTTTCATTGCGGGATGAGGGAATGATGAATGGATGCATGGACAGATGATTCCGTTTAGGGTCTGCCATGTACATGGGTTTTTTGAATCACTCCCCTTCCCCTGCGCTATGTGATGCAAGGCTGCCATAGTGGGACTTACGTCTATCTGCCCTTGTCGGATCCTCCCTGTCTCGACGCGCCTTCATACACTTGTGTCTAGGCACGTTACTAATCCCATGTCATGGGTTCTATCTTGACGGACGCATGCACAGTAACCGACGTTGCCAATGGTGTATTTACCTCGATTGATTTCGTTATGAATCGATACTGATTTAGGGGTCTGTATATTCCTTTGGAGTGGGCTAGCATGCATATGGGTGTGGATTTGGTGTGTTGAATGAAGATTGTAATGCATCATGAGTCCCGTAATGCAATCGGTTAATTTGTGTTTCATTTGGGTGACAGGTATCTCCTGCCCTATTGCAGATGCCATCTCTACGCCACTCCTCCAGATGGGTTTTACTCTCGACACCTGCAGCTTCGGGTGAATCAGTGGAGCACCATTTCGATCTTATGGGACGATCGCCAATGGGCCACATGCCCTTACGCTGTACTGGTGGCTAGGTGCAACATTTCGGCCTTTCAGCTCGACTAGTGCCTGCCTCATGGGACGGACCTGCGGTTCTTGCCGCTTCCATGTTGCCTTTTGGAACGTTGATGTAGGCCCTGTGTGCCATGATGGTACAGGGCGTCACACAAGTGGAAGCTGGTCAATTATTGCAGATGCAGCCCTCGGTGATGATGGATGTTTTGGTGTTATTTTGCAAATTGCTGTGGGGCCTTTGTCATTTGGATGTGCATTTAAATTGTATTCCGATATTTGTCGTGTTGCGTTATTCTTTGCAGGTGATGTGGCGATTTTCGATTTGTGGCGGTATGTATTGCGAGATGATCTGCATTGTGTTCCGCCTTCTGAGTTGAGTTGTGTGGTACAGTACTGGCCGCGTTTGCCTACGTAGCACAGTATGGTCACGGATAGGGGCTGCCATTGTGACTGTTTACATGATGTGCTGTTCAGGGGCGGGGGATTGGCTTTTGGCCGACTGGTGCCTGTCAGCCAGGTCGATTGGTGGAATGATGGGATGTTCAGAATGTGGCTGGTCACAGGTGACTGTGTTTGCGTGCGTTTGTTGGAGGGGGACTGGGGTCATGTCCATTGGAATAGCTTCTGTATTCATGCCATCTGTGCCCTGCAGCTCCCATCGGCCCCTCTTGGGATGAGCCTGGCTGCTCAGTCACTCTGCCAACTTGTGTGGTACATGCTTCTGCTGATGGTTGGTTTGTTTACTGGCAAGAGTACAGGGCTGGTGCAATCCCCCTCAGGATGCTGTTTTGGATGTTGCCTTGCGCTGGTGGCAAGCGATGGGGGACTACTGTTGTTTTGTGTCATGTGTTCTTGATTTTCATTTTGATGTATTGTACCTTCACATGCCTGTGCTGCATCAGTACGGCTATGGTGACATGCCGTACATGGATGCCCACTCACGGGGCGCTTTGAGCCCCTGCATGCATTTCTACGTTGGCATGCATGGGTGAATTGTAGATTTCACTGGTTGCATAGTGTGAGTACATTGCGCCTGCCAGGAGTTGTGCAATGTGGCCAGGGAGTGGAGTACAGGCACTCAGTGGGCCATTTACGGTTGGTTCACGATGCCGTATTTCTCGCCATGGCGGAATGGTACTTTACGACGTGCTTGATGGCGTTCAGTACATGTCCGCTAGGGTCAGAATTCGCGTACCGTTGCGCCATGGCGGTGATTCCGGTTTTGCAAGGCGCGCGTGCGCGTACTTGGTGCAGTTAGCGTTGCCGTTCACTGCGGTGTCGCTAATGGCATCGTACTTTACGGTGACGGGTCATAATCGCAACGAGCGGTGTTCGATGGCGGTATTGCATTTCCGCCATCATTTTTCCATTTCCGCCAGGGTCGTAATGAGGCCCAATGTATTTATCTGCCTATCTAAATCAAATTGTGGCCAAAACCTTTAAAAATCAATTCCTGCGGATCCGCCTGAATCTACAGCCTGCAAATGAAATCAGAGCCACTCGCGGCTTCTCGGAAAGTGCTAACTGTCATTTCTGTAGCGTCGCTTTGGAAGTGGAATCATTGAAACACTGGGTCACCAGTTACCCGGCACTCACAGAGAGATGCACCAATATTTTTAGTCACCTTTTCTCTGACTTTCAAAAGCAAAAGATGGAGGAATGTTGGTCATTACTGATCGCAAGGAACAGGACAAGCCGTGTGATCGCTATGGGCAAATTCTTTGAGCCATTGTTCGCTGCATGATGTTTATGAGCAAGTTCTTCTTCTCATTGTGCGTGGTCTTTCCTTTGTCTTCCTAGTGAATTTTACTTGAAGCAAGTCTTGCATGATCTGATTTCCTTTTTTTTCTCTTTCTTTTTGCTAAAAAATTGTTTCAGTGATATGCAAAGAAAAAAAAAGAAAAAAAAGAAAGACATTGAGCAATCAGCGACTTTCATCCGTCTGGCTAATTTGCCATTTCTCTCGAAAGAAGCTAAGCAAAGAGAGGGGAAGCTTCTCTCTTCTTTGGAGAACTTGCTGCAATTTTGGGATAATGTACTGAGAAAAAAAGGGGTTTAAGGGACTAGGCCAATGACCCTGATTCTGGAAATCTCATACTTTTCTCAGGGATCAATAAAAAAGCCTGGAATGCCTGAGAAACACAAGGGACCCTACACCGGCAACACGTGTTCCCCAGAGGGTCCCTCAAGACATTTGATCATCTTAAGAGGGATCTAGAAATAGGGGGAAATGAATGATATCGAAATAGTCACTTCCAGCACTGGATAACGCAGGGAAACACCAGAAGTGCAGTCAGCAGGGATGCTGACGGGATCAAACTAGCTATGGGTAATAGCAAAGAAGGAAGACAACTCTTTAAATAATATTGGTTGCTAGAAAAAACTCCTGACTGCAGTAAACAACCCTATATGCTTAGGTGGGAGCAGGAACTGATGATGACGATACCAGAGGAGTCCTGGGGAAGGATATGGGAATGGGCGCATAAGGCCTCTGGGTGCACCACCAAAAAAGAAAGAATCTACAAGGTCAATCATAGATGATATATGACACCGGAAGGATTCACAAAATCACACCCACACACCCCTTAACGTGCTGGTGGTGTTGCACACAGATAGGGGATATGCCCCAAATGTGGTGGACGTGTCCAATTATTCAGACATACTGTGGAAAAATAGTAGGGATAATCAAAGATGTCACAGGCTGCCAAATCCCCATGTCACCGCTTATCATCTTACTAAGTGACGTGGATGAAGAAGGTTCATACAGCATGTCAGGCCCCACGTCCACACTAATCACTCACTTACTGAACTCAGCGAGGTGCAACCTGGGCCAGTTCTGGAAGGATCCTGGAGGCCCCATAATAGCCCAATGGTGGGGAAAGGTATGGGAAGTGGTGGTTATTGAAAAAATTACAGCGTATGTGAGAGATAAAGAAGGACAATACCGTAGACCACTGCTCCTCAAGAAATGTTCTTTGGTCTTAGATTATACATAGTACGGGCAACTAAAGAAAGGAAATATATAGGCCAGAAGGGGGGACCAAAGAGACCAGGGGATCGGAGGCGGAAGGCTGTCAGCGGGGCCCCAAAGTCACAATAAGAATGATGGCGGTGAATTTGGAGATGGGCATAACTAGTAATGGACTCTTTCTGCTGCTCTATTGTGGCTGGCTCTCCTGCTCCTGGGGAGAATATGCACATTTTTGGTTTACGCTGTTTGGGTTAAAGGAATTAGCTCTACAGGTTCTTGTACGGCAAAAGTTGGAAGGATTAAAAGTAAGAAAGAAGGCAAATGTTATAACAAAAAGGAGGACAGAGGAACCTAGAGAATTAAGGTGGTTAATTCGAGAGGAAAGACCAGTGAAATGCAGTCATGCCTAATGTGATTCACTGTCTGTATAGAAAACCTGTTTAACTCTGTCCCTAAAGAAAATAAAGGTAATTTAAAGAAAAGAAGGTGGCAATATGTATCCTACAAGACAAAAAATACCAGAGGGGTGGTGCCAGCACTTGAGAAAAGCGGGCAAAGGCTTTTTTGTGTTTGTTGCGCGATACCATGGCTAGGAGGTTGTCTACTGATCTTGGTGTGGGAGCTGGTTTGGACCAACGGATCATCTCTTTAAGGTAGGGTGGAGCATTCCCATACGGAATATTGTACATCAAGGTCATTGCTTTAAGGTTCTTCCTGTCCATTATAGAAAGCCATTGCAGATTTTTAAAGGTCAAAGAGGTGTCCTCCCTCATTGCAGCATTAGTGAGAATGTGTGGCATGGAAAGTGGCTCGAGAAGTGGTCTGTTGTGGTTTGGAGTTTGGCAAGCTGTCTGACTTTCGTCTCTATTGAGGAAGAGTCGCTGCAGTAGGACATAGACTGCAGCACCTTTAAAACCTCAATTGTCGGTCAATGCATGGTGCAGAAAGTGGCTCAAGAAGTGGTCTGCTCTGGCTTGGAGTTTGGCGAACAGTTTGACTTTTGTGTCTATTGAGGAAGAGGAGGAGGCGCTTCAGTAGGACATAGCCTGCAGCACCTTTAAAACCTCTGTTGCCGCACGGAGTGCGGCGCAGAATGTGGCTCAAGAAGTGGTCTGCTGTCGCTTGGAGTTTGGCAAACAGTCTGACTTTTGTGTCTATTGAGAAGACACTACCGTGGGACGTAGACTGCAGCACCTTTAAAACCACAGTTGCTGCGCTTAGCGCGGCTGGAGAAGTGGTCTGATGTGGCTTGGAGTTTGGCAAGCAGTCTGACTTTTGTGTCTATTGGAGAGAGGGCTCTTCAGTAGGACGTAGACTGCAGCACCTTTAAAACCTCAGTTGTCGCGTGGAGCACATAGCGGAAAGTGTCTTGAGAAGTGGTCTGCTTCGGTCAGCTGGGGTAAGCTGGCACGTCAGAATTCTGGTAGCGTCTAGTGATAACATCTATTAGTATTGGTGATCCACTCATCTCATTGTAGTAAGGCTCTTTCTTTTCCGCATTAACGATAAGCTGCCACTTGGCTCGCAGCCTGCTCGCTTTAATATGTCAACGCTATATAACTTAAGGCGCACCGTGGCAAATGTGGAGGCTCTTATTCATGCAGTAGACCCGGCGAATTCAGCACGTGAGATTTTGCCTTCAGCTCCATTGGTAGCGTGTTTATATGAGCCTGGGCCTCCTGATAAGACTTTGCAGCCATCTTCTACTTCTTCTAATCCTTTGACCCTGCCAACATATGACCCCATGATTGATTGTACTACTAAGCCGAGTCATGAATCTCCAATCCAACTTTTAATTAGGCTCTTGGTTGCGGGAAGTGCTGTACAACTCTACATTTTGACCATTACAGATGCCGCCACAACGACCCAACTACAGCAACAGGGAAATATGGGACAATTTCCCCTTATTGACTTGGTTGTCTTGGATGAATCTTTTTTTAGGGTGTGTCAGGTATATGATGAAGCGCAAACTGTATGTGCAGGAAGGATGGGGGAATTAAATGATGCCCCAAGCTCTAATGTGAATTTAGACAATAACATGCCCTTACAGCATTTGGCCACAGGATATATTCAGGGGCTGGGGGGGGGGGGCACAGGAGAGCCCTCACCAGCTGGATAATGATCTTGGTCTACAGAGCCTCACAGTTGACACATTGGGTCCAGTGTCGATCTCTACTTTACATCTATGACAATATAGAAGAGATTGTCCAAGATAATGGCAGATGACTGCTGATACTTGCTAATAGACTTGATCAAGTCCCGAAACATCGGAGAAGATTGAAGCTAAATACTCTTTCTTGTTCAACATTCAATTTGTATGAATCCTTTCCAGGCAACCAAGAGGCGGTGAACACACGCTTAAATCATGCTTCTAAGTTCAAGGGTGCATTACAGGATTTAACTACACTCCCTAAACCTGGTCCTTTGACAGGGGCTCAACTTCCTTCTAAGAGTAGGCCGAGTTCCTCACCTGATATGTTAGTTTCCTCAGTTATTCCACGAAACTTAGAGATATGATATGATTGATATGATTGGTTATTCATAACGCGCTTAATATCCAGAGGTTTCTAAGCGCGGACCCGGGGATCGAACCTGTGTTGCTCCGTGTCATATTGCTTCCAAGGTGAGCACGTTGCCCCTAAGCGATCCTCCCGGATGCAATTGCTGAACCAAATTAGTGGGGCCAATATCTCAGCAGTAACAGCACGGGTTATATGTTCACAGACTTTGAGGGTCTGAATACGGGTGACGACCTTGGAGGATGTGAATAACAGAGAGGCCTCAACACGAAGAAAGCCAAGAAATCGAATAAATCTAAAAAACCTACAAAATTAATTTGAGGGAAAATTAGTAGCTTTTTTTTTAAAACATAATGTTCCGGTCATATGTGAGTATATAGACTAATAACCTGAGTCTAGTAATAGAGGAACACCTCAGTCAACAAGCAGTGGTGGACTTGATTACTGAGGGTCTGTCTTTGACAAGGGCAGTGACCAGTCCAAGGCAATTGATCTGGATTGTGCTTGTCCTGAATGCCAATGACAGTCTAAATCGCAGGGTTCTGTACCCCTAATCAACAAATCCAATGAAGAAGATGACCTCACCCCATATAAATTAAACAGCAGCAGACTGTAATATCTCCAAAGATGAAAGAATCATTGGCTTTGAGAACTTAAGATCCGTGAACGACCAGGTAATTTTCCATCATTCTGTTTTGTTCCAGATCTTCTCCTCAATTCCGGCATTGAGACATAGGGCCTCATCACGAGTTGGGCGGTAACCATTAAAATCGGCGGTAACGCTATTAGCGCCGATTTTAAGGGTCCGTCGGATCACAAGTCCAAATACCGCCGGCGCCATTACAGCCGGCGCAAGTACAGCCAGCTGTACAAGCGTCGGCTGTAAAAGCGCCAGTAACCATTCGCGCTAAAACATTGCAATCACAAGTCCGGCGTAGGCGCAATTAGTGCCAGAAAAGCGGCCGAAAATACCCCCAGCAAAATGCTGGAGGTAAAAGAACACAGGCCACAGCAATAAGGGCCCAGGTGAAACCAATGCAAATCAGAGGCCTACAAAGGACCCACCCATGCACAACACACCCTCCCCAACACCATTCCACCAGCAGGAGCAGGGAGGAGACAGCAATAAGGGCCCAGGTGAAACAAATACAAATCAGAGGCCTACAAAGGACCCACCCATGCACAACACACCCTCCCCAACACCATTCCACCAGCAGGAGGAGGGAAGAGACAGCAATAAGGGCCCAGGTGAAACCAATGCAAATCAGATGCCTACAAAGGACCCATCCATGCACAACACACACTCCCAAACACCATGCTGCCATTTGGAGCCGGGAGCCTTGATGTGGACTTGAGCTACAGAGGCCAGCCAACCATGCCAAGGCCCTGGGAGCGCAGGGGGTGGTGGGGATGAGGAGAAGGAGGAGGAGAGCAGTACCAGCAAGGCGGCCAGCCATACCCAGGGTCAGGCCAACACCCTGGGCCCTGACTGATGGCCAGTTGGTGACTGAATATCGGCTGGCCAGGGTAACCATCACCCAGTTGCTGGACACAATCCAGGCTGACATCGGCAGCCGCATAGCCATCAGCACAGCAGTACCTCCGCTAGTGAAGCTCGTGTCTGTGCTACAATTCCTCGGGACTGGCAGCTACCAACACACCGTTGGCATGGCCCAGTCCACATTCAGTGCCATGCTGGGACAGGTGCTGGATGCACTGTTGAATCATGCGAATGAGCACATAGCATTGCCAGCCACACAGGCACAGGTGATCCAGCTGAAGGGTCAATTCCAGGCCATTGCCCAAGTTCCGAATGTAATAGCTGCCTTGGACTGCACACATGTAGCACTCGTACCACCCCAGGCACATGAGGCAGCATACAGAAACCGGAAACATTACCATTCCCTGAATGTGCAGATGACATGTGGCCCTGACCTCACCTTCAGCCACTGCTGTGCCCGCTACCCAGGATCCACCCACGACTCCTGCGCAACAGTACCCTGCCAGTGTACATGGAAAGGCACCGAGGGCAAAACACATGGCTGCTGGGTGAGTACAAATGTATTCCGTAAGGCATGTTAATCCACAACTGATGGGGCTGGTCACACAGAATGAAATCCCTGAATGTCAATAGGCAGCACCATCAGTGCAGCATTTCCAGTCAAGCACCTTGCACGAGAAACCTTGGACAGAAGACACCCATCAGGATGTAAAGGACATGTGGCAGCACAGTGACATATGGAAGGCCTACCACCACAAAGCCTCCTGTGTGAGTAGCACAATGGCTTCCCACACTGACACAACACAGACATCCCACCCTGCCCACCCGACAGTCATGCAAATGTAACACAAAAGTCGCCACATCCACAAATGCACCACACATAAGTAGTCTGAGTAATGCCAATGTACATCCCACAAACACTGTCCCCTGAATGGCCAATGAAATGCCGGAGAACAGTACACAATAGTGACAACTAGCAAATGCAACAGCAGCCAAAGGGAATGGCAATGACACATGAGGTAGCCACTTCTCGCATGCACAAGTAGATGGAAGGGCCCCCTTCCCCAGTGACTGGTGAATGAGTACTGTTACATACTGAAACAGAGGCGCACCAAGTTGTGAGTACCTCATTGATTGAATGCTGCTCGTAGCACAGCAAACTCCACAATGTTAGTGACCAAATGACAAGTATGGCAAAATGACACTGATGACTGAGCCCTGTACACCCACTGAACTCACCCTGTCCCCAAATCTGCTTTCTCTCCCCTGCAGGTGATTCTGGATATCCCCAGTACACATGGCTCATGACCCCTGTGCCTCATCCACACACTGTAGCAGAGCTGGCATACAACATTGCCCATACTCTTACACGGATCTGCGTGGAGAGGGCATTTGGACAGCTGAAGGCATGCTTCCGGTGCCTAGACTGTACGGGAGGGGCATTGATGTATGCACCTGAAAAAGTTGGAAAAATTGTACTGACATGTGCCATGCTGCACAACATCTGCTGTTGCAGGAATGTCACTGCCCCCTGATGCTCATGTGCAGCCACCTGAGGATGGGAGTGACAGTGATGATGTGCCTGAAGGTGTTGCACGTGCACAAAGGGTTGGGCTGAGGGAGGGGAGGTTGGCCAGACAGGGCTTGATTGATGTTTTTTTTCAAAACCGGTGACGGCTACATTTTACACATGTCACTTCAACATTAAAGAGCACTTTATCACAATCACTACTGTCCATGCTTTGTGAATTTTGAAACATGATTTATTCTCAGTATAACAATTCCCCCTTCCCCCAGTGAACACCCAGCACACAATCCCCCCCCCATCCCCCAGTGAACACCTAGCACACAATCCCCCCACCCCCCAGTGAACTCCCCACAACAGTCAGGTAGGTGCATGTTTGTTATCAGGGCACCCACAATGATGCCATGTCCAACTACGATGGTCGTGGGCGCTTTCCTTGTCCAGGCCCCTCTGGTGTGTGTGACCTCAGGTGGCGCAGTGAACGGCGCCTAGGAGACGGCTCAAGGGATCCCTCCGTGGGTGTAGTGGAGGTTGATTGGACTGACCCGGTTTCTTGCATGTGCTGATGGAGAAGGTTGTTCCCCTCCCTTGTCTGCTCAGCAAGTGCTGGTACTGCCTCGCACAACTCCCTCACCCTTTGTCCAAACCCTGTCAGGGCTGCGGTGCATTGCTCCACCACTCTGCGTGTGCGCACATTGTCGCGCGCGATGTACTTGCATCCATTGGGTATGGATGCACTGATGGCCTTGATGTGCCGGCTGTGCACATTGGCCATGTATTCAACTTTGGCCTGTTTGGCCTCCATCACGTCCAGTCGTCCCATCACTGCTGCCCCCGTGATGAAGGGTACCCCTGGTGTGGCAGGTACCGGCCTGCCACTTGTGCGCTGTTGGGGAGGGGGGGCTGTATGGGGACATGTTGCCGACTGGGATTGGGCTGCCGGGCTCTGAGTGCCGGTCTTCAGGGCTCCCATATGATGGCGTGTCTTCGCCTGGCTGTGGTGTGCGGACACGACGCACATGCACAGGTGGGGTTTGTGCTAGCTATATGCCTGGCCCTGGGGTCCCCTGTGGTGTAGCCATCGTTTCAGCATCACTGCATTAGGGTGAATGCAGACGTCCTGCCTGATGCGCACGTGGAGGTGTCACTCCCACGTCGGGCTCCGATCCACAGGTGACTCCCTCTGCATCGGGGCTATGCCTGGTGGCTTGGGGCGAGCTGGCCGTGGACTCCCTGCAGACATGTGGGTGCTGCTGCGGTGTGGTTGGGCTGCTTTGTGGTGAAGTGGGATGTGGCCTGCGTCGGTTCCCTTCCGTGCAGCCCCTTTGTGGGGTGGTGGTGCTGGTCGAGGCACGCTGCCTCGGGCGCCGTGATGGTGTGGCCTCCTCCCCATCATCTTCATCCCGTGGGGTTTGCCGTGTGCCTGTGGGGTACTTATGGTATGGATTGAGTTCAAGGCAACCTACTTGAGTATCAAGCAGTTCATGCCATCAAGTGGGATTGTAGACAGTATCAATTATGCATTCAACTTGCATTTTGTTCAGTCACCATGTGGTGATTGGTGTGATGTGTGAGTGTGGAGGTACACTGCATGGGAATGTTTGTGTGACTAGATCACATGCGGGGTTGGGGTGCACTGCGCTCAGGGTCCTGGGGGTGTATTCTTGCACACTCACGCTCTACGTAGCTGTCCCATGGCTATGGATGTCTGTCCCCTGCCCATTCTATTGATGCACTGCACGTGCAGGGTAGTCTAGGCAGCACTACGGTTCAATGGATCAAGGGGTCACTTATGGGTATCTGCAGTGCCTCACATGCATTTCTTCACATTCATTCACTCAGGGTCTGCATGTGTGGTACTTTTAGTTGCATGCATTTGGGGTGGGACTCACCTTCAGTCGGATCAATGCCAGTACCTGCCTCTGCTCCACCAATTCCCTCGATGGTGCCGATGTCAATGAGGGCAGTCATCTTCTCCTCCCAGGGTGTGAGTTCAGGTGGGGGTGGTGGTGGCCCTCCTCCAGTGCCCCTGCTTGCACTCCTGTGCTGGGAGAGGATGCCGCGGACTCTCACACGCAGGTCGTTGAGGCGCTTGCGGCAATCCTCGCCATCCCGGGGCACGCGCCCCACTGCAGTTACCCTTTGGCTGATGTTGCGCCAAATCTGTGCTCGGCGCTGGCCACTGGTTTTGCGCTGCTGCAGCTCTTCATGGTGGATCTCAGTCTCATCCACCAGTACGGCCAGCTCCTGGTCGCTAAATTTGGGCTTCCTCACCCTGTCCAGGGCAGACTTGCCCCTAGTGCGCTCCTGTGACATTATTCAGTGTTCCCAGGGGTGGATGGCTTCCAGAGGCTGTGATATCCGACGGATTGTGATTTCCAAGATGGCCGCCGCTTTGTTTCCCGTTCCGGCGGTGACACGTTTCCCACGTGCTCATGGCGCACGCTATTAGCGCAGTATGGCAATAGCGCACCGTGCACCGGTTTTACAGGTTCTACCCGTCGAGCGCTATTTGCGCTACCGCCATGTCCCTGTGCACGTGTACGAAAACTCGTGATCTGGCAGACAATCCGCCGGGGGGCTTGGCGTTAGCGCTATTTACGCTCGACAGGAAAACCACCGCATTACCGCCGAACTCGTGATGAAGCCCTTAAAGTCTTGTGTGACATAGACTGGGTGGATATGCCAGACAAAGGAAGTGATCGAATAGTGGCCCATTTTTTATTCCAATATTGTGGCATCGTTGTTTTGGAATTACCTGGATGACATTAGGTCATGGGCCTTGATGTTCTGGCATTCCATAGTGACCTTTTCTTAAAATAGTTGTTAGAGGCCCCTACGTTGGACATAGATAAGAACTCGACAAAATCCAAACAAGCTCTTAAATCATCTGTTGGGCCCAGGGATAGTCAAGAGGATTGGTCATGGTTTATGAAAGCCCTGGCTGAGAAATTGGTTGTTTCATCTCCTAATCAGGGACTTAAGGGAAAGGACATAAAAATCTCATCCTGAAATTGTTGTGGGTTTCTAATACCTTCAATTTATTTGATTGTGGCCATTCCTTTAATTGAGATATCTTTCTTTTTCAAGAAACGATGCTCACTAAACCTTTTGAACTAGAGGTCTACAAATCCTATCATTCCAACGCCTCGAGGGGCAAGTCAGGACGTCAAAGGGGGGGTGTGGCGATATCTATTAACTTAAGTTCCAATCGCACTTTGTTCCCTGTGGCCTCCCTCTTATGGCAATTATTTGGTGGCAGTGGGTTTATCTTTGGGTCACCCGACAAAGTGGAAGGAATTGTTAATTTTCAATGTATATTTTAGCCTAATAGAAACTGACAAAGAGATTCTATAGAAATACATTAGTGAGATGTTGGGGCAATGGTTGGCTGCCGGCCATCAGAAAAATATTCTAATTATAGGTGACTTCAACAGCAGATGTGCAGATTATGCAGCTTGTGATTGACAAGCCCCTTCTTGTACTGGTAAAAATCGCACATCTTCATTGAATAATGCATTCTGATGAAATCAATTCATGTAAAATTCTGGCTTTGTTCTACATTTTCCTACAGGTGATGCTCAATCAAAGAAGGTGAGTTTGTGGAGAAGGGGCGATATGTCCTCTTGGATTGATCACATCTTCACCTCTTTTCTGCTATTCCACACTTGCTTTAATTATTATATAACCTTTAAGAGCTTTAGTGACCATGCGCTGTTGGCAATACAGGTAGCCATTTTGGAACCAGAAGCTTAGTATATAAAACAGAACCCACTACTGGCTTTTGTTACCCCTAATAATAGTGATACTGTGGTGAAATGGAATACTAATTTGATGGAGAAATGTACAGTGACTAAGAAGAATTTGGTAGAAAGAAAATAGTATCTCGGACATTCAGGGTTTACGATCAATGGTTATTTAGACTTGATAAATCAATCCCTTGCATTAACTACAAGCAGGGGTAGCATCATTTACACCGCCGCCCCAGACATGTCTTCAACCCTAGGATTGACACTGCCAAGAGAGAAGAGAGTGCTATTAAGAGGCCTAGACTTCGGAGGCATACACATGGAAAACAAGAAAATTCTACTAACTTACAAAAATTATGTAAAGCGCTTAAAATCAGAGATGTACCTCAAGGACAGCCCAAAAATTGTAAAAGCATTAGGTACAAATGACATCCTTAGGTTTGGGCATTTGACCTCCTCTAATCGTACCTTTCATAATGTCCAAGTAAATATGATATCAGATATCTGGGTCTCATGTTATTCGGAAATATTTAAGCAGTCCTCGTTATTGAAACATGAATTTACTTGTGCTAAGGCATATTCCTTTAACTGGGAAGAATTGTTTTCTATTTCCAATGTACAGAATACCATCATGAAAGTAAATCCTTCTGGGGCTTCTGGTTCTGATAATATGGCCCCGTTCACACTGAAATATGATTCTATTTTTTCGTCACAACTTCTACACAATCTTTTTCTGTAAATGATTGCGAAGGAGGTTGCTGAGAAAGTACTGTAAGTTTACACTCATTCCCTTGAGGACATTTTATATTATGAAGGTTATACCCAGTTTAATAATAATAATGATAATAAATAATATTAATACCAGTTTTTATATAGTGCTAGCTCACCCGCGGGCATAAAAGTGCTGTAATAACAGTTGCTTTGAGTTTCACGTATGGCTTTGAAATTAGTTTGCATGAATTAGAGGATTTCTTAAACACGATTGAAAGAATCCTACGGGAAAGGGTTATTGGACTTCGACTGGGAGTTCCCAATGTGATCGTACGTCATGAAGTAGGGCTCTTGCCCTTGGGATGTATAGTATTGTGGAAACTCTTCCAGGACGAAGACGAGACGAAGTTGAGTATCCCACTATGATGTCAGGAATTGAAACACCTTTCTTTGAAACCAACTTGCTGGCCCTGAGGGTTCTGTGTTGTTCGACAATAACCACTGTCTGACAGTCCCGGCATTATTGGATTGTGGTGCTGCCGGAATCTTTATGGACCAAACATGGGCTACAGAGCATCTGATACCTATTGTAGAGAAGGGGTGTTCTATGCCCATTGAAGGAGTGGATGGTGTACCTTTAAGTTCAGGTCCTGTCATCTATCAGATCAAGGATATGACTTTAAGAATAGGAACCCATTGTCATGATGCCTATCCCCAGGCATCCGGACCAAGCCAATCAGCCCCGGGAGCAGGCATCTAGACATTTAGTGAAACCTCAGCAGCCCCGGCTAGGGGCTATCTGGGTTCAGTCCTGGCGCCTTAGGCGCCAGGCCCATTGTAGAAATCAGTCCTGGCGCCTAAGGCGCCAGGCTCATAGTCATTACTTACCTCAGGCAGACCATGCTGCAAATGACTCCAATCCAACATGAAGCCTGAAACGGACTATTTTTCTACAGGGACTATTTTTTACTCAGGTGTGGTTCTAGGGACTTCTTACCTGGGACTACTTTTGAAGCTATTTGAACCACGCACGACCAGCAACACACGCTTTGTGTTATTCTGCATCCAGCAGCGTAACGCTCACCGTGCCTGCAGCCTGCATCCAGTCTTCTGCCACGCCCCCCTTGAATCCGGAGCTCCTAAAACAAAGAGGAAAGAAAGGGACAAGGTTAGAAAACAAACTTATTTCTATTCCACACCTGATTCTGGATCCATCTCGTCTCCGGACCTGTAAAGAACATCATTTCTGCACGCGCCGCAACTCCATCTGCAGTGCTGCGCCATACTCCCTAGTCTTCACAGCATCCTTCGGGTCGGCGCTGCCTCCATCATTTCTTCGCCGAACTTCGGCACGTAGGAGACAAAAGAAAACCACAAGGTGAGCCGAGGGAACCAACAAATATCATTCTTACCACCATAGACTTACCTGATTTACCACCGGAGGCATCCTTTTGTGACTCTCCATATTTTCACGTGCCGCATCTGTAAAGAGAGACAAAGCAACACGTTTTCCACGTGCAACATTTACCGGACAGTGCTGGGTAATACAGACTCTTACCTGAGCGCCACCAGCTGCCACAAGAGCATCTTTTCACGAGCCAGCTGCAAGACAAGAAAGGAAGGGGGGAACAAGAGTGAACATCGGACATATTGAACTCCTTGAACTTAATACTTACTGGTCCTCACCAGGAACCTCAGAGTCAATACTCTCCGGAACTCTCCCAAGCCTTCAAACCAGTGAAGTAACTGGAATCGACGCGCCCCCGCAAATCCACGCAGGATGGAGAGCCCATCTTTCAAGAATATAAGGTGAGATTGCTGTGAGGGCATTTCGGAGGTGATTAGTTGGTGAGGACTGTGGGGGTGCCATCACTTGAATCCACAAGTGGCTAAATCCATCTCTCCACTTGCAGGAGAATATTTCTACGGGTTAAGCAGACAAGATTAGGCGGGCAGATCCAGTCAGTCATCGCTGCACTACGCATCACGTGGGTGGAGACCGCAGCTGTCCGGGTCCGACCGACGCCCATGTGGGAGCCAAGTGAGCGTAACACCCATCATGAGCTACTGGCATTTGATTTAATAAAGACGGTTCATTATCCAATCATACTAGGAATACCATGGCTCAAAAGACACAACCCTTATATCAATTGGAATTTGGGTACAGTGTTGCTGGCTTCAGAAGACTGTGTACAACACTGCACAACTGATCTGGATCCTCAAGAAACTGAAAGACCAAGTTCTGTGACCCTGAACAGTGTAAACGCTTTGCCACCAGAATACAAAGAATATTCGCCTGTGTTTATCGAAGACTCTTATGTACAACTACCACCACATAGGGATGAGGACTGCACCACAGATCTACTTCCAGATAACACCATTCCTTTTGGCAGGATGTTTGTATTGTCAGAGGCAGAAAAGAAGGCCTTATGGGAGTATCTGGACAAGAATCTACGAAATGGACTGATCACCCCCTCGAAGGCCCCTGGGACGGGCCTCACTGATTTTTCTTCCTAAAAGAAATGCGTCCCAATTACTGCCTTGTTTGGACTTTAGAGGATTAAACCAGATCACGAAGAATGATGAATAACCCTTGCTGCTGATAAAGGATATAATTGAAGCAGTTAGAGGAGCTAACATCTTTACAAAATTGGGCCTGTGTGGGGCATATCACCTCCGAATACCTACATTTTACTGAATACCATTTCCCCGAATGAGAAATCTTCAACGTTTTTTTTCTTTGAATTTGGTTGGGTAAGTGGTTACATTTTAAAACATAGATGCGGTAGGGTAAGGGTATAGGATAAGGTTGGGGAGGGCGGGGGGTCTCCCCCCGCATAAAAAAAAAATGGAAGACTTTTTTTCGAAGATTTCATCATTAGGAGAAATAGATGCAGTGAAAGCACATACGTCCTATCACCTCCCACGCACCCACGAACAAGTTATACATGCATCAAGGATTTCTCTTTAAGGACAGTAAAATATACCTACCCTCAGTGCGTCTCCAGAAATGATTTTTACAATTGTTCCATGACCATCCAGCATCAAGCCATAGAGGAGCAACTTGCAGCAAGATTGCCATTTCTCATTATTTCTTGTGGCCCAAGTGGCATCAAGACATCAAAAGCCATGTACGGACATGCATGATATGCGCTCGAAATAAGATCATACCACAGAGGACCATAGGTAAGCTGCTACCTTAACCTGTTCCCACAAGACCCTGGGAAGCAATGGCGACTGACTTCATCATTGAATTACCCCGTCCAATGGACAGGCCACAGTCAGGGTAACCATGGACCAATTCTAGATGGCTCATTTCATGGCCCTGTCTAAATTGCCTACTGCCTTGAAAATGGTAAAGGTGTTTCTCCAGGAAATCGTCCGTCTACATGGCCTGCTTTCCTCAGTTGTTTCGGGCAGAAGTCTCCAATTTATCTCAAAAGTGTGGGCACATGGTATCTGTCTTCCGGTTAACACGCCCAGTCTAATATACAGACTGTGCAGGTGAATCAATTCCTGGAGCAGTATTTCCACTGTTTTGCAACCACCACTGACTACAACTGGTCTGTACTACTCCCTTTAGCAGACGTGAGGAGCCTGAGGGCGTCCTCACTTCTTTTCCCCTTATATCCTCCTCCCGGGTGGCCAGGGAAAGGCCATCTTTTTGGATCCTGACACAGGGAGTGGATATGCGAGGGACGATCACCTGGGTGGAGGAGACTTGGGGAGTGGGCAGAGGACGTCCTTAGGTGAGACATGGTATCCCCAAATTCCCTTTAAGAATGAACCCTCTGTCCCTCAAGCATTTATAGGCTATTGTCTGCCCTTTCCTGGTTCTTCCTTTAAAACATTCCCCAAGAGACACCATCTCGATACTGGGACGAGGAAGAGACCAACTATGAGGACACATCCTCATTTTGTTAATACAGGCACATATCAGCCTCAGCTGTGTACTGCGACGAGGAGGAAGACAGCACAAGTTAGGCAGGAATACCGTTTTGTTGATGAGCAGTCTAGTCTTTTCTAGACTCGTTATGGTGGCAGGAACTTTAAAACCCAACATCCATTTGCAAATGGAATCAGCTGTTGTGGAGGCAGGACCGTGGAATGCAGGGTGCAGGCAGACCTCTCTGGATCGGCCGTGTGGCAAGCAGAGTGCTTGAGACCCATTCAGGGAAGCAGAGTTTTTGCAGCAGGAAGCAAAACTGAAGGACACCGTAGGCCGTTAGCAGACCGAAAGAGGGAGGCTTGCATGACCGAGCAACACGGTCATAGAGATCCCAAGCTGCAGGTGGGAGTATCGCTGGTTGAGCAGAGCCATGAGAAGCCGCTGGGAGTGAGAGCAAGGTACCGCACGGAAGGTGAGAACCTGTGGCGGTCAAGGACTTTGCAAAGAGCCGTAAGATTCAACCAGCGAGTGAATCAAAAATGGGGGACCCGGGCTGGCAGGCGCATATAAAAAGCAAGCAAGGAACATTGAAGTAAAGCAAAGTGAAACCCGTAACAAGTAATTCTGAAATATCGAATGAACTGAAAGCAAAGCGCTTTTGAATATCGAATGTATGGAAAACAGAGCACTTTTGAATAGCAATATTGAGTACTTTGAATACCGAACAAAGTGGAAAGTAAACATAAGAACTTTTTGAATACCAAACAGAGCGGATGCAAGTGTTGAGCATTCTTGAATATTGAGCAGAGTAAACAAGAGTTTTGGGGAAACTGTCTGATACAAGGAACTGTGCATTATATATGAGAAAACAAGCATTGGCAACAGCCAAGAGAGTTCTAGGAACTCTGTATTATTAGGAAACGAC
The DNA here is from genome assembly GCF_040938575.1 of Ambystoma mexicanum. NCBI lineage: Eukaryota > Metazoa > Chordata > Amphibia > Caudata > Ambystomatidae > Ambystoma > Ambystoma mexicanum. The sequence continues at coordinate 955,331,119 of NC_090921.1, read as the reverse complement.
CATTGGTACAAGCCAGGAGAATGCCATAAAGTGTGGCAAATGCATAATGGCCAAAGAAGCCACGACAAAGGGTCAGAAGAGTGTGACAGAAGCGAATGAACCAAGTATTACTGCCAAGTTGAAGCAGTGGCATAGACTGGATGAAAAAGCAGCCAAGAAGGGGTATAGGTTGCATGACCTGTAATGGGTGGACCGTGTGGTCCGATAACTATGCCTAGACTGAGTGCCCCTGTATGGAAAGCCACTGACAGCACCTATAATAAAGCTTGTGTTTTGCAACAACCATGTGTGTGGATTTGAAATTAAGAAACTTAACTGCCTACGTGAACTGGTGAGAAGTGACAGTATCATAAGAGCTGGGAAGTTTTCCATGGAATTGTGTTGTTTTGAAAGCTGGAAGATTTGAACTCATGGGGAAGGGAACACCTGTGTCTTTTGAACTTTTGACCAAAACATCGACACCGGCAGAGTGGGAAGCTATCCGGTTGGAGATGCTTAAGCTTTTTGAAAAGCAGGGCAAGGCTCCATTCGCGCCTTCTGAGGAAGACGGCAAGGAGCGGTCTCGGCCTGATACTTGCACGCCCTCGAGCCCGGGTTCACGGTGTGATCCACATCGAAAGCCCTCGAGGCCTTGTGAGAAAATGTCGAAGGATCACTCGAGACAGAGAGAGAGAGATCAAGATCTCTGTCGTCATCGAGGTCTCCGAAGCCCCCGAAGTCCTCAAAGCCATCAACGCCATTGACGCCGTCGTTGGTGCCCATTCGGTCTTCGATGCCACTCAAACCATTAGTGCCTTTGGGACCGTTGTCGACGTAGACACCGAAGCCGTTGACGCTGATTGAGCCTAGTTTACCGGCTCAGCCTTTAGGTCCAGTGGACCCGCCAAGGAGGGCGCTAGCTAAGTCTAAGTCGGAATCTTCGATGCCTCATAAGCCTCTGAGCTCTATACCAGAAAAGTATTTTGTCCCCCATCCTAAAAAGAATTTTATTAGGAACCTCGCTTCAATTTTTGAGGAAGAGGAACTTTCGGAGGGGGAGGATGTCCCCTTTGGGCTCCAGTTTGGGACTCCAAATGTACCAGAGTGCCTCATTTCAGAGGAGAGCAGGATGCAGGACCTGTGTGACGCTTTACATAACGCAAGTGGAATTGATACCTCTCCGGAGTTGAAGTTCGGCAAGCCGGAACCTGGGGAGCATGCCGACTCTTCATATAGGCACCTTATGTCTAAGGTGGTGGAGTACTTGGGCTGGTCCAGACTTCCACTGCATTATGATCAGGATGATTTTACGGATATTTTGGACAAGGGTCCGCCTACGGATCCTGTGTACGGATCCTGTGTTACTGTTCCATGTGGCTCTTCAAAAGAGGGTGGCCAGGAATTGGGAGACCCCAGAGACCAATCCAGCGGTGAACAAGTCTCTTACATGAAAATACCCCCCCTCCAGTAGCGACCCGGCTATCTGTCCCAACACCCCACTCCCGAGAGTCTGGTGGTCCAGGCAGCTACGGCTACCTCGAAGCAGGCCACGTACCCTACCATCCATCCTGATAGGGACGATAAGCGCATAGATGGATGGGCGCGGAAGGTATTTTCAGCGGGGAGTATGGTGTTAAAATCAGCCAACTCCACCTGTGCACTTGCAACATTTTCATACACTCTGTGGGAGTGCATCTCCATGGCGGCAGAGTAAATTCCAGAAGGGGATGAGAGGAACAGCTTTCTGGCTATTATTAAGGAAGGCAAGGAAGCCATGTGTGAGTCCTTAATTCTGCGGATAGTATCAGCAGATCCATGGCTACGAGCACCGTGATACGCAGGTTTGCGTAGTTGCGGAAGTCGGGTTTTGCACCTGATGTGCAGTCTCGTCTTCTCAACATGCCATTTGACAGGTCTCATCTTTTGGCAGCAAGGCTGACGAGAGCCTTGAGAAGTTGCAGACCTCCAAGGCGGCCCGCCAAATTTTTAGGCGCCGCTGTTAGGCAACCTCGGCCTCAGTGGGCAACCGTGGAGGGGTACATCTTTTCACTTATACTCCTCATTTGAAATGGCGAGAGGAATGGCCAGTCAAAGGGGCCAGCGAAAGTTCCATCCATTGTGCAGGAGATTTTAACCCTGCTAGAGAAAGGCGCTATAGAACCAGTGTCTGTGGCGGAGAGGAACAAGGGTTGGTATTCCCCATATTTTTTTATTCCCAAAAAGGACGGGGAACTGAGACCCATCTTGGACTTGAGATATTTGAACAAGTTCCTCAGGAAAGAGAAATTCAAGATGGTCACTATTTCTCAGATCCTTCAGGCCCTCCAACTTCAGGATTGGTTGGTGTCATTGGACCTTCAGGATGCTTATTTTCATGTGCTGATCCATTTCAAGCACAGGAAATACTTGAGGTTCGCCGTTGGCGGCTCGCACTATCTGTTTCGAGTCCTGCCATTCGGGTTGACCTCCGCCCTAAGGGCATTCACCAAACTGATGGTGGTAGTTGCAGCGCATCTCAGGAGAGGGGGATTCACGTCTACCCCTACCTGGACGATTGGCTGATCAGGGTGCGTTCTCCCGAACAAGCCTTGGATCATCTCAACGTTACTTGCCACTCCCTTCACAGACTGGGCTACTCCCTCAATTTCAAGAAGTTCCATATGACACCTTCCCAACAGCTCCAGTACATCGGGGCTGTTTTGGACACTTCCTTGGGAAAGTGCTCGCCTCCCAAGGTGATGGCTCAAGACCTTCTCCAGATGGTAACAAAATTCCAGAAAGCCCAGAATCTTCCAGCCTTCGAGTTCTTGAGGTTGCTCGGCCTCTTGGCATCCTGCATTCCTCTGGTGCCGGAGACCCGCTTGCGCTTGAGATCCCTTCAATGGGGTCTCAGATCGCAATGGTCTCAGTTCTCGGGGCAGATGTCGGACCAACTTCAGGTTCCGCCCAGAGTCGCACTGGATCTTCTGTGGTGGGCCTGCGAGGACAATGTTCTGAAGGGAGAACACTTTTGGCAACCATGGCTGGAGATCACTGTAGTGACGGATGCCTCACTCACGGGGTGGGGGGCTCATACCAATGAGTTCACTGTCAGCGGTCGTTGGTCTCCGTCTAGCTGCACATCAATCTTTTGGAGCTGCGAGCGTTCAGATAGGGGCTGAAGGCTTTTCGATCATCTGTACGGGGAAAGAATGTCCTGATAATGATGGACAACACAGTGGCCATGCACTACCTCACCAAGAGAGGAGGCGTAGGGTCACTAATACTGTGCAGAGAGGTTATGCAGCTCTGGTATTGGGCTATTCACGAAGGAATTTCCCTCTCAGCGGTTCACCTGGCCGGGGAGGAAAACATGGTGGCGGACGCTGTGAGCAGGCAGAGCACAGTCTCCTACGAGTGGGAACTAGCTTTGGAAGTCCTTCAAGAGATGTTCGCCCTTTGGGGAACCCCTCAAGTGCATCTGTTCGTGACCGGTATCAATCAGAAGTACGAACTGTACTGCTCAAGGGAATTTCCTCTGAGAGGAGCTCTAGGAGACGCGTTTGTGGTGGATTGGGAATTCCCACTGCTGTGCACGTTTCCTCCAGTCCCTGTCATTCCTCAAGCCATCAGGAGGTTGAGGAACCGCATGATCCTCATTGCTCCGGATTGGGCAGGGGGAAGGTGGTACCCGGACCTTCTGGATATGCCCATCTGTCCTCCGATGCGTCTTCCACAAAGGGAGAATGTTCTCTCGCAAGAGGAGGGTCGGGTTCTCCATCCAGAGGTCAACACTCTCAACCTTCACGCTAGCTTTCTGAAAGGTTAAGGTACAAGGATTGGGACCTCCCAGATGACGTGATGGAGGTGATGCTTTCGGCCAGACGGACAGCAACAAAGTCTCTGTACCATTGCCGTTGGCATACATTTTGTGACTGGTGTAGAGACAAGAATGTTGTTCCTTTTCAGTGTAAAACACCAGATGTTCCATCGTTTCTGCTCTCATTGGCACACAAAGGTCTTCAGGTTGGTACCATTAAGGGTTACCTGGCTGCGCTTTCCATTTTTAAGCGCTCTTCGGAGGAATGTTCCTATTTTAAAATCCCTCTGGTCACTCAGTTTCTAAAAGGGCTAACAAATGTGTTCCCGGCTTCTACATTTCAGGTTCCGGTGTGGGACCTTTACCTGGTTTTGAAATATCTGATGGGTGCTCCTTTTGAACCATTGCACTCGTGTCCATTGAGGTTGTTGACCTTCAAGACTATACTGTTAGTTGCTCTTACATCTGCAAGAAGAGTGAGCGAGTTGCAAGCACTTTCGTCCAAGCCACCCTTATTACTATATTCCACAGGGACAGGGTTGTTTTGTGGGTGAAACCCTCCTTCTTGCCTAAGGTGGTATCTAACTTTCACCTGCGGCAGAAAATCGTGCTACCAGCATTCTACCCTCCTCCGCATCCTTGCAAAGAGGAGGAAAGCCTACATCGCTTGGATCCTAGGAGAGCGCTGAGCTTTTATATTTCCAGGATGTCCAAATGGAGAGGGGACGACCAGCTCTTTTCAGGGTACACCGGACACAGACTGGGTCAGGCTGTCTCCAAACAGACCTTGTCTAGGTGGAACATCCTCACTATTTCCGAATGCTACAGACTGGCAGGCAAGGACCCTCCGGAGGGTTTGCGTGCCGATCCCACCAGGGGCATGGCCACCTCATCTGCCCTGCAGAGAGGGGTTCCTATTAAGATAGTTATGCTGCAACGTGGTCATCTATACACACGTTTACTAAGCATTACTCCATGGATATTTCCCACGCTCAGGATGTTGCTTTTGGTAAGGCAGTCCTTTATTCTGCCCTCTGAAACTAAGGCATGTCTAAATTCTTCTCCCTCCTCCTATCATGGATACTGGTATGGGAGTTTGTCAAAGATGAGGAATACGTTGGAGGACACAATCCATTCGAAGAACAAGTTACTTACCCATGGTAACGTTCTTTCGACTGGATGTTCCCCCAATATATTCCTCATCGTCCTCCCAACCTACCCCCCTGTAGAATTTCCCATGCTATTGCAGCTCTCGTTCTCGCAAGGCTGAGTACGGTCCTGCCCGTGTGTCTGGGTGCTTCTAATACACTTGGAGGGAAAAACAGAACTGAGCCCAACGGCGCTGTGCGTGCCACTTATAACATCCGATGGCGTGACCCTCGATGGAGGCCTTCGAGGGACAACGACTCGACGCAGGGTGCCCTCTGAATTTTCTGAAGCAGCCGAAGTGAGACATTACATGTCAAAGATGAGGAATACGTTGGAGGAAAATCAAGTCGAAAGAACGTTACCAGGGGTAAGTAACTTGTTCTTCTCTCCTAAATTCATCTCAATGTTTCATGTTAATCAATCAGTTGAACTTCATGCTTTCTTTGAAAACCCAAAGAATTCAGCAGAAAAAAGCCTTGATACACTGCATGTCAGAAGGGCTGTCATGTATTACATACAAAAGACAAAGCTACTAAGAAAAACAGAACAGACTGTTTCTTCATGTCCATAGCCTCAGGAAGAAAAGGGAACCCTGTCTCTAAATCAGCTATCATAAAATGGATAGTCAGATGCATCCAGTTGTGGTGCTCATTAGCCAAAAGAACGGTACCTTTCACACCCAGAGGACACTCCACTCAGGGGCACAGGGGCGACTCTAGCTTTTATTGCAAATGTACATTTAGATGCCGTTTGCAAAGCGGCTACTTGGAGTTCTAGTCACACCGTCACACAGCATTACTTCTTAGATCACATTCTCAAGGTGACACACAGGTTGGTCAGGCGGTGTTAAAACATCTTTTTGCCACTGTACCTTCTAACAACCCACCACCTTCTACAGATATTGCTCGCTAGTCTATGCAAAGCATGTTATTCTAAGCAGATCTACAAGCCTCAGAAGGCACACATTACTTACCGTAATCGTATTTCTGATGTTTGTATTTGCTAAGATACGCATGCACCCACATTTCCTTCCCTCTTAGAGTTGAAGGTACATAGACAGCTAACACCTTTTCTTTAATTTCTGTACTCACGCTAACACTTCATGCTCCCTCATGTCAGAAACAAAACAATCTGAAAGGCCTCGACCCATGAAGTACCATGGCTACAAGACACGTCATACTAGGGATTGTATTAAAAACACACCTAGTCAACGTCCCTTTTCTGAAGTTCGAAAAACAAACTATGCAAAACTCTGCACCTACCACTAGATGTTGGCCTATGCTATGTAAATCTAAGCAGATAAAAGCATTAGATATACGATAACGATAAGTAATGCATGTCATATGATATTTGGAACCATTAAAACAGAAGAACTACTGCATGGTTTAAAAATATAATCCTTGAACTTGAAATCCTCTAATCGACTACAAACGGAGGAGGCATTTGCTTTTTGGATAACACAACAGTATTAACTATGTTACATTCACTGAAAAAACAATTGCATCAAAATAGATGTTTTTTCCAAATACGTCTACATCCTCAGAAGCAGCTGTTGCTGCATACAGACGACCTGTCTGATAAATAGCCATAAAATAGGTTTCCCAGTCATCTTCCAAAATGTGTGTTTGTCGAGCAAGCTCTCAGTCTGCTCTTGCCTCAAAAAGTAACCCATCTGCTTTTTTTTTTAAGACAACAGTGTGGTAGATAGTGTAGGTTGTTATCATGGAGTCTTCTGTGATGGGCTACTCAGAATCTGAGTGAATGTGATTTAATTGGAGTCAGTGCTCCAGATAAGATTTGGAAGTGGGAGTATTTTACTCTCTATTCTTTAAAGTTGGCAGTAAAATTATTTTTTAGTGAGTCAAAATTCCCAATGAGAGTATTTTATATGCGTGTAAAAATATGTTTTTACAATAATTCTGTCTTTGCAAGTAGTTATTCATGCACATTAAAAGATACAGGTTCTGATCGGGCAGCAATAATAATAGTTTCTTCCTGTGTCAATACGTGCACTACTTGGCCAAACATATCCATTGAGCTGTGTGCGTGAAAGCCGGGGAAAAAGGTTCTATTTGTCTGTTTCCTATTTTTTCTTGGGAGTATTTTTACTACCTATTTTTATTTTCTGTGAGTATTTTTCTATTTTTAGGGAGTAAAAGTGCCCAATGCACGCCTTTTCTTTAGGGCTGATTGAACTCCAGCGTTTTGGCATATGGATAGAACATGTGTTTTCACAGAAGAAGTGAAAGTAATGTCACGCGCTCTGTTCTCCTTACGTCACAGAAATAGACAAATCGTGACCTTAACCCCCAGATGATATTGCAATCACTGTCATGACTTAGCCGTTGACTCTGATTACTTAACAGGAAGGGGTTAAGAAATCTATAGTATACATAAGTTAAAAGTAACTTTAAAGCATATAAAATACAGAAATCTTCTATGGCAAAGAATAATTGCAGCTCTCCTTACCCCATAAGGATGCTCCTCCCATCAGTGCTTGTGCCACATATCCACTGGCCATAAGTTCCTTTCTAGTCTTAGAGAGGTGGTGTACACGAGTGCCGGTATCTCAGCTCATGTGTGTGAGAGAAAATCAGTTGATGGCTCATCTGTGAGCGAAGAGTATCACCTGCATCACAGTCCTGAGAAAACCGTAGTTTGCAATTGGGTCTGCAAGTGACATCTTAATGATGCTCATGTAATCATAACACCTTTAAAATCCATATATTTGTTCCCATTGTAATGCTGTAGGTAGGTCATTAATCATCTGTAGGTGTGCAGCATGTTTTGCTTTACTTTATCTCTATTTTGACCATCCACAGGAGCCTGGTGTGTGCTTTTTATTCCAGAATCCTAATGTGTTCAGTGTTTTATAATGTGCCATATTCCGCCTCAGCTGTTTTAGAGCTCACACAATTTCTGTGCTGGGACTGCCACTGTGATGGTTCCAGACAGATAGGCAAATAGTATTTGTTTTCCTTCCTCTGGTATGGCATAAGATTTTAGACCCACCTAAATGGGCACATTTCCACAGAATATAGTTAGACATTATACCTCTGCTTGGGGGGCGATGCACAATGTTTTCGCAACAAGATTAACTAAACATTGGCAAAGCCAACAGTTTTGGCTTTTGTGCAGGCATGGGATCAGCTTTTATCAGGCACTGCCATAATTGTAGTACCTGGCCATAAGATAGCAACAACTCGCAAACAGTGTTAATAACTTGGCATATCATGGCATGGCCTGACAAGTGACTATCTAATGCTGTACAAACGCCAAAACACTTGTTTTCCCAATGCTTGCTTTAAACAGGAATTCAGTGCAAGGCATAGATGCAAGGAAACACATACAGCTTATAAATCAAGTGATTGGTTGAGACACTTGTATTATACCAGAAGCTGGTTTATAGCTGCAATTAAGCCATTACCTTTCAGAATACTGCTCTGAAAGCAAAGAATTAGCTCAAAGAGATCTCAGGGGATGTGTTTTGGGTGGGTAGGGGCAGTTAGTTGATAGGAGTAGTGATAAGGACGAGCATGGCTATGGGCAGCCCTTTCACAGGAGACCAGGGAGGTGAGGCTGCTATACGACAGTCCACCTGGGGGTGGTATTCAGCGGGAGGATCATATGGGGAGGGATCCTCGCTATAGGACCAGGGACGACTATCCAGGGAGAATGCAGTATTCCCAGGCTTCATCAACCCCACCCTCTACTGCTTGTCATACACAAACTCCTTCAATATCCCACACTTCAATATGTGTAGCCCAGGTAGAAAATCCTACATCCTATTTGAGGAGTTCTATAATGAGGAGGTTTAAGAACTACGCAAGTAGAGCTTCCTTGCAAAATACTGAGACGACGAAGAACTCTATTGACTCCTGGGAAAATAGACAGTTCAGTACGTAGACGAGGGAGAAACGCAGAACCATGAAGTACACTGTGGTCTAGTTGCTCAGGAAAAGCCTGCGGAAGTCACATCTTGAAAAGAGACGACGGACAATCCAGAGGCAGAAGCATGCCCTGGAGAAACCAGGAGGTTTGAAGGTGAGAGAAGATGAGGGGCACAGAGAGAACGAACCGAGATGCACCCGCAGGCAGAGGTGTCTCGGGAAAGTCCACTGTGGACGGACTGGCAGACAAGGGGAGGCCACCGGCAATCAGTCGATTGAGGACGCTGGTACGCGCAGTTAGCAGGAGACGCACAGCCTGAGAACAGGGGACCACTGTGGAGGCGTTGCCATCCCAGGAGAAACCAAAAGAAGCCTGAGTGGGTGGTCGGAGAGATCCACAAACAACCAGAGCATCCCGGTAAGCACCCTGTGGTGCCCTGGGTGGCTGGGAACGGTTGGTGGGACCCCAAAGGGAGGAAGTCTAAAGAAATAAGGGTCTGGGACCCACATCACATAACGAGTAGCCTCCTAAGCCTTGTTCCTCATGACAGTACTTGGGAGAGAAGTATCCCAAATACTACGATCCAAAGAAATAAAGAAATAAGGGTCTAGAACCCACAACAGAAAAGTTAATTGTGAAGCAGATAGAAAGTCCCTGGCAGGGTAGTGAGCCAGGCCTGTCCACAGGGGAAGGGAGACTTTCCCCCACCACTTGTTGAACTGTCTGAGAAGCCTGAAAAGGGCCAGGGGAAGGGAGACATTCACCCTTCAGCTGTTGAACTGTCTGAGAAGCCTGAGGAAGGCCTGGGGAAGGGAGACATTCCCCCATCACTTGTTGAACTGTCTGAGAAGGCTGAGAAAGGCCAGGGGAAGGGAGACATTCCCCCGCCAAGAGTTAGTGACCAAAACCTGAGAAAGGTTAAGGTGAGGGAGACATACCCCTAACATTGTGAATGGTAGACCAGCGGGGAAGGAGTCAACACCCCTGATCGAGAAGAGTAAGGAAAGCAGTGCACGAAGGACAAGGGAAAGGAGGTCCTTAGCCCTGGAGATTAGCCAAGAAAAACCCAATAATGAAGACAACTATGGTCAATAAGGAATGCTGATGTTTCTTTGAACTGTGCATTGAGAACTTTTAAGCCCAGAACATTGTGTTTTCCTCGAAACAAGATTGCAACCTTGGGAAGGAAGGCAATTCCTCAAGAAAAAGTCTCAGTTTGGAACTCTTTAAGACTCACCACTTCTTTAGTTTGGTATTTAGTGTAAGGGAAGGAAATAGGTTTTTGACACAGGACTGTGGACTATTTATTTTGGACATCCTGACTGATTCCGTAGTAGTTGTAGTTGAGGCAGGGAAACCCCTCTTAGAAATAGGGTAAGATAGGTTACTTTTTCCTTTTTCTCACTTTAATAAAAATCTTTGCCACTGATAAGTTGGTATAGAGTGATTATCCATTACAATACTAAGTAGAATCAGGTAAGGCAGTGACTGAAACTAATTGGGTACCTTGAGTAAAGACACCAGCTATGGAGCATGGAATCTACAATACAAGTAATAAGCAACAACGTATTAAGATAGGCAGTAGTGAGAATTCTAGAACACAACTTGCAGTCATCAAAGTTTGACAATGAAAAGATGACCTATAGGAAAAAATGGCAAATGCTAGTCATGGGACTAATACAATTAGGTGGGGTGTATTGTTATATTTGCCAAAATGTGTTTGTTGGCCATGGAGAGGCATGTCCTTGCTGCCACCAGTAAAGGGGTATGTCAGATCTTTTAAGTACAACAGGCCTTCAAAATAAAACCTCTTAGAAAATATATGAACCTTGGATAGATGTCAACCATGCGTGATGTGGCCCACTTTTATCTCCTCAGAAATAAGGAGACTTAACTATGTGGTCCTGTTGGAAAATGAAGGAGCACCCTTGTATGTAAAATACATGCTTCCCCATGATTCAGTTAAGCATGTGACACTAGAATAGTAAAGTATTTTAAGGAATGAGCATATCTCACCTTGATGGCTTAGTTTTGCGAAGACCACAAAAGCAACAGGGAAGCAACAAGAGAGAAAAGGCACCAATCCAGAACAGTTGCATTACTGTGGCGTAATGGGCACTGAACATGCTGGACTGGTGCGTAGCTATAGACTGTAATTTTTACCTTTCCAGAAATGATGCTCATCCATGCACAAGACAGGGCATTGCTCAGTGTTTGTATGTCGACAATGGTTTGTAAAGCTATTTTATCTTACATAGCATGCCTGCTGCCATTTTGATAGCCTTTCATCACTTGTGTTGACATAAACTAGATATTGTTTGCCTTTGTAGACACATTGTCAGTTGTCAAGGGTGGCAGCTAGGTATTTGCTGCTCTTACCTACTAGATGCATAAAAGACTAATGGATTGTTAGTTTCCTTGAAATATGAATTTCCTTTTGTTATACAGGTTAAATGTGAACTTTGCCATCAACGTGTCCAACAGTGCCTCCTGGAAGAGCATAAGGTCAGTAGTATAAATGTGACACAGTGTATTTTCGTTTAAATATTGCAGATACTCTGTTACTTGTAATCATTGAAAACTGTTTAGATGATGTGAACATCTTTAGGAAATGTTGACTTCTTATGGCTCAAAGTGAAAACGTATACATAAAGAACCTGAATCTGCTTAGAATCACATGATGTGCATATAGTCCGAAATCTAGTGGATATTGCAGAGTATTGAATCTTTTTTTCAAACTTCGAAAATGCACGTCGACATGGGTGTGACTGTAACGCTAGCCCTGCGTGACGGGTAGTGTACCCAAAATCCTTCAAGCGTCGAGGTCCCACAGATCGTTTTTTTCTGCCTGTCCAGCTGGTTGCACAAATGCAGAGCTCGTAAGAGTTTATATTGCCGATTCCATTCATAAGCGGGTCGCGCTTACCCTCTCGACAGCTGCTTGGACGCTACTCGGCGCTGGTCCTGCCTCGCTGACGATCCTTCCGTAGACCACTCAGCAACGGATTTCCATGCGGCCTCGGCTCTCCAGTCTGGCCTCACAGTAGGGACAATGGGGCTCTGTTATTACTGACTTCTCTTGTGAATGCCTTTTCTTTACCCTTCCTCTTCTCTTTTCCTCCGTCTGGCTGCCATTTCCCTCAGCTATGGAGAGGACACCTTTTAAATTCTGCCTGTCTTTTAAGAACAAATTTCCTTGGAAGGATACCCATCGCCAATGCAATAGGTGCTTACCTCGAGAACATGACAAGCGGCTCTGCAAGGCCTGCAACCTTTTTTGACATAATACCTTAAAAGAAAGACACGCGAAGCAGTGGGTGGCCTATGTCATGCAGGCCGAGAGTCATTCCTTCACTGGCGTCGTCGCCTTGATATGATATGATATGATATGATATGATAATGCATTTATAATCTCCTTTGACGAGGAATCGGTCGGCTGCCACGGCTCCGACTCGGAAGCTGTTGACCTACCGGTGTAACCCTCGTGTTCCCACGTGTCCGTCCATGGCCCCACTAAGCATGCCACCGGGAGTACGATGGGGACCACCACGCTTCCCTCAACGGATCCGCAGAGAAAGCTGTTGATGCCCCCGGGACAGGCAAAGACTTCGGCGGGGCCCTCTGTCAATATGGGCTGGCGGACTAACCGATTTATCAGATTGTTCAAATAAGTCTTCCTCATCAGTAGGACACCGGTCGTGCTCCCGTTCCCTTTCCTCCTCACCTGAGATTGAATTAAGCTTCTTCCTTCTGGCGTGGAGAGTGGGAAGACTCTTCTTCTGTAGAAGGTAAGGTCGGCCTCGAAAAGAAGCCACCGCGGCTCCGATAACAGGAGGCACGGTGACCCCCCTCCGCGACGGACTAACAACGGAGAGAGGGGAAAAGCCCGAATGGCATAAAAACCCCTCTGGAGTACTTGAGCAGGCAGGAACCAGCTAACAGGGGAACTCGGGGAGCTCCAAAATATATCCAAAGTAGAGAGAGGATTAAGAAGGACCAGAAAAAAGGCGAGAAAAGACAGCCAGGGAAAGGAGCGGAATCGGATACCAACTGGGAAGAGAAAACACTGGGAAGGCTGGAAGGGAAAGAGCACAAGGGAAAGGCAACTAGGGCAAGAGCCCCAAAAAACAGTAAGGGCGGAGCACCGCCAAGGAGAAAACTATAATAAGCGAGAGCAACAGAGGGAAATCCGAAGTTGCAACGCGCCGAGCTGCCTAGCGTGTGGGAATAAATACGCATAGGCAGCTGCCATGTTGAAAAAGACTAGACCGATAAAACTGTCAAGGAGAAAAACGTGGCGGCACAATTCAATGGCGGCCTCGCTTCCACCTCTCCCACAGCCGCCAGTGCCCAGCGGTCGTGACAGTATGCCCCCCTCTAGGGCGATACCCCCCCGGGTTTGCCGGGATGAAGGTTGTGGAACCGGTGTAGCAAACGGGGTGCATTAACATAAGATTGGGGTTCCCAGGAATCCTCGGACGAAGGGAAGCCCTTCCAGTGTATAAGATATTCCAGGCGTCCCTTATAGTAACGGGAATCCCTGATGTGGGAGACTTCGTATACTTCAGTGTTAGGGTCGGGCGGAATATGAAGTCTGGGAACTCTCTGCTTTCTCTCATCAGCCACATAAGAGCGGAGCTGTGAAGAATGAAAAGTCGGATGAACACGGCTAAGTGACTTAGGTAACTTGAGGCGGTACGCCACTGGGTTGATCTTGGTCAGGATGGTAAAAGGTCCAATATACCGGGGGGACAACTTGGAAGGTCTGACCCAACGGGGTAGAAACTTTGTAGACAGCATAACCTTCGTACCTTTCTCCCACATCGGTACCTGTCTCCGGTGGCGATCTGCTTGGTCTTTGTATTGAATGCTTGCCTCTTTAAGACTCTGTTTGGCAGATAAGTGAGCTTCTCTCAGTTGTGCCAAACCCGACTCAATCGACGGGATAGGAGTTTCCTTCCAGAAAGTGGGTATAATTGATCTGGGGTTATATCCATAAGTACAATAAAAAGGGCTCATACCTAAAGAAGCATGCATAGCATTGTTGTACGAGAACTCGGCAGTAGGGAGAAGTGAAACCCAATTGTCTTGAGACTGGTTTACGAAACATCTCAGATATTGTTCAAGGGTTCCGTTTAACCTCTCAGTTTGGCCATTAGTCTGAGGATGGAATCCCGAAGAAAGAGCCCTCTCAATACCCAACAGTTTGCATAAAGCTGACCAAAACTTAGAGGTGTACTGGCTGCCACGATCGGATACAATTTTTTGCGGGAGTCCATGCAATCTGAATATGTCTTTAAGAAAAACTTCAGCCGTGAGTGAAGCAGAAGGTATGCCAGACAGTGGGGAGAAATGCACCAGTTTGGAATAGGTATCGACTGTTACTATTATGCATGTACACCCTTGGGATTTAGGTAAGTCGACGATGAAGTCCGTAGAAATGTTAATCCAAGGACCTGGAGGGATTGGGCTGGATTGAAGTAATCCCAACGATTTCTGAGTGGAATACTTGTTACGTAAACAAGTCAAACATTTTTGAATATAAGTCTGAGTGTCTGTTCGCATCTTGGGCCAAAAGAAGGTTCTTTGGAGCAGTTCAAGGGTACCGCGTAAGCCGCGATGACCAGCAACCTTTGAGTCGTGACACCAATTAAGAGCTCGTACTTGAAGGTCATGTGTGGGTAGGATTAGTCTTCCTTGGTTGAAATACAGTCCATCCTTTTCCTCGATAGGTAAATTTCTTAGAGTGGGAGTGGAACTTTCCAAAGGAGTATAAGCCCCCTTAACTTCTTCCAGAAAAGACGATACCACCAGAACGATCTTAGTACGGGGAAACATGAGTTCTTTCTGATCGGACTGGTGTACTTCGTTTCTTCGAGACAACGCGTCAGCAACTTGGTTTTGAGAACCTGGTATGTACGTGATGGTGAAATGGAACTGAGCAAAGAAGTGTGCCCATCTGGCTTGTCGAGTGTTATAGCATTCCTGTTGCCTCAAAACCTGCAGGTTTTTATGATCAGTACGTATCTGAAACGGGTGCATACTTCCTTGAAGTAAGTGTCTCCATTCCAGACAAGCCAATTTCTTAGCCAGTAGCTCTTTCTCTATGACTGAGTAGTTTTGTTGGCTGGTAGTTAAGGTCTTGGAAAAATAGGCTATCGGATGTTCCATACCGTGATTGATTTGGAGAAGAACGGCACCTACTGCAGCCGAAGAAGCGTCGGTCTCCATAATGAAAGGTTTCAATTGATCTGGTTGCCGAAGAATAGGAGCCGTGCAGAATTTACCTTTGAGACTGGAAAAGCTGTCTTCGGCTGCTTCATTCCAAAGAAAAGGTTTAGAGGATTTCTTAAGTAGAGAAGTGATGGGCAAGATAAGTCTTGAAAACCCCGGAACAAATTTCCGATAAAAGTTTGCCAGACCTAAAAACCTCTGGATGTCCTTTACAGAGGAAGGAGATGGCCATGAGAGAATGGCTTCCACCTTCTCGGGATCCATGGTTATACCTTCTTCAGAGAGAATAAACCCTAAATAGGGTATGGATGATTTAGCGAAAGCACATTTCTCTGGTTTGACCAATAGATGATGTATGCGGAGTCGGTGTAACACCTCCAATACCTGGGAAGAATGCTCTTCTTTCTTCTGGGAAAATATCAAGATGTCATCAAGGTACACTACTGTGTTGATACCTAATAGATCGGAAAATATGCGATCCATAAACCTCTGGAAAATAGAGGGAGCATTTACCAGTCCAAATGGCATCACTCGGTACTCGAAAAGTCCGTATGGAGTGCGGAAAGCAGTCTTCCATTCATCACCGGATCTAACCCGAAGCAAGTGGTATGCATTCCGAAGATCGAGCTTCGTAAACAATACAGATCCCTGAACGGCTTCAAGTATCTCCGAGATTATGGGCATGGGATATCTGTCCTTGATCGTGACTTGATTTAGACCTCTGTAATCAATACAAGGTCTCAACTCCTTTGTGCCTCTCTTAGGTATAAAAAATAACGAAGCACCTGCTGGGGATCTTGATGGTCGGATCAATCCGTTAGCGAGATTGTCATCCAGGTAGCGCCGGAGAACTGCCTTTTCAGCCAAGGATAGGGGGTACATTCTTCCAAAAGGAACCAAGGCCTGAGGTATGAGGTCTATATTACAATCTTCCGGCCGATGAGGGGGGAGTGCCGAAGGTTGTCGTTCCTTAAAGATGTCAGCAAATTCCTCGAATATCCTGGGTAAATTGTGGATGGAGTTATTTTCAGTAGCACATATAGTCTTTACCGTTTCAAACATAGGTTCCGGCAGACACCTTTCTTTACAAAAAGAAGAGTGAAAGCTCAGCAGGTTGTCTGTCCAATTTATTGTAGGATTATGTCTGCGGAGCCAACCGATTCCCAATATCACAGGAAAATGGGCGGCCCTAATGATATCGAACTTAAGGACTTCGGAATGTAGTTGAATAGATACCTGGACATCCTCAGTGGTGTGGGTTATGGGCCCAGAGCATAAAGGAGTACCATCCACCCCTTCTACCTTCTGGTCTTCCTTCTTTGGTACTCGGAGAAGGCCCACCTTTTCAGCCCACACAGTGTCTAGAAAATTTCCCGCAGCTCCACAGTCAAGTAGGGCTTGTGTCTCTATCTGTTGTCCTCTGAACTGGAGCTGAACGGCAACTACCATCAATCGATGGTCTTCGGAGGTTTTGGCAGAGGTCACAGAAAGTGTAGCATAGGAACCCGCTGACGCCCCTCGATAATCTGTTCCACCGACTACCGAGGGCGTTTGTTTCCCGGCCTCCTCGGGGGTACGTCAGGACAGTCCCTCAAAAGGTGTCTTGTCGAACCACAATAAAGACACAGATTGCCTTCTCGCCTTCTCTTCTTTTCTTCCGCTGTCAAAGGGGCTCTGGTGGTACCAATCTGCATTGGTTCGTCTCTGGAAGGTGGACGAGTAACAGGTGAGGAGGTCGATGCGTGGGCTTCAAGGGAAAATCCGAGAGGACGAGTCTTCTTCTTCTCGTTCTTTCTTTCGGTCATGCGATAATCGATCCTAATTATCGCCTTGATGAGATCGGAAAAAGAGTCTGGGCGGGGAATTCTGGCTAGTTCGTCCTTTAAGTCCTCCCGCAAACCCCTCCGGAATATGGTATACTGTGCTTCTTCTTGCCAACCCGCCTCCGCTGCTATTCGTTTGAAGGCGGACAGATAGGAAAGCAAGTCTGAATTTCCTTGACGCACGTCAAGGAGGTCTTCACTGGCTACAAAGGCTGTTTCAGTATGAAGGAAAGTCTGTTTGAGAAAATCTTTGAAAGCTGAATAATCTTGTAGCACTGGGTCAGATCGAGATGCCAAAGGAGTGGCCCATGCTAAGGCATTACCCGTCATATGGGTTATCATGAACCCTACCTTGGTAAGGTCTGCGGAAAAGGTGCCTCTTCGGAAAGCAAAGTGAATATCACAAGCATCAAGGAATTCTTTTACTTTCCTCTCGGTGCCATCAAATTTGCCTGATACCAAGGGTAGGGGAGGAAGATCGGCAGTAAGCTGTTCTCGAGCAGCAACCCTTAGTTGCAGGGCGGCATTGTCTGCCTTTAAAGTCTGAACCTCCTGACTCAAACCTTGTACAGCAGCGACGAGTTCCTGGAATTGTTGTGGGGTTGCCATCTCAATATTTTGGCGTTGCAATCTGTCAATATGGGCTGGCGGACTAACCGATTTATCAGATTGTTCAAATAAGTCTTCCTCATCAGTAGGACACCGGTCGTGCTCCCGTTCCCTTTCCTCCTCACCTGAGATTGAATTAAGCTTCTTCCTTCTGGCGTGGAGAGTGGGAAGACTCTTCTT
The DNA here is from genome assembly GCF_040938575.1 of Ambystoma mexicanum. NCBI lineage: Eukaryota > Metazoa > Chordata > Amphibia > Caudata > Ambystomatidae > Ambystoma > Ambystoma mexicanum. The sequence continues at coordinate 955,313,455 of NC_090921.1, read as the reverse complement.
CTGTAGAAGGTAAGGTCGGCCTCGAAAAGAAGCCACCGCGGCTCTGATAACAGGAGGCACGGTGACCCCCCTCCGCGACGGACTAACAACGGAGAGAGGGGAAAAGCCCGAATGGCATAAAAACCCCTCTGGAGTACTTGAGCAGGCAGGAACCAGCTAACAGGGGAACTCGGGGAGCTCCAAAATATATCCAAAGTAGAGAGAGGATTAAGAAGGACCAGAAAAAAGGCGAGAAAAGACAGCCAGGGAAAGGAGCGGAATCGGATACCAACTGGGAAGAGAAAACACTGGGAAGGCTGGAAGGGAAAGAGCACAAGGGAAAGGCAACTAGGGCAAGAGCCCCAAAAAACAGTAAGGGCGGAGCACCGCCAAGGAGAAAACTATAATAAGCGAGAGCAACAGAGGGAAATCCGAAGTTGCAACGCGCCGAGCTGCCTAGCGTGTGGGAATAAATACGCATAGGCAGCGGCCATGTTGAAAAAGACTAGACCGATAAAACTGTCAAGGAGAAAAACGTGGCGGCACAATTCAATGGCGGCCTCGCTTCCACCTCTCCCACAGCCGCCAGTGCCCAGCGGTCGTGACACCCTCTGAACCTCGTGATTTTGGCCCCCTCTGCACATCTGCCCTCGCAGCCTAGGCATGGCGATAAGTCTTCTGTTTCAGTGGGCGCTCCTTCTAAACCCCCAGCCCTCGATGCGGCAGCATCGAAAGAAGCGCAGAAGCGGGTCCATTTGTCGAAAATGCTCCCGGAGGTTCAGGAGAAGATTTCTAAAGCCAGTTCTCATGTTTCAAAACCCCAAGAAGGCCTCTCCTTTGCCTGCAGGCTATTCTCAGGCCTCTCCTCTTCTTTCCAGGGCCCTCCAGCAGGACTCAGCTCCAACTGCCCAGCCCTTTCCTCCTCTTGATGATTCGGGTCCTCTGAGGGGGCCAGAGATATGTTTGAAGCATGTATGGACAAGATGGCTGATTGTTTACATTTTTCCGGCCAATTTGATGAGATTCTCAAATGCCATAGGCCTGATGATTCCTGCCCTGTCCCGCAGAAGTCACAGAGACTGCTCTCTTCAGATGCTCAGTTTCCAAATTTGGAGGAACATCATCCTCAGGACCCTCAGGTGGATGTGTTTCTGGACGATCCAGATGACCACGACCAGGACATTTATTATGTCTCCGAACCTGGCCAAGCTCAGGACCCAACCTCCCATGAACTAGGCCGGGACCCCGCAGATAATCAGGGAACATGCCACTCTACACCACCACATGCCTCTGACCCTTTGGAACATTTTTTGGACGCTCCTCCTGTCACCCTATCCGGAGATTCATTGCCCATCGACCACCAAATGCTCTTTAATAACCTTAAGAAGGCGGCTGATCATTTTAGATTCACCACCCAAGAAGCTGCCCCTGAGCCAGACTTCGTGGAGGACATTCTTTTTTTTTGGAAACTTTATTTAGTGGTTGTGGCACACAACACTGCAGCAACACGTTACAATACATTCAAATGCATCGGAGATGAATATCTTAAACACATAGTACATCATACATTTTACGAAATCAAACATCAATCAGGACCTTGGGAGGCTTTCTTCATCTGACAACATCTCGCTTAGATATATCCTAAACGGAGCCCATATATCTTTGGGTCGGTTCGTCCTGGGCAATGCCATCACGTATTGTTCCTCACATTCGTTTACATACGTACGTTCTTTAAGGAAGTGGTCTATGTGTGGCACGTGTGGGCTTTTCCAGTTCTGAAGAATACACTTTTTGGCCACAGCACAGGTAACATTAAACAGTCTTCTGGTTACTTCCGCTATTTTCCCTATGTCCCCGAACAAATACTTCTGGGGCGTGAGGTCAGCTGGCACCTGTGTTATTTCCTCTATTATCTCGGCCACCTCCATCCAAAACCCAAGAATGAGTGGACAGCTCCAGTACATATGGAATTAATCAGCTAACAGATTCCCACATTTCTGACAGCCCCCAAGGCAGTTTTCTGTAAATTTAGCAATTTTGGCTGGTGTATAGTGTAGTTTGTTTAGTACCTTAAACTGGATTAAATGGAGACCACCGTTAAGAGATACCTTCTTGGACAAAGCACAGTATCTTGACCATTTATCGTCTTCGATTGTGGTCTCCATATCTGTTTCCCATGAAACCTTAGTCGTGTTAAGTGAGGTGTATGTGTTTGTATTATCGTATACAGTTTAGAAACACTGGTGCCAGACTGAGAAGACAATGATATGAAGCATTCATGCGATAGAGGTTACTCCGGAAACAGTGGCCGCATTTATTATTTCCCTGTTGGGGTCCCACATCTTCTGCATATCGGTATTGAATGATGGTGAAATGCCGGGAAAGTTCCAGAGAGGAGCATCATAGTTATATGGTATCTCTAGTTTTAGCCTTTTATAAATCTTAGACCAGGCATGGACTGTTGTACTAACTGGGTCAAACTTGCATTCATCCTTGTGTTGCGTTTGAAATAAGATAGAGGGCCTCATTACATGGTATGCGGTAACCATGGCGCTATTAGCACCATGGTTGCCGCCGGTATTTTACCGTGTCCGCCTTGGTGGATGGCGGAATTACAGCCCTACTCCAAGGTGAGCAGGGGTGGTAATTCCCCATTTACCAAGGCACTTCCCCATTCCCATTTTTGCGCCCATAGGGCTCAATGGGAATGGGGAAGGAGCTAATTACGGTACCGCAAACCAGCGTTGAGGTTGGGTCCGGCAAAGGGCCCTCGTAGTAGGGCGGTAAGGGATTACCGGTACCGGTGACCGGTGTCATAACAACACGGAAAAGGCCAAGAGTGCCCTCCAGACCAGTACTGCAAAAACGTGTAAGCTCCTGGCAAACATGTCACCACCTCTGCAGCCTTCTGTACCCGGATTGCCAACAACACCACCCTACTAGCCAGCTACAGTGACGTTCAGTGGGAACTCGTCCAGGAGGGCCTCCAGAGTGTACCGGAATCCGCTCACACTCAGTTTCTAGCCTTTGTTGCAGAAGGATGGCAAGTCACTCAAAATATCCTTAAAAATACCCTAGACTCTGCTGAGACAGCGGGACATGTCCTCGCCCAAGGGACTCTTCTGAAGCGCCACGCCTGGCTAAATAACTCTGGGTTTAAGATGGAAACCCAGGCTTCCCTCATCAATGAACTGGTGAAGAATGCCTCTGTATTTGGTAAGGCATTCGATGAGGTGTTGGAAACCGCCCAAAAGGAGCACAAGACGTTAAAGTCACTCAATCAGATCTCGGCCAAACCCTTCGTCCAGCGAGGATCTTTCAATACCTGCTGGTTCTTTCACAGGGCATTCTTTCTGCCGCTCCCCACAGGGCCAGTATGGTTCAGGAGGAACCCATTGGTCTTCCGGTCAGGGTACCTCTGGTGGTTTTCAATCCCCTACTCAGCGGGGGTTTTGATGAGTAAAAGACAGAGGAAGGAACTCTGCTCTCAGCGGCTCCTCGGCCTCCACCTATAAATGACTCCGTGGTACGGTTCCCCTCCCATGTTTCCCCAGTCGGGGGATGGCTAACATATTTTACCTACGCATGGGAAGGGATTACTTCAGGACAGTAGGTACTCGAGACCGTCGCCCATAGGTACTGCATCGAATTCCTCCAGCCACCGCGCTACCATCCACCTCAGAGCAGACGACTGTCATCAGAGCATCTGTGAATCCTGTTGGAAGAGATCCAGGTCCTGATAGAAAAGGGAGACATCAAGGCCGTCCCTAATCTCCAGTTAAACTAGGATATTTATTCAATATACTTCCTTGTGCCCAAAAAGGATCTGCACCCTGTAAACAAGTATGTCAAAACTCAAAAGTTCAGGATGTCAACTGTTCAGGAAGTAATCCCACTGTTGCAGCAGGGGGATTACATGGCCACATTGGACATGCAAGATGCATACTTTCATATTTCAATGTTGCCAGCACACAGAAAGTACCTCAGGTTCAAGATAGAGGACACTCACTATCAGTTTAAGGTTCTCCCCTTCAGCATTGCCTCAGCCCCAAGTGTGGTTACGAAGGTACTATCGGTAGCGAGGGCTCACCTGCACAAGCAGTCCATCCCAGTACATCCTTACCTCAATGACTGGCTGATAACCGGGGACTCGTACGGAGCATGTCTGGGGGATACCCAGAGGACAGTAGATCTCCTTTTCAATCTAGGGTTCTTCATCAACGAGAAGAAATCATGTCTGGTCCCCAGCCAAGTTAAACAGTTTCTGGGGGTCCTAATTCAGACAGAAGATGGTCTTGTCTTCCCCTCCAACGACAGGGTTCAAAACATGTTGTTCCAGATCCCTCATTCTCCAGCATGGGGTCTGGCATGGATTCACATGCTCATGAATATTCCCCTTTGTCAGGCCGGGAATCCTCGGTATAGAAAAAAATCAGTATCAGTTTCGTTTCTGATCTGTCTTTCTTAGTAGTAACCAATCACTGGTCTCTGGGTCATACTGCCCCCAGCCAATGACTGCCCTCTCCCTAAGCCCCGCCTCCGGCAGCCATCCTCAGATTTTTACCGCACGTTCAAGTGTCGGGAGTCCTCGTGCTGTAGCTCTCGAGCTTTTGCTGCGTTTTCGCGCTTTTTTTCTCATTTTTTGGTTAAATAGAACCTCAAGCTCCACCGTTTCTACATCCGATCAACAGGGATCCGTTTCGGAGTTTTCTACGTCCCTCAAGGGTGAAGATTTCGTCGTGTTACGCTTTTGGAGGATTCCAGAAGTTGCGAGGCCTATCCCGGACATGGCCCAGGAGAAAGGAAGCTCGACGCCCGGGAAGCTGTTCAGGACCTGCCCTGGATGCCAGCTTCAGAATGTTTTCAAGGAGGACGAGCATTCGTTATGCCTCTACTGTCTCCATGAGGACAAGACGTACAAGGAGAAGGACTGTGCGTTTTGTGAAACATGTCGGAGCGGACCATGAAGGATCGCCACCTCCGTCTCGCCAACTGGCTGGAAGGGAAGAGCCCGTCAGGCGAGAAGAAGAAGAAGTTCGAGGCGGTCTTCTAAGTCCTGTGAGGGTGCCCCGGCGACGGGGGCCCAACAAAAGGCTAAGCACCGCGAGTCTGCGGGCACCGGGAGCGCCGAACGGTCGGGCTCCTTGGCTGCCAGGCAGGGCGCACCCTCCCCGGCGCCATCAACCACAAGCCAACGCTCTGGCTCGGGTAAGAGGAAGTCTGAGAACCCGGCGAAGCTTCTGGAGAGGCCCCGGTCGATCTCGAAGATTCTGGCAGAGGGGGAGCGAGGCTCGGACCCTCCCCCCAAGGTGAAGGCCCCAGGCGTCCAGAAGGTGACGATGGCCTTAATTCGCCCTGCTAAGACCTCGATTGAGGAGGTTGCCACGGCCCTCGCTCAGCCTGTGGAGGCTACACCAGTGGAGGCGCCCTCAGGACCCAGATTCTCCCTGCCACCGCGGAGGGAGTCATCTTTCAGGCCCATTGAGAAGACCCCCCACGAAGTCCTCGTTGGAAAAGGTGGGGGAGGGGCTGGTGGCCATCGTGGATACGGACACAACCTCTGAAGAAGAGCTCATCGAAGTCGTGGAAGAGGCCCAGCCCATCAGGAGGGATCCCGACGAGGGCGCCGACGAGAGCGACAGTGTCGCCGACAAGGCTCCTCAAGAGCCCTCGTGCCCGTCGTTTCCGTTGCCGCAGGACACCTCGGCAGCCATTTTGTCAGCGATTCAGTCCTTATGCTCGGAGTTAAGGACAAGGTTGCCCCTTCCCCCGACGGAGGTACCTGAGCCAGACCCGACGGGGGAACCGGAGCCAGGACCTTCGGAGAGTCCACCGTATAAGAGGAGGAGGACGCATCCTACGCCACCTCTCCCACCTCTGCGGCCTGCTCTGCCTTCCCCCCAGTCTACTACCCACGGGGATGATACAGGCACGGACACGGCTATGACAGGTACAGATGACGACGGAGGCGATGACGGGACGTGTCCCCCGTCGCCCCCTGCTCGGGCGTCCCCGCCCGACGAGATTGGATCCTTTCATGCTATGATTTCCAGGGCATCCGAGCTTTTTCAGCTCTGCCCAGAAGAAAAGAAGAAAGAAGGGTTCCTTTACCAACGGCGGCGAGGCTAAAAGGAAGACGGTCCTCGCCGTACCGCTTCTTGATGACATCTGGGATGAGGGGCTCGCCCTTCTCAAGAACCATGCCACGGCGCCGGCAAAGAGGGACCGGTACGAGAAGAAGTACCGGGTCCCCGTCGCTGCCCCCTTGTGCCTTCGGGCACAACCTACCCCGGATTCGGTCGTCTCAGCGGCGGCAAAGAAGAAAGTTGGGGGGCATCGGCCTCGACATAAACTTCCCCACCGGACGGCGAGGGCAGGAAGTTGGACACGATGGGACGACGGATCATCTCATCCGCAGCTACGACTATTAAGGCAGCCAACGCCCTGGCTATCGTAGCCCGCTACGACAGGGAGTTGTGGTTCAAGATCGCCCCTCTGTTAGACTTCCTTCCGGACGCCAAAAGGGCTGAGGCCCTTGAAATCCTACAGGAGGGGGAGATTGCTTCGGACCACGCCATCACGGTGGCAACGGACATCGCTGACACCGGTTTCCGTCAGTTGGGCAACAGCGTTTGCTTGAGACGATGAGGATGGCTCAAGGCCACGGATTTCCGCCAGGACGTACAAACCAAGGTTTTGGACGTGCCCTTCGACGGGAACAACCTGTTTGGGAAGGCGGTTCATGAGTCCCTTCATGCCATCAAGACTGACAGAGACTGCCCGGGCACTGGGAGTGCTCCAACAACGACGGCCGTCCTTTCGGAGCTCTGGAGGCAGACAAGGTGCCTCCAAGGGATCCGGCAGTGGCTCCTCCACTTACCGCCAGGCGGCAAGATCTTCGTCCCAGGAAGCCTACAGGGGATGCAGCAAGTCAGTGGTGCCCATCGTCGTCAACAAGGAGTCAAGACGGCCTCCAAACAAGATTGAACCGACCGTGGGGTCGGGCACCCGCCGAAGCATCCCGGTGGGAGGCCGGCTGGCGAGGTTCGTCAGCGTGTGGGAGTCCATCTCCACTGACAGTTGGGTGCTGGACGCCCTGGCCCAAGGGCATGGCCTCAAGTTTCAGAAGAAGTGCCCTCGCGTGCCACCCGTGGCCAGGAAGGAAAATCACGTCCCTCAACTACTGTTGGAAGTAAGGGCAATGCTCAAGAAGGGTGCCATCGAGCTCGTCCCAAAGAGGCTTCGGGGCTCTGGAGTTTACTCAAGGTACTTCCTCGTAAAAAAGAAGACAGGAGGATGGCGCCCCATCCTGTACCTACGACGACTGAACAAGTACATCAAGTCACAGAAGTTCCGTATGGTCACCCTCCAGCATGTGCTGGGACAGCTGGAGGAGGGCGATTTCCTGTCGTCGTTGGACTTGGAGGATGCGTACTTCCACATCCCCATTCTAAAAAGACACCGAAAGTTCCTCAGGTTCGTGGTCCACGGGCGGCACTACCAGTTCAAGGCCCTCCCGTTCGGATTGAAGTCGGCACCCAGGGTGTTCACCAAGTGCCTCGCACCGGTGGCGGCGCGGCTGCGCCTACAGGGGATCCACGTCTACCCCTACCTGGACGACTGGCTCATCCGGGCAAGGACAAGGGAGCTCGCCGTGGAGCACACTGCGAAGACCGTCCAACTGCTCACGGACCTGGGATTCTCCAAGAACTTTCCAAAATCCCACCTGGTTCCGTCGCAAGTCGCCCTGTTTCTGGGAGCCAAGCTCGACACAGTGGCGCGGCTGGCCCCGCCGTCGGAGGAAAGGACCAGGACCATTCTGGGCAAGGTGCAGCGTCTGCTGGCCATGGACATGGCCAGGGTAAGATCTATCAAGTCCCTCCTCGGGATGATGTCCTCCTGCATTTATCTGGTGCGCCTTTGCAGGCTTCGGATGAGACCCTTACAAGAGTTCCTCGACGCCCGCTGGATCCAGTTGACGGGCAGCTTCGAGGACAGGATCCCTCTCAACAAGATGTTCCGTCAGGCGATCCGGTGGTGGGGTACCGGCACCCATCTGTCAGCGGGCACGGACTTTCAGACCCCAGCTCACCAGGTGACGCTGACGACGGACGCCTCCTTGGAAGGTTGGGGAGCACACTGCGGAGATCTTCATGCGAGAGGCCTTTGGCTCCCGGAGGAGAAGTCTCTCCACATCAACATCTTGGAGCTCCGCGCGGTGTTCTGGGCCCTCAGGTCCTTTCTTTCGTCCCTCAAGGGCAAGGTGGTGAGGATCTTCACCGACAACACCACCACGATGTTCTACATCCGGAAGCAGGGCGGAACCAGGTCCCCGGCCCTATCCAAGGAAGCCCAGGATCTGTGGCATTGGGCCGTCACCCAAGGGATGTTTCTGGTGCCTCTTAATCTGGCAGGAATAAAAAACACGATCGCCGACTCACTCAACAGGGAGCTGCGCTCGTGCCACGAGTGGGAACTATGCCAGGATCAAGTGGATCGACTCTTCCGACGATGGGGCGAACCCCAAATCGATCTCTTCGCGACGGCGATGAATTCCAAGTGCCGGAGGTTCGCCAGCAGGTTCCCCCAGCCGAGGAGCATGGGCGATGCTTTCTCGTTCCCCTGGGGCAGCCTATTTCTTTATGCGTTCCCTCCGCTGCCGTTGCTGCTCCGGCTCGTCAACCAGCTCAAGAGGTCCCGGTGCAGGATGATCCTCGTCGCACTGGCGTGGCCGAGACAGATCTGGTTCCCGGACCTTCTGGACTTGTCAACGTCCCCACCAGTCAAGCTGCCGACGGACGCAGACCTTCTCTCCAGAGAAGGAGGCGCCATTCTTCACCCCAGCCCGGAGTCGCTGAACTTGCGGGCCTGGCTCCTGCAGCACTAGAGTTTGGAGGGTACGACATCCCGGCCGACTGCGGAGAGGTTCTTGCAAAGGCCAGGGCGTCTTCAACTCTCAAGTGCTACGGACATAAATGGAAGAGGTTCTCTGTCTGGTGCCGTGCACAGAAGATTAACCCTCTGCGTATTACGGCCCCTCAAGTACTGCCGTACCTACTGTCGCTGGCCAAAGCTGGACTGGCTCACGCCTCCATCAAAATACATCTGGCTGCAATCTCCCGATATACCAGGACGACGGGTCGGGCGTCCTTGTGGTCTCATCGCCTGGTGAAAGAATTCATGAAGGGACTATTCCGACATTCCCGCCGGTGAAGGCTCCTGCCCCGGCGTGGGAGCTTAATGTGGTGCTGACCGAGCTCATGGGGGCCCCATTCGAGCCTATGCATTCGGCACCTTTGAAGTTCCTGTCATGGAAGACAGCTTTCCTCGTGGCCATCACCTTCGCACGACGAGTGGGAGAGATCCAGGCCCTATCTTGCAAGCCTCCATACTTGACTTTTCATGACACGAGGGTGGTGCTGAGGACACACCCATCCTTTATGCCCAAGGTGCCGTCGGACTTCCACCTCAACGAGCCCTTGGTGTTGCCAGTTTTCTGCCCATCGCCTTCGTCGCCGGCACTCGCTGGATGTAGCTAGAACGCTGAAGTTCTACGTGGACCGCACGAAGAGCTTTCGGAAGACGTCACAGCTGTTTGTGAACTTTGGGACTGTGAATCAAGGGAAGGCTCTGTCGAAGACTTCCATTTCCAGATGGCTCTCCGGCTGCATCATGCACTGTCACCGGTTGGCAAACCGACAGATGCCCGACCGTCCGAGAGCCCATTCGACCAGAGCGATCGCTGCTACCACGGTGTTCCTGTCTGGTGTGCCCCTGCTGGACATCTGCAGGGCTGCGACGTGGAGGTCGACGCACACCTTCACAAGATTCTACTGCGTCGATCGGGACTCCAGGGAGGAGTCCAGGGCCGGCCAAGCAGTGCTGCGCAACCTGTTCGCCTAAGGTGAGCCTGGGGAGGAGGTAAGAGTTGCTTAATGTTGAGTTGTTGTATTGCTTAATGTTGAGCCTGTTGCCACCTCCCGTGGTTGTGCATGTGTCTACTGCTATGTATTCTCTTATTCATGAGCATGTGAATCCATGCCAGACCCCATGCTGGAGAAGGAACAAGTTACTTACCTGTAACTGTTGTTCTCCAGCATGGGTCTGGCATGGATTCACATACGAACCCTCCCACCTACCCCTCTGCGGCTCTTCACTTGGTCATACTGCCACTTTACGTGCTACCAAATCTGAGGATGGCTGCCGGAGGCGGGGCTTAGGGAGAGGGCAGTCATTGGCTGGGGGAGTATGACCTAGAGACCAGTGATGGGTTACTACTAAGAAAGACAGATCAGAAACGAAACTGATACTGATTTTTTTCTATACCGAGGATTCCCGGCCTGATGACGGGGAATATTCATGAGCTTGTGAATCCATGCCAGACCCATGCTGGAGAACAACAGTTACAGGTAAGTAACTTGTTCCTTATGTAGCCAGTTGGCGGGTAACTGTACTCAAGGTCATGCAGCTGCTGGGTATGACGGTGTCCTGCATCTTCCTAGTTCTACACACCCGTCTGAGCATGCACCCCATGCAGGAGTGGCTCTCGAGCCAATGGTCTCAGTCCAGCGGCCAGTGGAACGATCTAGTGGTTGTCTCGACAGCCCTCATTCAGTCTCTGCAGTGGTGGTCAAAGGAAAACCTTCTGCAGGGAAAACCCTTTACCACCCCCGCAGTAGAGGCTACTCTCACCATGGATGCTTCTCTGTCAGGGTGGGGAGCTCACCTCCTTCAACAGACAGCACACGACGTGTGGTCCCCATCAGTAGCATCCAATCACATCAACCTGTTGGAACTACTTGCAGTGTTCAAAGCCCTAAAAGCCTTCCAAGCACACTGACATGGGAAGGCAGTTCTTGTCCTTAAATACAGCACCACAGCCATGTACTATCAGACCAAACAGGGGGGCACTCACTCTCCAGGGCTATCCAAACTGTCCTAGGACATTTGTAACGCTCACCTGGTTCCCACGGAGGCGCGGCGGCGAAGGCGCAGAACTCTGAAGATGGACAGGAAGGGCCCCTCTATTCTGGCTTCCCTGGCTCGTTGGATACCCTCCTGTGCGTGAAAAGGGAGTATTACCAACTGTGGAACAATGCTCAAGCCTCCCACTCCCTTCCAACCCTCCACGATACCTCCTCCACGATTCCCCGTGAAGCCTCACCTTAGGGTTTGGAGGGATGAGCTCTCCATCCTGCTTCTGATGCAGGGGCGCGTTGAAACCCAGTTACTTCACTGGATTGAGGATTGATGGGAGTTCAGGTAAGCTTGACTGTTCAGGTAAGGCGCTGTAAAAGTTCTGTTCAAAAGTTCAAGCTTAATAATAATGTTTGTTGTCTAATTGCAGCAAGCGCTAATGCTTACGTCTTTTTCCCCTTAGGGGCCGGGGTTCGGAGTGCCGGAGATGTGGCGCCGACCCGAAGTGAAACAGTTCTGGATGAGCGCTCAGGTAATATCTTTGCATTCGCTCATTCAATGTCTTTGTCTTTTTTCCCCATAGGGGCCGGGGTCCGGAGATGCCAGGAAGCGGCAGGACCCGAAATGCAGTGGGAATAATCCAACAGGTAAGACTTAAAAGGAAACTGAGCTTTCCTTATTCCTTTTCTCCCTCTCACCTTTGTTCTTGTCTTTTTTCCTCTAGGCGCCGGGGCGTAGCTGAATCCGGAAGATCGCTGCTGAAGATGGAAGCGCCTTGCAAAGGTGAGTAAAATGCAGCGCTGCAGCGATCGAAACAAAATGCCTCTAAAATGATGCCTTCCTTTTCAGGGCCGTTGGAGAAATGACTCCGGGATGCAGATTTAGCAGGTAAGGGCTTTTCTTCTCCTATTCTCTTCCTTTCTCCCGTTGCAGGTGTTCCAGGGTGCTGGCAGGCGTGGCTGAAGTCAGGATGCAGGAGCTGACACGGTAAGCGTCCAGCTGCTAGGTGCAGAACAACGCAAAGCACGTGTGGCTGTTCGGGTGGGGTTTAAATAGCCTTGGAAGAAGTTCCTGGTATGTATCCTTCCACCAATCAGGTATGTATCCTTCCCCGACCACACCCGGGTGGTGAAGTAGTCCTACAGGAAAAGTAGTCCCATTCAGGCCTCAAGAGGGCCTGGATGAAGCAGCAAAGTCTGCATCAGGTAAGTGTGCACCCAAGCACTTAAACACATATCCTCTTCTATGAGCGTGGCGCCTAAGGCGCCAGGACTGGGGTCCGCTATGAGCCTGGTGCCTAAGGCGCCAAGACTGAGTCCAAAGGGCCCCGACTTGGACCCGCTGAGACTTCCCTGGGGAAAATGATGTCTGCCTCTGGGGTTGCTGGGCCCGGCCTGGCTCCTTGGAGGTAGGCATCATGACAGTACCCCCCCTCAAGGCCCCTCCCAAGGTCTTTTCCTCCGGTGGTTTTGGTTTGTGCGGGAATCTTCGATGGAATCGTTGAATTAATCGTGGTGCGTGAACATAGTTACTGGGTTCCCAAGATCTTTCCTGAGGTCCATATCCTTTCCAATCAACAAGATAGAAGAGTTTCGACTTAACTATCTTGGAATCTAAAATGTCTTTCACTTCGAATTCTAATTCTCCATCAATTTGGACAGGGCCTGGGGGCTCAGACAGTCTGGTTCCAGGTTGTACTGGTTTTAGAAGAGATGCGTGAAAAACGGGATGAATCCGCATGTTGGATGGTAAATCGAGTTTAAAGGCCACTGGGTTGATAATAGCTTTGATGGGGTAAGGCCCAATGAATCTGGGATTAAAAGTTCGCTGACCCTTGAGGGGTAGATGTTTAGTTGCTAGCCATACCTGATCTCCTACTTGGTAAGGAGGAGTTTTACTTCGGTGCAAATCAGCGTTTTCTTTATACTTTTTCTTGGCTTGCTGTAAGTGGGTTGTAGCTTCTTTGAAGGCTTGGGTTATTGTGGAATGAAGGTGATTTACTGCAGGCATCTCCAGGGTCAGAGGTGGATCTAGGTCAGAGGTCCGAGGATGGTGACCATACAGGGTATAAAAAGGAGTCTGTCCGGTTCCAGAATGCACTGAATTGTTGTATGCATATTCTGCAATCCAAAGGATGTCTTTCCAATTTAACTCGGATTGGTGTAACATGCACCGCAGATATTGCTTGAGAGTCTGATTGGTTCTCTCGGTTTGTCCGTCGGTCTGGGGGTGGTGGCTGGTGGATAACCGCACGTCTATGTGTGCTAGTTGGCAACATTTCTTCCAAAAGTGGGAGATAAATTGACTTCCACGGTCTGAGACTAATATGGAAGTGAAACCATGTAACCGCACTATATTTTCCATAAATTCCTTGGCCAAGGTGGAAGCTGACGGCAATCCTTTTAAAGGGATAAAATGGGCCATTTTGGAGAATAGATCCACTATTATGAGAATCGTGTTGTAACCACCACAAGGAGGCAGGTCAGTTATAAAGTCCATTGACAAGGTGTGCCAAGGTGCTGGTGGAATGTCCAAAGGTTGAAGTAGGCCGGCTGGCCTTTTCTTTTGACTCTTATTTTGGGCACAGATTCCGCAAGACAACACAAATGACTTTATGTCTTTTCTCCAAGAAGGCCACCAGAAGTGGCGTTTGATCTTTTCTTCTGTTTTTGCGATACCGGGGTGTCCTTCCATTAATGATCCATGATGACAGGTAATGACAAGTTCCTGCAATTCTTTACTTGGCAGAAATAACCGCTCTTGGAAGTAGGGTAAATCATCCTTAACGGTGTAGTGAGGACCCTTTTGACTCCATTCCAGTAAGGCAGAAGAGTCAAAAAGCTGTTTTACTTGAGCTTGGATGTCGTCAATGGTTTGCAATGAAGTCAAGCCCAGAATTCTTTGTTCCGGTATGATTGGCACAGGTTCTAAACTCGAATTGGGTTCTTCATGCCTATCCGGGATAAGGCATCTGCCTTACCATTCTTGCAGCCAGGGCGATAGGTAATTACAAAATCAAATTCCGCAAAGAATAAAGCCCATCGGAGTTGTCGCGAAGATTGAGCTTTGGCCGTCTTTAAATACTGCAAATTTCTGTGGTCCGTAATTACGGTGATGGTGTGTCTTGCACCGAGAAGATAGTGACGCCAAGCCTTGAAAGCTGATTTAATAGCCAGTAGTTCTTTGTCGGTAATTGCGTAATTGAGTTCAGGTGGAGAGAATTTTCTGGACCAAAAGGCTACAGGGTGTAGTTGGTTAGTTTCTGGGTCTCTTTGCGACAGGACAGCTCCCATGGCCGAACTGGATGCATCGGTTTCCACGATGTAAGGGAGATCTGGGCGCGGGTGCTTCAATACAGGTGCAGAGGTGAATTTGGTTTTCAGGTCCTGAAAGGCTTGTTCAGCCTCAAGAGTCCATTCAAAGCGTTTATTTTTCTTTAGGAGAGCTGTGATGGGTTGAACAGTTCGAGAAAATTCTGGGATGAACCTTCGATAGAAATTGGCAAAGCCAAGCATGCTTTGCACTCCCTTCACAGAGCTAGGAGATGGCCATTTGAGAATGGCGTCCACTTTCCGCGAGTCCATTCGGATTCCTTGAGGTGTCAGGATGAATCCGAGAAACTCCACTTCTGTGGTATGAAAAACGCATTTTTCGAGCTTGGCAAATAATTTGTGCTGGCGCAATTTCTCAAGAACTGCCCTAACATGGTTTCTGTGATCAGATTCTGAGGAGGAATACACCAGGATGTTGTCAATATAAACGATGACACAAACATCGATAAGTTCCCGAAGAACATAATTCATGAAGTACTGAAAGGCGGCAGGTGCGTTGCACAAACCGAAGGGCATTACTTGATATTCGAAGAGCCCAAATTTGGTGCGGAATGCAGTTTTCCACTCGTCGCCCTCTTTTATACGTACCAGGTGGTAAGCTCCTCGGAGATCTAGCTTGGTGTACACACAAGCATCTTTTACTTGGTCGATAAGCTCAGGTATCAGGGGCAAAGGGTAACGATTCTTAATCGTTATCTGATATAGGGCGCGGTAGTCAATACAGGCCCTAAGGTCTCCTTCTTTTTTAGGTACGAAGAACAAAGCGGAAGAGACTGGTGACTTTGATGGGCGAATGAAGCCATTGGCCAGGTATTGATCCAAATACTGGCGCAAATGCAGGTTCTCAGGTTCAGTAAGAGCATAAATCCTACTACACGGTAGTTGTGCATTGGGTACCAAGTCGATTTGGCAATCGTAAGATCGATGGGGAGGTCAGGTGTTATGCTCTTTCTGAAAAATGTCTTGGAATTCTTGGTATTCAGATGCTAGCTGTACAGGGGTGGAAGTTACAGAGGCTATACCCATAGCTGGATTCCTTGGGTAACAGGTTGGTTCACAATCAGGAAAAGTTATCTTCTTTGCTCGCCAGTCTATTCTCGGATTATGTGTTTCTAACCAAGGGATACCAAGAAGTACTTGAAATTGTGGGGCCTTGATCACATCAAACACGATTGCTTCCCGATGTCCGTCCTGACCCACCAGAGTGATTTCAACTGTGGAATGCGTTAATGGTCCTTTAACACTGCCAATTTGCATAGGTTCGGAAACGTCAGTACTCTTGGAGTTAACGTGGGTCTTGATAGGTACTCTGGTTTCATACTTGAGCCGATCTGCTTTTCTATTTTGAAGTCTGTGATCAAGTTGAACCACTAAGTCTATGTAGTCTGCACAGGCCTGGGGTGGATCTACTATCTGAGCTATAACATCTTTAAGCTCTCCGCGCAGGCCTCGATGAAACAATGTGATCCTTTTATTTTCAGGCCATCCGGTTTCCACAACTAGTCTATTTAAGGTGGCGATATAGGACAAAAGATCCTGATTACCTTGTTGTAAGGATAGCAGTTCGTTGTCAAGGGCCTGTCCCTGCGAGTGTCGAGCGAACAATCTTTCCATGCTAGCCTGGAAGCCCTGGAAATCCCGGAGAATGGGATCATCCTGATTTACCAATGGAATAGACCAATCGGCAGCACAGCCACTGAGGTAAGATAGTACAAAGGCTACTTTGGTCTGGACGTTGGGGAAGGCCCCGGGCCTGCATAAAAAGTGTAAACGGCATTGGTTCATAAAAACGGCATATTTCTTGGGATCCCCCGGAAAACGTTCCGGCGGGGCCAAAGGCATGTGTCCAGGAAGATTGATTTGTACCGGGTTATTCGAACCCATTGTTGTAGAAATATCTCCGGAAACAGGTAAAGGAGTGTGCTCTGCCTGGCCCTGCAATAACCTTTTGGCCAGATCATCAGTTCTTTCCTTGGATAGGATTAGTTCCCTTCTGAGAGCATTAGTCTCCTGGCGGGCTGAGTGCACTTCTGCCCGTTACACCCCTAAAAGATGGGCCAGCTGATCTGTCTCGGAAGTCTCCATAGCGCCCAGGTGGGAAATTGTGGTGAGGCTCCGCGTTCTGTAACGCTCACCTGGTTCCCACGGAGGCGCGGCGGCGAAGGCGCAGAACTCTGAAGATGGACAGGAAGGGCCCCTCTATTCTGGCTTCCCTGGCTCGTTGGATACCCTCCTGTGCGTGAAAAGGGAGTATTACCAACTGTGGAACAATGCTCAAGCCTCCCACTCCCTTCCAACCCTCCACAATACCTCCTCCACGATTCCCCGTGAAGCCCCACCTTAGGGTTTGGAGGGATGAGCTCTCCATCCTGCTTCTGATGGAGGGGCGCGTTGAAACCCAGTTACTTCACTGGATTGAGGATTGATGGGAGTTCAGGTAAGCTTGACTGTTCAGGTAAGGCGCTGTAAAAGTTCTGTTCAAAAGTTCAAGCTTAATAATAATGTTCGTTGTCTAATTGCAGCAAGCGCTAATGCTTACGTCTTTTTCCCCTTAGGGGCCGGGGTTCGGAGTGCCGGAGATATGGCGCCGACCCGAAGTGAAACAGTTCTGGATGAGCGCTCAGGTAATATCTTTGCATTCGCTCATTCAATGTCTTTGTCTTTTTTCCCCATAGGGGCCTGGGTCCGGAGATGCCAGGAAGCAGCAGGACCCGAAATGCAGTGGAAATAATCCAACAGGTAAGACTTAAAAGGAAACTGAGCTTTCCTTATTCCTTTTCTCCCTCTCACCTTTGTTCTTGTCTTTTTTCCTCTAGGCGCCGGGGCGTAGCTGAATCCGGAAGATCGCTGCTGAAGATGGAAGCGCCTTGCAAAGGTGAGTAAAATGCAGCGCTGCAGCGATCGAAACAAAATGCCTTTAAAATGATGTCTTCCTTTTCAGGGCCGTTGGAGAAATGACTCCGGGATGCAGATTTAGCAGGTAAGGGCTTTTCTTCTCCTATTCTCTTCCTTTCTCCCCTTGCAGGTGTTCCAGGGTGCTGGCAGGTGTGGCTGAAGTCAGGATGCAGGAGCTGACACGGTGAGCGTCCAGCTGCTAGGTGCAGAACAACGCGAAGCACGTGTGGCTGTTCGGGTGGGGTTTAAATAGCCTTGGAAGAAGTTCCTGGTATGTATCCTTTCACCAATCAGGTATGTATCCTTCCCCGACCACACCCGGGTGGTGAAGTAGTCCTACAGGAAAAGTAGTCCCATTCAGGCCTCAAGAGGGCCTGGATGAAGCAGCAAGGTCTGCATCAGGTAAGTGTGCACCCAAGCACTTAAACACATATCCTCTTCTATGAGCGTGGCGCCTAAGGCGCCAGGACTGGGGTCCGCTATGAGCCTGGCGCCTAAGGCGCCAGGACTGAGTCCAAAGGGCCCCGACTTGGGCCCGCTGAGACTTCCCTGGGGAAAATGATGTCTGCCTCTGGGGTTGCTGGGCCCGGCCTGGCTCCTTGGAGGTAGGCATCATGACAACATTTGAAAGTGGGCACTCAAACACAACATATTCCTACTATTACAACATGTTTCAGGGGAACACAATCTTCTGGCAGACGTGCTCAGCAGAGACTTGCACCTACCCGCAGAGCACAAGTGGTAATTACAGTCTCTGGATAACATGGTCCAGGAGATTTGCCTATGCTTTCCCCCCCCGACTCCCCTTCCCGACAGGATAGTGCACAAAGTACCATGGCCCAGGAGAAAGGAAGCTTGACGCCCGGGAAGCTGTTCAGGACCTGCCCTGGATGCTAGCTTCAGAATGTTTTCAAGGAGGACGAGCATTCGTTATGCCTCTACTGTCTCCATGAGGACAAGACGCACAAGGAGAAGGTCTGTGCATTTTGTGGGAACATGTCGGAGCGGACCATGAAGGATCGCCACCTCCGTCTCGCCAACTGGCTGGAAGGGAAGAGCCCGTCAGGCGAGAAGAAGAAGAAGTTTGAGCGGTCTTCTAAGTCCTGTGAGGGTGCCCCGGCGACGGGGGTCCAACAAAAGGCTAAGCACCGCGAGTCCGCGGGCACCGGGAGCGCCGAACGGTCTGGCTCCTTGGCTGCCAGGCAGGGCGCACCCTCCCCGGCGCCATCAACCACGAGCCAACGCTCTGGCTCGGGTAAGAGGAAGTCCGAGAACCCGGCGAAGCTTCTGGAGAGGCCCCGGTCGATCTCGAAGATTCCGGCAGAGGGGGAGCGAGGCTCGGACCCTCCCTCCAAGGTGAAGGCCCCAGGCGTCCAGAAGGTGACGATGGCCTTAATTCACCCTGCTAAGACCTCGATTGAGGAGGTTGCCGCGGCCCTCGCTCAGCCTGTGGAGGCTACACCAGTGGAGGCGCCCTCAGGACCCAGAGTCTCCCTGCCACCGCGGAGGGAGTCATCTTTCAGGCCCATTGAGAAGACCCCCACGAAGTCCTCGTTGGAAAAGGTGGGGGAGGGGCTGGTGGCCATCGTGGATACGGACACGACCTCTGAAGAAGAGCTTATCGAAGTCGTGGAAGAGGCCCAGCCCATCGGGAAGGATCCCGACGAGGGCGCCGACGAGAGCGACGGTGTCGCCGACAAGGCTCCTCAAGAGCCCTCGTGCCCGTCGTTTCCGGTGCCGCAGGACACCTCGGCAGCCATTTTGTCAGCGATTCAGTCCTTATGCTCGGAGTTAAGGACAAGGTTGCCCCTTCCCCCGACGGAGGTACCTGAGCCAGACCCAACGGGGGAACCGGAGCCAGGACCTTCGGAGAGTCCACCGCATAAGAGGAGGAGGATGCATCCTACGCCACCTCTCCCACCTCTGCGGCCTGCTCTGCCTTCCCCCCGGTCTACCACCCATCTATTAGTGGTGCCATGAAATACGCAGACTGAAGACACATGACACGACAGGTTTTGGTGGATGTAAACTCAAAGTACTTATATTAAATTCATGTGTCAGGTAAATCAGTATGTGGAAAGTAACTGCTAGTTATATGGATGAGTGGAAGAGATAACAAAATGTCACATTTCTGCTGGGCTTTTTACACTTCACTCCCAGCCAGGGAACCCCTTCAAAAGGAGAACGCAGGCCAACTCAAAATTCCAAATACGAATCATAAAAATAATAGTGCAAATTCAAATCTACCACAGTTTTTCTTGAGTTGGAATTCATGGCACTAGCTGAAACTCAAGTGAGGTAGCCTGGCCATTGCCTCTGCATTGTGGGTTATGAGGTTCCTGAACCAACTTCTTTTAGGTCTACAGCAGGGGCCCTCTGGGCAAATGTGCGACACAATCTTAGGCTCTCTTCCAACAGTTGGTGATTGTGTAGGAACTTTGCCCAGACTTGTTCGCTTGGAGATTCCTGTCCTTTCTAGGGTCCTGGGTTGGGGATCACTTCCTTCCCCTGGGGGTACACATTTAACCTCCCTGATCCCTGGTGTGGATACATCAACTTGTGTCTGCTCTCACCTCTAAGAGAAGTCCTGGACTGACTGGGTGTTAGGAAAGAGTTTTCTTTAAGGCATCTTTCCCTTCATATTCTATGGACCCTCACACTTTTTGCTTTTGTTTTTGAACCTGTCCTTCACTCCCCTTTCCTTTTGCTCATTTGTCATGGGAAAACTGATCAGTCCTTCAGACTATCAGTACTGGGAAACTGTTTCCCTTTTGTATTTTACTTTTTACCTGTTTGGGTAACTTTTCTAACAGTGCACAGATCATTTTGGTTATTTTTATATGTGCCTAAAGACAAGCTGGTGACAGCAGTTATATTTTTACAATTTTTGTGCTACCACGTCTGGCAACCAAAAGTGGATAGTGCCCTAAAATGGCCATGCCACAAGGTCTTTCGCTTGTTTTTTGCCCATATTGTTTCTTGGCCGTCTTCCTGCCTTCTCAGGTCAGGAAATTCCATATACGGTCATGCATTTGCCCGGGAAAGCTGCCGTTTTCGCAGGCTAGTGCATGTCAATTGTGTGCGGACTCAGGAAGTGGGTGAGACTGTCTGGTCCAATTCCACAATCCAGGTGCCTGAAAGTCTGGTGTACCTGCATGAGTGAAACCACCAGTGGTCTCTGTTGGGACCAGTGCTGACTGAGTGAGTGCTACAGAGCCTTATCATTGAAGGGCTAGTTTTTGGCATAAACCTGGATTTGGGATAAGAGGACTCCTCCAGCCATTCCAGTAGATCAGCGGTGGAGCTAAGTATCCCGTGTATCTGTGCAGCTGACCGAATTCCTGTGGATAACTCCTGACAAGGCCCGGTGACCTTTTCTGCAATTGCCCTGATGAAGCCCTGCTGAACTACCTGATCTGAGAAGACCCTCTGCAGTGCTTTGACCCTTGGACGGGTGGGACCAACCAGTATCAACACCTTCTCGAGATACAGCCATCCGGAGCCTTCAGAATCGTCCATGGACCACCCAGTGGACAGACCGGCTTCGTTTTGGGCTACTTCGCCAGAAGTGTTGCTGTTCTTTGTTTTTGCCCAGAACTTCGGCGGTTGCCAGCTTGTGCTACAAGTCGCCTTCCTGTCAAGCTTCATCTTCCCAGTATCAAGGGATCCTGTCTTGGAAGGCCATCTTCTACCGCGACTGGAGAGACGCCTGCAGTCGCCCGTGTGCAGTGACTGTCGCTGGACGCAGCTTTTCTTCATCTGGTAGAGTGTCCTGAAGAGGCCTACATCAGTGCTTCCTGCATTTCCTCATTGGAAAGGGTTGCACTCAGTTCCTGGACCGACCGGAATCCGCTCTGCACCCGCAGCTCCTGGGCATCTTCTACTGGATCCAGTAGTGGAAAAACCTACCTCCAGCGACTCCCAGTTGACCTGCCTAGTCACTTGGGAAGGTCGAAGTCAAGGTGGGTGAGTACTCGCAATACTTCCAGCCGTTCCGGTCTCCCCTATAATAAACTGGATGGAGATCTTTGGAGGCTGGAGAGAGGACGAGTAGTTGGATGGGGGGGGAGCAGTTTTACCATCATGAAACGTTGTTGGAGATGGGGAGGAGAATCACCATCTGTTGAGAGGAGCATTGGCTCAGAAGTGTAGAGGGCAAAGTAAAGGAGGAGAGAATGACAGTGTTCCTGCTGACTACAGGTGGAGATATTATTACTCAGGAATGGGGGAGTGTCCGTACTCAGCACCTTGCAACTACAAGGACTAGAATTCCCAGCACTGATTGGGGATGAAATAATCAACATCACCTAGGACTACCTTCCTGAAAAGAGCATGAGGCTTGAAAGAGCTTGAAGGAGAACACCACCTGAGTCGCCAGGTTTACTGAGAACTGGAGGGCGCCCTTCATCATGTTTGGAACATTTCCTTTTGGGAGATCCAGATTCCAGAAGGGCTGCACCAGGGCTGCCCCACCCCACTTAGGAAAGCTGCACTGTCAGTCTCCCCCACCCACTGAGGTTCTTCTTCTTCACTAATGTGGGAAGTGCCTGTTCCCAGCACCTTGCCACTATAAGGACCTGAATTCCCTGCACTGATGGGGGGATGAAATAATCAACTCCCCCTGGGACTGCCTTCCTGAAGAGAGCATGAGGCTCGAAAGCGCTTGAAGGAGAACACCACCTGAGTTGCCAGGTATACTGAGAACTGGAGTGCACCTTTCATCTTGTGTGGTATATATTATTACCCAGTGTTAAGATGGATTTCTAAAATCTGGCCTGGTGCACAGATTTCAGGAGGCCACCCTAGTTGTAGTGAACAGGGGAACTCTGAAAGGTTAGCCAAACCCAATCAAGGTAAGCGTGGAGAGTGGTGAATGCTCAGGAGTGAGTGAGTAAGTGTGGTCAGGGGTCCACAACGAGTCGACACAGTGAAGCACACATTAATTCTGCTTAGACGTGTAAGTACAAACATACTCATTTTTATTATAGGCCCAAAACACACTAGAAAAATGAAACAAGCGGGTAATATTATCACACAACACTCAGTTATCATATATATATGCAGTCACCTTAGGTTTGTAGAAATGCATACAATTCACTTTAACAACTAAAAGGAGGTAAGTAATGACACAGTAAGGAAAACCAGTTCACAAGAATAATACCCTAACTTTATTTGTCTAAACCCTGAATGGGACCTCGTGCCCAAAAGTCACAAAAGCTTCTTCTCAGGAGTGTGGACAAAGGTAGGAAAGGTTCTTGTGGTGGTAAAATATTTCCAGAGGACTTCTCAACAATGCTACAACTATGTAAGACTATTTTCTGATCCTTTAGAACTGATTTTAAAACAAATCTTTTAAAAAATATATAGTTAATAATTGATACAAAAACAACAAATCACATAAAATCTGAGACATCATAGAAAAATAGAAGCATAGCAAACATCTGAAAGTGCCAGTGCTATACATTGCCCCATGCACACAGTAGCTGTGTGTACTTGGGGTAGGAGTGTGCCATCTGGTGATTGCACCTATATCACTATGGTTATACAAGTCCAATGCTTAGTTTTCAGATGTTAGTTATACTTCTATTTTTCTATGATGTCTCAGCCAACATTTTCGAAGGTGCTGGAGCAAGTCTTGGATGCGCTCATGAGGCATGCCCATCAGGACATCTCCCGGCCCACCACCCAAGCACAGGTGCACGCTGCTAGAGCACATTTCTACGCCATGGCCCAGTTATCCAATATCAATGCGCAACTGGATTGCACACATGTGGCAAAAGTGCCCCCCAGGCAGTGGAGCAGGCATATCTGAACAAGAACCAGTATCATTCCATGACCATTCAGATGCCAGGCGATGCCGATCTCATCAGCCACTGCTGGACCCAATTCCAAGGTGCTACACACAACGCCTTGCTACAGAGGATCAGCACCCTACCAGCTTACATGAACACACACAGAGGACAGCATACCTGGCTTGTGGGTAAGTAGCCAATCTGACAACGACATGGCACAGAGGCACACATGGATACCGGAATGAGAACAAATGTGAGCAAACTGCAAGTCCCATAATGCAATATCAAGAATACAATGAATAGGCCATAGCCCATGAACGACTTTCCGCAGTACACATAGTGACCTGAGGGAACTCTACATGACATCCTAGCATGCATGGAAGCAGACACACAATTATGCACATCAGGCAAGGCCCCAGTCCAATCCCAAATGCCATTCCCTGCCAATGCATGGTTATAGGACAGTAAATGCCTAGCACCATCACCATACTGTCAACTTCAGGGGTGATGTCAGCACATACAATAACACATGATGAATGATGCTGGACACACTGTGTATGACTGCGAGTAAACTTCGTAAGCCAATGCCCCCCACCCCAATTTTTGGACGGTGCCTCATCCACAGGTACAGAAAAGCTCCCAAAGGCCACATGCACATTAGGACAATATATATGTGCCTCGACAGACAAACGGACATGTGTAACACTGTATATCCTATTTGTTGTAGGTGACTCAGGCTATCCACAGTTAATCTGGTTGATGACACCTGTGAGGAACCCTGGTACACTGCAAGAGACAGCTTATAATGAGGCACACAGGAGGACCAGGACATGCATTGAGCACACGTTCAGACTGCTAAAGGCAAGATTCTGGTGCATCCACCGTACAGGTGGTGCCACTCATGTACAGCCCTGTGAACGTTGGAAAATCATCTTGGCATGAGCAATGCTGCACAACATGTCCATACTACCCCGGCTCTGATGAGGAAGACGTAGCAGGTGACAACAGGGTACCTCAGGCCATACGTGGGGAGGTGAGGGAAAGATGCATTGACCGCCTGGAACTCACGGACAACTATTTATGATTCCACACATTTGCACCTCACACCACTGTGATCATCTATTCAATGCACATACATCACTTCCACTGAATAAACACTGGAAACATTGACTGGGCTCAATAGTGATTTTATCCATTAACACCCACATCCCCAACACCACCCCCCTCTCCACACACCCTCATCTCCAACACCACCACCACCCTCCTCCACCATTATCCCCAACACCATCCCCCTCCCCACACCCTCATCCCCAACCCCACCCATCTCCCCACACACCTGTGGTCTCCAGTCTGTTCCACTCTTCCTCTTGCCCCCTCTTTGTGTGGGTGTGGGAGCACACGTGCTGGCCACTGATCCCTCAGTAGAGGTGGCTGACACAGAACTAGCAGTTCCACTGCCCTGGAACTGCTGCATGGTCATTTTGATGGCCCTAGCCATGTTCTCATGTGAGGCTTAGATTTTCCCAGCCAGCTCCCTCACCCTCTGACTGACTAGGGTGCTACTGGTACTAGATTCGGCAGCACACCGGCACAGATGGCCCAGGGAAGTGTCCACCCACCTGGAGGCACACAGAACTGCATCATCTGAGAGTTTCCAGTTGCTCCTGGGCGATCTGATGCATTGCCTTCTGACACTGCTCAATGTGGGTGTGTGTCATGATCACTGCTTCCAAGGAGCTAGGACCAGCCCAACGTCCTTGGAAGCAGGCCCCTAACCTTCATCCTAGGCACCAGCCGGTCCCCACTGGGACCTTTTGGACCTTGTCCTGGCGCCGGTGGCACCAGGCTCATCAAAGTCACTGGTCCCGGCACTGGAAGCGCCGGGCTCATAATTTGTATAACGATGCTTGGGTGGACTTACCTGCAGCAGACCATGCTGCTTACTTACCAGCCACATAGGAATCCTCTGCGAGCCGGGACTAATTTCTTACCTGGGTGGGGCAAGCTCCACTCCCTGGATACAACACTGGAACTCTTCTGGAACAGGAACTCTTTTCTTACCTAGGCGAGGCCGTGGAGGAAGACGCTTCATCACTCCAAGGCTATTTAAACCACACCCGATTGATGAAACGTGCTTCGCGTTATTCTGCATCTGCAGCAGAACGCTCACCGTGTCTGTTCCAGTTTTCTTCTTTCCGATCCTGAACCTGCGAGAACAAAACGCTTACCATTCCTGTATCCAGCCTTCAGAAGCACCTGCAAAGACAACAAACAACAGGTTAGCACGACAACCTTCACGTGCAGCGCTTTCCTCACCTGATCCATCGGCAGCTACCATCTCTTCACGCTGCTCCTCTGCCTGTGAAGACAAAAGTATAATTATTCCTGTGGGGAATTACTTACCGGCACTCCGCGAATTCCGGTTTTCTTCAACGCTGCAATCCTGCACCTGAAAGACCAAAGAAGAGACATTAGACAGGTATTTTACTTACGCGCCATTGCGCCCGCCACAATAGGGCGCCTGAAAATACTCCGGCGTTTTCCAGCGTCTCTTCAGCATCCGAACTCACAGCTGCAAGGGAAAAGAGACAGTTAGAGTGCTTTTGAAAAGCAGGCAACTGGCATTTACTTACGCATTTCCAAGCGCTTCATTCCAAGGCGCTGGCTCGAACTCTGGCTCTCTTCACACCATCTTCTACCTCAAGAGCCCTGCAAGACAAATAGAAAAAACATTATACAGAGCCCTATTCCATATTAACGTGCTCACGCACCTAAAGACTGTAAGGACTTAAAAGGTGTCCGGAAACTCACCGTTCGTGCAGTTAACGACAGTAGCAATCCTCTGAAGTCAAGAGGCCTACGTTTCACCCAGTGAAGGAACTGGCAACGGCACCCTGCACCAGACGCAGAGGGAGAGTCCAGCATTCACCTATCTAAGGTGAGCACGTTGACCTTGGGGCTTCACGGAAAAGTGAGGAAGGGAAAGAGAGAGAGACACCCGACAACCCCAGATCATTAAACCCATATTCTTTCACCTGCAGATATCTCACTCTTCGAGTTAGACACACTGTGCGAAGAGGCCCAGCCCCGGAAGCCAATCGAGTCCTGCACTTCACTTTTCGAGTCACAGACACCACCCTGCCAAGACCGGCACCTCCATGGGAATCAGGTGAGCGTTACAGTGTGCCGCTCCCAGATGGCATTCAATGTGGGGTCCTGCACTGGCCCAGGAGATGGAAGGGGGGTGTTTTTCTTCAATTCTGGATGCCTGGTCTGCTTGCTCACCGTCATCATGTCCTTGGGAATCCGTGTCCTCAGGGTGGTCAAAACCGAGGGCACAGCGAGATGAGATGTGGGAGGGGGAGGACTGCATGGGTGATATGCGGGGCAGAGGGGAGGAATCATAGTCCTTCCAATGGTGAATGGATACATTTTGAGAATGTTCTGAATATTGATACTACTCTGAAACACAAAATAAATATTGTGTAACCCCCATGTCACTTGTTAGGTTCTGAATGATGTTTACAACTTTGACAAAAATGGCTGCCTGAGACTGCAGGGGTTAAGCTTTTAGCTTCCTGGTTCCTGGTGTATGTCATGCTGACTGCCTATTGGTTGGGTGGTCCTGAACTGTGGAGGAGACTTGACTTTAGATGGCAGTATAGTATCCCTTGAGGGACTGGGTGGGAAAAGCTGTTTATTAGTAGCTGGGTGACTGACAGTGACTGAAGCCAATGACTGAGAGAAAATCTGACTGGACAAGGATGGTAGAGCCGAGGCAGTTGTAGACCCATTTCCAGTTAGTGGTCGTACAAACAGAGTCCCTGACTGGGAGGACTCCCATTCAGGATTTCCTCGGATGCTCCCGTAATCCAAACACATACATTTAGGAAAACTGACATAATGTGGGTCATGGAATAATTCATATAGCTCCTGGATAGAGGCTAACTCATGTGTGTAGTCATGGGGGAGCCACCCATGACAGGGACCAAAACCATTATGCTTTAATGACCGAACCACTGACTGATAAATGTTTTAGTAAACAAGTGGAAGAAGCCGGTGTACACTCTTTTTTTTGTCATAGTTGCGTATTTATAACGCGCTTAAAAACCCAGAGGTTTCTAAGCGCGGACCCGGGGATCGAACCTGTGTTGTTTAGTGTCGTCTTGCTTCCAAGGCGCGCACGTTGCCATTAAGCTATTCACCACAAGCTTATTTTCAGCTACCAGACATACAATTCTGACTGGAAAGGCAGGTCAAGTGAGTAGTTAACAAAATAGTGGCAATGCCTGTACAGGTGGCAGATTACCAGGGGGTTTCTTCAAATGCCTCAGTCCTGAGAGTTGTGTAAAGCTCTCCTGTGCCCTTACCAGAAAGGAGAAGGGAATAGTTCCCGTCCTTCGATTGTATAGTGCCAGTGGGCTGAGTTTTCCGATATGTGACCAGCTTTGGGAGGTCAGGAGCTTCATAATGAAATAACAGTTCCCTAGTAGGTAATATTAATAGCTGCCAGAAGAAACATGGGGAAAGGATAAGTGGCTTGCTTACACTTTGGGTGGTGCACTGTACCGCTTACTGGCAGTGCCTTGAAGGGCTATGGTAGGGCTCCGAATGAACTTCAGAAAGTCTCTGAGGGTCATATTTGCATCTCTAACCTGAGTGAGTAGACAAGGGGAGCAGCATTGAGGTTGGGTATCTCACACTCCTCGCACATTTTAAAAACAAATGAATCGGATCTATATTAAAGCAGCATATAAGTTGCTTACATTTATCTTTGGTGGGTGACCTGCTCCCCACTGTTTCCTCTCCTAGTTATTTGTAGATCCCTTGCTGTCAAATTGGCCACCCTCCACCATTGTTGGCACCCTGCTCCGTCGTTTGTTTGCTTCCATCACTGTGTCCTTCCCCCTATAATTTGTAAAGTGCTCTGTTGCTTCCTGAAGCTAGGTCCGCGCTCAATAATAATAATAATTTTTATCATTTTTCCCTAGTAATGTGTTCAAACAACCAAAAAAGAATTTAAAGACACTGACCATACCATGCTGTTGTTTAAAAATAAATTGTGATTGGACTGCCGTTGTTTAAAAATAAATTGTGATTGGACCCTATTGCTAGTAATTGAATAGGTGGAGGCACTGTGATAAAATAGAAAGCTCTTCACACAGGGAGCCCGCTATTTTCCATCTTGCCCCTGGGGAGAGGCATATAGAACCCAAAATCACCCTGCATTGTCTGTGTAGTAATTGTGAAAAGGTCAATTGTGACCCTTTAAATTCGGTCAATTGTTAATTCGAACAATTATAAACGAACAATTTGGATAATACCGCTTTTTCACAAGCAGAAGTTAGGTGGCCATCCAGAATTGAATGGACACCAGTTCTTTAAAAGTTGCTTAGCCAGCGATTTGCGGTCTGGGGTAACCCCCATCCCTGCAAATGTGTACATATGTCGGGTGGGGCTTTAGATTCATTCTTATATTGACCACTGGGTCTGTCTCTGAGGAAGCCAAGAGGAGCATGTGGGATGTTGAGGACTCTACTTGATGCTGCACTGCTGGAGACCTCTCCTTTTTACAAAATCAAATTGTATTATCTTTTTATCAATAATGAGACAAGCATTAAAACAGTTTACAGCATGTAGCATAACACATTTTAAAACCTCATAAGCCTTCTCCAACCCCTCACTCCACCTCCATCCCCCCAGCACCACGCATTGAGGGAAACTACAATGAAAAAGACAACCATAAGTGTGATCTATCGTATAGTCTGGTTCCCTCGTCTAGTGGTCTTATTTCCCATATTTAGTAAAAAGGGTAGCCAACTCTCTTCAACCCTCGTCTTTGACTCATATAGCACATGTGTTAGGTAATTCAAGTCGTAAATCACTCTTAACTTTCTGGACCCATTCTCTCTCTGTAGGGGTTCTATTATGTTTTCACATCTGCGCTACACAGCACCTGGCAGCCACCAGCAGGATGCGTACCATACAACCCACTGCATCTTCCACCTCGTCTTCCTCATACTTCTCCAGCATGGGGTCTGGCTTGAATTCACATGCTCATTAATATTCCCCGTCATCAAACCGGAAATCCTTGGTAAAAGAAAAACAGTTTCACTTTCACTTACAAACTGTATTTCTCCTCTAAACCAATCACTGTCCTCTGGGGCATACTGCCCCCAGCCATTGACAGTCCTCTCCCTAAGCCCCTCCTCTGGCAGCCATCTTCAGATTTTTACCTCACGTTTCAGTGTTGGGAGTCTTCGAGTTTTGCTCTGTGAGCTACATCAACAATGTTTTCTTTTTTCAATGGAAAAAGTTTCTATTTTTGTCAATATCCATCTGCTGACAGCGGGGATCCATTTATGGGTGTAGTTCAGCTCCCCTCAAGGGCGCGGATCATCAAAGTTTCTTCAAAGTTTCCAGAAGGCCATCGGACCTACTCCTCACCTCCGACCATGACAGAGGAGAAGAGTGAAGGAAGATTCCTTTTCAGGCCCTCCACCAGATGTGGGCTAGGGAACGTGTTTGTAGAGGACAAACCCCTCCAATGCCTCTTCTGTCTTCACCCAGACCACAAGGAAGCAGAGTGAGAGTTCTGCCTTGGCTTCTCCAAGAAAAAGATGAAGGATCGGCACAGTAGACTGGCGGCATGACTAAACGCCAAGGCCTCTGCCCCGTGCCCCGAGCAGGGACATGCCTCACTCAGGACCAGCTGGTTGAAGGAGCTAGCTTCTAAGTCCTTTGAGGGCACCCCATCTGTGGGGACCCAAGACAAGGCCAAACACTGCAAGTCTGGTTGCATCGGGGTTGCCTCGCAAGCGGGTCCCACGATGGACAGGGTGCGATCAACTTCACCATCCGCCTCCATCGCCAGCCAGCGATCGAGCTCCTCCTCAAAAAGGAAATCGTCTAACCCGGCTAAGCTGCTGGAGAAGCCCGAGAAGCCCAGGACGGAGTTAAAGGCGGCCGACCTGCCAAAGAAGGCCCAGGCGGCGCAGGAGAAGTCTTCAGCAACGATTGAGCTGGTGGCGGCTGCTCTCTCGAAGGTCGAAAGGGGCTGACCCTGTGAAGGTAACCCCTACTGTGCACAAGGTGTCCCTGCCTCTGAGGCGGGAAGCCTTCACTGTGACTGTGGCAAAGCCTGCTGGCACGCCAGAGAAGAGGGCGCTGTCTCTGAGCAAAAAGGGGAGCAATGAAGTCCCAGGCCAGCCACAGGCCGTGCCCCATACCATGGACGTTTCGTCCACAGACAACGAGGACCTGGAGTCCCTGCACACGGCCCAGAAGAACGTGGAGGAGGACGGCGGCAGCAACACCGACAACAGCGCGGCCCTAGTGTTCCGATCACGCCAGCTCGATTCTAAGTGATCCGACCGCGGCTGATTTTGCCACAGCCGGAATGTTCGCATGAGAAAGGTGGTGCGAACTACCAAAAGTTTGCACCTTTCTCATGCGAACACACTTACATACTACGGGTGCTATAGGGGTTTCCCCCGCAACCCCCGCTCACTATACTATAAAGTATAAAGTGAGTGGGGGTGTTGCGGGGGACACCCCTGCAGCCCCCGTTTAAAAAAAAATGTATTTATTTATTTGCGGGTGTGCTGTAGAGGTGTCCCCCGCAACACCCCGCTCACTATTCCACACAGTATAGTGAGCAGGGTTTTGCGGGGGACACCCCCGCGCAGCCCCTGCAGTCTTTTTTTTTTCTTACTTACCTGCAATGCTACCACCAAAGGTATGAACCTTTGGTGTTCGAACCTTTGGTGGTTGCATTTTTCGGTCGTTTTGTACGGTCAGACCTTTTTTTTTTGGTCCGATCGTACAAAACCCGCCAGCTCAGCCGAGAGATGTATCCCTGGACATACTATCGTCCCTACACACTTTGATGTAAAAAATCCAGAAAAGGATGCTGGTGGCCCCTGATCAGCCTCTGGCTATGAAGAGGAAGTGCCATCCGATGCCTTCGTTTCAGCATCCACATCTGTGTCTGGCACCCTCGCCCCCGGTGGAACCGTACACAGGGACGGACACAGCCACAGCGATGACGCATGACGACAACGATATCATCACGGCGGGCGGATCTCCGTAACCGAAGCGTCCCCACCAGGTGAGTTGGGGTTGTTTCACTCCATGGTAGCCAAAGCTTCTGAGCTTTTCCAGCTTACGCCCGAGGAGACCAAGAAGGGGGGCTTCCTGTACCACAAGCGCAAGGCCAAAAGGAAGACCATCATGGTGGTATCCCTCCTGGACGATGTGTGGGAGGAGTGCCTGGCCCTCTTGAAGAACCCTTGCACGGCCCGGACAAGCGGGATAGGCTGGAGAAAAAGTACTGGGTGCCGGAGTCCGCACCCAGGTGCCTCCGGTCGCAACCATTGCAGTGGTTTCTGCAACTGCAAGGAAAAGGTTGTCGAACCCTTCCTCATCGCCCTCGGTCCCTCTGGACAGCGAGGGGAAGAATTTGGACGCCATGGAGAGGCAGGTTATTTACACCACAGCGTCGACCATCAAGGTGGCCAACCCACTGGCGATCCTGGCCAGGTATTACAGGGAACTGTGGTACAAGCTGAGCCCGATTCTGGTGTTCCTCCCCGACAACAAAAGGATGTGGGCGATCGCCCTCTCCCGGGAGGGAGAGGTCGCTTCGGGCAATGCCATCACAGTGGCGCTAGACATCGCAGAAACAGGGTTCCGGTAAATGGGGAACGGTGTCTGCCTCCCTCGTCAAGGATGGCTGAAGGCCACAAAGTTCCACCAGGAGGCCCAGGTGAGGGTGCTGAACATGTCGTTCGATGGAGATAACCTTTTTGGGAAGGCCGTTGACGAGTCCCTGCAGGTCTTCAAGGCAGATACAGAGACGGCCATGGCCCTGGGCACTTTCCAGCGACACTGCTCATCCTTTTCGCTCCTCCAGAGAGAAATTGGGCAGATCGACAAAAGGTTTATCCCCCGCGTACCGCCAGGCCTCCAGGTCCACGACCCAGGAGGCCTACCAAGGCCGTTCCAAGGCCTATGGTGGAAGTGGTCAACGCTGCTGTCACCCTCAAGGCAGGACACCAGCGCCAAAGCAGGATTGGACTGGCTGGGGCGTTGAACCCCCACCCATGCACACCAGCGGGAGGCCGGCTGACGGAATTTGTCAGCGAGTGGAAGAAAATCTCCACCGACAGATGGGTGCTAGATGTTTTCGTCCCAAGGACATACCCTGGAGTTTCAGCACAGGTCTTCGCGGTTCCTTGATCTTCCCGGCGTGGATTCCCCCTGCCTCATTCCTATGCATGCCTACTCCTCTTTCGAATGACTTGTCTGCAGGCTCTCTCTCTCTCCTGGCCACTCTCTTACGTGACTACTATCTATCGGCCACCTGGTCAGATCACCTCCTTCCTCTCTGAGTGGGTGGACCTCTCCTCCTCCCACCTGGCCTCGACCACTCAACTCCTCCTTCTTGGAGACTTTAACATCCACCTGGATGCTTCTTGTCCCGACCTCTGCGACTCTCGCTCTCTTTCTAATCTCCCCTTTGGCCCGATTTACTCTGCAGGGTACACTCTGGATGTTCTGATCTCCTCAGACCTCACCCTCTCTATCCCCCTCACCACCCTTCTCTCCTCGAGTGATCACATTTTCCTTTCCTCCCAACTCTCCCTCTCTACCCCTCAGGCCAAGCCAACTCCAGCACTGCCACCTACCTTTTCGGTCATCTGACCCATGAAGCGTGTGTGAGTTGAGGCTTTCACCGCCACTTTCTCTCCCCTTCCTCCTCCTCTGGCTGACTCACATCCTGACACAGCCCTTTCCATGCTCCACTCTTCTATCTCTGATACTCTTGATGTTCTTGCCCCTGTCATGAGGATCCGTTTGAAGCCTAAAGCCAAGTGCAACTCCTGGTATGTCTCTGACCTCGTCACCCTTAAACACAAGTGCAGGGTGGATGAGAGGAAATGGCTAGCTTCTTGCGCATCCTCTGACAAACTGGCCTGCCGCCTGCTCCAAAGGCAATACCGGCTCTCTGTCCGCACTAAGAAGAGAGCCCACATCCAAGCTTGCATCTCTGCGGCATCTAACAACTCGGCCAAACTCTTTAAAATCTGCAAGGAGTTGGCCAATCCTGCTGCAGTCTCTACCTCTCATGTCCCCTCCCAGACCCTCTGCACGGCCCAGGCTTCTCATTTCATCTCTAAAATCCAGGACATCCTGTCCACCCTCTCGTCCTCTCCTCCTCCTCCCTCTACTCTATACTCTACTTCTGGTCCCCCTGTGGCCACCTCTCCTCCCTCTTTCTCTTCCTTTCCTCTGTTCTCCTATGACAAGGTTTCTAGACAAGTCCGATCTATGAAAGTCTCATCAAAACAGGTTCTTCCATGTTCTTCCAAAACCGTCAAGGACCACATTGACACCCTCGCTCCTGCACTGGCTGACTTCTGCAACCATCCTTCGCTACTGGAGCCTTCTCTTCCCCTTTGAAGCACTCTCTTGTGCACCCTCTTCTCAAAAAACCCTCACCCGACCCCTCCTGCCTGGCTAACTATTGCTCGATCTCCATCACTCCTTTCCTGGGCAAACTCCTGGGAAAGCTTGCCATCACCCAGCTTAATCTTCACACTGAATCTGTTGGTTGTCTCCATGACCATCAGTCTGGCTTCAGAGCAGCCAGAAGCACGGACACTGCTCTCCTTAACATCTGTGAAGACCTGCTCTCTAACCTTTATTCTAATCTCCCCTCTGTCCTCATCTTACTCGATCTCTCTTGTGCCTTTCACACGGTCCTGCTCAATCGTCTCCATGAAAACCTGGGGAATCACCGATCAGGCCCTTGCCAGGGCGACCTCGTTCCTCTCTGATCTACCCTCCCAGGTCCAACTTGGGTCCTTCGTTTCCTCTTTCTCACTCTCTACCTGTGGTGTTACCCAGGGATCTAACCTCTCTCCCTGGCGGTTCAACCAATACCTGGCACCTCTCACCCACCGCATTGCCACTCTCTGCTCCAACTTTGAGTGCTATGCGGATGACACTCAGCTTGTTTTCAGACTCTCCTCTGCCACCTCTTCTCCTTCTCTCATCTCTGACTGTCTGTCTGCTATCCAGGAGTGGTGTGCCTCAACGATCTCTGCCTTAATAGCAGTAAGACAGAGATTCTCCTCATCGGCACACCTGCACCCTCCTTTCCTGTCACTCTCTAGCCGGCCTCCCTTGGCCCTCTTCCTGCTCCCACCTGTGAGGCTAAGAACCTCGGTTCATCTTTGACTCCACACTCTCCTTTTCTCCTACATCTCTGACGTCTCTAAGAAGTCAAACTACCAACTGCACCTCTTCAGAGGTATTCTTCCTTTCCTCTCCTTCCCCCAGAAGCTCACTGTCTGTCTCTAGAGCTCTGGTTCTCTCTAGGCTGGACTGCTGCAACAGCCTATTTCCAAATCTGCCCCCCCTTGTAGACAACCTCAAGGCCTTCTGGGGCCTGGGTCCTCAATACCTCTCTCTTCGTAAATACCTTCCTACTCAAGCTCTTCGCTCCTCCGCCTCCAACTCCCTCAGGGTCAATCACTTCTCCAAGCAATGAGTTGGTGGTAGGTCTTTCTTCGGCTGGGGCCTCCCTCTGTAACAGCATCCCTGCCTCTCTGAAACTTTAGGAGAACCAAATCTGGTTCTGGAAGCACCTCAAGACCTTCCTCTTTGCTTCTGCCGTCTCTCTTCCTCTCCCCTGCTGGTTTCCTGTCTTATACTGCACTGGTCACCTGGCTACCCTCTGATTTTGGGCCCAGGTCGCAGCCCGCCCGCTTACACACCCGCACTGCCTCCCGGTAACCCTTGCCCATGTGTCTGTATCTTTAACTCTACAGTCCAGCTACCTGCCCTTTTGAACACCTGCTGTCTGCACTTAACCTTGCACCTGCCACCTGCTGGCCGCACTTCTTGTTTTTGTTTTGATCCCATGTACAGTACTGCCTCCTCCCCTTTCCCCTGGCACTTTTCTCCTCCTCCCTCCCCTGCACTTTCACAATGTCACTTGGCCTAGTAAGATCGTTGTCTCTGTCCTCCCTCTGTTCCCCCTTCCTTGCCTCGTCGTGCCTTGAAACACTTGCATATAGGCACGTTACAAATGCCATATCATATCATATCCCTCTGGTGGCCCGGCAGGAGCAGCACGTCCCTCAACTCTTGGAGGAGGTACGGGACATGCTACGAAAAGAGGTGATAGAGCTGGTTCCACGAAGACTCTGGGTCTCTGGGGTCTATTCCAGATACGTTTTAGTCAAAAAGAAAACCGGGGCTGGAGGCCCAATCTAGACCTGCGGCATCTGAACAAATATCTCAAGTTCCAAAAATTCAGGATGGTCACGTTGCAGCACCTGCTTGGCCAACTGGAGGAAGGATACTCCTTGACGAAGCTGAACCTGGAGGATGCCTACTTCCACGTCCCCATTCACAAGAAGCACTGAAAGTTCCTACGCTTCGTAGTGCTCGGACGGCACTACCAGTTCAAGGCCCTCCCTTTTGGCCTGAAGTCGGCCCCCAAGGTGTTCACAAAGTGCCTGGCACCATTGGCGGCCATCTGCATCTATGGGGGATTCACGTGTACCCGTACCTCAATGACTGGCTCATCAGGGCCATTTCACGAGAGTAAGCCATCGGACACACGGAGACGACCATCCAGCTGCTGGCGGATCTGGAATTCTCCATCAATTATATGAAATCCTGCTTGATACCATCACAGAACGCACTGTTCCTAAGAGTCAGACTCAACACGGTCTCCTGCCTAGTGTCACCCTCTTAGAAGAGAGTAGGAGACATGCTGGGGAAAGTGCAGCGGCTGTTGGCAATGAAGAACGCCACAGTGCGGATCATCTAGTCGCTGCTCGGCATGATGTCATCTTGCATCTACCTTATCTGACTCTGCAGGTTACAGATGCAACCTCTTCAGGAGTTCCTGGACACTCGCTGGATACAGGTGTCTGGAAGCTTCGCGGACAAGATCCCGCTCAACGAGGAGTTCCGTCGGGTGATATGGAGGTGGGGCATTCAGTCCAACATCGCCTAGGGCACAGGGTTTCAAAATCCTCCATACCAGGAAACGGTCACCACAGACGCTTCCCTGGAGGGCTGGGGAGCCCACACCGGACGTCTGCACGCCAGAGGCCTGTGGCAGCTGGAGGAGAAGGATCTCCACATCAATATCCTGGAGCTACGGGCAGTGTTCTGGGCCCTCAAGTCATTCCTTCCATCTCTGAAGGGCAAGGTGGTGAGAATCTTCACAGACAACACCACCACAATGTTCTACATCAGGAAGCAGGGGGGTACTCGATCCCCAGTGCTCTCCAAAGAGGTGCAGAACTTGTGGCACTGGGCCGTCAGACAAGAGATGTTCCTCATCCCCTTTCACCTGGCGGGAGTCAAGAACACCATCTCCGACTCTCTCAGCAGGGAGTTGTACTCCTGCCACGAGTGGGAACTTCAGCAGAACCAAGTGTACTGCATCTTCATCAACTGGGGCAGGCCCCAGATTGATCTGTTTGCGACGGCGGCAAACTCCAAATGCCAGAAGTTTGCAGGCAGCTTCCACCAACCGAGGAGCATGGGGGACACATTCTCCTTCCCGTGGGAGGGCCTATTTCTGTACGTGTTCCCTCTGTTGCCTCTCCTGCTACGAGTCATCAACTCACTCAAACAGTGCCGATGCAGGATATTACTCATCGCTTCCAAGTGGCTGAGGCAGATCTGGTACTCGGACCCTCTCAGCGTCGCCTCCGGTCAAACTGCCAGTAGTCCTGGATCTTCTCACCAGAGAAGGAGGCGCAATCCTGCATCATGACCCAGGATTGCTGAACCTGAGGGCTTGGCTACTGCAGCCCTAGAGTTTGGAGGATATGAGTTGCCAGCGGACTGCAGGGAGCTCCTTGCCAAGGCCAGAGCTTCGTCGCCTTTGAAGTGCTATGGTCACAAGTGGAAGCATTTCGTTACGTGGTGCCAGTCGTAGAAGATCACCCCTTTGAGGGTCACGGCCCTGCAGGTTCTTCCGTACGTGTTATTCTTGGCCATGGCCGGAATGGCGCACGCCTCTTTCAAGGTGCATCTGGCAGCTATCTCCCACTACACCAAGTCTCCAGGAAGCTCTTCACTTTGGCTTAACCATCTGGTCAAGGAATTCCTCAAAGGACTATTTCGATCTTTCCCGCTGGTGAAGGCTCCTGCACCGGCGTGGGAACTCAACGTGGTGCTGATGAGGCTCATGGGGGCCCCTTTCAAGCCTATGCATCAGGCACCGCTCAAGCTCCTCTCGTGGAAAACGGCTTTCCTTGTTCCATCACCTCTGCCAGGAGGGTGGTGAGATCCAGGCCCTATCCAGCAAACAGCCGTAGCTGACTTTTCACGAGTTGAGGGTGGTGCTGCGGACGCACCCCGTGTTCATGCCAAAGGTTCCGTTGGAATTCCACTCAACAAGCCTTTGGTATTACCCTTGTTTTTCCTGAAGCCTTTGTCATCGGCTGAAAGGGCTTTGCACTCGCTGGATGTTGCTCATGCCCTGAAGTTCTACGTGACATGCACAAATAGTTTTCGGAAAACTTCACAACTTTTCGTGGATTTTGGTCCTGTGAACCATAGGAAGGCTCTGCCCAAGGCTTCCATCTCAAAGTGGCTCTTTGGCTGCATCACTCACTGTCATTGGTTGGTGAACCGACCGCTGCCCGGCTAGCTGATTGCCCACTACACTGCAGCAATTGCTGCGACGACTGCGTTCCTGTCTGGTGTGGCCTTGCTGGACATCTGCAGGGCTGCTACGTGGAGGTCCATGCACACCTTCATGAAGTTCTACTGCGTCAACAGGGATTCCAGAGAGGAGTACAGAGTCGGCTAAGCAGTGCTACGAAAACTGTTCGCTTGAGGTGAGTCTGTTCCAAAGGTAAGAGTAATTGCTTCTGTTGAGCCTTGCCACCTCCCGTAGTTGTATAATGTTTTACTGCTATGTATTTGTTATTCACGAGCATGTGAATCCATGCCAGACCCCATGCTGGAGAAGGAACAAGTTACTTACCTGTATCTATTGTTCTCCAGCATGGGTCTGGCATGGATTCACATGCAAATCCTCCCTGCTACCCCTCTGCAGCTCTTCTTGGTTATACTGCCACTTTACGTGCTTAACAAATCTGAAGATTGCTGCCAGAGGAGGGGCTGTGGGAGAGGACTGTCATTTGCTGGGGGCAGTATGACCCAGAGGACAGTGATTGGTTTAGAGGAGAAATACTGTTTGTAAGTGAAAGTGAAACTGTTTTTCTTTTACCGAGGATTCCCAGCCTGACGACAAGGAATATTCGTGAGCATGTGAATCCATGCCAGACCCATGCTGGAGGACAATAGTTACAGGTAAGTAACTTGTTCCATACCGAACAACCTCCACCATGGTTTGAGACGTCGCAAGATTCCATCAATCCCCTTAATCCAAGAGAGAGCCTCACCCCAATATATCTGTATATAGGCACATCCCCACCACATATGATAGTAATCCACATTTGGGCAGCGGTGCCTCCAACAGCGAGAGTCTGCCCCAGAGTACATCTGGAAAAGTGGCAGGTGAGTATTGCCAGCGGTGTATGAGCTTGATCGCTTGCATCCTATACTGTAGGGATCCTGTGGAATATGAGACCCTCCTACACATGAAAATCCATAAATCATCCGTTATTTCTTTCTGCAAGTCTATTGCCTATTTATCCATGGCCTTTAGGCAGTTAATTAGGTTCCGTCTGCATTAACGTCTTGTAGATGTTTGCTATTCGGCCCCTAGATTCTGCATTCTGCAGGCAGACTTGCTCAAAGGTGGTTGGGCCTCCCTGTATGTTGTCCCCCTATCTCGGGTCATTGAGGGCCCCCTTAAGTTGTAAATACTGTAAGGGTGAGAGCTTACCAATGCAAAGGCATTCCTCTAATCTGCCAATGGGCATGAACTTCTCGTCTTCCCACAATTGACCAGCTCTGCTAAGACCAGCTTCGTACCAACTTTGAAATTGTAAAGGTTCAGCTATTAGATTTCGCAATGGGGGAGCCCAGATACAGATGAGGGGTGAGGGCCATGTCAATCGCCATCGTGCAGTGTTTCTGTGCTTAATACTGTGTTATCCATCTCCACCCATTGTTTTTTAGTGACTGGATCTAGGTGGTCTATTATAATATGCAATTGGGCCGCCCGGTAGTATGCGTCCAGATCTGGGAATCCAACCCCTCCCTCATCCTGTGGGAGCTTGAGTACCCTGTATGCTATTATAGGTCTTGTCCTTGTCCGCAAACATTTCAGAAAACTCATTTTACTCGTCTCTAAGAAGGAAGATGGAAGAACGATAGACCCCATCCCCATCAAAGACCTAACCCCCTTCAAAAAGCTCCAACTAACCCAGTGAAAGGCCTTTTTGGCATCGAGGGACAGTATCAAGGCACCCTCGTCTTTGACTGTAGGAGAGTGTAACACATGAAGGGTCTTGCAGAGATTTTCCGCTCCTTGCCTATTCATAATAAAGCCTGTCTGGTCGGGATGGATCAGCCTCGGGAGGTGGATCTCCAGCTTAGAGGCCAATATTCTTGCAAACATTTGGCATCAATGTTCAATAACGATTTGGTTTTGGAACAACGACAATTTGCAATTTAAGAAATTTGGGTGAAACTTCCCCTACCTCGCAATTGGCACTAAGGACCTTAGCTAACAGCGCCGCTGCTAAAATCTCTCGTAATTGATTGTAAAACTCTGCCATATAGCCATCGTCTCTGGGGGCCTTGCCACCCTTAACTCACCTTATAGCTAGCGACACCGCTACCGCTGTGATTTCAACTTCCATGATGGCCTCTTCCTCGGCCGTCAGCTTAGGCATTGCAAGGCTATTTAAGTATTCCATGATGGCATGACGCCCAGGTTCTGGGGCCAGTTCATATAGTGTTTCATAATAATCTGCAAAACACCCAGTTGATCCCCTCTGGTGGGTCGACTAGTTCCCATTGATGTTCCTAACCATGCCCACTCTCCTATTCCCCCTACTGCCTTGCACCCTGTTGGCCAGTAGTGTCCCCATCCGATCACCATTCTCATAATACTTTTGCTTAGTGTAGCACATTTTCTGAACTACCAACGTGGAGTGTAGTGCCTGTCGTTTGTCTCATATGTCATTTAACAGGCCCTCCCTATCCAGCGTATTCCTATGCAGCTGTACTCTCAGCCCCTGTATATCAGCCCGCAATCTGTTCTCAGTTAATCACCTCTCACGTTTCTCCTCTTCCCCGCTGCTATAAGGAGCCCCCTTACTATTGCTTTGGCCACATTCCCATACTATATTTTGGTGAACCTCTCCTATATCATTGGCTTAAAAAAACATGCAAATCTCCTTCCCAAGAAACTCTTTAAAAACTGGATCTCTTAGCAAGACATAATTGCAGCGCCAGCCAGGGCTACCCCATCTTCTGTCATCAGCCACTCAGCCGTGACCATCTCAAGGTCTGACCATTTAACTGTCTCTACTTTAGGGGAGGTGATGTCACCCTCCTGCTCTTGTGGGACCAGTAGAAGATCTATTCTGGTATAAGTGGGGCGTGGGGGTGAAAAAAAGGTGTATCCGCCCGCTTGGGGGAACTTTGATCTCCAGACATCTACCCAATAATTGTCTTCCAGTAAGTGTGATCCTTCCCCATTGGCACGGACCACCAATCGACCTTTGGATCAGCAATCATTTTAAATCACCCGCACTAGCATATCTCGGGAGGAAAGCTCAGGGGCAACGTGCTCGCCTTGGAAGCAAGACAACGCAGAGCAACACAGTTTCGATCCTTGGGTCTGCGCTTAGAAACCTCTGGGCATTAAGCGTGTTATAAATAACCAATTATAATTATATACCATTTCCCCAATTCCTCAAGAGGTCCAAAGACTTTCTTTAAAAAGGGGAGATGGGCATATATCTTAGCCAGTGTGATTGCAACCCCATCCACATGCCCCTTGATTGCAAGGAATTTCCCTCCAAAACCCTTCCTCACCTGAAGTGCCTTTATTTGAAAGGGCCATGCCAGGACATTTCCCACACCTTCCCTTTTATGGTCCTTGTGTGAGGCCCAGAATGTTTGGCCTACCACCCCCTTCCGTAATGGGTGCTCTTTCCCCTGTTTGAAATGAGTTTCCTGTAAAAACAGCATGGACAAATTAAGTTTGAAAACATATTGTACATCCACGATCTCTTGTTGGGGAAATTGAGCCCTTTAACTTTTAAGATCGCTACTTTCAATTCAGCCATACCCCTGTCTTGCGAAAAAGTGCTATCCTGTTCATCCCTGACCAGTACAGAATCAGATTCTTTCAACAAAGATGCGCGTGCTGGATAACCACACTCCCCTCCCTTACCCCAGCCCACCCCTCCACATATACCCATCAATAATAAAACATGTAACCAACTATAAGCTACCAGGGCATAGAGCAATCATTTGAGATAGCTGGGTATTTCCAGGTCACCAGGTAGTGTGGAGTCCAGCGTCCAGCCATACCTCTCATTTCCAGGCAAGAAGGGGAAAAAAACAATTCAACCAAGTTAAGTCCAGGAGTTGCTCCAGGCCTATGCCTTTCCTATCATCTCAGAGGCGATGGTTGCAGGACCAGGGACTTTCTGGATGTTCCATCTCTAGTGCAACCTTTCGGTTGAGCAAGCACACTTTTAAAACACTCTGTCAAATGATGCTCACTGTCCTATTCTGGATGAGTTTCTTCTTTTTGGAACACTTGAAGGTGTTTGGCGGGCTCATCGCCATGATGCAATGCGTAACTCTCACCCTTCTATTCGAAGTCCAGAGCGAAGGGGTATCTCCAGCAATATTGCACCCCCTTTTCTTGGAGCCATCTCGTTAGAGGTCTGCACTTGCGTCTTTGGTCAAGAGTGTATGAGGAGAGATCTTGGAAGATTTTGAACTGTGCTCCCTCCCATTCTATAGTGCCTGCCTCTAGATCTTTTGAAGTATTTCTTCTTTATCTATGTTGTTGTGCTTCGCCCGCATGGAACGAGGTCCTTCTACAGATCCAGTGCCTCTACGGACCCTATAAAATCGTTGTGCAACAGTCTTCCCTGCGTATGTTCCAAGTCTTGAGGCATTTCCGTTTCTTTGCCAGGGAGGCTCCATATTCTCAGGTTATTTCTCCCCTCCCTATTCTCGATGTCGTCCATCTTGCACCTGACCTCCCTTTCCTTTTGTTCAAGCTCCTTAAGCCTTGCCTCTACTCCGACCACTGCAATGTCTGCCGAGCGTTGATTGTGCGTCAACCCTATCTTCCACTTTCATGACGCAGTCCGCGAGCAACCTCATTGACACCAGCACCTCTGCACAAAGTGCTTTCAGCTCCAATAGCACTGCATGTATGTATATCTTGCTGTATGCCTCCTAGGGCCCCATGCTCCTTCGTGCCATCCTTGCTCTTATCCATGCTTTTTTCCCATGGGTTGTGCGTCGCACTATCGCTTCACTCCCTCCTTGCCAGGTGTGTCCTGCCAACCAGGCGCCACCGTGGTCTCCTCTTGTGAACAAAGACCAGTTCACTTCATGCTTCTTTGGGGGGTGCTTTGCTTCTAGTAGTGCCAGTGTCGACCCTTGCAGATTGGGCCACTCAACTCCCTGAGGTAGGCTTATGGATGACAATCACCTCCCCGAACAGTGGTGCGGGTCTGCTTCATTACCATTTATCCACCATGGCATCCGTGTCATACCCAGTGGCCCCAGTGTACACCATGTCTCCACCTGTGCGATCTGCCTGGGGGAGGCTTGCTCTGTCCTCACACAACAAGCAGCAGACAAATCGTGACCCAGATTAATGGGGGCCCATAGCTTTCTCTGCCCCGGGAGGCTCACCCCTTGATCACATCATTCGGGGTCCTCCCTGAATCTGCACTTGGCGGTAAGGCCTCTGCACATGGGTCACAGTGGGCACTTTATAAAATTTCAGCCCCACTCTAATGTAGAGCCTGGACTTCTCCCCACCGCCCCCGTACCTCGCTCCATGGGTCTGCTCCAGCCAGCTGCAACTCTTCTCTTTCACCTCTGGGTCGAAGGCTGCAGCCCCCTGGAACTCCCAGGTGGGCTTATTTGCCTACTAGCCTAATGCGGCCCGCCCGACACCTCAGCTGCTGCACGCTGTCTGTAGCGGACCCGTCCTCCCTGTGTCTCCCCGGGTCTGGCACAACAGTTTGCCTTATCACGTCGTCCACCCCTCCTACGCAGGTACCCTGGCTCCATTCCACCTACGGCCTTCCCCTGACTTCATCGGCAGGGCATCTCATGCCTGGCCCCGGGTGAGCGGCCGTAGCGGACACCAGCCCCGTCCTCACTCTCCAAATATATCACTAATAGACCAATTATGGGCCACTCCGGACCCTTTGTCCAATCTCATCTAGGGTGTATGAGCTTCTATTTTCCTGGTTGGATGTGGAGCTCCATGTTCACTCGGCCATTGTTCTTTGTGCCCCCTAGTGGTCTCCCGATCTCTCCTTTTTAATGCAAAGTTTTTCTCTTCGACCAGGGGAAGCGGGCTTGAGGTTCATGTGATTCGTTGTTCGGTAGCATACAAGGAGCCCCAGATGCCAATCACTTCCCTCATCGAAGCCCTGTAGTGAATGCTACACTCCTGTTTTTCACCGCCCAGAAGAAGCCACAGAAAGAGGGTAGGTAGGGACCTGGCCCTACTTTAAATAAACAGGAACATAGATTACTATGAGCAGTCTCTCCTACCTTGTTCGTGCGCCTATCCCAGAATTTTGAGAGCCACTCATCCCGAAGAGGGCTCATGCCCCCCTAGCAACCATCAGTGCCCAATTTACTCCCCTTATACAGAGTGCACCAGAAGATAGGATGGGACCACCCAGAGCTGTGTGTAGCTCCAGCAAGGTATGCGCGGGAGGAGCAAAGTAGGGGCAACTTAAAAAGGTCTGGGCATCCATAGAAAAAATGCTCCCAGAATTCGGAGCCCGGGATCTGAACCCCTCAAACTGATCTGACGAGTGGACATGCTGACAACAAGGACAGACCAGGGAGCCGTCCGCTGCCAGAATCTGGATAAAATAGCAGCTGAGGGCAGAAGTAGGCAGAGCAGGGTGTGGCAGGGAGGGTGTACGGACAGGAATAAGCACAGGAGATGAGGCACTAGGTGAGAAATCACAGAAGCATAGGAGGAAGCGAAAGCAAGCATAGCGAGGGAAGTAGAACCACAGAGAACTGAAAGCCCTAACATGAAACACAACAGAGGAAGACAATACACCAGATCACATTGCACAGAAACCATCTGTTTTCTTTGATGACATTTTAAGGCTCGTTCACTACCAGAAGTGCTAACAGTTCATCTTCTATTTGGTTCCTTCTAGTCAACTTGTCATCTCTAGTGGCCATAGTGGACTGATACAGCACTCAAACAGAACCATCCTTAACT
Source organism: Ambystoma mexicanum (assembly GCF_040938575.1). Classification (NCBI taxonomy): domain Eukaryota; kingdom Metazoa; phylum Chordata; class Amphibia; order Caudata; family Ambystomatidae; genus Ambystoma; species Ambystoma mexicanum. The sequence goes on along the minus strand of NC_090921.1, from coordinate 955,269,119 downwards.
GGTTGATATCCCTGCTATCTACGCCTTTCCCCATTTCTATTTTGAGCAAACCTTTCAGTTTTCATGTGCCTCTCTGGGTAGTGGGTTGCTTGCTGGAGGTCATTAATTATTGTGGATCATTCATGAGTGCTTGCCCCTCGTCTCCTAAGACTCAGAATCTACAACAAAAGATCAGAACCATTGCCTAGCTAGGCCAAATCCTGACAACAAAGTTCACCTCTGCACCCACACCCCTGGGATTTTTCTGATTTATCTGTCAATGTGAGTAGTCTCTCCCGAGTCCTTGCGCTCCCATGAAGTCACTGGTCTTCCGGGCTGTGTCTGCATACCCTTTTGTAGACCTCTTGACCACAATATTTCTTCATATGGAATGAGACCCTCTTCTGCAGCTGTCAGGGAATGCGGGTCACCCGAAGTTTCAGGAGGCGGTCTTCGCCGGAAATAACCTCTAAGTGGTCTCAAAAATGAAGGTGACCTTTCCCATGAAGCAAAATCTCACCTAAATGAATTGTGCAGGTGATACTGAGATTCAAATGAAAGAGCAAAAATTACCACCAGGTGCAACACCAGGCTGTATGACCTGAAGGCTAGCCCAGTATTGTTTATGGTGTACAGCTGGTGGCCAAAAAACTCTGCCTTTTTGTTTGGTACTCTGTTACCTACATGAGGGCTGCTTGCACGAGAAACAAAAGTGCCCACTGCCTCTGTGGTTAGTCCCGCCCCATTTTCAGGGAGCCGAACAGAGGTGGCCCATCCCCCAGTATCATCTATACAGAGGGAGTCCACCGGGTCCCCAGCCCCGGGGTCGAGCACTTACTAGTGCGGATGCCCGCTGGGAGAGTCCAGGGCAAATTGTGCTCAGCGGGGAGGAAGAATAGAGCCTTAACCCTTGGTCTGTGTAGGCCTCTGTCTGGGAATCATCTGCCCGCGGGCTGCAGCAGGGTGTTTCTCCATGGTGCCCCTAAACTTTCCAGTGACTCAAGAGAACCAAGGGACGCCCTTCGGAACAAATGTCTTCACTGGCTGCGGGCGGTGGGGGATTGTGGGTTTGTGACCAGGGGTTCTTTGTTGGAGTGCACTAGACTGTCGAATCATTCCGATAAAATGGACACTGTTAGATTAATCTTTGGGGACCCCCCATGGCAAGGGCAGTTCTGGAAAAGTGTAATGGTCACAGGCGATCAATGAAAAGCAGCATTATAGTTAGTTCTATTTCCACTCATGCCCCCCTTGTTACACTGGGGATCCCCCAAGCAATAGTCCCCTTTCAGGGACTAATTTGACTGCCTTGGGCCCGAGGCGCCATGGAAATTGGCTGAGGCCAGGTGGTGGTGGGACCTGATTATGGGCTGAAAGACTGGTCCAGGGGCTCTCTATTGAGGGAGTGGCCTTCTGTACTGCTCTGTTGCCCTCCCTTTTGTTCTTTTTTTTGTAATTTTGCATTTGAATTGTATTTTCTTTTTTTAGAACTGTATTTGCAGGTTGTACTTTGATGGCCTTTTTTGGCCGAATAAAGTTGTTTGATGAGATATGTTAGTAGGATTAGAGGGACCTACCCTGGATGACACGAGGACGCTCTAATGACAAGGAGAAGAGTTCAGTGTTCTTCAATGCAGCATATCGTTCCAAAAATCCAGTAGTTATGTTCCAAATCCCCAAAGTCTCTAACTGATCCAAGCATTTCAGTGACAGAATCCAGCCAAAATCCAGGAATCAAGCAAGGCAAGTACGAATACACAGGAGGTCAGAAAAGTATGGTAATTTAACGGAATCCAATGGCAAGGTCAATTCAGTAAAGTAGATCAGGAATCATAGAATGAAGCGATAGCAGTAAACAGGAGAACACGCCATGGGACTTACTTTAATAAGAAGCGCCGGCAAATCCTTTTGTAGACTGCAGAGCAGGAAGCAATGCGGCGACGCAACATTTCACATTGGGTATGCATGGCAACGCCAGATACCCAATGGCGTTATCGCGTAGCAGGACACATATGCCGCGCAAGCCTCCGCTGCTGGAGTAGGCACCATGGCGACCGCCAAGCGTAATGCTGGGGAAGCAGAGCACAAGGAGAAGGGTGTTTGCACTGCTGGTGAAGCTCTCCCTTGCATATCATAACAGCCTTCTCTCCTTCTCGTTTTTGGTGGTGAAACCTGAGCGTGAAACACTTCTTTGGCGTCCTTCTGGCTATCTAGTGGGTGGCTGCCTTTGTCTCTGCCCCGGAGACCTGTAAGTACAAGGCACCTGTTATATCTCTACAAAGGGCTGTGGGGAGCCAGGAATGAGACACAGCCACAGAGGAGACATATTTCTGGTTATAAACTTTTATTTAAATAAGTCTGGTTGGGAAATTCCTCACTGTCCCTATTCTAGGAGGAATTTCCTTACCTCAAACCAATAGTATGGCATCTGTCCAGTGTCAAGATGTCCAAACAAAATATCTGTTCTGTGTCTTTAATCCTATTCTGGCACTCACACTCTATACAAACTCTATAAAGGTGTAAAGGGAGTTGTTTCTTGACTTTTCCAAGTGCTCAAATGTTCAAGTTCAACCCAAAAAGGCTTTTCTCATGAACATTGCTCTTCTTCTCCTCAGGGATTAGCTTTCTTCCCTAGGTTCGTTAGTTTAACAGTTCACTGGATCAGCGCTTGTGGGGAATTGGCTCCTTTCCTCAAGCTTTCTCCTTCGTTCATACTTTAGAGTTCTGTTAGGGACATCTCTTCTCCTAGGGACTTCCCACTTCTCTTTATAGTTTCCAAATAATTAATTAATCCAAGGACCTTTCCTTGCAGGTCTTTACAATGTTCTTAATATCAATCTCCACATGGGCATACTTCTGCCAGGTAATGTTGCACTCTTGTTTCACCTTCACCTGGTGTACCCTCCTACCAGGACTTCATTACTTAAATATTAACCTTCACATGGTATACTCTCCTGCCAAGGCTTTTATTTCATAAACACCTTGTTGTACATATACTTAACTTCACCTGGTGTACCCTCCTGCCAGGACTTTAATATTTAAATACTTTGTTGCACAAATACTTAACTTCACCTGGTATACTCTCCTGCCAGGACTTTGTTGCACAAATCCTTACGTTCATCTGACCTACTCTCCTGCCAGGACTCTGCTACTTTATTACTTTATTATACAGGTACAACTTCACCTGGTATTCTCTTTGCCCAAGGCTTTATAAGACAAACACTTTGTTTCACACATCCTTAAATTCACCTGGTGTATTCCTGTGCCAGGATTGTATTAAATAAACACTTTGTTGCACAAATCTTTAACTTCACCTGGTGTATTCTTGTGCCAGGACTTTGTTACATAAACAGTTAATCACACAGATACTTAACTTCACCTGTTATTTTTACTTTCTAGGACTTTACACTAAAGAACACTTTTCTATCACAATCTTCATTCAGTATAAATGCTTGCCAGGTCTTTGTCATATGGGTTAGACTTTCCTCCCCGGTTGGGGTTCAATAACCTATTAGCAACTGGTGTTATAAAGACTCTGGCTTCTTTAATGACTTTGCTGCTTCCTGCTCGCGGCATTCTCAAGAAGAGTTTCCCTTTTATTTAATGATCTGGTAACCCACTTGTTTCTTCTATGTTCATCAGTTATTTCTGTTGGTGATACACAGCAACCATTATTTGCTGACAACCTGGTAACCCTACTTTCTTCCCAGGGCTTACTGGTTGTCTGTTGTGCCTCTTCGTTCCTCTCCGCCTTACTGTACTGTCTTCGCATGTGTTTCCTCCAGCGCTGCAGTCCCGTGGTTTTGGTTTTCGTGATGCGCGGTTCCCACAGCTTTCCCCCTCTAAACGGTGGACCACCCGCACCTTGTCTTATCTGTTCCTCCATCGGGTCTGCCTTTCTGACTTCTGCCACGGCGTCCCTGCCTTCAACGCAGTGCTCAGCAAGCTTACGGTTTGCAAGTTCATTCAGCGTCTGCAGCTTTCCTCTCTCCAGCGTCTTCCTTGTCCCAGCCAGCAGTATGTTTTCCATAATGGAAGTTTGGCGTTTAAACACCCTAGCTGGATACAGAGAATAACTATGACAATATGCCATTAAGGCATAAGGGACTAAGGAGACACCCTTGAAAGGGAAACGGAGGGCATGTGTTTTCTTCCAAGGACATCATCGAGTCTCTCTGAGAGTCAACTCCCCCCAAGGTGGTCTTTCCTCATAAAGCCACCCCCATGGTCAAGATCAGGTAGCGACTGCCGTCCCCTGGCCACATAGAGGGAGGCTGAACCAGTGACGGGAGTGATGATATCCTCAGATTCATCACGGGGCACACAACTATGGGGTATGTCCGGGTATGAGTATTTGATATTTACTGGCAATGTGGGCCTACTGACCATGTGAAGGGGGCCCCCCAAAATATAAGGGTAAAGCCTTTGGGGGTCCAGACTGTCAGTCTAGACTACTGTCTGATGGCAAGATAGTGAATACCAGATGGTGAGGCCCCTGGGAAATACACATTTTATTTCATTGATGGGGTCCTTCACAGTGAGCCCTTAGAGACTTCTGCTGGAGACTACAAGAGGTTGGTGGTCCCCTTAGCAACCAGGCCCTTCATACCACAGTTGGCTTTTAAGGTGCCTTTGTCTAGTCACTGTACACAAAAAGGTGTTCCCATGTACGAAATTAGTTAACTTTGTAAGTACAACTTATGCTATTTAGATGTTGCCTTAAGTGGTGATTTAATCACATATTTTTACAGATCTATGGTACCTGTATATATAGTGTAACAAAAGCCCTGTGAGTATTCAGGTTCTCAACAATGCCAAAATCAAAAAAAAGAAAAGAAAAAGTAAATAGAGTGTACAACAAATTGTTTTTTTAATTTTTTTAGTGCAAAAGAAAATTATCTGATATTCATGAAATAGACATTCCGGCTTAATATAGAGCCGATAAATCAAAAAGTAATACAAAATCTAAATAAAATAGAGCAACTTGCTATTATTTCAACAATTAAACAGTGATTGTGAAATAATGTAAATGTACATTTGAACATAATCATATGGGGAATAGCTAGCCACATAGAAACTATTGTTGTGAGGAAACACAAACAGTAAGTACGAAAACAGTTTCAACATGAAATGGAAAAGCACATCCAATGTAATTTGAAACAATATTAGTCCCAAGAGGGATCTATGTGTCTGCAAAACAGAAAATACAGCTGAATTGGCTGACTATCCCTGGCTAATCAGGGAAGTTAAGCCATCATCATGTGCATATTGACTCAAGAAAAACCAATTGCAACTTATTGTGGACATCAATACATCATTATAAACATGAATACATAATTCCAAAAAGTCCTGGTTAGAAGATACCAGTTTAAGGCTGATGTAGAGTCACCTTCATGTAGCAAAGACAAACGGAAGTGAGTCGCTTTACTTTTACTGGCCCAAGATGGATGTTCATGTACTTTGTCATCGTGGGAATTGTGCCACTTATATGTTTTCTGAAAAAGTGGATGCAAAGATCCAAGCACCATTAGTGCCACTCCCTGTTCTGATAACTTTTGAGAGGATAGGAATTGAGATGTATTGCCCCTTGTGATTCTCCTACTGCTTCAGAAACCCATTTTATACTGGTGGTTGTTGACCACAGCCCCAGGTATCCAGAAGCAATCTCATGGAGGACTGTTAATTGCTAAAATCGTTTTGGGGTATTTTTTACCCATTTTGGATTCCCTAAGGAAGTTGTGCCTGATAGAGGGATCAATGTCATGTCTAGCTACATGAGAGCCACATGAAATGAATGTGTAGTTTCTTACACATTCTATACTGCTTAACATCCATAAACTAATTGTCTGTTTGAAAGATTTAACTGAACCAGGAAGAGCATCATACGTGCCTTATAGGAGCCTTGAGAAGGAAGTGGGATCTCCTCCCACTATGCTTCCTATATGCATACAGACGGGTTTCTCAGGAAGGTGTTGGGGTTAGTCTCTATGAACCTCTTTTTGGCCATCAAGTCAGAGTCGCTTCGGCCCTGGTGAGAGAAGGTTGGGAATCCGCTCATACTAATCCTACCTTAAATGTGGCGGACTATGTACTTGGCAAAACCAAATGTTGATGGCTGGAAGACTTTGAATCAATCATAACTTCAGGCACGTCTCTGGGCAGCCCACCAGACCATTGCTTTTCAGCCTGCCAAGTCATTATGGAAGGAGAAAGACAATATGCAAATTAGACTTAGTCCCACCCCAAACAGAACAGAAACAATATGGATGAAACCTTGTAAATCCAAACCCAGAGTCTCCACGTGCGGAGTACCACAAGGATCATCCTTCTCCCCACTTCTATTCAACATCTACATGTACCTATTAATCAAACTCATCAAAAAACACGGCCTCACATGCTACAACTACGCCGACGATACTCAAATAATCTTCAACATACAAGACACCCGAGAAGAAAACACTACACTAGAGAATTGCCTTCGAGACATATTCAAATGGATGAATCTCAACCATCTCAAAATCAACCCAGGCAAAACAGAGATAATGATTGTTTCAAAAAAGAGAGAAGACATCAACTACATCCCCTGGCCAAGAAACCTCGGCACCACACCAGAACCATCATCAACTGTAAAAAACCTAGGGGTCCTGATGGATAACAACCTCACCCTGGAGCCACAAGTAAACTCGGTAATCAAGAAATGTTTCTTGCTCCTGCGAGCAGCAAAAAGGATCCTACCGTTCCTGTCGTTCGCCAACAAAACACTTACCATCATCGCTCTGATCATGTCCAGAGTAGACTATGCCAATAGCCTATACCTGGGCATGTCCGAACGACTTCTAAAAAAACTGCAACGCATACAAAATGCAGCAGCCAGACTCATCCTCAAGCTACCCATAAGAGAACACATCACACCTGCGCTAAAAATACTACACTGGCTACTGCTGAAACAGCGAATAAAGTTCAAACCCATGTGCATCATGCACAGAGCAATACACAAACAAGGCGCAGAATTTCCTAAGCAACAAACTACGCCTACATCAACCGACAAGAACACTAAGATCAAGCACCGACATACGCCTGGAACCAAAACCCTACAACAGAAAAAAACTCGGAGGATCATCTTTCTCTCACCAGGCACCCAAAACTTGGAACGACCTACCTAAGAATATACAGAATACAACAAACCACCTAGCATTCAGGAAACTACTCAAATCATGGCTCTTCAAAGCGTAACCACTACGGAGACGCACCGGAATGCACATACATTAAAACAATGACGAAAATAACTCCAACCTCGGCCACTCTCAAATTGGACAAACACTCAAGCCAAAGAACCAACCACTCGACAGAGCATAAAACATCATGGAAAACAGCCACAAAGGAAGGCTACAGAGACTGACCACATACCTAGACCCAGACGAAACCTAGACCTAGACTCTCCCGCTCTTACGTACCGGACGAACACACCCAGACCGGCAGACGCATCTAGATAGACGTTGGCCTGCGTTGCATGTGGATAGGATCGATCGAAGGATAACATGCCCGCGCCTAGAAAAACGTGAATGCTAGCATGTGCCACACACAGAGCCGTGAACACCAGCCTGCGTGGCGTTCGGATGGAGTTGTGAATGTTAGCTTGCCCACACCTGGACTGATCTCTAAACACTAGCCTGCGCCACGTCTAGATAAAAGTGTGAATGTTGGCATGACCACACCGGTATGGAGCCCTAATCATAGGCCTGCGCCACGTCTAGATGGGAATGTGAGGGCCAACAAGTGCCACACTCCCCAGAACTGCGAGTGCTAGCACTGGTAAAGGTCAGGTAACCCACTAACCAATATAAGCACAAACTCTGCATACTTATCTCACTCAAAAAACTCACACAACCATCTCTCGCACAACAAGCCGCACGCACTTCACAACACTGCAACAACACATAAACCGGAACAACAGCACACGCGGACTGACTCCGATACGATACCCGCACCAAAGCTTAGCACCCAGTGTTTACTGAGTTGAAGCTGCCAACAGCACACCACTCCTCTCACTATCCTACTTCCTTCTTCAACCTACTAACCCATCCCACCTTTATCGTTTGCAGATCTGCCTGAGCGCCTGGGGACCAATTCCGTTGGTGACGGTGCGCGGTACAAATACCTTTAACATTTAACACCTCTTCTCGACAAGACCACAAGCAACCCCAGACATGTTCTGGCCTAATTGCACTGTGTACTAGTCCTCTGAAAGAGGGTGTTATGTATGATGGCAGAGGCAAACTATAGTTTTGATAAAACCCCCGCCGGTTGATTTAATATCTGGTGAAGAAGTTTTGGTCATAAACTATAGTTTTACAGGACACATGGACTGGAGCGTACACGATTTGTCTACATTTGGAGAGGTCAACTACCTGGTGGATTTGGGAATTCCATGTGAACAGGTTGAATTGTGTGTTCTACTCTTAGTTTTAGTCAGGTAGGAAGTAGAGAGTGAACCTCTTCCTGGCCTGCCCTAAAGTAGTATGATATCAGGCCACCAGTTCCACAGCAGAATCTTATGTACAGCTATGGAACTGGTGACAGTTACTGTTGGTGTACTGGAGGTAATGGTCCTGCACCTGGTCCTGCACCCTGCAGGCGATTAAAGACCTACCTGTCTCCATACCCTGCATGTCCTCATCTCAATATAGTTAAAGAGTTGACTCAGTGGAGGGAGTTGTACTCTCACGACACCTAGCCCTACAGAAACAGATGGAGTGTAAAACCTTCCGCGAGCAGCTTATCTCCCTGTTTTCACTCACCTGAGCTTACTCCTTGGAGCAAGCATGATATTGATACTGGAGAGAATGTACCAGCTAAAAAATATGGGCTTCAGGGTCCAGGAGCAATCCAAGACTTTATTAGGTATGAGGCTAAAACATGTTGGATCTTGGGTGAATAGAGACTTTTCTGAGTCTATGATTTAATCATGTTGTGCTAGTGCCTTAAGATGACACCAAACTGATCAGATGGAGGACAGGTTCGGTACTGCAAAACCTCCCAGCAGCTTCAACCATACTGGCCAATTTCCCTTAGTGACCTTGCCTAGTAAAATACTGCATTTGCCACACGTGGAGGCCTCAATTTAGAGTGAAGCCTTTTGGGTTAAAAATAAGTTTTTGGGAAGATGGTCGCCGGCATGAGAGCTGCGTGAAATGGAGCTCTCTGGTCCCCCGGGGCCTAAATTATAGAAACAGCTCAACAAAAACCTCCCCAGGCGTTGAAAAGTGAACGGAACTAAGCGGTCCACTGCCCTCCGGCAACACAAGCAAGAAATGTGAAGTTTGGGGGATGGCGAAACTGAGAGGTACTGGTGGGAACCTCCCCGCTGGAGACACCAGTAGATAAGCACCACCCACAATCACCAACAGCCCCCGATCTGAGGGCAGGAGGAACAAGCAAGGAACTGGACTGTCCCAGCAGGGCAAGGGTGAGGCCATTAAGGGACAAAGGCATCAAGGCCCCTTGCGGGGTCTGAGCGCCAAAAGTCAAGGTGTAAGGCAAGGAAGGAGAAGCGCAGGCCTCGACTGACCTGGCAAAGCACACTCAGCGACCAGCAAGGGGGAATCTTACAGCACCTTCCAGTGCAACCAGGGGCAAGATGTCCAAAGCCAAAGGGAAAGAACCCCAAAACCCACAGAAATCTGCAAAAAGTTAGAGGAAGGCAACATACAAAAACTGGTGCAAAGATGGGGGAGACCAGATGGAAGGTGAACAGGACCCACAGAGACCACCAGAAGATGATCCCCAAGATAAGACAATGAATGAGCAAGTAGTTACGCAGGAGGTCCTCTGCAGTGCTTTCAAGACTTTGGGGACAAAATAGCGAACACTATACAAACGCAAATTAATAAAATGAGAGAGGTCCTGTCCATTGCTCTACAAGAGGTAAAGGGAGACATGAACACATTGGAAGAGAGAGTGGATGCCATGGAAAATGCGGTTCAGGAAATAGCAGACGATATGAAGAAAATAGACAAGCTTGTGGAGCACCTGTTGAGAGTGACGCAAATCTAGAGATCCAAAGCGAAGACCTTGAGAACCGGTCAAGGAGATCAAATATAAGGATAAAGGGCCTGTCCGAATAAGTGGGCGACAAGGACCTAAGCGCAATGATTAAACAGGTGGTCATAGACTTAATAGATAGACATGATGAGGGCGGGATAAAGGTGGACCGGGTGCACAGAGTTGGACCAAAGAGGAATGTACCAGGAGCAATGCCCAGCGACATGCTGGTTGCACTACATAACTATGAGTAGAAGGAAAGAGTGTTGGCAGCGGTGAGAAAAGCAGGGACAGTATTGTACAATGGGTCTAATCTACAACTTTACCAGTACCTCGCACAGATAATTCTAGCTAAGAGTTGGATGATGGGCCCGGTGGTCAAAGCACTGAGGAAGAGTGACAAAAGGTACAGTTGGACCTTCCCCTTTGGACCTCTGTTTGAATGGACCAGAGCCAGCACTGAATCACCAGGTGTGAGGAAGGGATGAACATTCTAGGACTTGAGGATGAAGGGGAACACGGGGAAGCCCATTTCCCTGCAAGAGAACCAATCAAGAGAAAGCAGTGGGAATGGACCAAATATATACAGAAGAAATTCAGGAAAAAAAAGCACCAAATGGCCCACCTAGGTCTCCTAGTTTAGTTTAGTTTAGTTTAGTTTAGTTTAGTTTAGTTTAGTTTAGTTTAGTTTAGTTTATTTGTTGAGCACGCCAAGCCCAGATGCTTCTGGGTGCTATGCTTACAGGTTACAAAATATACAAGACTAAAAAAAACAAGTGATACAACAGTATATTACATGTGAATTATATACAGAAGCGTTACAGATATACATCAGGCAGGGCTTAATATACATATATACATAGTAGGTTGTGGTTATGCGACTGGGATAAGGTCTTGCTCACGTATTCACACTTTGACCTTTTTCAGGAATAAGAGGTGGAAGGTTCCTCTCTTAAAGAGAGCGGGAGTGTGTTCCATTCTTTGCAGTGAGGACTGGGAAACTAGCCCCTCCTGCTCTTGTAACTCGTAGTATGGGATGTTGACACAGTGCGTCTGTACTGTTCTTGTAGGCCGTGTTGATGTATGGTGGGTAATGGAATTGGATAGGTAGATAGGCGTCTGGTTGGAAAGGCACTTATGTGTAAGGGATAGAGTTTTAAGGGCTATCCTTTGCTTAATATTAAGCCAATTTATAGAGTGTCTAGTATCAGAAATGCGTTGTTTCTTAGATATGTTCAGTGATGCTCTAATGGCATTGTTTTGCGTGACTTGCATTTTGTTGAGGTTTTGTTGTGAGGTGCCAAGATAGAGCGCATTACAATAGTCGAGCTTGGCGAGGAGCAAGGCTATTGCTATTGTGATGCAGTTAGCAGATGTCGGGTAAGGACGGCAGGCAGTTATGAGCTTGCAAGTGTAGGCAGATGATGAGGCCATAGAATTAGTTTGTCTCCTTAAGCTAAGTGCCAAGTCAATATAGACTCCCAGTGTTTTAAAAACCTTGGATACTTTGATTATATGACCGTCAATATTGAATGAGGTAAATAGTGCGTCCAGTTTATTTAGCTTGGCTGGTGAGACCAGTAGGAACAGCTCTGTCTTATCGTCATTAAGACAGAGCCCATGCTTCACCATGCAGGCTTGTATAGTTAGGTAGATGTTGTTAAGAGTCCTACTGTCCACAATGTGATCTCCAGTGATAGGGATGAGTATCTTGGTGTCATCCGCATAGTTAGTGTAGGTGACACCCAGATAGTCAAGTTCATCAAAGAGAGGTTTGGTAAACACATTGTAGAGCGTAGGAGTCACACAGGACCCCTGGCGGACCCCAAAGGTAACTGGAGTAGGTGTAGCAGCTGCTGAGGGCGTGAAGACCCTCATGGATCTGTTGTTGAGGAAGGGCTCAATCCAGGCGTTTGCTTGATCAGAGAAATGCACAGCAGATGAGAGGTGTTTACATAGAATTTTATGATTCAACAGGTCAAATGCTGCTGATAAGTCAAGTAGAAGAAGCAGGGCCAATTTTCCCTTATCTTTAAGAGTCTGTATTTGGGTAATGAGGTCGATCAATGCTGTTTCAGTCCCATGTTTAGGTCTGAATACAGATTGACTAAGGCCTAATAAATTAGATTCAAGATATTACTGTATCTGCCGATAGGGTTCTCGGTCCAATATTTTTAACAGTAATGGTACCGTCGTAATGGGTCTGTAGTTGGATGGGTTGTTCAGGTCTAAGGATGCTTTTTTTAGGAGCGGTAACACCCAAGTGTCTTTCAAATTGTTAGGTACTGTACTATATTTGAATGAGGCATTAATGATGGACGTGATGAAGGGAGCTAATTCCTTCGCAGTCTCATTAATAAGGGGTGTGGTACATGTGTCTCCCTGCAGTTAGATGTTTAAGCTTTAAGATGATAGTCTCCACCTCTTTGATGGAGAGAGGTGTGAAGTTAAATTGGGGCTGCACCTTCCTGATAAGGGAAGGTGGGTGCTGAGGAGGATCCATATTAGTAATGAGCGTTTATTTAGTTACTATTTTATTTTGGAGCATAGTGATTTTGTCTTGGAGTGCATTCTGGATGTTGGTGCACCACAGAGTGTCTTTGATGCAAGTGTCAGGAGGTGGGGCCGGCAATTGTAGCTCCTTCAGTATATTGAACATGGCCTTGGATATACGATCGTTATAGTTATCATTTTTGGCTAGGACAATGGCGGCCTTGTAGTTGAAGGAAGCCGCATTAAAGTTGTCTTTGTTAGCTTGGGATGGAGTGCTCTTCTATGAAGCCTCGGAAGTTCTTTTCAGTTTCCTGAGCGCCTTGAGATGTGGGGTGTACCATGTGTTGAGGTGTGCTCGAGGTTTGGATTTATGTAGTTTATGTGGCGCTAGAGTGTTGATCCCTTTAAGGATGGTGTGATTGTACAGGTCAACAAGAGCTGTGGTGTCTGAGAGTGTTGTGGTAGAGTTAATGATCGGTTGGAGAAGTGGCAAAAGTTTGTGAGTGGTCAGATTACGTTTATTTCTGGTCATCATAGCTGGTGCTAAATTGTGCACATTGCATGATGACAATTCTTTAATGGTGAATGTGACTAGATGGTGGTCAGTCCATGCGCAAGGAGTGTTGGAGAGGATATCGACATTGCAGTTTAAGTCGGCTAACCAATCCAAGGATCTGCCTTTATCGTGAGTAGGTGCGGATATTCGATGTGTGAAACCTAGTTCAGTGATGGTGTCCATAAGGGCACAAGCTTTGGAGTCTTTGGTATCTTGGAATCCTAGGGTAAAGTCTCCTAGAATGATGACTTGTGATTCGTTTTTAGTATTAGTCGACAGTAGGTGTGAGATATCATTTTCGAAGGTGGTGGTTGGTCCTAGCGGACGATATATAAGGTGGATTGTGATAGTAGATGTAGGTGAGGCGAGAAGTTTGACAGATAATAGTTCTGCTGAAGGCAGTAGTTGGTTATTAGCATTCCTATCGCCTAGTGCAGTTTTATAGATGATGGCAACGCCTCCTCCTTTAGAGAGGCTGTCATCCCTGTCAGCTCGGATGATGGAGTAGTTGTCCGGGATTGCAAGGGCCAGGGAGGGTCCTGATGCTCTGTGAAGCCAGGTCTTAGTGATGGCCATAAAATCAAGGTCATGTAGTGTTATAAGGTCGGTGATATCTAGGGCGTATGCAGGTAGGGATCTAGCATTGAAAAGACAGGTGGTTCTGTTTCCCCTGAGGTAAGCTTGGGCTGTGTTCAGATGCAGGAGATTGGGTAGCTAGGTTTGCTTGAGTGTTTGTTGCAGTAATGGTGTCATTGGTAGTAAGGTCGTTGTGCCGGTGTAGGATTTTTGAGCCTAGTTTATGGTTTATGTGTAGAGTGGGGCATGGAGTGGTGGTCAATGATGTGGGTGTGGTTATGTGGGCTGGTTCTATAGTGTTGTGGCGAGATGCTGTGGGCATATGTTGGGCTTTGGGTTCAGTGCATATGCATAGTTTTTGTAGCCTCGGAAGGAGGATAGGTTCCGTATGCAGACATGGTGGTAGGAATTTAGGACGCATATTAGCTGATGGCGGGAGACTAGATGTCATCGCTAAATGAACGTCTGAATTGATTGGTTAATTTGCTTCCTATTCCAAACCAGTGGGAAGAATGTTTTTAAAAGCCTTGCTGCCATCTTGGATTTCTTTCAGTTGGTTTTCCGAGTGCAGGAGGTGTTTTTTGTCTGCTGCTCTGCTCCTGGTTTGCCTTCAGGCTGGTTTGTTTCGTGGGTTTCTGCTGGTTAAAACATGACCGCAAGGGATAGGACAACCTATGCAAAACAGTTTTCCCTTTGGGAAAGGGAAAGGAAGTATTTCTCTTCTTAAATGCTGCAGCTGCAGGGAAGGGGTATGTATAACTGTTCTCATTCACAAGTGCTCTGGAGGGGATTGGCATAAGTAAGGTTTTTTTCCTTTGAGGATCAGCACCTGTTAACTAGGGGATCTTGCTGGATGGGCTAGTGTTCCCCCATAGTCTATCTTTTCGTGTCCCTGAAAGACACTCTGGAATCCGCTCTGGGTTTTGGATTTCTAAACCCGTTTTATCTTGGGAGATGCAGTACTGAATACCCTGTTGCTGTTAGTTTTTCACTAGTTGCTTTCTCAGGGGTTTTGTTCAGGGCAGGTCCTGTCAGTCCGACTCTCAGGTGAACCGGCGATTGGATGCGATGTTGGCGCTATGACTTTGTCTCAACTACCATGTTTTGTTTTTATGGTATAGCAGAGCGTTTGGGCCAGGGATCCTTTTCTCATCATACATTTTTTTAAATAAATAATATACAAACCAAAAAATACTAGTCTAGAAAACCTCCTAAGAATAATGTGAAGACATACAAGGTTCAAAAAACAGGTGGAGGGAAAAAGCAAAATCGAAAAAACAAAAATTCTAAGTAACTGCTTGAGAATGAACAACAGAATTGGCGGAGCAGCCGTTTGAGCCCTCGGTAACCACCAAGGAATACTTAATTACCCAAATGGCCAAACAGCAATCGAAAATCTGAAGCACTGCGAAATCATAAAAGAATCAGGAAATCAGAAATTGGGCATAAACAGTCCCTTGTTCGAACTAGCCATCACAACAGGGTTCGTCTGGATTTGGGGAAACAAGAGATCATTTGGTGCACACATAAGGGGTGTCATCTCTACTGGTGGAGGTTTCTTGGGGTCACTGAACATTCCACCCGTCCCTCATCTTTCTCTGGGCAATGGAGCGAGCTATTGTTGCCACTGAGGTTGGCGAGTTGTTCTGTGGCCCCCTTTCTCCTTTGTCTGTACCTTAAGCTTCTTTTACTCTGATCCATCAAAGTCTTGGTGGCAGTTATATTTCAGGACCTACTTTAACTTTTCCCAAAACTATTCTGTGTACTGATAAGTACTAGGGAGCCATGGCCGGTGATGAACTGCACAGCCTAGGGGACCCCTGCGTACCTTATTCTGGCCCTAAATCACAATGTGGGTGACGCACCTGGACCCTAGTGTCCCATTAGCCCGATCACTCAGCCACCAAAATGAGACTTGGTACAAAACTTACCGAAAGCCCTGGACAACAGCTCACCTGGTCGCACTGAGCCTGCTAGACCTGTTGGCAGCCTATGAACTGGTAGAGCATAACAGCTCCTTAACTGACTCTGCATCAATTTGGGCATTGATGGAACAGTGCTTATACGGCTCACATATAAGGACTGTCCAATCAATGCCCAAATTGAGGGGCATTGATGGAACGGCTGACCTTAAGGTTTGGGGTAAGCTGCCACTGGCGGTTCCTGGCAGCTGGTGAACTGTTTGCCCGGTGAGGAGTGATATCAACTCGGGCGGGCAGAAAATGAGGAATCAAAGAGGTCAAAGGCATCCAAGCGTTCTTGGTCCAGATGAACTAAAGCAGGAATTTTCATTAAAAAAAAGTTCACCAGAACCTATTTGTAGAATCTTTATTTATTTATTTGCACTGTCCATGTCTTTTCTGCGGTGTTACCCTAAGCTTGCCTGTGAACACAGCTCTCGGCCTGCAATTTCTCTGACTTTGCGTTCCTCCTGAGTGACACGGTTAATACATTTCCTAATACTATTGGCATGAACATCATGTGCTAATTTCGATTTTCTATAACCAAGTATTTGTTAGCGGCTGCAATATATTTCCATTTCATTTCAACTACAGATCTGTTCGCCACTTCTTGGAAACCAAGCCCTTGCTCTGAGGGTTGGCACACAAAAGTGTAATGTTAACCTCCATCTATGCCTAATTATACCAACAGGCAGAGAAGTGCGAGGAGCGATTGATAACATGTAAATTCTGCAGCCTGGAAGTCGCTTCCTGCAAGTTTCAGGAACACGATGATAGCTGTGGCAGCCGCACTGAACTCTGCCCAGATTGCAAGAAATACATCATGTTAAAGGACACACATCACAAATACAGCTGTCTGTCGCCAGCCGCTCAGCAGGACACCAGTACACGGAAAAAAGGTAAGGAATATATTGCTATATGTGTCCCGTGTTCACTAAACCGAGTGGTTATGCATGTGCTACACATGTGCCAGTGTTTAGAATGTTGTACTACCACCAGCTGTCAACAGAAACACATAACTGTCTAATTTGCAAACTGTGTTTTGTGACCCGAGCCTTCTACCCAGTAGTGCACTGAAAGCTAAACAATGTTGTAGAAGTACGCAAGGTTTAGCAGCCATGATATCTTTGCAGGTATAACATTAAAAATAATGGCTTTTGCCATATATCCGTATGGTTAGGAGTTGAACACTTACAAAGGTTTAAAGTTGCCAAGTATCTTGGCATGGTTATAGAGTGGAAAGAGAGTCAATAGGAAACGTGTTTGTTTAGTCTGTATTTGCAACCTTTAGAATGTTCACAGGGGTTCGTTCAGTAGTGAGTCGAAATACCGAACGTGTTTACCGGGCTGGGGGAAATGAATGAGTGTTGCAGGGGTGTACTTCTGATCTAAGGATCTGCACTCATGAAATATCGACAGCTACCTACCAGCTAGACTCCTCAGAGAGGGCTAGTTTGAAATATCTCCTCCCAATGAAGATAATGGGCTTGGTCCAAGTTTGGCGGCGGGGGAAAAAAGTGACAGTAATTCTGTTACCACAACTTTTTTTGGCAGTACCAGAATTATAGCTGCTTTTCCTGCCCTGCCAAATTATAATTCTGTTGGATTTACCACTGGCGGAATTACCACATGGTAAATCTGCTCCAAGAATCAGCGGATTTATCGTGCGGTAATTCTGCTGGTGGTAAATCCAACAAAAAGCCACAAAGAGTCTAAAACAATTGGGAATTAAACCACGCTACCACCACTTTTAATCCTGTGGTAACTCCACAGGACCAAATGGCAGTGGTGGAAATCAAATTTGGAAGTAATTCGGCGGATTTACTACCGAATTACCACCTAATTAGTAATGTGGACCAATGTATGCTGTGACTGATGGTCTCTGCTGAAACTAAGCAACTGGCGTCCCAGCACTACCTAACCTGAAGGAGGTAGAATGCTAGCAAATGCTTCCTTCAACAGCGCAATGAAAAGTGGGCTCTGCCACAGAATTCCACTGCAGCCACGGCCTGTCTCAAGATGAGGTTGATCTCTGCACTCTGTTGTCAGCACATCCAATGATAGGCACGCTTCACAGACAGGACTTAAGGTTTTCCCTACTTTCGCTGTTAGCAGAAGTCCACTTTCTCAGGAAGCTTAGTCTCCCTGAAATCCACCAGCATGTGAGGAAGACTACGAGGGGATGAAGACAAGGAGGATTCCTTTCTGCAGACATCATGCACATGTTCTCCCATACCCAGGGGAAAACCCCTTCAAGAGATAGGTGCTTCTTCTTTCTTTGAAAGTCTACTTATTCAAGTGCTTGGTATTTCCGACTCTGGCCGTCACTTGTGAGGATTTTTTTTACCCCTTCAGGATTCTGATACGAAACTAGCAGCAGTCAGGAGAGTATTTTCAAAGAAAAAGGAGTCATGGCACCCAGCATACATTTTTTCATGCCACTTTCTTCCTTTATTTAACTGAAATATAAATCAAATTAAGCTCTTGCCTTTGCCCTTTTGTGTATTTTTCAGAATGTTTATTTTCAGCAATTTTAGGGAATAACTATACATTATTTGATTAATTGTTCATTAGTTTAGTTCACATAATACTTCAACTTTGCCATTTATTCTTTGGCTGCCACTACAGTAAATCAGTCATAATGTGACTTTCTTTAGTTGCAGTTTTTTTAAAATTAACGTTTGGTTTAGCTGTCTGCTTTTACGTGCGGATTATTTTATCCAGAATTTTGGCATTAGTAACAGGTTAGTGTGCTTGCTAGTTATACAATGAAACATTTTTCATATATTTCCTTGAAAACATTACTGGCCAAATTCACAAAGAATACAGTATTTCAAAAATAGCACTGATGATGCACTGGTGTTTTTACATGCCTGTACATTTCACAGGAGCCATACTACATAGCCAATTAATGCCAGATTGGCACTTTGAGTACAACAGGGTTAAAACCAAATAGTCAGAAGCTCTGAGCCCCAATGTGGTTGCTGTCTGCTCATTTCACCTTGATGGTCATTAAATGACATGCCATGGAAAATTGTCATAAGAGAAATAAAACTGTATGAGGGATACAATTTCTAGCAGGGTAGCAGCAGTACACAATGCAGATGTCTGGGGTAAGGCCCATATATGCATTGCATAGCTCCCTGCATCTGTCCCAAACAGGTACTGAGGGACGTCAGTCCCTTAGTGGCCCGTGGGCAGGGCCGGCCTTAAAGGCAGCAGCGCCCTGGGCGAAATAGCACCTCCCCTCGCCCACCGCGCGCCCCTCGTTAACAGGGGGCGGGGCGGAAGGGGGCGTAGCCAGGATGGGCAACTTTATTTATTTATTTATTTAACCTCCTCGGCGAGGAGGTTAAATAGGGCGCGTTAGCACCCCATTGTCATTGAATGAGCCCGCTGCAGCGGGTGCATTCAATGACAATGAGGCGCCTGCCACTACGCCAGCTCGGTGGACCCCTTGAAAGACTCCCCCGAGCTGGCGTGGTGGGGGGCTAATGGCGCCTTTTCTTTTGAAAAGTACCCACGGCGGAGGGGCGCATTTAAATGCACCCGTCGCCGCGGGCACATTTTACAGTAAAAGGCCACCTGCCACGCCTTCTCCCACAACTCCAGCTCGGGGAAGCCCTTGAAAGACTCCCCCGAGCTGGCTTGTCGGGGGCTAATGGCGCCCTGGGGGGCGTGGTGCCCCGGGCGGTCACCCGGCTCGCACCCACCTAAGGCCGGCTCTGCCTGTGGGTAGTGAAGAGGTTGATAACCCCAGAGGTGTTTTAAAAAAAATATTTTTTTAAATTTGCAAATAGAATTTAACTGAAGACCAACATATGTAGAGAATTACATTACATCGCAGTTGTCGTACAGTGCAAGAGATTGGTCTGATTTTCATTTTTTTCCCCTGCCTCCCTCCCCCTCCCTACTCCCCCGCATCCTCCAGCACATAATCAACTTTGAGAAAAACAGCAAACATTTGCCACATGGCAAGTACACGTTTAACAGTTGGCTTACAGCTTCGTTCAGAATTGCTGCTGTTTGGGCAGCTGCTTGAGTTAGTGTATGATATGACAAACTTAACTGGGGTAAAAGAAACAATTTCCTTCACATTTTCATTTGGGGCATTAGGGCACCAGTTTATTCCATTCCCAATACTCCAGAAAGGGAAGCCACATTGGGTCTATGTGTGACTGCGTTCCATCAGTGTTGTTGTGAGGCTTTCCATGTCATATATCTCTTTGGCCTTACGCACCCATTCCTTTTTTGTCTGGAGCATGCTACATTTCCATCATATGGTTAAACACACCCAAGCTGCTAGGAGAATAGGTTTCTGGGCAAATGGGGCAAGACTAAGTATTGGTCTTCAACTAGCTTGACCCCAAACAATCTCAGGAGTGGGGTCTCAGCCCTCCAAATTGCCTCGATGTCGTGGATACAGCCCAAGATTTCCTTCCAATAGTTTTGGACATTGGAGCAGTCCCACCATTGGTGCCAATAATCGCTGATCTGTGAACTTCCCCGCCAACAGTGAGGGCTTATTCCCGTGTACATTTTCGCTAATCTCTGGGGGGTGAGTTGCCATTCCATGAGCAGCTTTTTTGCATTTTGTATTGGACAGAGATAGTGGATTTCCAAACAGCTCTGTGTACTGCGACGCATCCCTCTAGATTCCCTTCCCATCCCATGTCTTTTTCCCAAGAGCTTGCGTGCATGGTGTTGGTAAGTGCACCCTTTCCAATAAAGCACTATAAAGTTTTGCAATCAGCCCTTTGGAGCCCATGTGTATATTGAGTACACATTAAAATTGGATGAGTTGCCTCTGAGGCAGTTTGTTCCACCGTTGGTCTGTGAGAGCGCCCCTTTAGTTGCAGGTATAACAGTGGTTGGATTTCTGGTCTTGTTGAGCGCCTTCTAACTCTTCCTTGGCCAGGAAGATCCCATCCCTCCACATTTACCCCATTCCAACCAATCCTTGTTCATGTTGCAGTTGGAAGCAAATTGGATCTGCTAGGAGATTTCTGACTGCAGGCGCCCAGATGCAGCTTAGAGGAGAGGGCCATGTGGTAACACTGCTCATATCTGGTTTCTTTCTCCAAAGAGTCCACAACACTGCCAGGATCGGATGTTGACACACTCTTTGCGACAGAAAATTCTGGGGGACCCACTCCCAGTGTGACTGGTGCAAAGTAACCATTCTTCTATCAGGTACCCATTGCTTGTCCTCTGATTCCCTTAAGTGGTCCAGTAGCACGCAGAGTTGTGCTGCTCTATATTACTCATAGATGTCTCGGTATCCCATGCCCCCCTTGTTTGTTGGAAGAATCATAGTTTTATAAGCAATTCGGGCCCTTTTCCTCTCCCACAGAAAGATTGATAGAGAGTGCTTGATTTCCACATGGAAGGAGTCTGGGAGCGCTACCGGGAGAGACTGAAAAAGGAAGAGAAGCTGTGGTAGCACATTCATTTTAACTGTTGAGACCCTTCCTGCCCACGAGAGTTTTAGTTTTGACCATCTTTGGATGTCCCTTTTAATTGCCATCTAATGCGTGGTATAGTTGGCCTGATATAGTTCTCCCAACTGTTTTGTGATGGTTACCCCTAGGTATCGGATGTGGTTGTGGTTTTGTTTCAGACCCCAGGTTTTCAGGAGACTGTCTAAGGGGGAGTATCACCGAAATCCAGCGGAAGGATTACCGTTTTACTTCGATTCACACAAAAACCTGAATGGGTCCCATATACCTCTACTGCAGGTAAGAGAGCTGGGATGGACCGGGACGTGTGCGTCAGATAAACTAAAACATCATCGGTGAACAGTGCTAGCTTGTATTCCTTCCCAAAGTTCGTAATCCCAGCAATTGAGGCGTCCTCCCGGATGGTCTGGGCCAGAGGTTCCATCACCAATGCAAAAATCAGAGGTGATAAAGGGCAGCCTTGCCTGGTCCCCTGACTCAAAGCAAAGGGGGAGGGGGTACAGATATAGAGCTTGTGCCCCCGTAATCCAACGTGCCCCCAGGTTCGCCTTTCTCAGGACTTGCAGCATAAACGGCCACTCCACCCTGTCGAAAGCTTTCTCTGTATCCACTGAGACTATAGTGGGGCATGAGCCTTGAGGGTCAATTGACGCTATCAGGTCTAGAGTTTTGCGATTTTGTCCGAACCCTGTTGTCCTTTAACATGCCCGACCTGGTCATTATGTATGAGCCTGGGCAGCACCCCGCTCAGCCTATTAGAGAGTATACTGGCATACATCTTGGCATCAACGTTTTACAGGGAGATCGGCCGGTAGGAACCACACTAAAATGTATTTCTTCTTTGGGGTGAAAGATAATTCTAACCTACGCAAAGGATGCTGGGGCCTGTCCTGTTTCCATGCTGTCGTTGAAAAGTAGGGTCAGGAAGGGTGCCATAGCACCGCTAAAGGTCTTATAAAAAAGCTGGGGTGAAACCGTCTTGCCTTGGCGCTGATCCTGCCTTTAATTTTGAAATGGCGACACATACTTCCTCTACTACTATTGGCGCGTTCAATTTGTCCATATCTAAGCTTTGCAGTGATTCAAACGCAGATGTTTCTAAGAATTTGTCTATGCTTTCTTGGGTGGATGTACAGTCAAAGATGTACAGTTGTTCGTAAAACTGGGCAAAACGAGCCGTAATTTCAGTGGGTTTGTTCAGTGTTGCCCCCTCTGGGGTTTTGATTTTATATACCACTCTCTTGGCTCTCTGCCCTCTTAGTCTAGCTGCTAGTAGGGTGTGGGCTTTGTCTCTTCTTTCATAAAATGTTTGTTTAACATACCAGAGGTGTGTTAATGCTTTTCCACTACACACTTCTTTCAGCTCTTGTCTGAGCTCCTTTATATCTGCCAATGTCTTAACAGTGTCTCCCATCCCACTTGCCAGGTCAGCCTCTTTGTTTCTTATTTCCCCCTTCAGGTATGTCTCCCGCAGGAGTCTAGTTCTCTTTGTAAATGTCCCCTGTGCTATCAGAAGTCCCCTCGTTGTTGCTTTTGCTGCTTCCCACACTATGGCTCGAGGTGGGTCACCTATGTCATTTCGCTTAAAAAGTTCCCTCATTTCGGCATCGAGGACATGATCTTTAAAAAGTGTGTCGTTGCAGATCCATCTTTTGTCCGTCCCTATGCTCAGGCCCAAGTCAAGATTTACGGTGCTCATGTCGTGGTCTAACCAACCCACTAGTTCAATGGCTGCCCTCTCGATGTTATGTTCCAGTGCTGCCTCCAGGAAAATGTATCCTATGCGGGTAAATATTTGGTTCAGGGGAGAATAGAATGTGTATGTTTTTGTTTGCGGGTGGCAGCATCTCCACCTATCTACCAAGGAATGTTCCTGCATAAGGAGTTGGAAAAGCCCTCTCCCTGGCGTGGTACGGCTCCTTCCCTGTATGGAACCCAGTCCCATGCGGGTCCATCACCATGTTAAAGTCCCCCCCACAGATTAGACCACCGATTCTCCATTTTTCTAGGAAAGCAAAAAGTTCTCTGCTAAATGTGATTTGTTGGCTGTTTTACGCATAAGCTGAGCATAATGTGAATGGTGCCGTTTATTACGAGGTACCTCCCATCGGGGTTTCTGTGGGTTTGTCTGATTCGCAACCCCAGTGATGCCCGATATAAAATGCCCACACCTCCCTTTTTGACTGGTCCCGATGCCTAAATAGCATCTCCCAGTTGCCTTCCCTTTAGGGTACTGTCCCCCCCCCTCCGGAACTTGGTTTCTTCAACAAAGAGTACATCTAGGCTGGACTGGTTTAATGCCCTCATCAGCATTGTTCTCTTTTGGGGTAAATTAAGGCCCTTCACATTTAGAGACCCAAATCACACTGAATTATTCGCCAATACCCCTGGTTTGTACACAATCTCATGAGTGCCGTGTTTTTAGCCCCAGTGTTCGCCTTCTCCTGTTCAAGATCGCTGTGGCTTTGTGGATGTAGTTTCTTTTCCAGTCTGCTATCCATGTGCATGCAATGCGAGCAATTTGGGGCTAAAGTAATGCCTGCTGAAGCTCCCTTGAGCTTGACCGTCCCTCCGTGCCCCCCCGTAAGTACTCCCTCGCTTTATTCCCCACTCTACCCCAGACCCCAAAAAAAGAAAAGGAAATGGTTTCCCCTTGTAACTGAAGACGCCCTAGGAAAAAACATAGGGCCACACTACGGGGGACTACCCGAAACCCAAAACGTAGGACTGCAATATAGTTGCATTTGGTCTGCATTTACTTTCAGTAACCAACACTTAACTATTCAGCCCGGTAAATAAAGACAAGAAAAAAGTGGAACGTCTGGTCTTCATTCTCTGTCCGGGGTCAGCACCCCTGCCATTCCAAAGATATTCCAAAAGCGTGGCAAGGCGCTCCCCCCTGTTTCGTTATGCAGCCCGATGGTCTGATCATGTCCAATCATGTGCCCCCAGTGTGTCAATGGGTGTTGTATATCTTACACTTCCTCGTACCCTTGCTGCACCCTCTTTTGGGCCAAGGATCTATTGGTTTCCTGAGTGGTTCAGAGGACGACGGAAGTTTTTCCCTCTTGACTCCACTTGCTCCCGCTGTTAGGCCTTGCAGAACGTTATTTACTTCTTCCGCAGACACAACCCTGTATTCCTTGTTACCGTGTTCAAAGGAAAGGCTTCTGCCCCACCTCTAGCGAATATTTTGTTCTCGTAGCCATGTGGTTAGCGGGTGAAAATCTCTCCTTTTGGTGAGGGTAGATGCTGACAGGTCCTGGAAAATACGATCACGCAAGCCCTCAAAGTCGATATGGTCCTGATCCCTTGCCTGCTGCACAATATCCACCTTGTGTCTGTACTGATTGCATTTAGCTAGGACAGACCTTGGTCCATTTGGGGGGACTCCTGCCCGATGCACTGTCTCAAACTCGAGGTTTGGCATTAGAGGGGAGGGGAAAAGAGAATTAATCAAGGCTTTCACTTGCCTTTCCAGGCTCAATGGGGTTTTATTTGGTGTTTCCTTGAGGTCTTGTATACGTATATTAGATCTCCTATCCCTATTCTCAAGGTCATCAACCTTGGCCGCCAGATCTGCGTTCCTTTGCTCCAGATCCTGTAAGCGACCCTCCGTCTTCATTTCCACCAGGTCAGTGGACAGTTGTTAATTCTCCAGGGCCACTACTTTATCCTCAATTTTGTTTACTCTGTCTTGCAGGGCATTCACAGTGGTTGCCAAGCTACTCTTTAAAGACCTGATTTCGTCTAGGAGTAGGCGGATTTCTGCTTTTGTGGAAGCATCATGATCTGCTCCTGGTATAATCAGTAGATCTGTTTGAGGATGGGCCCGCCATATTGGGACTCATGCAGTGGTACTCCTGTAACTTGTGTGCCATTATGGGGTCTAGTTCTCCTGGCATGTGCTCCTTTAGTTGGCCTGTACTTGTAGTGGGCAACTTTCAAACTGGTTGAATTGCATTGGCTTCACCTCTTGGCCTTGGTACTTCATACCTGCTGTGAAGGCGGGTTGCAGTACCCTGTTGGGATAGAGCACAAGAGTGTATGCAGCAGTTTCAAGATCAGTCCCACGGTAGTGGCCCACGGTACCGGAGGGGCCAGCTCTGTGTTTTGTTCCGTACGTCTGTTGCTTCCCTAGCTGCAGAGAGGCCCCTGGTCCGGATTGCAGATGGCTTGGGGTAGAGTGGAGGGGCACAGTAGAGCACAGTGTGCACCCTCACTGCTGCACTGCCCTCCTGGTGCTGCTTGCACCATGCGCTCAGGGCCCCAAATCTTGCTGCAGGCTTCAGATGCAGAGACTGACTACAAGCAGAACTATGCTTTTGGAGATTGCAGGACCATTTGACCCTCTGTGTCCCTTTATTTGGCTTATGATGATGCCTACACTGGCACCCGTGGGCTGCCGTTGTTACCGCTTGCTGGGGAGGGGTGTGGCACCAGAATTGCGGTGTAGATACAGGCGGGCCCTAGGTTATGGAGGCAGCGGCTGATCCAGGAGCTTGGGGTATCCAAAGTGAAGCCGATGGGTGGATGGTTGCCAAGCCCTAGGTGCTGAGCTTTCTTGGGGCCCGGGACCCCCTCAGGCCGAGTGTCACTACCCCTTTGCATCAGGCTCTTTCATTCCAAGGGGCCCTGCACTGTCTGCCACCACTACTCTGTTTACGGGCGCTGACCTCACCGCTTATGCAACCCGCGTGGCTGCTCTGGATGGTGCCTGCTGTTTTGCACTGCATACTCACCCCCATTGGCAGGGCGATTCATCCAATTTCCTTGTGCCGCTTTCAGCTTGTCCCTCGCTGCGGTCTTTCCCTTTGGGATCCGTCGCGTTGTGTGCTGGGCGGGGTCGGTGCCCTGGAGCTTGCGAGCATTGAGGCAGGCCCTTGGGGGAGGACTCCTGTCTGCGCCTCCTTTGGGGGGTTGCCCCCACTGTTTCTTTCCAGGAAGCTGCCTGCTGGGTGCTGGCTACTTCCCCTCCTTGCTTCACTACTTTGTTTTTCAGTCTGTCTGAATTTGCATTAATGCGCCAGAATTTCCTTGTGGGCTGCGGGGAAGATGAAGGCTCAGGTAGCCATTCTTTGTGCGCCCCCTGGTGGTCTCCTAAAAATTCTTTTTATTGAACAGTAAGCAGTAACAGCATGTGAACGGAGATTAAATCACTCGAACTACATCAACACAACGTCAGTGTTAAGGCTGTACAATTAGCTGGCACATAGTACAAATCATATTTACTATATGAAAAGACATTTAAATTGTGAATGGATCCACTGAGCCCCATATGAGAAATGTCAGGTGCAGGTTTCATGAGATACACTTCTCCAGAACTCAATTTAGTAAGGTCCCCAAATGTTGCTAAAATATTTTTTTTTTCATAGCAGAGTGTGGTATCGTACACCTTTAGTTCTAACGATGATGGCGGTGCCTTTCACCAAGCTGTGGCTGTAATGGTTTATTGAGAGGCCACCCTCAACACAGGGAGGTCCTTCCCTCCCCAAGCTAAGTGTCACACAATAAATGGTTAATGTCAGTTCTTTTATGCATAACGTCTCTCATATCTTCGATGTAGTATTGGAATAATACCCAGGGTCAGGCATAGTGTCTCTTGCTCTTCCAAATGATGGAGGTGAGAAAAAGGCTGAATTTATAATAGTCCATTTAACATCTTCAGGTTAATTCAAATAGGAGCTCTGCTTCCTCCAAGCCATTTGTCTCTCTCGGCCAGTGTTTTTATTAGTCTCTTTGAAGTTGGTTGCAGCTCGTAAATACCTGGGATGCAGTGGCTAGTGCCATTTGTCCTGCCCCGAGCTGGGCTTTCAGAGGCAGCAAGTCTGGCAGACATTTGGTTTTCAACACCATTAGCAGGACACACTTTATTGCAGTTGTTAATAGCTGGTGGGATGTAAAAGCCAGGCCTGCACTGGGGGAGTTCTTTGTGAAGTTTGCCCACCAACAAGCCAAAAGGTTCTGCCTTGGGCCTAAATGAAATCTTCATGTGACCCATGCAACAAAGTTTTTATTTTCCCTTGTTGCTGGTATTTTGCATGTGAAGCATAACGTATATTAGATCTTGTTTAGACACACCATGTCTATTCCCTGACATCTTCATGTTGGCTGGGGAAAATTGTTCTCATGTCTCACTTCAACATGCAAACACACATGCAAATCTGTTTTTGGTGTCAGTGTTTAAAAATCCTGTTTTTCATGTGAAAGGGACCTTTGAATTTCTTCTGCCTTTGTGAATTAAAATGCTGCTTTTCCATTGGTAATGGGTAATGACAGGTAGGCCTTTTTCACATGGCCCTTCAGTTCGGTTGGTTTGGGGCCCATTGATAACACCCCAGATTCCCCCTAATCCCTGTTCTTGCAAGATTTATTTGTGGGGAAGAGCAGGGCTGAGTGGGGTTTTCATGCAAGCACTTTTCTTTTTTTTTTCATAATTTTCTTTTGGTTGGAGCCCATCCGGCTTAACTTCATTCATTAGTTGGGGTGTGTAGCACGGCATCCCTTTTCTTCCTTTCCTTCCGAGGTTCCTGGGGTCCTCTCCGGACCCCCTCTTGCCTCCAGGCTGGAAGTTAATGGAGTTAATTATCCAACAAATAGAAAGAAAAAGAGGTTCAGTACTTTTTACACACCACTTTTCCTGGAAGATGGACATCACATTCGAGAGAAAATATTCACATAGAAATATACATCAATTTCAAGACTTCCCTTCAAAAGAGGACAACATTATATAACACTAGACACAACATCACTCCATTTGAGATTTGAGAACATCACTCCAACACGTTTTTCCAAAGATTAATTATTAATTAAAATACTCACCTGTTATAATTCTCCATCCAGGGTTTTCACTCCTCAGATGGTTTCTCTGCTTGACTTTAATTTGGCTCCTCAATCAGTCGTAAAGCTTGTCTGGGATGGCAGATTTTCAACTGATTGATGTGAACCCATTTTTCTTCTGTCTGTTCTCCTTTTGGGATGCAGATCTTGTAGGCAACATGTGATATTTTATCTACAATTTCAAAGGCACCACGCCAAGACGAGAGAAACATTTGCTCCTTGGTCTGATTCCTTTGAACATTGTACAGGTAAACCTTGTCCCCTACTTCATACTCTTTCTTGGTGGTATTTAGATCATAATAAGTCTTCATTCCTTCAGCCGACTTTTCTAAATTGCTCTGTGCATAAGCAAAAGCGTACTGGAGGTGCTTCCTTAATTTTCTATGTACTCCTGAGTAGTGGATTTATTTATCAGTGTCTGCTCCTGAGTTCTATAGAGCAGATGCTGTGATAACACCATTTTTCATCTGGTCATGAGCTCAATTGGAGACATCTTGGTTGCAGAAGATGGTGTAGACCTGATAGCCATCAGGACAAGCAGTAATCGGATGTCCCAACTGGGTCCAGAGTCTGCCACAAACTTCTTGAAGATACTCACAACTATTTTGTTGTATCTCTACCCCCCGCTTGAGGCCAGGCGGTTGGAAATGTGGAGTTTTCTTTTTAACCCTAGAATCTCCCACATCTTCGCCATCACCTCACCGCTAAAATGACTTCCTCAATCCTTCGTGGGAGGCCGAAAAGAGAGAAGATGTGGTTGATCATTAGTGCAGCAGCTGTCTCCGCCTTACAATTCGGGGCTGGAAGACACTCTACCCACTTTGTACTAGTTTCCTCTATAGGAGCGAATCACTGGCCCAATGAAATCGACTTGCAAATCTGACCAAGGCAGTGTCATTCCCCTTTTTTGTAGGGGAGCTCTGTGTGTGAGTGAACTAGGTAAGTGCCGAGATCCTGGCCCATTTGTGGCCAGTAGGCAACCTTGCGCAAGATTTCTAATGTCGTGTGAAACCCCCTATGACCGGCAGTGGCTGCGTCATGGGCGTGGTTCGACATCAGGCTGCAGAATGGGGTAGGTACCACACACACACTGGTCACAGCCAGATAGGGTTTTCCTTACCAACAAACCATCTTAGATCCAGAACATCTTGGAAAACTTCATCAGTACCCGAAGATCCTCTTTACCGGTATAATCTGACTCTGTTAGAGGAAGACTCACAGGGTCTTCAATGTGTTGATACAATTTCCCAATGATCGGGCCTCTTTCTGTGCAGTGATCAAATCTGCATCTGATGTAACTACTCCACTGGGCAGTCGAGAGTTCACTATTCGCAAGAGTTTGTGACCTGGTTACAGCAGCAATTTGGTTTCCCCTAGCATGGATTCTGATTCAATGAATTCCTCCTGCAGAGCTCTGGTTTTAGCCAGCTGGTCAGCCAGTACATTCCCAGTCTTATCTGGCCTCTCTATCTTGGAATGACCTCTTATCTTTTTACAATAGATGGTCATCTCATTGGCGGTCACCAGATCGTCAATTGCCTGGATCAGTTTGGCATTTTTTTAGGGGTTTATTGTTGGCACACAGCATGCCTCGATTTTTCCAGTAAATCACTAACCCATTCCTGACATAATCAAAGTCAGTGATTAGGACCAGTTCATTGAGTTGGTTTTGCACTGCTGTGGAGATGGCTTGATGAACGGTCATCAACTCTGCAACCTGACTGGTTCAGGGTCCTATTTTATAACCAGCAGAGGGTCCCAGGCTATCTTTCACCCAGGCATTCCCAATACCAGCTACCAGTTATCTTTCTTTGTTGTTATGAACATGGTAGGAACACCCATCCACATAAACTGTGGGTATCCCTTGACACGTCTATTCTTCATAGACCTGGTGTGGGGAAGTTCAGTACACCTCCATGTTGTTATTGGTCATTAGACCTTTGTCCTTGAGACAGTTTTCTTGCACACAATCATGCAAGTCCTCCAACCCTTGCGCTAGGTGACTCTTCTTGTCTTGGCCATATCTGACCTCCACAGGAAAGCCTTACATGGACAGAATCTGGGAAGTAATTCTGGAATTAATAACGTTCCCTGTCCAGATTCTGTCATTTTGGAGTTATTGCAAGGGTTGGTTTGGAGTCTGGACAACAATGTGCTCCCCCTGGATGAATGGATGGTAATTTCTCAACACCCATACCGTGGCTAGGAGTGCCTTCTCGCAGTCATTGAATTTTTCCTCTACAGAGGACAACGTCTTGCTCGTCTATGAGATGACTTTGTTGACCTTGTTATTCTTTTGATACAACACTGCTTTTAGGCAAGTATCTGAGAACCCTGTCTCCAAGAAGAACTCCTTGTTCATTATGGGATAAGCCTGGAAAAGGCTTCTTTTCAGTTGTTTAACTGCCTCTGCTTGCTCCGGACCCCACTCCCACTTGTCTCCGGCCTTTAATAAATGGCTCAATGGTCGAGTGACCACTGCGTAGTCTTCACTGAACTTCTGACTATAATTAGTGAGTCCAAGAAGGCTTCTTAACTCTGAAAGAGTAGTAAGGTCTTTTAATTTGAATAAGGCTTCCACCTTCTTCACCTGGGGATTAAGATTCTCAGGGGTGATCTCGTGTCCTAAGAAGTTCACTCGGGTCTTACACCACTGTTCCTTCTGAAAGGACAGTTTTGCTCCGGCTTTCTGCAACTGGGTTAGAACATAGCGGATTTCTGCTATCTGTTCCTCAACAGTTGAGCTCTTGATCAGAACATCATCCACATAGACCAGGTTTCTCCTTTTGCCCAAGTCGGGCATGGCCTTATGTAGAAAGATGTTGAACTAATTGTCAGAGTTTATGTATTCATAGGGTGTTAGGTCAACATACCTTTTTAAAAAAATCAAACCAAAAAATAAATGATCTGCAAAGACCGCTTTGTGACCGAACAGACCTGTCTTTCTAAGAGGAACTGTCAGCCCCTGTGACACGCAGGGGCTGACAGGCACGCCAGGACCCTGAAGCAGCCTTGACGGAGAATAGGTAAGTGGATCTGTGCATGTGTGCTTGTTGCTTGTTGGGTGTTTGTGTTTGAGTGTGTGTTTGTGTGCATTTTGGTGGGGGGGGAGTGTTGGGAGGGGAGGGAGTGGTGGGGCAGAGGCAGGGGGTTCTGGGGGTTAAACCACCCTGATTTGGAGTAAATCTGGGAAGAGGGGGTGGGGGATAAAAAAATGTCATTATTTACCTAAATTCGTACAGAAAAAAATTGTCTTTTGGTTAGGTGACATATACAAATCAAAATAATGACATAGAACCATCCAAAGGGGGTTCGGGTCCACGTGTACTGCTGCCCCCCTGAAGGTAAAGGCTGGCGTGTATTGGTCTTCCCTACTCACGGGTACTGTCCAGTAACCTTTGATCAAGTCAATGGGGTGTACACCTTTGACCCTTTATATCTGTGTCAGCCCTTTATCGATGTAGGGAAGTGGCCGTCTTGACATGTGGACTCATTTGTTCAACTCCTTCAGGTCTGCACATAGTCTCCATTGGCCGTTTGGTTTGAGTATCCCCAGTACTGAGTTGTTGAAGGTACTGTGGATAGGACGAATTATCCCACGGGATTCTAAGTTCTTCATAACCTCTGTGAGTGACTCCATGAACGCGAGAGCTAACCAGCATTGTTTCACAAATACTGGAGCCATCTCGGTGTCTGTGGGTATGGTGGTTGAATGAATGGATGTGCGTCCACAGTAGTATTAGTCCACTGAAAGATATCTTGAAATTCCAGGAAGAACTGTTTTAGCTTTTGTCTTTCCTCCTCAGTCTCACAGGCATCAGCAAGAATAATCCTTTCCTCGACCATCTGCTTAAAGCCTGGAAGGCCTCAGGCTTGGCAATTTCTGTGGTATCCTCTGGTTGGGTGGATGGTGTTGACCCGGTATCCTCTAGTTGGTTGGAGAGATCTCTTTGGATGGTGTTGATCTGGCCAGTACGCTCCAGGGATTTGAGATAGTGGTCCTTGACTCTGAACAAGACCTCCACCCTCCTGATGTCACAGATAACCTCTTCCACCCCGTAGGGGCAGGAAGAGTACACCATGAAATTCCCCCCATGCCTAGTAAAAATATTTTCTGGAGGAATACCGTCATTAATGTCAAAACAGTCATTTGGGATTTTTCCCATGATTTCATGACCTACATCAATAGAATAATGTTGTGCATCAACCGCCATTCCAATAAAGGAGTCACTGTTATCCACCAATATCCGAATGGTGCCATGTTCTAGGTCTACTAGAGGTGTTGGATTTAAGTACAAACCTTGTTGTTGAAGATGGGAATTTGGATTTATATAGGCTTCCTGATGTTTGATGTTCTGTTCTCGCTTAATTTTGAGGGAATAGTGAATTGTTGTACCTGTCCTGGAATGGTAACCTCTTCTAGCACCTGAACTTCAACCGCATAAGTCAGCAATTGAACTGACTGCAATGCTTTTTCAGTGTTGTCAAAGCCCATGGGCTACCCCCTCGTCGTGACCAGGCTTTATTATTAATTGGGTCCAAATTAATTGCCAAATGATTGAGAATTTCACTGCCTAGATAAAAGGCAGAAGGGAGATCACTCACGACCCAACAATTATGGTCTATGCTTTTGTTGCCAGTGGAAAAATTTAGCATACACCTGCTAGGCAGGAGGGGTTTGGAGTTTGGGGTTTCCAGACCTACTTCCCGTTTGTCAATCAATTTAAATGTGTGAATGGTCTGATCTTTTGGGAGTTTACTGAATAATATTTCGCTGATGAAACGCCTTATGTTACTCGGGCATACTCTGGCGAGCACCGGCTCCTCCCCCTCATTTAACTGAATGAGGAAAACCTACTGTTCACTCTTTTTCTGAATGTCATTCAGACTTTGTGCTGGTTCTTCTTTGTCTGGTTTCACGGGGCTCAAGGTTTCTTCTGATTTTGGACTGGTGTAAAATGTTAGGGTGTCCCCCTTTGAGTGTGGATTGCCACTTAAAACTGGGCGCAGGGTTGATTTTCAAGAATGAAGAAGGGTTCCCATCACCAGCTTGTTCTCCTGCATAAATGACAGTGATGTCTGGGACTTGGATATTCTTGAAATGGAATTGTACATTCTCAGAACGTTGATCAATTTCATGACAGGTACCATTCATGCTTACATAATTGGTACTCATTTTTTATTTTATAGGCTGGTTAGTCTGGGTCCAGAGGACCTTGTTTGCACAGTCAATCAGAGGTGAAAACCTCCTTAGGAGATCGTTCCCCAGTAAATAAGGTGTGCCCTTGGGATTCACGACTATCATTGGATGTTTAACTCAGTGTCGCCCAATTTGTATTTCCAGATCTGCAGTCCCTTCGACATAAATATGATTCCTGTTGAAATTTTGGAGTTGCCCAGCAAGTGGTGTGATGGGTATTTAATGGCCCTCCCCGTCCTGAGTTTAGTTGGTGAAAGGTCTTTTTAGACAGGAGGGTGGCTTGGGATCCATTATTCATCAGAGCTGATAATTCACACTGACCCTGCACCTTGACCGGTACATAAAATCTGCATTCTTTCTCCTCCAAGGTACAAATAAAGTGTGAGTTATTTGACAGCCCGGTGGTCATTTTCTTAATATTTAACTCTGACATTGTGATCTTGGACAATTTTCTGTGTTGGAGTTCGGGACTCTGTAAAGAAAACTTTGCAACTCGCAATGGGATTTGTTGGGGAATCCTCCTTTTCCCCGGCCCCTTGGCTGTCCACCTTTACCTGGCAACAATTCTTAGAACCTGTCTGGAGAAAAGAGAACCCTCAGTTTCAATTCTGTCTGGCTCTCCTTTTTGGGGTTGAAGAGTTTCTTGTTCTGGGTCGGTCTCCATACTTACTCTGTCCCACTCAGGATCTTTTGGGACCCATTTTTCTTTGGGAGGGATCCCCCTGTTTTTGAAAGAGAAGGTTTGCGTCCCTGAATCCTCCAGGGATTCTTTTTATTTTTCAAAGTGGTGATCCTGAGTTCCTCCACAAAATATGTTCTTCTTTGGCCTCTCCTACTTAACCATTGCTGTTTGCTTTCCAATGGTTTGGTGGTACAAGAGACACTTTCAAGATGAGAGGTTTTTAGGGGTTCTGTCTGGGTGAGAAAGGAAGCTTCCTCTAGGGCTTGGCATCTCCCCTCCACTGTGGTTTTCTGTATGTTTCCTCCCATCATTCCCTTACTCGCCCGAGGCATCAACCCTGGGCGTTGGGGAATTCTGGGAAGTATAGTTATGTTGAGGGTTGGACTGAGCCTTCAGCATGCGCCCAAGGTCGTCGGTTAGTTGCTGGACCTGTCGCACCAGCTGCAATACCTTTTCTGGGTGTTAGGGAGGTCTCGAGTCATACCTCTGCTGCTCCTGAAAAGGGCAACTGTCCCTTCTCCCGGAGTAGCTCGGGTACTGGACATTTTCCCCATAATGTTCAGTCCTGAATCTCCCTTCTCCCAGGTTCAGGGATCTATTGTCCTGGAACCGGGGAGAGAAAGTTCTGGTTGGGGGGATATCTGGGGAAAAAGTTCAAATTGGGAGGTGGAGTGATACTTCGCTCCTTAGGGAAGTTTGGAGGGAAGTTTCCTGGGGCAGTACTTACCCGATTGGTTCCCCCCCCTTGGGCTGGCGGAGTGTAAACATACCCCAGAGCGATCATTGTTCTGGGCCCCTGCCTGACTACCATTTGATTGGGCTGGGTTGGGGGTCCCTTCTGCCTTCCATTTTGTTTGTTTGCAGTAGGGTTACTTTTCGGCCCCCTGTCTCCAGATCCAATGGAGGGGTCGTTTTTACTCCCGCCACCTTCGCAGCAGCAGGTTTGTTAGATGGTTTTTGGGTTTTGGATGGGGTTTTACTCTCAGCATCCTTCTGGACCTCATAGTTCCTGGTGGCCTGTTCAATCACCCAATCCAGGACCCTATCCTCGTGAAAATCACGCACTAACTGAGTCAGGATGTATTTGTGGAGCAAATGGAAATATGTAGTTATGAACCCCCTACTGTTTGTGTTCACCCGCCGGGAAGTCTAAGCAAATGTCCGCTTTAAACCTGCACAAACTCCCATGGAGCCTGATCCTCCCCACAGTGCAAATGATAAGCAGCCTTACAAGTCTCCTGTGGATTTCTATGGGAGGAGAAATGTTTTAAAATGGCCGCCTTATAGGTGGACCATTTATAATGATCCTGGTCCTCCAGTCCTGAAAGAAACTGGAGTACTCGGGTGAGAAAGTCCATTTAGCAAATGCTACACAATTCACTTCTTTTCTGATCTGGAATGATGCCTTCATCTGCTCATAAAGTTCCAGGTGCTCCCAGACCGAATAGTTGGCATTCTTGTGGTATGGGGTCAGGAAGCTCTTTATGGCCTTGATTTGTCTTATTGGATCTTTCACACAACTCTTGCTCTGTTTCGCTGTCTTTTCCTCTTCTCCACTGGAGTCCATTCACCAAAAGTGAACTTGCAGGGTCACTGTCCCTGTAGTTACTTTTAGGCCCAGCATAGAAGGCAATTTCCTCATCCCTCCTTCCAGGGAGTCTGGGAAATTCGCCCCTCCCCTTGAATGTACAGAGGTTTTTAGAATGCCCCTCCTAGGATGAAGTTTTAAATGTTCTTCTCCAACTAAACCAGCTAGATGGTCTCCCTGCAATCTAATTTTTCTTAAGTCCAACTCCCTCATTTTCTCATCAAGGTCTAGAGGAGCAGGAAGGCGCTATATTGCCAGTTCCCGCCCCCTCACTGCAGTCATACTGGAACAGTCGGAGAAGAGCAGTAAATGGAACCCCCTGTATTGTTCTCATACTGCATTGAATGTATGAGAGACGTTATGCACTCAGACAGCAATACAGAATGTATCCTTGCACTGAAAGTGTGAAAGGATGTCACATGGAATAATGCTACATGGAAGGATGTCGCCTCCCAAGATGTCAGCATGCATCTATGAATATTATGGCCAGACGTTAAAGTGAAATCTGATGAGGACAAAGTGATGTCATAAAAAAAGATGTGTACCTATGCTGAAACAATATGAAAATACTTAAGAATAATGATGTAACTGAAGCACTAAGAGTAACATGTACCTAAAGCTAAAATAATCATGGATCTAAAGAAGATGAAGTAATTTACTGATCAATAACTGTAAATATGCAGTAACGCAAGGTAGAAAGAACATTTCTAGAAGCTCGCTATAGGGAATATTTAACATTGCAAGTATGGCTATAATGAGAAAACGGACACTGGCTCACGTTGAACTTAACCAAGCTACTTCAGAGGCATGCCTTGGCTGTTGAATCAGGAGACGCGTAAAAACAGCTCCCTGTGCAGAGCCGACGATGAATCAAGGATGGCCCAGAGTGAAGGATGCTATTTTTAAATGACAAGCACAGAGCACAAATATAGTATGTGGATAAGCTCTGAATGTGGGACATTCTTCATAGATGAAAGAAGAAGAAAACATCTTTTGAGAGCCAAACTGCTGGTCAATTAAAAGTATACACCGTTAATATGAGAGTGAGCAAGTGTCTAGAGGTCAAAAGGAGCAACAGCACCCTGCATAATTAAATTAAATAGCAGTAAATATATGGATGAAATTGACAAATTCGGGGTCCCTTCACACGTGACTCAGAAGTTGAAAACAAAGGCAATTCATTAGAGCCTCAAGCTAAAATAGTGGTGTACTCACACTCCCTTGAATGTTCCAGGACAGTGAACAGGCAACAAGGTCAATTTCAGATGGAAGACTTTGGCTTATGGCCTACCGATGAGAGATGATGGACTAATTGAGAAAACAGGGAGTAGTCTGACGGGATTCAAACACCTAAGTTTCGTTTCATGTACGGGCTGCTAAAGAGCCAAAAGCTGAAGGTTGGGATAGTATGCCAAACAATCAGTGGAGTTGCCGGACAACCTAACATGCAATGTAGCATAGACCAGTCTACTGTTGTTTTGTCCGTTATAATCAGTACTATACTCATTTAGAGGTAGTTCAAGGTGTGCCCTACAGATAAGGGGTAGCGAGTGATGTACTAATCCTTATATGTTCTATAAATAGATATGTTCCCTTAACCAATCCCTTTCCTTGATAGGTTTTGTATTTTGCCTTGTAGAATGACGTCGTATTTGATGCACATTAAGACCTCCATGTAATCAAGCTGCTATGTGAGTGTGCATGCATCAGTCCGATGTCTGTGAGATCTCCCAACTTTATTAATTGACAATGAAGTAGTACTTTGCCATATTCTCTGAGTCTGTCCAATTATTTGGTTTGAGATCATTATTGTAATTCCGTCTAACACAAAAAGATGCTTAAAAGTGCTAGAACACAAAGCGAGTTTCCATGGTCTGAAGTGCTCACTGGATTATTCTTTCTCAGGAATCACTGGTCTGGCCACCCTCCCTTTTGTGTGATAGAGGTGAGTACTCCTCAATCTCAGATAAGCACTGGCCTTCTGGATCAGTTTGGCTAGTCCTTGGTAAGTCTAGGTACCTCATGTTTCCTTGGTCTTGGTAGGTGGAAAGCATGAGGTCAGTCGCAGTCAGCTCATAGGAAGTTGTGGTTAACTGGCATGAGGTTCCTGATGGGGAGGACATCACCCCTGGATCAGAGGGCCGTTTCCCATATCCTGATTGGTCAGAGTACCTCAATGCCTTTTTGTAATTTTAAATTTCATTTGCCAAACTCTCACTCCTGTTCTCTCTGTCCTTATTTCCTTATGATGTTCAGAGACCTGGCTTGTTAACTTTTTGACCAGGGCCTGATTGGCCTCGGGCACTTTACTCTGGGCCATTAATCAATCTTTGAGTTCCCTGATTTCATTGTGACATGATTCATTCTCGTTTTGTGCGGCCTGCATTGTGCATGCATTTTTAAAGCGATTGGCTTTCAAAATACCAATCTCTTTCTCTTGTGCATTTCTACACTTCCGGTTGCCTCACACACTCCATGAGTTCTTCATTTTCTTGCCTATTTCCAGCCAGTTACTGAGAACCTGACTGACTCTTTTCTATATACATTTTCAACTGATGCATCTCCTGTGCAAGGGCACTATTCTCCTGGTTCTAGAGGTATTTCTCCTACACCAGTTACATTTTCTGTTGTTTTAAAGTATGTACCTGCTGATACAGCTGATCAAATTAATTTTGGGATTCAACCCCTTTTATTATTAACTGTCTTCATTTTTCAACTCCTTTATTTGTAATTGAAAGGCCATAAGGTAATCTAACAGCCCTCTATTATATATAGTCTGATCATTGACCTTATGTTTCAATGTGTTAACATTTTCCACACACTCTTTATGTGCATCTTGCAGTGCAGAGAACTGTGTTTCACGCTCTGCACTCCCTTGCTGCTGAGTTTTAAACTCATTTTTGAGTTGTTGATGCTTTCGTGTTTTAACTTGAAAATAAATGCTGTGCTTGATCTTCTAACTGTTTAAGTTATTTCTGCGCCTCATTTAGAATCTTAGTCTGAATCCGCGCACAGGCCTCACTCTTCTCCACTAGCTCTTTCACTAACTGCAAGGTGGAAGTATAGATAAGCTTTGAGCTGAGCCAATTAACTCAGTTCTTCTTGAACATTTCGGGTCATATAAAATGCCTCTAATTCTTTGTACCATATCCCACCTTGACATCAAATGTCAATTTATTCTTATGGGACATCTGGCATCATTTTAGCTTGCCAGCACCCTACTTGCGCCTCTGTCGACTCACCACAAATGAACAGCTGAGTAAGGAAATGTCTCCTGTCATCATCTAATTCAATTGTACTCACTTTTTTAAAAATTGCCTTTTTGCAATTTTGTGTAGAATTTCCTTTGCGCTGGGGCAAAATCACCCTGTTCCTGCTTAACTTCCACTCACAATGGCAAATCAAAAATCAATTCTTGCTCAATCTTAATTTATCATGTATACACCACCATGGAACTCCGGTTTGAAGTCCTCACTTCATTTTAACAAAACAAAGATGACTTTCCTTAATGCACTTAGTGTGATCTCTATTACCTATCTTCCAAATAAATACAAATATATTTCCTATACCTTGGCCTGGTTCTTGGCTCACTGTGGGCACAGGTGGGAAGATTTTTGTGACTCTATATGAGTCTTCAGTAAGGCCAGCGCTAAAAGAAACATATGCGAGTATTGCAGGGCTCCTTCATTGGGGAACTCCCCAGGTTAAGGGGTGTCTCATTATAATGGGACATGGCGACACACCTTCAAGCTCGAATGAACGGCAAACCCAAAGGTTTCCTGGGGGGAGATGCCCTTGGTATACCCTAACGGGTCAATCAAAGCAGAGCCTTTGACATATTCTCACTAATAACTTTAAAAACCTGTGTCCAGAACTCATTCCTCCAACTTATGAAGCAGCTTAGATTCACATGCTATGCATAGTCCACCACCTTATGGTTGGCTCAGAGTATTCCATAATTGAAAAACCTGGGCATCGACAAAGCTTCGACTGTCGCAGTATCCCTATTCTATGTTTACCGGAACCCACAATTTGTCATGCCTCGATACCAAAAGAAAAACATACCACACAAAAACATAAAAAGGTGGAAAAGGGAGCCCCTAAGCAAACCTGAACCCCAACACCACAAAGGAAACCGGCTACACAGATTTACCCTGAGGAGATTACAACACCCTCCACAACAGTGCAGAAGAGGACATTAGTAGACATCTCTGAGTCAGAAGACGATTGGGAGGATGATGAAGGGGTAGTTTCCGAGTTTGTAATTAAATTTGTTTTCAAAGGGGGTAAAAGTCCCTTACTACTGCTTGTTTATTTCACCTTGCCAATAACCAATGTCTCCATTGTGAATATCTAAACCTTTCTATTTCAGGCCAGTCAAATTCCTGTTTACATTGCTGAAATGTCTTAATCTCTTGCCTTCCACCATATCACCCATCTTCTGGCACCCCACCTCTTCCCAGCATCTAAAAGCACCTTGCTCCAACCATGTGCGGACTGCGGGTTATGAAATAGGGGAACAAACAGATAGGGGAACGTTGTTATTCCCCCCCACCACCGTATTACCTCATCCCAAATGTCACCCATCAATGTTGTTATTTTACTCTTGTACATGTTAAGGGGTCGATCAACTTTTAGGCACCAGAGAACTTCTCCTAAGGGCCTACCGCCGACTACTTCATCCATCAATACCCATATTTTCCCTTTATGTCCCCCAAACCAGTCACGTATAATCCGGCGATGAGCAACTTGATAATAGATTTTGAAATTCAGGGTCCCCATTCCTCCCCTCGTGATGCGTGCCGTCAATACCTTCCAAGCTACCCTTGGTCTTTTCCCATTCCATATGAAATTCCTCACAACCCTATTCAGTTTATTTTTAAATGCAGAAGGTATAGCTATTGGCAAGGCTTGGAAATAATATAACACCCTCGGGAGGACAACCATTTTAATTACATTAATCCTCCATGTCCATGAGGTTAATAATGCATTATGCGCCCCCAATCACTTTTTAATGGAATCCAATAGCATGGGATAATTAGCCTTGTATATAGACTAAATGGAGTCAGTTATTTTCACTCCCAGATATTTCAACCCTTGAAATGTCCTCTGATAATGACCCAAATCTACAGGCCTTTCCGTGGAGGGAGCCCCCCTTGTATAACCAGGATTTCTGATTTGTGAGTATTGATCTTCAATCCTGCTACTTCTCCAAACATATTAAGTTCTGTAGTCAATTCCAGTAGTGAGTCAACCGAGTCTGTTGCCATCACAAGTAAGTCATCAGCAAATGCCATCACCTTATATTCCATACCTCCGAACAGTATCCCCCTAAGTTCTTCTTGTTGCAGACGTTTGATAAAAGCGGTTCCAAATGTATTGTGTACAGGAGTGGGGACAAAGGGCATCCTTGTTTCGTGCCGCACGGTACTTAAATTCCCTGTGAGATATACCCACTAATAGCCAATCGGAGTACCAGAGTTTGATAATTAGCCCGAACCATGCGCAAAAATCTAGGGCCAAACCCCATAGCCACCATAGTACGGAACACAAAGGACCACTCCACCTGATCAAATTGCGTTTTCAGCTTCTAGAGCTAATATCCCTGCCGCTTACCAACCCTGATTTATTTACTTTCTCAAGCAAATGACTCACCCTTCGTATATTATCAAAAGTTTGTCTTCCTTTAACAAAAGCCGATTGCTCAGGGTGAATAAATTCAGGTGTTACATTTTCCATTCGTAGTGCTAATATTTTCGTAATTATTTTTGCATCAACATTGATGAGCTCAATGGGTCGGTATGAGCCACACTCCGTTTTATCTTTGTTAGGTTTAGGAAATAGCACCACCTTAACCACTTACACCTATGATGTAATACATCCTGTCTTGATAAAAGAATTAAGTAGGGAAGTTAATATCGGAACTAGCAAATCTACCTAAGTTTGATAGAATAGTGCAGAGGAAACCATCTGGCTCAAGAGCCTTATTTATAGGAAGAGCCCTAATTATTTTACGTATTTCCTCAATTCTATTCTCCCCTTCCAGTCCCTCTCTTTGCCCAGGATTAAGACTATTCAAATGGCATTGCCTCAAGTATGTTTCTTGCGCTAATTAATCTGGTATATCTGAAGTATATAACTTAGAGTAATAGTGTGTATATCTTTGCATTATATCTTCAGTTATGGTGCTATAAGTATCTGAACCTGTTTTAATACGGAGGATGGCCCTTCCTTCCTCCTTCGTTCGCACTTGCCTTGCCAGCATACAATCTGCCTTATTTGCCTTTAGATAATAGCGCTACTTCCGAAATAATAAAGACTTCTCAGCCTGTTTAGTTTGTAACAAATCCAATTGTCCACTAATTTGTCTATATTCCCTCCGTAAGGTCACACCCCAATTAGATTCCATTCTTCTCATTACCCCCTTTAATTGTAATTCTAAGTCCCTTCGCGTTAATGTGAGTTGTCTTTCTAATTGAACCTTTATTGCAATTAGTTTGCACTCATCGTCGCCTTAAAGGCCTCCTACACGGTCTGTTGCTGCATTCCTAGCGTCTTATTGGTTGCGAAAAACTCCCCAATTTTACCCCATATGTCAGCGCTAATGACCGGATCGCCCAACAAATGCTTTGGGAATTTCCAGCACCAAAGGCTTGACCAATTGGATTTATATTGATAATGGAGCGTGATCTGATAAATTAATTGGCCCCAATTAAATTTACTTACTCGCCCCAACAAAGTGGTTGATACCCATATATAATCTTTCCGGAAAAAGGACCGGTGGACGTGGGAATAAAACATATAACCTTTAGTCCCCTTCTGAATTTCTTTTCAATAGTCAACCATAGCTAGTTGGGTCATACTTGCACAGAGTTTTTGCGACGGGCCCTTATGAGAGACATCTGCTGTACTCCTATCCACCTTCGGATCCCATGCTAGATTAACATCTGCTGTTATTATAATTTGGCCTATTGCACATTTTTCTAATATACTCAATACCGCCTGAGGGAATCCATCCTGTCCCACATTAGGGGTGTATAGTGTGGCTATCGTAAGTCTTAAAGTCCCTAACTGAATACGAGTGAAAATATATCTACCTTCCTTGTCAACTTCGTTTACAACTATCTGGAGTCCCTTCATTCCCTTGAACGCTAGGAGGACCCCTCCTATCTTCCCTTTGTTGTTAGATTGTAATATATGGGGATAGCCATTAATCCTTAATTTGTGGCTATATTTCTTGGCTATCCATGTCAGGTTTACCCCACCTTAACCATTCCTCTACTTTACTTCTTTTAACTGCGAGTTCAAACCCCTAACATTCAATGACAACAGATGAAGCACGCTTTAACCCCCCCATGTCCATTTTGATTCAAAATGTTCCCACCTTGTAGCTGTCCACCCCCCCCCAACTAATCCCTGCTCCCCCCCAGCCCCCTCCCCAACCCCTACCGGTCAGACTCAACCCAACTCTTCCCCTTCCATATAACAAACCATCGGGGTTGAATTGCATTACTCGCCCAGTATTAACCTGTGCGGTTCAACTAAGACCAATAAAACCCCTCCCCTCCCCCATTCCAAGTGCCAGAATAATCTCACACCAACCACGGCGCCCCTAGAACTATAATCCTCCACCCCAAGAGTATATGTTCATTTCTCCAGCATGGGGTCTGGCATGGATTCACATGCTCATGAATATTCCCCGTCGTCAGGCTGGGAATCCTCGGTAAAGAAAAAACCAGTATCAGTTTCGTTTCTGATCTGTCTTTCGTAGTAATAACCAATCACTGGTCTCTGCGTCATACTGACCACAGCCAATGACTGCCCTCTACCTAAGCACCGCCACTGGCAGCCATCTTCAGATTTTTACCGCACGTTCATGTGTTGGGATCCTCGTGCTATTGCTCTCGAGCGTTAGTGCTATTTTTCGCGCTTTTTCACAAAAAACTTCGATTCTTTCGGTCAAAAGAGCCTCAAGCTCCACCGATCCTACATCCGATCAACGGGGACCCGTGTCGGATTTATCTGTGCCCCTCAAGGGTGAAGATTTCGTCGAGCTACACTTCGGAGGACTCCAGAAGCTTCTCAGGCCCGGTCTCGGAGATGGCCCAGGAGAAGGGAAGCTCGACGCCCGGAAAGCTGTTCAGGGTCTGCCCTGGATGCCAGCTGCAGAACGTCTTTAAGGAGGACGAACACCCTTTCTGCCTTTACTGCCTTCATGAGGACAAGACGCACGTGGAGAAGGACTGTGCGTTTTGCGGCAACATGTCGGAACGGACCATGAAGGACCGCCATCAACGTCTCGCCAACTGGCTGGAGGGTAAGAGCCCGTCTGGCGAGAAGAAGAAGAAATCCGAGCGGTCTTCTAAGACCTTTGAGGGCGCCCTGGCGACGGGGGCCCAACATAAGGCCAAGCACCGCGAGTCCGCTGGCACCGGGAGCGCCGAACGGT
Source organism: Ambystoma mexicanum (assembly GCF_040938575.1). Lineage (NCBI taxonomy): Eukaryota > Metazoa > Chordata > Amphibia > Caudata > Ambystomatidae > Ambystoma > Ambystoma mexicanum. Next base: position 955,225,295 of record NC_090921.1, on the reverse strand, counting down.
CGGGCTCTACGGGCGCCAGGCAGGGCGCACCCTCCCCGGCACCATCAACCACGAGCCAACGCTCTGGGTCGGGTAAGAGGAAGGCCGAGCACCCGGCGAAGCTCCTGGAGAGGCCCCGGTCGAGCTCTAAGGCAGAGGAGGAGCGTGGCAGTGCCCCCTCCCTCAAGGATAAGGCGGTGAGCGCACCTAAGGTGGTGAAGGCCTTGATCCATCCGACCAAGCCCTCTATCGAAACGGTCGCGGCGGCCCTGGCTCAGCCTGTGGTGGCTGCACCAGTGGTGGCGACCTCAGGGCCCAGAATCTCCCTGCCTCCTCGGAGGGAGTCTTCTTTTGTGCCCATCGATAGGACCCCCGTGAAACCCTCCGTGGGGAAGAAGAAGGGGGGGCAGGGCGTCGTCGTAGATTCGGCCTCAACCTCAGAAGAGGAGCTGATCGAGGTCTTAAGCCACGGCCTAGGCGTGGAAGAAGGCCAGCCCGTCGGAATGGACCCCGACGCAGGTGACGACGACGACATCGTCGAGGATACCGACGGGGCCCCTGCTCGCCCGTCGGACTCCCCTCTGCCAGCGCCGCAAGACAACTCGGCGGCCATTTTGTTGGCCATACAGTCCTTATGCTCCGAGATAAGGACAAGGCTACCGTTACCGACGGAGGAACCTCTCCCGTCGGGGGATCCAGAACCAGGACCTTCCGGTGTTCCCCCTACCAAGAAAAGAAGGATCCATCCACCACCTCCTTTTCAACCGTCGCGCCCCGTCCAGCCCTCCTCCCCGTCCACCCGAGGGGATGATACGGGGACTGACACGGCAGCGACGGGTACGGACGACGAGGCATACGACGAGGATTTTCCGTCGTCGCCTCCCACCAGGGCTTCTCCGCCCGACGAGATCGGATCTTTCCACTCCATGATCTCCAGGGCTTCCGAGCTTTTCCAACTCTGCCCTGAGGAGAAGAAAAAGGAAGGCTTCCTTTATCAGCGGCGCGAGGCCAAGAGGAAGACGGTCCTCGCAGTGCCTCTGTTGGACGACATTTGGGATGAGGGCCTTTCCCTCCTCAAGAACCCTTCCACGACGCCAGCTAGAAGAGACCGGTACGAGAAAAAGTACCGGGTCCCGGACACGGCCCCCCTATGCCTCCGGGCGCAGCCTACCCCGGATTCCGTCGTCTCCGCGGCAGCCAGGAAGAAAGCGGGGGGGGGTGCGGCCTCCACATCGACTTCCCCGCCGGATGGCGAGGGAAAGAAATTGGATGCTATGGGACGTAGAGTCATCTCGTCGGCAGCGACGACGATTAAAGCGGCCAACGCCTTGGCTATCGTGGCCCGCTACGACAGGGAGCTCTGGTACAAGATAGCTCCCCTGCTGGATTTTCTGCCGGACGACAAGAGGGCGGAGGCCCTGGAGATCCTGCAGGAAGGTGAGGTGGCCTCGGACCACGCCATCACCGTGGCGACGGACATCGCCGACACTGGGTTCCGCCAGCTGGGCAACGGCGTTTGCCTTCGACGTCGTGGATGGCTCAAAGCTACGGACTTCCGGCAGGACGTACAGACCAGAGTCCTGGACATGCCCTTCGACGGGAACAACCTGTTTGGGAAGACAGTGGACGATTCCCTTCAGGCCATCAAGGCGGATACTGAGACGGCCCGGGCCCTTGGAGTCCTGCAGCAACGACGGACGCCCTTTCGGAGCGGCGGAGGCAAAGGTGCCTCCAAAGGTTCCGGCGGCGGTTTCGCTTCCTACCGTCAAGCGGCCCGCTCGTCGTCGCAAGAGGCCTACAGAGGACGAGGCAAGTCTAGCGGACCCCGCCGTCGTCGCCAAGGAGGTCAAGGCGGCAAGGCCGCGTCCAAGCAGGATTGAACCGGCCGTGGGGTCGGGCCCCCACCGAAGCACCCCGGTGGGAGGCCGGCTGGCGGGCTTCATCAGCGTGTGGGAGTCCATCTCCACCGACCGTTGGGTGCTGGACGCCCTGGCCCGGGGCCACGCGCTCGAGTTTCAAAGAAGGTGCCCGCGCGTCCCCCCCGTGGCCAGGAAAGAACTTCACGTCCCTCAACTTCTCCTGGAGGTAAAGGCGATGCTCAGAAAGGGCGCCATCGAACTCGTCCCAGAGAGGCTTCGGGGCTCCGGAGTCTACTCGAGATACTTCCTCGTGAAGAAGAAGACGGGAGGATGGCGCCCCATCCTAGACCTGCGACGTCTGAACAAGTTCATCAAGGCGCAGAAGTTCCGGATGGTCACCCTCCAGCACGTCCTGGGTCAGCTGGAGGAAGGAGACTTCCTATCGTCGTTGGATTTGGAGGATGCCTACTTCCACATTCCCATCCTAAAGGGGCACCGAAAATTCCTCAGATTCGTGGTCCAAGGGCGTCATTACCAGTTCAAAGCCCTTCCCTTCGGACTACGGTCGGCACCCAGGGTATTCACCAAGTGCCTCGCACCGGTGGCGGCGCAGCTGCGCCGCGAGGGGATTCACGTCTACCCCTATCTGGACGACTGGCTCATCCGCGCCAAGACGAGGGAGCTCGCCGTGGTCCACACGGCGAGGACCGTCCAACTCCTCACGGACCTGGGATTCTCCGTGAACTACGCCAAATCCCACCTGGTGCCCGCGCAAGTCGCACTGTTTCTGGGAGCGAGGCTCGACACAGTGTCCCTTCTGGCCTCCCCGTCGGAGGAGAGGACCAGGACCATCTTGGGCAAGGTGCAACGGATGTTGGTGGCCGACGCGGCCAAAGTGAGGTCCATCAAGTCCCTCCTCGGGATGATGTCTTCCTGCATCTACCTCATTCCCATGTGCAGGCTCCGGATGCGCCCGTTGCAAGAATTCCTGGATGCGCGCTGGATCCAGACGACGGGCAGCTTCGAGGAAAGGATCAAGCTCGACGAGAGTTTCCGACGAGCGATACGGTGGTGGGGCACCCGCGCGCATCTGACGGCGGGCATGGACTTCCAGACCCCAGCCCACCAGGAGACTGTGACCACGGATGCCTCCCTGGAAGGGTGGGGAGCGCACACCGAAAATCTGCACGCAAGGGGACTCTGGCTCCCGACGGAGAAGTCCCTGCATATCAACGTCCTGGAGCTCCGTGCAGTGTTTTGGGCCCTCAGGTCCTTCCTTCCGTCCCTCAAGGGCAAGGTGGTGAGGATATTCACCGACAACACCACCACCATGTTTTACATCAGGAAACAGGGCGGAACCAGGTCCCCAGCGCTGTCCAAGGAGGCGCAGGACCTGTGGCATTGGGCCGTCGCCCAAGGGATTTTTCTGGTGCCGTTTCATCTGGCAGGGATAAAAAACACCATCGCCGACTCACTCAGCAGGGAGCTGCGCTCGTGCCACGAGTGGGAACTACGGCAGGATCTGGTGGATCGCCTCTTCCGACGGTGGGGCACACCCCAGATCGACCTGTTCGCGACGGCAACGAACACCAAGTGCCGGAGGTTCGCCAGCAGGTTTCCCCAGACGAGGAGCATGGGCGATGCTTTCTCGTTCCCCTGGGAGGGCCTGTTCCTCTACGCGTTCCCTCCCTTGCCTCTGCTAATCCGGCTCGTCAACCAGCTCAAGAGGTCACGGTGCAGGATGATCCTCGTCGCACCTGCGTGGCCGAGGCAGATATGGTTCCCGGACCTTCTGGACTTGTCAGCGTCCCCGCCGATCAAGCTGCCGGCGGACGCGGATCTACTCTCCAGGGAAGGAGGCGCCATCCTCCACCACGACCCGAAGTCGCTGAACTTGCAGGCCTGGCTCCTGCAGCGCTAGAGTTTGGAGGATACGACATACCGGCCGATTGCAGAGAGGTTCTTGCAAAGGCCAGGGCGTCCTCGACTCTTAAATGCTACGGACACAAATGGAAGAGGTTCTCTGTCTGGTGCCACGCACAGAAGATTAACCCTCTACGGATTACGGCTCCCCAAGTACTGCCGTACCTGCTGACGCTGGCCAAAGCTGGTCTGGCACACGCGTCCATCAAGATTCATCTTGCTGCGATCTCCCGATACACCAGAACCACGGGGCGGGCGTCCTTGTGGTCTCATCGTCTGGTGAAAGAGTTCATGAAGGGACTGTTCAGATCGTTCCCGCCGGTGAAGGCTCCGGCCCCGGCGTGGGAGCTCAACGTGGTGCTGACCAAGCTCATGGGACCTCCGTTCGAGCCTCTGCACTCGGCCCCGTTGAAGTTTCTATCGTGGAAAACAGCTTTTCTTGTGGCCATCACCTCCGCACGACGAGTGGGAGAGATCCAGGCCCTTTCCTGCAAGGCCCCGTACTTGATTTTCCACGACACGAGGGTAGTGCTCAGGACGCACCCCTCCTTCATGCCCAAGGTACCGTCGGACTTCCATCTCAACGAACCCTTGGTGTTACCTGTGTTCTTCCCGTCGCCTTCCTCGCCGGCTGAGAGGACTTTGCACTCGCTGGATGTAGCTAGAGCGCTGAAGTTCTACGTGGACCGCACGAAGGGTTTTCGGAAGACGTCACAACTCTTTGTGAACTTTGGACCTGTCAATCAGGGGAAGGCTCTCTCGAAGGCTTCCATCTCCAGATGGCTCTCCGGCTGTATCATGTGCTGTCACCGGTTGGCAAACCGACCGCTGCCTGGCCGTCCGAGAGCCCATTCCACCAGAGCGATCGCAGCTACCACGGCGTTCCTATCTGGTGTGCCCCTGCTGGACATATGCAGGGCTGCTACGTGGAGGTCGACGCACACCTTCACGAAATTCTACTGCGTCGACCGGGATTCCAGGGAGGAGTCCAGGGTCGGCCAAGCAGTGCTGCGCAACCTGTTCGCCTGAGGTGAGCCTGGTGAGGAGGTAAGATGCTTAATGTTGAGTTGATGTGATGCTTAATGTTGAGCCTTTGCCACCTCCCGTGGTTGTGCATGTGTGTACTGCTATGTATTCTTTATTCATGAGCATGTGAATCCATGCCAGACCCCATGCTGGAGAAGGAACAAGTTACTTACCTGTAACTGTTGTTCTCCAGCATGGGTCTGGCATGGATTCACATGCGAACCCTCCCGCCTACCCCTCTGCGGCTCTTCACTTGGTCATACTGCCACTTCACGTGCTTCCAAATCTGAAGATGGCTGCCAGAGGCGGTGCTTAGGTAGAGGGCAGTCATTGGCTGTGGTCAGTATGACGCAGAGACCAGTGATTGGTTATTACTACGAAAGACAGATCAGAAACGAAACTGATACTGGTTTTTTCTTTACCGAGGATTCCCAGCCTGACGACGGGGAATATTCATGAGCATGTGAATCCATGCCAGACCCATGCTGGAGAACAACAGTTACAGGTAAGTAACTTGTTCCTTTCATACAATCTGCTGCCCACAAATCCCTCCCCTCTGAGTCCAAGGAATCATGTACCTATTTATTTTTGTACACAAGTCATGCTGTTGATAGTCCCTCTGGTCCATTTGAAGGCTTCTTTCTCAACTGCGGCCCACAAACTCTTCACCATTCGCCGTATTTCTTTAATGTCTCTTTCTGCGGGCCTTGTCACTTACTCCTCCTCCAATTTCAAAACCCTAATACCTTCCTTGGAGGTAATGACAAGATGTTACCGTCCCTCCCAAGCGAACAACAATCCAAAGGAAATGTCTGTTACGCTCACCTGGCTCCCACAGGGGCGTCGATCGGACCGGGACAGCTGCGACCTCCTCCAACGTGAAGCATAGTGCAGAGATGACAGACTGGACTGGACCGCCTAATCTCTTCTGCTTGACCCGTAGAAATATTCTCCTTATGTTTGTAAATGATGAGCTCTCCTTCCTGCGTGGAATGCAGGGGCGCGTAGATACCAGTTACTTCACTGGTTTGAGGGCGTTGGAAGAGTTCCGGATGAATATTGACTCCGAGGTTCCAGGCGAGAACCCGTAAATATAAAGTTCAAAGAGTTAATTATGTCCGATGTTCACTCCTGTGCATTCCTTTCTTGTGTTGCAGCTGGGTCCAAGGGAAGATTGTCTTGTGGCAGCTGATGGTGTTGAGGTAAGAGTCTGTATTACCCAACACTGTCCGGCAAAAGATGCGTGTGTTTAAATTGCTGGTTTCTCTCTCCTTACAGGTGCGGCGTAAGAAATTGCGGTTTGTTACAGAATAATGCCTCCGGTTGTTAATCAGGTAATTCTATGGTGGAGAGGTTGTATTTGTTGGCTCTCTCAGTTCACCTTATGTTTCTTTTGTCCCCTAGATGGTGGAATTCGGCGGAGAAAATGATGGAGGCTGCGCTGGATCGAAAAATGCTGTGAGGACTGGTGAGTATGGCGCGGCGCTGCAGCTGGCGATGCGACGCATGTAGAATAACGTCCTTTTCAAGTTCGAAGACGTGATGGATCCGGAATTCAGATAAGGATTGAAATAATATCTGTTTTCTAACCTTTCCTTCTTCTTTCTTCTATTGCTAGGAGCTCTGGATTCGAGACGGGCGTGGCTGAAGACTGGATGCTGACTGCAGGCACGGTGAGCGTTACGCTGCTGGATGCAGAATAACGCAAAGCATGTGCTGCTGTTCGGGCGTGGTTTAAATAGCCTCCAAAGTAGTTCCAGGTAAGAAGTCCCTAGAACCACACCCGAGTAAAAAATAGTCCGTGTAGAAAAATAGTCCCATCCAGGCCTCACGTTGGCTTGGATTCATTTGCAGCATGGTCTGCATGAGGTAAGTAAAGTCTATGAGCCTGGCGCTATGGCGCCAGGACTGATTTCTGTTATGAGCCTGGCGCCTAAGCCGCCAGGACTGAACCCAGACACACCCCAGCCGGGGCTGCTGGGGTTTTATTAAATACCTGGATGCCTGCTCCCGGGGCTGATGGGCTTGATCCGGATGCCCGGGGGTAGGCATCATGACAGCACTCCCCCCCCAAGGCCCCTCCTAAAGTTGCTCTTCCCCTTGGTCCTGGTTTGTCTGGGAAGTTCTGATGGAATTTCTTCACCAACCGAGGTGCATGAACGTGGTCACTAGGTTCCCATGACCTTCCTTGTGGTCCGTAACCCTTCCAGTCGATTAAATAAAAAAGTCTTGATTTAACCATCTTAGAGTCCAGAATATTCTTTACCTCGAATTCAGGTTCTCCATCTATTAGGATGGGGTCAGGTGGTTTGGTTAATCTTGTCCCAGGTTGAACTGGTTTTAGAAGTGAAACATGAAAGACAGGATGAATCCGCAAATTAGAGGGTGATTCCAATTTGACGGCCACCAGGTTGATAATGGCCTTAATGGTGTAATGTCCCAAATATCTAGGATTGAACGTTCGAGTTCCCTTTAGAGGTATGTGTTTTGTAGCCAGCCAAACTTGACCTCCAATCTGGTATTGTGGAGTTTCACTACTATGTCGATCAGCATTTTTCTTGTATTTCTCCTTTGCTTGTTTCAAGTGTTCTATTGCTTCCTTAAAGGCTTGTGTAATAGTAGAGTGCAGGTGAGTCACTGCAGGCATTTCTAAGTGTTGAGGCGAATCGAGTTCTGAGGTTCGAGGATGATGTCCATATATGGTATAAAAGGGGCTTTGTCCGGTTCCTGAATGTACAGAGTTATTGTATGCGTATTCGGAAATCCATAAAATATCTTTCCAATTGCTTTTGGTTTGGTGTAGCATACAACGTAGGTATTGTTCAAGAGTCTGGTTGGTCCTCTCCGTCTGATCATCAGTTTGGGGGTGGTGACTGGTTGATAGCCTTATGTCGATTTGCGCCAATTGACAGCATTTCTTCCAAAATTGAGAAATGAATTGACTACCTAGGTCAGAGACCAATACGGAAAGAAAATCCATGGATTCGAACAATGTTTTCGAGAAATTCCTTGGCCAAAATGGAAGCGGAAGGTAATCCTTTTAAAGGAATAAAGTGGGCCTTTTTGGAAAAAAGATCCACAATAACTAGAATGATGTTAAATCCCATACACGGAGGTAGATCTGTAATGAAGTCTAAAGACAAGGTGTGCCATGGTGTAGGTGGAATATCCAAAGGTTGTAAAAGGCCAGCTGTTTTTTTCTTCTGACTTTTGTTGTGGGCTCAGATACCACAAGACATCACAAATTACTTTACGTCCTTTCGCCAGATGGGCCACCAGAATTGTCTTTTAATTTTAGCTTCAGTTTTTGCGATACCTGGGTGTCCTTCCATAAGGGCGTCATGGTAATTGGAGATGACTAGTTCTTGTAGTTCCTTGTGTGGTAGAAATAGACGTCCTTGATAGTAGGGCAGGTCATTGATGACTGAATAATCTTGGCCTTTCTTTACCCAGTCCTGCAGGGCTGCTGGATCGAAACGTTGTTGGATTTTTAAATGAATGTCTTCTAGAGTCTGTAGAGTAGTTATGCCAAGAATTCTTTGTTCTGAAATTATAGGCACCGGTTCCAGGTTCGAATATACTTCTCCCATCCCTATTCGGGATAGGGCATCTGCCTTGCCGTTTTCACAACTTGGTCGATAAGTGATCACGAAATCGAATTCGGCAAAGAATAATGCCCACCGAAGTTGACGCGATGATTGGGCCTTAGCTGTTTTCAAATACTGCAGATTCCTGTGATCAGTGATTACAGTGATGGTATGCCTAGCACCGAGAAGATAATGCCGCCAAGCCTTGAAGGCGGACTTGATGGCTAATAACTCCTTATCAGTAACCGCATAGTTTAATTCGGGTGCTGAGAACTTTCTTGACCAGAATGCTACTGGATGAAGTTGACCGGTTTCGGGATCCTTCTGGGACAGGATAGCTCCCATGGCTAAACTGGATGCATCGGTTTCAACTATGTATGGAAGCTCAGGGCGTGGATGCTTTAAGACAGGTGCAGATGTGAATTTCGATTTTAGCTCTTGGAAGGCTCTTTCAGCCTCTTCAGTTCACAAAAAACATTCGTTTTTTCACAAAAGTGCTGTGATGGGGTGTACAATATGTGAGAATTCAGGAATAAATCTGTGATAGAAATTAGCGAATCCAAGCATGCTTTGTACCCCTTTAACAGAACTGGGTGATGGCCACTTGAGGATTGCGTCCACCTTTTGAGAGTCCATTCGAACTCCTTTTGGAGTCAGGATAAATCCCAGGAATTCAACTTCTGTAGAATGAAATACACATTTCTCCAATTTTGCGTATAACTTGTGCTGGCGTAGTTTCTCTAGGACTGCACGAACGTGCTTCACATGGTCAGATTCTGAGGAGGAGTACACTAGAATATCGTCTATGTATACGACAACACAGACGTCAATGAGTTCACGAAGGACATCGTTCATAAAATACTGGAAGGCTGCTGATGCATTGCACAACCCGAAGGGCATCACCTGGTATTCGAATAACCCGTACTTGGTGCGAAAGGCAGTCTTCCATTCATCGCCTTTCTTTACACGTACCAGATGATATGCCCCTCGGAGGTCTAACTTAGTGTAGATACAAGCATCCTTTACTTGATCTAGTAATTCGGGGATCAGAGGCAATGGGTATCGGTTTTTTACTGTAATTTGATTTAATGCGCGGTAGTCTATGCACGTTCTAAGGTCACCTTCCTGTTTAGGCACGAAGAATAGAGCTGAGGATGCAGGAGCTTTGGATGGACGAATGAAGCCATTAGCAAGTTATTGGTCCAGATATTGTCGTAGGTGAAGATTTTTGGGTTCCGTAAGGGTGTAGAATCTACTGCATGGAGGTTGTGCACCGGGTACTAGGTCAATTTGACAATCGTGTGATCTGTGAGGTGGTAAGGTATTTGCCTGTTCTTTTTGAAAAACATCCTGAAATCCTTGATATTCCTGAGGTAACTGCACAACTGCATTAGTAACGGTGGCCAGGCTTTTGTTCAAGGTTTTTTCCAGGTAACAGGTGTGTGCACAATCTGGGAAGGTCACTCTCTTCTCTCGCCAGTCAATACAAGGATTATGTGTTTCCAACCATGGCATTCCCAGAATTATTTGGAATTGCGGGGCCTTGATTAAATCAAGCACAATAGTTTCTCGATGCCCATCTTGGCCCAACAGTGTCAGCTCAGTAGTGGAATGAGTTACAGGCCCAGAGGCAATTTCAGTTCTATCGACTGTGGTGATGACATCCGGAGCGGTCTTTTTGCAAAGGGGCAGATTCATCCTTGAGGCCAATTCGTGGTCCATGTAGTTTCCTACGGCCCCGCTATCAATGTATGCCCTTACTGCGTGCATACGTGATGGCTGCCTTGGTTCAATTAGGACCATTGGTATAATTAGTTGGGAGATCTGATTGTCCTTCTTTAAGCTCGGCAAGCGGACCTCTACGCTTGTCGGGTGTGGTCGTTTCCCGAATCAGGTTCTATTTGACTTTTGTCAGCAACTCCTACTACTTTCTTGGGTGGTTTTATAGGGCAATCCCGTAGAAAATGTCCTGCGGTTCCACAGTACAAACACAATTGCATCTGCCGTCCCTTTTCTCTTTCCTTTTGAGTTAAGGGTCCTTTAACCCCCCCGATCTGCATAGGTTCTGATGCAACTGTTCCTTTGGGGGTGACATTGGGTTTAACCAATACCCGACTCTCGAACTTAGCTCGCTCAGCCTTTCTATTCTGAAGTCGGTGGTCTAACTGAATAATGCCTCCGGTTGTTAATCAGGTAACTCTATGGTGTGAAGGTTGTATTTGTTGGCTCTCTCAGTTCACCTTATGTTTCTTTTGTCACCTAGATGGTGGAATTCGGCGGAGAAAATCATGGAGGCTGCGCCGGATCGAAAAATGCTGTGAGGACTGGTGAGTATGGTGCGGCGCTGCAGCTGGTGATGCGACACGTGTAGAATAATGTCATTTTCAAGTTCGAAGACGTGATGGATCCGGAATTCAGGTAAGGATTGAAATAATATCTGTTTTCTAACCTTTCCTTCTTCTTTCTTCTATTGCTAGGAGCTCTGGATTCGAGACGGGTGTGGCTGAAGACTGGATGCTGACTGCAGGCACGGTGAGCGTTACGCTGCTGGATGCAGAATAACGCGAAGCATGTGCTGCTGTTCGGGCATGGTTTAAATAGCCTCCAAAGTAGTTCCAGGTAAGAAGTCCCTAGAACCACACCCGAGTAAAAAATAGTCCCTGTAGAAAAATAGTCCCATCCAGGCCTCACGTTGGCTTGGATTCATTTGCAGCATGGTCTCCATGAGGTAAGTAAAGTCTATGAGCCTGGCGCCTATGGCGCCAGGACTGATTTCTATTATGAGCCTGGCGCCTAAGCCGCCAGGACTGAACCCAGACAGCCCCCAGCCGGGGCTGCTGGGGTTTTATTAAATACCTGGATGCCTGCTTCCAGGGCTGATGGGCTTGATCCGGATGCCCGGGGGTAGGCATCATGACAATGTCCCTCTATATTTTACTTGAGCCTGCAATAGGGCTCTGACCACTGTACCCATCAATCTCCTGCGCTAGGTCTAGATACAGCTGAATTTCCACACCATTCGGTTGCAGCAGCGCCTCTTTTTGCCCATACCGCTGTAACATCATCCCGAGGTCTAGCACCTGATTCCCCTCTTGGACCTATTCGATGAATGCGATCGAGGGGCATCTCTTCCCCTGCCTCTAGCTCGAGCAGGTCAGCAAAAACGTGTTGTATCGTGTCCTTAAGATCGCAATCAGCTACGCTCTCGGGAAGCCCTTTGATTCTAATGTTGGATCTCCTCGAGCGATTTTTGAGATCTTCAGTCTGAATGTCCAAATTATGCTTGGATGTTCCCAGTTGTTCACTCAGGGTATCAATCTTGCGGGTATCTTCTACCAGTTCGTGTATGCCATTTTCTGCACAGTCCAATATTTCCCCTAATTCTGTTATTGCACTTTTCACCTCGTGGAGGGACTGAGCCAGTTCATTTCTAATTAAACTCAGCAGGGACTGTATGGTCTCTGTCATTTGATCACTGACGTCCTTAAAACATGGTTGAAACACTTCTTAAGTGATCATTTGTCCCATAGACCGGCCTGGGGGCCCTGCCGTATCTTCCTGGACCTGGGTGATCTGTTCTTTAGCTAATCCACTTCTCCAGCATGGGGTCTGGCATGGATTCACATGCTCATGAATATTCCCTGTTGTCGTCAGGCTGGGAATCCTCGGTAAAGAAAAAATCAGTATCAGTTTCGTTTCTGATCTGTCTTTCTTAGTAGTAACTAATCACTGATCTCTGGGTCATTCTGCCCCCAGCCAATGACTGCCCTCTCCCTAAGCCCCTCCCCTGGCAGCCATCCTCAGATTTTTACCGCACGTTCAAGTGTTGGGAGTCCTCATTCTATAGCTCTCGAGCTTTTACTGCGTTTTCGCAATTTTTCAAACAGATTTTCTCATTTTTCAGTCTAATCGAGCCTCAAGCTCCACCGTTTCTACTTCCGATCAACGGGGACCCGTTTTGGAATTTTCTACGCCCCTCAAGGGTGAAGTTTTCATTGAGTTACGCTTCTTGGAGGATTCCAGAAGATCTGAGGCCTACCATGGACATGGCCCAGGACAAGGGAAGCTCGACGCCCGGATCCAAGCTGTTCAGGAACTGCCCTGGATGCGGATTACAGAATGTTTTCAAGGAGGATGAGCATTCGAGATGCCTCTACTGCCTTCATGAGGACAAGACGCGTGTGGAGAAGGACTGTACGTTCTGCAAGAACCTTTCGGAACGGACCATGAAGGATCGTCGTTCCCGCCTCGCCAGCTGGCTGGAGAAGGGCCCAGCAGGTGAGAAGAAGAAAAGGTCTGAGCGGTCTTCTTATTCCTGTGAGGGCGCCCCGGCGACAGGGGCCCAACAAAAGGCTAAGCACCGCGAGTCCGCAGGCACCGGGAGCGCCGAAAGGTCAGGCTCTTCGGCTGCCAGGCAGGGCGCACCTTCCCCGGCACCATCAACCACGAGCCAACGCTCTGGTTCGGGGAAGAGGAAATCCGAGAACCCGGGTAAGCTTCTGGAGAGGCCCCGGTCGATCTCGAAAGGAGCCGAGGGGGAGCGATGCAGCGACCCTCCACCCAAGGTGAAGGCCTCAGATGCACCTAAGGTGGTGAGGGCTCTTATTCACCCGGCGACGACCTCTATCGAGGGAGTCGCAGCGGCCCTGGCGAAGCCGGTGGAGGCTACACCAGTGGAGGCGACCTCGGGGGCCCAGAGTTTCCCTGCCACCGCGGAGGGAATCTTCTTTCCAGCCCATCGACAAGACCCCCGTGAAGACCCCGCTGGAAAAAGGCGGGGGTGGCCATTACGGACACGGATTCAGCCTCTGAGGAGGAGCTGGTGGAACCCGTGAAGAGCCTCAACGAGAGGTTCGGGAAGGTACGATCCCACGGGAGAGATCCTGAAGATGTGGTCAAAGAAAGCGACAGTGGCGCCGATGAGGCCCCAGTGGAGGAGCAGCCTTCCCTCCCGTCGCAGCATTGCCCAAGCCTCAGGACAACTCAGCGGCCATTTTGATGGCAATCCAATCCTTATGCACGGAGATAAGGACGAGATTACCACGAGCCCCGGCGGACGACCCAGAACCGGGCCCGTCGGGAAGCCCTCCGAGCAAGCGGAGCAGAGTTTATCCCCCCCGTCCTTCATGCCCACACGGCCTGTGGAGCCTTCATCACCCTCGCCGGACCCCAGAGATGACACGGCGACGGATACAACGACGGGGAAGGATGACGACGGTGGTGACGACGGGATGGACCTTCCATCACCACCCCCTCGGGCTTCCCCGCCCGACGAAATTGACTCTTTCCACACCATGATAGCCAGGGCATCTGAGCTGTTCCAGAAGAAGTACCGGGTTACGGACGCCGCCCCCTTGTGCCTCAGGGCTCAGCCGACGCCGGACTCAGTCGTTTCAGCGGCGGCCAAGAAGAAAGCGGCGGGGGCGGCACCTCCCCACTGGACAGCGAGGGAAAGAAATTAGACGCCAACGGGCGCTGGGTCATCTCGTCAGCTGCGACGACGATTAAGGCTGCCAACGCCTTAGCGATTGTCTCCCGTTACGACAGGGAGCTTTGGTACAAGATAGCTCCCCTGCTGGACTTCCTACCAGACGACAAGTTGGCAGAGGCCCTAGAGATCCTGCAGGAAGGTGAGGTGGCGTGGGACCATGCCATAATGGTGGCAACAGACATTGCCGATACTGGGTTTCGCCAGTTGGGCAACAGTGTTTGCTTTCGACGTTAGGATGGCTCAAGGCAACGGACCTCCGCCAGGACGTTCAGACCAGGGTGTTGGATATGCCGTTCGATGGCAACAACCTGTTTGGGAAGACGGTGGATGAGTTGCTCCAGGCCATCAAGACCGATACGGAAACGGCCCGAGCCCTGGGAGTCCTTCAGCATCGACGGCCCTTTCGGAGCGCTGGAGGCAGACAGGGGGCCTCCAAGGTATCCAGCGGTGGCTCCTCTACGTACCGCCAGGCGGCCCGCTCCTCGTCCCAGGAGGCCTAAAGAGGTCGCGGCAAGCAAGGAGGATCTCGTCACCGTCGTCAAGGAGGCCAAGGCGGCCAAGGCGGCAAGGCCACTTCCAAGCAAGACTGAACCGGCCGTAGCGTCGGGCCCCCACCGAAGCACCCCGGTGGGAGGCCGGCTGACGAAGTTCGTCAGCGTGTGGGAGTCCATCTCCACCGACCGTTGGGTGCTGGATGCCCTGGCCCGCGGGCACTCGCTCGAATTCCAAAAGAAGCGTCCCCGCATTCCTCCCGTGGCCAGGAAGGAAAATCACGTCCCTCAGCTGCTGTTGGAGGTAAAGACGATGCTCAAGAAAGGTGCCATCAAGCTCGTCCCCAAGAGGCTCCGGGGCTCCGGAGTATACTCAAGATACTTCCTTGTCAGAAAGAAGACCAGCGGCTGGCGCCCCATCCTGGACCTACGACGGTTAAACAAATACATCAAGGCACAGAAGTTCACAAGCTGGGACAGCTGGAGGAGGGTGACTTCCTATCGTCGTTGGATTTGGAGGATGCTTACTTCCACATCCCCATTCTAAAAGGCCACCGAAAGTTCCTCAGATTCGTAGTCCACGGACAACACTACCAATTCAGAGCTCTACCTTTTGGATTAAAGTCGGCACCCAGGGTGTTCACCAAGTGCCTGGCACCAGTGGCGGTGCGACTACGCCTGCACTCACGTCTACCCCTACCTGGACGATTGGCTCATCCCTGCAAGGACAAGAGAACTTGCCGTCGAGCACACAGCGAGGACCGTCCGCTTACTCACGTAACTGGGATTCGCCATCAACTACCCCAAATCCCACCTGGTTCCGTCGCAGGTGGCACTGTTTCTGGGAGCAAAGCTCGATACAGTGGAGCGGTTGGCGTCTCCGTCGGAAGAAAGGACGAAGGCCATTTTGGGCAAGGTGCAGCGCCTGCTAGCCATGGACGTGGCCAGGGTGAGGTCCATCAAGTCCCTCCTCGGAATGATGTCCTCATGCATCTACCTAGTGCGCCTGTGCAGACTACGGATGCATCCGCTAAAAGAGTTCCTCGACGCCCGCTGGAGGCAAGCGGCGGGCAGCTTCGAAGATAAGATCCCGCTCAACGAGGTTTTCCGTCGAGCGATTTGGTAGTGGGGCACCCGTGCGCACCTCACGGCAGGCACAGACTTTCAGACCCCGGTGCATCAGGAGACGGTGATGACAGACGCCTCCCTGGAGGGATGGGGCACACACACCTGTCATCTCCACGCAAGAGGCCTTTGGCTCCCGCAGGAGACGTCTCTCCACATCAACATCCTGGAGCTCCGAGGTGTGTTCTGGGCGCCTAAGTCGTTCCTCCCGTCCCTCAAGGGCAAGGTGGTGAGGATTTTTACCGACAACAACACCACGATGTTCTACATCCGGAAGCAGGGAGGCACCAGATCCCCAGCCCTATCCAAGGAGGCCCAGGATCTGTGGCACTGGGCTGTCGCCCAGGGGATGTTTCTGGTTCCCTTCCATCTGGCAAGAATAAAAAACACCATTGCCGACTCACTCAGCAGGGAGCTGCGCTCATGCCACGAGTGGGAACTACACCAGGATCAGGTGGATCGGCTCTTCCAACGATGGGGCAAACCTTAGATCGACCTGTTTGTGACGGCGACGAACTCCAAGTGCCAGAGGTTCACCAGCAGGTTTCCCCAGCCGAGGAGCATGGGCGATGCTTTCTCGTTCCCTTGGGATGGCCTGTTCCTGTATGCGTTCCCTCCATTGCCGTTGCTGCTCCGACTCATCCACCAACTCAAGAGGTCCCGGTGCAGGATGATCCTCGTCGCACCGGCGTGGCCGAGACAGATCTGGTTCCCGGATCTTCTGGATTCTTCAGCGTCTCCACCAGTCAAACTGTCGACGGACGTGGATCTTCTCTCCAGAGAAGGAGGCGCCATCCTTCATCACAACCCGGAGTCGCTGAATTTGCAGGCCTGGTTCTTGCAGTACTAGAGTTTGGAGGGTACGATATCCCGGCTGACTGCAGAGAGGTTCTTGCAAAGGCCAGGGCGTCCTCAACTCTCAAGTGCTACGGACATAAATGGGAGAGGTTCTCTGTCTGGTGCCGGGCACAGAAGATTAACCCTCTGCGGATTACGGCCCCTCAACTGCTACCGTACCTGCTGTAGCTGGCCAAGGCTGGACTGACTCACGCCTCCATCAAGATACATCTGGCAGCGATCTCCCTATACACCAGAACTACAGGACGGCCGTCATTGTGGTCTCATCGCCTGGTGAAGGAATTTATGAAGGGACTATTCCGATTATTCCCGCCGGTGAAGGCTCCAGCCCCGGTGTGGGAACTCAACGTGGTGCTGACCAGGCTCATGGGGGCGCCATTCGAGCCGATGCACTCTGCACCGTTGAAGTTCCTGTCGTGGAAAACAACATTTCTTGTGGCCATCACCTCTGCACGACGAGTGGGAGAGATCCAGGCCCTATCCTGCAAGCCACCATACTTGACTATTCACGACACGAAGGTGGTGCTGAGGACGCACCCCTCCTTCATGCCCAAGGTGCCTTTGGACTTCCATCTCAACGAGCCCTTGGTGTTGCCATTTTTCTTCCGTCGCCTTCGTCGCCGGCCGAGAGGACTTTGCACTCGCTGGATGTAGCTAGAGCGCTGAAGTTCTACGTGGACCGCACAAAGAGTTTTCAGAAGACGTCACAGCTGTTTGTGAACTTTGGACCTGTGAACCAAGGGAAGGCTTTCTCGAAGGCTTCCATTTCTAGATGGCTATCCGGCTGCATTATGCACTGTCGCCAGTTGGCAAACCGACCGTTGCCCGGCCGTCCGAGAGCCCATTCGACCAGAGCGATCTCTGCTACTATGGCGTTCCTGTCTGGTGTGCCCCTGCTGGACATCTGCAGGGCTGCTACGTGGAGGTTGACGCACACCTTCACGAGATTCTGCTGCGTCGATCGGGACTCCAGGGAGAAGTCCAGGGTCGGCCAAGCAGTGCTGCACAACCTGTTCGCCTGAAGGTGGGCCTGGTGAGGAGGTAAGAGTTGCTTAAAGTTGAGTTATGTGATGCTTAATGTTGAGCCTTTGCCACCTCCCGTGTTTGTGCATGTGTGTACTGCTATGTATTCTCACATTCCTGAGCATGTGAATCCATGCCAGACCCCATGCTGGAGAAGGAACAAGTTACTTACCAGTAACTGTTGTTCTCCAGCATGGGTCTGGCATGGATTCACATGCAAACCCTCTCTCCTTCCCCTCTGCGGCTCTTCACTTGGTCATACTGCCACTTTACGTGCTACCAAATCTGAGGATAGCTGCCAGGGGAGGGGCTTAGGTAGAGGGCAGTCATTGGCCTGGGGCAGTATGACCCAGAGATCAGTGATTGGTTACTACTGAGAAAGACATATCAGAAACGAAACTGATACTGATTTTTTCTTTACCGAGGATTCCCAGCCTGACGACGGGGAATATTCATGAGGATGTGAATCCATGCCAGACCCATGCTGGAGAACAACAGTTACAGGTAAGTAACTTGTTCCTTCCCCTTCCTTACGACAAAGTTTTTGCAGAGCACCATCTAGATGCTTTTTCGCCCCTCTTGGGGTAGGTGCCCCCTCTTTAGTGTCCTTCGGCCTGTTCTTTGACATCTTGAAAGTGTTTATGCAATGCCTTGTTATCGCTGCTACCATCTCAGCTGTCCAAACAGAAGGTTCACCTTAATCCTGTAATTTGCTGTTCTTATAGGGTACCACAGGTTCAAGTCCCTCGCCCCTCCACTTTATTCTCCGGAGCTTGCTAAGACTTTGTGCCCTTCCTTTGCGGCATTTCCTTGCGGCATTTGGACGCTACTTCCAATTAAATCCTTGGTGGGCACACTATTCCAGTTCCCCTTCCACCACAATGTCACATCCACCTCAGCGCAAGCCCTCTATCTGCCTGATTCAGTCGATTCCTAAATTCACAGTGGTGGAAACTTTTATGCCCTGCTACACTGCTAGGCATCCAAAATGTCCAGAAAAGTCATCTGTTTCCCCAGAGAAAGTTCCATGCCCATCCTCAGCAGTCCATAACGGGCCTAAATTCCAAATGGCAGGCGGGGCCTTGATGTAGTTTCCTTCATATCCCTCACCATCCAGCAGGATCGGTCTCCATCCTTCATTCCAGGGGTACCCATGCCTTCCTAGAGTTGCCACTTCACACCAGCTCTTTCTACGGTGTGAAGTGTTCCATTTGCACAGTGTCTGCGGCGCTGGGTGGGAGCCTTCCCCTCACGGTGTTATCATGTCGGCAGCCATCTTGGAATCCCCTTTTCTTTTTCAAAGCCTTTTTATTCTTAATACCGGTAGGCTTAGAATTCCCCCAACTGGGCCTATGGTCTGAATGGCTGTGGCAACAGGCGATACTTCTTTTCCTGAGTAGGGAGTAATCGACACTTCCTCGAAGTCTCATTCCTCTTCCTCTATAGTGAGCAATTCACAATCCTGGTGCACCACGCCATGATCTTGTGTCGCCATCTCATCTTTAGAGGGTGTATCATTTTGACTGGGGGTTAGGGGAGCCTGGGCCCCCTCTTTTGTAATAGTACTAAACGCTGAGGTAGTGGGCTGGGAGTTTTCCAGAATAAGGTCCACATTCTTTGCTAATATCAGTTTAAATTCACGCTGCTCCTTTACAATAGTTGAGCAGAAACCCATCAATACGTCAACACTAGTCGTTATTGCGTTCAGTTTACATGCTAGTTGGGGTGCTCGAAAGGAGCCGAGGGGGAGCGATGCAGCGACCCTCCACCCAAGGTGAAGGCCTCAGATGCACCTAAGGTGGTGAGGGCTCTTATTCACCCGGCGACGACCTCTATCGAGGGAGTCACAGCGGCCCAGGCGAAGCCGGTGGAGGCTACACCAGTGGAGGTGACCTCGGGGGCCCAGAGTTTCCCTGCCACCGCGGAGGGAATCTTCTTTCCAGCCCATCGACAAGACCCCCGTGAAGACCCCGCTGGAAAAAGGCGGGGGGTGGCCATTACGGACACGGATTCAGCCTCTGAGGAGGAGCTGGTGGAACCCGTGAAGAGCCTCAACGAGAGGTTCGGGAAGGTACGATCCCACGGGAGAGATCCTGAAGATGTGGTCAAAGAAAGCGACAGTGGCGCCGACGAGGCCCCAGTGGAGGAGCAGCCTTCCCTCCCGTCGCAGCATTGCCCAAGCCTCAGGACAACTCAGCGGCCATTTTGATGGCAATCCAATCCTTATGCACGGAGATAAGGACGAGATTACCACGAGCCCCGGCGGACGACCCAGAACCGGGCCCGTCGGGAAGCCCTCCGAGCAAGCGGAGCAGAGTTTATCCCCCCCGCCCTTCATGCCCACACGGCCTGTGGAGCCTTCATCACCCTCGCCGGACCCCAGAGATGACACGGCGACGGATACAACGACGGGGAAGGATGACGACGGTGGTGACGACGGGATGGGCCTTCCATCACCACCCCCTCGGGCTTCCCCGCCCGATGAAATTGACTCTTTCCACACCATGATAGCCAGGGCATCTGAGCTGTTCCAGCTCTGCCCAGAGGAACAGAAGAAGGAAGGCTTCCTCTATCAACGGCGAGAGAAAGACGGTCCTCGCGGTACCGTTACTCGACGATATCTGGGACGAGGGACTTGCAATCCTGAAGAACCTTTCCACAACGCCTGCCAAAAGGGACCGGTACGAGAAGAAGTACCGGGTTACGGACGCCGCCCCCTTGTGCCTCAGGGCTCAGCCGACGCCGGACTCAGTCGTTTCAGCGGCGGCCAAGAAGAAAGCGGCGGGGGCGGCACCTCCCCACTGGACAGCGAGGGAAAGAAATTAGACGCCAACGGGCGCTGGGTCATCTCGTCAGCTGCGACGACGATTAAGGCTGCCAACGCCTTAGCGATTGTCTCCCGTTACGACAGGGAGCTTTGGTACAAGATAGCTCCCCTGCTGGACTTCCTACCAGACGACAAGTTGGCAGAGGCCCTAGAGATCCTGCAGGAAGGTGAGGTGGCGTGGGACCACGCCATAATGGTGGCAACAGACATTGCCGATACTGGGTTTCGCCAGTTGGGCAACAGTGTTTGCTTTCGACGTTAGGATGGCTCAAGGCAACGGACCTCCGCCAGGACGTTCAGACCAGGGTGTTGGATATGCCGTTCGATGGCAACAACCTGTTTGGGAAGACGGTGGATGAGTTGCTCCAGGCCATCAAGACCGATACGGAAACGGCCCGAGCCCTGGGAGTCCTTCAGCATCGACGGCCCTTTCGGAGCGCTGGAGGCAGACAGGGGGCCTCCAAGGTATCCAGCGGTGGCTCCTCTACGTACCGCCAGGCGGCCCGCTCCTCGTCCCAGGAGGCCTAAAGAGGTCGCGGCAAGCAAGGAGGATCTCGTCACCGTCGTCAAGGAGGCCAAGGCGGCAAGGCCACTTCCAAGCAAGACTGAACCGGCCGTAGCGTCGGGCCCCCACCGAAGCACCCCGGTGGGAGGCCGGCTGACGAAGTTCGTCAGCGTGTGGGAGTCCATCTCCACCGACCGTTGGGTGCTGGATGCCCTGGCCCGCGGGCACTCGCTCGAATTCCAAAAGAAGTGTCCCCGCATTCCTCCCGTGGCCAGGAAGGAAAATCACGTCCCTCAGCTGCTGTTGGAGTTAAAGACGATGCTCAAGAAAGGTGCCATCGAGCTCGTCCCCAAGAGGCTCCGGGGCTCCGGAGTATACTCAAGATACTTCCTTGTCAGAAAGAAGACCAGCGGCTGGCGCCCCATCCTGGACCTACGACGGTTAAACAAATACATCAAGGCACAGAAGTTCACAAGCTGGGACAGCTGGAGGAGGGTGACTTCCTATCGTCGTTGGATTTGGAGGATGCTTACTTCCACATCCCCATTCTAAAAGGCCACCGAAAGTTCCTCAGATTCGTAGTCCACGGACAACACTACCAATTCAGAGCTCTACCTTTTGGATTAAAGTCGGCACCCAGGGTGTTCACCAAGTGCCTGGCACCAGTGGCGGTGCGACTACGCCTGCACTCACGTCTACCCCTACCTGGACGATTGGCTCATCCGTGCAAGGACAAGAGAACTTGCCGTCGAGCACACAGCGAGGACCGTCCGCTTACTCACGTAACTGGGATTCGCCATCAACTACCCCAAATCCCACCTGGTTCCGTCGCAGGTGGCACTGTTTCTGGGAGCTAAGCTCGATACAGTGGAGCGGTTGGCGTCTCCGTCGGAAGAAAGGACGAAGGCCATTTTGGGCAAGGTGCAGCGCCTGCTAGCCATGGACGTGGCCAGGGTGAGGTCCATCAAGTCCCTCCTCGGAATGATGTCCTCATGCATCTACCTAGTGCGCCTGTGCAGACTACGGATGCGTCCGCTACAAGAGTTCCTCGACGCCCGCTGGAGGCAAGCGGCGGGCAGCTTCGAAGATAAGATCCCGCTCAACGAGGTTTTCCGTCGAGCGATTTGGTAGTGGGGCACCCGTGCGCACCTCACGGCAGGCACAGACTTTCAGACCCCGGTGCATCAGGAGACGGTGATGACAGACGCCTCCATGGAGGGATGGGGCACGCACACCTGTCATCTCCACGCAAGAGGCCTTTGGCTCCCGCAGGAGACGTCTCTCCACATCAACATCCTGGAGCTCCGAGGTGTGTTCTGGGCGCTCAAGTCGTTCCTCCCGTCCCTCAAGGGCAAGGTGGTGAGGATTTTTACCGACAACAACACCACGATGTTCTACATCCGGAAGCAGGGAGGCACCAGATCCCCAGCCCTATCCAAGGAGGCCCAGGATCTGTGGCACTGGGCTGTCGCCCAGGGGATGTTTCTGGTTCCCTTCCATCTGGCAAGAATAAAAAACACCATTGCCGACTCACTCAGCAGGGAGCTGCGCTCATGCCACGAGTGGGAACTACACCAGGATCAGGTGGATCGGCTCTTCCAACGATGGGGCAAACCTTAGATCGACCTGTTCGTGACGGCGACGAACTCCAAGTGCCAGAGGTTCACCAGCAGGTTTCCCCAGCCGAGGAGCATGGGCGATGCTTTCTCGTTCCCTTGGGATGGCCTGTTCCTGTATGCGTTCCCTCCATTGCTGTTGCTGCTCCGACTCATCCACCAACTCAAGAGGTCCCGGTGCAGGATGATCCTCGTCGCACCGGCGTGGCCGAGACAGATATGGTTCCCGGATCTTCTGGATTCTTCAGCGTCTCCACCAGTCAAACTGTCGACGGACGTGGATCTTCTCTCCAGAGAAGGAGGCGCCATCCTTCATCACAACCCGGAGTCGCTGAATTTGCAGGCCTGGTTCTTGCAGCACTAGAGTTTGGAGGGTACGATATCCCGGCTGACTGCAGAGAGGTTCTTGCAAATGCCAGGGCGTCCTCAACTCTCAAGTGCTACGGACATAAATGGGAGAGGTTCTCTGTCTGGTGCCGGGCACAGAAGATTAACCCTCTGCGGATTACGGCCCCTCAACTGCTACCGTACCTGCTGTAGCTGGCCAAGGCTGGACTGACTCACGCCTCCATCAAGATACATCTGGCAGCGATCTCCCGATACACCAGAACTACAGGACGGCCGTCATTGTGGTCTCATCGCCTGGTGAAGGAATTTATGAAGGGACTATTCCGATTATTCCCGCCGGTGAAGGCTCCAGCCCCGGTGTGGGAACTCAACGTGGTGCTGACCAGGCTCATGGGGGCGCCATTCGAGCCGATGCACTCTGCACCGTTGAAGTTCCTGTCGTGGAAAACAACATTTCTTGTGGCCATCACCTCTGCACGACGAGTGGGAGAGATCCAGGCCCTATCCTGCAAGCCACCATACTTGACTTTTCACGACACGAAGGTGGTGCTGAGGACGCACCCCTCCTTCATGATCAAGGTGCCTTCGGACTTCCATCTCAACGAGCCCTTGGTGTTGCCAATTTTCTTCCCGTCGCCTTCGTCGCCGGCCGAGAGGACTTTGCACTCGCTGGATGTAGCTAGAGCGCTGAAGTTCTACGTGGACCGCACAAAGAGTTTTCAGAAGACGTCACAGCTGTTTGTGAACTTTGGACCTGTGAACCAAGGGAAGGCTTTCTCGAAGGCTTCCATTTCTAGATGGCTATCCGGCTGCATTATGCACTGTCGCCAGTTGGCAAACCGACCGTTGCCCGGCCGTCCGAGAGCCCATTCGACCAGAGCGATCTCTGCTACTATGGCGTTCCTGTCTGGTGTGCCCCTGCTGGACATCTGCAGGGCTGCTACGTGGAGGTTGACGCACACCTTCACGAGATTCTGCTGCGTCGATCGGGACTCCAGGGAGAAGTCCAGGGTCGGCCGAGCAGTGCTGCACAACCTGTTCGCCTGAAGATGGGCCTGGTGAGGAGGTAAGAGTTGCTTAAAGTTGAGTTATGTGATGCTTAATGTTGAGCCTTTGCCACCTCCCGTGGTTGTGCATGTGTGTACTGCTATGTATTCTCACATTCCTGAGCATGTGAATCCATGCCAGACCCCATGCTGGAGAAGGAACAAGTTACTTACCAGTAACTGTTGTTCTCCAGCATGGGTCTGGCATGGATTCACATGCAAACCCTCTCTCCTTCCCCTCTGCGGCTCTTCACTTGATCATACTGCCACTTTACGTGCTACCAAATCTGAGGATAGCTGCCAGGGGAGGGGCTTAGGGAGAGGGCAGTCATTGGCCTGGGGCAGTATGACCCAGAGATCAGTGATTGGTTACTACTGAGAAAGACATATCAGAAACGAAACTGATACTGATTTTTTCTTTACCGAGGATTCCCAGCCTGACGACGGGGAATATTCATGAGGATGTGAATCCATGCCAGACCCATGCTGGAGAACAACAGTTACAGGTAAGTAACTTGTTCCTTCCCCTTCCTTACGACAAAGTTTTTGCAGA
Source organism: Ambystoma mexicanum (assembly GCF_040938575.1). Classification (NCBI taxonomy): domain Eukaryota; kingdom Metazoa; phylum Chordata; class Amphibia; order Caudata; family Ambystomatidae; genus Ambystoma; species Ambystoma mexicanum. The sequence goes on along the minus strand of NC_090921.1, from coordinate 955,201,038 downwards.
GCACCATCTAGATGCTTTTTCGCCCCTCTTGGGGTAGGTGCCCCCTCTTTAGTGTCCTTCGGCCTGTTCTTTGACATCTTGAAAGTGTTTATGCAATGCCTTGTTATCGCTGCTACCATCTCAGCTGTCCAAACAGAAGGTTCACCTTAATCCTGTAATTTGCTGTTCTTATAGGGTACCACAGGTTCAAGTCCCTCGCCCCTCCACTTTATTCTCCGGAGCTTGCTAAGACTTTGTGCCCTTCCTTTGCGGCATTTCCTTGCGGCATTTGGACGCTACTTCCAATTAAATCCTTGGTGGGCACACTATTCCAGTTCCCCTTCCACCACAATGTCACATCCACCTCAGCGCAAGCCCTCTATCTGCCTGATTCAGTCGATTCCTAAATTCACAGTGGTGGAAACTTTTATGCCCTGCTACACTGCTAGGCATCCAAAATGTCCAGAAAAGTCATCTGTTTCCCCAGAGAAAGTTCCATGCCCATCCTCAGCAGTCCATAACGGGCCTAAATTCCAAATGGCAGGCGGGGCCTTGATGTAGTTTCCTTCATATCCCTCACCATCCAGCAGGATCGGTCTCCATCCTTCATTCCAGGGGTACCCATGCCTTCCTAGGGTTGCCACTTCACACCAGCTCTTTCTACGGTGTGAAGTGTTCCATTTGCACAGTGTCTGCGGCGCTGGGTGGGAGCCTTCCCCTCACGGTGTTATCATGTCGGCAGCCATCTTGGAATCCCCTTTTCTTTTTCAAAGCCTTTTTATTCTTAATACCAGTAGGCTTAGATTTCCTCCCAACTGGGCCTATGGTCTGAATGGCTGTGGCAACAGGCGATACTTCTTTTCCTGAGTAGGGAGTAATCGACACTTCCTCGAAGTCTCATTCCTCTTCCTCTATAGTGAGCAATTCACAATCCTGGTGCACCACGCCATGATCTTGTGTCGCCATCTCATCTTTAGAGGGTGTATCATTTTGACTGGGGGTTAGGGGAGCCTGGGCCCCCTCTTTTGTAATAGTACTAAACGCTGAGGTAGTGGGCTGGGAGTTTTCCAGAATAAGGTCCACATTCTTTGCTAATATCAGTTTAAATTCACGCTGCTCCTTTACAATAGTTGAGCAGAAACCCATCAATACGTCAACACTAGTCGTTATTGCGTTCAGTTTACATGCTAGTTGGGGTGCAGAATGTATACTGCAGCTTCTAGTTGGGAACCAAGTGTCTACATCTTCATTACTCTCTGAATCACTAGAACTTGATTCTCCCGATGTTGATGGCGAGTCCAATTTAGAGAGATAAGGGGAAGCCAATAAATTAGTCCCAATTATGTTTTCACAGCCGTCTGTATTGTTTAAAGGACTAATATTACTGCCAATAGAATTGCGTTTTAGACCAATACATAGTTTCAACAGATAGTTATTGTTGTCTATGTTCGGTGAAGCATTTGGATCAGCAAGCTGGTGCGGGGAAGATGCATCCTCCGGGCCATTTGAACCTGAAGAGAGGGGGAAGACCTCAATGAAGGTCATAATGGGCATTTGGGTAAGAGTGGGGGGAACTGTTTTCTCCTTTTCCCCCCCATTCACAGGGGCTTTAGGGTTACACAATTTCTTAAGTGCCCGTGCTGAGTGACTCCGAAGACCATGTTTGCGAGTCGCCAAGCACTTCATGGCAGATAGACGGGCCAAAGCCATAGGAGGACTTGATTTTACTGACAAATCGTTGACCAAATTTTGAAAGTAATGAAAAATAAAGGGCTGCTATATTCTTCAATATTTTAGACTAATGCACCATCGAGCCAGGCAAAAGGCCAACCAGCTCGCTGTGGTCCAAAAGGCTACCTCCGACAAGGTAGCAGGCTGTTGCACTATGCTTTCAGGTCGCGCCTAATTAGCAGGTAGCCGCAATTAGCCCAAACTCTTTATGTGTTTGTAGTGATAAAGTCAGACGGACGAACAGTCGGAATGCCTCAATGAGGGGGTAGTTGCATACCTGCAATCCTGGCCACTCCTCAGCAATCCACTGTGGTCGACACAGGCCCCTGTCGCAACAATAGGCAAGTTGGCAGGACTTGGATCCAGGGTAACAAAGCCTCCTCAGCCTCAACTGTCACAACTGCCCTTTGATGCCCTTTGCGGCGCTTCACGCCTGCCGCATGGATTTATGTTAACTTCCCAGATACCTCCTTCCTTCACGCTCCAACCGGTGCAGAGATGGAGGTAGGACTCCCAGTAGTTCGTAGCTTTGCAGTCTGCCAGGCACGACACTGATGACAAAACTTCAGTGTTTTAAATCTATTCCACAGCGTTTCCACAGGCAGACTTTCCCACAACAACTGCCCGTTGATGCCCTTTGCGGCGCTTCGCACCTGCCGCATGGATTTATGTGAATTTCCCAGAGACCTCCTTCCTTCATGCTCCAACCGGTGCAGAAATAGAGGTAGGACTCCCAGTAGTTCGTAGTTTTGCAGTCTGCCAGGCACGACACTGATGACAAAACTTCAGCATTTTAAATCTATTCCACAGCATTTCCACAGGCAGTCTTTCCCTGCCACAATTGCCCTTTGATGCCCTTCCCCTGGTTTCCTTAACCTTTCAATATGAATAGCCCACCTAGCTTATCACTCTGCCAGGTACTGTGACTATGAAGAGTTACTGAGGATCTTCTGGATAGACTTGGTTCACCCTCCTTTAAAGTACTATCCTGCGGACCACCGTATGCAAATGCCTGTCCCACTTGGTTAGTGTCCCAGTCTCTATGTCTTCGGCTTTCATGGACGTGCGAGTCCCAGGCTTGCCTTGCTTGTGTGGCTTTCCCTTCTGATAGACTTGGTTCACTCTCCTACCAAGTACTGTCGTGCGACTCAAGAGGTATGCCAATGCCTCTTGCCTTTAGTTAGGGTCGCTGACCCTGTATTCTTGACATGTTCTTCCCTTTTGGACTCTCCACCACCTTCTCGGGCCCTAGTGCCTTCCCAGCGACGTGCGTACCTTCTGTGAGGATTCAGAGATTTGAGAGGGAAAACTTTGTGAAGGTTTTTCAAAAGATGCCATTTTGTTAACTCGAAAGGTTGGATAAACGCCTCACTATCCCTATCCTGACGAGGATTTCCCTGCCTATCAAAATAAACTAAAGGAAACACTCTAACCAAAGTTTTCTGTCGCTCACACTTATACATACAACAATTTAACACAGTAATGTATGGCAGTTCAAAGATAATAGAAATAACAGTTTTTTTTGTTATTTTTTTTATTTTTTTTAATCTGTTTTTATTGTTTACATTGTACCAATAACGTGGTTACTCAACAAAACAACAGTACAATTACACCCACCCCACCCTCCCTCTTTCCCAACTGTCCGGACCAAAACGTAATACACCACAAGTTTAAGCTCTGTGATTATTGTGAGTCATTTGTGTCGTCGCCAGAGGAGCCTTCTGCATTGGGGTTGAACACTGTAACAATTAGCGCCACCCATTGTAGTAGGTCGTCTGAGGTGTCCTGTCTTTGTTGCCTCTGGGCCATCTCCCAAGCAGCTGTTTCGGCATTCGTCCATTTGCGAAGGTCTTCCCACCATGTTGACAAGCAAGGGGCCTGAGGGCGCTTCCAGTTCATGGCGATGCGTCTCTTTGCCAGTATATACATTAGGTCTTTTAGTTTATTGAGTGGTCTATTCTTCTTGCTTCTGGGGTATCTACCAAGGATACATGCTTTTGGCGTGTGTACTTCCAGGGTGACGTTCGCCTCGGCCACCTTGGCTTTGACCTGAGCCCAGAAGGACTGTATGGTGGGGCATCCCCAGAACATATGTGTCATCCCTGCATGTGGTTCGTTGCATTTGGGGCATCCTTTACTCACGGCTCGGCTAAATCTGGAAATGATGTCTGGTGTGAGGTACGCTCTGTACATGATGTCGAATTGAATGAGTTGGAACCTGGCATTCCTGGTTACCTTCTTGTGGTATACCATTATGTCCCCCCACTCTTTGTCTTCAAACTGTAAGCCAAATTCCTGTTCCCACTTTTCCTTACACTTAAGGCTTAGTTGGGTGGTGCTGTCTAGCAGTGTTTCATATATTCTGGAGGTCTCGTGGCCCCCCTCCGCTGCCCCAAGCAGGCTCTCAATGCTTTCGTGTCCGGTATCCAAGTTCTCCATTGTGGGCCAGCGGGCTGCTAGTCTCTTGACCACTGCATTGTGCAGTAAGAACTGTCCCGTGTGGATCCCAGAGGCTTCATGTAGCTCGGTAAAATGTAAGATTCCCTGGTCGTCCACCAGGTCGCCCAGGGTGGCGACGCCGCTAGGTTCCCAAGTATCTCTTATTATCCTTTGACTTCCCGGCCTGTTAGTCATGATGGCAGCGATCGGGATCTGTGGGGAGTAGGGGTCCGGAAGCATTGCGGCCTTGCAGGCTCTTTTCCATATCTGGATGCCTAGGAGGATCAAGTACGAGGGTGGTTGTTTGGTTCTGGGTTCAGTCCACAGCAGGTCCCTGAGTAGCAGTTGCGTGACTCCTGGCTGCAGCAGGCGAGTGTCTGTTGAGGCCTCGTCGGCCATCCATTGTATCACGTGCTTCAATTGTCCAGCTAGGTAATACAGTTCGAAGTTAGGAACCTTGAGGCCCCCTTTGTCATATGGTCTCTGCATTGTTTCCAGGGCGACTCTGCGCCTTCCGTCTTGCCACAGAAATGTCCTGCACAGCTTGTGTAGTTCATTGAAGAATTGTCGTGGTATGTTATATGGTACGTTAGTGAAGAAGTAAAGAAGTCTGGGTAGCGCCACCATTTTTAGTAAGCCCACTCTGCCCGCCACCGATAGCGGCAGCCTGCTCCAGAACTCCATTGATTTTGCCAGTCCTTCCTTTTCCCTAACTGTATTCAGAGTGTGCTCTGTCTTGGGGTCTCTGTGCACCCTAATGCCCAGGTGCTTAAAGGAGGAGGGTTCCCATTTCAGGGCTAGCTTGGGGAGCACTCCGGCTCCTTCTCCACTCAAGGCGGCTAGGGGGAACAGGCAGGATTTGTTCTGATTAATCTGGATCCCCGTATATCTGTGGAATCTGTCTAAAGTTTCTAGTACGTAGGGCAGTATGTGTGCAGGGTTCGTTAGATAGAGGAGCATGTCGTCAGCGTACATAGAAATCACGTGGTTTTCCCAGTCTACCACTATGCCCCCATCTCCATATTCTTGTCTTAAGTATGCTGCCACTGGCTCTATAGCCATAATGTACAGCATGGGTGATAGGGGGCATCCTTGCCTAGTTCCCCGGGACAGCCTCCATTTGTCTGAGAAAGTGTTGTTGGTGCGTACTCTGGCCTCAGGGTTGGTGTAGATGAGTGTGACCCACTTAATGTAGCTAGGCCCTATCCCCATCTTGGAGATGGTAGCCAGGAGCCATTTCCAGCGCACGGAGTCGAACGCTTTGGAGGCGTCCAAGGACGCCACTGCGCATTGCGTTTGTCTACCTTCGGTACTGTAGATGACATGGTGCAGTCTGCGTAGGTTTTCGGTGATGGTTCTGCCGGGCACATATGCCGTTTGGTCTTGGTGGATCAGGGTCGGGATGACTTTCCGCAACCTCATGGCCAGTATTGCCGTAAGTACCTTACTGTCTGTGTTTAGTAAGGACAAGGGTCTATATGAGCCGCACTCTGCGCTATCTTTGTCAGGTTTTAAGAGTGGTATGATGACCGCCTCCCTCATGGTACTAGGTAGTTGGCCTGTTTCGTATGCCTCGTTGAACACTTGGGAGAGTAACGGGGCTAGTTCGTCCTCGTAGGCCTTGTAGAACTCGCCTGGGAGTCCATCTGGACCCGGCGCCTTTCCAGAGGGAAGCGTTCTAATAACAACTGCAACCTCTTCAGGGGTTATTGGCCCTTTTAGGGATTCCGCTGCGTGTTCCTCAAGGTGTGGTAGTCTAATGATGTCCAGTACGTCCTCTATTTCAGTGTCTGTAGGCTGTGGGGTGTCAGTGTAGAGGGCCTGGTAATACCCAGCGAATGCGTGGTTTATGGCAGCTTGTGAGTGCGTGTATATGCCGTTGTCATCGCGTATACGGCCGATGGGTGTTCTGGGGGTTTCTCGCTTGTACAGCCACGCAAGTAGCTTACCCGGTTTATCACCGAGGGCGTGGTTTCTCTCGGTGTATTTGGTGTAGCTGAGTTTTCCGAGGGCCTCCCAGTGTTGTAGGCAGGCCTTCTTTAATTCGATTATTTTGCATACGTGGGCTGGGTCTGAGGAGGCTATGGATTCTAATTGCTTCAGCTCTTCTTCAGCGCTTGCTAACTTCGCTGTGATGGATTTTTGGGCTCCCCCTGTGATGGCTATCATTTCCCCTCTGATCACTACTTTGTATGCTTCCCATGCCGTGCTGACGTGCTGGACACTGTCCATGTTCGTCTGCCAATAGTTCGCCGTGCATTGTCTAATCTGTTCCTGGAATGCCTTAACCAACAGTGCTTCGCCTCTGAGTCGCCATGTGGGTATGGGGGGTCGGGGTGCCATTATTGTCCAAGAGGTAACTATGGGGGAATGATCCGATAGCACTCTGGCCAGATATTGCGTGTCCTCGAATGTGTCTAAGTGTTCCTCGCTCACCAGTAAACTGTCGATTCTAGTGTGTACCGCGTGTGGGGGTGAGTAAAAGGAGTAGACTCTGCCCTCTGGGTGCTGAGCCCTCCATAGGTCTTGTAGGGCGTATTGTTGTAAGAGGGCTTTCAATATTTTAGCGGGAGGGGAGGGTATGTTTACTATCCGATCTGTCCATGCGTGGATCTAGGGTGCAGTTGTGATCCCCACCCCATATTAGCATGCCGTCTCTGTCCGGACTGAGCCAGGTATATAACGAACGGAAGAAGACCGTCGCGTCGTGGTTGGGGGCGTATGTGTTCACCAGGCAGAGTTCTCTGCCTTCAATGGTGCCTCTAAGCAAGGCCATCCTACCTTCGTTATCGATGTTAGTGTATGTTAGGTTGATGGGAATGGAGGGGGCGATCCATATCAGTACTCCATGTGCGTAGTTGGAATACGTGGTGCCTATCAGGGTTCCTCTCCAACTCTTAGCCAATGCTGCTAGCTTTTGTGCATTCAAATGGGTCTCCTGTAATAAGGCAATTCCTATCTTGTGGCGTTTAAGGAAAGTGTGGACTCTGTGCTGTTTAATGTAGCTGTTCAGGCCCCTGACGTTCCATGACATGACTTTGACTACGTTATTCATGAGTGTGGCGTGTGTGTGGGTATGCGGGCGGGCTCTATAGTAGCATCGCCCTCTGGCCTATCTGTATGCGGTGCGGTGGCGTGTTCTGGCAGGAGCCCCTGCTGACTCTAGATCGGACTGGTGGTGTGTGGTGATCACGGTGGTCCAGGACTTCCCCTTTAACTAACTGAGACGGGATTTAAACAGGCGGGTTCCCATCTCTATGAACAGTAAACTTGGCGTTAGCCGCTAACAGAACTAGTCTAGCGGGGTTCCCCCCGTTCTGACATCCCCGTTTCCGCTCCATTAGACCTACGGTCTCTTGGTGCCCTACGGGCGGGTTAGTCACCCAAAGAGATTCGGTGGTGCGGGACAATCCCCTTGGTAGTGTCCGATACCAAGCGGTGCCATTCGGCCAGCTCCAAGACACTCAATGGTGCCACAATCTGCGAGTTGAGGTTACTTCATGTGCTTTCTAATAAGGTGGTTTCATTTGGCTTCCCTGGGGGTGCCATTTTCTCGTGTTTTCCATTGCCTTCCGTCTATGTCAGGAATCTGCTCCCTATCCATCCATTCGTTTATTTCTGCCGGTGATTCAAAGAGGTGCATTCTATTGTTTCGGATGACCTTTAGTCTGGCCGGGTACAGTAGCATGTATCGCAAGCCTGCATCTTTCAATCTAGCCTTTATGTGGGCGTATTGAGCTCTACTCCTCTGAACCTGGAGGGTATAGTCCAGGTAGATTGCGATTTTGGCGGAGTCAAATTCTATGCGGCCACCGGTCCGTGAGTGGGCTAGGATAGTCTCTCTATCTTTATAATTGAGGACTTTGGCAATTATCGGCCTTGGCGGATTCCCAGGTGGTGGGCGTTTAGTGAGAGATCGATGCGCCTTTTCAATGGTGAACCCCTGAGACAATTTCCCGGCTCCGACCCCCTGCAGCAGCAGGTTCTCAACGAAGTTCGTGGGGTCATTTCCTTCTGTTCCCCCCGGCAGTCCAATGATCCTGATGTTGTTGAGGCACGCCCGCCCTTCCGCCTCGTCCGCCCTGTCTTCGAGGTTCTTTACTTTTTGGGCTAGGGCGTCTACCTCTGTCAAGAGGTGGGTTTTGGCTTCAATATTTTCCTTTACCTGAGACTCTAATGCTTCTGTTCTGCCTGCGCTGGAGCTCACCTCTTGTCTCAGCAGGTTCAAATCAATGGCCACGGCATCTATTTTGCCCTCTATGGTTTTTTGGAGCGCCAAGATGGCTTCAAGTAGTTGCGAGTTTGCGGGTTCGGGGGGCCCCTCTTCCGCAGCCGCCGAGGTCGTGATTGCGGCGTCCGGCTTGGTGGCACCTGTGGCTGCAAAGGCCTCTATTGTTGTCTGCCTGTGCTTGTTCCTGGCGCCTTTTATGGACATCTCTTTGTGCTGGCGAGCTTGCAATGGTTGCCAGTGGTTCTGGAGTTGGGGTCGGGAGTGTGCACCGTGGTGTGGCTCTTTCACGTTGCCCCAGAGCGCGTGGTCATGCATTTCCGTTCAGTGCTAGTGTGTGCGCCGTGGTGCTTAGCAGGCTTATTGCAGTGGTCTTTGTGAGGGCACCGGTGAGCGGCAATCCTGGAGTGCTGGAGGGGGTTGCGGTCCAGGCGGGCCCCTGATGCCGGAGCTCAAATCTTGCCCCCGCGACCAGCACTGCGGCCTCGAGTTCAGCCGGCAGCGGGGTACGGCCCCTCCCCAGGGTTGTGTCGTGGGCCTATGCCGGTCCGCTTAGCGGGGGGGCTGTGGGCTCTCTCAGTTGAGCCGGTCACGAGTTGATTATGTCCCCCCAGCCCCTCTTCCACTCCATACCTCGCAGTGTGGTGCGCACTCGATCTTCGGGTCCAGGCCTTTGATGTGTGCCTCCGCCGTCGGCGCTGCAGGCCACGCGCCGGGGAGGCACTCGGAGGCGGACACAGTCTTCGGCCGCCGGTTGTAGCGCTGCGTGCCCGCCGTGCGGCAAGGTCAGCTGTCCGCTTTCCCTTCCCCGGTCAGCCGCAGCCGGGGGCAAGCCTCCTGTTCCGCTCTGCGGCGCGGCGCTCGTCTCCTCCGCCGTCAGCAGGCAGCCGCCATTTTCGGGCGCGCACTTTCCACCTTCACCACAGCGTTTCTCCTCGTTGGAAGCGCGCACAGGTCTCGGACTACCGTCGGAAGGTCAGCAGACGGTACTGAGGCGATCCCTGGGTTGCAGTTATAGTTTACTTCAGGTAAGATGCAGATTGTAGGCAATATGATGGGCGCATCAGTGGAGCTGCAACGAAGCGCGGCTTACTCACATGGCGGTTGGCCACGCCCCCAACAGAAATAACAGTTATGTTCACAATTTGGTAACTGTCTCTCCTTATAATCTGGGAGAATTCTCTTTCCCCAGATCCAAGCAGGATTCTGTTCAACAGTTCCAAAAGGATAAGGAAATCCTTTCTTGCAACAAAGTTCCAATGCAATTCTTTTTGTTCCCACTTGAACTCAACCAACTGTTGAAAAATGTAATGTTCAACAAGTTTTTCCTCTTTCCACTTCTGAACAAGAGTTCTGTTTGGGTGGTCAGGAACGGTCCCCATGATTACGAGGGGTTCATGTTGCATGCGCCATATTAATGACTGGGCGTGGTGGCGAACTGGACGCAATGTTGCAGTGTTATATGTGTCGAGCGTGGTTAATGGTGGATGGGATATGTTATTTTTTAATGTTACTGTTGTCTAGAACTGATACATATTAGGTTTGCACACACATTGAAAGATACAATGTTAACATTACAAATGAAACATGAACACAATCTACAACCGGGGTGCTCTGAAACACATGGAAACTGGGAGACAGGGAGGGTTTCAATGAGCATGCATAGGGGAGCCTGTCCTGAGATCCCGTGGTAAAGAAGGAATAACATTTATAAAACATACACACAAGGAAATATATAAAAGGAGTTTTGATCACACAGAGAAATACATGGAAGAAGTTTAATAGGGACTGTATATAAATCTGCATGTAGTGTTTTTTTTAGTTTATTCAGACTTTGCAGTTAGCAGTTACACAATGCTTTTTAGGTATCTGGGACATTCTGGTTTCAGGCTTCGGGGTTGATGGAGGAAGTATGAGTCATCCATTTGAAGGTCAGTTTGCAAACATGGCGAATGTTTATGGTTTAACAGTTCTGCAAGGAACAGATGTAATTTTTCTCATTGCATTAAAGTTGCGTAGAGGGGGGTTGACCATTTGCTTGGGCTGGAAATAAAGATCGGGCCCGAGACCAGGGTATCCAGTGTTCAATTGTTTTCACAGGGTGAAACTAGAGGCTGTACTTGCTGGAGTAGTGGTCGGATAAATTAGAATGTCTTAAGAGGAGCCAGGAGTCTGGGGCTGATGAGATCACAATCTATTTAAAAGAAAACCTGTTTGTTCAGCCCTTCCTCGCATTAGTACAATATCCAAGCGGACCATGTGCAAATCACACTTAAGGTTAAAGGCTCTAGGCCATTTGTTGCTAGTAATGAATTATGTTAATGTGAATGTTTCATTGTACAATGATGTCACAACATACCGCGGACCAATCCCCAGCAATGGCGGACTTTGAATACGCTCTGAAGAAGGTCGTAAAGATTGTCGATGACCAATGAGAAAGAATGAATTTGTAAAAGATGGAAGTTCTATGTAAATGTCTTGTCCAATCATGTTTGAGGGGTGGGTGGTAATAAAATATTTCTCCCAATCTTCTCTCTCTCTACATTTCCTGATCTTCTCACACTATCTCACCCATCGCTCCCTCTATCTCCTACCCTCTCCCCCTCTACTACCTTCCGCCCTCCTATTCTCCACCCTCACCACTTCCACTACCTCCATTCTACCACCTCCGTTCACACCCTTTGTCTCCCTCTCTCTCCCTCTCTCCCCTCCCTTGTTCTCTCTCCCCTTCTCTCTCTCTCTGTCTTACCTCTCTTGCCCTCTCACACACAAACGCCTACATGATTTCTCCTCACCTCCTCACACTATCTATCCCTTGTACTGTTCTACTCTCACTCTCTGTACCTACCACTCACTCTAACACACTGAGACCACACTTTACTATCAAACTTGGTATTTTTCTCTCTCTCTCTCTCTCTCTCTCGCTCTCTCTCATGCAATACTTACCAGGACTCTCTTCCAAAAGGTCACATGTGAGTATAACGAATTGAGAAATAACAAATGCCATTTCACAGAAAGAAATACTGTTTTTGTTTAAATTGGGGGGCCCATGCTTCTAGCCCCACCCCGAACCACCCCCCACACTTTTTACCTTTTACCCCCTATATATTTAGCATTCTGTATTTCTTTCGGTAAAATTGCATTAATTATTTCCCATTCGAAATAATCACTGAGTACCCTTCCAACACGGCCACAGTCTCTCCAAACTCCTTTGCACCATCCTCTCTCCACCACCTATTATCTTGGTCCACCAACTGCACTCATGAACTCACCCAAACACCTTTCATGCATTCCTTGACCCACTAGGTTTTTTTAGCCCAGCCTTTCTTGTCTTGTTACTTCCCCCGGATTCCATTGGTCTCCCGGATTACCTGTCTGCTTGGGCCAATATTCTCTCTTAATAATGCTCTTTCTCGGGGGGTGGAGGGGCATATGTATTTCCGAGGATTTAAAAGTCCTGGTTAACCCCAACTACTTTTTGGTCTCCAGCATAGTTTAGTTGCGGTCACGATGAGCAGTTAACTTTGACTGCTGTCTTCTTGTGCAAGGTAAGGCTGCCCTTCTAGCTTCAAGGTTGTTCTCTCCACCGGTGCCACTATAGGGTCTCTGGGTGTTGCCACAATACACAAGAGGAGCAGAAGGGTAAAATACGACCCAGGGGGAGTGCGAAAGAGAGTGCTGAAGTGTTTCAGATCAGATTCAGAATATTCCTTTTATTTATCACTTGCCATCTTTGTTAAAAAAAACATATACATCAATACATTTGCTTCAAGGCGGTATTTGAAAACAAACACACAATACACAGACCATATACAGATGCATGAAATTTCATCCATAAACCTCAGAAATTATGATAACACATATAACAATATAACCTAATTTGAGCATGATGCCCTAATCGCATAGACCTGACCCTACATGTATCAGTCCTTCATACTGTGAATGCTGGACCTTCCTCAGTGGTACCAAAAACAAGTTATAACTGGTGGATGTAAAGTGTCAATTCAGAACACCGAATCCCATGGATTGAGTTAATATTAAAACAATTGGTCTGATAATCCACAATGCCGTAACTTCGGACACATATCTTCTTATTCAGTTTCATGCAACCATAGATCATACATTTATATCTGTGCCGCTATCACGCAAGAGCCATGAAAGGCTTTGCAAAATCAATAAACACCTAATTTGTAGGTTACTTCATGCTTCATAGGGACCAGACTGTATCCTTGGATCTTTGTATGAACACTCACTCCGCAACCAGTATAGTATTCAGAGCAGCTGTCTCTGGGTTTTGAACATTCTGCTGCAGTCTTTTCGGTCTTGTGGTTTCGTTCCACTTCTTTCTTGCTGCAACTCGTGGCATTCTGGGATATGCAGTTCTGTAACAGAAGCAAAACAAACCTGGCCAAAAAATAGGCGGTTAGAATTGTGGATTGGAAAGTGGTACCAATAATTTCACACATCAGAGAACATAGGAGGAACTCAGTGTTTGGAAATATTTTCTTCTTGTTGCTCCCCTACCATAGTCCTCTATGAGTCTACCCTTTCTTTTTGCTTGGTTTTGACTCTTCCCTTGACTTTTTTGAGGTAACTAAAGTCTTCTGCTTTACTTCCCTTGTCTTTTCGCTGCTCATTCCTATGGGGAAACTGCTCAGTCCATAAGACTATCAGTACCTTGAATTTCTTCTATTGTTACAATTGCATACATCACCCTAAAGTGAAGTGCAGTTAGGATACTTTTTATACTAATAACTTTGTCTATAGTTACTTTTTGGTTACATTTACAATGTGCTCAGGACGAGCTGGCGACAGCAGATTTTGTTCTACTGATATATACTATTTCCTTGTGGCCTTTTGCAATTAATGCAACTTGCTACTAAAGGTGGCTAGCACCCTAAAATGGCCGTACCATGACGTTCTTGCTTGTCCTTTGGTCATATTGTCCATTGGCCTTCTTCCTGCCCTATAGAATCTGGAATTGTCATGTATGGGATGCTCTTTCCTGGGGAAATCTGCTGCTTTATCAGGCAAAGGGGCGGTTTGTGTGTGAGTCGGAATGGTTGAGGCTGGGACTGTCTTGTCCCAGTACACATCCTGATGCATGAATGTCTGTTGCAGGGCAGATGTTGTGGCCAGTGGATATCCATGATTCGATTCCAGGGAGATGTTTGGCAGATTTACCAATGGCTGAATTACAGCACAGTAAATCCACACATTTTAAGGCTGTAAAGTGGCGGATTCACTGCAAGTTTTTGCTGTAGGTAAATTCTCCACCTCACCTCCAAATGTTATAATTCAGTGGTGCGTAAAAAATGGCAGTACTTCAAATACCGGCAAAACAAGTGGCAGTAACGGAATAGCTGCAACTTTTTTCACAATGTGTTTCATTTCTGTATCCCATAAGAAATGCTACCTTTGTACCTGCTACCAGTAATGTCTCAGTTTTAATAGACAAATGTGAACTGTTTGAACATTAATTTGCTTTATGTAAAATACATAAAACACACTAACACACACACACACACACACACGCACGCACGCACGCACGCGCGCAATGTGACGGTCCCAGGGGTGGCAGCCAACTCCTTTGCCCCTGCTCTGGCTCTGTCACTGCCACATAGCTTTTCTCGACCGGACTAAGCACAGAAGACTCTGTCCACAACGCATTCCGGTACCTCAGCAGTGTTTCTGGAGAAATCAGAGTCAGGGGGTAAGTTAACATACCTGTTCCTTTCCCCGACTCTTCTCCATAGGATTACATGGGTATAAAGTTCTGTCCCTAAGCTACTCTTTCCTGACTTTTGTCGGTGGAGGCCTGCTCAAAGATACCTTCCTAGGTGTATCGTAGTGCCTGAGATTGATTGAGTTTACTTATCTGAACTTAATTTACCTTTTTTGACCTTTGTATCATAACCGCTGGCATTGTCCAATCTCTTAGTAAAACTACATCAAAAGTATACATTTTGAACTAATGACTTAAGGCCAGAAGGCCCCAAACCATCTTAGGACTGGACTCACTCAGTGTTAGGGAAACTCTTCTGTGGTTATTCTGAAGTATCTTTGCTGAATGTCATGCATCTGACTACTTACTTGTATTACATTGGTTATTGAATCATATGCTTTCTTTTTTCTAAGGGTGAATATATATTTCTGGAGCTTGTGGATCTGCTTAGATCAGATGCTCTGCATAGTCCGGCATCTAGTGGTCGTTGCGCAGCACTACAAGATTTGTTTTACAAACTCAAAAACAGACGTCGTCAGGGCATGTTAGTAATACTATCCCTAATGTGACGTGTACTGTACCCATGGTCCTTCACGCACCGAGGTCCATCAGATTGTTTCTTTCTGCCATTGTGGGCAGTCGCAAGTTGCAGAGTTCTTTTCTAGGCTGATGCCTTTGACTAGTTGAAAGTTTATTAGTTGACTTCTCGTTCTTTCTTTATTGTCTGCTTTTGCCGCACGGCCAATAGACAGCTAGACGGCATTCGACGGACAACTCCACTGTCGATGACTTGACTGAATTGGTGACCAGACGTGGCCTACACAGGCCTCTTCGGGCTCAGTCCATTACAGTAGGGAGAGAGGGGGGAGTTTCTTCGTACTGACCTCTTTGGAGAATGCATATTATGCCATCCCCTTTCCCTTTTTCCTCGCCAAACTGCCCTTTTAAATAATAATGGACAAAACTCCCTTTCAATTTTGCCCTACCTGCCATTGAAATTCCTGTGGAAGGACATGCACCGAATGTGCAATTAGTGTCTCCCTAGGGATCACCCCGAAAAGCTTTGCAAGTCCTGCAAGCTTTTTCAATCAAAAACTCTCAAAGATCGATGCACCAAATGCTGGGTCGATCACGCAATGCAGGCCGAGGCTTCCATCGACGGACTCCAGGGAGGGCAGTATCATTGTCCTTAGTTATGCCAAAGGCGAGGGGGGTTAGTTGGAACCCCATGTATGGGCCCCTGACCCCAGAAAGCAGGCCAGCGGCTCTGTGACGGAGACGACACCAGGCGGCCATAGCACACACAAGTCCAAGAAGACAAAGCACATATCCCATAGCCGACATTCGATGAAATCATCGAGCGTCGAGGCCCACACAGTATCCAAAGAAAAAGCCTCAAGTTCTTTCCTGTCCTCTGGGCCATCACATATGTTTTCGCTTCACGATAGGCCTTCGAAACCGGACCCCAAGGTTGGTTCGGACACCACGCACAATAAGGCTCTCCTGATGCGTGCCGAAGAACAGGTGGCGAAAGGCGCATCAAACAAATGCCGAAAATGCCAGAATTAATTAAAAAACACGCCAGTGCTACCCCATTAAGAGCAAAGTCACAAAAAAGTCCAAATCGTCTACACCTTTGTCCTCCAAAAGCACCCAAGCTGTACATTCTTCCCCCCGTTTGGACAAACTCTCAGGGGCTATGCACCACAAGGACCAAGCTCCCTCACAAGCCACCCCTACCATGTCAGGATTCCCACCTTCATGTGACTATACTCCTGAACAATTTATTAAAATTCTAAAGAGGATGTTGTGCTTTGTCGACTTTATGGACAGGCATCCAGAAGAACGAACGTCCCTTAGAGATGCCTCACAGCCACGGGCCTCAGCCACCAAACCCCTGGCAAAAAAACTAATCTTGAGCCACAGCCTAGCACCTCTGCGCTAGGCCCCCCAACCTCAACCTACAAAGACCCCTCTCAGGACATGTATGATGTGGATCTCGAGGGGTAACACGACCCCGACTCTCAAGGGGACCTTTATAGTCAGGATCAATACTCGACGGCGATGATGACGATATCTATGTCATCCAGTCGCCTGACCACCAAGACCAGCCTGTAGCAGATTCTCCTGTTGACAACCCATTACAATATAATGAACTGCTGCTGAAGGTTGCTCAACAATTTAATATTGACACCTAAGAGGCACAAATAGACAAGGACTTTGCGGAGGACATTCTGGGAGACCGAAAGTCCACCACTCAGTTTATACCACTGTTACAGTCTGTACAAAGACGTATACAGCGCTCCCTACTTGCGCCCAATCTCAGAAAGGCTGTTAATCCCAGAATAGAGAAACTATTCAGGCCATCGCCCACTGATCCTCTGTATATTAGGGGTTGGCTAAAACCTGATTCACTAGTGGTCACCACTACCAGAAAGAGGGTGGGCACTCCCGTGGCATCAGCTGAAGCCTCGCTAGACAAGCCAAGAAAGAAAATCTATACTTTCGGGAGAAAGGTTGCCTCCTCAGCGGCATATCAAGCCAGAATCGCTAACAACACTGTGCTCCTAGTTAGTTATGGCTGCCACAAGTGGGATGATCTGGAACATCAGATTGGAGCAGTTCCAGAACCCCTAATGTCACAATTATTAACTACTGTTGTAGAGGGCAAACGGGTATCAAACTGCAACCTCAAAAATAATCTCTATGCAGCAGAAAATGGAGGCTGCATCATCACAGAAGCCGCGCTCATCAAGCTCCATGCCTGGCTCAGACACTCTGGTTTTAAGCTAAAGACACAGGCTTCCCTCCTTAACATGCTCTTGGAGCCCAATGTACTTTTCGGTAATGCTGTCATAGACGCCCTCAAGAGTGCAAAGGAGGAGTATGACACTCTTAAATCCCTTGGCCAGTTGACAAACAAGTCCTACGTACAATAGGGCTTCTCAAACTCCAGAAGGTTTCTGGGTCAGGGTTCCCAACGCTCTTCCGGATATACTCAAGGTGCACAGTCTTCATCTTGGGGCCCATCGCAAGGACAAACTTCCTCTTCTGGTTTTCAAAGAGGAAATAAAAGGTCCAGAGGAAGAGGCAGGGCCTCACCTCGGACAGGCTCCACCCCTCCAAAGCAATGATGCACCACTACAGGTGCCCTCCCATGCCACTCCAATAGGAGGCTGAATTTTGTACTTCACCCACGCATTGGAGGGGATAACATCAGACAGGTGGGTGTTGTCCACTGTGGCAGGCGGGTATTCTATTGAACTGTTACAAAAACCACCCAATTGCCCGCCAAAACAGAGGGAAATGTCACAGGAAGAAGAGTGCATACTGTTAGAAAAAGTAAAGGCACTGCTGGAAAAGGATGCCGTAGAGATCGTCCCAGAAAATCAGTTAAACAAGGGTATTTATTCAGCGCACTTTCTTGTGCTAAAGAAAGACCTTTCCATGCACCCATTACTAGATCGGCACCCTGTGAACAAATAAATTAAACCCCAAAAGTTTTGCATGACTAAGCTCCAAGAAGTAGTCCCCCTCTTAAAACAGTTGGACTACATGGCAACATTGGATATGAAAGATGCATGCTCCCTGCGCACTGAAAATATCTGCATTTCAAGATAGTGGGAGTTCACTACCAGTTCAAGGTACTCCCCTTCGGTATCGCCTCAGCACCAAGAGTATTCACAAAGGTGCTTGCAGTAGTGGCAGCACACCTGCACTAAAAGGTTATTCCCAGTATAATCTGGACGACTGGCTAATTACAGGGAATCGCCTCAAATTTGCAAACAAAACACACAAAAGAAAATAGCCCTTCTTTTCAATCTGGGCTTCTCCATCAACGAAAAGAACTCTAGCCCAGCCAAATAAAACAATTTGGGGGGGCTATTCTAAAGACAAAAGAGAAGCTGGCTTTCCTGTCAAACCAGAGAGTACAAAACATGCTGTTGCAAGTACCCCATTACAAGACCAGTCAACAGATAACTATACGTGAAGCAATGCGCTTGCTCGGGATGATGGCCTCATGCCTTCACTTGGTTCCACATGCGCGCCTGCGCATGCGCCCAATGCAGGAATGGTTAGCGAAACAATGGTCTCAGACAAGCGGTCAGAGGGACGATCTAGTGGTTGTTTCACTAACCCTGGTACAGGCTCTTTGCTGGTAGTCCAGGGTCAACCTGCTAAGAGGAAACCCCTTCTGGGTTCCACCTGCACAAGCGATCATAACTACAGACGCCTAACTCGCTGAATGGGGGGCTCACTTCTGTCATCACATAGCCCACGGCCCGTGGACATGTGCTGCAGCCCAAAGACACATCAACTTCCTGGAACTTTAGGCAGTCCTCAAGGCTCTTCAGGCATTTCAGCAACATCTTGCAGATCAGACAGTTCAAGTCCTTACAGACAACACCACTGCCATGTTCTACATACACAAGCAGGTAGGCACACACTCTCAAAGTCTGTCCAACATATCCCCAAAAATATGGATTGGGCACTGAAGAGGAACATGTTCCTAACATGTCTACATGTTCCAGGAAAACTCAATTCTCTGGCAGACACACTAAGCAGGTGTTCTCTAGCAGAAGAACATGAGTGGCAATTCGACAAGGATATCCTAGATGGAATATTCTCACAACGGGGATATCCCCCATTAGATCTGATTGCCACAAACCTACACGCGCAATGCCCAGCCTTTGCGTCCAGATTTCCCCAATCAAGGTCCAAGGGGAACGCCCTGTGGATGAACTGGTCAGGGAAATTTGCTTCTCCAGCATGGGGTCTGGCATGGATTCACATGCTCATGAATATTCCCCGTCGTCAGGCTGGGAATCCTCGGTAAAGAAAAAACCAGTATCAGTTTCGTTTCTGATCTGTCTTTCGTAGTAATAACCAATCACTGGTCTCTGCGTCATACTGACCACAGCCAATGACTGCCCTCTACCTAAGCACCGCCTCTGGCAGCCATCTTCAGATTTTTACCGCACGTTCATGTGTTGGGATCCTCGTGCTATTGCTCTCGAGCGTTAGTGCTTTTTTTTTCGCGCTTTTTCACAAAAAACTTCGATTCTTTCGGTCAAAAGAGCCTCAAGCTCCACCGATCCTACATCCGATCAACGGGGACCCGTGTCGGATTCATCTGTGCCCCTCAAGGGTGAAGATTTCGTCGAGCTACGCTTCGGAGGACTCCAGAAGCTTCTCAGGCCCGGTCTCGGAGATGGCCCAGGAGAAGGGAAGCTCGACGCCCGGAAAGCTGTTCAGGGCCTGCCCTGGATGCCAGCTGCAGAACGTCTTCAAGGAGGACGAACACTCTTTCTGCCTTTACTGCCTTCATGGGGACAAGACGCACGTGGAGAAGGACTGTGCGTTTTGCGGCAACATGTCGGAACGGACCATGAAGGACCGCCATCAACGTCTCGCCAGCTGGCTGGAGGGTAAGAGCCCGTCTGGCGAGAAGAAGAAGAAATCTGAGCGGTCTTCTAAGACCTTTGAGGGCGCCCCGGTGACGGGGGCCCAACATAAGGCCAAGCACCGCGAGTCCGCTGGCACCGGGAGCGCCGAACGGTCGGGCTCTACGGGCGCCAGGCAGGGCGCACCCTCCCCGGCACCATCAACCACGAGCCAACGCTCTGGGTCGGGTAAGAGGAAGGCCGAGCACCCGGCGAAGCTCCTGGAGAGACCCCGGTCGAGCTCTAAGGCAGAGGAGGAGCGTGGCAGTGCCCCCTCCCTCAAGGATAAGGCGGTGAGCGCACCTAAGGTGGTGAAGGCCTTGATCCATTCGACCAAGCCCTCTATCGAAACGGTCGCGGCGGCCCTGGCCCAGCCTGTGGAGGCTGCACCAGTGGTGGCGGCCTCGGGGCCCAGAATCTCCCTGCCTCCTCGGAGGGAGTCTTCTTTCGTGCCCATCGATAGGACCCCCGTGAAACCCTCCGTGGGCAAGAAGGGGGGGCAGGGCGTCGTCGTAGATTCGGCCTCAACCTCAGAAGAGGAACTGATCGAGGTCTTAAGCCACGGCCTAGGCGTGGAACAAGACCAGCCCGTCGGAATGGGCCCCGACGCAGGTGACGACGACGACATCGTCGAGGATACCGACGGGGCCCCTGCTCGCCCGTCGGATTCCCCTCTGCCAGCGCCGCAAGACAACTCAGCGGCCATTTTGTTGGCTATACAGTCCTTATGCTCCGAGATAAGGACGAGACTTCCGTTACCGACGGAGGAACCTCTCCCGTCGGGGGATCCAGAACCGGGACCTTCTGGTGTTCCCCCTACCAAGAAAAGAAGGATCCATCCACCGCCTCCTTTTCAACCGTCGCGCCCCGTCCAGCCCTCCTCCCCGTCCACCCGAGGGGATGATACGGGGACTGACACGGCAGCGACGGGTACGGACGACGAGGCATACGACGAGGATTTTCCGTCGTCGCCTCCCACCAGGGCTTCTCCACCCGACGAGATTGGATCGTTCCACTCAATGATCGCCAGGGCATCCGAGCTTTTCCAACTCTGCCCTGAGGAGAAGAAAAAGGAAGGCTTCCTTTACCAACGGCGCGAGGCCAAGAGGAAGACGGTCCTCGCAGTGCCTCTGTTGGACGACATTTGGGATGAGGGCCTTTCCCTCCTCAAGAACCCTTCCACGACGCCAGCGAAAAGAGACCGGTACGAGAAAAAGTACCGGGTCCCGGACTCGGCCCCCCTATGCCTCCGGGCGCAGCCTACCCCGGACTCCGTCGTCTCCGCGGCAGCCAGGAAGAAAGCGGGGGGGGGTGCGGCCTCCACGTCGACTTCCCCGCCGGACGGCGAGGGAAAGAAATTGGATGCCATGGGACGCAGAGTCATCTCGTCGGCGGCGACGACGATTAAAGCGGCCAACGCCTTGGCTATCGTGGCCCGCTACGACAGGGAACTCTGGTACAAGATAGCTCCCCTGCTGGATTTTCTGCCGGACGACAAGAGGGCGGAGGCCCTTGAGATCCTGCAGGAAGGTGAGGTGGCCTCGGACCACGCCATCACCGTGGCGACGGACATCGCCGACACTGGGTTCCGCCAGATGGGCAACGGCGTTTGCCTTCGACGTCGCGGATGGCTCAAGGCTACGGACTTTCGGCAGGACGTCCAGACCAGGGTCCTGGACATGCCCTTCGACGGGAACAACCTGTTTGGGAAGACAGTGGACGATTCCCTTCAGGCCATCAAGGCGGATACTGAGACGGCCCGGGCCCTTGGAGTACTGCAGCAACGGCGGACGCCCTTTCGGAGCGGCGGAGGCAAGGGCGCCTCCAAAGGTTCCGGCGGCGGTTTCGCTTCCTACCGTCAAGCGGCCCGCTCGTCGTCGCAAGAGGCCTACAGAGGACGAGGCAAGTCTGGCGGACCCCGCCGTCGTCGCCAAGGAGGCCAAGGCGGCAAGGCCGCGTCCAAGCAGGATTGAACCGGCCGTGGGGTCGGGCCCCTACCGAAGCACCCCGGTGGGAGGCCGGCTGGCGGGCTTCGTCAGCGTGTGGGAGTCCATCTCCACCGACCGTTGGGTGCTGGACGCCCTGGCCCGGGGCCACGCGCTCGAGTTTCAAAGAAGGTGCCCGCGCGTCCCCCCCGTGGCCAGGAAAGAACTTCACGTCCCTCAACTTCTCCTGGAGGTAAAGGCGATGCTCAGAAAGGGCGCCATCGAACTCGTCCCAAAGAGGCTTCGGGGCTCCGGAGTCTACTCGCGTTACTTCCTCGTGAAGAAGAAGACGGGAGGATGGCGCCCCATCCTGGACCTGCGACGCCTGAACAAGTTCATCAAGGCGCAGAAGTTCCGGATGGTCACCCTCCAGCACGTCCTGGGTCAGCTGGAGGAAGGAGACTTCCTATCGTCGTTGGATTTGGAGGATGCCTACTTCCACATTCCCATCCTAAAGGGGCACCGAAAATTCCTCAGATTCGTGGTCCAAGGGCGTCATTACCAGTTCAAAGCCCTTCCCTTCGGACTACGGTCGGCACCCAGGGTTTTCACCAAGTGCCTCGCACCGGTGGCGGCGCAGCTGCGCCGCGAGGGGATTCACGTCTACCCCTACCTGGACGACTGGCTCATCCGCGCCAAGACGAGGGAGCTCGCCGTGGTCCACACGGCAAGGACCGTCCAACTCCTCACGGACCTGGGATTCTCCGTGAACTACGCCAAATCCCACCTGGTGCCCGCGCAAGTCGCACTGTTTCTGGGAGCGAGGCTCGACACAGTGTCCCTTCTGGCCTCCCCGTCGGAGGAGAGGACCAGGACCATCTTGGGCAAGGTGCAACGGATGTTGGTGGCCGACGCGGCCAAGGTGAGGTCCATCAAGTCCCTCCTCGGGATGATGTCTTCCTGCATCTACCTCATTCCCATGTGCAGGCTCCGGATGCGCCCGTTGCAAGAGTTCCTGGATGCGCGTTGGATCCAGACGACGGGCAGCTTCGAGGAAAGGATCAAGCTCGACGAGAGTTTCCGACGAGCGATACGGTGGTGGGGCACCCGCGCGCATCTGACGGCGGGCATGGACTTCCAGACCCCAGCCCACCAGGTGACTGTGACCACGGATGCCTCCCTGGAAGGGTGGGGAGCGCACACCGAAAATCTGCACGCAAGGGGACTCTGGCTCCCGACGGAGAAGTCCCTGCATATCAACGTCCTGGAGCTCCGTGCAGTGTTTTGGGCCCTCAGGTCCTTCCTTCCGTCCCTCAAGGGCAAGGTGGTGAGGATCTTCACCGACAACACCACCACCATGTTTTACATCAGGAAACAGGGCGGAACCAGGTCCCCAGCGCTGTCCAAGGAGGCGCAGGACCTGTGGCATTGGGCCGTCGCCCAAGGGATTTTTCTGGTGCCGTTTCATCTGGCAGGTATAAAAAACACCATCGCCGACTCACTCAGCAGGGAGCTGCGCTCGTGCCACGAGTGGGAACTACGGCAGGATCTGGTGGATCGCCTCTTCCGACGGTGGGGCACACCCCAGATCGACCTGTTCGCGACGGCAACGAACACCAAGTGCCGGAGGTTCGCCAGCAGGTTTCCCCAGACGAGGAGCATGGGCGATGCTTTCTCGTTCCCCTGGGAGGGCCTGTTCCTCTACGCGTTCCCTCCCTTGCCTCTGCTAATCCGGCTCGTCAACCAGCTCAAGAGGTCACGGTGCAGGATGATCCTCGTCGCACCTGCGTGGCCGAGGCAGATATGGTTCCCGGACCTTCTGGACTTGTCAGCGTCCCCGCCGATCAAGCTGCCGGCGGACGCGGATCTACTCTCCAGGGAAGGAGGCGCCATCCTCCACCACGACCCGAAGTCGCTGAACTTGCAGGCCTGGCTCCTGCAGCGCTAGAGTTTGGAGGATACGACATACCGGCCGATTGCAGAGAGGTTCTTGCAAAGGCCAGGGCGTCCTCGACTCTTAAATGCTACGGACACAAATGGAAGAGGTTCTCTGTCTGGTGTCACGCACAGAAGATTAACCCTCTACGGATTACGGCTCCCCAAGTACTGCCGTACCTGCTGACGCTGGCCAAAGCTGGTCTGGCACACGCGTCCATCAAGATTCATCTTGCTGCGATCTCCCGATACACCAGAACCACGGGGCGGACGTCCTTGTGGTCTCATCGTCTGGTGAAAGAGTTCATGAAGGGACTGTTCAGATCGTTCCCGCCGGTGAAGGCCCCGGCCCCGGCGTGGGAGCTCAACGTGGTGCTGACCAAGCTCATGGGACCTCCGTTCGAGCCTCTGCACTCGGCCCCGTTGAAGTTTCTATCGTGGAAAACAGCTTTTCTTGTGGCCATCACCTCCGCACGACGAGTGGGAGAGATCCAGGCCCTTTCCTGCAAGGCCCCGTACTTGACTTTCCACGAGACGAGGGTAGTGCTCAGGACGCACCCCTCCTTCATGCCCAAGGTGCCGTCGGACTTCCATCTCAACGAACCCTTGGTGTTGCCTGTGTTCTTCCCGTCGCCTTCGTCGCCGGCTGAGAGGACTTTGCACTCGCTGGATGTGGCTAGAGCGCTGAAGTTCTATGTAGACCGCACGAAGTGTTTTCGGAAGACGTCACAACTCTTTGTGAACTTTGGACCTGTCAATCAGGGGAAGGCTCTCTCGAAGGCTTCCATTTCCAGATGGCTCTCCGGCTGTATCATGTACTGTCATCGGTTGGCAAACCGACCGCTGCCTGGCCGTCCGAGAGCCCATTCCACCAGAGCGATCGCAGCTACCACGGCGTTCCTATCTGGTGTGCCCCTGCTGGACATATGCAGGGCTGCTACGTGGAGGTCGACGCACACCTTCACGAAATTCTACTGCGTCGACCGGGATTCCAGGGAGGAGTCCAGGGTCGGCCAAGCAGTGCTGCGCAACCTGTTCGCCTGAGGTGAGCCTGGTGAGGAGGTAAGATGCTTAATGTTGAGTTTATGTGATGCTTAATGTTGAGCCTTTGCCACCTCCCGTGGTTGTGCATGTGTGTACTGCTATGTATTCTTTATTCATGAGCATGTGAATCCATGCCAGACCCCATGCTGGAGAAGGAACAAGTTACTTACCTGTAACTGTTGTTCTCCAGCATGGGTCTGGCATGGATTCACATGCGAACCCTCCCGCCTACCCCTCTGCGGCTCTTCACTTGGTCATACTGCTACTTCACGTGCTTCCAAATCTGAAGATGGCTGCCAGAGGCGGTGCTTAGGTAGAGGGCAGTCATTGGCTGTGGTCAGTATGACGCAGAGACCAGTGATTGGTTATTACTACGAAAGACAGATCAGAAACGAAACTGATACTGGTTTTTTCTTTACCGAGGATTCCCAGCCTGACGACGGGGAATATTCATGAGCATGTGAATCCATGCCAGACCCATGCTGGAGAACAACAGTTACAGGTAAGTAACTTGTTCCTTATGCTTCTCCCCCGACGCCACTCCTGAGCAAAATAGTGCACAAGATGCACCAGGAACAAGTAACTCTAAACCTAGTTGCTCCTATGTGGGCGAGTCAACCTTTGTTTCCACATCTGCTCAAACTGGCGATGTCCGACCCAATCAAGCTGCTGCGTCTGCACAACATGCTAACACAACACAAGGAAGCGTCCCTCCTCCCGTGCCCTCAATCTATGAACTTGGCAGCATGGCTCCTTAAATCATAGAATTTGGCCACTTGAATCTTTCACAAAGGTGTATGGATATCCTAAAGAAGGCAAGAAAACCCAACACCAGACACTGCTATTTAAGTGGAAGAGATTTATAATATGGTGCAGGTCACAACCACTAAACCCAACAGAATATTCCCCAGTCAACATTCTACATTACATGATTTACCTACTAGACTCTGGCCCTATCAGCTTACACCACTTCATAGAACAAGGTACCCTGGTGGAAAGTTCCTGTCATTAAAGCATTTATGGAAGGGGTAAAAAGGCTATACCCTCCAATTTCCAACCCTCCTCTGGGTTGGGATCTTAATGTCGTGCTCTTAAAGCTCATGGGTCTACCTTTTGAGACTATGCACAAGCGCAGCCTAAAACATCTGACTTACAAAACGGCATTCCTAGTAGTTATCACCTCTATAAGACGGATCAGAGAGCTACAGGCTTTGTCCGTACAAGACCCTTTTTTCATAATCCACAAGGACAAGGCTGTCCTCAGAACACAAGCCCCTCCTGCCCATGCCGCCATTGCTCAACACGAGCCCCCAGCTGCAATACACAACCACCGGCGAAACCGTCTGTGCACCATGGCAACAGACAACACGATTGCCGGAGCCGAGTCACGTGACTGGCGTGTCGGAGCCAGCAGCCCCTCCTCTCCCGCTTTAAAGGGAGAGGAGGCCGCCGCCAGGCGAAGCTGCCAGCTGGAGAAGGCCAAAGGACAAGGCCGCATTCTCTCTCTACAGCTCTGCTGCGAGAGAGAACATCACAGACATCCCCCTGCAGCCACGAAGAAGGACAAGCCCCTCCTGCCCATGCCGCCATTGCTCAACACGAGCCCCCAGCTGCAATACACAACCACCGGCGAAACCGTCTGTGCACCATGGCAACAGACAACACGATTGCCAGAGCCGAGTCACGTGACTCGTGTGTCGGAGCCCGCAGCCCCTCCTCTTCCGCTTTAAAGGGAGAGGAGGCCCGCCGCCAGCCGGAGAAGGCCAAAGGACAAGGCCGCATTCTCTCTCTGCAGCTCTCCGCTGCTCGATGACGCAGTTGGCGCCCCCACGCTTTGTTAAACCTGCACACAAGGTAAAGCCAATAGCATTAATGCCCCCATGCTACAACCTTCATGTGCGCCTACCTTGCTAGCAAACACACGCCCTCTGCTGTACCACAGCAGGAATGCGCGACTACGGTCCCGCACTCAGCCCACCAACCCCATCAGTTCTACCCCTACCTTGGGTTACCGAAATGTTAGGTTGGACATAAGAAGCCAGCGGCCAGCACACACATGCTCTGCCACGACACGACAGTTCATCATCCAGGGTCGTGTCAACAAACAATACTTCATGATCACCAACCCTACTATGAACATTAACTTTGCCCCACAACCCTCACCCTTCAGTCCTACTGCACCCATGCCTATTCATCCTATTGTTGCCGCCCCCATGACCACACTTGATTTTGTGCAGCTCAATGATGTTTCTGTGCCTATTCATCCTATTGTTGCCGCCCCCATGACCACACTTGATTTTGTGCAGCTCAATGATGTTTCTGTGCCTATTCATCCTATTGTTGCCGCCCCCATGACCACACTTGATTTTGTGCAGCGCAATGATGTTTCTGTGCCTATTCATCCTATTGTTGCCGCCCCCATGACCACACTTGATTTTGTGCAGCTCAATGATGTTTCTGTGCCTATTCATCCTATTGTTGCCGCCCCCATGACCACACTTGATTTTGTACAGCTCAATGATGTTTCTGTGCCTATTCATCCTATTGTTGCCGCACCCTTGACCACACCACCTAGTACTTCTGACCCTCCATCCTCACCCGCCAGCCCACCTATCCCCACGCCTCCCCATGCCTACACGCTAAGCTGCGCCCTGCTTAATGCCCGCTCCATACAGCTCACGCCCTTGACATCAACGACCTGCTCATAACCGACAAGCTCGACCTCCTCATCCTTACTGAAACCTGGCTGAATGAAAGCTCAGGCCCGGCCTTATCACTCGCCATCCCACCTGGATATTCCATTTTTAGGAAAGACCGCACCTCTCAGAGAGGTGGAGGCGTTGCCCTCATCGCGAGGGACACCCTTACCATCAGAGAAGCTGAAGGCATCCTTGATAGCAATAGTGACTACCTCCCACTAAAAATCAATGTCTTGCCCAACTGCACCATATCCATGCACATTGTATACAGACCCCCTGGCCCATGTAATGACTTCCATGACACCCTTATCCCTGCATTGTCTCACAACATCAAAAAGACCTCACAGGTTCTACTCCTTGGTGACCTCAACCTAGGGCTGAATGACCCTAAAGACTCCCCAGCGAAACACCTCAAGTAGGCACTCTCCAACATCGGCTTTGTGCACTCCATTTCTGACCCCACGCACATCAAAGGGCGCACCCTTCACTGGATCAGTCATCACAACTGCTCCCTTCTCATCACGACCAATACCCCTATCCCCTGGTCTGACCATCACTACATCCAATTCAACCTCGGAACCAAAAAAGTGGCTCTCTCCACCATCACCATGCCTCGCTACCTACGCCAGGAGCTCACGCCTCCTCACAGTTGAGAACCTAGCACCTTACCTCCTTAACCCAGCCCTTCAGGCACCTTCATCTAATAACCCTGACACCTTAGCTGACACCTTCAAGGATGCCATCACGTCAGCCGTGGACGCCATTGCTCCCCTGACTCTCAAAAAAGATAAGAAAGCCAAACATGCTAACTCATGGTTCTCTAAAGAACTCCTTGACCAACCTGCGCAAAAGAGGATTGCACTATCCTCCTGGAAGGCAAACCCCTCTGAAGCCACTAAACAAAAGTTCAAAGCCATTTCCAAATCCTACAAGACTAACATCACACTGGCAAAGGCTGCCTCCTTCAACGCCAGGATCTCTGACGCCAAGTCAGGATCTAAGGAACTATTCACAATCTTTAGGGAACTTGAAAAACCATCTGCCCCCCCTCCTCAGTTATCAAAGTGGTGCAACAGCATTCAATCTGCCATGCTAGAGAAGCTCAACACCCTCCAAACTAAAATTTGTGGCCACCAAAAAGCCCTCTCTCATATTATAGCGAACATCCACGCCAAGCCACCCATCAAGACCACGTCATCCCCGATGTTCGAATTCAAAGACATCACTGAGCAAGAGTTCATCACCCTGCTCAACTCTATCAAACCCTCCAATTGTAAAGGCAAGACTCTGCACATACCCTCGCCCCCTTCCTTACAGCCTTTATCAACTCCTCCTTCCAATCAGGCCATGTCCCATCAGGACTCAAGGAAGCGTGGGTACGCCCACTCCTCAAGAAACCCTCACTCGACCCAACCGTCCCGGGGAATTACAGGCCCATCACAACTGTACCATTCCTGCTCAAAATCTTGGACAAAGCAGCCTACCTGCAGGTCCTAAAGTTCTTAGAGGACAACCGTGTTCTCGGCCTGCGGCAATCTGCGTTCCGCCCCCGAAATGGCACTGATACGGCCCTCCAATCTAAAGAACCAAATGGATGACCTTAGAGATGCAGGTAAACCTGCCCTCCTGCTGCTCCTGGATCTATCTGCAGCGTTCGATCTGGTTGACCACAACACCCTGTGTCACCACCTAGCCACCCAAGCCAACTTCTCCCCGAAGGTCTGCCAGTGGATCACCTCCTTTCTCCAAGAAAGGGCCATGAAAGTCTTTTCTGAAGTTGCCGCCGCCACCCCTAGCCTCCTCACCTGCGGTGTCCCTCGGGGATCCTGTATCGCCCCAACATTCTATAACCTGTTTACAAGGCCCCTGTTTAGCATCCTGGATTCCCTTGGTATTTCATATACCAACTATGCTGACGATACGCAGGTACTGATCCCACTCACGGGCGACTACCTAGCAGATTCCAACACCCTCACCTCTATCTACACTACCATCCAATCCTGGATGGCGGAGAATTGGCTGTGCCTCAACAGAGAAAAGACCAAACTCCTCCTCATTGGGTCACCCTTCACTCTGGGTAACCTCAGAGATCAGTACGCCTCCTTCACCATTGATAACATTCGAATCAAGGACTCGAACTATGTTAAGATACTCGGAGTCTACCTTGACTCCGACCTGTCTATGGATAGACAGGTCAATGCTATTGCTGCATCCTCAGCCTACTACTCCAAAGTCCTCAATGCAGCCAGGCCCTTCTTGGCCCGTCAAAATTGCCTCACGATTGCCAGGGCAATTATCGGGTTAAGACTTGACTACTGTAATGCCCTTCTCGTGGGGACATCAGCAAAAACCTGGCCAAATTGCAGCTAGCCCAGAACAATGCGCTAAGGGCAGCCACCGGCACCTCAAGAAGAAACCATATCTCCGAAATCAGAAGGCAAGCACACTGGCTCCCTTTCAAAGAGAGAATTGTCTTTAAAACTCTTGCTCTCACACACAAATGCCTTCACGAACTTGCCCCTCCTTACCTGACCAACAGAATTACTAGGCACACCGCCACGAGACCTCTCAGGTCCCCTTATGCCAACTCAATTGTCACGCCTACTACTCGGAAAGTGCGCGCTGGTGGCTCCAGCTTCCCCACCCTAGCAGCCACGCACTGGAACGCTCTGCCACCTCACCTAAGACTCATTGAATCCCACCTAGCCTTCCGTAAGGCTATCAAAACCAGACTCTTTGTTTAACCTGAACCTGTATCTTCCACTGCATATATGCTTGCCAATCTGTAACTAAGAGCCCTCCTGGCACCTGTCTGTAATCCTAAATTTGCGTATCCTCTGTAACAGCGCCTCGATACCTTATGGACTGCAAGCGCGCTTAACAAATGCAAATAAATAAATAAATAAATAACACACCTAGGTTTTCACCTAAGTTCATCTCAAAGTTCCATGTAAATCAACCCGTAGAACTTCCTAACTTCTTTCAAAATCCATCCAATTCAGCTGAAAGGAGCCTCCATACACTTGATGTACAGATGGCGATCTTGTACTATGTGAACAAAACATAACCTCTAAGGAAAACAGACCAACTCTTTGATTCCATAGCACCTGGGAGAGAGGGCGATCACATATCAAAAAACGCCATCTCTAAATGGATAGTCAAGTGCATACAGCTCTGCTATTCCCTATCCAAAAGTGTTTTACCTTTCACTCCCAGGGCTCACTCTACCAGAGGTACAAGAGCTACCTTAGCCTTCATTGCAAACGTCCCTCTAGACGCCATTTGCAAAGCTGCATCATGGAGTTTCATCCATACTTTCACACAGCATTATTGCATTGACACTCACTCTAAAGCAGATTCACAGGTGGGACAAGCAGTTCTAAAATATCTCTCTGCCACTTTACCATCTCACTTCCCACCTCCTTCTCCAGATACTGCCCCCTAATGTATGCAGAGCATGTGATCTAAGCAGATCCACAAGCTCCAGAAGGGATACATTGCTCACCGTAATTGTATTTCTGGTGCTTGGATCTGCTTCCTCCCCTACTGGAGTAGAAGGCGCATAGATTTTTTTTCTTGATTATCACTGTGTCTGCTTTATCACATCTATACACGTGCTACACTACATGCAACCTCATGTCAGAAACAATTAATCTACGGGACCTCGACACGTGAAGGACAATGGGTACAGTACACGTCACACTAGGGATAGTATTACTAACATGCTCTGTCGACGTCTGTTTTTGGGTTTCGAAAGCAAATCTTGTAAAACTCGGCGACTACCACTAGATGTCGGACTATGCAGAGCATGTGAATCTAAGCAGATACAAGCATCAAAAATACAATTACGGTGCATAATGTATCCCATATATCTTTTTTATAGTAAGTGTATTGTATTGGATTGTATTGTATTGATATTAGATAGAGCGCGAACAATACCAGTAAAGGCATCAAGGCGCTAGGGAGAAGGAGAGGAGGCCAATCATAATACTCATAACAGGAGAGTCTTTAGGCGCTTACAGAAAGATTAAACTGCGGAATGGTGCACACCTCGACTGGAAGAGCATTCCACAAAGTGGGAGCCAGCACAGAAAAGGATCGACCTCCAGCTCGAGTCTGGAGAAATCATGGAATACAGAGCAAAGAAAGACCAGAGGATCGAAAGAGCTTGACGTGGTCTGAAGGGGATGAGTTTGGATTGTAGAAACTCTGCACCGATCTTATGAATGGCTCGATAGACTAAGCAAAGAGTCTTAAACTTAATGCGGCTTCGCACAGGGAGCCTGTAGTTCCTGAGGATGTACTAGTCTGGGAGCATTCAGAGCCAGATGAGCCATGTGTGACAAGATTTGCCCTAATAAATGATTGTATATGTTTGTACCTAATTGTCTAACTGGAATTATTGGTGTTGTTCTGCCTAGCCCTATCACTCTCACATCCCTTCTGAGTCTAAGCCTTGCCACTCTGTTACCTTATCTTGGATTGGGGTTGGCTACATCTCAGTTTCTACCTGTTCACCATAATTGGCTGGCCCCCCAAAATCCACCCCGTAGGTTGATTTAGGAAATCCATTTTAACATTCAGGGACTAGACCCCCTCTCATCTTTCTCACACCACCTCTAGGATAGGTCAGGCTCCGGAAATGCCATGGTAGGCCTCCTAGCCCAGGTTGAGAGGGGCCCCAGTTCCCCTATGAGAAGGTCATGTGCCTGGCCCTGTCACAGTGATGCTGTGATGATTTTCGGTAAGTGAGTGGGGGTGTCTTGTCTGAGTTGTGTTTAAGGGGGTGGGTTGGGTTGCTGGTGTGAACTTTCAGGTTGCTTAGGTGAACTAGGATGGGTGGGGGTTGTGAACCTGCCCTAGTGGAACTAATGAGCAGTGTCTCTTATATGAACAAAATAGTTTCAGGGCCCCACAGGATTGTCCGGGTTCAGTCTAGCCCTTAATGTCTCCCATTGGACAAGCAAGTGGCCTAATTATCTGGGATACCAACATTTGTGTAACACTTTTCTTGGTGCTGTGATGATTCCAAGATCTCGTCACTTCTCCCCAAAGGGGAGCCCTTCCCTGTGAGTCTAGGGAGGTGAGCCTGCTACGCGATATTCCCACTAGGGGTGGCAGAAAGTGGGAGCTCAAAGGAAGAGACTCCCCTCTTGGCGACAAGGACTCTGTTCCATCAAGGAACTCACTAGACCCCTTTATGAGGAGTTGACAAGAATATCTGATGACCACTCAAGTCTCTCCAAAACAGTTGATATCTGTTACTGCAATATCTGCAAGAATCCACCTCATCATGCCAGTTGTACTGTGAAGAAGAAGAATGTGAGAACCATACAGAGTACTGAGTGGTTGGCAGCCAAATACACGTGGAGGAAGAAGATAGACCAAGGAGCCACAAGTCCTCAAGCAAAAGTAAGAAAGGACTGGTAGTCTACGCCAGGGAGGTCCCTGTGCTGTCTAATAAAATGAGAAGAAGGATAAGTGAAGTTTGTCACTGGAGACCGGGAAGTTCAAACCAGGGCTGAGGAAGAAGCCAGGAGACGCCTCCACTTCCTGAGCAAATAGAACGCCGGAAGGCTGACAGGCACGGAGAATGCAGGGAGCTGAGCTGTGTGCCTGGGAAGAACTTGGAGGCGGTAGCGTGACCCAGAAAGGGTGGACTGGGTGTTCCTCGAACTGTGCCGAGACCGTACCAGGAAGGGCTCTGAGGAGCCACATAAAGAAGACGGAAGAAGCGAAAGACCGAAGGAACCTAAAGGAGGAACCTGACTCCATGAACCAGTGAGGCCTACCAAATCTAAAAGAGGTAACGGTAATGGCGGGAGATTGAGGTGGGGGACCGGTCAGAAAGAGAGTGAAGATTACCAAAGGACTAATCATACTCGTCCCAGTATAAGTACATATTGGAGAGTGAAGATTACCAAGGCACTAATCATACCTGTCCAAGCACAAGTAAATATTGGTAAGGAAGTGTAGATTACCATGGGACTAATCGTTCTCGTCCCAGTACAAGTAACTGTTGGAAAGAGAGTGAAGACTACCAAGGCACTGATCATACTCGTCCCAGTCACTAATGGAAAGACAGTGAAAACTACCAGGGGAACAAATCATACTTGTCACAGTATATGTGAATATTGGAAAGAGAGTAGAGACTACCAAGGGACCAGGACCAATCAGGCCTATCCCAGTAAAGAGGACTACGTTTAACCAAGTAAGGAACACCACGAAAGCCAACCAACATACTTCCAGAAAAGTACAGAGGTTTATAAAGAGAAACTGCAAGATTCACAGAAGAAACTGTTGGAAATCATTATCTGTGGAACAAGGGTATTTTTATTATAGGAAACACGGTGGAGCCCAGGAGGGGTAAAAGCCCATATGAAGAATTAAAAGAATTCATAGATGACATTACCAGAAGCCATCCCAAGACAGAACTGTTAAGGCTATAGAAGCCTATCCAAGAGAAAGGAGTCCTTCTCCTGTACCCCTCTTTTCTTTGATTTTTCTTGATCAGTGGTAGGTCCAGCATAGGATAGTTTTGGACGGAGGATGGACTATTGAGTTTGTTGGGAAGGAGCCTAGTTCTTTCCTTCATTCCCAAGTTTCCCAAGCGCTTAGGCAAGACTTCTGTTAACTGTTTTCTAAGCACTACAAGAGTTCAGGGGAAGGAGGGTCACTAAATACAGATAGTTGGGATTGAAATATAAGGTGCAGATAACTATTTAGATGGATATATTTGTAAAACTGTTAAATTGTAGTTAGCTTTGTTCAAAGCACACACTGGGCCTCATTATAACCTAGCCGCTCCCGCAATGAAGGATGCCGGTACGGTAAAACCAGGCGTCCTTAGCGGGTCCAGCGAGGGGAACAGGGAGCTAATAACGGGCCATTATTAACGGCACCGTTATTAGCTCCCTCCCCATTCCCATTGAGCCCTATACAGGCTCAAATGGGAATGGGGATGGGTTCCTTCAAGGAGGAATTACCGGGTCCTCCAATGTCGGAATGACCCGGTTATTCCTCATTGAAGGAACCCGGTACTGGGACCCGGTATGGAGGCAGCCATGCCCTTATTGAGGGCATGGCTGCCTCCATACCTGCAATGACGCACAGTGACTGCAGCCTGTGGTAAAAATAGACTACAGGCAGGCTGGCAGAGCACACAGTGGCTGAGCAGCTCCTGTCCATCACAAGCCAATGGAGACTAAAAATTATTCAATGCACCACATACAGAGTACTAGGAAAACAAGGTTGTTTTGAGAATTACTGGACCAGATCAAATATAACAATATTGAGTGAAGTGTTGAGAGAATGGCAGGAAGCTGTGTTTATGTATGAATGTTTATAACATAGCAAATGATGCTAAGTAAGAGCTACAATGTATTCCTGCAGAGGCAGCAGTATGTTAAGCAGGATTGGTTTAAATGTAAACCTGGCCATGCAACACTGGAGACTACAGCATCCCTTGTATGGCAAGAAGAACAGTTTTGGATGAGCTCTGCCGGTATCCAGTGACCAAGTTGAAGAGTATATAAAGGCTCCTGCTTGCCCTTAGTCTGGAGGAGTCAACCAAGGAAGGCAGAATGCTGGTCGTAATGGCAGAGTCCTCTGCCATTCGCCCCAATCCTCTTCTTTGTAAAGAATAAAGTTTGTTATCTCCTGCAAGATAGACTTGTGGCCTTAATTTCTCTGGAGAGGTGCATTTAATCTGGTGTGAGCGTGATCAGGGGGTACCCCAATGTACTTAAGGGATACACGTATGGCCTACCTTTCAGTTGTGACCCCACGTGACCTCAGTATCACCCCTGTACTTTGCGAAGCCCAGGCCTAGTCACCAGGAAAAGAGCCACGCCCAGCTATAGTGATCGGTCCCCTTAATCAAAAACCCCATGTATATTGAGTGACTTTAGTAGGAGCCATTTTAAAAGAAATCCTCTCTGCTCACTGAAGCAGGGTGTGGGTTCGGAACGACAGGCTAGCTTTGGAATGGAGGAAACTCGAGTGAACAACGCCCACGTGAGTATACTCTTGCAAGTGATAACAAAATGGGAACATGTATCTATGATATTATGGTGATGTGAATGGTATTATGGTGATGTGAATGGTATTATGGTGATGTGGATGTTGTACGAGGTCAATGGAATAGATGGAATAGGACTTTTGGTGATGTAGTATTAGTGATGCAGTACAAAATTGGATTTTTGGTGATAAGGAATAAGATTGGATAAAATAGATTGGATTGGATTTCAGGTGATGTGTAAAGAAGTAGATTGGATAATAAGTGGGTTATGCATTGAAATTGTCACATATTTCTGTTTTTCTACTTTTTATAATGGAAAGGGAACCTCAGCATATAAAAGACTGAGATGAAAGTGATCTCCAGCTTATAAAGACTGGGAGGTAAGGGATCCTCTTCCATAGTACCACACATTATTCTACTTATGGCAATAAAAGCAATAAGTGATATTACAACAGTAGTGGCTCGGTATAAGGAATGGGCCTGGATGGTAGTCAACTATTTTGTGTATATTTTCTCTTGCTGTCTTTTGTGGTAAAAAAAGGAAGGTGGATGATTCGCGGTGTGTGTGTGGGTGAAGTCAAAGTGAGAAAAAGTAAGGGGGAGGGGGAAAAAGTGGGTTGATCTGTATTTTTGAAGCATGTGCAGCATAGCAGTAGGGTTTAAGTGAAACATTAGGGACGCGCACAACATTATGGAGGAAGAAACTCCAATAAAATACATGCATAGGGTTCTGCCACTGTATTGTGAGAGAATAAATAAACAATTGATAGTAGAAACAAAGGAAGGGGGGATGTCCTGCTCCTGACCAGGGCAGGGCTCCCATAACAGAAACATGCTAGAAATAATGTCCATCTTTGTAGCAGCAAAATATGAAGGGGACAAGTCCCAAAAAAGAGAATGGATTCTAGATCTCTGGCAATTAGTTGAGGATATGGAAGATCAGGAAGGTCAAAAAGAGATCCAATGTAATGAGATGTACCCTGTAACGCCTAAACCTGCAGTATGGTATAAAAAACCATGTCTATAAGCCTCCAGATGTAGAGAGAGTGTCAACAGGATTATCAGGATTAGCAACTAGGGGGGGGACTCGAGAGCTTATGCACCTCCATATAACCCATCCACAAGTGCTAACATGCCCGTAGCAGTGGTGTACTCAGAGGGTCCACAAGTAGACATCGACAATGAGTTAAGAGCATTGCGGGAAAGGTTGGTCAGGTTGTAAGAACCTGAAGAAGTATCACCAGAAATAAGGGTACCGGTGAAGAAAATAGCGAATTGGAAGTCAGGAGATGTTTTGTTTAGATTCAACCCTGGGGCAATAAGAAATGTTTGTGTTGAAAAAGATGATGGGCAGAGGGTTTGGACGGTCCTGGGACAAGAAGTAGAGCAAATAAGGGATAATGGAAGGGAAAGATCATGGTGGTAGAAATAATGAAGAGGCAGGTCAAGAAGAAGATCATCAAGAAGAGGAGGTAGTGAGAAACCCGTCCCTGCCACGAGAGGCAGTGAGGATAGACCAGATGAAATCATGGTAGTTCAAGATCAGAAGAAAACTAAAGGGGTAGAAAACAAAATAGATATGCAGATGCCTCAAATACGTAAAGAAGTAGGGATAACGCAGTATGTGCCATGGCCTCAAATGGGCAACAATTATTTGATTAAAGCTCTCCCCCAGTTTATAGATGGAGCTAGTAAATGGATCTATGAATTTGAAAAACAAACAGCAGGGGTAGCCTTAGCAGTAGGGAACTTTAAGAGTTTACCAGTCACCATAGCTGGGGACCAGGCTGGGGACATATGGGCAAGGGCTGGGGTAAGTCTTGCAGATAATGAACATGATAGAGCAGACTTTGATGAGGTAAGGGCAAGGGTATGGGCTGCCCTACGAAGGATGTACCCAGATACCCTGACTTACATTCTTTAATGCAGTGCACAATGGGTGATGATGAGGACCCAGTTAGGTTTATTCTTAAATTACAGGAAATGTAGAGAGTTGAGACAGTACCATTTTTCTATTTTATTGTAAAAAAGGGACTACCAAAAGAGGTCTAGAAGGCACTAGATGAAAATGTGGGAAATGAAGCCAAAGGGTGGGCAGAGATACAAAGTATAATAGTGCACAATTGTAAGAGAGTCAAGGTGCGGGACAGGGAGACAGCCCAGAAGCGGCAAACGGACGAGGCAAAACTAGTGGACAAGAAACTAAATAACGTTGTCGTTCAAGCACCAGTGAAGGCACTGGCTCAGGGGGAACGGACAGGAGATACTCAACAAATTGGGACTGCCACAACTGCGGCACTATGGGGTGAAGGAGGACAGGGACAATGGGGGGGGCAGTACCCCAACCCACAGTGGCAGTATGAAGGAGCACCAAGGGGAAGAGGAGGATTTCAAAGAGCAAAAGGCTTTGGGGGGATAGGGCCCCGGGGAGGAGGATTGGGAACATCGCAGTGCTGGTATTGTGGAAAATGGGGGCATTTTGCAAGGGAATGCAGGAACAGGCCTGGGATGAGATTTAATTATGAGCCATCACCTCCAGGGCAGGGATTCCAAGGGCCTCAAGGAAGGAGACAACAGCAATTTGGGCGAGGGCGTCAAAATCAGTTCCCCTATGGGGGTGACAGGCAAGGGAAACATGGGCAACAACTACAGCAATGTGAGGGAACACAGTTTAACAGAATGGCAGGGGGAACAGGCGCCCCATTTCAAGGAGTGACAATGACGGGGGTGGCCCTTTTTCATTCCCCGGGACAAATACATATTCTGATTAGGACAGCCCACCGAAAGCACTCGCATGTCAATCCTATTGATAATCGCACACCCTGAAGAGGAGCCCTTGGTGGAAGAGGAAATAAGAAACGGGCAAAATCTATTTATGGTTGATTAGGGTGCAACCAAATCATGCATCATGGAGGGGAAATTTCCATTATCAGGTAAAACCCTTTACATGCAGGGATTCTCTGGGGTTATTTCTACTGTTCCATACACTGAGGAGCTGGTTATAAAAGTGGGAGGGGAGGTAGTACGAGCCCCCTTGTTATATTCAGAGAGTTCCCCTGTGAACTTGTTGGGTAGGGTTCTGCTCAGTACAATAAATATAATTGTATTATTCACAGCTCATGTGGTAGTGTGTTCCACTCCAGGGATGTGTGTAACTTAAGCAATGGTAATAATCAATGCAATAGCAAGAAAGTCAGTAGTCCATGGGTTCCTGTGGTCCTAGATATATTTATTTTAATGGTATTAAGGTATTAGTAAAAGCAGTGCCTCAGATTGCGACAAAGTGTTTGCAAGTACCTACAGATTTTATTTTCCGACCCAAGCTACCAGCCGAGATGGTGGTAGGGAAAATATTGTCATTAGATTTCCACGGACTAGTAGTATCAGAGAAAAGAGCAGTCCTTATTGGAACAGACCAAGACAGGTGCGAGTGGCGCACAATATTATGTATAGACCCGACACTACAATTAAAGAAAATGACTGATGAGGAGTTATTTGAGCACAGTAAGCAAAATGGGGAGATTATTTTGGAAATCTACATCCCCTGTGATGTGGTGCAGTATGGGGAGGTACAGTGCCCCCTGATGGCACTGGTAACTCAGATGTTTTTATTTTTTGAGGAGGACATGTGATATGTGCTAGCACAATTATGGACTGTTAATCCACACGATGTTGGTTTACTGAGAGATGTGACCCAGTACACGATTACATTGAAGTAAGGTGCTTAGCACAAATCATCCAGTATGTGGATGATCGGTTGGGATGTAGTGAAAATAAACATCAGTACAGGAAGAAGCTACAATACTGCCAACAGAAGGGACAATACGTTGGACAACTAATTTTTGTAATGGGGAAAAAATATTATCAGATAGGGCGGCGGCAGTACGCACCGCCCCTAGGCTCAGTGCTGTGAAGGAAATGTAACATTTTTTTGGGCTTATGTAATTATTGTAGGGCATGGATCCTAGACTATGCAGTCTACACAAGGCCACTGTTACAAAGTCTCAGGGAAGGACAGAGGACTTCAAAGTACATTTGAATGGACTGACAAAATGACTAGACAATTTGAGGACTTAAACTATTTGCACGGCCCCTGTTTTAGCAACTCCGGATTATATACAGGAGTTTTATTTATTTTCCCACTCTGATGAACGTCTTATGCATTGACAGAAGGAGACATATTATATGGTGATGGGTCGTAAATAATTGACCAGGGGATGGGACGGAAGCACACAGGGGCGGTAGTTGGACATAGTAAAGGGGGGGGGGAGAAATAGTGACCACCCCTGTAGAAAGCAAGACCACATACACAGCATGGCCCATTTTACAACTGGACCATTATTATCTGGGGACCTGATCAGCCCCAGGTTTAAAGGTCCATATCAGGTGGTGTTCTGTACTCCTTTCGCCGTCTGAATGAAGGAGTTAGGTATTGGGTGCATCTCTTGGATGTCCGAAGAGCACTTGATACAAGGCAAAATTAAGTAAGGGCATAGCCAAAGAAGAGACATTTTTGAGGATCCATGCCAGGGTGGTGTGCAGTGGCACATGCCTGGTTTCTTTCTTTTTTCTTTTTTTACTTTTTTTTTATTTATCAAAGGTCCAGAACCTGGTCGGCTTTGGTGGAAAAAGGGTCTCCCTCTTTCCCTTTCTTTTTCTCTCTCTCCCCCTCTCTCTCTCACACTCTTGCTCTCTCTCCCTCTCTTTCTCCTTCTCTTTTCCTCTTCCCTTTCTCTTTCCATCTCTCTCTCTCTCCTTCTCTCTCTCTTTCCTCTCTTTTCTCTCTCTCTCCCTCTCTCTTTCTCTCATTCACTCTCTCTTTTTCTTTCTTTTTCTCGATAACCTTTTTTCACCTCTCCAGGAATAAGCAAAGATGGCTGACCGGCCTCTCTGTTATGCAGGGATAAAGTTAAAATACATTAGATTTGCTTTAGAAATTATGTAGTGCCTCTTTTTAGTACTATGTTGTTTTGTATGACACTGGTTGTGGTTGCCGGCTACCCCTACAGGTTTTCCTAGACAAATGAAACGGGAAGTATGAATGACGTATGATTTATATAAGGGGTTGCGCTTTGATACTATTTCTGACATCCAGAATGTAGAAACATTGAATAGCTGGTACTCTGATATGTGCATTGTAGAAAGGAAATCAATGAAAGATGTTACGTGTGTGCACTTATCCCGCACACATCGGGGGCTCCCAAGGTTTTAGTTCCACATCCATTCCCAATTACAGAGGCATAATGCCCAGGACATCTTGCACTATTGGGTATAAAGGGCACATTCCAGGCACATAGTGTACAGTTGAAGAACATTGATCTAGACCAAGTGTTATGCAATGGCAACACAAAATACTGCCAGTGTCTACAAGGACCATATTTTTCCTTGGGAGGTTACTCAAATGACAATGACAAATGGCTGGGCACCACAGTGATGTGCCTGGCAGATGGACTGATCAAGTACAGCGAAGATGCAATATCCCAAATAGAGACTATGTGTGCGCAAATATGGTCCCAACCCATCACAAGGCTGACACGGATTGCAACAATGAAGAAGCCAGTGTGAATAGATAGAGCCAAAAAACTTTTAACTTTATTTTAGCAATGAAGGAGCAGTTCCTGGTGGCGCAAACACACAGTGCAACCACACTCTTGTGATTCCTGGTATGACGAAAGGTACGGCAGCAGTGATGGATTACTACTGGGTTTGTGGCCAACAAGCCTACCTGCACCTCCTGCCATCTTGGAGAGGCAAGTGTTCACTGGCCACCCTGCACTCAGTACTACTAGTAATCCTGTAAGAACACTTGAAGGGAGAAGACATGCTTGTCTAGGTGCCAACAGCCACTCTAGCACCTAAAGAAGCAGAAAGAAGCTTGCAGATCACACAAGAATCTGGTATGCTGCCAGAAAAGGACAATTTCAATGGCGGGGAAAAAAGAAGAGCGCAAAATGTCTCAAAAGACTATTCCGCACTGCTCAGGAGAATAACTGACGAATATCGTATTTTTAGCTCGGCAGAGACTTTCTTTTCCATCTTTTTTGGCTCCTCGGGTACAAGCAGCTGCTGCACTTTTATACCCTCAGAGGTTGCTGAGAATGGGTCACTAGCCAACATCATTGAGGTGGTGCACAATCTGGGTGTTCAAATGAAGAAAGAAGGTGGAGGTCAGAATACAGATTGGCTATCGCTTGCCTTTGCATAGGCAGCGCTCCTTTTTTGCTCATCTCCACAAAGCCCAGCCAAGCAGCAGAGGTGACAGGGCGCACCGGGAAATGTGATGGTCCCAGGGGTGGCAGCCAACCCCTTTGACCCTGCTCTGGCTCTGTCACTGCCCCAGGGCTTTTCTTGACCGGACCAAGCACAGAAGACTCTGTCCCCAATGTATTCCGGTACCTCAGCAGTGTTTCCTGAGAAATCAGAGTCAGGGGGTAAGTTAACATACCTGTTCTTTTCCCCGACTCTTCTCCATTGGGTTGCATGGGTATAAAGTTTTGTCCCAAACCTACTCTTTCCTGACTTTTGTCGGTGGAGGCCAGCTCAAAGATACCTTCCTAGGTGTATCCTAGTGCCTGAGATTGATTGAGTTTACTTATCTGAACCTAACTTACCTTTTTGACCTTTGTATCATAACTACTGGCATTGTCCAATCTCTTAGTAAAAACTACATAAAAAGTATACATTTTGAACTAATGATTTATGGGCAGAAGGCCCCAAACCATCTTAGGACTGTACTCACTCAGTGTTAGGGAAACTGTTATGTGGTTATTCTGAAGTGTCTTTGCTGAATGTCATGCATCTGACTACTTACTTGTATTACAATACTTGTGTGGTTATTGAATCATATGCTTTCTTTTTTCTAAGGGTGAATATATATTTCTAGAGCTTGTGGATCTGCTTAGATCAGATGCTCTGCATAGACCGACATGTAGTGGTAGTCACGGAGTATTACAAGATTTGTATTTGAAACTCAAAAACGGACGTCATCAGGGCATTTTAGTAATACTATCCCTAGTGTGACGTGTACTGTACCCATGGTCCTTCACGCATCGAGGTCCATCAGATTGTTTCTTTCAGCCACCGTGGGCAGTCGCAAGTTGCAGAGTTCTTTTCTAGGCTGATGCCTTTGACTAGTTTAAAGTTTATTTGTAGACTTCTCTTTCTTTCTTTATTGTCCGCTTTTGCCGCACGTCCAACAGATTGCTAGATGGCCTTCAATGGACAACTCGATTGTAGATGACTTGACTGAATCAGCTAACAGACGTGGCCTACACAGAGCTCTTCGCGCTTCGGCCCTTACAGTAGGGAGAGAGGGGGGAGTTTCTTCATACTGACCTCTTTAGAGAATGCATATTATGCCATTCCCTTTCCCTCGCCAAACTGCTCTTTTAAATAATAATGGACAAAACTCCCTTTAAATTTTCCCCTAACTGCCATCAAATTCCTGTTGAAGGACACGCACCGAATGTGCAATTAGTGTCTCCCTAGGGATCACCCCGAAAAGCTTTGCAAGTCCTGCAAGCTTTTTCTATCAAAAACTCTCAAAGATCGATGCACCAAACGCTGGGCCGTTCACGTAATGCAGGCCGAGGCTTCCATCGACATGACGAAGGACTCCACTGAGGGCAGTATCAGTGTCCTTAGTTAGAGCGGGGTTTGTCGGAATCCCATGTGTGGGCCCCTGACCCCAATAAGCAGGCCGGCGGCTCTGTGACGGAGACGACACCCGGCAGCCATAGCACACACAAGTCCAAGAAGACAACCCACGGCCGACATTCGATGAAATCGTCGAGCGTCGAGGCCCATGCGTTGACCGCAGATAAAGCCTCAAGTTCTTTCCTGTCCTCTGGGCCATCACGTACGCTTTTGCCTCATGACAGGCCTTCGAAACCGGACCCCAAGGTCGGTTCGGACACTGTGCACAAGAAGGATCTCCTGAACATCAGCGTCCACCAAACAAACACCGATAATGCAGGAATTGATAAAAAAACACGCCCTGTTAAGGGCAAAGTCACAAAAAAGTCCAAATGGTCGACACCTTTGTCCTCCAAAAGCACCCAGACTGTACATTCTTCCCCCCGTATGGACAAACTCTCAAGGGCTATGCACCACAAGGACCATGCTCCCTCACAAGCCACCCCTACCATGTCTGGCTTCCCACCTTCATGTGACTATACTCCTGAACAATTTCATAAAATTCTAAAGAGGATGACATGCTTTGTCGACTTTATGGACAGGCATCCAGAAGAACGAACGTCCCTTAGAGATGCCTCACAGCCACGGGCCACAGGACACCAACCCCTGTCAAAAAAACTCATCTTGAGCCACAGCCTAGCACCTCTGCGCTAGGCCCTCCAACCTCGACCCCTCTCAGGACATGTATGATGTGGATCTCGCAGGGTCACAAGACCCCGGCTCGCAAGGGGACCTTTATAGTCAGGATCAATACTCGACGACGATGATGACGATATCTATGTCATCCAGTCACCTGACCACCAAGACCAGCCTGTAGCAGATTCTCCTGTTGACAAACAACTACAATATAATGAACTGCTGCTGAAGGCTGATCAACAATTTAATATTGACACCCAAGAGGCACAAATAGACAAGGACTTTGCGGAGGACATTCTGGGAGACAGAATGTCTGCCACTCAGTTTGTACCACTGTTACAGTCTGTACAAAGACGTATACAGCCGTCTCTACT
This sequence comes from Ambystoma mexicanum, assembly GCF_040938575.1. Classification (NCBI taxonomy): domain Eukaryota; kingdom Metazoa; phylum Chordata; class Amphibia; order Caudata; family Ambystomatidae; genus Ambystoma; species Ambystoma mexicanum. The sequence goes on along the minus strand of NC_090921.1, from coordinate 955,157,164 downwards.
TGCGTCCAATCTCACAACGGCTGTTAATCCCAGAATAGAGAAACTATTCAGGCCAGCGCCCACTGATCCTCTGTATATTAGGGGTTGGCTAAAACCTGATTCACTAGTGGTCACCACTACCAGAAAGAGGGCGGGCACTCCCGTGGCATTAGCTGAAGCCCTGCTAGACAAGGAAAGCAAGAAAATCTACACTTTCGGGAGAAAGGTTGCCTCCTAAGCGGCATATCGAGCCAGAATCGCTAACAACACTATGCTCCTAGTTAGTTACGGCTGCCACACGTGGGATGACCTGGAACATCCGATTGGAGCCGTTCCAGAACCCCTAATGTCACAATTATTAAGTACTATTGCAGAGGGCAAGCAGGTATCAAATTGCATCCTCAAAAATACTCTTGATGCAGCAGACAATGGAGGCTGCATCATCACAGAAGCCGCGCTCATCAAGCTCCATGCCTGGCTCAGACACTCTGGTTTTAAGCTAGAGACACAGGCTTCCCTCCTTAACATGCTCTTGGAGCCCAATGTACTTTTCGGTAATGCTGTCATAGACGCCCTCAAGAGTGCAAAGGAGGAGTATGACACTCTTAAATCCCTTGGCCAGTTGACAAACAAGTCCTACGTACAACAGGGCTTCTCAAACTCCAGAAGGTTTCTGGGTCAGGGTTCCCAACGCTCTTCCGGATATACTCAAGGTGCATCTTGGGGCCCATCGCAAGGACAAACTTCCTCTTCTGGTTTTCAAAGAGGAAATAAAGGGTCCAGAGGAAGAGGCACAGCCTCATCTCGGAGAGGCTCCAACCCTCTGAAACAATGATGCATCGCTACAGGTCCCCTCCCATGCCACTCCAGTAGGAGGCCGAATTACGCACTTCACCTATGCATGGGAGGGGATAACATCAGACAAGTGGGTGTTGTCCACCGTGGCAGGCGGGTTTTGTATCAAACTGTCACAAAAACTGCCCGCCAAAGCAGAGGAAAATGACACTGGAAGAAGAGTGCATACTGTTAGAAAAAGTAAAGGCACTGCTGGAAAAGGACGCCATAGAGATCGTCCCAGCAAATCAGTTAAACAAGGGTATTTATTCAACGTACTTTCTTGTGCTAAAGAAAGACCTTTCCATGCACCCAGTACTAGATCGACGCCCTGTGAACAAATATGTTACACCCCAAAAGTTTTGCATGACCACGCTCCAAGAAGTAATCCCCCTCTTAAAACAGGTGGACTACATGGCAATTGGATATGAAAGATGCATGCTCCCTGCACACAGAAAATATCTGCATTTCAAGATAGTGAGAGTTCAGTACCAGTTCAAGGTACTTCCCTTCGGTATCGACTCAGCACCAAGAGTATTCACAAAGCTGCTTGCAGTAGTGGCAGCACACCTGCACAAAAAAGTAATTCCCAGTATAATCTGGACGACTGGCTAATTACTAGGGAATCGCCTCAAATATGCAAACAAAATACACAAAAGAAAATAGCCCTTCTTTTCAATCTGGGCTTCTCCATCAACAAAAAGAAATCTAGCCCAGCCAAATAAAACAATTTGTGGGGGCTATTCTGAAGACAATAGAGGAGCTGGCTTTCCCGTCGAACCAGAGAGTACAAAACATGCTGTTGCAAGTACCCCATTACAAGACCAGTCACCAGATAACTATACGCAAAGCAATGCGCTTGCTCGGGATGATGACCTCATGCCTTCACTTGGTTCCACATGCGCGCCTGCGCATGCGCCCAATGCAGGAATGGTTAGCGAAACAATGGTCTCAGACAAGCGGTCAGAGGGGCGATCTAGTGGTTGTTTCACTAACCCTGGTACAGGCTCTTCGCTGGTGGTCCAGGGACAACCTGCTAAGAGGAACACCCTTCCGGATTCCACCAGCACAAGCAATCCTAACTACAGACGCCTAACTCGCTGAATGGGTGGCTCACTTCCGTCACCACATAGCCCACGGCCCGTAGACATGTGCTGCAGCCCAAAGACACATCAACTAACTGGAACTTTAGGCAGTCCTCAAGGCTCTTCAGGCCTTTCAGCAACACCTTGCAGATCAGACAGTTCAAGTCCTTACAGACAGCACCACTGCCATGTTCTACATACCCAAGCAGGTAGGCACATACTCTCAAAGTCTGTCCAATGTATCCCAAAAATATGGAAGTGGGCACTGAAGAGCAACATGTTCCTAACATCCCAACATGTTCCAGGGGAACTCAATTCTCTGGCAAACACAGTAAGCAGGTGCTCTCTGACAGAAGAACATGAGTGGCAACTCAACAAGGATATCCTAGATGGAATATTCTCACAATGGGGATATCCCCCATTAGATCTGTTCGCCACAAGCCTACACGCGCAATACCCAGACTTTGCGTCCAGGTTTCCCCAATCAGGGTCCAAGGGGAACGCCCTGTGGATGAACTGGTCAGGGAAATTTGTTTATGCTTTTCCCCCGATGCCACTCCTGAGCAAAATAGTGCACAAGATGCACCAGGAACAAGTAACTCTAATTCTGGTTGCCCCAATGTGGGTGAGACAACCTTGGTTTCCACATCTGCACAAACTGGCGATGTGCGACCAATCAAGCTCCTGTGTCCGTACAACATGCTAAAACAACACAAAGAAGAGTCCCTCCACCTGTGCCCTCAATCTATGAACTTGGCAGCCTGGTTCCTGAATCATAGAATTTGGCAGCTTGAATCTTCCACAAAGGTGTATGGATATCCTAAAGGAGGCATGAAAACCCAACACCAGACACTGCTATTTAAGTGGAAGAGATTTATAATATGGTGCAGCTCACAACCACTAAACCCAACAGAATGTTCCGCAGCCAACATTCTACATTAAATGCTTTACCTACTAGACTCTGGCCTAGTATTCAACTCCATTAAAGTACATCGGGTGGTCCTATCAGCTTACACCACTTCACAGAACAAGGTTCCCTGGTGGAAAGTTCCTGTCATTTAAGCATTTATGGAAGGGGTAAAGAGGCTACACCCTCCAATTTCCAACCCTCCTCCGGGTTGGGATCTCAATGTCGTGCTCACAAAGCTCATGGGTCTACCTTTTGGGACTATGCACAAGGGCAGCCTAAAACATCTGACTTACGAACCTGCATTCTTAGTAGCTATCACCTCTATAACTCGAATCAGTGAGCTACAGGCTTTGCCCGTACAAGGCCCTTTCTTCATAATCCACAAGGACAAGGTATTCCTTTCACCTAAGTTTATCTAAAAGTTCCATGTAAATCAACCCATAGAACTTCCTACCTTCTTTCATAATCAATCCAATTCAGCTGAAAGGAGCCTCCATACACTTGAGGTACGGATGGCGATCTTGTACTATGTGAACAAAACTTAACCTCTAAGGCAAACAGACCAACTCTTTGATTCCATAGCACCTGGGAGAGAGGGCGATCACATATCAAAAAACGCCATCTCCAAGTGGATAGTCAAGTGCATACAGCTCTGCGATTCCCTATCCGAAAGAGTTTTACCTTTCACTCCCAAGGCTCACTCTACCAGAGTTAGCCTTTATTGCAGACGTCCCTCCAGACGCCATTTACAAAGCTGCTACATGAAGTTCCATCCATACTTTTACACAGCATTATTGCATTGACACTCACTCTAAAGCATATTCACAGGTGGGACAAGCAGTTTTAAAACATCTCTGTGCCGCTGTACCATCTCAGTTCCCACCTCCTTCTCCAGATACTGCTCGCTAATTTATGCAGAGCGTGCGATCTAAGCAGATCCACAAGCTCGAGAAGGGATACATTACTCACCGTAATAGTATTTCTCGTGCTTGTATCTGCTTAGATTCACATGCGCCCACCCTTCATCCCCTACTGGAGTAGAAGGCGCATAGATGTTTTTTTCTTGATTATCACTGTGTCTGCTTTATCACATCTATACACGTGCTACACTTCATGCAACCTCATGTCAGAATCAAACAATCTGTAGAACCTCGACGCGTGAAGGACTATGGGTACAGTACAGGTCACATATGGGATAATATTACTAACACGCTCTGTCTACGTCCGTTTTCGAGTTTCGAAAGCAAATCTTGTAAAACTCTGCGACTACCAATAGATGTCGGACAATGCAGAGCATGTGAATCTAAGCAGATACAAGCGCCAGAATACAAATACAGTGCGTAATGTATCCCATATATCTGTTTTATAGTAAATGTATTGTATTGATATTTGAGAGAGCGTGAACAAGACCAGTAAAGGCATCAAGGCGCTAGGGAGCAGCAGAGAAGGCCAATCATAATACTCCAAACAGGAGAGCCTTTAGGTGCTTACGGAAAGATTAAACTGCGGAATGGTGCAAACCTCAACTGGAAGACCATTCCACAAAGTGGGAGCCAGCACAGAAAAGGATCGACCTCCAGCTCGAGTCTGGAGAAATCGTAGAATACAGAGCAAAGAAAGACCAGAGGATCGAAGAGATTGACATGGTCTGAAGGGGATGAGTTTGAATTGCAGAAACTCTGCACTGATCTTATGAATGGCTTGATAGACTAAGCAAAGAGTTTTAAACTTAATGCGGCTTCGCACAGGGAGCCAGTAGTTCCTGAGCATGTGCTAGTCTGGGAGCATTTAGAGCCAGACGAGCCGTGTATGACAATATTTGCCCTAATAAATGATTGTATATTTTTGTACTTAATTGTCTAACTGGAATTATTGGTGTTGTTCTGCGTAGCCCTATCACTCTCACATCCCTCCTGAGTTAAAGCCTTGCCACTCTGCTGCCTTATCTTGGATTGGGTTTGCCTACATCTCAGTTTCTCCCTGTTCACCATAATCGGCTGGCCCCTCAAAATCCACCCCATAGGTTGATTTAGGAAATCCATCTTAACATTCAGGGTGCTAGTGCCCCTCTCATCTCTCTCACACTAACTCTGGGGAAGGTCAGGCTCTGGAAATGCCCTGTTAGGCCTCCTAGCCCAGGTTGAGAGGGTCATGTGCCTGGCCCTGTCACAGTGATTCTGTGATGATTTTAGGTAAGTGGGGATGTCTTGTCTGGGTTCTGTTTAAGTGGTTGGGTTGGGTTTCTGGTGTGAACTTTCAGGTTGATTGGGTGAACTAGGATGGGTCGGGGTTGTGAACCTGCCCTAGTGGAACTAATGAGCAGTGTCTCTTATATGAACAAAATAGTGTCAGGGCCCCAGAGGATTTTCCGGGTTCAGTCTAGTCCTTAATGTCTCCCATTGGACAAGCAAGTGGCCTAACCACCTGGGATACCAACATTTTTGTAACACTGTTCTTGGTGCTATGATGATTCCAAGATCTCGTCACTTCTCCCCAAATGGGAGGCCTTCTCTGTGAGTCTAGGGAGGTGAGCCCACTATGTGATATTGCCCCTAGGGGTGGCAGAAAGTGGGAACTCACAGGAAGAGACTCATCAGAACCATACAGAGTACTTAGTGGTTGGTAGCCAACCACACGGGGAGGAAGAAGATAGACTAAGGAGCCACAAGTCCTCAAGCAAAAGTAAGAAAGGACTGTGCATCTATGCCAGGGAGGTCCCTGTGTTGTCTAATAAAAAGAGAAGAAGGATAAGTGAAGTTTGTCACTAGAGCCCGGGCAGTTCAAACCAGGACTGAGGAAGGAGCCAGGAGACGCCGACACTTCCTGAGCAAATAGAACGCCGGAAAGCTGACAGGCACGGAGAATGCAGGGAGCTGAGCTGTGTGCCTGGGAAGAACCTGGAGGCGGTGGCGTGACCCAGAAAGGGTGGACTGGGTGGTCCTCGAACTGTGCCAAGACCGTACCAGGAAGGGTTTTGATGAGCCACATACAGAAGACGGAAGAAGCAAAAGACTGAAGGAACCAAAAGGAGGAACCTGACCCCATGAACCAGTGACGCCTACCCAATCTAAAAGAGGTAACGGTAATGGCGGGAGATCGGGTGGGGGACCGGTCAGAAAGAGTGAAGATTACCAAAGGACTAATCATACCCGTTCAAGCACAAGTAAATATTGGCAAGAAAGTGAAGATTACCAAGGGACTAATCATTCTCGTCCCTGTACAAGTAACTATTGAAAAGAGAGTGGGCGTGGCTAAGAGCGCCATGGGATAGGACGTGAATCCCTGGAGCTCCTGCCGATCCTGCTATATTCCTGCCGTATTGAGGTGATATGCCCGTGCAACTGGAACATCTTTGAAGTTTCTGCAGTAGGAATGGGTGGAGAATGCTGCGCTGGCACAACTGTAGTGGACCGCAACGAGTAACATGAGCTACAAGCAGAAGAGATTGGGAGACCTCAGCGAAGGAAGAAACAAGATGGCGATCAGCACTAAACAAAGGAAGGTGCCCGCGAGGCACAGATAAGATCTGCGAGGACCGCAGCGCCGAGTGGAAGCACAGTGCTCGCATAGAGAGAGGGATGCAGCGGTGCTGCGGTGGAAAGCGAGCGAGAGGAACATCCTTTCCGCCCTGGGTGGCACATTAATCGCAGGCTCGGAATACGTGAAACTACGGACCCTGACTGCCGGGTGAGCTGCACGACACGCGCACCCCCTTGCCAGAGGCGGAGGCAGTAGAGTAAAGTATCCAACACACGTACACATTCATGAGAAGCCTGTGCTCTCGACGTATGGATGGGAACGAAACCCGGCATCAGATGAGACATTGCTGCAAAAACAATGGACCGCTGCGGAAGGCGTTGGTGACGTCCGCGCTTCGCTGTTGTGGGCTGCATTAGGCCCTTCACGAAGCTGCGAGGGGAGTCCGGCAGAGCACACTTGAAGTACAGTATACACCCGGGACCCAGGATACTTGCAGAACGCTGGGCACTGCAGAATGGTGTGTGCACAACAAGGTATATGCACATGAAATAGCAGAGCAGTTACGGTGGCGACAGTGTACTCATTAACTCTGCAGACACCGGTGTCCATATAAGGGAAGCTCACAAAGCGGCCACGGAAGGAGCCCCAAGAAGTGACGTTTAAAGCCACGCTGCCCCAGCTGTGTAAGGAGGCACCACTAAGGCGGGCTGCATGGAGGACACAAGCCCCCGCACTACGGCGCGCCTATGAGCCAACATAAGGGAACAAGAAATCCCTGATTTACGTACGCAGCAAACATAGGAAGTGGATGGGACTGGAGCTGCCCAGTACACTGCAGCGCGGATTGTCACCGGCGAGGGACAGGGACCGGCGTGAGGTCCCGAGGCATAGCTGGTGGGGGACTGCACCAGATGCCTAAACGCAGAGGCAGGGACACGAGACCCGGAAACGACCGCAAGGTAGGCCGTGGCACCCAGCCCTGGCCCAGGAGGTAGCTGGTGCCAACGTGTGGCACCCGGCACACGACCCCGACACCCGCTCCGGGTAGTTGGACTGGAAGGGGACAGAGCTACAGCGCCGGGCACCAGGAGGACGCAGCGTGGTGCAAGGCGCACAGAAAACCACAGACGGGTGCGCCAGTGTGCAGGCGATGGGTGGAGTAGAAGGGCTACAAGAGCACCCACAGGAGCGGACTGGAAGGGCAAACCACGTCGCAGTAACACGGCGCACATAACAACTATCAAGGTTAACACAGCGGGACAGTGAGACCTTAAAGTAGGGGAGTAAGCCTAAGGCGCCCAACCAGGGGGAAATACTGCAGACACATACGAGCAAGGCTGTCCCCGCCTCAGAGCCGGCACTTGAAAGTTGTGGGGACCGGGGGAGCAGCCAGCATAAGGCCCAATACGAGCCAGCACACCAAGGCACAACAAGTCAGCGGTGGCCACAGCAGCTAGTAACGTGGGAGGATACAACCCACTCGTAAACCAACACAGCGCGAGGGGGGGCCAAACCACAGCCTTCTGCCGGTGCCACGGCCGGCCATAAATAGGCCTGGTATCACCGAAGGTCACACCCAGGACAGCCAAACCGAAGACTTGGGGCAGCAACGCGATGGCCGGCAGACAGACCAAGATCAAAGAGAAACAACCCACGCTGGAGGATTTTGCTAGGTCCCCGCAGGCGGCGGAGGGAGCCAGGAGTAAAGACAAGACCCCTGCTGTAGACTCCACCACGGCACCTAATGACCAGCAGATCCTGGAAGCGATAGCTGACCTGAAAATCATGTGGGAAACCAAGCTGGAGTCTGCCATGACGGAATTGAAAGCAGCACTGGAGCTCAAAGTCGGAGAAGTCTAGGAGGACGTGAACCTCCTAAGGCAGAACGTAAGGGCACTGGCGGAGCGCACAGGTGAGCTTGAAAAAGACGTTGCCCCAAACACTGCTGCATGCGCGTCCCACACATCAAAGTTCCACATCCTGAAACAACGGGTGAGCAACCTGGAGAATAGAGTGGAGGAAGCGGAGGGACGTGCTCGAAGAAATAATATACGCCGGGTGGGGCTACCAGAGGGGGCAGAGGGACCTAATCCAATGGAATATGTCGAGACGATGCTGCTGCAGGAAATAGAAGGAGGGGCGCTCTCACCGGGCTTCGCAGTTGAGAGAGCGCATATAGCCTTAACCAGGAGGCCACCACCGGTTGCTCCCCCGAGACCGATAATAGCAAAAATCCTGAACTATCGAGATAGGGAGAAGATCCTTGAACACTTCTCGAAAGGAGGCACGATATAAAGGGCATCAGTGAACATCACAGCGTACCCGGACTATACCCTCCTGGTGCAGAGACAACGTATGAATTATGGGGCCGTGAAGAGAAGATTGCGAGAGGCGGGCTACAAATACATGTTGATGTACCCGGCGAAGCTGAAGGTGTACCATAACAATAGAGCCCTGTTCTTCGACTCCCCTGTGGACGCAACGGAGTGGCTGGATACCCGGAACTGCCTGTCAGAACCTGACAACCAGAAGGAAGCCGGAGCAGATAAGTAGAATTGAGGCGGCTGACCATGAGGCGCCGCCCAGCTTGACACTGGGACTGGAATATAAGATAGGGTGAAGCCAGTTGTGATAGATAACCATTGGGTGGCATAAGCGGAGGAGCCCATGCTGGGCGAAATAGAGCAAAATGCAGGAGGCCGGAGGAGCTCGCTCTTATACCCCCACAACTAGTTTAGTTGGGCCGCTGTTAGAACAGCAACCCCCTGCTGGGTTCTTGAGACCGGCACAGCCGAGTTAGGGAACCAAATGCGGGCAAGCCTGAGATCCAGGGATGGAGCTGGGCAACAGTTGGGAAGGGGGGATGAGGGGGGGGGGGGTTGGGTGTGTTTGAAGTGTTGTTAGGTGGGAAGATCGGGGGCATGGGGGTAGTTGGGGAGTTTAGGTTGAAAAAGCATGGGGAACGAGCTAATACTCAGGCCAAGGTAACTGGAAGAGAGGGGTGGAGGGATGGGGGTAAATATGGATGATGATGGGAGAACTTAGAATAGTGACCTGGAAAGTCAGAGGCCTCAACAGCTACCTGAAGAGGAACAAGGTTATGATGTACCTGAGAAGGCAAAAAATAGATATAGCCCTGCTGCAAGAAACCCACCTCACTAGAGAGAGACAAGAGGTGGTGGCGAGAAAGTGGAGAGGGACCACCATTGGCGTGACATATTCAGCTTACGCTAGGGGTGTGATCACCTGAGTGGCACCACATGTGCCCTTCCAACTGCTCCAAACCACGGTAGACCCAGATGGGAGGATGGTATCGATGCGGGGGCTGCTAGAGAACAGAGACCTGTGTATCATAAACACATACGCCCCCAACCAAGACACAGTGGCCTATTTCAAGACTCTATACCATAAAATTAGCCCCCACTTAGGAGGCACGGTCATATGGGGAGGGGACTTTAACTGTATGTTGCACCCCAAAATGGACAGGTCGGATACTAAACTAGACAAACCCACTCCTGCGGCAAGAACATTACAGGCCTTGCTGAGAGATTTTGGATTAGTAGATATATGGAGGCAGCAACACCCAAACGATAGGCACTACTCGCACTATGCTGCCCCACACAACCTGTACACGTGACTGGATTATATGTTTACCACCCAGGAACTAGCCGGGGAAATGACTGACTCAGAATACAGGGCGTGCATATTATCAGACCATTCCCCTCTGGTCCTGGCCTGGCGACACCAGCCTCCCAGAGCAAGAGTCCCCACATGGAGGCTTCGGGCCGAGGCATCGAAGGACACTGCTTTCCGAGAGGACCTCACGGAGGAAATAACCGGGTATTTTGAAAACAACACGGGGAGCGTGAAGTCAGAGGGAACCCTATGGGAGGCCTTCAAGGTGGTGATCAGAGGGGCGGCCATATCTAAATCCAGAGGGCTCGAAGGGGGTATAGAGCGGGAGTTGCATGAGACTGAGAGGGAACTAGAAAGAATTATGCGGAAAGGGAGCACCTAACAGGAGGACGCTGAGCTGCTGGGCCAATTACAACAGGCGTGTGTGGGACTCTGTGACGGGCTCTGTAATCTGAACTACAAAAAATATGTTGAGAGGCAGCACGCGGGGGGGACAAACCGGGGAGGCTGCTTGCATGACTATAAAAGAATGAGACACCGAGGCCAGCGATCAGAGAGATACTGGGGGAAGAGGGCCAGGTCTGGAACACCCAGGAGGGAGTGAACGAGGGATTCTATAGATTTTATAAACATCTGTACGAGGATGCAGGAGAGCCTGCAGGGCAGGAGATACAGAAAACGCTGGAAGACATGGTGTTACCAAAATGGAGTGAGGAGGAAAGGGAGAACCTAGATGCCCCCATAACTCTAGAGGAATTGGAGACAGTGGTATTACACCTGCCCACGTGCAAGGCCCTGGGAATGGATGGCCTCCTACAAAACATATATGGTGGAAGTGCTCACCCCACTGCTGGCAATGTTAAACAAGGCCTTCGAGAGGGGGACTCTGCCGGAGTCTCTAAGGGAGGCGATGATCATTCCGCTTATGAAGTCCGGCAAGCCAAATACGGATTGCGGGTCGTACAGACCCCTGTCCATGTTAAATCAGGATAGCAAAATCCTAACAACAGTGTTGGCTAACCGATTTAAACAAGTTATTACCAAACTCATACACCCCGACCAACCAGGTTACGTCCCAGGCAGGAGCATAACGGATAATCACAGAAGGCTGCACCATGTCATAGAACAGGCAAAGAAGGACCCGGGCGAGATAGCAATAGTTTCACTAGATGCAGTAAACGCCTTCAACTCGGTGAGGTGGCCATGGATGCTGATGGCCCTGAAGGAGTATGGGATGGGACAAGGGTACCTGCGGTGGGTAAAAATGGTGTACAGCTCCCCAATAGCCAGGGTTAAAACGGGGGCGATAATATCGGACAAATGGCAGTTCAGCAGAGGGACGAGGCAGGGATGCCCATGGTCCCCGATGCTGTATATCCTGGCCCTAGAACCATTAGCAATCTGACTAAGACAGCAATACGAGGAAATAGGGGTACAAACTAAAGGGGGACTGCATTTGTTATCATTGTACGCGGACGATATGTTGTTGTACCTGCGCTTCCCTGAGGAAAACTTGCAATACGTCCTGGAGGTGATGGGGAACTATGCTACCCTCTCGGGCATAGCAGTTAACCCAGAAAAGTCATGCATGTTCCCACTGGGCAGGTACACGGGAGCCCCACAGGATAGGTTGCCCACTTTGCGGATACCCTGGCAGACCAGAACATTCCGCTACTTGGGGATTAATATATATCATACGACCTAAGATGAGCACAAATATAACACAGACAGGGCGGTGGAAGGTATTAAGAACAGCATGCAGTTTTGGGCAAAACTCCCCCTAGCTATGGTGGGGAAGACGCCCCTGCTCAAAATGGTGGTCCTACCCAGATTGTTACATTACTTCGCAAACATCCCGTGCATGCTGCCCAGGCGCTTCTTCACCAAACTCTAGAGCTTGTGTCGAGGTTTCCTATGGCATAACTCTAGGAACAGAATAGCCTTATGGAAACTGCAGAATACGCATGATAGAGCGGGCATTAAGCTGCCAAACTTCAAGATATACCACCTGGCAGGGCTGCTTCAATATGTGGTTAGATGGCTGTCGGAAGATGAGACGGCGGAATCCAGACTGCTTAGGGGTGAATGCGAACCCTACTTCCGAAAAGAACTAATATGTTTACCTAAATCAGAGCTTCGGGGCGCCCGGGATTACTGGTACTGGGCTGGGAGACGTGGCGTAAGGCGTGCCGAGTGGTGGGGAACCTGACCCCTAGCTCCCCGCAGGTGCCACTCGTGGCGCCATGCGGGGCGGATGAGCAACTAAGGAGAGGGATCCGTAAATACTGGGAACCGGTGGGCCTGGCGACCCTGGGAGATATATGGCAAGATGGGAAGGCACTGGATTTCCATGCGATAGTGGAGGATACGGGGGTACACAGTGGGCAGTACATTACGTACACTAGAATAATCCAATGGGTAAAGGAGATGTGGTTCGAGGCAGCACTGGCAGAGCAGCCGGATGCAGCCATAGAGACGATGTACGATATCTCAGAGGGAGGGCATGAGATATCCCGGATATATGAAGTATTGATGTCTAGAGTGAGGAAGGAGCCGCCCCAACAGAGAAAAGAGTGGGAGGAAGATGCGGGAGAACCCATGCTAGACAGACAGTGGGAAAGAGCCCAGAGATACCACAAAAAGGTGTCCAGAAATGCCAGATTGCAGCAGATGCAGCTATATGTCACCCATAGGGCATACATGACCCAGCTAAGGATTGCCAGATTTGGGGGCCCAGGCGTACAAAAATGCCCCAGGTGCGGGGAGGTGGATGCTGGGATGATCCATATGTTCTGGGCCTGCCCGGAGGTGAGGAGATTTTGGGGAGAAGTCAAGCTACGATTGTCCGAGAAGGGGATTAAGCTGGATGTGGATTCTGTATGGGCATGCATGTTGGGGGGATTTGCCAGACCACAGAATTTAAAATGCGTCCGTAAACTCAAGGACCTGGCATATATCCTGGCCAAAAGAAGAATAGCCATGGGGTGGAAAGTAGCTCATAGGCCCAGAGTGGAAGTGTGGTGGAATGACCTCCTGAAATGGGCTGACGCTGAGACCACAGCGTGGTATGATGCAGTCAGTAGGGGTGGGGGGGGGGAGTGGGACCACTTATAGCTTGGAGGCAAATGGTTACCACACTGGCAGGATCTTCCATCGTCGACTCCAACGAAAGTGATACTAGTGGACAGGATGAGGGGGATTTGCCCCCGGAATAGAGGAAGCTAAGGCAATGAGGGGAAGCTCGAGTTAAAGGGGTGGGAGGGTGGAGGACTGTAATATGTAACATGAAACAAATGCCATGCTAGAAGCAACTGCGACAGTCGGGTGGGTTGGTTATGTTTTGTATGTTGTGAAAACCAATCAAAAATATATATATTTTTTAAAAAACTATTGAACAGAGAGTGAAGACTACCAAGGCACTGATCATAATCATCCCAGTACCAGTCACTAATGGAAACACAGTGAAAACTACCAGGGGACCAATCATACTCGTCACCGTATATTTAAATATAGGAAATGGATATAGCAGCGCCACAAGTTGCGCAAAACCCGTGTCCGCCACTGTCGCCACGGACACGGAACCGAAATTACCATGTTCGCCGAAACCAGAAACAGAGAGGCAGCCATCATAAAGCACAATCCATTGCCATCCAGAGTCGGCACAAGCAGAATCCACACTTTGAGAAGCCGAAAGGGACCACCAGCATGTCTGCCAGGATTCCAGCCCAGAGGTATTGACTCTGTTACAACTCGCCATCCACACAATAGCGAGCACGCAAACAGCAGTTCAGTTACCTGCTTTTCAGTTCATTTTTTTTTTATCAATCCTTAAAGCAATCTTAGCTTTCTGACCCAGTTAATATGTAACCACTGAGAGATATATAACGTTGGCGTATTATTCTTTTGTCTTTATTTTATTTTTTTATTTGTTTCTGATGAAATCCCATAATTTGTCCAATACTGCAATGGAAATGACTCGACCACGCATGACCACTTTGTGATGTTCAATGGTAACGTACCTTTCATTTTGTGATGCACTTATATTTGAATGTTTTTTTACATGACATCCATGGATTAATGTTCTCCCTTATTGCTGGGATTGTACTGTTGTTGTATTATGTACTTGCTTATATATTGACCATATAAGTAGATTTGACCAAAAGGCAATTGTTTATCAAATGTCAATAGGCCCTGAAGAAGGGTTCATTACCCGAAATGCATAGGCCCTTTATGTGACATTATTTCAGCCTCAGAATTTACAAGCACCCAATGAAGGTGCCAAGCTTATGAAGAAAATAAGCCACAAATTAAAATATATGCAAACTCTTTTGAAATGATATCGAGCTAAGTGAATTATTTCTACATATTTAACTTAACCACTGTTTAGTGGTCAACGGGTGTGCAGCCCACACCGCTGGCCTCACGGCCAAGGTCTTCTTTTTTCCCCTTTTGGGGTGGGGCCAAGCCTGATTTGCATATGGTCTTTCCCCTTCTGTAATGGCTTGGCAGGCGAAGAACGATGGTCTGGAGGGTTGCCCCGAGCAATGCCAGTGGTTAAGATTCAGTCTAAACCTTCCAGCCATCACCTCTTTGTTTTTGCTTTGTCACCCCGAGTGAGACGGGTATGCCCAGATGTGGGTCCCGTGCCTGCTGGGCCTAGAGACCCAAGCTACTCCTCACTGATGAGCCCCAACAAGGGCGAAACATGTTTGGGGATGCTTGTGGTCTCGTGCAGAAGGGATGTGACCTAGCAGTTCGGGCTGGACTGCCCCTTTTGGGGTGGGGCCAAGCCTGATTTGCATATGGTCTTTCCCCTTCTGTAATGGCTTGGCAGGCGAAGAACGATGGTCTGGAGGGTTGCCCCGAGCAATGCCAGTGGTTAAGATTCAGTCTAAACCTTCCAGCCATCACCTCTTTGTTTTTGCTTTGTCACCCCGAGTGGGACGGGTATGCCCAGACGTGGGTCCCGTGCCTGCTGGGCCTAGAGACCCAAGCTACTCCTCACTGATGAGCCCCAACAAGGGCGAAACATGTTTGGGGATGCTTGTGGTCTCGTGCAGAAGGGATGTGACCTAGCAGTTCGGGCTGGACTGCCCCTTTTGGGGTGGGGCCAAGCCTGATTTGCATATGGTCTTTCCCCTTCTGTAATGGCTTGGCAGGCGAAGAACGATGGTCTGGAGGGTTGCCCCGAGCAATGCCAGTGGTTAAGATTCAGTCTAAACCTTCCAGCCATCACCTCTTTGTTTTTGCTTCTTTTTTCATGGTTCTGTTCTTTGGCCATCGTAGAGGACGTTGGCAACTGGACATTGACCAACGCATTGGTGTGCATGTGGCTTGTGAGTATGGCATTGTGCAGTGATGTGCACACATAGCAGAGTAACTCCACAGTGATGATGTAGTTGATGTTAGGGTGTCTCACGTACAGCCATCATGTGCATTGGGAGGGCATTGTTGAATATTGTGGGTGGGGGTTTGCAGTGGCTCCAGGTGTATGTGCCAGCGCCAGTTCAGGCTGGGTGTGTCATGTGGCAGGGTGTGTACGGGCACACTGTGGCAAGCTGTCATGTGTTGCTTTGTGATGTTTGGGTTCTGCTGTCTATTCAGTGGATGGGCGGGGGGATGATGTATGTGCAGTCGCAGCAGCCCACTCACATTGCTCATTGCACTGGACACACACACACACACACCACTTCCACAGGGCCGGTGCATTGCCAGCTGTACTCACCCAATAGCCATGTGCTTTGTCCAGCATAGCGTTCCATGTACCGTGGCAATGTGGAATTCCGCAGTACCATTGAGTCATGGGTTGAGCCCGGGAAACGTGCGCAGCAATGTGTTATCACTTGCGTGGCATCACATACCATCTGTACATTCAGTGAGTGGTACTGTTTCCTATTGCGGAGCACCATTTCGATTGCACGTGGTACTGTCAGCTCAATGTGGGTGCAGTCGACTGCACCTATGCAATTTGGCATGCCTGCTATGGCATGGAAGGCCAACTTGGTGGCAATTACCTGGGGGAGGGTACGGGGTAGGGCAATCTGTTCAGACACATGGCGCAACAGGGCATCCATTACCTGTACCAGGATTTTGGAGAAACAGGGTTGGGATAGGCCGTGCATCTCACCAACTGTGTGTTCATAGGTACCAGTGCCAAGAAAGTGCAGAACAGACACAACCTTTAGGAGGGGGGGGTGGCGGTGGGGTGTCTATGTGGCTGCTGATGTCGTCCTCTATCAGGTCGGTGATGTACAGGATTGTTGGACGGTCCAGCGGGTATAATGTGTGGATCTGTCCTGGGGTAAGGTTCCAGGGTGAGGCCCTGATGCGTGGTATTGCAGGCTGCCTGCGGGGTGGTGCCGGCTGAACAATGGGGTTTGCCATGGGTACAGGGTTAGCTGGTTGCCGCCTGCGCCTCCTACGCCTCTGCCTCCTCCTCTGCAACATTACTGCCATCATGTGCAGTGCTGCCTGTTGGTTGAGTAGGCCCAGTCCCAATGCTACTAGGGATGCTGCCTGCATGGTTCTGTTTTGTGTTGGGCTGGATGTGGCCATTTTGTAGGCTCCCAGTGTCCTGCTTGGTCCAGCTGGTCTGATTTGGTGCACCTTTGGCCTGATTCAGGTCACCAGGCACTGTTTAACATCATGTTCGCGGTGGCGGCGGTACCGCCACCGTGATCACGGTTTTAACGCCATTTTTCTGGCAGTGTTTCCATGTCCGCGCTAGTTGTGATGCTCGCGCTGTTTAGTATTGCCGGTAACGGAGGGGTTTCCGTGCAGGCGGAGTTTACGGGAGCCTAAACTACGCGGTGGCGGTTGAGGCGGGGTGCTATTTCCGGGTCCGCAGGTCATGATTAGGCGGACGTGGAAACGGTGCCGGTATGGTTTTATCGGCGCCGTTAAGTCCGGACCACCCGACCTGTAATGAGGCCCATGGCCTTAATTCCTTAAAGGGGTGCATTTAATCTGGTGTGAGTGTGATCAGGGGGTACCCCAATGTATTTAAGGGGTACAAGTATGACCTTTCAAGTTGGACAACCTCACTGTCGAAGGGCACCCTATTTGGTTTTGTGCTAGGTAGGGCAAACACCTTATTACTAAGGATACATAGGCCTTTTATTTATTATTTGAATAAACAAACTTGCATAAGTGCCACCAATTGGCCGTCTCCTTCTTCTGGCTTACCACAGTGAACATTCATATTTTTCCCAGTGGAGCATGCAGTCCTTATCGGTTGTTCTACATTAAGTTGTAGACCCTGAGTAATTGCAACAGATTTTACTAAATACTGAGGGCATACACAAATGAAAAAAGTCACGTAACATTCTGAGCCATATTAAAACACAATAGCTAAATAAATTATGCTACCCTCAATTCAGGAGACCTTGCTTTAATGATGAGAGGATAAAGGTGGCAATAACCTTTTGAGACATGCTTCATGAGAGAAAAGCCCCCATTGGATCAGGCTGAAAAAGTCTATAGCCAAACAAAGCCCAAAGGCCTTGAGAATCTCGTCATATCCATCTGCCCCTTTCTTTGCACTCTCATGACAGTAGTTTTGCCTCACTAATAAATTATCGCCATATAATGTCCACTGTACGTTCAGATCTATTGATTTATTGACTGATGCATTTCCTTGTAATAATGTTGTTTGAGGAACAGACTGTGTGCGTATGAGTCGTAGATATCGAATAAACCTCAAATATTCCCTCTTGTTTTTGAAAGATTTACAGAAAAAGCTGCGGTGCCCAAAGTGTTCAACATTGCTGACAGAAAGCACGTTTTTAGGTCACCAGGTATGCTCTATCTTTTATGATTGGTTCATTTATTGTTTAACCTAGGACTTTCTAGAGGATAATTATGCCACTCAAATTGGCTTAAGGTTGATGGGAGATATCAACCACTAATATACATCAAGAACTAATAAACTGCTACAGCTTGCATGTTTTGATGGCTTTTTAAAGTCTCTTGGTGGTGGTTGATGAGGTGGTGCTTTCCAGCTCAGGTGTTACAATGAGAGGTTGCCAGCACAGAGAACAAGCTAGCCATTTAACACATATAGTTAGGGACAGACACCAACCACAGACACTTGCAATGAGAGGTTGCCAGCACAGAGAACAAGCTAGCCCTTTAACACATATAGTTAGGGACAGACACCAACCACAAACTCACTAGTGCATACAGGCTTCTACGTTTGCATGTAGCCATAAGGAAGAGTAGTCCCAGAACGTGGCATAACCTGTGAACCAGTGGGACTCACAAACATTTTCTAGGGGACCAACATGTTCAGTTTGTTCTTTGTCTGTGGCCTCATTTATCAATGGGCACTTGTAAAAATGCAAAGCACCCACATCACTAATAGTTCCTTTGTAATGATGTTGGGGGTTCCAGGCCTCAAATAATAATTTGCTATTCTGAAATGTACATTGAGCAAGTAATATTGATGAAGCAAGAAGGTACAACCCAATATACGGGTGCAGAAGTAAGGCTTGGACACAAAGGTGACATAGTTTTGCTTTATGCGCCTTGAAACACTGTGTGCTATATAGGTGTATTATAAATGCCTAATAAATAAAATAAATAAATATAAACTTTTATTAACCAGTAAAATATTTGGAGAAATGGCCTATCTGTCCCTAAAGCTAAGACGGGGTTCCCTGCCTAAAGGAAATCTAAGCGAAGCGTCAGGATGTCAAATAAATAGTCACTGTCGTGTTCAAAAACCCTGCATCTGACCCTTTCACTAGTAACTTAAATCTAATGTGCAAGGATGCTATTTTTCCACACAGAAAGTTCCTAATGTCTCAGGTTGTCAAAAAAAAAGAAAGCTTTTCCTTTTAGACAATGTAATATTCCAATGATCAGGTATTAGCACCTTTACCATGGATTCTTTTTTGTGCTACTTGACAAGTTGGGAGCTCGTCCCCTCCTTATGTGGTTTCCTTTACTTTGCAAAAATAACAAAATGAAAGCACAGTATTCACTGAACCAGGGAAGTTGTCTCAATTTCCCTAGACTTTCCAAGCTTTCCCAAAGATGCACAATAAAAGTTTCCAGCTTTCCCATGAACTCCTCTTCTTTGTTCATGCAGGGTTTATGTCTGGTTCACTCTCCTGCTAAACACACCCTAGGAAATTATAATGGATAGTCGCTATTAATCTCCTCCTTTTATCTCCTTGAGTCCCAGATCCTGTACTTTCTTGAATAATCTTCACCTTATATTTAGACCTTCATATGGGTATGAGTCCCAGACTCCTAATGATGCAATGTACCAGCTTGGTGTACTCTCCTGCCAAGCATATGTTTTCTTCTTGTCTGTCTCTTTTGCTTTCAGGGTCCCAGACCCTCTTGTTCTCTGACTCTCATGTGGGCACAGGTCCCAGACTTGCAATGCGTTATCACAATAGTTTGGTTTATTCTCCTGCCAAGCATATATTTCCTTCTGGACGGTCTCTGTTTCTCTCAGGGTCCCCAACCCTCTTATTCTCTGGCTCTCATATGGGTGCAGGGTCCAGGATCGTAATAATGTCTCTTGCCTGCTTGGTTTACTCTCCTGCCAAGCATACAATTGTTTATTTCTCTCTCTGTTACTCTCAGGGTTCCAGGCCCTCTTATCTTGTGCTCTATAGTTGTTTCCCGATTCCTCCTGGACTTCTAGCACCTCTCGGTCTGCCTGCATACCGTCTGTTATTGTTTGCGTCTTCTGAGCGGCAGTGCTCCGCTTTGAGTCTCGTCCCCTCCTTATGTGGTTTTCTTTACTTTGCAAAAATAACCAAAAGAAAGCACAGTATCCACTCAACCAGGGAAGTTGTCTCAATTTTCCTGGACTTTCCATGCTTTCCCAAAGATGTACTGTGAAAGTTTCCAGCTTTCCCATGAATGCCTCTTCTTTGTTCATGCACCGTTTGTCTGGTTCACTCTCCTGCTAAACACACCCTAGGAAATTATAATGGATAGTCACTATTAATCTCCTCCTTTTATCTACTTGGGTCCCAGACCCTATACTTTCTTGAATGATCTTCACCTTATATTTAGACCTTCATATGGGTGCGAGTCCCAGACTCCTAATGATGTATTGTATCAGCTTGGTGTACTCTCCTGCCAAGCATATATTTTCTTCTTGTCTGTCTCTTTTGCTTTCAGGGTTCCAGACCCTCTTGTTCTCTGGCTTTCATGTGGATGCAGATCCGAGACTCGCAATGGGGTATCACAATAGTTTGGTTTACTCTCCTGCCAAGCATATGTTTCCTTCTGGACTGTCCCTGTTTCTCTCAGGGTCCCCAACCCTCTTATTCTCTGGCTCTCATATGGGTGCAGGGTCCAGGATCGTAATAATGTCTCTTGCCTGCTTGGTTTACTCTCCTGCCAAGCATACAATTGTTTATTTCTCTCTCTGTTACTCTCAGGGTTCCAGGCCCTCTTATCTTGTGCTCTATAGTTGTTTCCCGATTCCTCCTGGACTTCTAGCACCTCTCGGTCTGCCTGCATACCGTCTGTTATTGTTTGCGTCTTCTGAGCGGCAGTGCTCCGCTTTGAGGCTCGTCCCCTCCTTATGTGGTTTTCTTTACTTTGCAAAAATAACCAATAGAAAGCACAGTATCCACTCAACCAGGGAAGTTGTCTCAATTTCCCTGGACTTTCCATGCTTTCCCAAAGATGTACAATGAAAGTTTCCAGCTTTCCCATGAATGCCTCTTCTTTGTTCATGCACCGTTTGTCTGGTTCACTCTCCTGCTAAACACACCCTAGGAAATTATAACGGATAGTCACTATTAATCTCCTCCTTTTATCTACTTGGGTCCCAGACCCTATACTTTCTTGAATGATCTTCACCCTATATTTATACCTTCATATGGGTGCGAGTCCCAGACTCCTAATGATGTATTGTATCAGCTTGGTGTACTCTCCTGCCAAGCATATGTTTTCTTCTTGTCTGTCTCTTTTGCTTTCAGGGTTCCAGACCCTCTTGTTCTCTGGCTTTCATGTGGATGTAGATCCGAGACTCGCAATGCGGTATCACAATAGTTTGGTTTACTCTCCTGCCAAGCATATGTTTCCTTCTGGACTGTTCCTGTTTCTCTCAGGGTCCCCAAACCTCTTATTCTCTGGCTCTCATATGGGTGCAGGTCCCAGAATCGCAATAATGACTTTTGCCTGCTTGGTTTACTCTCCTGCCAAACATACATTTGTTTATTTCTCTCTCTGTTACTCTCAGGGTTCAAGGCCCTCTTATCTTGTGCTCTATAGTTGTTTCCCGATTCCTCCTGGACTTCTAGCACCTCTCGGTCTGCCTGCATACCTGCTGTTGTGGTTTGCGTCTTCTGAGCGGCAGTGCTCCGCTATGAGGCTCTGGTAGCATTTGTGTGCTCCCTCGGGTCGGCGGTGGCTCCGCCGGTTACTGCTTCTTTCTCGGGCTGTGCTATCTGTCTCCAGCTGTGATCAGATATCTCCTCTCTTCAGCGGTTGCTCTGCCGGTCACTGCATTCTTCTCGGGCTGCGGTTTTGGTCTCCAGCAGCTCCCTGGACTTTGGGACATTCTAAGGGTTTCTTCGGCAGCGGTCGGTGCACCTCCTTCATCCTGTACTACCTTTGTGCTCCCATTCGCCTCTGTGCACGGCGTCTCGTGGTATGCTTCCCTGTTCGCCGGGTCGGCATCTCCCGAGTTTCCTCCTTGGAGGATGGCTCTCTACATGTTGGTTTCCCTCTGCTATTTTGTATTGCCTTTGACCAATCAAATGCTGTGAGAGACTAGACCATTTACTCCAGTTGACCATAATTAAAGAAAAATGGACTGAGGCCTCTAGCTGAGTGTGAAGTGTTATTCTCCAGCATGGGGTCTGGCATGGATTCACATGCTCATGAATATTCCCCGTCGTCAGGCTGGGAATCCTCGGTAAAGAAAAAACCAGTATCAGTTTCGTTTCTGATCTGTCTTTCGTAGTAATAACCAATCACTGGTCTCTGCGTCATACTGACCACAGCCAATGACTGCCCTCTACCTAAGCACCGCCTCTGGCAGCCATCTTCAGATTTTTACCGCACGTTCATGTGTTGGGATCCTCGTGCTATTGCTCTCGAGCGTTAGTGCTATTTTTCGCGCTTTTTCACAAAAAACTTCGATTCTTTCGGTCAAAAGAGCCTCAAGCTCCACCGATCCTACATCCGATCAACGGGGACCCGTGTCGGATTTATCTGTGCCCCTCAAGGGTGAAGATTTCGTCGAGCTACACTTCGGAGGACTCCAGAAGCTTCTCAGGCCCGGTCTCGGAGATGGCCCAGGAGAAGGGAAGCTTGACGCCCGGAAAGCTGTTCAGGGTCTGCCCTGGATGCCTGCTGCAGAACGTCTTTAAGGAGGACGAACACTCTTTCTGCCTTTACTGCCTTCATGAGGACAAGACGCACGTGGAGAAGGACTGTGCGTTTTGCGGCAACATGTCGGAACGGACCATGAAGGACCGCCATCAACGTCTCGCCAACTGGCTGGAGGGTAAGAGCCCGTCTGGCGAGAAGAAGAAGAAATCCGAGCGGTCTTCTAAGACCTTTGAGGGCGCCCCGGCGACGGGGGCCCAACATAAGGCCAAGCACCGCGAGTCCGCTGGCACCGGGAGCGCCGAACGGTCGGGCTCTACGGGCGCCAGGCAGGGCGCACCCTCCCCGGCACCATCAACCACGAGCCAACGCTCTGGGTCGGGTAAGAGGAAGGCCGAGCACCCGGCGAAGCTCCTGGAGAGGCCCCGGTCGAGCTCTAAGGCAGAGGAGGAGCGTGGCAGTGCCCCCTCCCTCAAGGATAAGGCGGTGAGCGCACCTAAGGTGGTGAAGGCCTTGATCCATCCGACCAAGCCCTCTATCGAAACGGTCGCGGCGGCCCTGGCTCAGCCTGTGGAGGCTGCACCAGTGGTGGCGACCTCAGGGCCCAGAATCTCCCTGCCTCCTCGGAGGGAGTCTTCTTTTGTGCCCATCGATAGGACCCCCGTGAAACCCTCCGTGGGGAAGAAGAAGGGGGGGCAGGGCGTCGTCGTAGATTCGGCCTCAACCTCAGAAGAGGAGCTGATCGAGGTCTTAAGCCACGGCCTAGGCGTGGAAGAAGGCCAGCCCGTCGGAATGGACCCCGACGCAGGTGACGACGACGACATCGTCGAGGATACCGACGGGGCCCCTGCTCGCCCGGCGGATTCCCCTCTGCCAGCGCCGCAAGACAACTCGGCGGCCATTTTGTTGGCCATACAGTCCTTATGCTCCGAGATAAGGACGAGGCTACCGTTACCGACGGAGGAACCTCTCCCGTCGGGGGATCCAGAACCGGGACCTTCTGGTGTTCCCCCTACCAAGAAAAGAAGGATCCATCCACCACCTCCTTTTCAACCGTCGCGCCCCGTCCAGCCCTCCTCCCCGTCCACCCGAGGGGATGATACGGGGACTGACACGGCAGCGACGGGTACGGACGACGAGGCATACGACGAGGATATTCCGTCGTCGCCTCCCACCAGGGCTTCTCCGCCCGACGAGATCGGATCTTTCCACTCCATGATCTCCAGGGCTTCCGAGCTTTTCCAACTCTGCCCTGAGGAGAAGAAAAAGGAAGGCTTCCTTTATCAGCGGCGAAAGGCCAAGAGGAAGACGGTCCTCGCAGTGCCTCTGTTGGACGACATTTGGGATGAGGGCCTTTCCCTCCTCAAGAACCCTTCCACGACGCCAGCTAGAAGAGACCGGTACGAGAAAAAGTACCGGGTCCCGGACACGGCCCCCCTATGCCTCCGGGCGCAGCCTACCCCGGATTCCGTCGTCTCCGCGGCAGCCAGGAAGAAAGCGGGGGGGGGGGGTGCGGCCTCCACATCGACTTCCCCGCCGGACGGCGAGGGAAAGAAATTGGATGCTATGGGACGTAGAGTCATCTCGTCGGCAGCGACGACGATTAAAGCGGCCAACGCCTTGGCTATCGTGGCCCGCTACGACAGGGAGCTCTGGTACAAGATAGCTCCCCTGCTGGATTTTCTGCCGGACGACAAGAGGGCGGAGGCCCTGGAGATCCTGCAGGAAGGTGAGGTGGCCTCGGACCATGCCATCACCGTGGCGACGGACATCGCCGACACTGGGTTCCGCCAGCTGGGCAACGGCGTTTGCCTTCGACGTCGTGGATGGCTCAAAGCTACGGACTTCCGGCAGGACGTCCAGACCAGAGTCCTGGACATGCCCTTCGACGGGAACAACCTGTTTGGGAAGACAGTGGACGATTCCCTTCAGGCCATCAAGGCGGATACTGAGACGGCCCGGGCCCTTGGAGTCCTGCAGCAACGACGGACGCCCTTTCGGAGCGGCGGAGGCAAGGGCGCCTCCAAAGGTTCCGGCGGCGGTTTCGCTTCCTACCGTCAAGCGGCCCGCTCGTCGTCGCAAGAGGCCTACAGAGGACGAGGCAAGTCTAGCGGACCCCGCCGTCGTCGCCAAGGAGGTCAAGGCGGCAAGGCCGCGTCCAAGCAGGATTGAACCGGCCGTGGGGTCGGGCCCCCACCGAAGCACCCCGGTCGGAGGCCGGCTGGCGGGCTTCGTCAGCGTGTGGGAGTCCATCTCCACCGACCGTTGGGTGCTGGACGCCCTGGCCCGGGGCCACGCGCTCGAATTTCAAAGAAGGTGCCCGCGCGTCCCCCCCGTGGCCAGGAAAGAACTTCACGTCCCTCAACTTCTCCTGGAGGTAAAGGCGATGCTCAGAAAGGGCGCCATCGAACTCGTCCCAAAGAGGCTTCGGGGCTCCGGAGTCTACTCGAGATACTTCCTCGTGAAGAAGAAGACGGGAGGAT
This sequence comes from Ambystoma mexicanum, assembly GCF_040938575.1. NCBI lineage: Eukaryota > Metazoa > Chordata > Amphibia > Caudata > Ambystomatidae > Ambystoma > Ambystoma mexicanum. Next base: position 955,132,448 of record NC_090921.1, on the reverse strand, counting down.
GGCGCCCCATCCTAGACCTGCGACGTCTGAACCAGTTCATCAAGGCGCAGAAGTTCCGGATGGTCACCCTCCAGCACGTCCTGGGTCAGCTGGAGGAAGGAGACTTCCTATCGTCGTTGGATTTGGAGGATGCCTACTTCCACATTCCCATCCTAAAGGGGCACCGAAAATTCCTCAGATTTGTGGTCCAAGGGCGTCATTACCAGTTCAAAGCCCTTCCCTTCGGACTACGGTCGGCACCCAGGGTATTCACCAAGTGCCTCGCACCGGTGGCGGCGCAGCTGCGCCGCGAGGGGATTCACGTCTACCCCTACCTGGACGACTGGCTCATCCGCGCCAAGACGAGGGAGCTCGCCGTGGTCCACACGGCAAGGACCGTCCAACTCCTCACGGACCTGGGATTCTCCGTGAACTACGCCAAATCCCACCTGGTGCCCGCGCAAGTCGCACTGTTTCTGGGAGCGAGGCTCGACACAGTGTCCCTTCTGGCCTCCCCGTCGGAGGAGAGGACCAGGACCATCTTGGGCAAGGTGCAACGGATGTTGGTGGCCGACGCGGCCAAAGTGAGGTCCATCAAGTCCCTCCTCGGGATGATGTCTTCCTGCATCTACCTCATTCCCATGTGCAGGCTCCGGATGCGCCCGTTGCAAGAATTCCTGGATACGCGCTGGATCCAGACGACGGGCAGCTTCGAGGAAAGGATCAAGCTCGACGAGAGTTTCCGACGAGCGATACGGTGGTGGGGCACCCGCGCGCATCTGACGGCGGGCATGGACTTCCAGACCCCAGCCCACCAGGAGACTGTGACCACGGATGCCTCCCTGGAAGGGTGGGGAGCGCACACCGAAAATCTGCACGCAAGGGGACTCTGGCTCCCGACGGAGAAGTCCCTGCATATCAACGTCCTGGAGCTCCGTGCAGTGTTTTGGGCCCTCAGGTCCTTCCTTCCGTCCCTCAAGGGCAAGGTGGTGAGGATCTTCACCGACAACACCACCACCATGTTTTACATCAGGAAACAGGGCGGAACCAGGTCCCCAGCGCTGTCCAAGGAGGCGCAGGACCTGTGGCATTGGGCCGTCGCCCAAGGGATTTTTCTGGTGCCGTTTCATCTGGCAGGGATAAAAAACACCATCGCCGACTCACTCAGCAGGGAGCTGCGCTCGTGCCACGAGTGGGAACTACGGCAGGATCTGGTGGATCGCCTCTTCCGACAGTGGGGCACACCCCAGATCGACCTGTTCGCGACGGCGACGAACACCAAGTGCCGGAGGTTCGCCAGCAGGTTTCCCCAGACGAGGAGCATGGGCGATGCTTTCTCGTTCCCCTGGGAGGGCCTGTTCCTCTACGCGTTCCCTCCCTTGCCTCTGCTAATCCGGCTCGTCAACCAGCTCAAGAGGTCACGGTGCAGGATGATCCTCGTCGCACCTGCGTGGCCGAGGCACATATGGTTCCCGGACCTTCTGGACTTGTCAGCGTCCCCGCCGATCAAGCTGCCGGCGGACGCGGATCTACTCTCCAGGGAAGGAGGCGCCATCCTCCACCACGACCCGAAGTCGCTGAACTTGCAGGCCTGGCTCCTGCAGCGCTAGAGTTTGGAGGATACGACATACCGGCCGATTGCAGAGAGGTTCTTGCAAAGGCCAGGGCGTCCTCGACTCTTAAATGCTACGGACACAAATGGAAGAGGTTCTCTGTCTGGTGCCACGCACAGAAGATTAACCCTCTACGGATTACGGCTCCCCAAGTACTGCCGTACCTGCTGACGCTGGCCAAAGCTGGTCTGGCACACGAGTCCATCAAGATTCATCTTGCTGCGATCTCCCGATACACCAGAACCACGGGGCGGGCGTCCTTGTGGTCTCATCGTCTGGTGAAAGAGTTCATGAAGGGACTGTTCAGATCGTTCCCGCCGGTGAAGGCTCCGGCCCCGGCGTGGGAGCTCAACGTGGTGCTGACCAAGCTCATGGGGCCTCCGTTCGAGCCTCTGCACTCGGCCCCGTTGAAGTTTCTATCGTGGAAAACAGCTTTTCTTGTGGCCATCACCTCCGCACGACGAGTGGGAGAGATCCAGGCCCTTTCCTGCAAGGCCCCGTACTTGACTTTCCACGACACGAGGGTAGTGCTCAGGACGCACCCCTCCTTCATGCCCAAGGTACCGTCGGACTTCCATCTCAACGAACCCTTGGTGTTACCTGTGTTCTTCCCGTCGCCTTCGTCGCCGGCTGAGAGGACTGTGCACTCGCTGGATGTAGCTAGAGCGCTGAAGTTCTACGTGGACCGCACGAAGGGGTTTCCGGAAGACGTCACAACTCTTTGTGAACTTTGGACCTGTCAATCAGGGGAAGGCTCTCTCGAAGGCTTCCATCTCCAGATGGCTCTCCGGCTGTATCATGTGCTGTCACCGGTTGGCAAACCGACCGCTGCCTGGCCGTCCGAGAGCCCATTCCACCAGAGCGATCGCAGCTACCACGGCGTTCCTATCTGGTGTGCCCCTGCTGGACATATGCAGGGCTGCTACGTGGAGGTCGACGCACACCTTCACGAAATTCTACTGCGTCGACCGGGATTCCAGGGAGGAGTCCAGGGTCAGCCAAGCAGTGCTGCGCAACCTGTTCGCCTGAGGTGAGCCTGGTGAGGAGGTAAGATGCTTAATGTTGAGTTGATGTGATGCTTAATGTTGAGCCTTTGCCACCTCCCGTGGTTGTGCATGTGTGTACTGCTATGTATTCTTTATTCATGAGCATGTGAATCCATGCCAGACCCCATGCTGGAGAAGGAACAAGTTACTTACCTGTAACTGTTGTTCTCCAGCATGGGTCTGGCATGGATTCACATGCGAACCCTCCCGCCTACCCCTCTGCGGCTCTTCACTTGGTCATACTGCCACTTCACGTGCTTCCAAATCTGAAGATGGCTGCCAGAGGCGGTGCTTAGGTAGAGGGCAGTAATTGGCTGTGGTCAGTATGACGCAGAGACCAGTGATTGGTTATTACTACGAAAGACAGATCAGAAACGAAACTGATACTGGTTTTTTCTTTACCGAGGATTCCCAGCCTGACGACGGGGAATATTCATGAGCATGTGAATCCATGCCAGACCCATGCTGGAGAACAACAGTTACAGGTAAGTAACTTGTTCCTTCTACACAACAGATGGTTGCAGGGAGTCAGTTCAACAAGTTTATTAAAGTAAAGGGAGGTTGGGGATTGCCCGTCCGGATAGGTGTAACTAAAAGGTGAGTTCTGTGGCTGTTAGGCAGAATTTCAGGCAGTACCCTCTGGGAACACCACACACAATTAGGACTACAGGTGTAAGCAAAAGCCAACCTTTGGTATAAGTCTGCACCACACACATTTGGTAGCAAGCTGAGCAGCCAGGCTCATCTCAAGAGGGAATGTGAGCAGTAGAAGAAGTTACACAGAAGTATCACAATCACATTGTTTCAAGTAGACACTTATACTCAAGGGTTCTTGGTAAAAAATACTTAAACATTTATTTACACAGTCATTTAGAAAACTTTCACTAGTAGAAACCAACTCAATATTAAGCACCAATGTACTACAGTAACAAACTCTTAAGTTATAAAGACAGTTTGCGCTCCCCTGAAAAAGGAGCCAAATAGCACTTCAATACTTTAAAATAGGAATAAAAAGTATAGGTTAGTACAAAGGGTTCGAAAACACTTCTTTTAGGTAATGCAAAGGTTCAATGTACCAGGAGGGTCAGTTCGATTCAATAGGACAGGCCAAAGTCAATACTCTGGTGTTCTTGCATAGGGGATAGCACAGTTCTGGTACAAATGGAGAAGTCTTTATAAAAGTTTTTAGAAGTAGTTCAGATGAAAAAGTAAGATATGACGGGTCACAAGCTGATTAGGCCTGCGAGTTGGGAAAGTTTCACGAACATCCGCCGCGAGAGTTAGGATCTCTCAACCATATGACACAGTACCTTAAAGTGAAGCAAAAAGATGCAGCATAAGACGTTGGTTCGTGGCAGGTCCAGCAGGTCTAGCTGCTCCTTAGCCTCAGTCGTGGGGACAAGAGGGAGGACGTCGGGGGACTCCTGCACTGCATGGGATCGTTGTCGCAGCAAACACAATGGCGTCACTTCAGCTCAAGTAGCTGTGGCTTCCAAACACAAACTGGTGTCCTCCCCTCTGGTTAACCTTAACCAGCTCTGAGACTGGTATCCAGGCGTTTGCTGAGTTGATTGGTCCCACCAACTCAAAGGGAGAAGCCGTCCTTGAAGGAGCTTCTCTGTCGATTGGAGATCTGGCAATTCGGGGTTGCAGCAGGGCTTCGCAGGGCAAACCAACGGTCCAATGGTTGCAGCAGCCATCCTCTTCCAGCTCGTCTTCGGTTCTTTCGTTCCAGTGGTCGACTCTCCCTTCCAGTCCTAGAGACTCAACTTTTAAACAGTTTTCTCCCATTCATTCCAGCCTAGCTGCCACTCGCCCAGCAGGGTGGCTGTCCTTGCTGGACAGTCAGCCAGCCAATCACGCCAGAGTGCATTCAGGTCTCCTAGGAGACCACGCACAGGGAGTTTCGGGCACCTCCCTCACATCCTGTCCAGCCTAGACACTCAGGCGCCAGTGGAGGGCTTCAGCACTGAAGCCTGCCAAAGGGCATCAAACAAAGGGACTAAACCTGGTTTGGTGTGCAGAGTTAAACACAAGAAGGACCTTTCCACAAAGAAACGGCAAAAAAGATGACCGGAGTCTGTTTTTACAGAGGGGACGTGGGCGCCATATTGAAAAAAATGGCTACCCCGATGTTTAGCTAATGGTGTTCGCGGTCAGGAAAAATCATGATAGTTTGTTATAAAACCACTGCCACCAGCAATTTCGATAGGAAAGGGTAGCATTTAACTGCTGCAAGTGTGTTAGACACAGGGGATACTAGGTAACACCTCCAGCACTCCATTGTAAAAGTATTTAAACCTTGGGGGAGTCCAAAGGACACCCCTGTGTCACTGCACTAAAGGTGCTGTGTGACACAACAATAAAAAAGATGATGCCTTATGGGGTTTGCTAAAACTCCAAAATCAAAGAACACAAGAGTAAAACACATAGGGTCTCATTCCGAGTATGGAGGTAGTCATGGCGCTATTTGCTCCATGACTACCTCCCATACCGGTACCGTTCCGGGTGGTTAGGTGGGGACTTACCGATCTAGTCCGACCTTGGCGGGATCGGTAAGTCCCCATTCACCAAACCATTCCCCATTCCCATTTGAGCCCCCATAGAGCTCAATGGGAAGGGGGAAGTAGCTAATAACGGTACCGCAATTTGCGGTACCGTTATTGGCTCTGATTTCCCTTAGCGGGTCCCGTCCTTAACGCCCGGTAAAACCAGGCGTTAAGGAAGGGACCCGCTAAGGGAACTCGTAGTAGGGCGCAAAGGGATTACTGGCACCTATGTCCTTAACGGTGCCCTGTATCCCTTTGTGCCCTACTCGGAAGGAGGCCAATTGAAAAGGAAAAGTTCAAAGTCCCAAAATACAGCAAAAAAGCTGGAGGGCTCCAAGGTAGAGGGAAGTTAGCACTTTGGTGAAAATTCTCCCTAACACTGGCCACAAAAACTGTCAGGATGCTTGACCATGGTGTTGTGTTGCCCATGTTGGGTCGCTGCTCGTGGTCTGAGCTTCCGGACGCTGCTGTGAATAAAGGAGGCCTGCACGCAGCAGATGTGCATATCCAGCGCATGTCTTGCAGGCGGACTGGCAGACCCGGTGCTGCAGTGGTGTATTTCCTGAAGCAGAGCCCAGTACTGCGGTGGTGAGCGAACCGAGAGCAAATGAAGTAAGGGGGAAGCGAACTTTACAAGTGCACGTACAGGCGGTGCTCGTGCCAATAGGTAGCCACCATCGTGGAGGGTACACTAGTTCTTTGCACAGTCCGGTGAGCATGGCGACACAGTGCTGTCATGGACAACATTTGTTGGTGACTAGGAGAAACTGAATAGTACTGTGTCAGCAATCCGGCTGCAGTAACAGTCATAGTACCTCATTCTGCTCCGAAAAACACTTACTCCATAAACATCATGTTGGCTGCTCAGCCCTGTAATACCCAATCAGAGTGATTTAGTCCCATTCAACATGTCTGACCTGGATATTCCGGCCACTGTTTCTGTCACACCACAGGTGCAAGTACAGCAGAGGGTCCAGGAATCAGGGCAGTGCACGTGCCTGGGGTGTTTGATGTTACTGACACCAGCAACATGGGCCACAGGTGGGCCAGATGGATCAGGGACTTTGATCTTTACGTGGGTGCTATGGGTCCCATGGAGGACAACAGCCAACAATGCTCACTGAAGCTAGCGGCAGGCCCAGCCACCGCGTTCATTATAGATGAACTGCCAGCTGACTCGTTAGACACTATTCAAGGATTAAAGACTGCTCTGGCCACTTACTTCACACCACATACAAATGTGGACTATGAGAGACATGTGTTTCACACTACAAAACAGCGAAAAGGGTGAAACTATGGATGCCTTTGTGATGAGACTTTGCATCAAACTAAAACACGGTGGCTTTAATAATTATTCTAACAAAGAGGCTCGGCGATCTCAGATAATTGCAGGGTGCGAATCACAAAACTTCAGGCGGAAGCTGCTGCAGAAATCCAGGACGCTGGGGGAGATACTGATGCTGGCAAGAGCAGAACTGGCGGTGGAGTCCCAAGTGGAAGCAATAGGTAACCTGAAGGGCTCGCACATGCACCCAGAGATGGTTCAGGAATTGTTGGGGGCGCAAAGGTTATTTGGCCCATGAAGTGTGTGTTAGTGGATGCCTTTGCCGCTACTTTCTCTGCTCCTCCTATACATGCGGCTGACTTACACTCTGACGCAGCCCTCTCTAACCTGAATCAGTCTGAAGCCTACCCCCAAGTGCAACTCTTGGTATGACTACGACCTTGCCGCCCTGAAACATGGGTGGCTGAGAGGAAGTGGAGGGCTTTGGGCTCATCCTCTGACAATCTGGCCTGCCGCCAGCTCCAAAGGCAATACAGCCTCTTTGTCCTGTCCAAGAAGAGAGTCTACATCCAAGCTCATTCTCTGCGGCTTCTAACAACACAGCCAAACTCTTTAAAATCCGCAAGGAGCTGGCCAATCCTCTGCAGTCTCGACCTCTCCTGTTCCCTCCCAGGCCCTCTGTACGACTCTGGCCTCTCACTTCACCACTAAAACTCAGGACATCCTGTCCTCTCTCTCCTTGACCTCTACCTCTCTCGGCCCCTCCCTCTACTTCTCCTTTCTCCTGTTTCTCTCCGACAACACCTGACAAAATTTCTAGACAAGTCAGATCTATAAAAGTTTCATCCATACAGATGCTCCCCTGCTTCTCCAGAGCCATCAAGGGCCACATTGACACTCTCGCTCCAGCCTTGGCAGATTTCTGCAATTTCTGCAATCGCTCTTTCGACACTGGATCCTTCCCCTCTTTCCTCAAGCACTCCCTTTTGCACCCCCTCCTTAAAAAGCCTTCTGCCGATCCTACCTGTCCGGCAAACTATCTGCCGATCTCTATCACTCCTTCCCTGGGCAAACTCCTGGAAAAGCTGGCCATCTCCCAGCTTACTCTCCACAGTGAATCTCTTGGTTGAGGCACCAAAACTGCTCTCCTGAACACCCGTGAAGATCTGCTCACTAATCTCGATTCTAGCCTTCCTTCCGTCCTTTTCCTCCTTGACCTTTCCTCTGCTTTTGACACGGTCAATCGTGACATCCTCATCAATCGACTCAGTGAGAGCCTGGCATCACGGATAAGGCCTTGGAGTGGTTGTCCTCCTTCCTCCTGGACCGACCCTCCCAGGTCCAACTTGGGTCCTTTCTCTCCACTACCTCTCTCTCTACATGTGGTGTTCTCCGTGGCTCTAACCTCTCATCCTGGCTCTTCAATGTCTATTTGGCCCCTTTCGCCCACCTTCTCATCTAACTTTCAGTGTTAAGTGGATGACACACAGCTCTCCTTCAAGCTCCCCTTATCCTCCTCTCCTCTCTCGCTCATTCCTGACTGTCTATCCGCGATTCAGGATTGTTGCGCCTCCAACGATCTCTGTCTTAATGCCAGTAAGACTGACATTGGGACTGCTGCTCCTGCTTTCCCTCTCTCACTCTGGCCTCCCTCCTTGGGCCCTCTTCCTTCACCTTCCTGTGAGGCAAAAAACCTTGGTGTCATCTTCGACTCCACTCTCTCCTTCTCTCCTCACATCACAGACCTTGCCAAGAAGGCCCACTAGCAGCTGCACCTCCTCAGGAGAATTCTTCCTTTTCTCACTTTCCGCCAGAAGCTCACTGTCTCCAGAGCCCTGATTCTCTCTAGGCTTGACTACTGCAACAGCCTCTTTCCCAATCTGCCTTCCTCTACTTTCGTCCCTCTGCAACTAATCCAGAACAGGACTGTGAGGCTTGTCCTTGGCCTCAAGCCCAGGGACCGTATCTCTCCAGCCCTGAAATCTCTCGACTGGCTCCCGGTGGCTGCATGGATCAAGTTCAAGACGGTCTGCATCGTCCACAAGGCCTTCTGGGGCCGGGGCCCGCACTATATCCAACTCTCTCTTCCAAAACACCTACCTTCTCGTGCCCTTTGCTGAGCCACCTCCAACTCTCTGAGAGTCAGATGCTTCTCCAGACAGAGAGTGGGGGTGGATCTCTCTCCTCTGCAGGTGCCTCCCTCTGGAATGGCCTCCCTGCCCCTCTCAAACATGAGCCGGACCACCTGAAGTTCCAGAAGCAGCCCAAGACCTTCATTTTCACCTCTACTTTCTCTCTCTCTATCTCTCCCCTGCTGACCTACCTGTTTGCTGCGCTGACTGATGGCCTGGCTACCCTCAGAGTCTTACTGGGTACCAGGCTCCTCCACGACCAGTTGCCCCTGCACTGCTTCCGGACCTACCACACGCCTAGGGACTGTAACTGTAACCCAACTGTCCCCTGCCTCCTTGCACTCACCCAGAGCTTCGCTGGCCTGGCTGCACTTACTCAAATCAATGCTGCCCTGATTGCACTTTGCCCTTTTCCCTCTCCCTGGCACTTTCGCCTTCTCCCACCCCGCCACCATGTACTTTGCATTATCTCACTTGCACAATCTGAATGACACAAGGCCTAGTAAGATCATTTGTTTTTGTCCTCCGTCTTCCCTCCCTTGTATTGTCGGCCTAGAAACACTTGTGTACAGGTGCGTTATAAATGACTTATCATATCATACCTTGGGCAATATAGATACAAGCGTCTAAGTTTTGGAGTCTCGTCGGCAGTGGACATTTTCCAAGCAGAGATACACAATGTGATAAAGCACATTCCGAATTGCATCAATTACAATGATGACATTCTGGTGTTTGGCACAAATGTGAAAAAACATGACAACACGCACTTGTGAGGCAGGCATAGTATCACAAGTAAGGACATAGACACAAAGGTACACATTCTCCAGCATGGGGTCTGGCATGGATTCACATGCTCATGAATATTCCCCGTCGTCAGGCCGGGAATCCTCAGTATAGAAAAAAATCAGTATCAGTTTTGTTTCTGATCTGTCTTTCTTAGTAGTAACCAATCACTGGTCTCTGGGTCATACTGCCCCCAGCCAATGATTGCCCTCTCCCTAAGCCCCGCCTCTGGCAGCCATCCTCAGATTTTTACCGCACGTTCAAGTGTTGGGAGTCCTCGTGCTGTAGCTCTCGAGCTTTTTCTGCGTTTTCACGCTTTTTCAGGAGTTTTTTCTCATTTTTCGGTTAAATAGATCCTCGAGCTCCACCGTTTCTACATCCGATCAACGGGGATCCGTTTCAGAGTTTTCTACGCCCCTCAAGGGTGAAGTTTTCGTCGAGTTATACTTTTGGAGGATTCCAGAAGTTCCGAGGCCTACCCCGGACATGGCCCAGGAGAAAGGAAGCTTGACGCCGGGGAAGCTGTTCAGGACCTGCCCTGGATGCCAGCTTCAGAATGTTTTCAAGGAGGACGAGTATTCGTTATGCCTATACTGTCTCCATGAGGACAAGACGCACACGGAGAAGGACTGTGCGTTTTGTGGGAACATGTCGGAGCGGACCATGAAGGATCGCCACCTCCGTCTCGCCAACTGGCTGGAAGGGAAGAGCCCGTCAGGCAAGAAGAAGAAAAAGAAGTCCGAGCGGTCTTCTAAGTCCTGTGAGGGCGCCCCGGCGACGAGGGCCCAACAAAAGGCTAAGCACCGCGAGTCCGCAGGCACCGGGAGCGCCGAACGGTAGGGCTCCTTGGCTGCCAGGCAGGGCGCATCCTCCCCGGCGCCATCAACCACCAGCCAACGCTCTGGCTCGGATAAGAGGAAGTCCGAGAACCCGGCGAAGCTTCTGGAGAGGCCCCGGTCGATCTCGAAGATTCCGGCAGAGGGGGAGCGAGGCTCGGACCCTCCCCCCAAGGTGAAGGCCCAGGCATCCAGAAGGTGACGATGGCCTTAATTCACCCTGCTAAGACCTCGATTGAGGATGTTGCCGCGGCCCTGGCTCAGCCTGTGGAGGCTACACCAGTGGAGGCGCCCTCAGGACCCAGAGTCTCCCTGCCACCGCAGAGGGAGTCGTCTTTCAGGCCCGTTGAGAAGACCCCCACGAAGTCCTCGTTGGAAAAGGTGGGGAAGGGGCTGGTGGCCATCGTAGATACGGACATGACCTCTGAAGAAGAGCTCATCGAAGTCGTGGAAGAGGCCCAGCCCATCGGGAGGGGTCCCGACGAGGGCGACGACGAGAGCGACGGTGTCGCCGACAAGGCTCCTCAAGAGCCCTCGCGCCCGTTGTTTCCGGCGCCACAGGACACTTCGGCGGCCATTTTGTCAGCTATTCAGTCTTTATGCTCGGAGATAAGGACAAGGTTGCCTCTTCCCCTGACGGAGGTACCTGAGCCAGACCCGACGGGGGAACTGGAGCCAGGACCTTCGGAAAGTCCACCGCATAAGAGGAGGAGGACGCATCCTACGCCTCCTCTGCGGCCTGCTCTGCCTTCCCCCCGGTCTACTACCCACAGGGATGATACAGGCACGGACACGGCTACGACAGGTACAGATGACGACGGAGGCGACGACGGGACGTGTCCCCTGTCGCCCCCTGCTCGGGCGTCCCCGCCCGACGAGATTGGATCCTTTCATGCCAGGATTTCCAGGGCATCCAAACTTTTCCAGCTCTGCCCAGAAGAGAAGAAGAAAGAAGGGTTCCTTTACCAATGGCACGAGGCTAAAAGGAAGACGGTCCTCGCCGTACCGCTTCTTGATGACATCTGGAATGAGGGGCTCGCCCTCCTCAAGAACCCTGCCACGGCGCTGGCAAAGAGGGACCGGTACGAGAAGAAGTACCGGGTCCCCAACGCTGCCCCCTTCGGGCACAACCTACCCCGGATTCGGTCGTCTTGGCGGTGGCAAAGAAGAAAGCTGGGGGGGCATCGGCCTCCACATCAACTTCCCCGCCGGACGGCGAGGGCAGGAAGTTGGATACGATGGGACGACGGATCATCTCATCCGCAGCGACGACTATCAAGGCGGCCAACGCCCTGGCTATCGTAGCCCGCTACGACAGGGAGTTGTGGTTCAAAATCGCCCCTCTGTTAGACTTCCTTCCGGACGCCAAAAGGGCTGAGGCCCTTGAAATCCTACAGGAGGGTGAGATTGTTTCGGACCACGCCATCACGGTGGCAACGGACATCGGCGACACCGGTTTCCGTCAGTTGGGCAACGGCGTTTGCTTGAGACGACGAGGATGGCTCAAGGCCACGGATTTCTGACAGGACGTAAAAGCCAAGGTTTTGGACATGCCCTTCGACGGAAACAACCTGTTTGGGAAGGCGGTTGATGATTCCTTCAGACCATCAAGACAGACACAGAGACTGCCTGGGCACTGGGAGTGCTCCAAAAACGACGGCAGTCCTTTCGGAGATCCGGAGGCAGACAAGGTGCCTCCAAGGGATCCGGCAGTGGCTCCTCCACGTACCGCCAAGCGGCAAGATCTTCGTCCCAGGAAGCCTACAGGGGACGCGGCAAGCCAGGTGGTGCCCGTTGTCGTCGACAGGGAGGTCAAGGAGGCAAGGCGGCCTCCAAACAAGATTGAACCAACCGTGGGGTCGTGCCCCCGCCGAAGCACCCGGGTGGGAGGCCGGCTGGCGAGGTTCGTCAGTGTGTGGGAGTCCATCTCCACTGACCGTTGGGTGCTGGACGCCCTGGCCCAAGGGCACGCCCTTGAGTTTCAGAAGAAGTGCCCGTGGCCAGGAAGGGAAATCACGTCCCTCAACTAGTGTTGGAAGTAAGGGCGATGCTCAAGAAGGGTGCCATCGAGCTCGTCCCAAAGAGGCTTCGGGACTCCGGAGTTTACTCAAGGTACTTCCTCGTAAAAAAGAAGACAGGAGGATGGCTCCCCATCCTGGACCTACGACGACTGAACAAGTACATCAAGGTGCAGAAGTTCCGTATGGTCACCCTCCAGCACGTGCTGGGACAGCTGGAGGAGGGCGATTTCCTGTCGTCGTTGGACTTGGAGGATGCGTACTTCCACATCCCCATTCTAAAAAGACACCGAAAGTTCCTCCGGTTCGTGGTCCAGGGGCGGCACTACCAGTTCAAGGCCCTCCCGTTCGGATTGAAGTCGGCACCCAGGGTGTTCACCAAGTGCCTCGCACCTGTGGCGGCGCGGCTGCGCCTAAAGGGGATCCACGTCTACCCCTACCTGGACGACTGGCTCATCCGGGCAAGGACGAGGGAGCTCGCCGTTGAGCACACTGCGAAGACCCTCCAGCTGCTCACGGACCTGGGATTCTCCATCAACTTTCCAAAATCCCACCTGGTTCCATCGCAAGTCGCCCTATTTCTGGGAGCCAAGCTCGACACAGTGGCGTGGCTGGCCTCGCCGTCGGTTGAAAGGACCAGGACCATTCTGGGCAAGGTGCAGCGTCTGCTGGCCACGGACATGGCCAGGGTAAGATCTATCAAGTCCCTCCTCTGGATGATGTCCTTCCGCATTTATCTGGTGTGCCTTTTCAGGCTTCGGATGCGCCCCTTACAAGAGTTCCTCGACGCCCGCTGGGTCCAGTCGACGGGCGGCTTCGAGGAAAGGATCCCTCTCAACGAGACGTTCCGTCAGGCGATCCGGTGGTGGGGTACCCGCTCCCATCTGTCAGCAGGCACAGACTTTCAGATCCCAGCTCACCAGGTGACGGTGACGACGGACGCCTCCCTGGAAGGTTGGGGAGCGCACTCCGGAGATCTTCACGCAAGAGGCCTTTGGCTCCCGGAGGAGAAGTCACTCCATATCAACATTTTGGAGCTCCGCGCAGTGTTCTGGGCCCTCAGGTCCTTTCTCCCGTCCCTCACGGGCAAGCTGGTGAGGATCTTCACCGACAACACCACCACGATGTTCTACATCCGGAAGCAGGGCGGAACCAGGTCCCCGGCCCTATCCAAGGAAGCCCAGGATCTGTGGCATTGGGCCGTCGCCCAACAGATGTTTCTGGTGCCTCTTCATCCATCAGGAATAAAAAACATGATCGCCGACTCACTCAGCAGGGAGCTGCGCTCGTGCCACGAGTGGGAACTACGCCAGGATCAGGTGGATCGACTCTTCCGACGATGGGGCGAACCCCAAATCGATCTCTTCACGACGGCGACGAATTCCAAGTGCCGGAGGTTCGCCAGCAGGTTCCCCCAGCCGAGGAGCATGGGCGATGCTTTCTCGTTCCCCTGTGACGGCCTATTTCTTTATGCATTCCCTCCGCTGCCGTTGCTGCTCCGGCTCATCAACCAGCTCAAGAGGTCCCGGTGCAGGATGATCCTCGTCGCACCAGCGTGGCCGAGACAGATCTGGTTCCCGGACCTTCTGGACTTGTCAACGTCCACACCAGTCAAGCCTCCGACGGACGCAGACCTTCTCTCCAGAGAAGGAGGCGCCATTCTTCACCACAACCCGGAGTCACTGAACTTGCAGGCCTGTCTCCTGCAGCACTAGAGTTTGGAGGGTATGACATCCCGGCCGACTGCAGAGAGGTTCTTGCAAAGGCCAGGGCGTCCTCAACTCTCAAGTGCTACGGACATAAATAGAAGAGGTTCTCTGTCTGGTGCCGTCCACAGAAGATTAACCCTCTGTGGATTACGGCCCCTCAAGTACTGCCGTACCTACTGTCGCTGGCCAGAGCTGGACTGGCTCACGCCTCCATCAAAATACATCTGGCTGCAATCTCCCGATATACCAGGACTACGGGACGTGCGTACTTGTGGTCTCATCGCCTGGTGAAAGAATTCATGAAGGGACTATTCCGATCATTTCCGCCGGTGAAGGCTCCTGCCCCGGCGTGGGAGCTTAATGTGGTGCTGAGTAGGCTCATGGGGGCCCCATTCGAGGCTATACATTCGGCGCCTCTGAAGTTCCTGTCATGGAAGACTGCTTTCCTCTTGGCCATCACCTCCGCACGACGAGTGGGAGAGATCCAGGCCCTATCTTGCAAGCCTCCATACTTGACTTTTCATGACACGAGGGTGGTGCTGAGGATCTACCCCTCATTTATGCCCAAGGTGCCGTCGGACTTCCACCTCAACGAGCCCTTGGTGTTGCCAGTTTTCTTCCCGTCGCCTTCGTCGCCGGCCGAGAGGACTTTGCACTCGCTGGATGTGGCTAGAACGCTGAAGTTCTACGTGGACAGCACGAAGAGTTTTCGGAAGACGTCACAGCTGTTTGTGAACTTTGGGACTGTGAATCAAGGGTAGGCTCTCTCGAAGACTTCCATTTCCAGATGGCTCTCCGCCTGCATCATGCACTGTCACCGGTTGGCAAACCGACCGCTGTCCGGCCGTCCGAGAGCCCATTCGACCAGAGCGATCGCTGCTACCACGGCGTTCCTGTCTGATGTGCCCCTGCTAGACATCTGCAGGGCTGCGACATGGAGGTCGACGCACACCTTCACAAGATTCTACTGCGTCGATCGGGACTCCAGGGAGGAGTCCAGGGTCGGCCAAGCAGTGCTGCGCAACCTGTTCGCCTAAGGTGAGCCTGGTGAGGAGGTAAGAGATGCTTAATGTTGAGTTGTTGTATTGCTTAATGTTGAGCCTGTTGCCACCTCCCGTGGTTGTGCATGTGTGTACTGCTATGTATTCTCTTATTCATGAGCATGTGAATCCATGCCAGACCCCATGCTGGAGAAGGAACAAGTTACTTACCTGTAACTGTTGTTCTCCAGCATGGGTCTGGCATGGATACACATGCGAACCCTCCCGCCTACCCCTCTGCGGCTCTTCACTTGGCCATAATGCCACTTTACGTGCTACCAAATCTAAGGATGGCTGCCAGAGGCGGGGCTTAGGGAGAGGGCAGTCATTGGCTGGGGGCAGTATGACCCAGAAACCAGTGATTGGTTACTACTAAGAAAGACAGATCAGAAACGAAACTGATACTGATTTTTTTCTATACCGAGGATTCCCGGCCTGACGACGGGGAATATTCATGAGCATGTGAATCCATGCCAGACCCATGCTGGAGAACAACAGTTACAGGTAAGTAACTTGTTCCTTCCAACACCTTTATTAAGTTTGATTAGGGTTGGAGACTTCCTAGCTGGCCCTTATTCTATAATGGGAGTAGTTTCAACCATCAAAGTAAAATAAAATGGTCCAAGGCAGTCAGTCAAACAAAGGAAAAAGTCTGTGCCAGAAACCTACACTTGTGTCGGGATTCGCCTGTTGAGTTTGTGGAAGACTTGGCGTTTCGAGACCCTCAGGAGCTATTCACATGGTCTAGTCCTCTCCCAAAATGGCAGACTAAGCTATAAATCATAGCCACGCCCCCCTATCGGCACATTGTCAGAACGCTCTCAATGCTGGTATCCTGCCGAAGTGTTTTCCCTGCTCTGGAGTTTGTTCCGTTTCCTTCCATGCCTGGGATTATCTTCTGTCACCCCTTCTGTCCGCTCCTCTTAGTTTCCCCTGCTTCTCTTTGCTTACTGTCAGGCTCCTTGCCGGCGTTCCTTACTCCTTCTCGCTCTGTACCCTTTGCGGTGCCGGTCTAACATCTGACTTTCTGCCTTTCATCTATCCTTGAGTTCTTACCTTCTGGTTCTTCTGTGTTTTTCCTTTTATGATTTGGGTACGGGTCGCATTTTAGCGGCTTGCTTCTATTTACAGCTTTTGCTTATATCTACTGTTCTTACTTGACTTCACGGTAGGTGACTTCCTGTTTCTCTCTGGTTCAGGGGGGTATTCTTCCTTCCTGCGTTTACCGTAGACTCTTATTCTCTCCATCTGGTCCACGTCTTCCCAAGACTACTTACCTCTTCTATTTCTGTTCTCACCTGCATTCTACTCGTCTTCCCCATACGATTGGTTCCGTTCTCCTACCACGAAGGCACTCATCTCGACAAAACTAGTGATTGCTGTAGTTTGGAATATGATTCTTCTAGTCAGGATCTCCTTCTTGTCTCTGGACCCTTTCTACGTGCCTGCATTCTACTCAGCCTTCTTTGATTGTTTTCAAATCTACTTGTGGCTTGGACTGTGTGAATACTCCCAGCACTCTTTACCTGCTTGCAGACTATACAGAGTTTTTTATTGCCCAGAAGCTTTTTCCCTGTACCTTTCGGGGGCTTAGCTCCTCGGGGTTCACCTTGTGTAGGTTTCACTTCCTGTCAAGGTGGCCTCTGGGGCAGCTAGACCCTACCTACACGACAAGAAGAAGAAGGCAAAGGAAAGACAGTCATCTGACCACCGGAAGACGTGCCGGAGGACTCCAACCAGTTCCAAGGACAGTTCATCAGAAAGTCAAGGTGAGGAGGAGGTTGGGGAGGAAAGACCTTCATCTGACAGAATACAATGCCCAATAAACCCTATGGCGACCTTGGAACAGTACCAAGAATGATTTGCTGCCATGCAGAATCTCACTGTGGAGATACAAACCCTTAAGACTGAAAATGTGGCGCTGCGCCAACAAGTGGCCCTGCAGAGGGAGGAACGAGGAGATCTACCCCCCATGGCCTTGTCATATAGGACGTATGACGGTCATCCGGGTGGATTAAAGGACTTTTTGGATACCTGTCAGGTCTATTTTACTTTTAGGCCCCACACCTATGAGACGGCCAGGTCTAGAGTGGGGTTTCTCATTGCCAATTTGATGGGAAGCGCTTTAGCCTGGGCAACCCCTGTTGTGACAAACAATGATCCATCCTTGAGTGATTTTGACAGCTTTGTGGCTCTGTTTAAGGAGAGATTTGATCGCCCAGAAGTATTATATACCTCCTTTGAAGCCATTTTGGACATCAGACAAGGGACAACTGATGTGCAGACCTACATCTCCAGGTTTCTGAGACTAGCAGCTAAGGAAGATTGGCCGGATTCAGCCAAACAAACAATCTTATGGAGAGGTCTACACGAGGATATAAAAGATGAGCTGGCTCGCATTGCTCGCCTGCCACTTTCCAGGATCTGATGACTTTAGCTCTGCAGATAGAATTTTGTTTACAGGAACGATGCCAAGAAAGGAGAAGGCCACGACCTTCACTGCCACCAAGTATCTCCTCTCTGCCTCAGTCCATCAGAAAGTCAAGGTGAGGAGGAGGTTGTGGAGGAAAGACCTTCATCTGACAACTTGCCCTCACGTTTCACAATAACTAAGTGTGGGAAAATGTATGAAAATAAAGAGTGTATTAAAAGAATATCAGAATGGCAATGAAAGGGGCTCATCACTCCCTTTCCCAAGTTCGGTTCACTGGGGTTCTTACAAAGTTCCTTCAAGATCAATAGTATGCACAGTTCAAAGATTTCCCATAAATCTCTTAGGCTTCCCTCACCTATTTCAGTGTCTGTACAATATGGATCATAGTTCTCTTCAATGGATTCTTTCGGGCTTCCCTCACCCGGCTTAACATTTCTCAAACAAACAGATATTCACAAAGTTCCTTCTTAGTTACTTTCACAGACTGATATTCACAAAGTTCCTTCTTAGTTACTTTCACAGGCTGCCCTTGCCTATCTTCAAATATGGTTGAAACTCTTTCCAGCCAAACAGCTCCGTTTCACAGAGCTTGGGGGTATCCCCAATCTTTGTACTTCTCTTTTACAATGTTCACCTGTCAACGGGCCTTCTCACTGCATAGAATTATCACCCCCATGCGTGACCACTCCGATAGCAGGGTCCTTATCATTATCGCCTTGCCATAGACTTTCGCAACCACACAGTATTTTCACCCCTATGCGTGACTACTCTGACAATAGGGTTGATTTCTTAATGTCTGTGCCTCTTGCACTTGTTTTCGCAGAACGGACCCTCAGCCACTTTGTTCCTCGTTTCACAAACAGTTCACTTTCACAATAGCTCTCTTTCTCACGTTATTTTTCAAGAAGCGTTTAATAACGTGCCTTCTCACACAGCATTGCTTTGTTACTTTGTTTCTCATCGGCTTCCTCGCCGGCTAAATACATTCAAGCTTTCAGTTCAATGTGTTTTATTCTTCAACGTGTAGCCTCGCGTGTAACACTGTAGCTTTCACAATCGCGCGTATCACAAACCGGGCTCTTCCTTTATTTGAACTCACTGGCTGTGATTGCTTTCGCACGTCCTTCTGTTTTCAACTCATCGAGGTCAGGGTCTTGCCCACCTGCCCCTAAGACACTCCTGGGTGCCCTTGCGGCCCTGTGGAGGAAACTAGCAGTTTGCTGGGGCATTGAGGAAAGGGATTAGCTGGCCCCTCAGCTCCCTTCTCGGAGGTCTCCTGGCTTCTTGGAGACACGGCTCCCTCGCCACGCTTTCTTCTGCTTCAACTCGTAGCCTGTCAACATCTCGGCGTCTCGTTCTCCATGGCCTGGTTCTCGGCAGCTCTCTATCAGCTGCTCCTCCGTCTCGCCATCCAGCTTCCTTGCCTTCCTTCTTGGCCCCTTTCTCACTCTCTGTGTCTTTCTGTGCTCCACCTTTTATAGTTAGGAAAACAGTCTGAGTTTCAGGTGTGTGTGATTGTGACTGAGTGCCTGACTCTGCCTGACCATATTAGTGGGACAAGGCCAGTACATGTTACTAGTGGTAATCTTCTTAGTCTCAGTCTTCCTCTTCCTTGTCTCAGTTGTTGGGCTGATATGGAAAGGAGGAGAGTTATGGGAGTTGTAGTATCCCATAAAGGTAGATGGCATATGGAGTAAATAACTGTCAGGAAAGGGGGGTACCATGTCTCACCTTCTGGTGTCTCCTCTTCACTCCCTGAGGACCCCCTACCCAGGTGATCCTCCCTTGCTAGTCCACCCTCAGGGTCAGGATCCAATAGCAATGGCCCTTCCAAGGACACCTGAATAAGGGATCCCCGAGGACTGAATCGTGAAACACCTTCAGGATTTTGACACCCTCCAGAGTGTGCATGGTGTTGGAAGCAGCCAATCTCACTTTAAATTGAGAGAAGTGTGAGTACCGGAAAGGAACCCTCCGGTTCTTCGGGCACATCTTCTCATAGACCACGGATCCTGAAAAGGTTGCTGCATTCAACGAGATGGCACCTCCAACAAATGTCTCTGAGCTCCCATCTTTTCTGGGGCTGGCAAATTATTGCACAAGATACATTAAGGATTTTGCCACCATCAATGTACCATTGAGAGCTCTTACAAAACAGCATGTACCATTTCAGTGGTCGACCGAGTGCCAAAAGGCGTTTACGACCATTTATGACATGATAGAAGAGGCTGAAAACATGGCATATTTTGATGCCGAGAGAGAAACTGAGCTGACTGTAGATGCAAGCCCAGTGGGACTGGGCTCCATTTTGGCCCAAAAGGCACCAGACAACTCCCAACAGAGACACATTGGGCCTCATTATGAGTTTGGCGGTAGCCGTGCCGGTAAAACCAAACTCGTGAAGTTACCGGCACCTGGCAATGGGCAATTACCGGGGTATTCCGACCATTGGGGGGTGCCGGTACTCATTACTCCCCATTCCCATTGAGCCCTATAGGGCTCAATGGGAATGGGGAGGTCGGATGCGCCGGCACCATTCATGAATGGTGCCGGTGCATCCTTTGAGTTGTGCTTGCGGGTGCCAGGCTGCCCGCCAGGTCAAACCTGGCGGGAAGAAAGGCTCCTGCAAGCACAACACGTAGTTTGCTGGTCCAGTAGCAACGGTGGGCACAGTTACTACCAGACCGGCAAACTTATAATGAGGCCCACTGTTTCATATGTAAGCCAGAGCTTGTCAAAAACAGAACAAGCATATTCACAGGCCGAAAAAGAAAGTTTGGCCACTGTCTGAGCCTGTGAACACTTTCATTTATTTTTCTACAGAAAGCCGTTTGCGATAATCACAGATCACCAGGCCCTATTGTTCTTGTATGGAAACCCCCAGGCGAAGATGCCTAGCATTGCTCGATGGGGTTTGAGTTTGCAAGACTATGCGTTTAACATCATCCACCGCTCAGGCAAGGCGGACAATCCGGTCGTTTTTCTATTCCGTCATCTGAGGTCAGACGACATTCCAGAACCATCAGTGGCTGATCAATACATCCACTACCTAGTAAGACAAGCAGTTCTGCAAGGAGTGGATCCAATGAGGCTGAAAGAAGAACTGGCCGTGTCGGAGGAAGGATTACTGTTGAAAGGCAACAAGATGGTGGTGCCTGCACCGCTGAGGAAGCAGTTGGTGGAATTGGCACCCAAAGGATTGTGCCAACGAAAAGGATGCTGAGGCAGAAGATATGGTTCCCGTGACTGGACTCGATGGTAGAAGACCTACTAAAGGAGTGCCCCACCTGTTGTTTGATCGCATATACCAGACACCCCGAACCTTTGAGGATGACTGACCTTCCAGCGGGGGTGTGGGAGGAAGTGGGCATCAACTTCTTTGGACCAATTGAGGGGGGAAATATGTGCTAGCAGTTGTGGATGAATATGCATGGTCTCCTGTAGCCTAAATAGTATAGTTCACGGCGGCCCACCATGTAATTCCAGTGCTGGACCGAATATTCATGGCCTATAGTATTCAGAGAAAAGTGAAGTCAGACAATTGGCCACCATTTACAAGTCGAGACTTCAAGACATTTGCAGAATATATGGGGGTTTAGCCACAGAAAGATAACTCTGCTATAGCCACAAAACAATGGGACGGTCAAATGCTTTATGGCCAACTTGAAGAGAGCCCTCAGATATCCCATTTAACAGGACAGCCATATGAACAGGTATTGCATCAACTGCTGCGAGACTACAGGAGTACTTCCCACAGCTCGACAGGGAAATGTCCTGCAGAGGTAATGTTTTGGCGCAGCATTGGCACTTGTCTACTCCAACACAATGGAGAGTCTGAGAAACACGTGGAAGATGTAGTCATGAGAACAAGGGATGCGACTTCCAAGGTGAAGATGAAATAATATGCTGACACTCGAAGGAAGGCTAAGGACTCGTCACTGACTCTTGGAGATGTGGTGGTCGTGAGACAGCCCAGAATCAACAAACACACAGCCCTGTTTCATGAGGACCCCTTGGTCATCACAGGAAAGAAGGGTTCCATGATCACAGCAGAAGGATATCAGCGCCAGGTTACGCAAAATTTGTCATACTTCAAGAATGTGTCACTGACTGACCAGCCATGGGGGTGCCAAAGTCGGGAACGTGACCAGACATACTCCTCGGACAAGTCTTATCCTGGTGATGGCGAGGACTCTGATGGAACCTAGCAAGGTGACTCTGAATCAATGGCTAGAGCTGAACGCTCGGGACGTGAGATGTGATCGACCTCAGAGGCAAGAATAAGGCCCTATAGACTCATTGATGAAATGGGGTAGTCAGAGACCGTTGGTATTTAAATTGGGGGGGGGGTTGTAGTATCGGGGAGGCTGGGCAAAGTATTGTATTTGTATTTATTAGGTTTATATAGCGCTTTACGCCAAAGTGCTTTACAATACAACAACAAGAATACATAGTATACAAGAAGCATAAAGTTACAAAGACATGAAACAAACCATCAAAAACAGTATGTAGATCAATTGACCAGTTTTAAAGGGGGAATGGAAAAGAGGAAGAAGCAAGGGAAGTAGAAAGGGAGGTCAGAGCAGGGGAAGAATACAGAGATAACAGGAGGAGGGAAGGAGGTAGGAGAAAGAAAGGGAAGAAGGGAAGTAGGAATGAGGGTAGAGATAAAGGAGGGATATAATAGGAGAAAGAGGGAAGTTAGGGCGGAGGGTGAAGAAAGAAAGATTTCAAGGAGGCACAGAAAGAGGGGTAAGAGGAAATGGAACAGATGGAGAGAGGTAGGGAGTTCCAGTGATGGGGGGCTAGAAGCTGAAAGGAACGGAACGAGAGGAAGCACAAGGGGAAGGAGGTACTGTGAGTAGGAAGAGATCAGCGGATCTGAGGGAGCGAGAAGGAGAGTAGAGAGAAAAGAGAGAGGAAGGGTAGGGGGGAGCTAGCCCATGAAGAGATTTAAAAACTAGGCAGAGAAAGTTAAATTTAAGTTGGGAGTGAAAGGGAAGCCAGCCAAGAAAAGAAAGGGAGGAGGAAATGGAATCAAGAGGTGAAAGAAGACAGAGGGTACGGATAGCAGAGTGGTAAAGGGATTTGAGGGGCGCTAGGTGAGAGGCAGGGAGTCCAAAGAGTAGAGAGGAACAGTAGAAAAGTCGGGAGAGGGAAGATATTAGGAGTTTAGTAGAATGTAAGGTGAGGGAGGAGCAGATTTTGCGAACAGTGAATAGGTGAAAGCGGCAGGCGCGAGAGGTAAGAGAAATATGATGGGAAAGGGAGAGGGTAGAGTCAAGGTGGAAGCCAAGGTTACAAGCAGAAGCAGAGATAGGGAGGTTAGTAGGAGGAAAGAGAATAAAAGGAGGGGGAGAAGGGGAGGAAGAGTGTTGGAGGGGAAGAATAAGACTTCCGTTTTGTCAGAGTTGAGGGAAAGAAAGTGGGAAGACATCCAGTTTTTAATAGCAGTAGGACAGGTAGAAAGATTTTGGTGCATTTCGGGGGTGAAAGAGGAGAAGGAAAGAAATAGCTCAGTGTCATCTGCATAGAAATGATGAGAAATGCCAAAAGATGAGATAATGGGGGCGAGAAGAGAAGTGTAGAGTGAGAAAAGGAAAGGGCCAAGCACAAAGGCTTGGGGAACACCGAAGTCCAGAGGTAGAGTGGAAGAGGTATGACCACCTCAGGAGACAGCAACAGAGCAGTTGGAAAGGTAGGAGGAGTGCAGTTGAGTACAGAGCCACTGATACCAAAGGAAGAAAGAGTGTTAAGAAGTAAGCGGTGATCAACGGTATCAATGGCTGCAGAGAGGTCAAGGAGGGCAAGGACAGAGGATTGCTTAGAGTAGCGAGCAGTAAGGAGGGAGTTGAGAACATAGGTGAGGGCAGTTTCAGTAGAGTGCTTAGGGCAGAAACCAGATTGAGAGGGGGGAGAAGAGAGAGATTGGTAACAAAGGTAGAGATTTGAGAGTAGACTAATCGTTCAAGAAGCTTAGAGAGGAATGGTAGAATTGAGATTGGGCGGAAGTTGGAAGCAAGGAGGGGGTAAGCAGAGGGTTTCTTCAAAATAGGAATGATAGTAGCATATTTGAAAGCGGAAGAGAAGGTGGCAGCGGAGAGGCAGATATTGAAGGTAGGGAAGGAGGAGAGGGTAGATTTTAGTAATCAGCGGGGTGGGGAGGGTATCAGAGGGGGCAGCAGTAGGGTGAGTTTTGGACAGGATGAGGGAGATTTCGGAAGGAGTGACAGGAGAGAAGTCAGACAGGTAAGATGAAGGGGAGGAGATTGAAGGGGGAGGAGGGGAGTAAGAAGGGGAGGAAAGAATGTTTTGGTGAAGAGAGTATTTTAGAAGTGAAAAAGTCAGCAAAATCAGAAGGGAAGAGGGGAGAATTAGCAGAGAGGTCAGCAGAAGGAGGGGAAAGAAGACGAGATAATGTCTGAAAGATACAACGAGGATGGGAGGCTTGGGATTGGAGAAGGTTAGAATAGTAGGTACGTTTAGCAAGGCTAAGGTACGAGTCATAGAGAGAATGGTAGGAGAAATAGGAGGATTGATTAGAAGGAGAGCAGAGTTGGAGCCAGCATCGCTCAAGGCGACGGAGGAGGCGACGCATAGACAGAAGATAAGGAGATAGCCAGGGTTGAGAGGGTTTACGGGTTGGGCGGAAGGAGGAAGAGGGGTGAAGTTGATCGAGAGTAGAAGAGATAGAGGAGGACAGAGAGGATAAAGCTTCATCAGCAGAGAGAGAAGAGAAGTTAGAGAAAGGGGGGAGGGAGGAAGAGCAGGAATCAAGGAAGAGAGAAGTGTTAAAGTTACGGAGATCCCTTCTAGAGAAGGAAATTGAGGAAGAGGGGAGAGAGGGCAGAGGGGGGGGGAAGAGAGAGAAGGAAAGTAGAGCATGGTCAGAAAGATAGTTGGGGAGGGTTGAAACTGGGGAGGAGGAGAAGAGTATGAGATAAATATTAGATCAATAGTGGAGCCAGAGGAGTGAGTGGGAGAAGAAGGGAGGGGAGAGAGGAGGTAGGAGTCAAGAATGGAAAAAAGAGGGGATGATTGTAGTGAAGAGGGGAGGTGTAGGTTAAAGTCACTGAGTACAGTAAGGGGAGAGGGAGAGTGGGAGATGAGAGAGAGAAGGTGGTCAAGATCATCAGGGCCAGGGGGTCTATAGATAATTAGAAAGGAAATAGCATGAGGAGACGTGAAAGATTTGTACAGGTATTCAAAGGAAGGGAAGGTGGGAAGGGGCGTAGTAGATGGGGAGAAAAGACAATTAGGGTGATGGAGGAGACCAATGCCACCACCACGACCAGAGGGTCGGGAGACATGAGAGAAGGAGGAAGAGGAGGTAGTGAGGGAAGCAGATACAGTAGAGTTGTGAAGAGGTATCCAAGTTTCGGTAATACAGAGGAATTGAAAGTTAAGTCGCAAAAACATGTCCAGAACAGCAGCAGTCTTGTTGCAAAGGGATCTTGCGTTCCAGAGGGCAATGTTGATGAGGCTGGAGGGTTCAACAATAGGAGGATAGATAAGGTTGTGACAACTGGGGAGGGTTGAAGAGGAGAGGTGTGGAGAGGGGAAGAGGTTGAACGTAGGAGTGGACATGAGAATAAAGGAGAGGGAGAGGAGAAAGGGGCAGAAGTAAGGGTGTAAAGAGGGCGAAGAGAACAGGGGTAGAGGTAGGAAAGGAGAATGGAGATTAGAGACGCTCATAACAAGAGCGGGGGAGGAGTAATGTGTCAGGATGAAAAGTAAGGCTGCTGGTGTGGGAGGCAAAAAGGGTCAAAAGGTAATGCAGCAGTTCAGGAGCACAAGAAGGGTTCTGAATAGAGGGGATAGATGAGGCAGATCACAGGAGGTGAGTAGGTGAGCAGTAGGGAAGGAGAGGGGAACTAGATACAGGTATGCAGGTGGGCAGATCACTGGGGTGCAGGCAAGATGGGAACAGCCCACACTAGCAGAACCAAATAGGGGGGGAGGGACAGGGGAAAGGAGTATAGGTGTGCAGATCACTGGTGAGCCGGCAGGATGGGTTAAGCCACTCTAGAAGGACAGGGAGGCGAGGAAGGCAGATCGTAGCAGGCGGGCAGGAGAGCAGACACAGTGCAGCTGTGTGGGAACTGAATGCATCAGGAAATCAATGGGGCATGGAGGCCAGTTCACGGTAGGCGAGCAGAGGGGCAGAGCGGGAGGAAGTGGTGGAGTGATGAGAGATGCGCCGGCAGGTGAGGAGATCACAGGTAGCAGCCGAGCAGGAGAGTAGTCACAATGGGACAGTATGGGAACTGTCAGTGCCAGGAAGACCAAGGAGTGAAGAAGGAAGTGGTGGAGTGAAGAAGAGCAGGCAGGTGTGCAGTTCACAAGTGTGCAGGCAGGATGAGTAGTCACGGGCGGGGGCAGGACTTGGGGAGCGTGGTGGGAAGTGAAGAGAACGAAAACAAGGAACAAATTCAGTTGTATGGCATGTCTGAATAAAGACAGTTGCAAGTTAACCTGCCGGGTGAACGAGTCCCAGGCAGCCCCCGGTAGACAGCACTGGCGGAAACATATTACAATGACCTGCATACTCACCACATGGCCACTCCCCATGTCAGAGTAATTATTTCACACACATGCAGTAGATAGACCATAGCCAGGCCCTGCGGAAGGGCTTTTGGGCTTATAATGGCCTGTTGGGAGCATGGGTGTAATGAGCAGTGGAGTGAGCAAGCATGGAGAGACAAGGGAGCAGAGGAGGTGAAAGAAGTGGAGATAGAGCTGGAGGGAGTGGGAGGAGGAAGGAGCTTGTGGCAGACAATTGAGGAGGCTGGCTGACAGATGCCCCAAGGACCAGAATCTAGAACTAGAGGGAAAGAGGCATAGACAGGGTAGGGCCTGAGCAGCAAGGCTCACCCAAAATCTGTAAATGCCCACTCAGCAGCGCTGTGTGGGAATTTACAGATTTTAATGTCACTGCGGTGGGCCCAACTACATTAGCTTTAGGCCCCACTTGTTAGACAATCTTTGCAACAACTCTATAGAGGGAGATCTCCAGGAATGAGGGAGGGTTGGTTTGACAAGGGGAATAAGCTTTGACAGGGTGACAAGATCAGGTCTGGGGTGACAAGATCAGCAGCACTCTAGCACCTACTCAGAACCATAGAGATTCTCCTGTCCTAACTCACCTCTGGGGGATGCTGTAGACCATTGGCGGGCAGCCTGTGGCCCTCCATATGTTTTGGCCTGTGACTCCTGTTACCTCTCATCATTGACTATGCTGGCTAGAGCCGATGGGAATTGCAGACAAAACATCAGGCGATAGAGGGGTTGAAGGTTCCCCAGCACTGATGTAGACACCA
Source organism: Ambystoma mexicanum (assembly GCF_040938575.1). NCBI lineage: Eukaryota > Metazoa > Chordata > Amphibia > Caudata > Ambystomatidae > Ambystoma > Ambystoma mexicanum. Next base: position 955,105,704 of record NC_090921.1, on the reverse strand, counting down.
TTGCAGCACAGCTTTGTTCTGCAACAGGAGTGCTTGGTCTACCTCCTGGGCGCTATCCATCCCGTGGCCGCAGAGAGACACACACCAGAACACAGGATCCATCTGCATGAGCCAAGTTGTGCCAAGAGACTGTGAGTGATGCTGGGGAGAGATCCAGATAGACTGTTGGGGAAAAGGGCATTTGAACAACAGGACATTCTTTTGACTTGTATGTCTAACTACCCCTCGATTTGAGCTGACCCACATTTGCATCCTCTGTGGATTCCCCTTGGCTTTGTGACAATGGGGTGAATACAATTCAGTGAAAAACCTATTCTAAAGGGTATAATGTCTTCAGTTTCAAAATTCATTCCCTGGTCTAGAATTGAAGGTTCTTTGCCATGGGTGAGCAACGACTTGAAGACAGTCAAATGGCCTCCGGTGGTGGCTGTACCCCCTCTTATTTCAGGGGTCCTTACAGTTTCGCATTTGGGCAAGGCCTGAAGTTTCCCCTCTTGCCCTAGGAGCTCTTCTGCATTGCTGTTCCACTCGGGGCAATGTGGATAGGTACCCCCCCCCCTTCCTGGGTACTATGGATAGATCCTTCCCTACCTGGGTACTAATGCAAGGCACATTAGGATGAGTTGAGGCCCAGCCACTGCGAACCGTTCTAAGCTCCAGTCCCTTTTGTCTAATCTCAACCTTAGGTACACTTGCTTCATCAACATTAGGGGATATCAACAGGGCTTCTACACTAGTCTGGATTCCAACCTTGGCTTCTCTAATGTGGTGGCTCACTGGATCCAGCCACTTTCTTCTACCTCTTTTGCCCTAGGTTTACCCTGCTGGTCTGGCCATCACAACTCCTGGACTCCTTTATTTTCTCAAGTTTTATGCCTCTTAATCAGGTACTCCATCCTCTCCCCCACACAACCAGGAGATTTCTGCCTGGCTTTGCCCAGCTAACTTGCTCTTCACTGGTTCGTCCGCTAGATGTATTGAACCGCAATCTGACCCCAGATATTTGGCAAGTCTCCCCTTCTTTAACAATTGTCTACAATCTTTGGGTGTCAGTTCCTCTGATGTTTCTTCCCCCACTGCTGCCCCGGGGTGCCCTATACAGGGTGTCAGCTCATCTTTGCTATACTTATGAGGCACCTTTCTCTCTGTGGTCCCGGAGGACCCTTCTGTTGGTTTGAGGGATTATTCCCCCTCCTATCAGCTGAGGGAGTACTTCCGGAACTCTGGCAAAACCTCAATTTCTCCAGCATGGGGTCTGGCATGGATTCACATGCTCACGGGGAATATTCACATGCTCATGAATATTCCCCGTCGTCAGGCTGGGAATCCTCGGTAAAGAAAAAACCAGTATCAGTTTCGTTTCTGATCTGTCTTTCGTAGTAATAACCAATCACTGGTCTCTGCGTCATACTGACCACAGCCAATGACTGCCCTCTACCTAAGCACCGCCTCTGGCAGCCATCTTCAGATTTTTACCGCACGTTCATGTGTTGGGATCCTCGTGCTATTGCTCTCGAGCGTTAGTGCTATTTTTCGCGCTTTTTCACAAAAAACTTCGATTCTTTCGGTCAAAAGAGCCTCAAGCTCCACCGATCCTACATCCGATCAACGGGGACCCGTGTCGGATTTATCTGTGCCCCTCAAGGGTGAAGATTTCGTCGAGCTACACTTCGGAGGACTCCAGAAGCTTCTCAGGCCCGGTCTCGGAGATGGCCCAGGAGAAGGGAAGCTCGACGCCCGGAAAGCTGTTCAGGGTCTGCCCTGGATCCAGCTGCAGAACGTCTTTAAGGAGGAAGAACACTCTTTCTGCCTTTACTGCCTTCATGAGGACAAGACGCACGTGGAGAAGGACTGTGCGTTTTGCGGCAACATGTCGGAACGGACCATGAAGGACCGCCATCAACGTCTCGCCAACTGGCTGGAGGGTAAGAGCCCGTCTGGCGAGAAGAAGAAGAAATCCGAGCGGTCTTCTAAGACCTTTGAGGGCGCCCTGGCGACGGGGGCCCAACATAAGGCCAAGCACCGCGAGTCCGCTGGCACCGGGAGCGCCGAACGGTCGGGCTCTACGGGCGCCAGGCAGGGCGCACCCTCCCCGGCACCATCAACCACGAGCCAACGCTCTGGGTCGGGTAAGAGGAAGGCCGAGCACCCGGCGAAGCTCCTGGAGAGGCCCCGGTCGAGCTCTAAGGCAGAGGAGGAGCGTGGCAGTGCCCCCTCCCTCAAGGATAAGGCGGTGAGCGCACCTAAGGTGGTGAAGGCCTTGATCCATCCGACCAAGCCCTCTATCGAAACGGTCGCGGCGGCCCTGGCTCAGCCTGTGGTGGCTGCACCAGTGGTGGCGACCTCAGGGCCCAGAATCTCCCTGCCTCCTCGGAGGGAGTCTTCTTTTGTGCCCATCGATAGGACCCCCCTGAAACCCTCTGTGGGGAAGAAGAAGGGGGGGCAGGGCGTCGTCGTAGATTCGGCCTCAACCTCAGAAGAGGAGCTGATCGAGGTCTTAAGCCACGGCCTAGGCGTGGAAGAAGGCCAGCCCGTCGGAATGGACCCCGACGCAGGTGACGACGACGACATCGTCGAGGATACCGACGGGGCCCCTGCTCGCCCGTCGGACTCCCCTCTGCCAGCGCCGCAAGACAACTCGGCGGCCATTTTGTTGGCCATACAGTCCTTATGCTCCGAGATAAGGACGAGGCTACCGTTACCGACGGAGGAACCTCTCCCGTCGGGGGATCCAGAACCAGGACCTTCTGGTGTTCCCCCTACCAAGAAAAGAAGGATCCATCCACCACCTCCTTTTCAACCGTCGCGCCCCGTCCAGCCCTCCTCCCCGTCCACCCGAGGGGATGATACGGGGACTGACACGGCAGCGACGGGTACGGACGACGAGGCATACGACGAGGATTTTCCGTCGTCGCCTCCCACCAGGGCTTCTCCGCCCGACGAGATCGGATCTTTCCACTCCATGATCTCCAGGGCTTCCGAGCTTTTCCAACTCTGCCCTGAGGAGAAGAAAAAGGAAGGCTTCCTTTATCAGCGGCGCGAGGCCAAGAGGAAGACGGTCCTCGCAGTGCCTCTGTTGGACGACATTTGGGATGAGGGCCTTTCCCTCCTCAAGAACCCTTCCACGACGCCAGCTAGAAGAGACCGGTACGAGAAAAAGTACCGGGTCCCGGACACGGCCCCCCTATGCCTCCGGGCGCAGCCTACCCCGGATTCCGTCGTCTCCGCGGCAGCCAGGAAGAAAGCGGGGGGGGGGTGCGGCCTCCACATCGACAAAAGCGGCCAACGCCTTGGCTATCGTGGCCCGCTACGACAGGGAGCTCTGGTACAAGATAGCTCCCCTGCTGGATTTTCTGCCGGACGACAAGAGGGCGGAGGCCCTGGAGATCCTGCAGGAAGGTGAGGTGGCCTCGGACCACGCCATCACCGTGGCGACGGACATCGCCGACACTGGGTTCCGCCAGCTGGGCAACGGCGTTTGCCTTCGACGTCGTGGATGGCTCAAAGCTACGGACTTCCGGCAGGACGTACAGACCAGAGTCCTGGACATGCCCTTCGACGGGAACAACCTGTTTGGGAAGACAGTGGACGATTCCCTTCAGGCCATCAAGGCGGATACTGAGACGGCCCGGGTCCTTGGAGTCCTGCAGCAACGACGGACGCCCTTTCGGAGCGGCGGAGGCAAGGGCGCCTCCAAAGGTTCCGGCGGCGGTTTCGCTTCCTACCGTCAAGCGGCCCGCTCGTCGTCGCAAGAGGCCTACAGAGGACGAGGCAAGTCTAGCGGACCCCGCCGTCGTCGCCAAGGAGGTCAAGGCGGCAAGGCCGCGTCCAAGCAGGATTGAACCGGCCGTGGGGTCGGGCCCCCACCGAAGCACCCCGGTGGGAGGCCGGCTGGCGGGCTTCGTCAGCGTGTGGGAGTCCATCTCCACCGACCGTTGGGTGCTGGACGCCCTGGCCCGGGGCCACGCGCTCGAGTTTCAAAGAAGGTGCCCGCGCGTCCCCCCCGTGGCCAGGAAAGAACTTCACGTCCCTCAACTTCTCCTGGAGGTAAAGGCGATGCTCAGAAAGGGCGCCATCGAACTCGTCCCAGAGAGGCTTCGGGGCTCCGGAGTCTACTCGAGATACTTCCTCGTGAAGAAGAAGACGGGAGGATGGCGCCCCATCCTAGACCTGCGACGTCTGAACAAGTTCATCAAGGCGCAGAAGTTCCGGATGGTCACCCTCCAGCACGTCCTGGGTCAGCTGGAGGAAGGAGACTTCCTATCGTCGTTGGATTTGGAGGATGCCTACTTCCACATTCCCATCCTAAAGGGGCACCGAAAATTCCTCAGATTCGTGGTCCAAGGGCGTCATTACCAGTTCAAAGCCCTTCCCTTCGGACTACGGTCGGCACCCAGGGTATTCACCAAGTGCCTCGCACCGGTGGCGGCGCAGCTGCGCCGCGAGGGGATTCACGTCTACCCCTACCTGGACGACTGGCTCATCCGCGCCAAGACGAGGGAGCTCGCCGTGGTCCACACGGCAAGGACCGTCCAACTCCTCACGGACCTGGGATTCTCCGTGAACTATGCCAAATCCCACCTGGTGCCCGCGCAAGTCGCACTGTTTCTGGGAGCGAGGCTCGACACAGTGTCCCTTCTGGCCTCCCCGTCGGAGGAGAGGACCAGGACCATCTTGGGCAAGGTGCAACGGATGTTGGTGGCCGACGCGGCCAAAGTGAGGTCCATCAAGTCCCTCCTCGGGATGATGTCTTCCTGCATCTACCTCATTCCCATGTGCAGGCTCCGGATGCGCCCGTTGCAAGAATTCCTGGATGCGCGCTGGATCCAGACGACGGGCAGCTTCGAGGAAAGGATCAAGCTCGACGAGAGTTTCCGACGAGCGATACGGTGGTGGGGCACCCGCGCGCATCTGACGGCGGGCATGGACTTCCAGACCCCAGCCCACCAGGAGACTGTGACCACGGATGCCTCCCTGGAAGGGTGGGGAGCGCACACCGAAAATCTGCACGCAAGGGGACTCTGGCTCCCGACGGAGAAGTCCCTGCATATCAACGTCCTGGAGCTCCGTGCAGTGTTTTGGGCCCTCAGGTCCTTCCTTCCGTCCCTCAAGGGCAAGGTGGTGAGGATATTCACCGACAACACCACCACCATGTTTTACATCAGGAAACAGGGCGGAACCAGGTCCCCAGCGCTGTCCAAGGAGGCGCAGGACCTGTGGCATTGGGCCGTCGCCCAAGGGATTTTTCTGGTGCCGTTTCATCTGGCAGGGATAAAAAAAAAAAAAACCACCATCGCCGACTCACTCAGCAGGGAGCTGCGCTCGTGCCACGAGTGGGAACTACGGCAGGATCTGGTGGATCGCCTCTTCCGACGGTGGGGCACACCCCAGATCGACCTGTTCGCGACGGCAACGAACACCAAGTGCCGGAGGTTCGCCAGCAGGTTTCCCCAGACGAGGAGCATGGGCGATGCTTTCTCGTTCCCCTGGGAGGGCCTGTTCCTCTACGCGTTCCCTCCCTTGCCTCTGCTAATCCGGCTCGTCAACCAGCTCAAGAGGTCACGGTGCAGGATGATCCTCGTCGCACCTGCGTGGCCGAGGCAGATATGGTTCCCGGACCTTCTGGACTTGTCAGCGTCCCCGCCGATCAAGCTGCCGGCAGACGCGGATCTACTCTCCAGGGAAGGAGGCGCCATCCTCCACCACGACCCGAAGTCGCTGAACTTGCAGGCCTGGCTCCTGCAGCGCTAGAGTTTGGAGGATACGACATACCGGCCGATTGCAGAGAGGTTCTTGCAAAGGCCAGGGCGTCCTCGACTCTTAAATGCTACGGACACAAATGGAAGAGGTTCTCTGTCTGGTGCCACGCACAGAAGATTAACCCTCTACGGATTACGGCTCCCCAAGTACTGCCGTACCTGCTGACGCTGGCCAAAGCTGGTCTGGCACACGCGTCCATCAAGATTCATCTTGCTGCGATCTCCCGATACACCAGAACCACGGGGCGGGCGTCCTTGTGGTCTCATCGTCTGGTGAAAGAGTTCATGAAGGGACTGTTCAGATCGTTCCCGCCGGTGAAGGCTCCGGCCCCGGCGTGGGAGCTCAACGTGGTGCTGACCAAGCTCATGGGACCTCCGTTCGAGCCTCTGCACTCGGCCCTGTTGAAGTTTCTATCGTGGAAAACAGCTTTTCTTGTGGCCATCACCTCCGCACGACGAGTGGGAGAGATCCAGGCCCTTTCCTGCAAGGCCCCGTACTTGATTTTCCACGACACGAGGGTAGTGCTCAGGACGCACCCCTCCTTCATGCCCAAGGTACCGTCGGACTTCCATCTCAACGAACCCTTGGTGTTACCTGTGTTCTTCCCGTCGCCTTCGTCGCCGGCTGAGAGGACTTTGCACTCGCTGGATGTAGCTAGAGCGCTGAAGTTCTACGTGGACCGCACGAAGGGTTTTCGGAAGACGTCACAACTCTTTGTGAACTTTGGACCTGTCAATCAGGGGAAGGCTCTCTCGAAGGCTTCCATCTCCAGATGGCTCTCCGGCTGTATCATGTGCTGTCACCGGTTGGCAAACCGACCGCTGCCTGGCCGTCCGAGAGCCCATTCCACCAGAGCGATCGCAGCTACCACGGCGTTCCTATCTGGTGTGCCCCTGCTGGACATATGCAGGGCTGCTACGTGGAGGTCGACGCACACCTTCACGAAATTCTACTGCGTCGACCGGGATTCCAGGGAGGAGTCCAGGGTCGGCCAAGCAGTGCTGCGCAACCTGTTCGCCTGAGGTGAGCCTGGTGAGGAGGTAAGATGCTTAATGTTGAGTTGATGTGATGCTTAATGTTGAGCCTTTGCCACCTCCCGTGGTTGTGCATGTGTGTACTGCTATGTATTCTTTATTCATGAGCATGTGAATCCATGCCAGACCCCATGCTGGAGAAGGAACAAGTTACTTACCTGTAACTGTTGTTCTCCAGCATGGGTCTGGCATGGATTCACATGCGAACCCTCCCGCCTACCCCTCTGCGGCTCTTCACTTGGTCATACTGCCACTTCACGTGCTTCCAAATCTGAAGATGGCTGCCAGAGGCGGTGCTTAGGTATAGGGCAGTCATTGGCTGTGGTCAGTATGACGCAGAGACCAGTGATTGGTTATTACTACGAAAGACAGATCAGAAACGAAACTGATTTTTTCTTTACCGAGGATTCCCAGCCTGACGACGGGGAATATTCATGAGCATGTGAATATTCCCCGTGAGCATGTGAATCCATGCCAGACCCATGCTGGAGAACAACAGTTACAGGTAAGTAACTTGTTCCTTACTGCTTCCGAGGTTGCATCATGGAGAGGGTCACTCCCCAAGAACACCAGCGTTCCCCAGTCTCTACTCCCCTGCTCTGCCTCATTGACTTGTCACACACATACAAATAAAGATAAAGTTCAAGACAAGGCAAAGATTGAGAAGTGAAGAAGCATTCTGTGACACTTACAAATCCCTGTGACTGTGGGTGACTTGGAAAACTCTGTCCTGCGCGGCCGCCCATTGGATTATAATATAAGATAGAGCTTGGACTCATGATATTAGGTCCTTTAGAATAGGCTCTTTGCTTGACTTCCATCATCCCTCCTCCCCCCACTGTTTGCTTTGAAATTCCCTTTTGAATTGGTCCCGCCTTCCTTCTCACCCGCCCCCATAAACGTGGGTAAAAAAGCTGTTGAAACATATCCACATGTTTTTGAGTGTTTTGTGGTATCCACCTGCGATGCCCAATGCAGTATCTTGGCTAGTACTTTGTAAGGGACAGAAGGTGAAATATGTGCATTTGGTAGGTTAGCTACTGTATGCTCATGTATAGCTTTCAAGTCGAGCCATGTCAGGTTTGAGTAGCTTTATACTGCTTTGTTTTTTTTTTCTTTATATTCTGGAATTTGGAAACCTGTATTCAAAATAGAAAAAGAAAACAGCAAGTTCGAAAAAATGAATGTGTTGCATGACTTAAGGATTTCCCATCTCTGCCAAACCTAGCAAAGTTCATGTTTGGGAATATTTAACACAGTGGATGCGTTGGCAGCTCAAATGAGTACAATAAATAACAAATATGGAAAATTTGAAATGGAGCCCCTGATTAAATATTATGAGCAAAAAGTAATCCTAGAAATTGTATATGGAGTTGAGTTGTTACTTTCAGATGATTGAATAACTAGACAGGCTTGAAGCCAGGTTATGGCGTAGAGTTTTGAAACTTCCATATTGCATATCCGCGATGGTCATTGGTTATGAATTGGCCACAGGATCTTTGCAAGCAGTAACCAGGTGGAGGCTTATGCTGTTCTTTATTTTATTATATTTTTGTATTTTATTGAGCATTTGTTAGGCCCTTGTGTTTCAAAGCGCCACAAAGCTAAATGGGAAGGGAACAGGGGAGAGAAAAAAAATTGGCAACACAGTAAATATACAATCGTGGTCCTACTAGGCCTTGTGGTATTCAGACGTGCAAGTGCAGTGAAGAGAAGTGCAGGAGATGGGGATGGGTGGGGAGGGGAATGGACAAATGCCCATGGGGGGGCCGGGTGCAAAATGCCAAAGGGAGCCAAGGAGGAAGCCTCAGACTAAGTGCTAGTGCAGGCGACTCTCAAGGGTGGGATGTAGAGCCACCAAGCAGGGGCCCACAGGGGCAGTGCAGTGGGGGACGTGCTGGTATCGACTGGATAGAAGGGCCTGGTATCCTGTGAGATTCATGAGGACCAGGCCACCAGCCTCAGCGGCAGTGGGGTGATCAGCACGCAAGGGAAAGAGGTAGAGAAAAGCAGAGTTTTGAGCAGTTTCCGGAACTTAAGGAGGTCCGGATCAAGTTTAAGAGGGGTAGGGAGGCTATTCCAAAGGGAGGCACCAGCCGAGGAGAGAGACCTGCCCCCCACTCTCTGCTCGGAGAAGCGTTTAACAATCAAAAAGTTAGAGGAGCAGAGGGCTCTAGCAGGGGAGTATTTAGGGAGGGAAAGTTGGGGATAGTGTGATCCTAGGCCCCAGAAAGCCTTGTGGATGATACAAAGGATCTTGAATTTGATCCTTGCAGCCACCGTGAGCCAGTGGAGAGCTTTTAGGGCTGCAGAGATACATCCCCTGGGCTTGAGGCCAAGGAGAAATCTTGCAGCCCTATTCTGGATTAGCTGATGGGGGCGTAGCGGGGGAAAGAGGGAGATTGAATAAAAGGCTGTTGCAGTAGTCCAGCCTAGAGAGGGCCAGAGCTCGGGAAGGTGAGGAAAGGGAGAATGCCTCTGAGGAGGTAGAAGTGGGCCTTCTTGGTAAGGTCCATGATGCGAGGGGTGAAGGGGAGGCGGATTTAAAAGCATACCTAAATTTGAATTTTCAATAAAGCACAAAAATGCTGCACAAAATGGAGAATGCACAGATTTAAAAGCACACCTAAATTAAAAAGCAGCAGAAAGCGATCAATGTGTGAGTTTGAAGCACGGCAGATGCATATATCAAGTGGTGCCGAAATTACAGTTTGCAATTAAGCTAGAGGGTAAGGAAGGCATGATTCAACGTAGCAACCAAGGGCAGAGGATCCAGGGGAGGGATATAGTCCAGGACAGAGCGATGCAGGGTCCTTACCAGTGCAATGCCAAAGTAGATTTTTCATGATCATTGAATGCAGGTGTCACTACCAGTTTGTTCTTTAAGGAGCTTGACCTGGTGACAAGTCGTTGCAGTGGCGGCATGGAGAGGGGCTCCCTCCAGCTCCGGACAGGGCCAGACAGGGGCCTTAGGAAGGGCCTTGGTTGATGGGCCGGCTCTCTCGCCTGCCGGCCTACCGATAGGCCTTGGGAGAGTGGGAGTAGCCATTCACGGCCTCCGCAGTCGAGAGGTAGATGAAGCAAACAGGAGCCTGGGAGGGACTGCAGTGGTGGCGCCCATGTTAGAAGAAGAAAGACCTTGAATGGAAATAGCTACACTAGGCCACGAGGAGTGTTGAAATGCAGAAAGAACTGCAAACAGCGTTTGTATAACACACAGATTTGAGCAAGGCCCTGTTTAAATTAGGCACACAAATGCTATCATACACAGTGCGCCTCAGAATTGCCCAATAAGTCTAGTAGACCCCCACTGGGCTTACCTGGTGTTTCTGTGATGTCCAAATTGATCCTACAACCTTATGGTCTCTGTGGAGGTGGTGAGCTCCTGCAACACAGGCAGGCGGTGATGAAAAGAGCAAAAGAAGCGAAGTACTGGCCAGACAGGCCACCCAGAAAAATCTTGGTACACTTTTGGGACTCCATTTAGAGTGATTTGAATCGCATATCATGTATGATGTGTGGAGTAACTTGGTGACCACCTTTGTGAATACCTGTAATGTTTTTTTTGGGTGAGATGGAATTAACGAATTACCATCTGATCCAAAATCCAAACAGAGTAAAGCAAGCATTTTTTGGAGAGGGATTGGATCGCCACTTGTTAAAAAACTCACTGGTATCCATTGTTCTAGTCTGCAGATTGGACTGAGAAATAGCTAGTTGTTTCTAGACTGTGTGCACTGTATATTAGCAGGATACCTCATCATCTGGCAAAAATAAATACTAAACCCGTTAGATCAAATAGGCAAGTTGGGGTACGCACACCAATATGAATTGGAATCTATACAATCAGTTCCAAGAAAGAGCTCCACACACAAAGTTTTGAAGCATTTAACCTCTTAATCTGAGGTTTTCTACCAATAAATGTATGGTTTTCTTAATCCTTATAAAGCCACATGTGAAGCTTGTTATGCAAATATTTCATTTTATGTTTCTAATCCCTATATTGTCTTTCTGTTTAATTACAGAATGAGTGCAATCCATTATCCCAGCTCAGAGGCCATTTTCCTTCCAAGCAAAGGAGAAATGCAAGAAACTGCAAATCCAGTTCTCCTGTGCTTCAGCCATGGTTTGATTTCCCTTCCTCACTCCTGGAAAAAACATCCTTAGAGAAGGATGAGGATCTAGAGAGGGAAACATTTAGGGATTTTTCATTTGGATCCCGGTATCAATCCCTTCTCCCACAAGAATCATCCTTGCATGTTGAAGATGCTCTTGAGTATTCCGCCTCTTGGCAAAAGACGAAACAGAAAATGGGGCTACCTGCTGCAGATATGTTGGCGTATGATGTCTTAAAGGCCTGTGTGCAGTGTAATATACTTCTGCCTAGCCCAACTCTAAAGGAACATGAGGTAAGAGGGCTATGCACGAAATACAACAGTGCAACTCGTTCCATGCTGTTGGGAAGGATGGAGAATTAGGTGGAACCCCATTAACTGGGATGCCTGTGCTTTGGGGGATAAAACAGGAAACTCACTACGTGCTTAAGTGGAAAAGGTTGCTTTACTTCGACAGGTCTAAGCTTTCTATTAGCTGCTAGCCTGGCTCAATTGACTTATAGACTATCCACAACTTCTAACCCCATCACGTAACTTCAACCCCTACCACCTACCTAATTTCTCCCAATTGCAACTCTCTGCATTCAAGGACCAACTTTTCTTACATGTCCATTGCCAAGAATGAATCCCCTTCATGCTCAGCACCTTGCGCCCAGCAGACTAAGGGCCTCATTACACGGAAGGCGGTATGCCATGGCGCTATTAGCGCCATGGCTGCCGCCGGTCCCTTACCGGGTCCGCCTTGGTGGATGGCGGAATTAGCGCCATATTCCAAGGTGGGTGATGGCGCTAATTCCGCCATCCTCCATTACCCCTACATCATAGCCAGTCAGCCCCATAGGGCTCAATGGGAATGATGTAGGTGCTAATTACGGTACCGCTAATTGCGGTACCGTAATTAGCTCTGAGGGCCCTTTGCGGGTCCCGTCCTTAACGCCTGGAAAAACCAGGCGTTAAGGGAGGACCCGCAAAGGGACCTCGTAGTAAGGCGGTAAGGTTTTACCGGTACCGGTACCCTTACCAGTACCGGTAAAACCTTACCGCCTTCCGTGTAATGAGGCCCTAAGAAATTACATCCGGCATTCCGGTCTTCAAACTCCTACCACTTCATCCTCCCACACTGCTTAGTCACAATTGTATGCAGTACCCTTTGGGTGCACTACAACAACCCTGACCTCCTGGCAATAGGAACCCAACCTTTGGTATAATTCTGTACTACACAGGTTGGTAGCGTGTTGAGCAGCCAGGCTTATCTTAAGAGGAGTCAATGTGAGCTGTAGCGGAGTTACACAGAGATTCACAGTGACAGGTGTTCAAATAAACTCTTACACACAAGGTTTCTTGAGTAAACAATTATTAATTTATTTACCAGTGAGTTAATGTAAGCCTTCTTCATAAGGGAGCAATATAAAACAACACACAAATACACTTCAAAAATACACACTCTTAGTTTTCTGAATCAGCAGATACCCATTTGGGATGGCTCACAGACAATACCTACACCCTCAGGTGACATCAATTACTAGGTTGCTGTAGACATTAATATATCACTGTTTGCAGTCAGGCTTTCTTAGGAGAGTGTCAAAGAGAAGAGAGTTCAGAATAAAACAAGTAGTCACACCGTTATTCATAAGTAGGTAAGTACTTTCAAAACAACCCCCAATGCAAAGTTAGTTAACCCTTTCCTGGAAGGAAGGCAAAACATATAAGCAGAAGTGGGAAGAGTCATTCAGGGAGCCAGGCCAGCCAATGTTAAGTTAGCAAAAGTCAAGGTGAACTGAAACTCTTCTTGCAGGTAGGTAGAAAGTCTTTTCCAATGTTCAAAAAGTCTTGGTAGAATAGAAGCAATCTAAGTAGGGCCACAAGCTGATTAGGCTTGTGAAGTAAAGAAGCTACAAGCAACTCTACACATGCAACCAAGCAAGTCTCTTAACGAGGACAAGTGGCTACACAACAACAGGCAAGTTCTCTTAGACTTTACAGTACCTTTAGGTTGAAGAAAAAGTGCAGCAGATGACTTCTGTTCCTGGGCATCTCTGCAGATCTCACTGTTCCTGGGCCTCAGTCGTGGAGACAAGAGGGAGGACTTCTGGGGACTCCTGCACTGCAATGGGACGGTCACCGCTCGCAACCAGCAAACTACAAACAATTGGCTGTTCGATGTTTTAGCTCCTCGCGTCTACCTCAAATAGCAACACTGCAGTTCCTGGCTGCCAAGATGGGGTTTCCTTGCATCTGGGGTCCCGCACCCTGTTGAGAGGGCTCAGGCTTGGTCAGTCCTGCTTCCTGGGAGGCCGGAGGATCTTCCTGGAGCTCTTGGCCAGCTTAAAAGCAACACACACAAACTGGTGTTCCTCTCCCTGGCTATCCGGTTCCAGCAGCGACTGCAGTGGATACTCGACCAGCATTGACAAGATGTCCAGGTGGCTTTCTTTGGAGTTGATTGCTCCCACCAACTCAACGGGAGAAGTCGTACTTGCAGGGGCTTCTCTGTCGATACGAAATTGGAGTTTCAGCACAGTAGCAGGGCTTCACCGGGCAAACCAACGTCCCAGGAGTTGCAGCAGGCGTCCTCTTCAAGTTCTTCTTCGGATTCCTTGGTCCAGTGGTCGACTCTGCCTTCCAAGCCAAAAAGCCTTGCCTTTTATGCAGCTTGCTCCCATTAATTCCAGCCCAGCTGTTAGTCACCCAGCTCTCCTGGCAAAGCTGTTAGCGGCTGACAGACGACCCCTGCCAGTGGACTCCATATGAGACCCCCAGGGGAAACTTGTTCACTCTGAAAGTGAAATTGTGGAAACATTTTGCAACATCTACCAAGACCTCTACAGCTCTGTGTCCCCTAACAACCCCATAGCCTTACGAGAGTACCTAGAGGAAACAGAACTATATTGGGTGGAAGGAGAGATGAGGGAGTCCCTAAACAAACCAATCACTACTGAGGAAATACTGGCAGCAATAAAGGAACTGTCGGGGTCCAAATCACTGGGCCCTGATGGACTGACAGGAGAATTTTATAAAGCATTCGCTCCAACCCTTGCACCGATTCTACTATCGGTATATGAAAAGGCACTAGAGAAAGAATGCCTTCCCCCGACGTTGCGCGAAGCTAACATTATTCTACTTCACAAAGCAGGAAAACCCTGAGGAATGCGCCTCATATAGACTGGTATCATTGATAAATATCGATAATAAAATTCTCGCCAAGATCCTAACTAAACGATTACTCCCATTGATGCCAGGGCTGGTATTAGCAGACCAAGCAGTATTTATACCCGGGCGGAACACGACATTTGGCATTCAACGGCTCTTCAGTATCATGGAAGCGCTGAAACCATCAACCCAGGCAGTCGCAGTCCTTTTATTCGCAGAAAAGGCCTTCGACTCCGTTGAATGTCCATATCTCTTCGCAGTGTTACGGAAACTAGGCCTTGGGGAATATTTCTTGAAACTGGTTTCACTCCTCTACAAGAACCCCTTAGCAAGTATTATACTAGGGAAAACTAAATCGACACATATAGAATTAAAGCGGGGGACCAGACAGGGCTGCCATCTGTTGGCCCTGTGTTAGGCAGAATTGCAGGCAGTACCCTCTGAGAACACCACATAAAATTAGGACTACAGATGTAAGCAAAAACCAACCTTTGGTGTAAGTCTGTACCACACACTTTTGGTAGCGAGCTGAGCAGCCAGGCTTATCTCAAGAGGGAATGTGAGCAGTTGAAGATGTTACACAGAAGTATCACAATCACAGTGGTTCAAGTAGACACTTACTCTCAAGGTTTCTTGGTAAAAAATACTTAAACATTTATTTACACAGTCATTTAGAAAACCTTCACTAGTACACATCAACTCAATATTAAACACCAATATACTACAGTATCAAACTCAAAGTTATAAAGACAGTTTGCGCTCCCCTGAAAAAGGAGCCAAATGGCACTTCAGTACTTTTAAAAAGGAATAAAAAGCATAAGTTTGTACAAAGGGTTAGAAAACACTTCTTTTAGACAATGCAAAGGTTCAATGTACCAGGAGGGTCAGTTCAATTCAATAGGCCAGGCCAAAGTCAAAAGTCTAGTGTTCTTGGATAGGATAGCACAGTTCTGGTACAAATGGAGAAGTCTTTGTAAAAGTTTTTAGATGTAGTTCAGATGATAAAGAAAGATATGCTGGGTCACAAGCTGATTAGGCTTGCGAGTTGGGAAAGTTTCACTAACGTCCACCGCGAGAGTTAGGATCTCTCAAGTGTATGGCACAGTACCTTAAAGTGGAGCAAAAAGATGCAGCTGAAGACGTTGGTTCATGGCAGGTCCTGCAGGTCTCGCTATTCCTGAGCCCCAGTCGTGGTGACAAGAGGGAGGGCATCGGGGGACTCCTGCACTGCACGGGATCATCGTCGGAGCAAACAAAATGGCGTCACTTCAGCTCAAGTAGCTGTGGCTTCCAAACACAAACTGGTGTCCTTCCCCCTGGTTAACCTTAACCAGCTCCGAGAATGGTATCCAGGCGTTGAGTTGATTGGTCCCACCAACTCAAAGGAAGAAGCTGTCCTTGAAGGAGCTTCTCTGTCGATTGGAGATCTGGCAATTCGGGGTTGCAGCAGGGCTTCACCAGGCAAACCAACGGTCCAGTGGTTGCAGCAGCCGTCCTCTTCCAGCTCGTCTTCGGTTCTTTCGTTCCAGTGGTCGACTCACCCAGCAGGGTGGCTTTCCTTGCCGGAAAATCAGACATCCAATCAAGCCAGAATGCATTTGGGTCTTCTAGGAGACCAAACACAGGGGGTTTCAGGCACCTCCCTCACTTCCTGCCCACCTCAGTCACTCAGACGCCATGGGCGGACACCAGCCCTGAAGCCCGCCTAAGGCTCAGGAAGAAAGGGACCAAACCTGGTTTAGCGCGTAGAGTTAAACACCACAGGGACCTTTCCACAAAGAAATAGTGAAAAAAGATGACCGGAGTCTGTTTTTACAGAAGGTCTTGGGTGCCATTTTGAAAAACATGGCGGCCCCGATTTTTAGCTACCGGTGTTCGCGGTCGGGAAAAATCATGGTAGCTTGTTATAAAACCACTGCCATCAGCCATTTTAATAGGAAAGGGTAGCTTTTGACAGCTACAAGAGTGTTTAGACATAGGGGATACTATGTAACTCCTCCAGCACTCTATGGGAAGATAGTTTGTGCTGGGTCTCTGAAATTAAAAAGACTGGTAAAGTCAATTTAACTTTACATTCTCTGGGAAACAGCAGTTCATCCCAGAGAAGGTATTTAAACCTTGGGGAGTCCGAAGGTGCTGTGTGACACAACAATAAAAGATGATGCCTATGGGGTTATCTAAAACTCCATAACCAAAGAACACAAGAGTAAAATACACATCAAAATACCTGAGAGAGTGGGAAAAAAGGCTCACACTCTCATCAAGGAAAAAACAGGTCCTCAAAATCCAGCAAAGTTGCTGCGGGTCTCTAAGGTGAAGGGAAATAAGCACATTTCTGAGGGTGCTCCCTAACACCCTGCTGTTCGCCCTTGCGATGGAGCCACTTGCTGCAGGCCTCAGAGCTAGAAAAATGGAAAGGGGACTCACCCTGGGACCCCATAAATTGATCCTATCACTGTATACAGATGACGTAGCCCTTTTTATAAGTGACCCGGAGACGAATCTCAACCCAGTGATGAGGGAGGTGCTGAGGTTTGGGACCTTTTCAGGGCTAAAAATCAACCAGTAGTATTCCCTCTAACATCTGAAACAGTAGCATTTAGAGACAAATTTGAGTTCTGATGGGAGTCCACAGGAGTCAGGTATCTGGGAATAATGTTGCCCAGAAACCGCAAAGAACTTTTCAGAGACAATTACGGGAAGGCGATAGAGACACTGCACGACAAAATCTCAAGATGGAAACACATACCTCTTACACTGTGGGGCCGGGTCTCAATAGTGAAAATGTTCATACTGCCCAAACTTCTATATCTATTCACAAACATCCTACTACTATTATCAGGGAGTTTTTTTTAAACGCCTACGCAGCCTGATCCTTGAGTTAATATGGAGAGACAAACCAGCTAGAGTAGCTCACACAATTCTAGTTCAACCAATAACAAAGGGAGGACTAGTGCTTACTGATCTAGAGCGATATTACTGGGCCGCACAGGCGCAATTCCTAGGACACTGTTACACCACTCGATCCGTTCGCCCGCACGTTCAGAACGAGCAAGCTCTAACAACCCCCAATCTCCTTCGGGCAGCAATTATTGGAGAACTCCAGGTACCAGCATCAACACTGAATATAGAGCCTCATTACGAGTATGGAGGCAGCCATGCCCTTAATAAGGGCATGGCTGCCTCCATACCGGGTTCCAGTACTGGGTTCCTCCAATGAGGACTTACCGGGCTATTCCAACCATGGAGAACCCGGTAAATCCTCATTGGAAAAACCCATTCCCGTTTGAGTCCCCATAGGGCTCAATGGAAATGGGGAGGAAGCTAGTAACGGGCCCGTTAATAACAGGCCCGTTATTAGCTCCCTGGTCCCCTCGCGGGACCCGCTAAGGACGCCTGGTTTTACCAGGCGTCCTTACCGGGTCCGCAAGGGAACCTCGTAATAGGGCATCCCGTAATGAAGGGTGCCGGTCCCGTACCGGCATCCTTCATTACGGGAGCGCCATGACCATAATGAGGCCCATAGTGTTGATTACGTACTAAATATGGAAAAGAATCATAAGAAAGAGCAATATCACGGTTAGATTCTGGCCCCTCTTCCCGGCAAGATTGATCCCAGGGATACCACTCATGATCGAGAGAATATACCTGCAGTGGACAGACAAACTGAAAATAGACACACTGATGTTACGCTCACCTGGTATCCACAGGGGCGCCACCCAGCCCTGGTTCGATGATTTGCACTCTCGAACCCTCTCCCGGTCCCTTGGTAAGGCCTCTGGTTAAAGATGGGTCTGCCATATAGGAGAGCTGGATTCAATACCAGATTGACTTAATGTTTTCCCACCTCCATTGGCCTCAACTCCTTCCTCCCCCTTGGGCCCTCTCCTCACCTTAATATTGTAGAAGGTGGATTCTCCGTCCTGCTCCTCGCGGCAGGGACACGTAGATGTGGGGGGAGAGCAGCTACCAAGTTACTTCACTGGTGCAAGCCCCCCCCTGTGGGAATCCAGGCCTGCTGCGACTCAGTAGGTTTGCTGCTTTTCAGTCTTTATATGCTGTTCTTATGTTCCTCTTAGTTCGAATAATAATGTCTTGCTTTTTTCCTTTTAGGTATGGAAAGGTATTTTGGAGTTGTCATGCAGTTTGAAGATGAGCATGGGCCGGTAGGCGAAAGCGCAGTGTGCGCAATGCTGTCCGGTGAGTAATGCGCAATGCGCAGCACTGTTTCCCCTTTTATATTGCTAACCTGTGTCTTTTCTCTCCTTGCAGGTTGCGATGTTCCTCGCCGAGCGCCGTAATGTTCCAGCAGCGATACTGACCAGGAGATGACTACCCAGGTAAGAATTGTGTGGCTTTCTTCATTAGGAAGGAAACGTGAGTAAACGCTTACTAATGCTGTCTTTCTTTCTCCTCTTTCCAGGTTATGGTATTCCAGGATGCATGCGGTGCCGAATGGAACTGAAGTCGGCGATGGATTGAAGACAGGATACTGTTCCAGGTAAGTTTTGTAGTCTTCTTTCTCTCTCTGCAGGTCCTTGATTTCAGGTAAGATGGCATCAGAGAACTGGACATGGTGAGCGTTACGCTGCCCACAGCAGAATAACGCAAAGCATGTTCTGCTGTTCGGGTGTGGTTTAAATAGTCTCAGGTAAAGTAGTCCAGGTAAAATAGTCCCAGGCCTGCCACACCCAAAGTAGTCCAGGTAAAGTAGTGCCATGCCTGCCACACCCAAAAGACTAGACCGCATAGCTCAGTTCCTTGTAACTTAGCTATGTGTGTGCCTCCATGTTGGCTGATAGTCCCAAGTAAATAGTCACATTCTAATGTTGGTCTTCATGATGGTTATGAGCCTGGCGACAAAGGCGCCAGGAATGACTCCAAGAGAGTCTTGGATGAGGTTTTAAGGGCTTTGACCTGGCCCTAACTGGAAGGCTGACTTGCTAGTGAGGGCCAGGGGCAAGGGTCATGACAGCACTACCCCCCCCAAAGCCCCTCTCATGGTGGCACTTCTGCTTAGTCCTGTGGTCCTGGTTTGGCTGGGTAATTCTGATGGAACTTTTTAATTAAGCGAGGTGCATGGATGTATTCACTAGGTTCCCATGATCTGTCTTGAGGGACGTATCCCTTCCAATCAACTAAGTAGTATAGTTTGGATCTGGTGTATTTTGAGTCTATAAAATCCTTTACTTCAAACTCTGGTTCTCTGTCAACTAATACTGGTTTTGGTGATGTTGTAACCCGAGTACCGGGTTGTACCGGTTTCAGGAGTGATACGTGAAACACAGGATGAATCTGCATAGTGGGTGATAGGGCTAATTTAACTGCCACTGGATTTATTATGGATTCAATAGAAAAAGGTCCCAGATATCAGGGACGAAAGGTCAGAGTCTCTTTTATGGGCACATATTTTGATGCTAACCAGACCTTGTCTCCAATTTGATAGTCGGGGCTTTACTACGATGTTGATCAGCAAATTTCTTTTGTCTGTTCTTGGCTTGGATTAAATGTTCTGCTGCTTCTTTGAAGGCATGGGAAATAGTAGTATGTAGGGTTTTAACTGATGTCATTTCCAAAGGGGTTGGCTGATCCAATTCTGAAGTACGTGGATGTCTACCATATATAGTGTAGAAAGGGGTTTGTCCAGTGCTGGTGTGTAATGAATTATTATAGGCATATTCAGCTATCCATAACACGTCCTTCCATTTTCTTTCCACTTGATGTAACATGCAACGTAAGTATTGTTTGAGGGTTTGGTTTGTTCTTTCTGTTTGGCCATCTGTTTGAGTATGGTGACTTGTGGATAGTCGAATGTCAATTTGGACCATTGAACAGCATTTCCTCCAGAAGTTGGATATGAACTGACTACCTCGATCTGACATCAAGACCGATGGAAAGCCATGTAGCCGTACGATTTCCTCCAGGAATACTTTTGCTAAATTGGATGCATTTGGAAGACCCTTAAAAGGAATAAAGTGTGCCATTTTAGAGAACAAGTCTACAACTACTAAGATGGTGTTGAATCCTTGACTGGGAGGTAGATCTGTAATGAAATCAAGGGACAGTATGTGCCATAGTGAGGGAGGAATTTCCAATGGTTGGAGAAGACCAGCTGGTTTCTGCTTTTGGGACTTGTTTTGTGCACACACACCGCAAGATTGGATAAATTGTATGATGTCTTTACGCCATGTGGGCCACCAATAGTTTTGTTTTACTTTAGCTAGAGTTTTGGCAGGATGACTTTCAATCAGGGAGTCGTGATAACCCGAAATAACCTGCTCTTGTAAATCTTTAATTGGCAAGTATAGACGGTTCCTAAAACATGGTAACTGGTCTTTAATGGTGTAATGTTCTCCTTGAGTACACCACTCTTGTGAGAAAGTGGGATCCATTAAGAGTTGGATCTTGTTTTGGAGTTCACCCTGTGTCAATGTTGTCGTAAGACCCAGGAGTTTGTCTTCTGGAATGATGGCTACTGGATCCGGAGTTATGTATACCTTTTCATCAACACCCATGCGGGACAAGGCGTCAGCCTCACCGTTTCAGACTCCTGGCCGGTAGGTGATCACATAGTCATATTCAGTGAAGAAAAGAGCCCACCGCAGTTGATGGGATGATTGAGCCTTTGCTGTTTTTAGGTATTGCAGGTTTCGATGATCAGTTATGACCGTGACAGTATGCCTAGCACCAAGGAGATGGTGTTGCCATGCCTTGAAAGCTGATTTTATAGCCAAGAGTTCTTTGTCTGTGATAGCATAGTTGAGTTCAGGAGGTGAGAATTCTCGTGACCAGAAGGCCACAGGGTGTAACTGGCCAGTTCCTGGGTCCCTTTGCGATAGAACAGCTCCCATAGCCATGCTAGAGGCATCTGTTTGAACTATAGGTCTGGGTGAGGATGCCGAAGAACTGGAGCAGAAGTGAATTTTTTCTTAAGTTCTAGAAAGGCCTTCTCTGCTTCTTCGGTCCAATGGAACTTTTTATTGTTTTTTCTCAATAGTGATGTAATTGGATGCACTATTTGGGAAAAATCTGGGATGAATCGGCGGTAAAAGTTTGCAAAGCCCAACATACTCTGGATTCCTTTAAATGAAGTTGGTGACGGCCAGTTAAGAATGGCATCTACCTTGTGCCTATCCATTCTGATACCTTTTGGTGTGAGGATAAAACCGAGGAACTCCACTTCGGTGACATGAAAAGAGTATTTTTTGAGTTTAGCATACAGTTTATGTTGGCGGAGTTTAGTAATGATGGAGCGGACATGCCTGACATCGTCTTCTTTTGTAGCAGAATACACTAAGATGTCATCAATGTAAACCAGGGCGCAAGCGTCGATGAACTCCCGCAAAACATCATTCATAAAGTACTAGAATGCAGCGGGAGCGTTGCAAAGTCCAAAAGGCATTTCCTGGTATTCATACAAGCCGTATTTGGTACGAAAGGCGGTTTTCCATTCGTCTCCTTTCTTCACTCGAACAAGATGGTACGCCCCCGCTAAGGTCCAGTTTGGTATAGATTTGGGCGTCTTTGACTTGATGCAATCATTCGGGAATAAGGGGCAGTGGATAACGTTTTTTTACTGTGATCTGGTTTAATGCGCGATAGTCGATGCAAGTCCTCAAATCTCCTTCCTTCTTAGGTACGAAGAATAAGGGACTGTCATGATCTCTGCTTCCAAAAGGTCAGGGTTTTCCCAACTCCCTTGGAAGCGGATCCATAACTCAGGTTCCGAGTGCCAACCAGTCCCAATTGGGACCTTTTGGACCCAGTCCTGGCGCCAGTGGCACCAGGCTCATAAATATGTCCAGTCCCAGCGCTGGAAGCGCCGGGCTCATAATGCTTGGGTGGACTTACCTGCAGCAGACCATGCTGCTTACTTGCCTGCCAGTTGAGCCTCTGATCCTCTTCTGTTTGGAACTACTTTTCCTGTTGGGTGGGGCAGGAGCCACTCCCTAGGTTCAGAACACTGGAACTCTTCTGGAAAGCAGGAACTCTTTTCTCACCTAGGCGTGGCTGTGGAAGGAGACACCTAAGTACTACAGGAGGCTATTTAAACCACACCCGATAGATGAATCTTGCTTTGCGTTATTCTGCATCCTCTGCAGCAGAACGCTCAGCGTGTCTTCTGCATCTGATCCTGGGCCTAAGGAAAAAGGCTTACCATCCTGAATCCAGTCTTCAGCAACACCTATAAAGACAAGAAAGAACAGGTTAGCATTACGGTCTTCAGTGACAGCGCTTCACTTACCTGGTCCATCGGCTGTCACCAACGCCTCGCGCTGCATTCCGGCATCTGAAAGACAAAGGCTTACCTGCTCTTCGTGCACTCCGGAGGTCTTCGCACTGCATTCCGGCATCTGAAAGACAAAAGCTTACCAACTCTTCGCACGCTCCGGAGGCCTTCGGCGCTGCATCCCGCATCTGAAAGACAAAACAAGGTGCGTTTAAAGACATTGGGGAACTTTAATACTCACGTGCCATTACTCCATTCCACATCTAACCCAGTGGGTATTCCGGCACCCTGCAGCCGCTCCGAACTTGTACCTGCAAAATAAAAAGACAGTTAGAGCGCATCGTGAAGCAGACAACAAGCGCTTACTTACGTGCTTCCAGGCGCTTCTATTCATCACACGGGCTCCATCTTCAACTCACTTCAGCCCGTCATCCGCCATCGCCGGAACCCTGCAAAACAAGAGACATCATTACTAAAGACTTTTAAAGACATTAGAATTACTTGAAACTTACCGTTCATGCAGTAAACGACGGACAGCAGTCCTCTGAAGTCAAGAGGCCTGCTCCCCTTATCCAGTGAAGAAACTGGTTACAGCACCCTGCCCCGAGGCAGATGGAGAGCACGGCGTTCACTTACCTAAGGTGAGAGCGTTAACCTTTGGGGTTCTACAGGAGAAGAGAAAGGGAAGAAGAGAGAGACATTCAATAACCCAGTTCATTAATCCCATATTTTCTATCTGCAGACATCTTACCCTTCGAGTCAGACATACAGTGCACAGAGGTCCAGCCCAAAGAGCCAGCCGTGTGTTACACATCACCTTTGAAGATACGGTATACGCCCAGTCAAGACCGGCGCCTCTAAGGGAATCAGGTGAGCGTTACAGGGACTGGCTGCCAGTGATTTAGACGGGCGGATAAATCCATTTGCCAGGTACTGATCAAGATAAGATTTCAAATGGAGGTTTTCTGGTTCAGTAAGTGCATAGATTCGGCCACAAGGAATTTGCGCACCAGGTATGAGGTCAATCTGACAATCGTAGGGCCTGTGCGGTGGTAGAGTGTTTGCTTGTTCTTTCTGGAACACGTCTTGAAAATCTTGGTATTCATTTGGTAGAATACTAGTAACACCTAGTACAATCGCCGCCGTACTTGGAGTAGCAGATGTACATAAGTCTGTTTTCCCTTTTTCTTGGTAATAAAAGGTGCAAGCCTAATCATCGGAAAAGGACAACTTCTTGGCACGCGAATCTATTAGAGGGTTGTGAGCTACCAACCATGGCATCCCTAAGATTAGTCGAAACTGAGGAGCTTTGATGAGATCGAATGCAATAGATTCTCGGTATCCATCCTGGCACAGTAGGGTTAGTGCTGTTGTATATTGGGTTACTGGTCCGGAAGCTATTTCTGTCCCATCAACAGTAGTAACTTTTTCAGTAGTCGACTTAGAGCATAAGGGAAGCCCCATCTCTGCTGCCAGATCTTGGTCTACACAATTCCCAACTGCTCCGCTGTCTATGTTTGCTTCGACAGCATGCATCCGAGACGGTTGTTGGTGATTGATCAAAATTACTGATAATGCAAAGTGTGAGGTCTGTGGCTCATCCTTCTCGCTCGACAAGCAGACCTCTACGCTTGCCGGACTTGGTAGTTTTCCGACTCCTTGTTATTATCTTCCTTCTCTGTGGCTCCAACAGTTCTCCTTGGTGGTTTCACTGGACATTCTTTGAGGAAGTGGCCTGATTTTCCGCAATATAAGCATAATTGCTGTTGCCTTCTCTGGTCTCTTTCAGTTTTAGTTCAAGGGGGCCGTACACCTCCGATTTGCATGGGTTCTACCGTGTTTCCCAATGTACGTGGAACATTATCCTTTGACCGGACATACACAGCTCGAGTGTCTAACCTTATCCAGTCCGCTTTTCGGACTTGTAATCTGTGATCTAATTGCACCACAAGGTTGATGAATTCTGTACAGTCTTTAGGTGGGTTAACCACTTGAGCAAGGACATCCTTTAGTTCCCCTCGTAGACCCCGATGAAATAGTGTGGTCCTTTTTTCCTCAGGATACCCCGCTTCAACGACTAGTCTGTTAAATGTTGCTATATATGTAAGCAAGTCTTGACTTCCTTGACGGAGTGACAAAAGTTCGTTCTCCAGCATGGGGTCTAGCATGCTCATGAATATTCCCCGTCGTCAGTCCGGGAATCCTCGATAAAGAAAAAAATCAGTATCAGTTTCGTTTCTGATCTGTCTTTCTTAGTAGTAACCAATCACTGATCTCTGGGTCATACTACCCCCAGCCAATGACTGCCCTCTTCCTAAGCCCCTCCCACTCCCCTGGCAGCCATCCTCAGATTTTTACTGCACATTCAAGTGTTGGGAGTCCTCATGTTTTGGCTCTCGAGCTTTTACTGCGTTTTCGCGCTTTTTCAGGAGATTTTTCTAATTTTTTCGGTTAATCGAGCATCAAGCTCCACTGTTTCTACTTCCGATAACGGGGACCCATTTCGGAATTCTACTACGCCCCTCAAGGGTGAAGTTTTCGTCGAGTTACGCTTCTTGGAGGATTCCAGAAGATCTGTGGCCGACCTCAAGAAGGACTGTGCGTTCTGCAAGAACCTGTCGGAACGGACCAAGCAAGATCGTCGTTCCCACCTCGCCGCCTGGCTGGAGAAGGGCACAGCAGGTGAGAAGGCGAAGAAAAAGTCTGAGCGGTCTTCTAAGTCCTGTGAGGGCGCCCCAGCGACGGGGGCCCAACAGAAGGCAAAGCACCGCGAGTCCGGGGGCACCGGGAGCGCTGAAAGGTCGGGCTCCTCGGCTGCCAGGCAGGGCTTGACTTCCCCGGCACGATCAACCACGAGCCAGCGCTCTGGTTCGGGGAAGAGGAAGTCCGAGAACCTGGGTAAGCTTCTGGAGAGGCCCCGGTCGATCTCGAAGGGAGCCGGGGGGGAGCGAGGCGATGACCCTCCCCCGAAAGCGAAGGCCCAGGACGCACCTAAGGTGGTCAGGGCCTTGATCCACCCGGCAAAGGCCTCTATCGAGGTTGTCGCAGTGGCCCTGGCGAAGCCGACAGAGGCTACGCCAGTGGAGGCGGCCTCGGGGCCCAGAGTTTCCCTGCCACCGCGGAGGGAATCCTCTTTCCAGACCATCGTTAAGACCCCTGTGAAGACCCCAGCGGAAAAAGAGGGGGGGTGGTATCCATTACGGACTCAGCCTCCGAGGTGGATCCAGTGGAAACCGTGAAAGGCCTCAACAAGAGGTTCATAGGCCTCAACGAGAGGTTCGAGAAGGTTCGATCCCAGGGGAAGGTTCCCGCTGATGTGATCGAAGATAGCGACGATGGCGAGGGCCCAGTGGAGCAGCCATCCCGTCCCTCGCAGCCATTACACGAGCCCCAGGATAGCTCGGTGGCCATTTTGTTGGCGATCCAATCCTTATGTACTGAGATAAGGATAAGGTTACCACAGACCCCGACGGAGGATCCAGAACCAGGCCCGTTGGGAAGCCCTCCGAACAAGCGGAGGAGAGTCCACCCCGCTCCGTCCTTCATGCCCGCGAGGCCTGTGGCCCCCTCACCCCTCTCGCCGGACCCTCGGGAGGATACAGCCGGGGCATCCAAGCTCTTCCAGCTCTGCCCTGAGGAACAGAAAAAGGAAGGTTTTCTTTACCAACGACGAGAGGCCAAGAGAAAGACGGTCCTCGCGGTGCCGTTGCTCGACGACATCTGGGAGGAGGGGCTGGCTATCCTCAAGAACCCTTCGACGACACCCGCCAAGAGGGACAGGTACGAGAAGAAGTACCGAGTCCCTGATGCCGCCCCTTGTGCCTCAGGGCCCAGCCCACGCCGGACTCTGTCGTCTCGGCAGCGGCCAAGAAGAAAGCAGCGGGTGCGGCGGCTTCAACTTCCACTTCCCCCCCGGACAGCGAGGGCAAGAAGTTGGACTCCATGGGACGACAAGTCATCTCGTCGGCGGCGACAACGATTAAGGCGGCCAATGCCTTAGCGATTGTGGCCCGTTACGACAGGGAGCTTTGGTTCAAGATAGCACCTCTGCTAGACTTCCTACCGGACGACAAGAGGGCGGAGGCCCAACAGATTCTGCAGGAAGGAGAGGTGGCGTCGGATCACGCCATAACGGTGGCAACGGTCATTGCCGATACCGGATTTCGCCAACTGGGCAACGGGGTTTGCCTTCCGATGACGAGGATGGCTCAAGGCGACGGACTTTCGCCAGGACGTCCAGACTAGAGTGTTGGACATGCCATTTAACGGCAACAACCTGTTTGGAAAGACGGTGGATGAGTCCCTTCAGGCCATCAAGACAGACAGGAAAACAGCCCGAGCCCTACGAGTCCGTCAGCAACGGCGGCCCTTTCGGAGCTCTGGAGGCAGACAGGGAGCCTCCAAGGGATCCAGCGGCGGCTCTTCTACTTACCGCCAGGCGGCCCGCTCCTCGTCCCAGGAGGCCGACAGAGGCTGCGGGAAAGCAAGGAGGGTCTCGCCGCCATCGGCAAGGAGGCCAAGGCAGCAAGGCCTCTTCCAAGCAGGACTGAACCGGACGTAGCGTCAGGCCCCCACCGAAGCACCCCGGTGGGAGGCCGGCTGGCGAAGTTCGTCAGCGTGTGGGAGTCCATCTCCACCGACCGTTGGGTGCTGGACACCCTGGCCCGCAGACACTCGCTGGAATTTCAAAAGAAGTGTCCTCGCATTCCTCCCGTGGCCAGGAAGGAGAATCATGTCCCTCAACTGCTGTTGGAGGTAAGGGCGATGCTCAAGAAGGGTGCCATCGAGCTCGTCCCCAAGAGGCTCTGGGGCTCCGGAGTATACTCAAGATACTTCCTCGTCAGAAAGAAGACAGGCGGTTGGCGCCCCATCCTGGACCTGCGTCGGTTGAACAAGTACATCAAGGCACAGAAATTCAGGATGGTCACCCTCCAGCACGTGCTGGGACAGCTGGAGGAGGGCGACTTCCTATCGTCATTGGACCTGAAGGATGCTTACTTCCACATCCCCATTCTAAAAGGACACAGAAAGTTCCTCAGATTCGTAGTCCAGGGACGTCACTACCAATTCAGAGCCCTGCCGTTCGGATTAAAGTCTGCACCCGGAGTGTTCACCAAGTGCCTCGCACCTG
Organism: Ambystoma mexicanum; assembly: GCF_040938575.1. Classification (NCBI taxonomy): domain Eukaryota; kingdom Metazoa; phylum Chordata; class Amphibia; order Caudata; family Ambystomatidae; genus Ambystoma; species Ambystoma mexicanum. The sequence goes on along the minus strand of NC_090921.1, from coordinate 955,078,284 downwards.
TGGCGGCGCGGCTGCGCCTGCAAGGGATCCACGTCTACCCCTACCTGGACGACTGGCTAATCCGTGCAAGGTCAAGAGAACTCGCCGTCGAACACACAGCAAGGACCGTCCGCCTGCTCACGGAGCTGGGATTCGCCATCAACTACCCCAAATCCCATCTGGTCCCGTTGCAGGTGGCACTGTTTCTGGGAGCGAAGCTCGATACAGTGAAGCGATTGGCATCTCTGTCGGAAGAAAGGACGAAGGCCATTTTGGGCAAAGTGCAGCGCCTGTTAGCCACGGATATGGCCAGAGTGAGGTCCATCAAGTCCCTCCTCGGGATGATGTCCTCATGCATCTACCTTGTGCCCCTTTACTGACTTCAGATGCGTCCGCTACAAGAGTTCCTCGACGCCCGCTGGATTCAAGCGGCGGGCAGCTTCGAAGACAGGATCCCGCTCGACGAGGAGTTCCGTCGGGCGTTTCTATGGCGGGGTGCCTGTGCGCGCCTCGCGGCAGGCATGGACTTTCAGGCCCCGGCGTATCAGGAGACGGTAATGACGGAACACCACCACGATGTTCTACATCCGGAAGCAGGGAGGCACCAGATCCCCAGCCCTATCCAAGGAGGCCCAGGATCTGTGGCACTGGGCCGTCGCCCAGGGGATGTTTCTGGTTCCCTTCCACCTGGCAGGAATAAAAAACACCATTGCCGACTCACTCAACAGGGAACTGCGGCCGTGCCACTAGTGGGAACTACGCCAGGACCAGGTGGATCGGCTCTTTCAACAGTGGGGCAAACCCCAGATCGACCTGTTCGCCACAGCGACGAACTCTAAGTGCCAGAGGTTCGCCAGCAGGTTTGCACAACCGAGGAGCATGGGCGATGCTTTCTCGTTCCCTTGGGACGGCCTGTTCCTGTACGCGTTCTCTCCGTTGCCGTTGCTGCTCTGTCTCAACCAGCTCAAGAGGTCCAGGTGCAGGATGATCCTCGTCGAACCGGCGTGCCCGAGGCAGATCTGGTTCCCGGACCTTCTGGACTTGTCAGCGTCCCCACCTACCAAGCTGGCGACGGACGCGGATCTTCTCTCCAGAGAAGGAGGCGCCATTCTCCATCACGACCCAGAGTCGCTGAACTTGCAGGCTTGGCTCCTGCAGCACTAGAGTTTGAAGGATAAGATATCCCGGCTGACTGCAGAGAGGTTCTTGCAAAAGCCAGGGCGTCCTCAACTCTCAAATGCTATGGACATAAGTGGAAGAGGTTCTCTGTCTGGTGCCGTGCACAGAAGATTAACCCTTTGCGGATTACGGCCCCTCAAGTATTGCCGTACCTACTGTCGCTGGCCAAAGCTGGACTGGCTCATGCCTCCATCAAGATCCATCTGGCTGCCATTTCCCGATACACCAGAACTACAGGACGGGCGTCCTTGTGGTCTCATCGCCTGGTGAAGGAATTTATGAAGGGACTATTCCGATCGTTCCCGCCGGTGAAGGCCCCTGCCCCGGCGTGGGAGCTCAACGTGGTGCTGACCAGGCTCATGGGTGCCCCATTCTAGCCTATGCATTCAGCGCCGTTGAAGTTCCTGTTGTGGAAGACAGCATTTCTTGTGGCCATCACCTCTGCACGATGAGTGGGAGAGATCCAGGCCCTATCTTGCAAGCCTCCATACTTGACTTTTCACGACACAAGGGTGGTGCTGAGGATGCACCCCTCCTTTATGCCCAAGGTGCCATCGGACTTCCACCTCAATGAGCCCTTGGTGTTGCCAGTTTTCTTCCCGTCGCCTTTGTCTCCGGCCGAGAGGACTTTGCACTCGCTGGATGTGGCTAGAGTGCTGAAGTTCTACGTGGACCGCACAAAGTGTTTTCAGAAGACATCACAGTTTGTGAACTTTGGACCTGTGAATCAAGGCAAGTCTCTCTCGAAGGCTTCCATTTCCAGATGGCTCTCCGGCTGCATCATGCACTGTCACCGGTTGGCAAACCGACTGCTGCACGGCACGTCCGAGAGCCCATTCGACCAGAGCGATCGCTGCTACCACAGCGTTCCTGTCTGGTGTGCCCCTGCTGGACATCTGCAGGGCTGCTACGTGGAGGTCGACGCACACCTTCACAAGATTCTACTGTGTCGATCGGGACTCCAGGGAGGAGTCCAGGGTCGGCCAAGCAGTGCTGCGCAACCTGTTCGCTTAAGGTGAGCCTGGTGAGGAGGTAAGAGATGCTTAATGTTGAGTTGTTGTATTGCTTAATGTTGAGCCTGTTTACCAGCTCCCGTGGTTGTGCATGTGTATACTGCTGTGTATTCTTATATTCATGAGCATTTGAATCCATGCCAGAACCCATGCTGGAGAAGGAACAAGTTACTTACCTGTAACTGTTGTTCTCCAGCATGGGTCTGGCATGGATTCACATGCGAACCCTCCCTCCTTCCCCTCTGTGGTTCTTCACTTGGTCATGCTGCCACTTTACGTGCTACCAAATCTGAGGATGGCTGCCAGGGGAGGGGCTTAGGTAGAGGGCAGTAATTGGCTGGGGGCAGTATGACCCAGAGATCAGTGATTGGTTACTACTAAGAAAGACAGATCAGAAACGAAACTGATACTGATTTTTTTCTTTACCGAGGATTCCCGGCCTGACGACGGGGAATATTCATGAGCATGTGAATCCATGCCAGACCCATGCTGGAGAACAACAGTTACAGGTAAGTAACTTGTTCCTTGTCTAATGCTTGGCCTTGGGTATGACGAGCAAAGAGTTTTTCCATTTCCATCTGGAAACCCCCAAAGTCATGTAACAACGGGTCATCTTGACTTACCAATGGTACCGACCAATCCGCAGCACTGCCGCTCACATATGACAAAACAAAAGTAACCCGCACTTGGTTGTTAGGAAAAGCACCAGGTCCGCAAAGGAAATGAAGACGACACTGGTTCATGACCGTTGCATACTTCTTGGAGTCCCCTGTACTTCATTCCTGTGGAGCTAAAGGAACTGCCCCAGGAAGGGTTATTTGTACTGGATTGGTAGAAGTTGGTACAGGTGCAGGCGGAATGTTACCAGGCAATGGGGTCTGTCCTGCCTGTGATTGGAGCAATTGTCTACTTATTTCGTCGATACGATCCTTAGTAACAATCAAATCCCTCCTAAGAGCATTGGTTTCTTGATGCCCAGGTGGATAATATTATTGAGGCTTTGCATTCTGTTATGCTCACCTGGTATCCACAGGGACGCCATCCAGCCCTGGTTGGATGATTTGCACTCTCGAACCCTCTCCCGGTCCCTTGGTAAGGCCTCTGGTTAAAGATGGGTCTGCAATATAGGAGAGCTGGATTCAATACCAGATTGTCTTTATGTTTTCCCACCTCCCTTGGCCTCAACTCCTTCCTCCCCCACGGGCCCTCTCCTCACCTTAATATTGTAGAAAGTGGATTCTCTGTCCTGCTCCTCGTGGCAGGGGCGCGTAGATGTGGGGGGCGAGCAGTGACCAAGTTACTTCACTGGTGCAAGCCCCCCCTGTGGGAATCCAGGCCTGCTGCGACTCCGTAGGTTTGCTGCTTTACAGTCTTTATATGCTGTTCTTATGTTCCTCTTAGTTCGAATAATAATGTCTTGCTTCTTTCCTTTTAGGTATGGAAAGGTATTTTGGAGTTGTCATGCAGTTTGAAGATGATCATGGGCCGGTAATGCGCGATGCGCAGCGCTGTTTCGCCTTTTATATTGCTAACCTGTGTCTTTTCTCTCCTTGCAGGTTGCGATGTTCCTCCCCAAGCGCCGTAATGTTCCAGCAATGATACTGACCCGGAGATGACTACCCAGGTAAGAATTGTGTGGCTTTCTTCATTCGGAAGGAAACGTGTCTTTCTTTCTTCTCTTTCCAGGTTATGGTATTCCAGGATGCATGCAGTGCCAAATGATGGAGTTCGTACCTTCAGGTGAGTGGAACGGAAGTCGGCGATGGATTGAAGACAGGATTCTGTTCCAGGTAAGTTTCGTAGTGTTCTTTCTCTCTCTGCAGGTCCTTGGTTTCAGGTAAACTGGCATCAAAGAACTGGACACGGTGAGCGTTACGCTGCCCACAGCAGAATAACGCAAAACATGTTCTACTGTTTGGGTGTGGTTTAAATAGTCTCAGGTAAAGTAGTCCAGGTATAATAATCCCAGGCCTGCCACACCCAAAAGACTAGACCGCATAGCTCAGTTCCTTGTAACTGAGCTATGTGTGTGCCTCCATGTTGGCTGAACCCCCCCAAGTTAAATAGTCCCAAGTAAATAGTCACATTCTAATGTTGGTCTTCATGATGGTTATGAGCTTGGTGCCAAAGGTGCCAGGACTGACTCCAAGAGAGTCTTGGATGAGGTTTTAAGGCCTTTGATCTGGCCCTAACTGGAAGGCTGACTTGCCAGTGAGGGCCAGGGGCAAGGGTCATGACAACTGAATGATTTGTTTGTAGAAGGACGTTTTCTAATGATCCAACAGACCCAGAACGGGGTGCTGACTCAGCCCTAGATATATTCATATATTTCCGGCTTCGACACACGATTAAATAGTTATTTCCTTAATTACCAACACAACCACCCACTTGGCAACTCCTACAAGAGGTAATCCCAACACAGGGGGAAGGCAGGCCGGTTTCCAGCATCTATAAACACCTACTGACAACCACCACGAGCCAACCGGCAACTTCAAAGGAGAGATGAGAAAGGGTACTAGAAGACACGATAACAGAGGGTGACTGGGCATACATACTGCGGAAGACGTAGAAAGTCTCCCTAAACTCAAGATAAAAGTTAATCCTTTTCAAATGTATTCATCAAGTATACCATACACCAGCCAGACTACACAAACAACCCCCATCCATATCAGCGAGTTGTGAGAGATGCAACAGCTCCCCTGCGGGTTTCCTACACTTGGCTTGGGAATGCCCGACAATTTTTTTTTAAAGGTATTTTATTGTCATTTGTATTAAATGCACACAAAAACAAGAAAATTAACTAAAACAATAAACATAAACAACAACAGTCTTCAAGGGAACAGTTCCTCTTACTTGGGTGGGCATGGGTGCAGATGGGGGTTCCGACTTCTCAGGAAGTGGGAGGGATCTCGGTCAAGGAGATCACCATGTCCAAGCGAGTGTGAGGGATCTTATATGGTAGAGTAATGGGATTTAACAGGGGGGTTTATGGTCTGCACTGGAGTGTATATCTCTCAGGAGGGCCTTCCAAGAGTCCAGGGTGCCACTCGCAAAGTCTCCGTCAGAGGCGATTCCATCTTGCCAGGCTCTGGTTTCGGCTGCAGTCCATCTCTCTAGTTCTTTTAACCAGCGTTCATGTCTAGGGCCCCCTGGTGACTTCCATGCCATGGCTATAGTTCTTTTTGCAAGGATACATAAAATGTCCCTCAACTTAACGGCATGTTTGTATTTGCTTGGTCTGGGTTAGGCCCCTAATAAGCATTCCCCGGGTGTCCATTCGTATCTGCTTACCCCGGCGTCAGTGCAGGTTTGTTTGACTTTGGACCACACCGCCATTGTCCTGGTGCAAGTCCAGAACATGTGGATCAGATCAGCTTTGTCGTTTCCGCAACCACGGGCAAGCCGGGGAGGCCTGTTTGTTGAAGGAGGCCACCCTGTGTGGGGTCATATACGTCCGATACAGGGCGTTTAGTTGTATCTGACCGAATCTGGAGTTTCTCGACACCTTCTTAGGGTATAGTAGCGTTCTTTCCCATTCCTTGGGCCTCATTACAACCCTGGCGTTGGACCATGGTGCTATTAGCTTTTAGCACCATGGTCCATGCCGGATTCCGCCATGGTGGATGGCGGATTTACCGCCTCATTCCAAGGTTGGCGGGGCGGTAAATCCTCATTCACCATGGCCCCTTCCCCATTCCCATTTTTGGCCCATAGGGCTCAATGGGAATGGGGAAGGTGCTAATTACGGTGCCGTAATTAGCACCAAGGTCCCTTAGCGGGTTGGACTTTAACGCCTGCAAAAAGCAGGCGTTAAAGTGTGAATCTGGTGTTAAGGGTTTAACGGCGCCGCAGCCTTTTATGGCGCCGTTAACCCCTTAACGCCAGGGTTGTAATGAGGCCCCTTGTCTGTAAGCGTAGTTTCAAGATCTGTTTCCCATTTCGCCTTCAGTGTCGCACTTTTGGGGTTGGGTTTATCGATGAGTCTCCTATAGAGTCGAGAGACTGGTTTCCAGCCATCCATGAGGTCGTGCATCTCTTGTAACAGTGGTTCCTCCGGCCAGCTGCACCAGATCTTCTTGGCGGTTTGTTTGAGCCGATGATACCAGAGGAACTGGCCGCTTGATAGCCCCTCATTAGCCTGCAGCGATTCAAAATCCCTGAATTCGCCCTCCTCAAACATGTCTCCCCATGTGTAGATTCCGGAGTCCTCCCACCTCCTGGATGTGGAGAGATCCGATTCTGTTTTGCACACGTCAACCAGAATGGGGTTGTCTGGAGAGTAAGGGTGTTTCACCTGTCTGATGTAGCAGGTTCTGGTCCAGCTCTGCCTGCCAAGTTCGACGATCAGGGGGGCATCTGGGGATTGTCGCAGAGGGTTCCAAAGAGTTTCCCTGGGGAATATTCTGGAGGGAGATTGTTTCAATAGTCCCAGCTCGGCTGATGGTTCGTCAGAAAGCCACTTCGTCACGTGGCTAAGCTGTGCCGCAAGATAATACAACTGGAGGTCTGGGAGTTGTATTCCCCATTCCTTATATGGGAGGTATAGGGTAGCTAAGTCAATTTATGCCTGGTAGGTCCCCATAGGAAGTCCCTGATAAGTGCCTCTAGTTTCTTAAAGAAGGGCGGTCTGACGTAGTGGCATATGTTGACGAAGAAGTACAGAAATCGGGGGAGGATTATCATCTTGACGATTGCTGCCCTGCCCACCATCGCAAGTGGGAGTCTAGACCAAAACTTCATGGATCTGCGAAGGCTGGTTATTGCTACCTCCGTGTTGTGCTTGTGTGTGAGCATCGGGGTGTAACTCACATTAATTCCTAGGTACCGGAACGTGTCGAGTTGCCACTTTATCCCAATGTCCGGGAGGTCAGTTTCTTCTAAGCCTCTCAGGCTGGCCAAGGGAAAGGCAGAGGATTTCAGTCTACTGAATTTAATCCCGGAGTATTTTGCATAGTTGTCTAGTACATCCAATGTGATTGGTGCGTTGACCTGGGGATCTTTCAAGTATAAAAGGACATTGTCCGCGTACAGGGATATATCTTATGTTTGTTGCCCACTTTGATGCCAGCGTCAAAGAATTGATTCCTAAAGTATATGGCAATCGTCTCAAGGCCCAATATGTATAGCATGGGTGACAGTGGGCATCCTTGTCTGGTGCCCCTTTGTATTTTCCAGAATTCAGATACCGTTCTGCCGGTTTTTACTCTTGCAATAGGAGGCCTTGATGGCATCGAGTGATAGTACTGCTAGGTCTTCCTCATTCTCATAGGTTTCGGCCATAATGTGTTGAAGCCTTCTCAGGTTGGCCGTGGTGTTGCGTCCTGGGACAAAGCCGTTCTGGTCTTCGTGGATTAGGGACCCTACCACCCTAGCGAGTCTGCTGGCCAGTATAGTGGTGAGGATCTTACTATCATAATTTAACATGGCCAGAGGGCGATAAGAGTCACAGTCAGTGGGTGATTTGTTTGGTTTGAGCATGGGAATAATTATTGTCTCTTTCATAGTGTTAGGTAAGACCCCGTTTTCGTAGGCCTCCAGGTAGACCTTGTGGAGGATTGGGGTGAGGATGGATTTGTATGTTTTGTAAAATTCAGACGGGAGGCTGTCACTTCCGGGAGCCTTACAGGTGGCTAGCGATCGGATTGCACTAGTCACGTCTTCTGCTGCGATTTCCATCTCGAATGCCTCTCTCTGTTCACTGGATATTTTGGGGAGGCCTATGTCATCTAGTGTTTCTTTGATTTCGTCTCTGTCTATTTGTGTTTCGTGGGAGTACAATCTGGAGTAGAATTTGGCAAACGCTTCATTAATTCCCAGTTGTGTCTTATGACTTGTCTCATTCTCGTCTAGTATCTCCGTTGGGAGGTGCCTGGGACTTTCACACCTACACAGCCAGGCCAGCGGTCTGCCGGGTTTTTCGGATTCCTTATGAGACCTGGTAGTGTAAACTTCTCCAATCTGTCCCAGGAAGATTGGCACTTCTCGCGGGCTTCCTTCAACTTCGTTTCAACTTCCGGAATAATATTTGAGGTGGATTCTAGATGGGAGATCTCTTTTTCATGTGCTTCGAGTTCAGACCTCAATTGCCTACGAGTGCCTCCAGCTTTTGATATTATTTCTCCTCTGGTCACCACCTTCATGGCTTCCCACAGTGTGCTCCAGGTAGATACTGAGCATTTATTAATGTCAATGTATTCTTCTAGTTTTTCAGCCAGGTCTTCCCTGAACTCCAGGTCGGCGAGGGCTGCAGTGGGCATTCTCCACATGGGGATTGGTGGTCTAGGCCCTGTTAATTACCATTACATAATCAGTGGGGAGTGATCTGAGATTGATCTGCCTAAATATGCCGCGGTTTCTGCCAATGATATTTGTTCCCTGTCGATGAACAGATAGTCGATTCTCGTGTGGATCTTTTGCAGGGCTGAATAATAGGAATAGATCTTTTCAACAGGATGTTGTTCCCTCCAAATATCCACCAAGTCGAGTTGTTGCAGTGTTTCTGTCAGAGCACATGTTGCGGGGTTACTTGGATGGGGGGGGGGTGCAGACCTGTCCATAGAGCCATCCATGACGCAGTTGAAGTCCCCCCCATATAAAGGTCCTATTTCGGTGGTGTGCTATCTTTGAGCATATTGCCCTGAGGTGAGATGGTATCCCGTGTTGCGGGAAGTACAAATTAACTAGGCAGATTGGAGTCTGTTCGATGGTGCCCCACATTATCACAAACCTTCCTTCTTTATCGGATTCGAATCCTTGCAATTGGAAGGGCACATTCAGGTTCACCCATGTGAACACCCCCCTTGAGTATTTGGAGTAGGGGGAACCTCTCCCGGGCACAGCCCATCGTTCTATTATTTTGGACATGGTGTCTTCTGTAAGATGCGTCTCTTGTAACATTGCAATTGAGACCTTTTTCCTGCAGAGATAGGATTGTATTCGATTTCGTCTCGGGTATGAGCCCATCCCTCTCACATTCCACGTCATGACCTTGAGTTGTGACGCCATCGGGTCAATGTTTTGAGGCTGGCTGGCAGCTCATCCTCTGGAGCCTGTAGTGATGCCAATCTTAGGTTATTAGGCCGTTGACGGGAGTAATCGGGTTCTTCTCCACCCAAGTTGTGGCATGCACCCATCCTGTCTTTCTTCGGCGATAGTGTTATGAAGACTGTATAACTAACAAAACTGTTAACAAAACTCAAACTGGTGCACCCAGCGACTACATCTTCGTTGTGGTGCTCGGGCGCTCTCGAGCCATCCAGACCCATCCGGGTGTCGGGCGCGAGCTGGGTCGGGCAGGTGGCTGTGCCGACCCGGATTGTCTGCGGGGGATAGGGCTGGTGTCTGGCAGAGAGGCCGAACGTGGGCCGTTTCTATGTAGCTAACTGTTACTTGGATTACCTTCTGGGGTCCGGTTGATTGTGCTTATTGTGGTCACTTATGGCAGCGTGTGCCGACGGTCTGAGAGACTCATTCTTCCATCTGGGGAGCATCTTTACCATCTGCAAGGTTGTTGTCTTCCAGCCACATGTTGGCGGCCGTTGAGTTTTCTAGGAATATGGCTCGTCCGTTGAAGATGACTTTCAGGCTTGATGGGTAGAGCAGCCTGTATTTCAGGTTCAGTTGTCAAGAGTCTTGCTTTTACCGGGACAAAAGAGTTCCTCTCCCTCTGCACTTTCTGAGTGTAATCGGGATAAATGGTTATTTTAGAGTCGCCACGTTCGATGGGGCCTTCTTCCCTGGAGTGGCGAAGGATAATCTCCCTATCTTGAAAGTTTAGAATTTTAGCAATTATTGGCCGTGAAAATTATACCGGTGGGGGCCGCTTCTGGAGTGACCTGTGGGCCCTTTCGACCGCAAATCCTTGCGACAATTTCTCGGCCCCAATCTCCTGTTGTAGCAAGGATTCTATATAGGCTGTAGTGTTCGGACCTTTGTTTCCCTCTGGTACTCCTAGGATCCTAAGATTGCCCCGTCTAGCCCGAAATTCGGCCTCCTCGGATCTCTCCTCTAGGATCGCCACTTTCTTCTCTAGGTCTGCAACCTTGGACTTCAAGACTGCCGTGGCTCCTGCCGTTTCTTCTAATGAAGTCTCGGTGTTTGTCACCCTCTCGGTTAATTGCGGGCGTCCTGACGCATGAGTTGAATGTCCATTTTAAATTCGACGATCTAAGAGTCTATGTGTGTCCTCAATGAAGCAATAGCCTCCAATATTTGGGAGTGGTTATGCGTGGTTTCCCCCTCTTTCGTGTGGGTAATCTCTGGAGCACAAGAGCGAGCCAGTGTGGGGGTTTTTGGCTTGGCGGATACAAATGAGTCCATGGTGGCTGCTTTTGCTTTGTTCCTGGCGGCCATTTTGGAGTCTCGGTGATACTGCCCCTGGGACACTTTAGATGAGTTACCGGCGGGGGTATCAGCCGTCTCTCCGTGTATAGAGTAATGAGTGACGTTCCCAAGGTGTCAAAAGTCAATAAATCCGAATCTGCAGGGGGGTAGGGGTGCTATATCTGTGAAGTCGCCGAACTGCCCCTGCCTCTGAGCGAGAGATCTGGGGGCGCCGCAGTAGCGCTCTTGCAGCTGGATCTCGATGTCCTGTGCCCCGGGGCGACGCTGGGAGGGAACCTCCGGTGGTAGTGTGTGCCCTCAGCGGGCCGTCCCCAGCGACTGATGAGCCCGCATAGTGTACCACGGGTGTAGAGGTGCCGCTGTGGCGGGCCTCGCCCAGTGGTGAGAAGCAGGATGGGGGCTCTCCCTTCCGATGTTCTGCATGCGATCGTGCTCCGTCGTGGTGTCTCTGCTCGATCTGGCCACCTTAGTCCCCGGATGCCGTTCGATGGCGGCTTCCTTCTCGGAGTTTCCGCTAAATGGCACCGGGCACCATCTTGGATGCGTATGGGAGCGGGGGAGGGAGTATGATTCGAGGACAATTTTCACCGACCACAGGGTCCGATTTCCTGGTTGGTCAAGCAGGTTGTGTCGGGGTCGGCTTCTCCCACCTCTGCATCAGCTTTTCGCGATTGTAGGCACTTCTTATACCGGTAAAAAGGATCGAGAAACGGCGTCTCGGCCGGAGCTCGGCTATTCAGCCTCTGTACACCATCAGCTCTAGGCCACGCCCCCGAGTGCCCGACAATAAACCGATTCTGGTCAGAGGTATTAGACAAGACCTCAATGATAATAGGAGAACAGCTAGAACAAAGCCCCAAGGTAGCGATGCTAGGATACACCAAAGACCTGCAACCCTCGGTGAGGAGATTAGCTGGATTGTTGCTAGTACTGGCACGTAGGCAAATAGCTTAATGAAATGGGGCGAGATCACGTGCAGCTTCCTTTATGACCGGTGCAGGGCAGGCGTCACCCTGGCAATTGGAAGGCATAAGCTTCGTGTTGATATTTTCGACTTCCTTGATGGTGAGGGGTGAGAAGCTGAAAGGTTTGAAGGAATGTTTAGGAGAAGGGGTTTTGTAAGACGGGGGGTTACCCGTTGAGTCAGAGAGGTAGCTTTTGTTAGTATTAATTTTGGCTTGGAGCATGGCAATTTTGTCAAGCAGTGCCTTTTGAATATTGGAGCACCATTCAGTGTCTGGGGTGCACGTATCAAGCGGGGCGACAGGAGACTCCAGTCCCTTGAGGATCTTAAAGAGTTCCTTGGTATTTGATTGGGCTTGAATGATCCTTTTGTTATATACTTCCTTTTTTGCAGCTAGAATGGCTTCTTTGTAGGTAAGGGAGGCTGCGGTAAGGTTGTTTGTGTTGACTAGAGAAGGTGAGCTTTTCCAATGAGCCTCAGCTTTTCTTTTTTCTTTACGCAGATCGCGTAAGTGCGGGGTAAACCAGGAATTAAGGTGGAGCCACGGTTTTTGTTTGCGCAATTTGAGGGGGCAATGGTGTTGAGGGCTTTTAGCATGGCACGGTTGTAGGTGTCTACTAGCACTGGGGGGTTCGAGCACGTGGTGGATGGCGAGTTCAAAAGGGAAAGGATAAGTGGGAGTAATTTCTCAACCGTAATATCCTTTTTGTTGCGTGTGGAAGTGGGAGGGGCAAGGTTGGGTTTATCTGTGGGTGGACTGGAATTAAAGGAGAATGATATTTCGTGGTGATCAGACCATGCGCATGGCGACACAGGGGTGATGTTATGCGCACAGTTGATGTCAGAAACCCAGTCAAGAGTGCGACCCTTGATGTGGGTGGGCTCATTGACGTGTTGGGTGAGACCGAAGTCGGCCAGGACTCTTTCTAGGTCAATGGCTTTGGCGTCATTCGTATCTTGGTAGCCTAGATTGAAGTCTATCAATATGATGATTTGCGAGTTGGGCTTAGTGCTGGTACCTAAAATAGATGAAATGTCCTCTGCGAATGAAGAGGTAGGGCAAAGGGGCCTGTAAATGAGATGTACAGTGGCTGTGTGATTAGGTGAGATCGGCAATTTAATACACAGTAATTCCGCTGATGGCAGCCGCAGGCTGTTGGCAGCTCCGAGGTTAAGCAAGCTCTTAAATATGAAGGCTAGTCCACCCCCTTTAGTTTGATTGGTGTTCCTGTCACACCTGATAATGGAATAGTTGTCAGGGATGGCCAGGGTCAGCGAAGGGCCGGATTCTGCATGTAGCCAAGTTTCTGTGATTGTGAGAAAGTCAAGGTTTTCTGTGACAATGAAATCTGCAATATCTAAGGCGTGCGTGGGGATGGAGCGTGCGTTGATGAGCGCGCCTTTGAGTTTAGGGGCAGTGATGGCATTGTGAACATGAGGAGGAGAGTCAATTTTAGGAGCCGAGTGGGCTGTGGGTTTGTTATCGCTATAGTTTGAAATTTTGTCGAGCGTGGGATTGTTCAAGTGGTAGGACCAGTGATGACATCTGGAGGCTAATCTTTGGTTTCTAACTGATGAGGCACATGCTTGACTGGAATGGTTAGGCAAGGTCGATATGGCGTGGTGAGGCAATGGTGGACAATTGGCAACGGTTTGTCCCTGAGATAGAGAGGAACTCACAACCGGATTCAATGTGCCTATGTCAGGCACTGTGTGGTGTCTGGCGGGTGTAACTATGTTGTTGATTGTTGTAGGTTGGTGGAGAGGTAGGTGGCGCAGGTGCGAGCCGAGCCTGGAATTTCTAATGATAATGGGGCATGGTTGATTAGGGGTAGGTTTGGTGGCGAAATGTAGTAGCCAGAGGGCCGGCGCGTTGTTAATCTGCTTAGAATCACATGCTGTGCATATGGTCCGACATCCAGTGATAACCGCGGAGTATTGCATCTTGGCTTTCGGGGACCGAAAGGGGATGTCAGCATAGGCTTGTCTGTAACACTATCCCTACTGTGACGTGTGTAGTACCCAAAATCCCTCACGCGCCGAGGGCCCTCAGATTGTTTTTTTCCGCCAGATAACTGGTCGGCCTATAGTAGAGCTCTTACTAGTGACATTGTTTATCTTTACCGAATTGTCGGTTTATTCCCCGTTAAGTCACTTCGCCCAACAAGAACATCTTCGACGAAGACTACGAGGGAACCATCTACGGCTGTGGATTTCAGCGCCTAAGATCCGGCGGCCGGATTTTCCATGTGGTCGGGCCCTCTGGCCGACGTATACAGTAGGGAGAGTGGAGTCGGGGTGGCCATATTGTTTATTATGTCTTTTCCCCTCTTTTCCCTGTTGGTGTGGTCATCCTTCCCTTTTGCTATGGAAAGGACTCCTTTTAGATTCTGCCCTAAGTGTAGGTCAGATATCCTTGGAAGGACGAACACAGGACGTGTAATGCCTGTCTCCCCCTAGAGCACGACGAGAAGTGGTGTGTGGCGTGCAAACTCCTTCGGCCTAAAACCCTTAAGGAGCGCCGTGTAAAGCGGTGGGCCGTGTACGGCATGTCGCACGTGGAGCCCTCTTCCCCCACCGCCATGCCAACTGAAAGTGACGGGGGTACTTCAGATGACCAAACGTCCAATGCGGATGTTATAGACCTTGAGGCGGACGCTTCTAGGTCCGCCTCGCCCATCCCCGACCCTTCCAGGCTCAACTCTGGTCTTGCTCCAGGGACTACACCTGGCGACAGGGGCGTACAAGCGCATCGCACCAAGCACACAACCCCAATGCCAATTTTGACGCCTTCGTCGAAAAAAGCAAAAGTGCCAACGGGGCCGCCGAAGACTTCGCCGGTTCTCTCGGATCATTCAGATCCAAAGCCTTCCCCTCATACGCAGCAGCATTTTGCAACTGGGCAATCTAAACAAACTAAGGGCGCTACTCCAAAACCTACACGTGTCGAAGTGCGGGAGCCCGACGCTACTACGGTTTCCAAGGCCTCAGTAGGCCCGAAAACTACGGCTAGGCCTCTACCCGGAAAACCGACCGCTAGGCCCTCTAGTGCCACGGACGGTATTACAACTGTCGACAAATCATCTGAGCCTTTGTCTCACGATGATTCGGCGACTATCAAAAGTAGCATCGGAAGAATCACAGCAGCGGTGGGCCTTAATCCGTTTCCGCCTAAAGTTATGGGCCAGGCCGCGGAAAAGTTTTCGGCGGATTGGGTTCTCCATTCCGATGAGGCTTACGAAGATAGTCGAGAACCTCTTTCCGACACCCTGAGAGATTCCTTTCGACGCCGCAGTCCGGAGAACGTCGTTTCTTCTCGCGTAGGCCCATTTAGGTCCTCTAAATGGACTACTGAAAAATTTGAGGGGTGTATGGATCGGCTGGAGCAGATTATCAGTTCTTCTGATCATCTTCCTACAAAAAGTGCTTGGGTAGACCCTAACCTCCAAATTCAAGAAGGTCAGTCTCAGGTTTTCCACCAGGAAGATGTTGTCCAGATGGACACATATAGAGACATCTATAATGAAGAAGAAGAAGCTTCTTTTCTCGAAAAAAAACTATGAGGAAGATCAACAGGAGACTACGGACAAATGAGAGGAAACCCAGCAGGAAGGTCAAGACCCATGGACACAGCAAAATCAGGACACTGATGTTTTGTGCCTAGACTCTCCTCCGTCCACCCCGGCTCGCCAGGCCTCTCCTGTGGATGACCAAATGGCATTCAACTCCATGTTGAAGAAGGCAGCTGAATTCTTCAAAATTGCCACTCAAGAGGCAGTACCTGAGCAGGATTTCGTGGAGGATATTATTAAAGAAAAGCCTCCAGCGAGTCAATCCACCCCCCTCCTTAACTCTGTTAAGAGACCGGTAACTCCCTCATTGGTCTCACCTGCTCAGACACAAGCAGTGAACCCGAGAGTCAAAAAATTATTTCGACCTTCTCCTTCCGACCCTCTATACATCAAAGGGCACGCCATCCCAGATTCACTGGAAGTGACTACCACTCGAAAGAGGGCAGGGGTACCCCTTGCCACGGGAGAATCCCGTCAATCATCGGACAAGGGGTCTAAGCGGCTGTATGTCCTCGGCAAACGTGTCACGTCAGCAGCTGCATACACCATACGGGTTGCTAATAATACTACTCTATTAGCAAGCTATGCTGATGCCCAATGGAATTTGCTCCAGGAAGGTCTCCAAGAGGTTCCCGAAACTGCCAAATCAAAACCTCGCCATTGTAACGGAGGGAAGACTGGTTAACCAGAATGTGGTGAAAAACACACTGGACACTGCGGAAACTGCAGGCGGGTCTCTGGCTCAAGGGACTCTACTGAAAAGACACGCTTGGCTGCGTACATCAGGATTTAGACCTGAAACTCAGGCCTTCCTCATTAATAAACCCATTGAGGAGACTAACCTCTTCGGGAAAGCAGTGGATGAGGCGTTGAAGACAGCCAAGAAGGAGCATGAGACTATAAGGTCTCTAAATCAAATTACACAGAAACCCTCCTAACAGAGGGGTAATAACTCTTGGCGGTCCTTTCGAGGGCAAGCCCGTGCTGGTCAAAACAACTATGGCACGGGTAACTTCAACACAAATCATTTGGAAGCCCCACTTACTACCCCTCAAGGGGTCAGAAATGCGGCAAAGGTAGAGGCAGAGGCCCCATCCCAGAGGAGCCACGGCATCTGGTCAGAAATGACCACCAAGTCCAGGTCCCCTCCCATGTCACCCCGGTCGGGGGGCGATTAACATCTTTCCTCAGGGCATGGGAAGGGATAACTTCCGACCAGTGAGTCTTAAAGACGGTCGCCCACGGTTATTGCGTGTTATTCACCCGACCTCCACAGTTCAGACCGCCGCGCTCACAACGCCTTTCACCGAATCATCTGGGAATCCTGATCCAAGCGGTGGAAGCACTGCTGGGAAAGGACGCCATAGAAGCCATCCCTATTCTTCAGGTCAACAAGGGTATTTATTCAGTGTACTTCCTTGTACCCAAAAAGGATCTCAGCATGCGCCCTGTTCTAGACCTGCGCCCAGCGGACAAGTTTATAAAACACCAGAAGTTCTGCATGGTAACACTGCAGGGGGTGATACCATTGCTGAAACAGGGGGACTTCATGGCAACATTGGACATGAAAGATGCATACTTACATATTTCAATGTTGCCAGCGCACAGAAAATATCTGAGGTCATGATCCAGGACAAACATTACCAATTCAAGGTACTCCCCTTCGGCATCGCCTCAGCACCAAGGGTGTTTACCAAAGTCCTGGCAGTGGCAGCAGCACACCTGCGCAGACTATCAGCCCCAGTTTACCCTTACCTCGACTACTGGCTCATCACAGGGGACTCATTTGATGCTTGTTTTTCGAACACCCAAAAAACAGTAGATCTCCTCTTCAGCCTGGGTTTCTCGATCAACGAAAAGAAATCCAGTTTAGTCCCCAGCCAAGTAAAACCATTTCTGGGAGCTCTAATTCGGACGGAAGACGGTTTCGTCTTCCCCTCCAGCGAGAAGGTTCAGAACATGCTTTCACAGATCCCTCAGTATGTCGCCAGTCGGGAAGTGACGGTACGCAAAGCAATGCACTTGCTAGGAATGATGGCGTCATGCATATACTTGGTTCCCCACGTGCGGCTGCGCATGCGTCCCATGCAAGAGTGGCTCAACAGCCAGTGGTGTCAGGCCAGCGGACCATGGGAAGATCTGGTAGTTGTCTCGCCAGCCCTCGTTCTCTCTCTGCAGTGGTGGTCAAGAGAAAACTTCTTGAAGGGGAAGACCTTCACCACCCCTGCAGTGGAAGCCACTCTCACGACAGACGCATCTCTCACAGGGTGGGGAGCTCATCTGCTTCAACAGACAGCGAACAGAGTTTGGTCTCTTCAAGTAGCGTCCAATCATATAAACTTACTGGAGCTGTTAACGGTGTTCAAAGCTCTGAAAGCCTTTCAGGTGCAACTGCAAGGGAAGACAGTGCTGATTCTGACGGACAGCACTACAGCTATGTATTACCTGAACAAACAGGGGGGCACTCACTCTCTAGGGCTATCCAAGCTGTCTCTAAACATTTGGATATGGGCTCTCAAACACAAGATGTTTTTGTTGTCCCAACATGTCCCCGGGGAACTCAATCTCCTGGCAGATGTACTCAGCAGAGATTTTACTCTGCCAGAAGAATACGAATGGCGACTGCACAAAGACATTGGGCCTCATTACGACCCAGGCGGTAAGTTACCGCCTGGGCCGTGACTTTACCACCATGGCGTAAACTATGTTTACGCCATGGTGGTTGGCGGACTTACCGCCCCATTCCGACCTTGGCGGGGCGGTAAGTCCCCAATCCCCATTTACCCTTCCCCATTCCCATTTTTGCCCCATAGGGCATAATGGGAGTGGGGAAGGCGTTAATTACGCCACCGTAAATTACGGTGGCGTAATTAACTCCATGGTCCCTTAGCGCCATGGATTTTAACACCTGCTAAAAGCAGGTGTTAAAAGCGCCATGGCGCTAAGGGACCTCGTACTCAGGCGGTAAGGGTCGGCGCTGTTAACGCTGCCGTAAACCCCTTACCGCCTGGGTCGTAATGAGGCACATTGGGCCTCATTACGACCCAGGCGGTCCGGAAATAACGGTGGCGGTAAACCCGCCGCCACCGTTGTTTCCAGACCGCCCGAGTCCGACCCCTGCAGGCGGGAGGTGATGTTCCCGCCAGGTCTGACCTGGCGGGTTTAACACCTCCCGCATGCAGGCGGACGAGGAAACACCGGCAGCATTACGAGATGCTGCCGGTGTTTCCATGATCCCCATTTCCATCGAGTCCCATAGGACTCAATGGGAATGGGGATTTACACCATTCCGCCTCCGTGATTCCCAGAAAACCGGGGTTGTAATGCCCCGGTAATTCCGGGAATCACGGAGGCGGAATGGTAATACGAGTCCGGCGTTAACAAGGCGGTTTTACCATTGTGTCCAACGTCTTCGCAGAATGGGGTTTCCAAGAGATCGACCTGTTCGCTACTCAGGTGAACGCCCAATGCCAAGACTATGCCTCCAGGTACCCCCAAAACCGATCCAAGGGGAACGGTCTCTGGATAACTTGGTCGGAGAAATTTGTCTACGCTTTCCCCCGACTCCCCTTCTCAACAAGATAGTGCACAAGATGCACCAGGAACCAGTTACCATGATACTGGTGGCCCCCATGTGGGCCCCCCAACCCTGGCTCGCTCACCTGATGGAAATGTCCCTCTCCCCACCAGTCAAGCTGCCCTGCCCGTACAACATGTTGTCTCAGGACAGGGGGGAGACCCTACACTCATGCCCACAAACTCTGAACTTAGCAGCCTGGCTCCTGAGATCATAGAGTTTGGACACCTGCAACTCCCTCAGAGGTGCATGGATATACTCAGGAAAGCGAGAAAACCTAATACACATTATTGTTATGCCAGCAAATGGAAACGTTTTGTCATCTGGTGCAATGCCAAGAGCGTCAATCCCATTGATTGCTCACCCTCACACATTGTGCTGTATCTAACCCACCTGTTGGACACTGGGTTAGTCTTCAATTCCCTAAAGGTTCATCTGGCTGCTCTGTCAGGCTACACCACATCACAACAAAAGGTATTGTGGTGGAAAATACTGGTGATTAAAGCCTTTATGGAAGGGGTTAAGAGGATTTATCCTCCCATCTCTCACCCAGCCCCTGGATGGGATCTGAATGTGGTTTTGACCAGGCTCATGGGAGCTCCCTTTGAGCCGATGCATAAAGCAAGTCTGAAAGACCTGACTTATAAAACAGCCTTCCTAGTGGCTATCACTGCTATCAGAAGGGTTAGCGAACTACACGCTCTTTCTGTTCTACACCCCTTTGTTACAGTCTACAAAGATAAGGTAGTTCTACGCACACATCCCAGGTTTGCGCCTAAATTCATCTTGAAGTTCCATGTGAACCAGTCAATCGAACTACCCACTTTCTTCCAGAACCCTACGAACATGGCCGAAAGAAGCCTTCACACACTAGACGTGCGCAGGGCAGTCATGTTTTACTTGGAAAGAACTAAACCACTAAGGAAGACTAAACAATTCTTTGTTTCAGTGGCAGCTGGTAGAGAAGGGGATCCTGTCTCTAAATCAGCTATCTCAAGGTGGATTGTCAAATGCATCACACTATGGGCCTCATTACGAGTCCGGCGGTAATCGCGGTGGTAAAACCACCTGGTTACCGCCAGACTCGTATTACAATTCCGCCTCAGTGACTCCTGGAAATACCAAGGCATTACGACCCTGGTGTCCTGGGAATCCCGGGGGCGGAATGGTGTAAATCCCCATTCCCATTGAGTCCAATAGGACTCAATGGGAATGGGGAAGTGGAAACACCGGCACCATCTCGTGATGGTGCTGGTGGTTCCATGTCCGCCTGCAGGCGGGATGTGTTCAACCCGCCAGGTCAGACCTGGTGGGAAGATCGCCTCCCGCCTGCAGGACTCGGGATCGGGCGGTCCGGAATTAACAGTGGCGGCGGGTTTACCGCCACTGTTAATTCCGGCCCGCCCAACCTGTAATGAGGCCCTATGTTACACTCTTGCTAAGAGAGAACTGCCCTTCAAGCCCAGAGCACACTCTAATCGAGGCACTGGGGCATCCATAGCATTCATTGCAAATGTTCCTCTTTAGTCCATTTGCAAAGCGGCAACCTGGAGTTCTGTACACAGCTTTACAAACACTATTTGCCTAGACACTCATTCTAGGTCTGATTCTCAGGTGGGACAAGCAGTACTAAGACATCTTTCACTACTGTTCCTTCTCACAACCCACCCACCTTACTAGACTCCAGTCTAGTATTCAACTCCATCAAGGTTCACCTAGTAGCTCTATCCGCATACACCACTTCTCAAAGCAAGGTGTCATGGTGGAAAGTCCCTGTCATTAAGGCATTCATGGAAGGAGTAAAAAGGCTTTATTCCCCCACCCCATTTCAAACAAACCCCGCCACGTTGAGATCTAAATGTGGTACTCGCAAAGCTCATAGGTCCCCACTTTGAGCATATGCACAAATCCAGCCTTAAACAACTAACATACAAAATGGCTTTTCTGGTGGCCATCACCTCCATAAGAAGAGTCAGTGAATTACAAGCTTTGTCAGTGCAAGAGCCACTCTTGGTTGTCCACAAAGACAAGTTGGTACTAAGAACACACCCTAGGTTCTCTCCTAAGTTCATATCGAAGTTCCATGTCAACCAGTCCATTGAACGACCCGCTTTTTTCCAAACCCTTCAAGCTCAGCTGAGAAAAACCTCCATACACTAGATGTAAGGAGAGCGGTTCCTTACTATGTAAACAAAACAAGACCGCTACGAAAAACAGACTAACTGTTCATCTCCATAGCTTCAGGCAGGGAAGGTGATCACGTTTCAAAAAACACCATCTCCAGATGGATAGTGAAATGCATACAGCTCTGCTACTCTCTATCAAACAAAACTCTGCCTTTCACACCAAGAGCTCATTCTACCAGGGGCACAGGAGCTACTTTGGCCTTCATTGCAAACGTCCCACTGGACGCCATTTGCAAAACAGCTACATGGAGCTCTATTGATATTTTTACTCGGTACTACTGCATTGACACACACTCTAAAGCAAATTCTCAGGTGAGACAAGCGGTGCTAAAAACATCTATTTGCCGCTGTACCTTCTCACAACCCACCACCTTCTCCAGACACTGCTCGCTAATCTATGCATAGCATGTGATCTAAGCAGATCAACAAGCCTCAAAAGGAATACATTACTCAACGTAATCTTATTTCTGATGCTTGTATTTGCCTAGATTCACATGTGCCCACCCTTCCTCCCCTGTGGAGTAGAAGGTGCATAGATGTTTTCTGGCTTTATCTATTCTTATCTGCTTTATTACATCTGTACTCACGCTACACTTCATGCTACCTCATGTCAGAAACAAAACAATCTCGGGGACCTTGACGTGTGAAGTACCATGGGTGCAGTGGACGTTACACTAGGGATAGTATTACTGGCACGCCCTGTCGACATCCCTTTTCGAGCTTGGAAAACAAAAAATGTAATACTCTGCAGCTACCACTAGATGTCGGCCGATGCATAGCATGTGAATCTAAGGAGCTACAAGCATCAAAAATATGATTACGGTGATTAATGTTTTCCGTATTCCTTCCGAAGCTACCAATTAACCGCATTAAGGCTGACTTATCTTCTTCATTTATAGTGAGTAATCTATCTCATTTATTTTATGCCTTCGCACAAGCGCAAGACATAGTTAAGGTTAAGACGAAGTCTCTAGGGTGTTTCAGAAAATCACTTTTCTCAAGACCTTTTCGAAACGCTTGCATGAAAAAATCCAGAGTAATATTTCGAGGCAGACGCCTCTGCATGCAAATAACAAGTTACTTACCAACTGGTAATGTTCTTTCGACTGGATGTTCCTCCAATGTATTCCCCATCTTTGACATGTAATGTCCACAGCTGTCAAAGATGTGGAATATGTTGGAGGAAACAATCCATTCGAAATGTACATTTTCTCCAGCATGGGGTCTGGCATGGATTCACATGCTCATGAATATTCCCCGTCGTCAGGCTGGGAATCCTCAGTAAAGAAAATCAGTATCAGTTTCGTTTCTGATCTGTCTTTCGTAGTAGTAACCAATCACTGGTCTCTGCATCATACTGACCACAGCCAATGACTGCCATTTCCCTAAGCCCCGCCTCTGGCAGCCATCTTCAGATTTTTACCGCACGTTCTAGTGTTGGGATCCTCGTGCTATTGCTCTCGAGCTTTAGTGCTTTTTTCGCGCTTTTTTCATAGGAAAATTTCCTCTTTTTCGGTCAAAAGAGCCTCAAGCTCCACCGTTTCTTTATCCGATCAACAGGGACCCGTGTCGGATTCTTCTACGCCCCTCAAGGGAGAAGATTTCGTCGAGCCACGCCTTTGAAGGACTCCAGAAGTTTCTCAGGCCCATCTCGGACATGGCCCAGGAGAAGGGAAGCTCGACGCCCGGAAAGCTGTTCAGGGTCTGCCCTGGATGTCAGCTTAAAAATGTCTTTAAGGAGGATGAACACTCCCTTTGCCTCTACTGCCTGCATGAGGACAAGACGCACGTGGAGAAGGACTGTGCGTTTTGCGGCAATATGTCGGAGCGGACCATGAAGGACCGCCATCTGCGTCTCGCCAACTGGCTGGAAGGGAAGAGCCTGTCAGGCGAGAAAAAGAAGAAGTCTGAGCGGTCTTCTAAGACCTTTGAGGGCGCCCCGGCGACGGGGGCCAAACAGAAGGCCAAGCACCGCAAGTCCGCTGGCACCGGGAGCGCCAAACGGTCGGGCTCTACGGGCGCCAGGCAGGGCACATCCTCCCCGGCGCCATCAACCACGAGCCAACACTCTGGCTCGTGTAAGAGGAAGGCCGAGCACCCGGCGAAGCTCCTGGAGAGACCCCGGTCGAGCTCGAAGGCCCCATCGGAGGGGGAGCGAGGCGGTGACCCTCCCCCCAAGGAGAAGGCGGTGAGCGCACCTATGGTGGTGAAAGCCTTGATCCACCCGGCCAAGGCCTCTATCGAGACAGTCGCGGCGGCCCTGGCTCAGTCTGTGGAGGCTACACCAGTGGTGGCGACCTCGGGGCCCAGAGTCTCCCTGCCACCGCGGAGGGAGTCCTCTTTCATGCCCATCGACAGGACCCCCGTGAAACCTCCGACGGAGAAGAAAAAGGGGGGGCAGGAGGTCGTCGTGAATTCGGCCTCAACCTCTGAAGAGGAGCTGATCGAAGTCTTAAGCCACGGCGTTGGCGTGGAAGAAGACCAACCCGTCGGGAGGGACCCCGACGTCGGAGACGACAATAACGCTGAGGATGCCGACGGGGCTCCTGACCGCCCGTCGGAATCCCCTCAACCAGTGCCGCAAGACAACTCGGCGGCCATTCTGTTGGCTATACAGTCCTTATGCTCGGAGATAAGGATGAGGTTGCCGCTACCACCAACGGTGGAACCGCTCCCGACGGGGGACCCGGAGCCAGGCCCTTCTGGGAGCCCTCCTCTTAAGAAAAGAAGGATTCATCCTCCACCTCCTTTTCAACCATCGCGCCCTGCTCAGCCCTCCTCCCCGTCCACGACTCGTGGGGATGATACGGGGACTGACACGGCCGCGACGGGTACAGACGACGAGGTTTACGACGAGGATCTCCCGTCATCACCTCCTCCCCTGGCCTCCCCGCCCGACGAGATTGGATCGTTTCATGCCATGATCACCAGGGCATCCGAGCTTTTCCAGCTCTGCCCGGAAGAGAAGAAGAAGGAAGGTTTCCTTTATCAACGGCGCAAGACAAGAGGAAGACGGTCCTCGCTGTACCTCTACTGGACGATATCTGGGATGAGGGCCTCGCCCTCCTCAAGAACCCATCCACAACGCCTGCGAGAAGTGATCGGTACGAGAAGATGTACCGGGTCCCGGACGCAGCCCCCTTGTGCCTTCGGGCACAGCCGACCCCGGACTCTGTCGTCTCCGCGGCGGCCAGGAAGAAAGCAGGGGGGGCCTCGGCCTCTACGTCAACCTCCCCGCCGGACGGCGAGGGAAAGAAATTGGACACGATGGGACGCAGAGTCATCTCATCGGCAGCGACGACGATTAAGGCTGCCAACGCCTTGGCTATCGTAGCCCGCTACGACAGGGAGTTGTGGTACAAAATCGCCCCCCCTGCTGGACTTCTTACCAGACGACAAGAGGGCGGAGGCCCTAGAGATCTTGCAGGAAGGAGAAGTGGCGTCGGACCACGCCATTACGATAGCGACGGACATCGCTGACACTGGATTTCGCCAGTTGGGCAATGGCGTGTGCCTTAGACGGCGTGGATGGCTCAAGGCAACTGACTTCCGGCAGGACGTGCAGACCAGAGTCTTGGACATGCCATTCGACGGGAGCAACCTGTTTGGGAAAACAGTGGACGATTCCCTACAAGCCATCAAGACAGACACAGAGACGGCCCGGGCTCTTGGTGTTCTCCAGCAACGACGGCCGCCCTTTCGGAGCGGCGGAGGCAAGCAGGGTGCCTCCAAAGGTTCCGGCGGCAGATTTTCCACCTATCGTCAAGCGGCCCGTTCGTCTTCACAGGAAGCCTACAGGGGACGAGGCAAGTCGGGCGGACCCCGCCGTCGTCGCCAGGGAGGACAAGGCGGCAAAACCTCGTTGAAGCAGAACTGAACCGGCCGTGGGGTCGGGCCCCCACCGAAGCACCCCGGTGGGAGGCCGACTGGCGAGCTTCGTCAGCGTGTGGGAGTCCATCTCCACCGACCGTTGGGTGCTGGACACCCTGGCCCAGGGTCACTCGCTCGAGTTTCTAAAGAAGTGCCCGCGCGTCCCCCCCGTGGCCAGGAAGGAACATCACGTCCCTCAACTTCTTTTGGAGGTAAAGGCGATGCTCAAGAAAGGCGCCATCGAGCTCGTCCCAAAGAGGCTTCGGGGCTCCGGAGTTTACTCAAGATACTTCCTTGTGAAGAAGAAGACGGGAGGATGGCGTCCCATCTTGGACCTACGACGACTGAACAAATTCATCAAGGCACAGAAGTTCCGGATGGTCACCCTCCAGCACGTCCTGGGTCAGCTTGAGGAGGACGATTTCCTGTCGTCGTTTCATTTGGAGGATGCCTACTTCCATATCCCCATCCTAAAGGGACACCGAAAGTTTCTCAGGTTCGTGGTCCAAGGGCGTCACTACCAGTTCAGAGCCCTTCCCTTCGGATTGAGGTCGGCAACCAGGGAGTTCACCAAGTGCCTCGCACCAGTGGCGGTGCGGCTGAGCCTGGAGGGGATCCACGTCTACCCCTACCTGGACGACTGGCTCATCCGAGCAAAAACAAGGGAACTCGCCGCGGAGCACACAGCGAGGACCGTCCAACTACTCACAGACCTGGGATTCTCCATAAACTACGCCAAGTCCCACCTGGTGCCCGCGCAAGACGTGCTGTTTCTGAGAGCGAAAATCGACACAGTGGCGCTTCTGGCCTCTCCGTCGGAGGAAAGGACGAGGGCCATCTTGGGCAAGGTGCAGCGGAGTCTGGTTGCGGATGCGGCCAGGGTGAGGTCCATCAAATCCCTCCTCGGAATGATGTCTTCTTGCATTTATGTCATCCGCCTGTGCAGGCTTCGGATGCGCCCATTACAGGAGTTCCTGGACGCACGCTGGATTCAGACGACGGCAGCTTTGAGGACAGGATCACACTCGACGAGACCTTCCGACGAGCGATCCGGTGGTGGTGCACCCGCGCGCATCTGACGGCGGGCATGGACTTCCAGACCCCGGGCCACCAGAAGACAGTGACCACGGATGCCTCCCTGGAAGGGTGGGGAGCGCACACCGAAAATCTGCACGCGAGAGGCCTTTGGCTCCCGACGGAGAAGTCCCTCCATATCAACGTCCTGGAGCTCCGGGCAGTGTTTTGGGCCCTCAGGTCCTTTCTTCCATCCCTCAAGGGCAAGGTGGTGAGGATCTTCACCGACAACACCACCACCATGTTCTACATCAGGAAGCAGGGCGGTACCAGATCCCCAGCCCTGTCCAAGGAGGCGCAGGATCTGTGGCATTGGGCCGTCGCCCAAGGGATGTTTCTGGTGCCGTTTCATCTGGCAGGAATAAAAAACACCATTGCTGACTCGCTCAGCAGAGAGCTGGGCTCGTGCCACGAGTGGGAGCTACGACAGGATCTAGTGGACCGCCTCTTCCGACGGTGGGGCACTCCCCAGATCGATCTGTTTCTCGGTCCCCTGGGAGGGCCTGTTTCTTTACGCGTTCCCTCCATTGCCGTTGCTGATCCGGCTCATCAACCAGTTCAAGAGGTCACGGTGCAGGATGATCCTCGTCGCACCTGCGTGGCCGAGGCAGATATGGTTCCCGGACCTTTGTCAGCGTCCCCGTCAATCAAGCTGCCAGTGGATGCGGATCTTCTCTCCAGGGAAGGAAGCGCCATCCTCCATCACGACCCGAAGTCACTGAACTTGCAGGCCTGGCTCCTGCAGCGTTAGAGTTTGGAGGATACGACATACCGGCCGACTGCAGAGAGGTTCTTGCAAAGGCCAGGGCATCCTCAACTCTTAAATGCTACGGACACAAATGGAAGAGGTTCTCTGTCTGGTGCCATGCACAGAAGATTAACCCTCTACGGATTACGGCTCCTCAGGTACTGCCGTACTTACTGACGCTGGCCAAGGCTGGAGTGGCGCACTCTTCCATCAAGATTCATCTTGCTGCGATCTCCCGATACACCAGAACCACGGGACGGACGTCTTTGTGGTCTCATCGTCTGGTGAAAGAATTCATGAAGGGACTGTTCAGATCGTTCCCGCCGGGGAAGGCTCTGGCCCCGGCGTGGGAGCTCAACGTGGTGCTGACCAAGCTCATGGGACCTCCGTTCGAGCCTCTGCACTCAGCTCCGTTGAAGTTCCTGTCGTGGAAAACAGCGTTTCTTGTGGCCATCACCTCTGCCCGACGAGTGGGAGAGATCCAGGCTCTTTCCTGCAAGACCCCGTACTTGACTTTTCACGACACGAGGGTAGTGCTCAGGACGCACCCCTCCTTCATGCCCAAGGTGCCGTCGGACTCCCACCTCAACGAGCCCTTGGTGTTGCCAGTTTTCTTCCCGTCGCCTTTGTCGCCGGCTGAAAGGACTTTGCACTCGCTGGATGTAGCTAGAGCGCTGAAGTTCTACGTGGACCGCACGAAGAGTTTTCGGAAGACGTCACAACTTTTTGTGAACTTTGGACCTGTCAATCAGGGGAAGGCTCTCTCAAAGGCTTAAATTTCCAGATGGCTCTCCGGCTGTATCATGTACTGTCATCGGTTGGCAAACCGACCGCTGCCCGGCCGTCCGAGAGCCCACTCCACCAGAGCGATTGCATCTACCACGGCGTTCCTATCTGGTGTGCCCCTGCTGGACATCTGCAGGGCTGCTACGTGGAGGTCGACGCACACCTTCACGAAATTCTACTGCATCGACCGGGATTCCAGGGAGGAGTCCTGGGTAGGCCAAGCAGTGCTGCGCAACCTGTTCACCTAAGGTGAGCCTGGTGAGAAGGTAAGAGATGCTTAATGTTGAGTTGTTGTATTGCTTAATGTTTAGCCTGTTGCCACCTCCCGTGGTTGTGCATGTGTGTACTGCTATGTATTCTTTTATTCGTGAGCATGTGAATCCATGCCAGACCCCATGCTGGAGAAGGAACAAGTTACTTACCTGTAACTTTTGTTCTCCAGCATGGGTCTGGCATGGATTCACATGTGAACCCTCCCACCTACCCCTCTGCGGCTCTTCACTTGGTCATACTGCCACTTTACGTGCTACCAAATCTAAGGATGGCTGCCAGAGGCGGGGCTTAGGGAGAGGGCAGTCATTGGCTGGGGGCAGTATGACCCAGAGACCAGTGATTGGTTACTACTAAGAAAGACAGATCAGAAACGAAACTGATACTGATTTTTTTCTATACCGAGGATTCCCGGCCTGACGACGGGGAATATTCATGAGCATGTGAATCCATGCCAGACCCATGCTGGAGAACAACAGTTACAGGTAAGTAACTTGTTCCTTAGAAAGCATACAATGCATGAGCAGAATGAAAGCCCATTTTATATTAAAACCCTACTCGTACATTTGTGATATTGACATTGAATATGAACACTAAAAAGGTGCTCCTATTTCACGCACGTCTAATAGACACGCGCTTACTACACATTACATGTAGATATATGACAAGTGCTCGCACATACGCCTAAAACACATGCTCCTACCACACACGCTCTTACTATACACACCTGAATAACACACGCTCCTCCGACACGTGCTTCTCCGACACGCGATGCTATACCATGCACTCCTAAACACACACTCCTATAATGTATGTTACGATGACAAGCACACCTACTACACATGTGCCTTCTGCACATAACATGCCTCTACAACATCCGCTCCTATAACACACGCTCCTACAACACACGCTCCCACAGCACATGCTCCTATAGCAGGTGCTCCTAGGACACATGCAGCTACTACATCTGCTCCTACTACACACACACGCTCCTACAGCACATTATTCTACAGCATGAGCTCCTAAAGCTTGTTATCCTACAGCACATGGTGCTAAGACACAAAGGGCCTCATCACGGGTTAGGTGCTAACAGCGCCGGCGCTAATAGCCCTACCGGCAGACCCCCCGGTGCTATTGGCGCCGGATCACGGGTTTGGCGGAACGGTTGTTGCCCATTCCCCATTGGGCCCATTCGGGAATTCCTCATTCCCCATTGGGCTCAATGGGGAAAATTCGCGCTATTACCGCTGGCGGATTTCCTGCCGAAAATCAGCAAATTTGCAGCGGATTTCCCCCCAGCTCAGAGCTGGAGGGAAATCTGCCAAGGTCATGATCTGGCAGACCCTTAAATGCGGCGGTAATAGCGCTTCTGCCGCATTTAAGGGTTACCGTCAAACTCGTGATGAGGCCCACATTCTTTACAACACAGACTCCTACCATACAGGCACCTACAACATGCGCTGCAGTCATGTATGAAGAGCGTATGAGTTTTACTGTTCGTACATTACACAATTAACATTTCCTAAAAACTCACATCAAAAGCAAGCCACAGCTGATTTTGATGTCAGTTTTAAAGTGATTGAATAAATGTGCACTTTTCATATGAATATGTACACTTTAGGAGGCATACAACGCATGAGCCGAATGTAGGTACATTTTATATTAACTTCAGCTTCAACTTAGTATAGGGTTACTCCTTACTCCCCCTTTTTGTTGGCTGGTTTCCTGACCTCACCAAAGAGTTCTCACGGTCTCATCCAGCTCTGTGTTCCTTAGAATGCTTTTAAAATAAATGTCTTGTTAACTATTCAGATAATGACCTCATCAGGTAGTCCAAACAGTCTCTGGTTTATCCCTTCTCCTGGGATGCATGCTCTTGACCTGAATAGGCCAGTATATAAATAAACACAGTTCACTTGTTGTTCCTCCTGGGTTGTTCACAGTCTTAGCCTTGTGTGGGCTCCAAGCATGTTCCGCTCAGTTTGATTTATACCTTATGTTAACCCCTTAAGGAGGAGTCTATTTCTCAGCCACAAGTCTCCAGTGGTTATTGCTTTTCTCTATCCATCTTGGGGTACTGGTTTTCTTAACCTGCATGGGGTACGCGCCTGTTCAGCATGCTTGTTTGTTATTTCTCTCTCCCCCTCCTGGGGTATTCGGGTCATTAGCCCTGTGTGGACGACAGGCCTGCTCAGCCCGGTTTAGTCTGTTGCTTATCGCACCCCCTCCTGGGGCATTCGATTTCTCAGCCCTGCGTGGGTTCGAGCATCTTTTGCCTGACTTGTTTGCCTGATTGCTCCTCTCACCCCTTCCTGTGGTATTAGGATTATTAGCCCTGTGTGGGCTATGGGCCTGCTCAGCCCAGTTTGTTTGGTTGCTTCTCTCACCCTCTCACAGGGTATTCGAATCAATAGCCCTGTGTGGGCTATGGGCCTGCGCGGGTCAGTTAATTTCTCAGTTCTCGCACCACCTTCGAATGGATTGTGTCCTCTAACGTATTCCTTATCTCTGATATTTGAAATATCCTGCTTTGCTGCCTCAGAAATTTCTTTTCAGCAGAGGGCGCTGTGCGTCGATGCCTGGTCGAGTCGATGACCGTCGAAGGCCTACGTCTCGGCGTCGATGTCACCGTGGGTATATGTAGCATGCGCAGCCTCAGTTCTGTTTTTCCGTGCTTCGCAGCGTCGGATGCGTAACGCCTAGTTCCTGACAGGAATACTTTTTAAAAATCTTCTTCGAGTTTTCTTCGAAAATTCATCATCATCACTTTGAGTTTTGACGCAATATGGCTTTGTCAACTGCGTCGTCCAATCCTCGATCTGGCAAGAAGTACTGTGACTGCGGCGCAAAGGTATCTGTGATGACCCGCACAGAATCTGCCTGTGGTGTTTGGGGTCAAATCATCCGTGTTCGGAGTGCGAGGACTGCCTGTCGATGACAGCCAAAGCCTTGAGAGAGAGTAGAGGGAAGTTGGCGACAGGTAAGCCTCAAAAATCCCCCTCTACTCCATCTAAACGAAAGACAACAGACGAGTCGAGAACAACTTCTCCTCGTCAAAAGAGGTCTAAACGTTGCCGTTCGAGAAGTGGTTCGCACCACTCCTCGACGCATGGAAAAAAGAGGCGCCATAAATTGCCATCCACCTCGTCGTCCAGTTCACCTGAATAGCCGTTTTTGTACTTCCAAATCTAGTACACCAGCACAGTGGGAGGAGTGTAGACTCTGTATGTGAAAGATGTTCGAGAATGTGGCCTTGCCCCCTTCGACAACACCTAGAGGCGATGCTCCAGATGAAAGACCTCAGAAGCACAAGAGCCGTGTGTCTTTGGACCCGGTCGCCGAGTCTCCTTGAGTGCGAACTCATCCCTCGGGTCGAGAGAAAGTCTCCTCAAAGACTAAAAAACCGATGTCATCGACGTCAAAGGAAACCTCTATTACAGGACCGAAAAGTGCATCATCGATGCCATCAGCCCCGATACCGATGAAGAAGCCATTGACGCCTCGTGTGTCAACCTCTGTGCCACATATGTCAATCCCTTCAACACAATCGAAGCCATCGGCACATTTGTGGAGGCCGTCGATTTTTTCGGCTCCTGTGATGACTATGATAATGCCTACTTCAATTGAAAAAACATATACACCTCTACCACAAGCAGATCACTTTAAATCACTCTCTTCAATTCATGAAGACGCAGATGAGTCCTCTGAGGAACAAAGACCCTTTAGGTTGCAATATGGGACACCAACAGTACCTGATGAACTTATATCAGAGGATTCTCGCATGAAGAATTTACAAGAATGTCTTCATGAAGCTAGTAGTATTGATACCTCTCCTGAGATTGATTTTGGAAAGGCAGACCCTGGAGACCATGCAGAGGTAACATACAGACAGCTAATGACAAGGGTCATGGAATATATGGGATGGTCTAGACCCACGGATGTTTTTGAACAGGACGTTCTCACAGATATATTAGACAAAGGGCCACAGGCGGACCCAATTGTCCCTTTCAATCAGGCTTTGCAAAGGAGAGCGCATGCACATCCGGAAGTGTTCAGAAGTGTAGGACTGTTGGGCTGGAATCCCGGCTACGCTTCTCTTCTGCGTGTTTGTGCCAGGACTTGAAACGGGCAGTCAGCAAGAAGAAGTTTACGGCCGTGGAAACACTGCTGCATGAAGCTACTCACTTATTCAAATCCGCCCTGTTACCCACCGACCATCGCGCAGTCAGTCCCATAAAACTGCGGTGCACACGCATCTCACGAGCGCATCCGGAAGTGTTCAGAAGTGTAGGACTGTTGGGCTGGAATCCCTGCTACGCTTCTCTTTTGCGTGTTTGGGCCAGGACTTGAAACGGGCAGTCAGCAAGAAGAAGTTTACGGCCGTGTAAACACTGCTGCATGAAGCTACGTCACTTATTCAAGTAAATATTACTTCTGATGTTTGTTAATCTGCTTAGAATCACATGCTGTGCATAGGAGTATTGCATTTTGTTTTTCGTAGTCGAAAAGGGGACGTCGACAAGGCGTGTCTGTAACACTATCCCTATAGTGACGTGCGGTGTACCCACAATCCCTCACGCGTTGAGGTCCCTCAGATTGTTTTTTTCCGCCCAGCTTTTGGTCGCCTTTACGCGGAGCTCCTCGAGAGACATTGCAAAACATATTTCCTGGACCTTGGTCCTGACTTATTATATTAACACATAGATCCCTCCCCTCGACATAGCTGCAATGCTGTTTCTCTGCCGAACAAGACCTTCGACGGAGGAGACGAGACGGAGGAGATCCTTCGGCGCTGCCGAACACGTGGCCTGGCCTCGCCGGCCAACATACAGTAGTGACAGTGGGGGTGGAACTATTTTTTTCTCTTTGAGAATGCCTTTCCTTTTCCCCTCCCTTTCCCTCGGGGTTGTTATCACCACAAATTATTGCCTCAGCTATGGAGAGGACACCCTTTAGGTTTTGCCCGCACTGCAAGGGCAAGTACACCTGGAAGGACAAGCATAAACGTTGTAATCGTTGCTTGCCCCTCGATCATAAAGAAGACGGCTGCGCGGCTTGTCAGCTTCTAAAACCCAAAACTCTAAAAGAACGTAGAGTCAAGAGGTGGGCGGCCTACGCCATGTCGAAGTCCAATTCCTCACCCGCCGCCACCGTCGCAGAAAGTGACGAGGAAGGTTATAACACGACCTCCGTTGCGGAAGTCTTAAACCTCTCGAGGGAGAGCTCACGCTCCTCGACGTCCGTCCCCGGCCCCGACGAGCTCGGCTCACGCCCTGCTTATGGGGATGAACACCCCGGCGACAAGGACGCACAAAAGACTCACTCCCATAAGCACACAACCCACGGCTCTTCTTCGTCAAAGACGAAGAATCCATCAGCGCTGAAGGAGCCGCAGGGCACCCCAGCGTCTACCTCAGACCGTAAGAGTCTAAAGCCCCACTTGCAAACGCAGACGCGACCAGCGACTGGGCTTTCTACAGATAAAGGCGCTACCCCCAAACCATCCGACGTAACGCTCCATGTAAGAGCGCCCGTCGCAGTACAACTCGCAACGCCCCGTAACGCCCCGTAACGTCGAGACCAGAAACCTCCACAGACAATTTACTTGTCGAGAGCCTAGCGAGGATTGTTTCCGCCGATACCCATAAGCGGACGATGAAAGACACGTCGAATACCGCGCAAAGGGCTAAAAACACGCCGGAAAAGCCAAATGGGAGCCAGGAACTGCCCCCTTCATTTAGAGGGACTCCTGGCCTACCGGAAGGCTTTTCAGACGGCGACGGAAACCTTTCTTCGACGTTGTGGGAGAAGTCAAAGCATTTCCGGGCAGAAGACACTAATTTCCCCCCCCCCCCTCCCCTAGACTACTCAGGGGTACCCCATGAAACTCTGGAGAGACTCCATTTCTGTATGGAGAAAATGGAAAGGTTTATGGAAAACCAAAACCTACCAACACCCAAAAGGCCAAGAGAAGGACCCCAGGTGGACCCTAGGGTCAAATTTCCTAGGCTGTTTAATCCTTCACATGAGGAATTAGATGTGTATGACCTCACTGAAGAAGAACAACATTTTCAGGAAGAGGATGATTTTTTGGGTGTAGAGGAAGAACGAAACCGAAACCTAGAGGAGGAGGGTTTTCAAGAAGATCCAGGTGCAGGGGGCTTCGGAGAAGAACTAGAGGTGGTTACCTCACACCCCTGGCAGTCCCCATCAGCGTACTCTGACCCTGATGCCATAACCCTATCTACTCCCAAAGACTCGCCTATTAGGAACACATGTCCTATAGATGATCAGCCTACGTTTAATGCACTGTTGCGCAAAGCAGCAGCGCATTTTGAATTAGACACAGGGGAGACCTCTCCTGACATTGACTTTGTGGAAAAAGTAATTAAGGAGAAACCCCCTGTCAGTCAAACCATTCCACTCCTTGCCTCAGTAAAGAGAAGAATCACCCCTTCTCTATCCACTCCTGCGTTGGTCAGAGGGGTCAACCCTCGAATAGAAAAACTCTTCAGTCCATCTCCTTCTGACCCTTTGTACGTCAGGGGCCACTCCGTACCAGACTCCCTTGTAGTAACAAATACAAGGAAGAGGGCAGGGGTGCCACTGTTCACCAGCGAGGCACCACCAGACAAGGAGGGGAAAAAGCTGTATGCCCTGGGGCAAAGAATCACAGCTTCCGCCGCTTTCTCAGCAAGGATCGCTAATAACAACTCCTTACTAGCAAGCTACGCAGACGCACAGTGGAGCAAGCTACGTAGCGACGCTGAAGAGGCACCAGAACCCCTGCATACACGCCTTCTGGCCACAATCACGGAAGGGACACTAGTGAACCAAAGCATCGTTAAAAACACTTTAGATGCTGCAGAGACTGCTGGGCGTTCCCTAGTCCAAGGGATACCCCTCAAACGCCATGTCTGGCTGCGCAATTCAGGGTTTAAACCTGAGACACAGGCTTCCCTGATCAACAAACCTATAGAGGATACCAATCTCTTTGGTAAGGCAGTTGATGAGGCTCTAGGAAATGCTAAAAAGGAGTTTGACACAATCAAGACCCTTGACCAGATTTCTAGGCCCCTAACAGATGCGACTATGGCAATAAGCGCTTTTTTCATGGCCAACGCCAGGAGCAGAATCAACAACAACAATACTCTGCCAACAACAGGTCCTCTAACAAGGGTAATAGCGGCCAGTACAATCAGAGAGGCCAACGCCGTGGCAAGGGGAGAGGTTGGGGCTCTACCCCTAGAGGCTCCTAGGCCAATAACAGCAAATGACCCGAAGATTCGGGTCCCCTCCCATGCATCGCCGGTCGGGGGCCGCGTAACATTGTTTCTTCCAGCATGGGAGGGAATAACATCAGACCGTTGGGTACTATCAACCATAGCCCGCGGCTGCTGTATAGAATTTAATAGTTCCCCAACATACAAACCCCCACGGGGACGACGCATGACACCAGAACACCTTGCCATCCTTCTACAGGAAGTGGAACAGCTACTGGAAAAAGGAGCTATAGAGGTCGTGCCTCTATCTCAAGTAACAGAAGGTATTTATTCAGTGTACTTCCTTGTACCCAAAAATGACCTAACCATGTGCCCTGTATTAGATCTGCGCCCAGCGAACAAATTTGTCAAGCCCCCAAAGTTTCGCATGGTAACCTTACAGGAAGTAATCCCCTTGCTATCACAAGGGGATTACATGACAACACTGGACATGAAAGATGCATACTTTCATATTTTAATGTTGCCAGTGCACAGAAAATACCTCAGGTTCATGATAGAGAACAAACACTGCCAGTTCAGAGTGCTACCCTTCGGGATAGCATCAGCACCAAGGGTATTCAGGAAAGTACTGGCAGTGGCAGCGGCCCATCTGCGCAGGTTGTCCATCCCAGTATACCCTTACCTCGACGATTGGCTCAAAACAGGGGATTCTTACGAAACATGCTTCTCCAATACCCAAAAGACTGTAGACCTTTTGTTCCAACTGGGCTTCTCCATCAACGAGAAGAAGTCCAGCTTAGACCTCAGCCAGATCAAACAATTCCTAGGGCTCTAATTCGAACAAAGGACGGCCTCGTCTTCCCCTCCAACGAGAGGGTCCAAAACATGCTGTTTCAGATCCCCCAATATGTGGCAGGTCGAGAGGTGACGGTACGCAAAGCAATGCGCTTGCTAGGAATGATGGCGTCATGTATTTATTTGGTACCTCACGCGCGCCTGCGCATGTGCCCAATGCAAGAGTGGCTCAACAGCCAGTGGTGTCAAGCCAGCGGACAATGGGACAATCTAGTGGTGGTCTCGCAGGCCTTGGTTCTCTCGCTATGGTGGTGGACAAAGGAAAACCTGTTAATAGGGAAACCTTATGCCACACCCGCAGTGGAAGCCACTCTAACCACAGACGCATCCCTCACAGGATGGGGGGCTCACCTATCCCATCAGACTGCTCACGGAGTGTGGACTCTGAGCGTAGCATCCAAGCACATAAATCTACTGGAGTTACTGGCGGTGTTCAAGGCACTGAAAGCTTCCAGGAACACCTACAAGGAAAGACGGTGATGGTCATCACAGACCGCACCACAGCCATGTACTACCTCAACAAGCAAGGGGGAACCCACTCTCCAGGACTGTCCAAGCTGTCCCAGGACATCTGGAAGTGGGCTCTCAGACACAACAACATGTTCCTACTGTCACAACATGTACCAGGGGAACTCAATCTGCTAGCAGACGAACTCAGCAGAGATTTCCCCCGGCCCGCAGAGTGCGAATGGCGGTTACCCAAAGACATCGTCTTCAACGTCTTCACACAGTGGGGTTTCCCAGAAATAGACCTGTTCGCAACTCTGGAGAACTCACAATGCCAAAATTACGCCTCCAGGTACCCTCAGAACCAGTCCAAGGGGAACGGTCTATCGATTCCATGGTCAGGGAAATTTGTTTATGCTTTTCCCCCGACTCCCCTTCTCAACAGGATTGTGCACAAGATGCACCGGGAACAAGCCACCATGATACTAGTGGCCCCTATGTGGGCCCGGCAACCATGGTTCGCTCATCTGATGGAAATGTCTCTGGGCCTCATTACACGGATGGCGGTAATGGTTAACGGTCACCGTTAATGGTAACGGTGACCGTTAACCATTACCGCCTTACTACGAGGTCCCTTAGCGGGTTGGTGCTTTAATGCCTGCTTTTTGCAGGCGTTAAAAACCAACCCGCTAAGGGACCTTGGTGCTAATTACGGCACCGCAAAATTGCGGTGCCGTAATTAGCACCTTCCCCATTCCCATTATGCCCTATGGGGCAAAAATGGGAATGGGAATGGGGAAGGGCAGTGGTGGAAGGGGGAATTACCGCCCCGCCAACCTTGGAATGGGGCGGTAATTCCCCCTTCCACCAAGGCGGTGCCGGTATTTTACCGGCATGGACCAAGGTGCTAATAGCACCTTGGTCCATGTGCTAATACCGCCATCCGTGTAATGAGGCCCTCTGTCTTCACCAGTGAAACTGCCCTGCCCGTACAACATGCTGTCACAGGACAAAGGCAAGACACTGCCTCCATGCCCTCAAACCATGAACTTAGCAGCCTGGCTCCTGAGGTCATAGAATTTGGACATTTACAACTTCCACAAAGATGCATGGACATCCTCAGGGAAGCTAGAAAACCTAACACTCGTCACTGTTATTCTAGCAAATGGAAGAGATTTGTCATCTGGTGTAGAGGAAGAAGCATCAACCCCGTTGATTGCTCTCCCACACAAATTGTTCTGTACCTGACCCATTTGCTGGACTCAGGTCTAGTTTTCAATTCTAATAAAGTCCACCTAGCGGCGCTTTCTGCATACACCACTTCCCAACTCAAAGTGTCATGGTGGAAGGTCCCACTGATTAAAGCCTTCATAGAGGGCGTAAAAAGAATACACCCTCCAATAGCAAACCCAGCTCCCGGCTGGGACCTAAATGTGGTACTCACCAGGCTCATGGGTTCACCCTTCGAACCCATGCACAAGGCAACTCTTAAAGACCTCACTCTTAAAACTGCTTTTCTAATAGCTATCACCTCCATTAGGAGAGTAAGTGAACTACAGGCTCTTTCTGTTCTAGACCCCTTTGTAACGGTTCACAGAGATAAGGTGGTTCTACGCACAATAGAACTACCAACGTTCTTTCAAAACCCTTCAAATCTAGGAGAAAAAAGCCTGCATACACTTGATGTGCGCAGAGCTGTCATGTTTTATATGGAAAGAACTAGACCATTGAGAAAGACTAATCAGTTCTTTGTCTCGGTGGCAGCAGGAAGAGAAGGAGAGGCAGTATCAAAGTCCACTATATCTAGATGGATTGTTCAATGCATCACTCTCTGTTATACTCTTGCTAATAGAGAACTACCCTTCAAGCCAAGAGCACACTCTACTCGTGGCACTGGGGCATCCATAGCATTCATTGCAAATGTTTCCCTTGTGTCCATCTGCAAAGCGGCAACCTGGAGTTCTGTACACACCTTTACAAAACATTACTGTCTAGATGCCCACTCTAGAGCTGATTCCCAGGTGGGACAAGCAGTATTAAGACACCTTTTCTCTACTGTTCCTTCTCACAACCCACCTCCAACTCCGGGTACTGCTCGCTAGTCTATGCACAGCATGTTATTCTAAGCAGATTAACAAACATCAGAAGACAATGCATTACTTACCGTAAAAGCATTTCTGATGGTTGTATCTGCTTAGATTCACATGCGCCCACCCTTCCTCCCCGCTCAGATTGAAGGAACATAGACATCCTTTTATATCTCTCTCTTTTCTGTACTCACTCATGTCTAGAAGGCTCCCTCAGGGAAGAAAAAATACAAACAGAGGGACCTCGACGCGTGAGGGATTGTGGGTACACCACACGTCACTATAGGGATAGTGTTACAGACATGCCTTGTCAACGTCCCCTTTTCGACTACGAAAAACAAAATGCAATACTCCGCCCCTCAAGGGTGAAGTTTTTGTCGAGTTTACACTTCGTGGAGGATTCCGGAAGATCTGCGGCCTACCTCAACGGACATGGCCCAGGACAAGGGGAGCTCGACGCCCGGATCCAAGCTGTTTAGGAACTGCCCTGGATGCGGATTATATAACGTTTTCAAGGAGGACGAGCATTTGCGATGTCTCTACTGCCTCCATGGGGACAAGACGCACGTGGAGAAGGACTGTGCGTTCTGCAAGAACCTTTCAGAACGGACCAAACAAGATCGTTGTTCCCGCCTCGCCACCTGCTAGGGAAGGGCACAGCAAGTGAGAAGGCGAAGAAGAAGTCTGAGCGGGCTTCTAAGTCCTTTGAGGGCGCCCCGGCGACGGGGGCCCAACAGAAGGCCAAGCACCGCGAGTCCGCGGGCTCCGGGAGCGCCGAAAGGTCGGGCTCTTCAGTTGCCAAGCAGGGCGTTACTTCCCTGGCACGTTCGACCACGAGCCATTGCTCTGGTTCGGGGAAGAGAAAGTCCGAGAACCCGGGTAGGCCGCTGGAGCGGACCCGGTCGATCTCGAAGGGGGAGCCAGGCGCTGACCCTCCCCCCAAGGCGAAGGCCCAGGACGCACCTAAAGTGGTGAGGGTTTTGATCCACCCGGCTAAGGCCTCTACCAAAGTGGTCGCTGCGACCCTGGCGGAGCCGGCTGAGACTACGCCAATGGAAACGGCCTCTGGGCCCAGAGTATCCCTGCCGCCGCGGAGGGAATCCTCTTTCCAGCCCATCGCTAAAACCCCCGTGAAGCCCCCGGCTGAAAAAGAGGGGGGCCGGCAGCCATTACAGACTCGGAATCAGCCTCTCAGGAGGAACTGGTGGAGACCGAGAAGGGCCTCAACGAAAGGTCCATAGGCCTCAACGAGAGGTTCGAGAAGGTTCGATCCCAGGGGACGGTCCCTGCTGACGTGATCGAAGATAGCGACAGCAACGACGAACAGGGCCCAGTGGAGCGGCCATCCCGTCCGTCACAGCCATTGCCCGAGCCCCAGGATAGCTCGGCGGCCATTTTGTTGGCAATCCAATCCTTATGTACCGAGATAAGGACGAGATTACCACGCACCCCGACGGAGGAGCCAGAACCAGGCCTGTCGGGAAGCCCTCCGAACAAGAGGAGGAGAGTCTACCCCGCTCCGCCCTTCGTGCCTGCGAGACCGGTGGACCCCTCATCCCCCTCACCGGGAGTGGATACGGATACGGTGACAGGGACGGACGATGACGGCGGCAATGACACAGCTGACATCCTGTCGTCACCCCTCCCCCGCTGCCGTCCCCACGCCATGATAACCAGGGCATCCGAGATCTTCCAGCTCTGCCCTGAAGAACAAAAAAAGGAGGGGTTTCTGTACCAACGACGAGAGGCTAAGAGGAAGACAGTCCTCGCGGTGCCTTTACTCGACGACATCTGGGACGAGGGGCTTGCTGTCCTCAAGAACCCTGCCACGACACCCGCCAAGAGGGACAGGTACGAGAAGAAGTACCGAGTCCCCGATGTCGCCCCCTTGTGCCCCAGGGCCCAGCCAACGCCGGACTCGGTCGTCTCGGCAGCGGCTAAGAAGAAGGCAGCGGGTGCGGCGGCTTCAACTTCCACTTCCCCGCCAGACAGCGAGGGCAAGAAGTTGGACTCTATGGGACGACGAGTCATCTCGTTGGTGGCGATGACGATTAAGGCGGCCAATGCCTTAGCAATCGTGGCCCGCTACGACAGGGAGCTCTGGTTCAAGATAGCTCCCCTGCTAGATTTCCTGCCGGATGACAAAAGGGCAGAGGCCGTAGAAATTCTGCAGGAGGGCGAGGTGGCGTCGGATCACGCCATAACGGTGGCGACGGACATTGCCGATACCGGATTTCGCCAACTGGGCAACGCAGTTTGCCTCCGACGACGAGGATGGCTCAAGGCGACAGACTTTCGCCAGGACGTCCAGACCAGAGTGTTGGACATGCCGTTCGACGGCAACAACCTCTTTGGTAAGGCTGTGGATGAGTCTCTACAGGCCATCAAGACCGACTCGCAGACGGCCCGGGCCCTTGGGGTGCTTCAGCAGCGACGGCCCTTTAGGAGCCCCGGAGGCAGACAGGGTGCCTCCAAAGGATCCAGTGGTGGCTCCTCCACTTACCTCCAGGCGGCCCACTCCTCTTCCCAGGAGGCCTACAGAGGTCGCTGCAAGCAATGGGGTTCCCGCCGTCGTCACCAAGGAGGCCAAGGCGGCAAGACTGACCCGGCCGGGTTGTCGGGCCCCCACCGAAGCATCCCGGTGGGAGGCCGGCTGACGAAGTTCGTCAGAGTGTGGGAGTCCATCTCCACCGATCGTTGGGTGTTGGACACCCTGGCCAACGGGCACTCGCTGGAATTCCTAAACAAGTGCCCTCGCATTCCTCCGGTGGCCAGGAAGGAGAACCACGTCCCTCAACTGCTGTTGGAAGTAAGGGCGATGCTCGCTCAAGAAAGTTGCCATCGAGCTCGTCCCCAGGAGGCTCCGGGGCTCCGGAGTGTACTCAAAGTACTTCCTCGTCAGAAAGAAGACAGGCGGTTGGCGCCCCATCCTGGACCTGCGTTGGTTAAACAAATACATCAAGGCGCAGAAATCCAGGATGGTCACCCTCCAGCACGTGCTGGGACAGCTGGAGGAAGGCGACTTCCTATCGTCGTTGGACCTGGAGGATGCTTACTTCCACATCCCAATTCTAAAAAGGCACAGGAAGTTCCTTAGGTTCGTGGTTCAGGGACGCCACTACCAATTCAGAGCCCTACCATTCGGATTAAAGTCAGCACTCAGGGTGTTCACCAAGTGCCTAGCACCAGTGGCGGCGCGGCTGTGCCTGCAGGGGATCCACGTCTACCCCTACCTGGACGACTGGCTAATCCGGGCAAGGTCAAGGGAACTTGCTGTCAATCATACGGCGAGGACCGTCCGGTTGCTCACGGAGCTGGGGTTCGCCATCAACTACCCCAAATCCCACCTGGTTCCATCACAAGTAGGACTGTTTTTGGGGGCGAAGCTCAATACAGTGGAGCAATTGGCCTCCCCTTCAGAGGAGAGGACCAAGACCATCCTGGGCAAGGTGCGGCGCCTGTTAGCCACGGACGTGGCCAGGGTGAGGTCCATCAAGCCCCTTCTCGGGATGATGTCCTCATGCATGTACCTTGTGCCCCTTTGCAGACTTCGGATGCGTCCGCTACAGGAGTTCCTCGACGCCCACTGGTTTCAGGTGAGGGGCTGCTTCGAGGACAGGATCCCCCTCGACGAGGAGTTCCGTCGCGTGATCCTATGGTGGGGCACCCGGGCTCACCTCACGACGGGCACAGACTTTTAAATCCCGGCGTTTCAGGAGACGGTGACTACGGACGCCTATCTGAAGGGTTGGGGGGCCCACACCAGAGATCTCCACGCAAGAGGCCTTTGGCTCCCGGAGGAGAGGTCTCTTCACATCAACATCTTGGAGCTCCGAGCAGTGTTCTGGGCGCTCAAGTCGTTCCTCCCGTCCCTCAAGGACAAAGTGGTGAGGATCTTCACCGACAACACCACCACGATGTTCTACATACGGAAGCAGGGGGGCACCAGATCCCCAGCCCTATCCAAGGAGGCTCAGGATCTGTGGCACTGGGCTGACGCCCAGGGGATGTTTCTGGTTCCTTTCCACCTGGCAGGAATAAAAAACACCATCGCCGACTCACTCAGCAGGGAGCTGCGCTCATGCCACGAGTGGGAACTGCGCCAGGATCAAGTGGATCGACTCTTCCAACGATGGGGCAAACCCCAGATCAACCTGTTCGCGACGGCGACGAACTCCAAGTGCCAGAGGTCCGCCAGCAGGTTCCCACAGCCGAGGAGCATGGGAGATGCTTTCTCGTTCCCTTGGGACGGCCTGTTTCTATACGCGTTCCCTCCATTGCCGTTGCTGCTCCGCCTCATCAACCAGCTCAAGAAGTCCAGGTGCAAGATGATCCTCGTCGCACCGACGTGGCCGAGGCAGGTCTGGTTCCCGGACCTTTTGGACTTGTCAACGTTCCCGCCAGTCAGGCTGCCGGCGGACGCAGATCTTCTCTCCAGAGAAGGAGGCGCCATTCTCCACCACGACCCACAGTCGCTCAACTTGCAGGCCTGGCTCCTGCAGCACTAGAGTTTGGAGGGTACGATATCCCGGCTGATTGCAGAGAGGTTCTTGCAAAGGCCAGGGCGTCCTCAACTCTCAAGTGTTACGGTCATAAATGGAAGAGGTTCTCTGTCTGGTGCCGTGCAAAGAAGATTAACCCTCTGCGGATTACGGCCCCTCAAGTGCTGCTGTACCTACTGTCGCTGGCCAAAGCTGGACTGGCTCACGCCTCCATAAAAATACATCTGGCTGCCATCTCCCGATATACCAGGACTACGGGACGGGCGTCCTTGTGGTCTTATCGCCTGGTGAAGGAATTTATGAAGGGACTATTCCGATCATTCCTGCCGGTGAAGGCTCCTGCCCCAGCGTGGGAGCTTATTGTGGTGCTGAACACGCTCATGGGAGCCCCACTCGAGCCTATGCATTCGGCGCCTTTGAAGTTCCTGTCATGGAAGACAGCGTTCCTCCTGGCCATCACCTCTGCACGACGAGTGGGAGAGATTCAGGCCCTATCTTGCAAGCCTCCACACTTGACTTTCATGACACGAGGGTGGTGCTGAGGACGCACCCCTCCTTCATGCCCAAGGTGCCGTTGGACTTCCACCTCAACGAGCCCTTGGTGTTACCAGTTTTCTTCCCGTCGCCTTCGACGCCGGCCGAAAGGACGTTGC
Source organism: Ambystoma mexicanum (assembly GCF_040938575.1). Lineage (NCBI taxonomy): Eukaryota > Metazoa > Chordata > Amphibia > Caudata > Ambystomatidae > Ambystoma > Ambystoma mexicanum. The sequence continues at coordinate 955,034,956 of NC_090921.1, read as the reverse complement.
ACTCGCCGGATGTAGCTAGAGCGCTGAAGTTCTACGTGGACCGCACGAAGGGTTTTCGGAAGACGTCACAACTGTTTGTGAACTTTGGGTCTGTGAATCAAGGGAAGGCTCTCGCAAAGACTTCCATTTCCAGATGGCTCTCCAGCTGCATCATGCATTGTCACCGGTTGGCAAACCGACCGCTGCCCGGCCGTCCGAGAGCCCATTCGACCAGAGCGATCGCTGCTACCACAGCGTTCCTGTCTGGTGTGCCCCTGCTCGACATCTGCAGGGCTGCTACGTGGAGGTCGACGCACACCTTCACAAGATTCTACTGCGTCGATCGGGACTCCAGGGAGGAGTCTAGGGTCGGCCAAGCAGTGCTGCGCAACCTGTTCGCTTAAGGTGAGCCTGGTGAGGAGGTAAGAGATGCTTAATGTTGAGTTGTATTGCTTAATGTTGAGCCTGTTGCCACCTCCCGTGGTTGTGCATGCGTATACTGCTATGTATTCTTTCATTCATGGGCATGTGAATCCATGCCAGACCCCATGCTGGAGAAGGAACAAGTTACTTATCTGTAACTGTTGTTCTCCAGCATGGGTCTGGCATGGATTCACATGCGAACCCTCCCACCTACCCCCCTGCGGCTCTTCACTTGATCATACTGCCACTTGGCGTGCTACCAAATCTGAGGATGGCTGCCAGAGGCGGGGCTTAAGGAGAGGGCAGTCATTGGCTGGGGGCAGTATGACCCAGAGATTAGTGATTGGTTACTACTAAGAAAGTCAGATCAGAAACAAAACTGATACTGATTTTTTCTTTACCGAGGATTCCCAGCATGACGACGGGGAATATTCATGAGCATGTGAATCCATGCCAGACCCATGCTAGAGAACAACAGTTTAAAGGTAAGTAACTTGTTCCTTGCACTCTGTGCATACATAACCACATTCATTTCTACTCCCTCCTCCAAATTATGTAAACTGTGTTGGGAGTCTATCAAAGATAAGAAATACGTGGGAGGACACAATCCATTTGAAGAACAAGTTACTTACCCACAGTAACGTTCTTTCAAATGGATGTTCCTCCCACATATTCCTTATCGCCCCTCCCAACCTACCCTGCAGTAAAACTTCTCTTGTGGTTTGCAGTCTACGCTCTCTCAGGGGTAGTAACCGTCGAACACGAGGTAATGCTCCACTCGTCAAAACTGCACTGAGGCCAACACTGCTGCGTGTGCTACATATACCTCCGGTGAAGTCAGCGTCAAGACGGAGGCCTGCGAGGGTCATCGACTCGACCAGGCATCGACGCACAACGCCCTCTGCTGAACATTCTTTTCCGAGGCAGCAAAGCTGGATATTGGAAATATCAAAGATAAAGAATACGTGGGAGGAACATCCAGTCAAAAGAAGGTTACTGTGGGTAAGTAACTTGTTCTTCTGGGGTATTCATATTCTCAGCCCAGCATTGGCTTGGTTGCGGCCTCACCCTCCAGCTACTCCTCGGATGCTGCTGCATAACCTTCTCTACAGCAGCGCTGCTTTTAAGTGGAGGTGATCTCTCTGGCCCATACATGTCTGCATCTTTGACTTGGTCTGTTCTTGTCTGCGCAGCCTGCTATTCTGCATTGCTTCTGGGCTTTGGTGTCAGCAGGAGGAGACACTGGTACGTCACATTTCCTTCAGTTTTGCTTCCTTTCTCAGCAGTTTCAGCTTGTTGGGGTTTCCACTTTCATTGAAGAGGCAGTGCCCCACAGACCGCCTTCAGTCTCCACCTACCCCGCTAACAACATGGCTCTCAGCTCTTCCTGTGAGTGAGCGACTCCCTCCTCTGCACATCTACATGCGCACGCCAGCGTTTCTCGCTCTCCAGCTGATTCTCCCCTCCTCGATTTCTGTCCAGCTCTATATAGGCTCCTCCCTGGACTGGGAGGGAAGTTTCAATTGGTCCCGGTTTTCATTGAGAGACGGCAACAAACACAGGTCAGAAACCCAGCCATCAACCTTAATGGGTCCCTGCACCTGATTGCTATGTTCAATTCCCATATAATCAGCAAACATTGGGGAGTTTGAAGTGGTTATTATGGGAATAAGAAAGACTGTCGCCCTCCCTTAGTGTATTGCAATGTACCTGAAATGTTGTGCAGTAGGTGTATGATAGGTTGTACAGAAAAGGGAACTGGAATAACTGAGGAAGGACAGACCAGGTCCTCACATCAAAAAACGAGGGCCAAACATGCAGGGGAAACTGTCCCTAACGGTACGAGTAACACCTGTGGGACTGGAGCACAGTCGCAGCAACAAAGTGAAGACATCAAAGTATCAAATAGCCTAAAGGTCACTGTGGCACATAGGTAGATAAGGCAATCCATAATCCAAAATGTCCAGGAAACAAGCACAAAAAATCCAGGCAAACAAATCCTAATCAACATATGAAAGCGAAGTCGAGCCGTCCAGAAAGTCAAGAAACTTCCGCTCAGAAGGAGAGGGAAGGCAAAGGTATGCGGCAGCACAATGGGTAAAAAGCACTGCAAAGTACAACTTTGCTAGTAACATATAATCAGATGTAATGGGCAGAAGGTCTCCCCCTTGGTTTCTTGACAGGGGGGTCTGCTTTTCCGTTTTCTCTGCCAGGACGATACTTGAGCACAAAATCAAAGGCAGAGAAAAAAAGATGCTAGCGTACTTGCCTACTGTTTGTACATTTCAAAGAGGCCAAATCTCGCAAGTTCATGTGATCCGTGGCGATCGGCACCAGCCCGTTTTACCTCCAGCATGATACTGAAGGTAAATCCTCCACTTCAAGGCCCAAATAGGAATTCGGCAGTACGGTAAGAACAGCGTTAATTCTGTTACCACCAAAAAAGTGGTGGTAATAGAATTGCCACCATTTTTTTTACGGTACCCAAACTCTTAATGATGGCAATTGGCTTTCTGTGCTGACTTAGAACAACACAGGAAATGCCTCTAGGACAGGACAGAGGCAAACAGGAAGGAAGAGGACCTGGCAAGAAGAGAACAGAACCAGGAAGAGGCGAGGGACAAGATAGTGGAAATGGGCAAGGAGCTGGCTGTATCAAGGGAAGACCTGGCAAGACCACAGAGTGTGGTACTCTTAAGAGGGTATAAGGCATGCGTTCTGTTGTATGTGATCTGCTTTTGTAATCACCGAGGCAAAACCGAAGCTCTGCAAGTTTCACGCTGGTAGCCCCAGACAGCGACAGAAGCTAGTCTATTGTGCATGAGACCTCGATGACTGCATGCATCAGTAAACATGGCAGGATCCACAAACTGGTCTCGGCAGGTTGCAATGCAGGCATGCCTACTTGCTGCTGCCATGGACACAGTGGTGAGGCCATGCCAGACGCCACCTGGGATACAGCCTCCAAAAAGTAAGGCTGGACCATGCCACCAGAGCTCATCACCAAGTAATTGGTGCGTGGGGCAGCGCTGTATGACAAACATTAAGGAAGTGAATCTTGATGTGCTTCTGTGTTGTATCATTCATCATAGTCTGGATGAGCAGGACTCTAGGTAAGGACTTTCTATCAGGTGTTTCCATTACTAAACATTTATTCTGCTACTCAGACTTGTATGTACACTATTGTGGTTCTTGTAGGGGTGGGATTTTTTTACAACATTAGTGGTGGTGACTTACCCTACTACTTGGCCTCAAAGTCTTCCCTTAGATAAACCTGTTGGTGTAGCAGGTGCATGTTTGGGTTTCTAGATTATTGTATTAAAGTCGTCTTTCTGTTGAGTTCCCAACCATGGACAAATTGGCGCTTAAAACAACTGCAATGCTGGGTTTCAGTGCTTTGCTAGCACAGATGAGCTCCAAATTGTGAAAGTCCATCTGCCGGCCCACTCTTTATAATGGTAGTTAGATATGTATTTATACATGACATGATATGATATGATATGACATTTATAAGGCGCCTATGCACAAGTGCTTAAAGGCGCGACGAGGCAAGGGAGCGGAACAGAGGGAGGACAGACAACGATCCTACTATGCCAGGTGCCATTCAGATCGCGCAAGTGCATGGGAAGGGGGCAGGGACAGTGCAGTGCAAGATGATAACAATATTAGTAACGGCCAGCATGTGGCAAGTGCAGTACAAGATGATAACAATAAGTGAGTAGCGGCTAGCACGTGGCAAGTGCATGGGTAAGTGCTGACAACAGGTGTCAGGGGCTGGTAGGGGGACTGTAGGGATACAGAAACAGTCCCTGAGTGCTGGGTTTGCCAGGTGGATAGTGCAGGTGTGAGACAATGGCAGGGGAGGGACCTGGGCCCGAGATCAGAGGGTGTCCAGGTAGCCAGTGTGGTTCAGGTTTCAGCCAGGAGGTCAGCAGAGGTGAGGAGGAGAGAAAGCAGAAGCAAAGAGAAAGGTTTTGAGGTGCTTCCGGAACCGGAGATGGTTCTCCTCAAGTTTAAGGGGGGCAGGGATGCTGTTTCAGAGGGAGGCACCGTAGAAAGAGATCTACCACCAACTCGTTGCTTGGAGAAGCGTCTGACCCTGAGGGAGTTGGAGGCGGATGAGCGGAGAGCTCGAGAAGGAAGGTATTTAGGAAGGGAGAGTTGAAGATATTGAGGACCCAGGCCCCAGAAGGCCTTGTGGACGATGCAGAGGGTTTTGAACTTAATCCTCACAGCCACTGGGAGCCAGTGCAGAGATTTCAGTCCTGGAGAGATACGATCCCTGGGCTTGAGGCCAAGGAGAAGTCTTGCAGTCCTGTTTTGGATAAGTTGCAAAGGGCGAAGAGTAGAAGCAGGTAGATTTAGAAAGAGGCTGTTGCAATAGTCCAGCCTAGAGAGATCCAGAGCTCTGGAGACAGTGAGCTTCTGGGGGAAGGAGAGGAAAGGAAGAATCCATCTGAGGAGGTGCAGCTGGTAGTGTGACTTCTTAGAGACGTCAGAGATCTGGGGAGAGAAGGAGAGTGTGGAATGGAAGATGAGCCCAAGGTTTTTAGCCTTGTAGGTGGGAGCTGGAAGAGGGCCAAGAGAGGCCGGCAAGAGAGCTACAGGGAAGGAGGGAGCGGGTGTGCCGATGAGGAGAATCTCGGTCTTACTGGCATTAAGGCAGAGGTCATTGGTGGCACACCACTCCTGGATAGCAGACAGACAGTCAGAGATGAGGGGAGGAGAGGATGAGGCCGAGGGTAGCCTGAAAATGAGCTGGTTGTCATCCGCATAGCACGGAAAGTTGGGGCAGAGAGTGGTGATGCGGTGGGCAAGGAGTGCCAGGTATTGGTTGATCAGCCAGGGAGAGAGGTTAGAACCCTGGGGGACACCACAGGTGGAGAAAAAGATAGTGGAGAGGAAGGACCCAAGCTGGACCTGGGAGGGTCGGTCAGAGAGGAAAGAAGTCAGCCACGTCAAAGGCAGAAGAGAGATCAAGCAGGATGAGGACGCAAGGGGTGTTAGAGTCAAGGTTGGAGATCAGGTCTTCACGGATGTTCAGGAGAGCAGTTTCCATTCTTCTGGCAGGTCTGAAACCAGACTGGTGATCATGAAGACAACCAACAGATTCAGTGTGGAGATTAAGCTGGGAGATGGCCAGTTTCTCCAGGAGCTTGCCCAGGAAGGGAGTGATGAAGATTGGGCGATAGTTAGCTGGGCAGGAGGGGTCGGCAGAGGGTTTCTTAAGAAGAGGGTGCACAAGGGAGTGCTTCAGGGGGGCGGAGACTCCAGGGGCAAAGTAGTGATTGCAGAAATCAGCCAGGGCAGGAGCCAGGGAGTCGATGTGGTCCTTGATGGTTTTGGAGGAACAGGGGTGAACCTGTTTTGACAAGACTTTCATAGATCGGACTTGTCTAGAAACCTCGTCAGCGGAGAACAGAGGAAAGGCACAGAAGGCGGGAGGAGAGGTGGCCGAAGAAGGGCCAGAGGAAGAGCAGGGAGCAGAGGGAGGAAGGGGAGAGGAGGAGAGAGAGGACAGGATGTCCTGAGTTTTAGAGATGAAGTGAGAAGCCAGAGCCGTGTAGAGGGCCTGGGAAGGGATAGGAGAGGTAGAGACTGCGGCAGAATTGGCCAGTTCCTTGCAAATTGTAAAGAGTTCAGCCCAGTTATTAGATGCCGCAGAGACGCGGGCTTGGATATGAGCTCTCTTCTTGGTTCTGACAGAGAGTCGGTATTGCCTTTGCAACAGACGGCAGGCCAGTTTGTCAGAGGATGCACATGAAGCATGCCATTTCCTCCTGGCCACTCTGCACTTGTGTTTTAGGGTGACGAGGTCTGAGTCGTACCAGGAGTTTCACTTGGCTTTGGGCTTCAGGCAGATTCTCATGACAGGGGCAAGGATATCGAGAGTATCAGATATAGCAGAGTGGAGCATGGAGAGGGCTGTGTCAGGGTGAGAGTCAGCCAAGGGGGGAGGAGGGGTGAGAAGGTGGCGGAGAAAGCCTCAGCTGACACACGCTTCATGGGTCGGATGACCCAGAAAGTGGGTGGCAGTGATGGAAGTGGCCTGAGGGGTAGGGAGGGTAAGGTTGGAGGAGGGAAGAAAGTGATCACTCCAGGAGAGAGGTGTGGTGAGAGGGCCAGAGAGGGGAAGGTCTGACGAGATCAGAACTTCCAGAGTGTGCTCTGCAGAGTGAGTCGGGCCAGAGGGGAGAATAGTGAGTGAGAGAGAGTCACAGAGGTCGCGAAAGAGTCCAGAGGGAGGACAGGAGGCATCCAGGTGGATGTTGAAATCTCCAAGGAGGAGGAGTTGAGTGGTAGAGGCCAGGAGTGAGGAGGAGAGGTCTGCCCACTCTGAGAGGAAGGGGGAAATCAGACCAGGTGGGCGATAGATAGTAGTCACAGTAAGGGAATGGCTAGGAGAGAGAGCGAGCCTGCAGACGAGGCATTCAAAAGAGGAGTAGGCCTGCGTAGGAGTGACAGAGGCAGGATCCACTCAGGGAAGATCAGGGCTACGCCTCCACCGGAGTGGTTGGACCTGGGCGCAGAGAGGATCTTGTAGCCGTCGGGTAGGAGCATATCAAAGCTCGTGACAGAGCTGGCTGTGAACCATGTCTCAATGAGACCTAGGACGTCAAGGTCAAGTTCTTCCAGAAGGTGGCAGATATCAGAGGGGTGTTTGACAGCATAGCGAGAATTTAGGGTGGCAATATGGAGACGGTTTCCATCCTTGAAGGCCTTCCGGGAGGGGTACAGATCAGAGGTACGCCCTGCGGAGTTGTAGAAGGAGCACGAGAGGGGTAGAGAGGGAAGGGGAAGGCAAGGTAGCCAAGGAAGGGGCAGAGGTAGTCACGGAAAGGGGAGAGGGGACAGCAGAAGAGGAAAGGAAGTTCATGAGGCGCGGGAAGCGTCTATCAAAGAGGTGAAGGTTGGCCTGAGGGCCTTGGACCAAAACGGTCCCATTAGAGTTAACATAGCAAACTCTGCGTCTACGATGCTGAGAAGATTTAGCCATGCTAAGGGGGCAAATGAGTTATGTAAACTGGGTAGTAAGGTTCTTTAAGGTGGCATGTAACCCACTATCGAGCAAAGATTTTGTGTGTATTCCAACTGTCACCGGTACCTCTGCGGGGGGTTTGGAGGGGGTTTGTTTGTTTGTTTGTTTATTTTATTTATATAGCGCACCTGACCCGGAGGTAATTGGGCGCTGTCGGGTAGTACAGATTACAAGGCATAGTATAGACAGTTATGTACATGAATACAGTTTGAACATTCAAGGTAAGGTTACAGTGGTACATACATACATATTAAACATTATACATATTATACATTGGGTCATAGCAGTAGAATGTGCCGATCACCTAACGGTTAGTGGTATCAGGAGCTTTGTTTTCTATTTTATTTAGTATCCAAGTGATAGCCTGACTTCTGAAATTGTTAAAGGTTTGAATGGTTTGAATATTCTGAGGGAGGGTGTTCCAAAGCTGGGCTGCTAATACTGGGAAGCTAGAACCTCCAGCTCTTTTTAGATTGTATCTGGGCACCACCAGACGTGGTATGTTGGAGGATCTGGTGAATCTATTGGATACCTTCCATGTGAACTTATCTGTAAGGTGGGGGGGCTTGGTGGTTAAGCGCTTTGTGAGTGAGGCAGATAGTTTTTAAGGCAATTTTGTCCTATATAGAGAGCCACCTGTGGTGCTTTCTAGTTTCTGATATATGCTCTCTTTTGGGAATATTCAGCGCAGCTCTGAGCGCGTTATTTTGTGTAATCTGTAGTTTACTTAAGATGGTTTTGTTGGCTCCTAGATAAAGACTGTTGCAATAATCCAATTTGGATTGTATGAGTGCTCGTGCCAGAGTAATGCAGCTAGTGGGGGATAGTAAAGGTCTACAGGCTCTGATCAACTTGCCGGTGTAGGCTGTGGCCGATGAGGTCATGTTAATCTGCTTAGTTAGGTTAGACTGGGCATCGAGGTAGAAACCTAAAGTTTTTACATGTTTGGCAATGGGAATCCTGTTCCCATCGATGACGATATTTGTATAGTGAGGACTTAGTTTGAGAAGGTTGTTAGATGATCCGACTAGTAGTAATTTGGTCTTATCATCATTCAGGCAGAGGCCATGTGTGGCCATCCATGCCTGAATGATGATGTAGACTTCGTTGATCCGCGCGACGTCTATATCATAGGTTCCTGAGAGGGGTAGGAGTCTCTGGGTGTTGTCCGCATAGTTTGTGTAGGTGACACCCAGACGGTCCAGTTTGTCAAATAGTGGCTTTGTAAAAATGTTGTACAAAGTGGGTGAGACGCAGGATCCTTGAGGGACTCCGCAGGTGATGGGTATGGGGTCAGCAGCTGCTGAAGGTGAGTACACGCACATAGTTCTGTTGGCAAGGAAGGACTGGATCCAGGCAACTGCAGAACTGGAGAAATGGGCCGCTGAGGATAGGTGGTTACAAAGTATGGAGTGATCCACCAGATCAAAAGCCACAGAGAGGTCGAGTAGAAGTAGGATGGCCATCTTTCCTTTGTATTTAAATTCATTGATCTGGCTTTTGAGGTCGACACATGCGGTTTCTGTTCCGTGCGGGGTCTGAAGCCAGATTGACGGGTGTCGAGTAGTTTGTGAGCTTCAAGATAATCTTGTATTTGCAAGTAGGCTATTCTGTCCAAAATGTTCAATAGAAAGGGGACTGTCATGATTGGTCTATAGTTAGTGGGTATAGCCGGGTCAAGGGTCTGTTTTTTTAATAGCGGTAGAACCCAGGACTGTTTGAGGTTACTTGGGACTGAGTTATTGGAGAAGGAGTAATTTACAAGTTTAGTAATGAAAGGGGCAAGGTCTCTAGCTGCATCTTTTATAATCTGGGCTGGGCAGCTATCGCCCTTGCAGTTAGATGGTTTAAGAGAGGCAATGATTTTATGGACTTCAGGAATGGTGACTTTTTTGAATGTGAAACCTGAGTTAATGTGAGGAGTAGGTGTAGGAGCTGGTGTAGTGACTGTTAGTTGGGATCGTTTGTCAGCTATTTTGGTCTGCAGTCCCTTGATTTTATTGGAGAGGGCATTTTGAATGCTAGTACACCAGCCTTTATCCTTAGTGCATGTATCTGGCGGTGGGTTGGGGTTTTCTAGTTCTCTTAGAATGTTGAATAATTCTTTAGTCTGGAGCTGGCTTGGGCTATTCTGTCATTATAGGTTTCTTTTTTAGCCTGGATTGGCAGTGATAGTGGCCAGGTTAGTTTTGTTTTCAGGTGTAGGGGATGATTTCCAACGTGATTCCCATTTTCTTTTTTCAGTGTGGAGTGTTTTCAGCTCTGGAGTGAACCACGAGTTAAGATGGGCTATGGGTTTGCTTTTACGTAGTTTTAGCGGGGCAATATCATCGATGGCTTTAGTCATGGTCTCATTGTAGATGTTGATTAGAGTGTTAGGATCATTGGTGTCCGGTAGGGCATTGAGTAGGGGGGCTACCAAAGGAACTAGAGCATCTGCTGTGATGTTACGTTTATTCCTTGTGAGGCAGGGGGAGCAATAATGGGCTTTTTCTTTTCCAAGTTGTTGATATGCAGTTCAAAGGTCATAAGGTGGTCTAACCATACTAGTGGAGTCGGATCTAGTGGGGTGATGGCGCAATTTAGAACCGCGACCCAATCAAGAATCCTACCTTTTTCGTGTATAGGTTTGGTGCTAATTTGAATGTAGCCTTGTTCTAGTAGTGCAGAGGCTAGAGAGATGGCGTGTGGGTCACTAATGTCCTTGTAACCGAGGTTGAAATCTCCTAAAATGATATTTTGCGCCGTTGGTTTGGTGTTGGCTGCTAGGGCTGTGATATCTTCTTCAAAGGACCCCAGAGGTCCTGGAGGCCTGTAAATGATATGTAGTGTGATAGTGCTGTTGGGTGAGGTTTGGAACTTGACTGAGAGGAGTTCACATGATGCCAATGGCGTAGGGGTGGCTAGTCTTATGTTGAGAGTGTCTTTAAAGATAATGGCTATTCCTCCTCCGCGAGCCGTGGATTTATCTGCCCGGAGAATGGAGTAATTAGCTGGGACGGCTAGGGCAATAGAGGGGCCTGCTGCCTCGTGCAGCCAGGTTTCTGTTATTACAAGGAAGTAAAGGTTATTGTTCACAATCAAGTCGTCAATCTCAGTTGCATGTGCTACCAATAACCTGACGTTCAGTAATGCTCCCTTAGTGGGCTGTGATTGTGGGTCCTTTATTGGTAAACTGGGGCTAATGTCCCTTAAGTTGTTCAGAGGGGCTGTACACCTTTTCTTTTGGTGCCTACGATTATTGTCAGTGGAACCTGGGCGAACTGCGCTTATGATCTTATGGGAATATTCTAATGCTGAGGACTTACTGGATGGCAGTCTACTGGTTAGTCTCTCGTTGCGCTTAGAGATGTCAGGAGGGGAGGCGGTTGAGGCTATTGGCACGGGGGGCAACTTGTCATGTGTGGTGCACATAGTGGAGGCTGGATGTAGTTTGGTTGTGGTTAGGGTGGGAAACGGGGGTAGTGTGGGAAGGAAAGATGTAGGGCAAGGGATAGGGTGGTGACGGGGACATCTCAGTCTGCCTAACCCTTCATCAAACTTAATGTAGTGACCTCTAGTGCAAGGGATGTCAGATGGTATAATGCAGAATGGGAACATAGTTAAAGTTAGCAGTGCCTGCATTCTGTTATGATAATGGGCAACTTGGCGTGAGGTTGCTGATACTGGGTAGTTTACAAGGCACAAATATGCTGCAACCTAGAATCGAAATTTAGCAGGTAGGACTAAATAGATAATCAACATACAGTCAGCTGTTGACATTGATAGCAGTTGGGCGCTAATCACAAATATAGTGCTGGCTTGGACTAGGCTAAAATGCGTGGAGTGGGTGCGAAATCGGCTGAGGCTTAGTGAACATTAGTTTGGGCTAATTTAAAAGCATAAATAGAGCACACCTAGATGCAACTTTAGCATTGGGTGCCAGAGTGGCGCTAATTCAAGTGAGCACACCTAGATGCAACTTTATCATTGGGTGCCAGAGTGGCGCTAATTCAAGTGAGCACACATAGATGCAACTTTAGCAATTCAAATGAGCACACCTAGATGCAACTTTAACAATTCAAGTGAGCACACCTAGATGCAACTTTATCATTGGGTGCCTGAGTGGCGCTAATTCAAGTGAGCACACATAGATGCAACTTTAGCAATTCAAATGAGCACACCTAGATACAACTTTAACAATTCAAGTGAGCACACCTAGATGCAACTTTATCATTGGGTGCCAGAGTGGCGCTAATTCAAGTGAGCACACATAGATGCAACTTTAGCAATTCAAATGAGCACACCTAGATGCAACTTTAACAATTCAAGTGAGCACACCTAGATGCAACTTTATCATTGGGTGCCAGAGTGGCGCTAATTCAAGTGAGCACACATAGATGCAACTTTAGCAATTCAAATGAGCACACCTAGATGCAACTTTAACAATTCAAGTGAGCACACCTAGATGCAACTTTATCATTGGGTGCCAGAGTGGCGCTAATTCACGTGAGCACACATAGATGCAACTTTAGCAACTCAAGTGAGCACACCTAGATGCAACTTTATCATTGGGTGCCAGAGTGACGCTAATTCAAGTGAGCACACATAGATGCAACTTTAGCAATTCAAGTGAGCACACCTAGATGCAAGTTAGCATTGGGAGCCAGGGTGGCTCTATTTCAAAAGCATAATCAGAGCAGGCCAACGTCGCTTCATAAGTACATTTTGTTAATCTGAAGCTGGTTGGGATACCTATATAATCTAGCAGCGCAGTATGCTAGTGCCATCATATGCAGTAGGTCAGTACATTTGAGGCAAGCAGTAGGGTAGCAGTGGGGTGTCTAGTAGGCTGGCTGACGTAGATAGTTCGCATTGCATAGTAAACCATATGGTGGCTCACAGATAAAGGCGGTGACTGGCCGTAATGGGATTGCATAGGGATTAGACTGAAACAATAACGTCTTGTGGTAAAGTGTTGCTAGTATCTGTAGGAAGTAGTCCAGGTGGGTGCCAGGTTACAGGGCTTAGGGACCAGGCGCAGACCGCAGCACGGTGATCTGCTTGTGAGGTCTGCTCGGCAGATCCAAGGGACAGATTAGAAATTGGATTTTTTTTTTTTGGTGGCATGGTGTTTTCATTGATGGTTAAAGCCGATGAGTGCTTTGGTTGCATTCATCTTTAAGCTGGATATCTATACCTTCCACAATGGAGGTGTCGGTTGTGGTAAGTTGTATTTTAGCATATAAAGCAATCATACTATGCGGGAGGTTCCCGGCTTCTGCTTGTCCATGAGCCTTGCTAACGTTTGCCCACATTGCCCTTACTGAACTGGGCTGGAGTTGCAAACTGTTAATTCTGGCAAATTCTCTTGGTATGTCCTTGCTCCATGCAGCAGTGACATGTTCTAGTCTTGGAATAGCCCAGCTCTGTACTTTGAAGGTGCTTAACTGTCTGTGGACATGTTTCCTCAGTTCCACTTGGGTCAATTACATTTTAGGCCAAAGACTAGAATTTTAGCAAGTACCACTGGTTTTATCTACATTTTTAAAGTCTTACATTCCACTCCTGTGTAAGAAAAATGGTGTGTTTCTTAGTATAATTGCAAAGTACTACAGTATCTGTTTTTCTAGGTGTATAATGAGTATGGTATAAACCTAATTGTGTTTTGCCTTTTGTGTTCTCTGCGTTTGTGTACTAAAGATTTTAACCCATCTCATCCTTCTAGGCACTACGATGCATTTGTTTTACTTGTGATACTGTGTCCTGGAGGTTCAGGAATTACTGTGACTGTGATTTGTATTGGCACATGGTGGTCCTAATTATGACTTTAATAATTCATATTTTGATTGTCTGGGGTTCCCCTTTTCTTTCCACCAATAAGCCCTGTGATGTGCCTACCAGCAGGTTGTGTGCAACACATGTGGTTTAAGAATGGGTTGGGTCTTACCTGACCATTGCTGTCCATATGGCATTCCTTTTGGTGAGAAACAATGTTCTGCCTCTAGTATAGATGGTTCCAAAAGTCTTCCTAACAATATCGAGGGCCTCATTACAACCCTCGCGTTGGACCATGGTGCTATTAGCCGCAGCTTTTTACGGCGCCGTTAACCCCTTAACGCCAGGGTTGCGATGAGGCCCTTGGACTTTAACGCCTGCAAAAAGCAGGCATTAAAGTGTGAATCTGGCGTTAAGGGTTTAACGCGCCGCAGTCTTTTACGGCGATGTTAACCCCTTAACGCCAGGGTTGTAATGAGGCCCCGAGCCTCGGAAATAAACGCACGTGATGCATTGTGAACCTTGAAGAGTGTGATAGACCAGGGAGCTCATGTTGCTCGAAATTGTAACTTCATTGTGGGGCCTGGCACGTTTGCACTCAGGCGTAGCTATGTCCTGCTGTCATTTGCATGACAGAATGCAAAAGTGCAGGGTAAAAGGCACCTATCGCCCTGCACATTTGCACTCTGCTGTGCAAATGACCCAAATAGCGTTTGTTTTTCATTGTGAGCGCTACTTATCATGGGTGCATGGTAAGCAGAGTTCACAGTTACAATTGAATGCTTCCCGACATGATGCGGGTATGTCTGCCAGCGTTTAATTGTAATTCTCCAGCATGGGGTCTGGCATGGATTCACATGCTCATGAATATTCCCCGTCGTCAGGCTGGGAATCCTCGGTAAAGAAAAAATCAGTATCAGTTTCGTTTCTGATCTGTCTTTCTTAGTAGTAACCAATCACTGATCTCTGGGTCATACTGCCCCCAGCCAATGACTGCCCTCTCCCTAAGCATGATGCAGCCGGAGAGCCATCTGGAAATGGAAGTCTTCGAGAGAGCCTTCCCTTGATTCACAGACCCAAAGTTCACAAACAGTTGTGACGTCTTCCGAAAACTCTTTGTGCGGTCCACGTAGAACTTCAGCGCTCTAGCTACATCCAGCGAGTGCAAAGTCCTCTCGGCCGGCGTCGAAGGCGACGGGAAGTAAATTGGTAACGCCAATGGCTCGTTAAGGTGGAAGTCCGACAGCACCTTGGGCATGAAGGAGGGGTGCGTCCTCAGCACTACCCTCGTGTCATGAAAAGTCAAGTATGGAGGCTTGCAAGATAGGGCCTGAATCTCTCCCACTCGTCGTGCAGAGGTGATGGCCACGAGGAACGCTGTCTTCCATGACAGGAACTTCAAAGGCGCTGAATGCATAGGCTCGAATGGGGCTCCCATGAGCCTGGTCAGCACCACATTAAGCTCCCACGCCGGGGCAAGGGCCTTCACCGGCGGGAATGATCGGTATAGCCCCTTCATGAATTCCTTTACCAGGCGATGAGACCACAAGGACGCCCGTCCCGTAGCATGGTCTATCGGGAAATGGCAGCCAGATGTATTTGTATGGAGGCCTGAGCCAGTCCAGCTTTGGCCAGCGACAGTAGGTACGGCAGCACTTGAGGGGCTGTAATCCTCAGAGGGTTAATCTTCTGTGCACGGCACCAGACAGAGAACCTCTTCCACTTATGACCGTAACACTTGAGAGTCGGGGACGCCCTGGCCTTTGTAAGAATCTCTCTGCAATCAGCCGGGATATCGTACCCTCCAAACTCTAGTGCTGCAGGAGCCAGGCCTGCAAGTTCAGCTATTGTGGGTCGTGATGGAGAATGGCGCCTCCTTCTCTGGCGAGAAGATCCGCGTCCGCCGGCAGCTTGACTGGTGGGGACGTTGACAAGTCCAGAAGGTCCGGAAACCAGATCTGCCTCGGCCACGCCGGTGCGACAAGGATCATCCTGCACCTGGACTTCTTGAGCTGGTTGATGAGGCGGAGCAGCAACGGAGGGAACGTGTATAGAAACAGGCCGTCCCAAGGGAACGAGAAAGCATCGCCAATGCTCCTCAGCTGTGGGAACCTGCTGGCAAACCCCTGGCACTTGGAGTTTGTCGCCATCCCGAACAGGTCGATCTGGGGTTTGCCCCATCGTTGGAAGAGTCGATCCACTTGATCCTGGCGCAGTTCCCACTCGTGGCACGAGCGCAGCTCCCTGCTGAGTGAGTCCGCAATGGTGTTTTTTATTCCTGCCAGGTGGAAGGGAACCAGAAACATCCCCTGGGCGACGGCCCAGTGCCACAGATCCTGGGCCTCCTTGGATAGGGCTGGGGATCTGGTGCCTCCTTGCTTCCGTATATAGAACATCGTGGTGGTGTTGTCGGTGAAGATCCTCACCACTTTGCCCTTGAGGGACGGAAGGAACGACTTGAGAGCCCAGAACACTGCTCGGAGCTCCAGAATGTTGATGTGGAGAGACCTCTCCTCCGGGAGCCAAAGGCCTCTTGCGTGGAGTTCTCCGGTGTGGGCCCCCAACCCTCCAGAGAGGCGTCCGTTGTCACGTCTCCTGAAACGCTGGGATTTGAAATTCCGTGCCTGTCGTGAGGTGAGCACGGATGCCCCACCATAAGATCGCCCGACGGAACTCCTCGTCGAGAGGGATCCTGTCCTCGAAACAGCCCCTCGCTTGGAGCCAGCGGGCATCGAGAAACTCCTGTAGCAAACGCATCCGAAGTCTGCAAAGGGGTACAAGGTCGATGCATGAGGACATCATCCCGAGGAGGGACTTGAGGGACCTCACCCTGGCCACGTCCGTGGCTAGCAGGCGCCGCACCTTACCCAGGTTGATCTTGGTCCTCTCCTCTGAAGGGGAGGCCAATTGCCCCACTGTATCGAGCTTCGCTCCCAGAAGCAGTGCTATCTGCGATGGAATCAGGTGGGATTTGGGGTAGTTGATGGCGAACCCCAGCTCCGTGAGCAATCGGATGGTCCTCGCCGTGTGTTCGACGGCGAGTTCCCTTGTCCTTGCCCAGATTAGTCAGTCGCCCAGGTAGGGGTAAACATGGATCCCCTGCAGACACAGCCGCGCCGCCACTGGGTGCCGACTTTAATCCGAACGGTAGGGCCCTGAATTGGTAGTGTCGTCCCTGAACCACGAACCTGAGGAACTTCCTGTGCCTTTTTAGAATAGGGATGTGGAAGTAAGCATCCTCCAGGTCCAAAGACGATAGGAAGTCGCCTTCCTCCAGCTGTCCCAGCACGTGCTGAAGGGTGACCATCCTGAATTTCTGCGCCTTGATGTACTTGTTTAAGCGACGCAGGTCCAGGATGGGGCGCCAACCGCCTGTCGTCTTCTTGACGAGGAAGTACCTTGAGTACACTCCGGAGCCCCTGAGCCCTCTGGGGACGAGCTCGATGGCACTTTTCTTGAGCATCGCCTTTACCTCCGACAATAGTTGAGGGGCGTGATTCTCCTTCCTGGACACGGGAGGAATGCGAGGGCACTTCTTTTGGAATTCCAGCGAGTGCCCGTTGGCCAGGGTGTCCAACACCCAACGGTCGGTGGAGATGGACTCCCACACGCTGACGAACTTCGTCAGCCGGCCTCCCACCTGGGTGCTTTGGTGGGGGCCCGACAAGTCAGTCTTGCTTGGAGGCCTCCTTGGCGACGGTGGCGGGAACCCCCTTGCTTGCCGCGACCTCTGTAGGCCTCCTGAGAAGAGGAGCGGGCCGCCTGGCGGTAAGTGGAGGAGCCACCATTGGATCCCTTGGAGACACCCAGTCTGCCTCCGGAGCTCCGAAAGGGCTGCCGCTGTTGAAGTACCCCCAGGGCCCGGGCCGTCTCCCGAGTCGGTCTTGATGGCCTGTAGGGACTCATCCACCGCCTTACCAAAAAAGGTTGTTGCCGTCGAACGGCATGTCCAACACCCTGGTCTGGACGTCCTGGCGAAAGTCTGTCGCCTTGAGCCATCCTCGTCGCCGGAGGCAAACTCCGTTGCCCAGTTGGCGAAATCCGGTATCGGCAATGTCCGTTGCCACCGTTATGGCGGGATCCGACGCCACCTCGCCTTCCTGCAGAATTTCTAGGGCCTCCGCCCTTTTGTCATCAGGCAGGAAGTCTAGCAGGGGAGCTATCTTGAAGCAGAGCTCCCTGTCGTAGCGGGCCACGATCGCTAAGGCATTGGCCGCCTTAATCTTCCTCGCCGCCAACGAGATGGCTGGTGTCGTGGAAGGATTCTTGAGGACAGCGAGCCCCTCCTCCCAGATGTCGTCGAGTAAAGGCACCGCGAGGACTGTTTTCCTCTTGGCCTCTCGTCGTTGGTACAGAAACCCCTCCTATTGCTGTTCTTCAGGGCAGAGCTGGAAGAGCTCGGATGCCGTGGTTATCATGGCGTGGAAAGAGCCAATTTCGTCGGCTGGAGACGCCCGCGGGGGGGGGGTGATGACGGGATGTCGGCTGTGTGATCGCGTCCGTCAACGTCCGTCCCCGTCGCTGTATCCGTCGCCGTATCCTCTCTAGGGTTCGGCGAGGGGGGTGAGGGATCCACCGGTCTCGCAGGCACGAAGGGCGGAGCGGGGTGGACTCTTCTCCGCTTGTTCGGAGGGCTTCCCGACGGGCCTGGTTCTGGATCCTCCGTCGGGGTCCGTGGTAATCTCGTCCTTATCTCGGTGCATAAGGATTGGATTGCCAACAAAATGACCGCCGAGCTATCCTGGGGCTCGGGCAATGGCTGCGACGGACGGGATGGCCGTTCCACTGGGCCCTGTTCGTCGTCGCTATCTTCGATCACATCAGCAGGGACCGCCCCCTGGGATCGAACCTTCTCGAACATCTCATTGAGGCCTATGAACCTCTCGTTGAGGCCTAAGGACCTCTCGTTGAGGCCTATGGACCTTTCGTTGAGGCCCTTCTTGGTTTCCACCAGTTCCTCCTCAGAGGCTGATTCCGAGTCTGTAATGTCCACTGCCCCCTCCCTCTTTTTCAGCCGGGGGCTTCACGGGGGTCTTAGCTGTTAAGGTGTGAATCACGAGAATGTTGCGTACCTGTATGTTTGGTTGATCTCGACGGGGCAGCCAGACTGACAAGAAGAATTGGTGACACGGGGAACCAGCCTCTCCTCCACCCAGAATGGGTACTGGGTAAAAGATGGACCGATTCCCAACGTCACGAGCAGCTCTCTCCTGATTACCGTGACGTCAGGACTGTGCGAGCACAGGCAGGAGAGGCTGAAGGAAACAAGTCCTTGAAACGATGGAGCTCCAAGGTCCAAGGAGGACCGAGACGTGCTGTGGTGCTCAAGAGTCCAAAATGGCCGAGGCGTACACCAAGGGAAGGTGCTGGATGCTGTGGTTCTCAAGAGTCCAAGGATGGCCGATGCGTACACCAGGAGAAGACACTGGATGCTGTGGTGCTCAAGAGTCCAAGGATGGCAGAGGCGTACACCAGGAGAAGACACTGGATGCTGTGGTGCTCAAGAGTCCAAGGATGGCAGAAGCGTACACCAGGAGAAGATACTGGATGCTGTGGTGCTCAAGAGTCCAAAAATGGCCGAGGCGTACACCAGGGGAGGACACAGGATGGATGACCACAGTACACAGGCTGTCGTGGAGCAGGAGAAAAGGATAATCAAGGCAGAGCTGACCAGCCAGGCAGGAGTCCGCAAGACCCGGGATAGGAGCGAAGCTGGCGTGGCCCAGGCAAGGAGAGGAGTCCATAAAAGCAGAGAACCTCTGCAATCCCAGAAGGGAGGAAAAAAGGGGAATTTCAGAGGGACCCTGGGACAGGACAGGGAGCGGGCAAGAGGAGGACCAAGGAGAAAAAGGAGAGGGGAAACCCCAGGGAAGGCAGGAACCAAGGGAAACTGGCACTGGAAGATCAAAGCGAGCGAACAAACACGATCAGGAACAGAACGCGTTGAGACGCGATCTGTTCCCGATCCTCGCTCTCTTTTTATGGGCCGCCGGCGCCCGCGAGGCCTGGAACGCAAGCTGATCGTCGTTGGGCGCCGGCGGACTCAGAGCGAGGCTTGGGAAGCAAGCCCGTCCAATCACGGGCGCCCAATCCACGGCGCGTGCGCGGAACCGTGATTGCGGTCTCCCGCGCATGCGCCGAGGAGCTGCAGCCTGGGCCCCCGCAGCTCTCCCTCTGGCGCCTCTCCATGCATGGAAGCGCGAATAGAGGCGCCAGAAAGGGAAAGTGCGCGCAACGAACCCCGGACTCCCGGTAAGCGTGACATTAGCGATGGGTTGGAAAGAGGAATCCCTCCGCGGTGGCAGGGATACTCTGGGCCCGGCGGGCGTTTCCACAGGCGTAGTCTCAGCCGGCTTCGCCAGGGTCGCAGCGACCACTTCGGTAGAGGACTTTGCTGGGTGGATCAAAGCCCTCACTACCTTCGAGATCGACCGAGTCTGCTCCAGCGGCCTACCCGGGTTCTCGGACTTCCTCTTCCCTAAACCAGAGCGCTGGCTCGTGGTCGAACGTGCCGGGGAAGTAGCGCCCTGCTTGGCAACCGAAGAGCCTGACCTTTCGGCGCTCCCGGTGCCCGCGGACTCGCAGTGCTTGGCCTTCTGTTGGGCCCCCGTCGCCGGGGCGCCCTCACAGGACTTAGAAGCCCGCTCAGACTTCGTCTTCGCCTTCTCACCTGCTGTGCCCTTCTCCAGCCAGGTGGCAAGGCGGGAACGTCGATCTTGTTTGGTCCGTTCCGAAAGGTTCTTGCAGAACGCACAGTCTTTCTCCACGTGTGCCTTGTCCTCATGGAGGCAGTAGAGACATCGAGAATGCTCGTCCTCCTTGAAAATGTTCTGTAATCCGCATCCAGGGCAGCACCTGAACAGCTTGGATCCGGGCGTCGAGCTTCCCTTGTCCTGGGCCATGTCCGTTGGGTAGGCCGCAGATCTTTGGGAGTCCTCCAAGAAGTATAAACTCGACAAAAACTTCACCCTTGAGGGGCGTAGAAGAATTCCGAAACGGGTCCTCGTTATCGGAAGTAGAAACGGTGGAGCTTGACGCTCAATTAAACTGAAAAAATGAGAAAATCTCCTAAAAAAACATGAAAACGCAGTAAAAAACTCAAGAGCTAAACACGAGGACTCCCTCGTGGAGGTCGACGCACACCTTCACAAGATTCTACTGCGTCGATTGGGACTCCAGGGAGGAGTCCACGGTCGGCCAAGCAGTGCTGCTCAACCTGTTCGCATAAGGTGAGCCTGGTGAGGAGGTAAGAGATGCTTAATGTTGAGTTGTTGTATTGCTTAATGTTGAGCCTGTTGCCACCTCCTGTGGTTGTGCATGTGTATACTGCTATGTATTCTTTTATTCATGAGCATGTGAATCCATGCCAGACCCCATGCTGGAGAAGGAACAAGTTACTTACCTGTAACTGTTGTTCTCCAGCATGGGTCTGGCATGGATTCACATCCGAACCCTCCCACCTACCCTTCTGAGGCTCTTCGGTTGGTCATAATGCCACTTGGCATGCTAACAAATCTGAGGATGGCTGCCAGAGGCAGGGCTTAGGGAGAGGGCAGTCATTGGCTGGGGGAAGTATGACCCAGAGATCAGTGATTGGTTACTACTAAGAAAGACAGATCAGAAACGAAACTGATACTGATTTTTTCTTTACCGAGGATTCCCAGCCTGACGACGGGGAATATTCATGAGCATGTGAATCCATGCCAGACCCATGCTGGAGAACAACAGTTACAGGTAAGTAACTTGTTCCTTATTCGCGCTGGCAGCGTTTACAATGGATCCCTATGGGGTCCGCCAGCTTTATGGTGGTGCATAAAGCTGGCGGCCCCCATAGGAATTTCCAGCATTTGCACCGCCATGAAAATCCATGCCAGCGGATGTATGGCGGAGAAGAAGGAAGGTGGCGGGAACGCAAATTGCGTTACACACCTCCTCTCCGCCATACAAATGAATGAAAATATTACGTAGCGTAAGCAAAATGCGTAAAAGCCTCAAGGCTTTTACTCATTTTTCTTTCTGTACGCAGTGTCGAACATGAGCTGCAAAGTAATTTAAGGAGAGGTCTAAGGTGATTGTGTAGTTGCTTAGTAAATCATTTACAAGATATGGAGATTTGCTCTCTAAGAACAATGTTTTCCCTTCCAGAAAAAATGCAAGCTAACAAAAGTCCTTGGGAAAGTCGCAATGCCTCCAGAGCTCGTCTGATGAACAAGGTAATGTTTTAGGCGTGCATTTCCATTTTGAACAAGCACAGACTGCGAAGCAAATCATTTCACAATTTCAAAAAAGCACCTTACAATGCCAGGCAATATACTTTCTAATTGCAAATCTATCATTTGTATGCACCAGCATATTCTAGTTGATAATGTAATTGGTATATTTTCATATCACTTTCTCAAGGTGCTTAACTTCATTGATTCCAGACAGATTGCTCCATATTTGTTTCTTCCTTTGCTCTAAACTGCAGCCCGGGTAGACTGATTTGTACCTCTTCATCCTTCTGAAAGAGGTACAGAAACTAGTACCCTTTAACTAAGCCCCCTGTAGAATTCTCGTTGAAATCATTATGATTATGAAATATATTTAGGAATTAAATGTGAATAATGAGGGACCACTTTCTACATTTTGGGCATCAGAAAATGGTTTTGATTGTATACAATTCATTCACCAAGACTTCGCATTTTCTTCTTTTTTCACAGGAAACGCAGATCATGTTACACTCAGGACCAATGAAACATCAGAATACTGATCATGCCGTTTATTGTGTGTCCATTTTTGGAGAAAGGCGATATCCGCTGCTATTTCAATTAAATTGTCTTTCCTCGTTTCTGACATGTTTCTTGTTTAACATTGACCGTCAAGTACAGCTTTAAATGCACAGATTTGCAGCGAAATTCGAGAATCTGGACTTTTCATAATAAATATCTGTATGCATTCAGAGGGCACAACACCTAGCTGCATGCATTTTGCTTAGGTTGAATCGTCGAGACATTCTTTACTTGAGCTTTGCTGTTCCGTTGACTCTCTCTGGGAATGCAGAAAGATATAACTGTGTCTTTTTACTATACAACATTGGGCCAAATTAATCCTTGGTCGCTTTCCATTATTCCTTTGAACACTACACATTTATTTCCCAGGTTTTATATTGGCTCCCTGGCGAGGTTGCTCTTCCTCCATTCTCAGCCCTTACGCTGGAACTTCTTAGGGAGATTAGGTAGCTGTATGTTTACATGAAATTGTGTCAAGCTCTGGGCACTTCATTATTCTCTTACTAAGAACAATGATAAGTTAGTCTGCCCGTTGCTTTTTTTGTTAGCCTCATTGTAAATGGGAACATTAGGGATTCATATAGATCGATTTCTTTTTTTTACAAAATGACAAATTTACATAACACAAGTTCAATTTCCAAACTGTTACTATGATTCCCAGCACACCTGATGACTCATTTAACACCATGGGAGAAAGTCTGTCCTAGGGCCCTGGTGTAAATTACTTTTAATGTCCTGGTTTCCCTTTTAACCAATGCAACAACACTGATAGCCTGCGTCACTGCAGGTTTTGTACCAGGCCCAACATTTGCCATCAGCATGGTCAATCCCATATTCCCTTTGAGTGACACAAGTCATTCAACACCTTCTTAGACTATACTCAGAAGTCATTCTAGTACTTCCAGAGCTTGAAGGAACGTGTCTTTTTAGCATAGAGGCCTACGGGCGTGTGGCACTCTACAAAGATTTAAATAAATAAAACATGACACCCATTCAAGGCTCTGCCATAAACAATGCTACTGTGATATGATATCAGTTGAAACCATGGAAGGGTTTGATTTTGAAACCACTGCTTAGCAGCAATGGCTGTCCCTAATTTTAGCAAATGCAAGAGGCGTGCTTATCCCTTCTGTGTTGTGCTTTCTGAAGACTTAAGCACAAAACACTTCATTCTCCAGCATGGGGTCTGGCATGGATTCACATGCTCATGAATATTCCCCGTCGTCAGGCTGGGAATCCTCGGTAAAGAAAAATCAGTATCAGTTTTGTTTCTGATCTGTCTTTCGTAGTAGTAACCAATCACTGATCTCTGCGTCATACTGACCACAGCCAATGACTGCCACCTCCTTAAACCCCGCCTCTGGCAGCCATCTTCAGATGTTTACCCCACGTTCAAGTGTTGGGATCCTCGTGCTATTGCTCTCGAGCTTTAGTGCTTTTTTTGCGCTTTTTCTTAGGAAAAATGTCTCTTTTTTGGTCAAAAGAGCCTCAAGCTCCACCGTTTCTTTATCCGATCAACGGGGACTCGTGTCGGATTCTTCTACGCCCCTCAAGGGTGAAGATTTTGTCGAGCCACGCTTTTGGAGGACTCCAGAAGTTTCTCAGGCCCATCTCGATCATGGCCCAGGAGAAGGGAAGCTCGATGCCCGGAAAGCTGTTCAGGGTCTGCCCTGGATGCCAGCTTCAGAATGTCTTTAAGGAGGACGAACACTCCCTTTGCCTCTACTGCCTGCATGAGGACAAGACGCACGTGGAGAAGGACTGTGCGTTTTGTGGCAATATGTCGGAGCGGACCATGAAGGACCGCCATCTGCGTCTCGCCAACTGACTGGAAGGGAAGAGCCCGTCAGGCGAGAAGAAGAAGTCCGAGCGGTCTTCTAAGACCTTTGAGGGCACCCCGGCGACGGGGGTCCAACAGAAGGCCAAGCACTGCGAGTCCGCTGGCACTGGGAGCGCCGAACGGTCGGGCTCTACAGGCGCCAGGCAGGGCGCATCCTCCCCGGCGCCATCAACCACGAGCCAACGCTCTGGCTCGGGTAAGAGGAAGGCCGAGCACCCGGCAAAGCTCCTGGAGAGACCCCGGTCGAGCTCGAAGGCCCCATCGGATGGGGGGGCCAGGCGGTGACCCTCCCCCCAAGGAGAAGGCGGTGAGCGCACCTAAGGTGGTGAAAGCCTTGATCCACCTGGCCATGGCCTCTATCGAGACAGTCGCGGCGGCCCTGGCTCAGCCTGTGGAGGCTACACCAGTGGTGGTGACCTCGGGGCCCAGAGTCTCCCTGCCACCGCAGAGGGAGTCCTCTTTCATGCTCATCGACAGGACCCCCGTGAAACCTCCGACCGAGAAGAAAAAGGGGGGGCAGGAGGTCGTCGTGGATTCGGCCTCAACCTCTGAGGAGGAGCTGATCGAAGTCTTAAGCCACGGCGTTGGCGTGGAAGAAGACCAGCCCGTCGGGAGGGACCGCGACGTAGGAGACGACGAGAACGTTGAGGGTGCCGACGGGGTCCCTGACCGCCCGTCGGAATCCCCTCAACCAGTGCCGCAAGACAACTCGGCGGCCATTTTGTTGGCTATACAGTCCTTATGCTCGGAGATAAGGACGAGATTGCCGTTACCACCAACGGAGGAACCGTTCCCGACGGGGGACCCGGAGCCAGGCCCTTTTGGGAGCCCTCCTCCTAAGAAAAGAAGGATTCATCCTCCACCTCCTTTTCAACCATCGCACCCTGCTCAGCCCTCCTCCCCGTCCACGACCCGTGGGGATGATACGGGGACTGACACGGCCGCGACGGGTACAGACGACGAGGTTTACGACAAGGATCTCCCGTCATCACCTCCTCCCCGGGCTTCCCCGCCAGACGAGATTGGATCGTTTCATGCTATGATCGCCAGGGCATCCGAGCTTTCAAGCTCTGCCCGGAAGAGAAGAAGAAGGAAGGTTTCCTTTATCAACGGCGCGAGATCAAGAGGAAGATGGTCCTCGCTGTACCTCTACTGGACGATATCTGGGATGAGGATCTCGCCCTCCTCAAGAACCCATCCACAACGCCTGCAAGAAGGGATCGGTACGAGAAGAAGTACTGGGTCCCGGATGCGGCCCCCTTGTGCCTTCGGGCACAGCCGACCCCGGACTCGGTCGTCTCCGCGGCGGCCAGGAAGAAAGCGGGGGGGGCCTCGGCCTCTACGTCAACCTCCCCGCCAGACGGCGAGGGAAAGAAATTGCACACAATGGGACGCAGAGTCATCTCATCGGCAGCGACGACGATTAAGGCTGCCAACGCCTTGGCTATCGTAGCCCGCTACGACAGGGAGTTGTGGTACAAAATCGCCCCCCTGCTGGACTTCTTACCAGACGACAAGAGGGTGGAGGCCCTAGAGATCTTGCAGGAAGGAGAAGTGGCGTCGGACCACGCCATTACGATAGCGACGGACATCGCCGACACTGGATTTCGCCAGTTGGGCAACGGCATGTGCCTTAGACGGCGTGGATGGCTCAAGGCAACTGACTTCCGTCAGGACGTGCAGACCAGAGTCTTGGACATGCCATTCGACGGGAGCAACCTGTTTGGGAAAACAGTGGACGATTCCCTACAAGCCATCAAGACGGACACGGAGACGGCCCGGGCTCTTGGTGTTCTCCAGCAACGACGGCCGCCCTTTCGGAGCGGCAGAGGCAAGCAGGGTGCCTCCAAAGGTTCCGGCGGCGGATTTTCCACCTATCGTCAAGCGGGCCGTTCGTCGTCACAGGAAGCCTACAGGGGACGAGGCAAGTCGGGCGGACCCCGCCGTCGTCGCCAAGGAGGACAAGGCGGCAAGGCCTCGTCGAAGCAGGACTGAACCGGCCGTGGGGTCGGGCCCCCACCGAAGCACCCCGGTGGGAGGCCGGCTGGCGAGCTTCGTCAGTGTGTGGGAATCCATCTCCACCGACCGTTGGGTGCTGGACGCCCTGGCCCAGGGTCACGCGCTCGAGTTTCTAAAGAAGTTCCCGCGCGTCCCCCCCGTGGCCAGGAAGGAACATCACGTCCATCAACTTCTCTTGGAGGTAAAGGCGATGCTCAAGAAAGGCGCCATCGAACTCGTCCCAAAGAGGCTTCGGGGCTCCTGAGTTTACTCAAGATACTTCCTTGTGAAGAAGAAGACGGGAGGATGGCGTCCCATCCTGGACCTACGACGACTGAACAAATTCATCAAGGCACAGAAGTTCCGGATGGTCACCCTCCAGCACGTCCTGGGTCAACTGGAGGGGGGCGATTTCCTGTCGTCGTTGGATTTGGAGGATGCCTACTTCCATATCCCCATCCTAAAGGGACACCGAAAGTTTCTCAGATTCGTGGTCCAAGGGCGTCACTACCAGTTCAGAGCCCTTCCCTTCGGATTGAGGTCGGCACCCAGGGTGTTCACCAAGTGCCTCGCACCGGTGGCGGCGCGGCTGCGCCTGGAGGGGATCCACGTCTACCCCTACCTGGACGACTGGCTCATCCGAGCAAAGACAAAGGAGCTCGCCGCAGAGCACACGGCGAGGACCGTCCAACTACTCACGGACCTGGGATTCTCCATAAACTACGCCAAGTCCCACCTGGTGCCCGCGCAAGACGCACTGTTTCTGGGAGCGAAGCTCGACAAAGTGGCGCTTCTGGCCTCTCTGTCGGAGGAAAGGACAAGGGCCATCTTGGGCAAGGTGCAGCGGATGCTGGTTGTGGACCCGGCCAGGGTGAGGTCCATCAAGTCCCTCCTCGGAATGATGTCTTCTTGCATTTATCTCATCCGCCTGTGCAGGCTTCGGATGCGCCCGTTACAGGAGTTCCTGGACGCTCGCTGGATCCAGACGGGCAGCTTCGAGGACAGGATCACACTCGTCGAGAGCGTCCGACGAGCGATCCGGTGGTGGGGCACCCGCGCGCATCTGACGGCAGGCATGGACTTCCAGACCCCGGGCCACCAGTAACCACGGATGCCTCCCTGGAAGGGTGGGGAGCGTACACCGAAAATCTGCACGCGAGGGGCCTTTGGCTGCCGACGGAGAAGTCCCTCCATATCAACGTCCTGGAACTCAGTGCAGTGTTTTGGGCCCTCAGGTCCTTTCTTCCGTCCCTCAAGGGCAAGGTGGTGAGGATCTTCACCGAAAACACCACCACCATGTTCTACATCAGGAAGCAGGGTGG
This sequence comes from Ambystoma mexicanum, assembly GCF_040938575.1. Lineage (NCBI taxonomy): Eukaryota > Metazoa > Chordata > Amphibia > Caudata > Ambystomatidae > Ambystoma > Ambystoma mexicanum. The sequence continues at coordinate 955,007,830 of NC_090921.1, read as the reverse complement.
TTCCAGATCCCCAGCCCTGTCCCAGGAGGCGCAGGATCTGTGGCATTGGGCTGTCGCCCAAGGGATGTTTCTGGTGCCGTTTCATCTGGCAGGAATAAAAAACACCATCGCCGACTCGCTCAGCAGAGAGCTGCGCTCATGCCACAAGTGGGAACTACGACAGGATCTGGTGGACCACCTCTTCCGACGGTGGTGCACACCCCAGATCGATCTGTTCACGACGGCGATGAACTCCAAGTGCCGGAGGTTCGCCAGCAGGTTTCCCCAGCCGAGGAGCATGGGCGATGCTTTCTCGTTCCCCTGGGAAGGCCTGTTCCTATATGCGTTCCCTCCATTGCCGCTGCTGATCCAGCTCATCAACCAGCTCAAGAGGTCACGGTGCAGGATGATCCTCATCGCACCTGCGTGGCCGAGGCAGATATGGTTCACGGACCTTCTGGATTTGTCAGCCTCCCCGTCAATCAAGCTGCCAGTGGACGCAGATCTTCTTTCCAGGGAAGGAGGCGCCATCCTCCATCACGACCCGAAGTCGCTGAACTTGCAGGCCTGGCTTCTGCAGCGTTAGAGTTTGGAGGTTACGACATACCGGCCGACTGCAGAGAGGTTCTTGCAAAGGCCAGGGCATCCTCAACTCTTAAATGCTACAGACACAAATGGAAGAGGTTCTCTGTCTGCTGCCACGCACAGAAGATTAACCCTCTACGGATTACGGCTCCTCAAGTATTGCCGTACCTGCTGACACTGGCCAAGGCTGGACTGGCGCACGCTTCCATCAAGATTCATCTTTCTCCGATCTCCCGATACACCAGAACCACGGGACGGACGTCTTTGTGGTCTCATCGTCTGGTGAAAGAATTCATGAAGGGACTGTTCAGATCGTTCCCGCCGGTGAAGGCCCCGGCCCCGGCGTGGGAGCTCAACGTGGTGCTGACCAAGCTCATGGGACCTCCGTTCGAGCTTCTGCACTCAGCTCTGTTGAAGTTCTTGTCGTGGAAAACAGCGTTTCTTGTGGCCATCACCTCCGCACGACGGATGGGAGAGATCCAGGCCCTTTCCTGCAAGCCCCTGTACTTGACTTTTCACAACACAATGGTAGTGCTCGGGACGCACCCCTCCTTCATGCCCAAGGTACCGTCGGACTTCCACCTCAACGAACCCTTGGTGTTGCCTGTTTTCTTCCCGTCACCTTCGTCGCCGGCTGAAAGGACTTTGCACTCGCTGGATGTGGCTAGAGCGCTGAAGTTCTACGTGGACCGCACGAATAGTTTTCGGAAGACGTCACAACTTTTTGTGAACTTTGGACCTGTCAATCAGGGGAAGGCTCTCTCGAAGGCTTCCATTTCCAGATGGCTCTCCGGCTGTATCATGTACTGTCATCGGTTGGCAAACTGACCGCTGCCTGGCCGTCCGAGAGCCCATTCCACCAGAGCGATCGCAGCTACCACAGCGTTCCTATCTGGTGTGCCCTTGCTGGACATCTGCAGGGCTGCTACGTGGAGGTCGACGCACACCTTCGACTCAGTAGAATTTCGTGATTGGGATTCCAGGGAGGAGTCCAGGGTCGGCCAAGCAGTGCTGCGCAACCTGTTTGCCTAAGGCGAGCCTGGTGAGGAGGTAAGAATTGCTTAATGTTGAGTTTTGGATGTAATGCTTAATGTTGAGCCTTTGCCATCTCCCGTGGTTGTGCATGTGTGTACTGCTATGTATTCTTTTATTCATGAGCTTGTGAATCCATGCCAGACCCCATGCTGGAGAAGGAACAAGTTACTTACCTGTAACTGTTGTTCTCCAGCATGGGTCTGGCATGGATTCACATGCGAACCCTCCCGCCTACCCCTCTGCGGCTCTTCACTTGGTCATACTGCCACTTTACGTGCTACCATATCTGAAGATGGCTGCCAGAGGCGGGGCTTAGGGAGATGGCAGTGATTGGCTGTGGTCAGTATGACGCAGAGATCAGTGATTGGTTACTACTACGAAAGACAGATCAGAAACGAAACTGATACTGATTTTTCTTTACCGAGGATTCCCAGCCTGACGACGTGGAATATTCATGAGCATGTGAATCCATGCCAGACCCATGCTGGAGAACAACAGTTATAGGTAAGTAACTTGTTCCTTATACGTGACAGTTATTTAAAATGCTTCTGGGTCTGAGCAGAAATCTGGTAAAATAGGATGATACTGTGTAGTGGAAACATTATTATTGTATTCTCTACTAAAGACATGGGATGCATGATGAGCTGTTATGTATCTAGCTTCATATACATTTGTACTAAATTATTGTACACATTAAAATATAACACTGTGCTCCAAATACTCGTAACACACATTATATATAGCAGTGCTTTCTGAGTGTATATTCAGTAAGTGTTGACCATTTGTCGAGATTCTCTAATTAAAGTACAGAGTGGTTTCCAATAAAGGATATACTTGTAAAATGTAATATGTTTTATAATGTCGAAAGGAGAGGCTGGTTTAAAATGGCCCATTTTATTCAGGTGTTTGCTAACAAATTTGCCTTGGGTCTTTCGGAGAAATGCATATCTTATTGTTTAAAGTTCTCTAAGGTCACACAGGCATCCACTTCATTGTCTAGTCAGATGATGACTCTTGCTTGGAATTGCATATGTTGTATTTGATGGCTATGGTACCTGACTAAATGTGTGGATAGAAATCCTTTCTGTGTGAGTGAGTGCTTCAGCCTGGGCCCCTATAGGATGACGGTAATCATGGGGTTGAACATCGAGAGAAGAAGTCACTTGACACACCAAAAGGTCGCGCTTAGCAGAGCCATCAGTACTCCAGGTATGTATTGTACTCTCCGTCAATGGTGGACACCTTCAACTGAGCTATCCAGGGAAGCAGAAGAAAGAAGCTGTATATAATGGAATTGTGGCAAGATTTTTGCCAGGGCTTCAGCATGCAGGAGCTTTTAGTTCTCCCAATAACACAGGTGGAAGCTTCTGGTCTGATTCCACTCAGAAGAGTGTTGGTTCAATCTCAGTGGACTGGGGCTAATTCATTAGGACTACTCAAAGCCTGTATCCTTTTTCAGCATGTTCCTTGACTGAGCACCATTTCTCTTATACATGTGCATATGGTCCATCAATATATGTGATGGGGCCTGTGAAGGCATTATGAAGTAAGACACAGACAACAGACTTAAAATTTAAACAAAAGATGTTTATTAACTTAAATGTCAGGATGGTAAAAGGCCTAACTTGCCCATTACTAAGGTGGGATTTCCCTACCTGAACAAAACTAAGGAAAGTATGAGTCCAAGAGTTCAATATAAAAGTCTGCCTGTGCCCAAACCCTATTATTGTCCTCACAGTTAAAGCTAACCAATGTATAGGGATATTACTAACAAAATGAACATTGCGTAACTCAATGTCTGAACTTCTTCCACCACCCAGCTTTCTTCCAGCTTCCCTTCCCAAAGTGCAAGAAAGTTCCACAAGTCTCAAGATTAACTTTCTCACCTTCAAAGCAACACAGTTCCAAATAATCCTTGGGGTTCCCTTCCCCCAATTTCCAAGCAACACAGTTCAAACAGCAAAAGGGTCTTGAGGCTTCGCCCTCAAGGCAACATGCACGGTTCCTCAAGTCTCGGGGTTCCCTTCACCAAGATTTCAATTCTGTCAGGTTTATTTCAGTCTTTTCAAAAGTGTAACATAACTCGATGTCCACTTGACCCTGCTTCAAGTTTGCTTCACTGGTTTATCCATAATGGCAGCCATCCTCAGGTTTTTACCGCACGCTCAAGTGTTGGGAGTCCTCGTGTTTAGCTCTCGAGTTTTTTTACTGCGTTTTCAAATTTTTTCAGGAGATTTTCTCATTTTTTCGGTTTAATCGAGCCTCAAGCTCCACCGTTTCTACTTCCGATAACGGGACCTGTTTCGGAATTCTTCTACGCCCCTCAAGGGTGAAGTTTTCATCGAGTTTATACTTCTTGGAGGATTATGGAAGATCTGCGGCCTACCTCAACGGACATGGCCCAGTACAAGGGAAGCTCGACGCTCCAAGCTGTTCAGGTGCTGCCCTGGATGCGGATTACAGAACGTTTTCAAGGAGGACAAGCATTCGCGATGTCTCTACTGCCTCCATGAGGACAAGATGCATGTGGAGAAAGACTGTGCGTTCTGCAAGCACCTTTCGGAACGGACCAAACAAGATCGTCGTTCTCGCCTCGCCGCCTGGCTGGAGTAGGGCACAGCAGGTGAGAAGGCGAAGAAGAAGCCTGAGCGGGCTTCTAAGTCCTGTGAAGGCGCCCCGGCGACGGGGGCCAACAGAAGGCCAAGCACCGCGAGTCCGCGGGCACCGGGAGCACCGAAAGGTCAGGCTCTTCGGTTGCCAAGCAGGGTGCTACTTCCCCAGCACGTTCGACCACGAGCCAGCGCTCTGGTTCGGGGAAGAGGAAGTCCGAGAACCCGGGTTGGCCGCTGGAGCGGACCCGGTCGATCTCGAAGGGGGAGCGAGCCGCTGACCCTCCCCCTAGGCGAAGGCCCAGGACGCACCTAAGGTGGTGAGGGCTTTGATCCACCCGGCAAAGGCCTCCACCGAAGTGGTCGCTGTGACCCTGGCGAAGGCGGCTGAGACTACGCCTGTGGAAACGCCCGCCGGGCCCAGAGTATCCCTGCCACCGCGGAGGGATTCCTCTTTCCAGTCCATCGCTAAGACCCCTGTGAAGCCCCCGGCTGAAAAAGAGGGGGGGGGGCGGTGGACATTACAGACTCGGAATCTGCCTCTGAGGAGGAACTGGTGGAAACCGAGAAGGGCCTCAACGAAAGGTCCATAGGTCTCAACGAGAGGTCCTTAGGCCTCAACGAGAGGTTCATAGGCCTCAAAGAGAGGTTCGAGAAGGTTCGATCCCAGGGGGCGGTCCCTGCTGATGTGATCGAAGATAGCGACGACAACGAACGGGGCCCAGTGCAACGACCATCCCGTCCGTCACAGCCATTGCCCGAGCCCCAGGATAGCTCGGCGGCCATTTTGTTGGCAATCCAATCCTTATGCACCGAGATAAGGACGAGATTACCACGGACCCAGATGGAGGATCCAGAACCAGGCCCGTCGGGAAGCCCTCCGAACAAGCGGAGGAGAGTCCACCCCGCTCCGCCCTTCGTGCCTGCGAGACCGGTGGACCCCTCATCCCCCTCGCCAGACCCTAGAGAGGATACAGCGATGGATACAGCGACAGGGACGGAGGATGACGGCGGCAATGACACAGCAGACATCCCGTCATCACCCCCTCCCCCCGCGGGCGTCTCCAGCCGACGAAATTGGCTCTTTCCACTCCATGATAACCAGGGCATCCGAGCTCTTCCAGCTCTGCCCTGAAGAACAGAAAAGGGAGGGGTTTCTGTACCAACAACGAAAGGCCAAGAGGAAGACAGTCCTTGCGGTGCCTTTACTCAACGACATCTGGGAGGAGGGGCTTGCTGTCCTCAAGAACCCTTCCACGACACCAGCCAAGAGGGACAGGTACGAGAAGAAGTACCGAGGTCCCGATGCCACCCCCTTGTGCCTCAGGGCCCAGCCCACGCCGGACTCTGTTGTCTCTGCAGCGGCTAAGAAGAAGGCAGCGGGTGCGGCGGCTTCAACTTCCACCTCCCCGCCGGACAGCGAGGGCAAGAAGTTGGACTCTATGGGACGACGAGTCGTCTCGTCTGCGGCGAGGAGGATTAAGGGGGCCAATGCCTTAGCGATCGTGGCCCGCTACGACAGGGAACTCTGGTTCAAGATAGCTACCCTGCTAGACTTCCTGCCTGATGACAAAAGGGTGGAGGCCCTAGAAATTCTGCAGGAAGGCGAGGTGGCGTCGGATTTCGCCAACTGGGCAACAGAGTTTGCCTCCGGCGATGAGGATGGCTCAAGGCGACAGACTTTCACCAGGACGTCCAGACCAGGGTGTTGGACATGCCGTTCGACAGCAACAACCTTTTTGGTAAGGCGGTGGATGAGTCCCTACAGGCCATTAAGACCAACTCGAAGACGGCCCGGGCCCTGGGGGTACTTCAACAGCAGCGGCCCTTTCGGAGCTCCGGAGGCAGACAGGGTGCCTCCAAGGGATCCAGCGGTGGCTCCTCCACTTACCGCCAGGCGGCCTGCTCCTCTTCTCAGGAGGCCTACAGAGGTCACGGCAAGCAAGGGTGTTCCCGTCGCCAAGGAGGCCAAGGTGGCAAGGCCGCCTCCAAGCAAGACTGACCCGGCCGGGTTGTCGGGCCCCCACCAAAGCACCCCGGTGGGAGGCCGGCTGACGATGTTTGTCAGCGTGTGGGAGTCCATCTCCACCGACCGTTGGGTGTTGGACACCCTGGCCAACGGGCACTCGCTGGAATTCCAAAAGAAGTGCCCTTGCATTCCTCCCGTGGCCAGGAAGGAGAATCACATCCCTCAACTACTGTCGGAGGTAAAGGCGATGCTCAAGAAAGGTGCCATCGAGCTCGTCCTCAGAGGGCTCCGGGGCTACGGAGTGTACTCAAGGTACTTCCTCGTCAAGAAGAAGACAGGCAGTTGGCACCCCATCCTGGACCTGCTTCGCTTAAACAAGTACATCAAGGCGCAGAAATTCAGGATGGTCACCCTCCAGCACGTGCTGGGACAGCTAGAGGAAGGCGACTTCCTATCGTCTTTGGATCTGGAGGATGCTTACTTCCACATCCCTATTCTAAAAAGGCACAGGAAGTTCCTCAGGTTCGTGGTTCAGGGACGCCACTACCAATTCAGGGCCCTACCGTTCAGATTCAAGTCGGCACCCAGGGTTTTCACCAAGTGCCTGGCACCAGTGGCAGCGTGGCTGCGTCGGCAGGGGATCCACGTTTACCCCTACCTGGATGACTGGCTAATCCGGGCAAGGACAAGGGAACTCGCCGCACACAGCGAGGACCGTCCAGTTGCTCACGGAGCTGGGGTTCGCCATCAACTACCCCAAATCCCACCTGATTCCATCGCAGATAGTACTGTTTCTGGGAGCAAAGCTCTATACAGTGGGGCAATTGGCCGCCCCTTCAGAGGAGAGGGCCAAGACCATCCTGGGCAAGGTGCGGCGCCTGCTAGCCACGGACGTGGCCAGGGTGAGGTCCATCAAGTCCCTCCTCGGGATGACGTCCTCATGCATCTACCTTGTACCCCTTTGCAGACTTTCTCGACGCCCCCTGGCTCCAAGCGAGGGGCTTTTTTGAGGACAGGATCCCTCTCGACGAGGATTTCCGTCGGGCGATCTTATGGTGGGGCATCCCTGCTCACCTCACGACAGGCACGGAATTTCAAATCACGGCGTTTCAGGAGACGGTGACAACAGACACCCCAGATCGACCTGTTCGAGACAGCGACGAACTCCAAGTGCCAGAGGTTCGCCAGCAGGTTCCCACAGCCGAGGAGCATGGGCGATGCTTTCTCGTTCCCTTGGGACGGCCTGTTTCTATACGTGTTCCCTCCGTTGCCGTTGCTGCTCCGCCTCATCAACCAGCTCAAGAAGTCCAGGTGCAGGATGATCCTCGTCGCACCGGCGTGGCCGATGCAGATCAGGTTCCCGGACCTTCTGGACTTGTCAACGACCCCACCAGTCAAGCTGCCGGTGGACGCGGATCTTCTCTCCAGAGAAGGAGGCGCCATTCTCCATCACGACCCACAGTCGCTGAACTTGCAGGCCTAGCTCCTGCAGCACTAGAGTTTGGAGGGTACGATATCCCGGCTGATTGCAGAGAGGTTCTTGCAAAGGCCAGGGCGTCCTCAGTGTTACGGTCATAAGTGGAAGAGGTTCTCTGTCTGGTGCTGTGCACAGAAGATTAACCCTCTGCGGATTACGCCCCCTCAAGTGCTGCCGTACCTACTGTTGCTGGCCAAAGCTGGACTGGCTCACGCCTCCATAAAAATACATCTGGCTGCCGTCTCCCGATACACCAGGACTACGGGACGGGCGTCCTTGTGGTCTCATCACCTGGTAAAGGAATTCATGAAGGGGCTATTCCGATCATTCCCGCCGGTGAAGGCCCCTGCCCCAGCGTGGGAGCTTAATGTGGTGCTGACCAGGCTCATGGGAGCCCCATTCGAAACTATGCATTCGGCGCCTTTGAAGTTCCTATCATGGAAGACAGCGTTCCTCGTGGCCATCACCTCTGCACGACGAGTGGGAGAGATTCAGGCCCTATCTTGCAAGCCTCCCTACTTGACTTTTCATGACACAAGATTAGTGCCGAGGACGCACCCCTCCTTCATGCCCAAGGTGCCGTCGGACTTCCACCTCAACGAGCCCTTGGTGTTACCAGTTTTCTTCCCGTCGCCTTCGACGCCGGCCGAGAGGACTTTGCACTCGCTGGATGTAGCTAGAGCGCTGAAGTTCTACGTGGAACGCACAAAGAGTTTTCGGAAGACATCACAACTGTTCCTGAACTTTGGGTCTGTGAATCAAGGGAAGGCTCTCTCGAAGAATTCCATTTCCAGATGGCTCTCCGGCTGCATCATGCATTGTCACCGGTGGGCAAACCGACCGCTGCCCGGCCGTCCGAGAGCCCATTCGACCAGAGCGATCACTGCTACCACGGCATTCCTGTCTGGTGTGCCCTGCTGGACATCTGCAGGGCTGCTACATGGAGGTCGACTCACACCTTCACAAGATTCTACTGCGTTGATCGGGACTCCAGGGAGGAGTCCAGGGTCGGCCAAGCAGTGCTGCACAACCTGTTTGCTTGAGGTGAGCCTGGTGAGGAGGTAAGAGATGCTTAATGTTGAGTTGTATTGTTTAATGTTGAGCCTGTTGCCACCTCCCGTGGTTGTGCATGTGTATACTGCTATGTATTATTTTATTCATGAGCATGTGAATCCATGCCAGACCCCATGCTGGAGAAGGAACAAGTTACTTACCTGTAACTGTTGTTCTCCAGCATGGGTCTGGCATGGATTCACATGCAAACCCTTCCACCTACCCCTCTGCGGCTCTTCACTTGGTCATACTGCCACTTGGCGTGCTACCAAATCTGAGGATGGCTGCCAGAGGTGGGGCTTAGGAAGAGGGCAGTCATTGGTTGGGGGCAGTATGACCCAGAGATCAGTGATTGGTTACTACTAAGAAAGACAGATCAGAAACGAAACTGATACTGATTTTTTCTTTACCGAGGATTCCCAGCCTGATGACGGGGAATATTCAAGAGCATGTGAATCTATGCCAGACCCATGCTGGAGAACAACAGTTATAGGTAAGTAACTTGTTCCTTGTTGGCCTCTTGGCTTGATGTGCAAGTTGACAATTCTTTGGCTTCTCCTTATCAGCCTCTTGATTCTGCCACCATGTGTCACACACTTGTTGTCAGTATGTGGCCTTGCCGCATTGCATTCACTCATAAAAGTTTACCATTGCCGGGTTTTTTTCCTCTCCCACCTTCTGTGATACTCTTTCACATCTAAGCCCTTTTTCCGTAGTTTAAGGTTTTTATCACATTTAGTATTCAATATATTTAACTTCAAGGTTTCACTCAGTTCAGTATTCAATATGCTTGTGTTATGTTTAATTTCCCCTTTCCATTCAGTACAATGTTTAAAATGCATTCATCAAGCTTAATTGTAAGGTTCCATTGAATTCAGTATTCACAATATATGTATGTTTCCATGCAGTACGGTATTCAAGATGCATTCGCTATATTTAATTGTACGTTTCCATGTAGTACGGTATTCAATAGGCATTTTTTATACTTGTTTTCAAAGGCCGTTACGTATTCGGTCTGTTTGGAGCGCCCCGGTGCCAAAGTGCTCACCCTGACACCGGCTCTTTGCAGCTCCCTCCGACAGGCCCTACAGCTTCCGCTCTGCTCGCAAAGCCAGCGGTCTTTCTGGTGCAAGCCCTGCTCGCATGCGGGGCGTTCTCCTCAGCACGCCGGCAATTGAAGTGTTTCTTACTGGACGCCTTCGGCGTCCTCTCTCTCCTTCACTTGCCCGCAGCTCCTGCTGCTCACGTTCTGTGCTGGAGGCTCCCACACCTGTGGCTCACTTGTCCTGGGCCCCACATGTTCCCTGGGGTATCTGCCAACCTCCTAGCTCCTGTTCCAGGCCCATCACGGCTGCCTCCACACATAAAGGGGTCCTCTGCTGGTATCTCCCTCACAGGCCTCCCTTTGGTGCTCTTGTTCTGCCCTCATTTTATACACCTGCAACCACTTAACAGGTTGCCGGTTTTGATCCTTGCTTAGGTTTGCCTGACCATAATCAAAGGGGCATGCCTGACTCCCATAACACTTTGTAGGCATCTTCTTCGTCCCAGTAGAAGAGTGGTAAAATAAAGGTATAGTGTTCATTACTCTCAGTCTCCTCTTCCACGTCCAAGTACTTTTGAAAGTCAAATGTGGGGAAATGAGGGGAGCAGTCTTGTAGTAGCCCATAAAGGTCGAGCAAGGGTTAGGCTGTTCATTAATAGGGAAAGGAGATACCATGCCTCGTCTGAGGGTACCCACTCCCAATCTCTGAGGACCCTCGCCCAGGTGATCCTCCCTCGCTTCTCCACCCTCAGGGTCAGGATCCAAAAGTGATGGCCTTTCCCTGGCCACCTGAGAAGAGTATCCAGGGGGTCTAGGAGTTAGAATACCCTCAGATTTCTCACAAGTCACAGTAAAACCATCTCAGCTGTTGTCCGCAACTGTGATGCCCCACCAGAGGATAACAATGTTTGTAAAAAAACAGTGACATAACAGTGAAAATGGCTTTCCAATGATGCATCAGCGATAAATAAAACACCAGCTGCCACCCTACCCTCTGCAAATACTACCTTGTTATAGTACGTGTGGTACTAGAAGTAGAAGTAGCAGTAGTAGTACTAGCCATTATTATTAGTAGTAAAGGTAGCACTAGTTATTTTACAACTAGAAACACCTGTGTACAAGCGCGTTATAAATGGCAAATCATATCATAGTAGTAATAGTACAAGCATTCCCAGTACTAATGCTATTTGTAGAAACATGTGCAAAATATAAAACAATGCAATATTTGCATTACTCCTACGTCCCATCCACTTTCCTCCATACTGCATGGGGAGTTCCTCGCTAGGGACGGGAACAGAACCCCTTTTCACATAAAAAATCCTTTCCCCTTTAAATTTGGATGTGCACGAGGCATGGTACCTGGAGTGTGTGCTCCACTGACTCCTTCCTCCAGCACCTCACCTCGGTCTTCTTCCATGGCAACGGGAGCGCACCTACTTAACTGCGTTAGTGGTTGAGTTATTTTCCCTCGTAATCCCATGCGCCTGCTTTTCCCATGGAAATTTAGCTTTGCATATTTTTTCTTGATACCTTTTAGCTATTTCACCAGCCTCAGGTGCCTCGCCTCCCTGGTGCATGTCGGTGCAGGCAGGCTTCTTCCGGTGCCCTTCCTGTGACGGGTCATTCCCAGCATCAGATACACATGCTCTCTGGCTGGGGTGCCTTGGTGAAGATCACGGCTGGGACAGTTTGTTCCACGTGCGACACGCTCACCCGGCGAATATTAAAAAATCGTCTTGCCACGTGGAGGAAGCTTTTCTCAAGATCACTGCCGGAGCAGCTAAAGCAATACATACGCAGGAAGTCAAAGCCTAAAGTAAGAACTTTATTTGACAAAGCACCCCGCAAGGGCGATTCATTTCCAGGGAAGACCGCAAATGGATGGGATTGTACCAAATCTAGCACCAGTCGGGGGCCCGACTGTGGGACTGCAAGGTTCTGGTACCGGGAACACTCCCAAAGGTCATTGCTGTAAGACCGGATCTAGGCCCGAGTGGGCACCTGTATGAAAAAGCACTACCGGGCACAAGCCTGAGGACGACATGATATGATACGGCATTTGTAACACGCCTATACACAAGTGTTTCAAGGTGCGACTGGGCAATGAAGGGGGAAAAAGGGAGGACAGAGACAATGATCTTACTAGGCCAAGTGACATTGAGATCGCTCAAGTGCAGGGGAGGGGACGGGAAAAGTGGCAGGGGAAAGGAGAGGGGACAGTGCTGTACATGGGATCAAAACAATAACAAGAAGTGTGGCCAGCAGGTGGCAGGTGCATGGGTAAGTGCAGACAGCAGGTGTCCAAAAGTGCAGGTAGGTGGACTGTAGGGTTACAGATACAGACCCAAGTGCAAGGGTTGCCGGGAGGCAGTGCGAGTGTGCAACTGGGCGGGTTGAGACCTGGGACCAAAATCAGAGGGTAGCCAGGTGGCCAGTGCAGTATCAGACAGGAAATCCGCAGGGGAGAGGAAGAGAGAAGGCAGAAGCAAAGAGGAATGTCTTGAGGTGCTTCCGGAACATGAGTTGGTTCTCCTCGAGTTTCAGAGAGGCTGTTCCAGAGGGAGGCCCCAGCCGAAGAAAGAGATCTACCACTAACTCGTTGCTTGGAGAAGCGACTGACCCTGAGGGAGTTGGAGGTGGAGGAGCGAAGAGCGAGAGTAGGGAGGTACATGCCTCCCAGGTTCGCACCTGAGGTGTGGACGAGTACCGAGCCACTGCTCGAGGGAAAACTGGTGCCTGCTCATGTAGGTGCATCATCGGAAACAGAGTTCCCACGCTTTCCTGCTCAGCCAAAATAGATGGTGCCTCCAGAGGACAAGATGGTGCTGCCGCGAGGCAAGGCATGAATTCACACCTAAGTTTGAGTGGTCACCCATGCACACCCCTCAGATGTCGTGGTGCCCAGCATACTGTAAGGAACTCATGGTGGCAACAGTAAAGACAGACACAAGTTATCACAGTTCAAGGGTGTTTATTAAACTGAATATGCAGGTCGGAAAAACACCTAATCTAAACCTAGATCTAAGATGGGAGCAAGGTACAACCATCAAATAATAATAAGGTAGTCCTAGTGGTGGGCGTGGCTTGAAAGCCATGGAGTAGGTTGCATCTCTACAGAGCGCTGTGATCCTAGAAAGTGCAAGCTGCCTGACAGCAGATTGCATAACTAAAATAACATCATGGATGCATGAATAAGGAGAGAGCAAGAAGCGTGCATCCGTGGAAGGACTGACACAGGCGAACAAGAGATTTGCTACTTTGTCTCCTGGACCGCGAACGACATCAAAGCACCAAGATGGCGGCAACCCCGGGACAAAGGGACCCGCAGAAGTAACAGGAGTGACGGAGGAACGTGCTGCAGAAGGAGGGACAGCTGATAAGCTGTTACGGGAAGACGAGGTGCCGTGGCAGCACAAGTGCAGAGCCCCACATACAGCAGAGGGTGCAGAGTGTGCACACCCGAAAGGAACAGACACCGCGTGCAACTGCACGGCAGGAGAGCGCATGGTGGCCCGTTGATGTGCGGATGCAGGGACCACGTCGCGGATAAGACCGGTCAGAGCCGCGGGCTCTGCCCGCCGTGAGGACCGGGCAGCACAGGGACGTACGGTAAGCCGGCGCCCTCCAGGAGCAGCAGAGTGCAGCGGATGCAATACTGAAGGTGGGGAAGCCCACGAGTCTTCGGCGTATCCAGAGCTTGTGGCTCGGGAACCGCAGGTGCCGAGCCGGGAAGGAGAGGGCAGCCGGTGAACGGCATACTGCACACTGCAGTGGGCAACAGACCTGGAAGGAAATAAAAAATAAAAAAGTTAAAAAATAATAAAGGGGGGAAAAAAGGTGACAGCTTGTTCGTGGCCTTGGAAGGACATGCTTCCAAGAATGATAATAGACCGCCATATAGTACTGTGACACACGGCCAGGGGGGCATGAGCGGACACTGAGGTACCCAGGATGTGGCCACATGCAGGCCGGAGAGAGCGCGCTGGGAGCTACGAGCGCGCTGAGAAGCAGGCCCGGGTGCACGCCGCTGGCGAAAACCACATTGGCAGCAGGCAGCGACAGGCATACCCACGCTCGGTGAATGAGAGGAGGCATTGATAAAAAAGACAAATGCTGAGGAATGCAGTGGGAGGACACCTGTACCCAAAGAGAAGCCTAAAGTGAAGCAGACACAGTCATAGGTGGGGAATGGACACTGTGAAACGGAAAAAGTACTGCTGACATGGACTACTTTGCACATTGGATGAGGGGAAAAAAAGGCACCGCTCAACCGCAAACATGCAACCCAAAAGGGAAAGGCAAGTCTAAATGCTACGGTGCGCACAGCACCACGCTAAAGACAGGAAGCAAGGCCCCTTTACCCAACGCACGCAGGAGGGCCGAGTAGGAGGAGACCCAGAGGCCACACCAGATCAAACGCGACAGCAGTAAGGGGTAGGTGCAGCTGATAACCAGATGCTAAAACACGGCTTGGGACAAACAACCACTGAGGGGCAGTGCTACCTATTGCAATGGAAGGAGACACACGAGAAGCAAGAGCTGCCAACACCCTGTGAGGACGGGCCCTGGGGTACAACAGCACGGAGTAATGTCGGTCATGGGAGGTAAAATCAAGGTCAAGCAGCCTACGATAGACATTTTTGCCAAGTCGCAGCAATCTCGCACCACCCCAGCGCAAAATACGGCGACAGCACCTGCAGATGGAGCCTCTCCACAGGAAGACAGCGCAATCTTAACAGCCATCACGGAACTGAAGACCTCATGGGGGCCAGCGATGGCAGACCTGAGAACTGCGCTGGAAAACAAAATAGATGCAGTAGGAATTGAGGTCAACCTGTTGAGACAAGATGTGAGAGACCTGCCGGAACGGCCGAGCGGCCTAGAGAGTGCGGTGAAAACCAACACGGAAAGCAGCACAAACAATTCTAGAGAAGTCCACATATTGAAACAACAGGTGGCTAACCTGGAGAATCGAGCGGAGGCCGCCGAAGGAAGAGCGAGACGCAACAACATACGCATGGTCGGTCTCCCAGAGGGAGAGGAGGGCCAAGACCCCACGACTTATGTGGAGAACATGATAATACAAGAAATAGGAGCAGGTGAGCTCGCCCAAGGGTTCGCAATTGAGTGCGCACATAGGGCTCTGATGAGGAGACCGCAACCTGGAGCCCAACCCCCCCCCCCCCCAGATCAATTATAGCAAAAACCCTGAACTACAGGGACAGAGAGAAGATCTTGGAATATTTTCGAAAAGGAGGAACGATAACAAGGGCGTCCGCGACCATCACTGCATATCCTGACTACACCATGCTGGTTCAAAGACAGCGGTATAGCTATGTGGTGATCAAGAAGAGACTGCGCGCAGCTGGATACAAATACATGCTCCTATATCCTGCAAAGCTCAAAATCTTCCACAAAGGCAAAGCCCCCTTTTTTGATATCCCGGAGGAGGTGGCTACATGGCTGGATGCAAACGGCTGTCCGGAACGGGACGAGGAGCAAGGCCAGCAAGCACACAACAAGTGAACACAATGCTATGTATGATGAAGAGAGGGAGGAGGGGGCCGGGAACAAAGACTACAGACTTGGTAAACAGAATAGTACCGGGAGAAGTTAAACATGTGACAATTGGACATGTGGGACTAGAATATAACCAGCAAAACGCAAAATGGGCAACAATAAGGGCGCTTAGCCTGATGAGTAAACTTGGAGCTACAAGATGGAGAAGGCCTACCCCCGGGAATTAGAGTAGTAGGACCGCCGTTAGGGTGATATCTCCCTGCTGGGCCGTGAGTACAGCACTTGCTGGAAAGGGCTAGATCCAGGGATGGAGATGGGCATAAATTGGGGAGGGGTAGTGACGGGAAGGGTTTGCAGTGGAAATTGGGGCGGGGGGGAAGGAGTTGGGGAAGTTGAGGTGTTTATAGTTAAGGGGAGTTTATGTTGGGGAACGAGCCTACACGAAATGAGGGAAGAACCGAGACTTGGACTGTACTTGCGAAGGGAAGAGTAGGACCCTAATATGTCATGGGAGATCTTAAAATAGTTACTTGGAATGTTAGGGGGCTCAACAGCTATTTAAAAAGAAATAAGGTCATGATGTATCTGCTCAGGCAGAAAATAGACATAGCCCTGCTACAAGAGACACACCTAACGCAAGAAAAGTTGGAGGTGGTCCGGAAGAAGTGGAGGGGGACGGTTGTGGGCGCAGCATATTCGGCCTATGCCAGAGGGGTGATTACCTGGGTTGCACCGCATGTTCCGTTTCAGTTACTGCATTCTACGGTCTAACCAGACGGGAGGATGGTAATAATAAAAGGATTGGTGGAAAACAAGGAAATAAATATTATAAACACATATGCCCCGAATAAGGAAACAGTGGCATACTTTAGAACCCTATATAACAAACTTAGCGGGAGCCTAGGGGGGCCGGTGATTTGGGGAGAAGACTTTAATTGTGTACTAAACCCGAAAATAGATAGATCGGATACCAAAATAGATAGACCCACTCCAGCTGCTACGACATTACAGTCACCGTTAGCAGATTTCGGGTTGGAGGATGCGTGGAGGTCACACCATCCACAGGACAGACAATATTCACACTATTCAGCCCCCCAGAACCTGCACACTAGACTGGACTACGTGTTTGAAACGTGTGAACTAATGATAGACATAGCGCAGACAGAATATAAAGCGAGGGTCCTTTCAGACCATTCGCCGCTGATATTAGTATGGCAATATCAACCTCCGAGAGCGAAGATACCAACATGGCGCCTCCGAGCAGAAGCGTTGAAAGACAACGTTTTTAGGGAGGACATGAGAGAGGAAATAATAAGCTATTTCGAGATCAACACTGGCAACGTGGAGACAGCGGGTATGCTCTGGGAAGCTTTTAAAGTAGTAGTGACGGGGATAGCTATAGCCAAGTCCAAGGGGCTAAAAGGAGGGATTTTGGTTGAAATACAAGAAGCGGAAATGGAGCTAGAATCAGCATTGAAAAGGGGAAGTAACACTAAGGAAGATGATGAAGCAATACGTGGGCTGCAACAGAAATGCACGGGATACTGGGAAAGGTTGTGCAACCTCAATTATAAAAAATATATAGAGAGGCAGCATGCAGGGGGGACAAAACAGGGAGAGTCCTGGCATGGCTATATTAAAGCGATGACTCCCAGACCCACAATCAGAACGATAGCGTAAGAAGATGAGTGTATAGTAGACACTCAAGATGGAGTTAATCAGGAATTCACAGATTATTACCGTACCCTGTACGGAGATGCGGAGGAAAGTGACAGCAGGGAAATAAGATACACTGGAGGATATTGGATTGCCGCAGATTAGCGCAGAGGAGCAAGAGGAGCTAGATGCACTGATCACTCTAGAAGAATTGGAAGAGGTAGTGAGGCAATTACCCACTAGTAAGACCCCGGAGTCAGACGGACTCCCCAGCGAATTCTATAAAATATACAAAAATCAGGTACTCCCCCCGCTTTTGGAGATGCTAAATGAGGCATGAGGTTGGAAGACTGCCAGAGTCCCTGAGAGAGGCGATTATTATACCACTCCCTAAACCCAATAAGCCGGGTTGTGAGTGCGGTTCTTACAGACCCCTGTCGATGTTGAACCAGGACAGTAAAATATTGACGGCGGTCCTGGCAAACAGAATGAGGAGAGTCATTAATAAATTAATACACCCCGACCAGACAGGCTATGTCCCAATAGGAACATATCTAACAATCTTAGGCGACTCCATCGAGACATTGAACATGCAAATGGGGATGCGGGTGAGATGGCAATAGTTTTGCTGGACGCGATAAAGGCATTTGACTCGGTTTAATGGCCATGGCTGATTGCGGCCCTGTCCAATTACGGAATAGGACCGGGCTATCTCCAATGGGCCAAATTAATATATAGCGTGCCGCTGGCCAGGGTGAAGACAGGAGCGGTGATATCTGAGAGGTGGCAACTCAGTAGAGGCACTAGGCAGGGATGCCTTTGGTCCCCCATGTTGTATATCTTGGCCTTAGAGCCTATGGCGATATACCTAAGGCAGGAGTATGACATAGTAGGCATCACCATACGGGAGGAACCGCATTTAATTTCCTTGTACGCTGACAATATGTTGTTGTATTTACCCTACCCGGAAGAAAATCTCCAGTATGTCCTGGAAGTGATGGAGCGCTTTGCAAGGCTTTCAGGCCTGGCTTCTGCAGCGTTAGAGTTTGGAGGTTACGACATACCGGCCGACTGCAGAGAGGTTCTTGCAAAGGCCAGGGCATCCTCAACTCTTAAATGCTACAGACACAAATGGAAGAGGTTCTCTGTCTGCTGCCACGCACAGAAGATTAACCCTCTACGGATTACGGCTCCTCAAGTATTGCCGTACCTGCTGACACTGGCCAAGGCTGGACTGGCGCACGCTTCCATCAAGATTCATCTTTCTCCGATCTCCCGATACACCAGAACCACGGGACGGACGTCTTTGTGGTCTCATCGTCTGGTGAAAGAATTCATGAAGGGACTGTTCAGATCGTTCCCGCCGGTGAAGGCCCCGGCCCCGGCGTGGGAGCTCAACGTGGTGCTGACCAAGCTCATGGGACCTCCGTTCGAGCTTCTGCACTCAGCTCTGTTGAAGTTCTTGTCGTGGAAAACAGCGTTTCTTGTGGCCATCACCTCCGCACGACGGATGGGAGAGATCCAGGCCCTTTCCTGCAAGCCCCTGTACTTGACTTTTCACAACACAATGGTAGTGCTCGGGACGCACCCCTCCTTCATGCCCAAGGTGCCGTCGGACTTCCACCTCAACGAACCCTTGGTGTTGCCTGTTTTCTTCCCGTCACCTTCGTCGCCGGCTGAAAGGACTTTGCACTCGCTGGATGTGGCTAGAGCGCTGAAGTTCTACGTGGACCGCACGAATAGTTTTCGGAAGACGTCACAACTTTTTGTGAACTTTGGACCTGTCAATCAGGGGAAGGCTCTCTCGAAGGCTTCCATTTCCAGATGGCTCTCCGGCTGTATCATGTACTGTCATCGGTTGGCAAACTGACCGCTGCCTGGCCGTCCGAGAGCCCATTCCACCAGAGCGATCGCAGCTACCACAGCGTTCCTATCTGGTGTGCCCTTGCTGGACATCTGCAGGGCTGCTACGTGGAGGTCGACGCACACCTTCGACTCAGTAGAATTTCGTGATTGGGATTCCAGGGAGGAGTCCAGGGTCGGCCAAGCAGTGCTGCGCAACCTGTTTGCCTAAGGCGAGCCTGGTGAGGAGGTAAGAATTGCTTAATGTTGAGTTTTGGATGTAATGCTTAATGTTGAGCCTTTGCCATCTCCCGTGGTTGTGCATGTGTGTACTGCTATGTATTCTTTTATTCATGAGCTTGTGAATCCATGCCAGACCCCATGCTGGAGAAGGAACAAGTTACTTACCTGTAACTGTTGTTCTCCAGCATGGGTCTGGCATGGATTCACATGCGAACCCTCCCGCCTACCCCTCTGCGGCTCTTCACTTGGTCATACTGCCACTTCACGTGCTACCATATCTGAAGATGGCTGCCAGAGGCGGGGCTTAGGGAGATGGCAGTGATTGGCTGTGGTCAGTATGACGCAGAGATCAGTGATTGGTTACTACTACGAAAGACAGATCAGAAACGAAACTGATACTGATTTTTCTTTACCGAGGATTCCCAGCCTGACGACGTGGAATATTCATGAGCATGTGAATCCATGCCAGACCCATGCTGGAGAACAACAGTTATAGGTAAGTAACTTGTTCCTTATACGTGACAGTTATTTAAAATGCTTCTGGGTCTGAGCAGAAATCTGGTAAAATAGGATGATACTGTGTAGTGGAAACATTATTATTGTATTCTCTACTAAAGACATGGGATGCATGATGAGCTGTTATGTATCTAGCTTCATATACATTTGTACTAAATTATTGTACACATTAAAATATAACACTGTGCTCCAAATACTCGTAACACACATTATATATAGCAGTGCTTTCTGAGTGTATATTCAGTAAGTGTTGACCATTTGTCGAGATTCTCTAATTAAAGTACAGAGTGGTTTGCAATAAAGGATATACTTGTAAAATGTAATATGTTTTATAATGTCGAAAGGAGAGGCTGGTTTAAAATGGCCCATTTTATTCAGGTGTTTGCTAACAAATTTGCCTTGGGTCTTTCGGAGAAATGCATATCTTATTGTTTAAAGTTCTCTAAGGTCACACAGGCATCCACTTCATTGTCTAGTCAGATGATGACTCTTGCTTGGAATTGCATATGTTGTATTTGATGGCTATGGTACCTGACTAAATGTGTGGATAGAAATCCTTTCTGTGTGAGTGAGTGCTTCAGCCTGGGCCCCTATAGGATGACGGTAATCATGGGGTTGAACATCGAGAGAAGAAGTCACTTGACACACCAAAAGGTCGCGCTTAGCAGAGCCATCAGTACTCCAGGTATGGATTGTACTCTCCGTCAATGGTGGACACCTTCAACTGAGCTATCCAGGGAAGCAGAAGAAAGAAGCTGTATATAATGGAATTGTGGCAAGATTTTTGCCAGGGCTTCAGCATGCAGGAGCTTTTAGTTCTCCCAATAACACAGGTGGAAGCTTCTGGTCTGATTCCACTCAGAAGAGTGTTGGTTCAATCTCAGTGGACTGGGGCTAATTCATTAGGACTACTCAAAGCCTGTATCCTTTTTCAGCATGTTCCTTGACTGAGCACCATTTCTCTTATACATGTGCATATGGTCCATCAATATATGTGATGGGGCCTGTGAAGGCATTATGAAGTAAGACACAGACAACAGACTTAAAATTTAAACAAAAGATGTTTATTAACTTAAATGTCAGGATGGTAAAAGGCCTAACTTGCCCATTACTAAGGTGGGATTTCCCTACCTGAACAAAACTAAGGAAAGTATGAGTCCAAGAGTTCAATATAAAAGTCTGCCTGTGCCCAAACCCTATTATTGTCCTCACAGTTAAAGCTAACCAATGTGTAGGGATATTACTAACAAAATGAACATTGCGTAACTCAATGTCTGAACTTCTTCCACCACCCAGCTTTCTTCCAGCTTCCCTTCCCAAAGTGCAAGAAAGTTCCACAAGTCTCAAGATTAACTTTCTCACCTTCAAAGCAACACAGTTCCAAATAATCCTTGGGGTTCCCTTCCCCCAATTTCCAAGCAACACAGTTCAAACAGCAAAAGGGTCTTGAGGCTTCGCCCTCAAGGCAACATGCACGGTTCCTCAAGTCTCGGGGTTCCCTTCACCAAGATTTCAATTCTGTCAGGTTTATTTCAGTCTTTTCAAAAGTGTAACATAACTCGATGTCCACTTGACCCTGCTTCAAGTTTGCTTCACTGGTTTATCCATAATGGCAGCCATCCTCAGGTTTTTACCGCACGCTCAAGTGTTGGGAGTCCTCGTGTTTAGCTCTCGAGTTTTTTTACTGCTTTTTCAAATTTTTTCAGGAGATTTTCTCATTTTTTCGGTTTAATCGAGCCTCAAGCTCCACCGTTTCTACTTCCGATAACGGGACCTGTTTCGGAATTCTTCTACGCCCCTCAAGGGTGAAGTTTTCATCGAGTTTATACTTCTTGGAGGATTACGGAAGATCTGCGGCCTACCTCAACGGACATGGCCCAGTACAAGGGAAGCTCGACGCTCCAAGCTGTTCAGGTGCTGCCCTGGATGCGGATTACAGAACGTTTTCAAGGAGGACAAGCATTCGCGATGTCTCTACTGCCTCCATGAGGACAAGATGCATGTGGAGAAAGACTGTGCGTTCTGCAAGCACCTTTCGGAACGGACCAAACAAGATCGTCGTTCTCGCCTCGCCGCCTGGCTGGAGTAGGGCACAGCAGGTGAGAAGGCGAAGAAGAAGCCTGAGCGGGCTTCTAAGTCCTGTGAAGGCGCCCCGGCGACGGGGGCCAACAGAAGGCCAAGCACCGCGAGTCCGCGGGCACCGGGAGCACCGAAAGGTCAGGCTCTTCGGTTGCCAAGCAGGGTGCTACTTCCCCAGCACGTTCGACCACGAGCCAGCGCTCTGGTTCGGGGAAGAGGAAGTCCGAGAACCCGGGTTGGCCGCTGGAGCGGACCCGGTCGATCTCGAAGGGGGAGCGAGCCGCTGACCCTCCCCCTAGGCGAAGGCCCAGGACGCACCTAAGGTGGTGAGGGCTTTGATCCACCCGGCAAAGGCCTCCACCGAAGTGGTCGCTGTGACCCTGGCGAAGGCGGCTGAGACTACGCCTGTGGAAACGCCCGCCGGGCCCAGAGTATCCCTGCCACCGCGGAGGGATTCCTCTTTCCAGTCCATCGCTAAGACCCCTGTGAAGCCCCCGGCTGAAAAAGAGGGGGGGGGGCGGTGGACATTACAGACTCGGAATCTGCCTCTGAGGAGGAACTGGTGGAAACCGAGAAGGGCCTCAACGAAAGGTCCATAGGTCTCAACGAGAGGTCCTTAGGCCTCAACGAGAGGTTCATAGGCCTCAAAGAGAGGTTCGAGAAGGTTCGATCCCAGGGGGCGGTCCCTGCTGATGTGATCGAAGATAGCGACGACAACGAACGGGGCCCAGTGCAACGACCATCCCGTCCGTCACAGCCATTGCCCGAGCCCCAGGATAGCTCGGCGGCCATTTTGTTGGCAATCCAATCCTTATGCACCGAGATAAGGACGAGATTACCACGGACCCAGATGGAGGATCCAGAACCAGGCCCGTCGGGAAGCCCTCCGAACAAGCGGAGGAGAGTCCACCCCGCTCCGCCCTTCGTGCCTGCGAGACCGGTGGACCCCTCATCCCCCTCGCCAGACCCTAGAGAGGATACAGCGATGGATACAGCGACAGGGACGGAGGATGACGGCGGCAATGACACAGCAGACATCCCGTCATCACCCCCTCCCCCCGCGGGCGTCTCCAGCCGACGAAATTGGCTCTTTCCACTCCATGATAACCAGGGCATCCGAGCTCTTCCAGCTCTGCCCTGAAGAACAGAAAAGGGAGGGGTTTCTGTACCAACAACGAAAGGCCAAGAGGAAGACAGTCCTTGCGGTGCCTTTACTCAACGACATCTGGGAGGAGGGGCTTGCTGTCCTCAAGAACCCTTCCACGACACCAGCCAAGAGGGACAGGTACGAGAAGAAGTACCGAGGTCCCGATGCCACCCCCTTGTGCCTCAGGGCCCAGCCCACGCCGGACTCTGTTGTCTCGGCAGCGGCTAAGAAGAAGGCAGCGGGTGCGGCGGCTTCAACTTCCACCTCCCCGCCGGACAGCGAGGGCAAGAAGTTGGACTCTATGGGACGACGAGTCGTCTCGTCTGCGGCGAGGAGGATTAAGGGGGCCAATGCCTTAGCGATCGTGGCCCGCTACGACAGGGAACTCTGGTTCAAGATAGCTACCCTGCTAGACTTCCTGCCTGATGACAAAAGGGTGGAGGCCCTAGAAATTCTGCAGGAAGGCGAGGTGGCGTCGGATTTCGCCAACTGGGCAACAGAGTTTGCCTCCGGCGATGAGGATGGCTCAAGGCGACAGACTTTCACCAGGACGTCCAGACCAGGGTGTTGGACATGCCGTTCGACAGCAACAACCTTTTTGGTAAGGCGGTGGATGAGTCCCTACAGGCCATTAAGACCAACTCGAAGACGGCCCGGGCCCTGGGGGTACTTCAACAGCAGCGGCCCTTTCGGAGCTCCGGAGGCAGACAGGGTGCCTCCAAGGGATCCAGCGGTGGCTCCTCCACTTACCGCCAGGCGGCCTGCTCCTCTTCTCAGGAGGCCTACAGAGGTCACGGCAAGCAAGGGTGTTCCCGTCGCCAAGGAGGCCAAGGTGGCAAGGCCGCCTCCAAGCAAGACTGACCCGGCCGGGTTGTCGGGCCCCCACCAAAGCACCCCGGTGGGAGGCCGGCTGACGATGTTTGTCAGCGTGTGGGAGTCCATCTCCACCGACCGTTGGGTGTTGGACACCCTGGCCAACGGGCACTCGCTGGAATTCCAAAAGAAGTGCCCTTGCATTCCTCCCGTGGCCAGGAAGGAGAATCACATCCCTCAACTACTGTCGGAGGTAAAGGCGATGCTCAAGAAAGGTGCCATCGAGCTCGTCCTCAGAGGGCTCCGGGGCTACGGAGTGTACTCAAGGTACTTCCTCGTCAAGAAGAAGACAGGCAGTTGGCACCCCATCCTGGACCTGCTTCGCTTAAACAAGTACATCAAGGCGCAGAAATTCAGGATGGTCACCCTCCAGCACGTGCTGGGACAGCTAGAGGAAGGCGACTTCCTATCGTCTTTGGATCTGGAGGATGCTTACTTCCACATCCCTATTCTAAAAAGGCACAGGAAGTTCCTCAGGTTCGTGGTTCAGGGACGCCACTACCAATTCAGGGCCCTACCGTTCAGATTCAAGTCGGCACCCAGGGTTTTCACCAAGTGCCTGGCACCAGTGGCAGCGTGGCTGCGTCGGCAGGGGATCCACGTTTACCCCTACCTGGATGACTGGCTAATCCGGGCAAGGACAAGGGAACTCGCCGCACACAGCGAGGACCGTCCAGTTGCTCACGGAGCTGGGGTTCGCCATCAACTACCCCAAATCCCACCTGATTCCATCGCAGATAGTACTGTTTCTGGGAGCAAAGCTCTATACAGTGGGGCAATTGGCCGCCCCTTCAGAGGAGAGGGCCAAGACCATCCTGGGCAAGGTGCGGCGCCTGCTAGCCACGGACGTGGCCAGGGTGAGGTCCATCAAGTCCCTCCTCGGGATGACGTCCTCATGCATCTACCTTGTACCCCTTTGCAGACTTTCTCGACGCCCCCTGGCTCCAAGCGAGGGGCTTTTTTGAGGACAGGATCCCTCTCGACGAGGATTTCCGTCGGGCGATCTTATGGTGGGGCATCCCTGCTCACCTCACGACAGGCACGGAATTTCAAATCACGGCGTTTCAGGAGACGGTGACAACGGACACCCCAGATCGACCTGTTCGAGACAGCGACGAACTCCAAGTGCCAGAGGTTCGCCAGCAGGTTCCCACAGCCGAGGAGCATGGGCGATGCTTTCTCGTTCCCTTGGGACGGCCTGTTTCTATACGTGTTCCCTCCGTTGCCGTTGCTGCTCCGCCTCATCAACCAGCTCAAGAAGTCCAGGTGCAGGATGATCCTCGTCGCACCGGCGTGGCCGATGCAGATCAGGTTCCCGGACCTTCTGGACTTGTCAACGACCCCACCAGTCAAGCTGCCGGTGGACGCGGATCTTCTCTCCAGAGAAGGAGGCGCCATTCTCCATCACGACCCACAGTCGCTGAACTTGCAGGCCTAGCTCCTGCAGCACTAGAGTTTGGAGGGTACGATATCCCGGCTGATTGCAGAGAGGTTCTTGCAAAGGCCAGGGCGTCCTCAGTGTTACGGTCATAAGTGGAAGAGGTTCTCTGTCTGGTGCTGTGCACAGAAGATTAACCCTCTGCGGATTACGCCCCCTCAAGTGCTGCCGTACCTACTGTTGCTGGCCAAAGCTGGACTGGCTCACGCCTCCATAAAAATACATCTGGCTGCCGTCTCCCGATACACCAGGACTACGGGACGGGCGTCCTTGTGGTCTCATCACCTGGTAAAGGAATTCATGAAGGGGCTATTCCGATCATTCCCGCCGGTGAAGGCCCCTGCCCCAGCGTGGGAGCTTAATGTGGTGCTGACCAGGCTCATGGGAGCCCCATTCGAAACTATGCATTCGGCGCCTTTGAAGTTCCTATCATGGAAGACAGCGTTCCTCGTGGCCATCACCTCTGCACGACGAGTGGGAGAGATTCAGGCCCTATCTTGCAAGCCTCCCTACTTGACTTTTCATGACACAAGATTAGTGCCGAGGACGCACCCCTCCTTCATGCCCAAGGTGCCGTCGGACTTCCACCTCAACGAGCCCTTGGTGTTACCAGTTTTCTTCCCGTCGCCTTCGACGCCGGCCGAGAGGACTTTGCACTCGCTGGATGTAGCTAGAGCGCTGAAGTTCTACGTGGAACGCACAAAGAGTTTTCGGAAGACATCACAACTGTTCCTGAACTTTGGGTCTGTGAATCAAGGGAAGGCTCTCTCGAAGAATTCCATTTCCAGATGGCTCTCCGGCTGCATCATGCATTGTCACCGGTGGGCAAACCGACCGCTGCCCGGCCGTCCGAGAGCCCATTCGACCAGAGCGATCACTGCTACCACGGCATTCCTGTCTGGTGTGCCCTGCTGGACATCTGCAGGGCTGCTACATGGAGGTCGACTCACACCTTCACAAGATTCTACTGCGTTGATCGGGACTCCAGGGAGGAGTCCAGGGTCGGCCAAGCAGTGCTGCACAACCTGTTCGCTTGAGGTGAGCCTGGTGAGGAGGTAAGAGATGCTTAATGTTGAGTTGTATTGTTTAATGTTGAGCCTGTTGCCACCTCCCGTGGTTGTGCATGTGTATACTGCTATGTATTATTTTATTCATGAGCATGTGAATCCATGCCAGACCCCATGCTGGAGAAGGAACAAGTTACTTACCTGTAACTGTTGTTCTCCAGCATGGGTCTGGCATGGATTCACATGCAAACCCTTCCACCTACCCCTCTGCGGCTCTTCACTTGGTCATACTGCCACTTGGCGTGCTACCAAATCTGAGGATGGCTGCCAGAGGTGGGGCTTAGGAAGAGGGCAGTCATTGGTTGGGGGCAGTATGACCCAGAGATCAGTGATTGGTTACTACTAAGAAAGACAGATCAGAAACGAAACTGATACTGATTTTTTCTTTACCGAGGATTCCCAGCCTGATGACGGGGAATATTCAAGAGCATGTGAATCTATGCCAGACCCATGCTGGAGAACAACAGTTATAGGTAAGTAACTTGTTCCTTGTTGGCCTCTTGGCTTGATGTGCAAGTTGACAATTCTTTGGCTTCTCCTTATCAGCCTCTTGATTCTGCCACCATGTGTCACACACTTGTTGTCAGTATGTGGCCTTGCCGCATTGCATTCACTCATAAAAGTTTACCATTGCCGGGTTTTTTTCCTCTCCCACCTTCTGTGATACTCTTTCACATCTAAGCCCTTTTTCCGTAGTTTAAGGTTTTTATCACATTTAGTATTCAATATATTTAACTTCAAGGTTTCACTCAGTTCAGTATTCAATATGCTTGTGTTATGTTTAATTTCCCCTTTCCATTCAGTACAATGTTTAAAATGCATTCATCAAGCTTAATTGTAAGGTTCCATTGAATTCAGTATTCACAATATATGTATGTTTCCATGCAGTACGGTATTCAAGATGCATTCGCTATATTTAATTGTACGTTTCCATGTAGTACGGTATTCAATAGGCATTTTTTATACTTGTTTTCAAAGGCCGTTACGTATTCGGTCTGTTTGGAGCGCCCCGGTGCCAAAGTGCTCACCCTGACACCGGCTCTTTGCAGCTCCCTCCGACAGGCCCTACAGCTTCCGCTCTGCTCGCAAAGCCAGCGGTCTTTCTGGTGCAAGCCCTGCTCGCATGCGGGGCGTTCTCCTCAGCACGCCGGCAATTGAAGTGTTTCTTACTGGACGCCTTCGGCGTCCTCTCTCTCCTTCACTTGCCCGCAGCTCCTGCTGCTCACGTTCTGTGCTGGAGGCTCCCACACCTGTGGCTCACTTGTCCTGGGCCCCACATGTTCCCTGGGGTATCTGCCGACCTCCTAGCTCCTGTTCCAGGCCCATCACGGCTGCCTCCACACATAAAGGGGTCCTCTGCTGGTATCTCCCTCACAGGCCTCCCTTTGGTGCTCTTGTTCTGCCCTCATTTTATACACCTGCAACCACTTAACAGGTTGCCGGTTTTGATCCTTGCTTAGGTTTGCCTGACCATAATCAAAGGGGCATGCCTGACTCCCATAACACTTTGTAGGCATCTTCTTCGTCCCAGTAGAAGAGTGGTAAAATAAAGGTATAGTGTTCATTACTCTCAGTCTCCTCTTCCACGTCCAAGTACTTTTGAAAGTCAAATGTGGGGAAATGAGGGGAGCAGTCTTGTAGTAGCCCATAAAGGTCGAGCAAGGGTTAGGCTGTTCATTAATAGGGAAAGGAGATACCATGCCTCGTCTGAGGGTACCCACTCCCAATCTCTGAGGACCCTCGCCCAGGTGATCCTCCCTCGCTTCTCCACCCTCAGGGTCAGGATCCAAAAGTGATGGCCTTTCCCTGGCCACCTGAGAAGAGTATCCAGGGGGTCTAGGAGTTAGAATACCCTCAGATTTCTCACAAGTCACAGTAAAACCATCTCAGCTGTTGTCCGCAACTGTGATGCCCCACCAGAGGATAACAATGTTTGTAAAAAAACAGTGACATAACAGTGAAAATGGCTTTCCAATGATGCATCAGCGATAAATAAAACACCAGCTGCCACCCTACCCTCTGCAAATACTACCTTGTTATAGTACGTGTGGTACTAGAAGTAGAAGTAGCAGTAGTAGTACTAGCCATTATTATTAGTAGTAAAGGTAGCACTAGTTATTTTACAACTAGAAACACCTGTGTACAAGCGCGTTATAAATGGCAAATCATATCATAGTAGTAATAGTACAAGCATTCCCAGTACTAATGCTATTTGTAGAAACATGTGCAAAATATAAAACAATGCAATATTTGCATTACTCCTACGTCCCATCCACTTTCCTCCATACTGCATGGGGAGTTCCTCGCTAGGGACGGGAACAGAACCCCTTTTCACATAAAAAATCCTTTCCCCTTTAAATTTGGATGTGCACGAGGCATGGTACCTGGAGTGTGTGCTCCACTGACTCCTTCCTCCAGCACCTCACCTCGGTCTTCTTCCATGGCAACGGGAGCGCACCTACTTAACTGCGTTAGTGGTTGAGTTATTTTCCCTCGTAATCCCATGCGCCTGCTTTTCCCATGGAAATTTAGCTTTGCATATTTTTTCTTGATACCTTTTAGCTATTTCACCAGCCTCAGGTGCCTCGCCTCCCTGGTGCATGTCGGTGCAGGCAGGCTTCTTCCGGTGCCCTTCCTGTGACGGGTCATTCCCAGCATCAGATCCACATGCTCTCTGGCTGGGGTGCCTTGGTGAAGATCACGGCTGGGACAGTTTGTTCCACGTGCGACACGCTCACCCGGCGAATATTAAAAAATCGTCTTGCCACGTGGAGGAAGCTTTTCTCAAGATCACTGCCGGAGCAGCTAAAGCAATACATACGCAGGAAGTCAAAGCCTAAAGTAAGAACTTTATTTGACAAAGCACCCCGCAAGGGCGATTCATTTCCAGGGAAGACCGCAAATGGATGGGATTGTACAGAATCTAGCACCAGTCGGGGGCCCGACTGTGGGACTGCAAGGTTCTGGTACCGGGAACACTCCCAAAGGTCATTGCTGTAAGACCGGATCTAGGCCCGAGTGGGCACCTGTATGAAAAAGCACTACCGGGCACAAGCCTGAGGACGACATGATATGATACGGCATTTGTAACACGCCTATACACAAGTGTTTCAAGGTGCGACTGGGCAATGAAGGGGGAAAAAGGGAGGACAGAGACAATGATCTTACTAGGCCAAGTGACATTGAGATCGCTCAAGTGCAGGGGAGGGGACGGGAAAAGTGGCAGGGGAAAGGAGAGGGGACAGTGCTGTACATGGGATCAAAACAATAACAAGAAGTGTGGCCAGCAGGTGGCAGGTGCATGGGTAAGTGCAGACAGCAGGTGTCCAAAAGTGCAGGTAGGTGGACTGTAGGGTTACAGATACAGACCCAAGTGCAAGGGTTGCCGGGAGGCAGTGCGAGTGTGCAACTGGGCGGGTTGAGACCTGGGACCAAAATCAGAGGGTAGCCAGGTGGCCAGTGCAGTATCAGACAGGAAATCCGCAGGGGAGAGGAAGAGAGAAGGCAGAAGCAAAGAGGAATGTCTTGAGGTGCTTCCGGAACATGAGTTGGTTCTCCTCGAGTTTCAGAGAGGCTGTTCCAGAGGGAGGCCCCAGCCGAAGAAAGAGATCTACCACTAACTCGTTGCTTGGAGAAGCGACTGACCCTGAGGGAGTTGGAGGTGGAGGAGCGAAGAGCGAGAGTAGGGAGGTACATGCCTCCCAGGTTCGCACCTGAGGTGTGGACGAGTACCGAGCCACTGCTCGAGGGAAAACTGGTGCCTGCTCATGTAGGTGCATCATCGGAAACAGAGTTCCCACGCTTTCCTGCTCAGCCAAAATAGATGGTGCCTCCAGAGGACAAGATGGTGCTGCCGCGAGGCAAGGCATGAATTCACACCTAAGTTTGAGTGGTCACCCATGCACACCCCTCAGATGTCGTGGTGCCCAGCATACTGTAAGGAACTCATGGTGGCAACAGTAAAGACAGACACAAGTTATCACAGTTCAAGGGTGTTTATTAAACTGAATATGCAGGTCGGAAAAACACCTAATCTAAACCTAGATCTAAGATGGGAGCAAGGTACAACCATCAAATAATAATAAGGTAGTCCTAGTGGTGGGCGTGGCTTGAAAGCCATGGAGTAGGTTGCATCTCTACAGAGCGCTGTGATCCTAGAAAGTGCAAGCTGCCTGACAGCAGATTGCATAACTAAAATAACATCATGGATGCATGAATAAGGAGAGAGCAAGAAGCGTGCATCCGTGGAAGGACTGACACAGGCGAACAAGAGATTTGCTACTTTGTCTCCTGGACCGCGAACGACATCAAAGCACCAAGATGGCGGCAACCCCGGGACAAAGGGACCCGCAGAAGTAACAGGAGTGACGGAGGAACGTGCTGCAGAAGGAGGGACAGCTGATAAGCTGTTACGGGAAGACGAGGTGCCGTGGCAGCACAAGTGCAGAGCCCCACATACAGCAGAGGGTGCAGAGTGTGCACACCCGAAAGGAACAGACACCGCGTGCAACTGCACGGCAGGAGAGCGCATGGTGGCCCGTTGATGTGCGGATGCAGGGACCACGTCGCGGATAAGACCGGTCAGAGCCGCGGGCTCTGCCCGCCGTGAGGACCGGGCAGCACAGGGACGTACGGTAAGCCGGCGCCCTCCAGGAGCAGCAGAGTGCAGCGGATGCAATACTGAAGGTGGGGAAGCCCACGAGTCTTCGGCGTATCCAGAGCTTGTGGCTCGGGAACCGCAGGTGCCGAGCCGGGAAGGAGAGGGCAGCCGGTGAACGGCATACTGCACACTGCAGTGGGCAACAGACCTGGAAGGAAATAAAAAATAAAAAAGTTAAAAAATAATAAAGGGGGGAAAAAAGGTGACAGCTTGTTCGTGGCCTTGGAAGGACATGCTTCCAAGAATGATAATAGACCGCCATATAGTACTGTGACACACGGCCAGGGGGGCATGAGCGGACACTGAGGTACCCAGGATGTGGCCACATGCAGGCCGGAGAGAGCGCGCTGGGAGCTACGAGCGCGCTGAGAAGCAGGCCCGGGTGCACGCCGCTGGCGAAAACCACATTGGCAGCAGGCAGCGACAGGCATACCCACGCTCGGTGAATGAGAGGAGGCATTGATAAAAAAGACAAATGCTGAGGAATGCAGTGGGAGGACACCTGTACCCAAAGAGAAGCCTAAAGTGAAGCAGACACAGTCATAGGTGGGGAATGGACACTGTGAAACGGAAAAAGTACTGCTGACATGGACTACTTTGCACATTGGATGAGGGGAAAAAAAGGCACCGCTCAACCGCAAACATGCAACCCAAAAGGGAAAGGCAAGTCTAAATGCTACGGTGCGCACAGCACCACGCTAAAGACAGGAAGCAAGGCCCCTTTACCCAACGCACGCAGGAGGGCCGAGTAGGAGGAGACCCAGAGGCCACACCAGATCAAACGCGACAGCAGTAAGGGGTAGGTGCAGCTGATAACCAGATGCTAAAACACGGCTTGGGACAAACAACCACTGAGGGGCAGTGCTACCTATTGCAATGGAAGGAGACACACGAGAAGCAAGAGCTGCCAACACCCTGTGAGGACGGGCCCTGGGGTACAACAGCACGGAGTAATGTCGGTCATGGGAGGTAAAATCAAGGTCAAGCAGCCTACGATAGACATTTTTGCCAAGTCGCAGCAATCTCGCACCACCCCAGCGCAAAATACGGCGACAGCACCTGCAGATGGAGCCTCTCCACAGGAAGACAGCGCAATCTTAACAGCCATCACGGAACTGAAGACCTCATGGGGGCCAGCGATGGCAGACCTGAGAACTGCGCTGGAAAACAAAATAGATGCAGTAGGAATTGAGGTCAACCTGTTGAGACAAGATGTGAGAGACCTGCCGGAACGGCCGAGCGGCCTAGAGAGTGCGGTGAAAACCAACACGGAAAGCAGCACAAACAATTCTAGAGAAGTCCACATATTGAAACAACAGGTGGCTAACCTGGAGAATCGAGCGGAGGCCGCCGAAGGAAGAGCGAGACGCAACAACATACGCATGGTCGGTCTCCCAGAGGGAGAGGAGGGCCAAGACCCCACGACTTATGTGGAGAACATGATAATACAAGAAATAGGAGCAGGTGAGCTCGCCCAAGGGTTCGCAATTGAGTGCGCACATAGGGCTCTGATGAGGAGACCGCAACCTGGAGCCCAACCCCCCCCCCCCAGATCAATTATAGCAAAAACCCTGAACTACAGGGACAGAGAGAAGATCTTGGAATATTTTCGAAAAGGAGGAACGATAACAAGGGCGTCCGCGACCATCACTGCATATCCTGACTACACCATGCTGGTTCAAAGACAGCGGTATAGCTATGTGGTGATCAAGAAGAGACTGCGCGCAGCTGGATACAAATACATGCTCCTATATCCTGCAAAGCTCAAAATCTTCCACAAAGGCAAAGCCCCCTTTTTTGATATCCCGGAGGAGGTGGCTACATGGCTGGATGCAAACGGCTGTCCGGAACGGGACGAGGAGCAAGGCCAGCAAGCACACAACAAGTGAACACAATGCTATGTATGATGAAGAGAGGGAGGAGGGGGCCGGGAACAAAGACTACAGACTTGGTAAACAGAATAGTACCGGGAGAAGTTAAACATGTGACAATTGGACATGTGGGACTAGAATATAACCAGCAAAACGCAAAATGGGCAACAATAAGGGCGCTTAGCCTGATGAGTAAACTTGGAGCTACAAGATGGAGAAGGCCTACCCCCGGGAATTAGAGTAGTAGGACCGCCGTTAGGGTGATATCTCCCTGCTGGGCCGTGAGTACAGCACTTGCTGGAAAGGGCTAGATCCAGGGATGGAGATGGGCATAAATTGGGGAGGGGTAGTGACGGGAAGGGTTTGCAGTGGAAATTGGGGCGGGGGGGAAGGAGTTGGGGAAGTTGAGGTGTTTATAGTTAAGGGGAGTTTATGTTGGGGAACGAGCCTACACGAAATGAGGGAAGAACCGAGACTTGGACTGTACTTGCGAAGGGAAGAGTAGGACCCTAATATGTCATGGGAGATCTTAAAATAGTTACTTGGAATGTTAGGGGGCTCAACAGCTATTTAAAAAGAAATAAGGTCATGATGTATCTGCTCAGGCAGAAAATAGACATAGCCCTGCTACAAGAGACACACCTAACGCAAGAAAAGTTGGAGGTGGTCCGGAAGAAGTGGAGGGGGACGGTTGTGGGCGCAGCATATTCGGCCTATGCCAGAGGGGTGATTACCTGGGTTGCACCGCATGTTCCGTTTCAGTTACTGCATTCTACGGTCAAACCAGACGGGAGGATGGTAATAATAAAAGGATTGGTGGAAAACAAGGAAATAAATATTATAAACACATATGCCCCGAATAAGGAAACAGTGGCATACTTTAGAACCCTATATAACAAACTTAGCGGGAGCCTAGGGGGGCCGGTGATTTGGGGAGAAGACTTTAATTGTGTACTAAACCCGAAAATAGATAGATCGGATACCAAAATAGATAGACCCACTCCAGCTGCTACGACATTACAGTCACCGTTAGCAGATTTCGGGTTGGAGGATGCGTGGAGGTCACACCATCCACAGGACAGACAATATTCACACTATTCAGCCCCCCAGAACCTGCACACTAGACTGGACTACGTGTTTGAAACGTGTGAACTAATGATAGACATAGCGCAGACAGAATATAAAGCGAGGGTCCTTTCAGACCATTCGCCGCTGATATTAGTATGGCAATATCAACCTCCGAGAGCGAAGATACCAACATGGCGCCTCCGAGCAGAAGCGTTGAAAGACAACGTTTTTAGGGAGGACATGAGAGAGGAAATAATAAGCTATTTCGAGATCAACACTGGCAACGTGGAGACAGCGGGTATGCTCTGGGAAGCTTTTAAAGTAGTAGTGACGGGGATAGCTATAGCCAAGTCCAAGGGGCTAAAAGGAGGGATTTTGGTTGAAATACAAGAAGCGGAAATGGAGCTAGAATCAGCATTGAAAAGGGGAAGTAACACTAAGGAAGATGATGAAGCAATACGTGGGCTGCAACAGAAATGCACGGGATACTGGGAAAGGTTGTGCAACCTCAATTATAAAAAATATATAGAGAGGCAGCATGCAGGGGGGACAAAACAGGGAGAGTCCTGGCATGGCTATATTAAAGCGATGACTCCCAGACCCACAATCAGAACGATAGCGTAAGAAGATGAGTGTATAGTAGACACTCAAGATGGAGTTAATCAGGAATTCACAGATTATTACCGTACCCTGTACGGAGATGCGGAGGAAAGTGACAGCAGGGAAATAAGATACACTGGAGGATATTGGATTGCCGCAGATTAGCGCAGAGGAGCGAGAGGAGCTAGATGCACTGATCACTCTAGAAGAATTGGAAGAGGTAGTGAGGCAATTACCCACTAGTAAGACCCCGGAGTCAGACGGACTCCCCAGCGAATTCTATAAAATATACAAAAATCAGGTACTCCCCCCGCTTTTGGAGATGCTAAATGAGGCATGAGGTTGGAAGACTGCCAGAGTCCCTGAGAGAGGCGATTATTATACCACTCCCTAAACCCAATAAGCCGGGTTGTGAGTGCGGTTCTTACAGACCCCTGTCGATGTTGAACCAGGACAGTAAAATATTGACGGCGGTCCTGGCAAACAGAATGAGGAGAGTCATTAATAAATTAATACACCCCGACCAGACAGGCTATGTCCCAATAGGAACATATCTAACAATCTTAGGCGACTCCATCGAGACATTGAACATGCAAATGGGGATGCGGGTGAGATGGCAATAGTTTTGCTGGACGCGATAAAGGCATTTGACTCGGTTTAATGGCCATGGCTGATTGCGGCCCTGTCCAATTACGGAATAGGACCGGGCTATCTCCAATGGGCCAAATTATTATATAGCGTGCCGCTGGCCAGGGTGAAGACAGGAGCGGTGATATCTGAGAGGTGGCAACTCAGTAGAGGCACTAGGCAGGGATGCCTTTGGTCCCCCATGTTGTATATCTTGGCCTTAGAGCCTATGGCGATATACCTAAGGCAGCAGTATGACATAGTAGGCATCACCATACGGGAGGAACCGCATTTAATTTCCTTGTACGCTGACAATATGTTGTTGTATTTACCCTACCCGGAAGAAAATCTCCAGTATGTCCTGGAAGTGATGGAGCGCTTTGCAAGGCTTTCAGGCATAGCTGTGAACCCCAAAAAATCTTGTATATTTCCACTGGGCAGATATAGAGGGGTCCCGATAGAGCGGCTACTGATCTTGCAGATACCATGGGAGGTCAGTACGTTCCGATCTCTTGGGATAGACATATATCATACGGTGGAGGGAGAGCATCAATACAACACTGAGAAAGCAGTCAGGAATATTGAAAGCAGTATGAAGTTCTGGGTGAAGCTCCCCTTGGCGATGATGGGAAGAGTGGCGATGCTCAAGATGGTGGTCCTGCCCAGACTGTTGCATTATTTCAGGAATATCCCATATTTGATACGTAGGAGATTCTTTGCAAGAATAGACAGCATATGCAGGGAATTCCTCTGGCATGGGACAAGGAACAGAGTGGCCCTTTGGAAGCTACAAAATTCACATGATAAAGGGGGCATAAGACTACCAAACTATGACATTTATTACATAGCAAGTCAACTACAATACGTAGCTAAATGGCACTCTGAGGAGCCGACCTCGGAATCCAGGCTGGTCCGACTGGACTGTGCCCCATTTTTCCTGAAAGAAATGATATGGCTGCCCAGAGTGAATGTGGAGGGACGCTCGAGGATGATGACATTAGGGTGGGAGATATGGAGGAGAGCATGTCAGATAATGGAGAATCGATCCCCGTGTTCCCCGCAGGTTCCATTAGTCGCTCTGGCGGGGAAAGAAAAGCAACTAAGGCTAATGATTAGGAATAACTGGGAACCAGTGGGGATAGCAACAATGGGCGACATGTGGCAAGAGGGGAGTATAAAGGACTTTGAGGAGCTGGTGGAGGAAACAGGGTTACACACAGGGCAGTATATCACATATCATAGGGTGGTGCAGAGAATTAAAGAGACATGGTCCGAAGTAGTATTGGCAGACGAACCGGACGCCACTATAGACATAATATATGACATAGCAGAGGGGGGTCATGAAATATCCAGAATATATGAGCTGATGATGACCAAAGCGGGGAAGGAAGTGGTACAATTTAGACAGGACTGTGGGAAGAGCAAGTGGGCGCCCCAATGAGTGATGGGATGTGTGAGCGGGCACAAAGATATCATAAAAAAGTGTCAAGAAAAGCTAGATTACAACAGATAAAATTATTTCTGATGTTTGTTAATCTGCTTAGAATCACATGCTGTGCATAGTCCGACATCCAGTGGTCACTGCGGAGTATTGCATTTTGTTTTTCGTAGTTGAAAAGGGGACGTCGACAAGGCGTGTCTGTAACACTATCCCTATAGTGACGTGCGTTGTACCCACAATCCCTCACGCGTCGAGGTCCCTCAGATTGTTTTTTTTCCACCTAGTTATTGGTCGCCTCTATGCGGAGTTCCTCGAGAGACATTGCGAAATCATTTCTTCGACCCTTGGTCGTTTATTATTATTAATATCTAACATATAGATCTCTCCCTCGACGAAGCTGCAAGCTGTTTCTCCACCGAGCAAGATCTTCGACGGAAGGACAAGCGGAGGAGATCCTTCGGCGTCGCCGAACACGTGGCCTGACCTCGCCGGCCTTACACAGTAGGGAGAGTGGGGTTGTGTGGTCTTTTCTTTTATCTCCGAGAATGCCTTTCTCTTTCCCCTCCCTCTCTTTCGAGGTCGTACTCACACTTCTTGCCCTCAGCTATGGAGAGGACGCCCTTTAGGTTTTGCCCACTTTGCAAAGGCAAATATACCTGGAAGGACAAGCACAAACGGTGCAACCGTTGCTTGCCCTTCGATCACAAGGAGGACGGCTGTGCGGCTGTAAGCTACTTAAGCCCAAAACGATAAAGGACCATAGGGTCAAAAGGTGGGCGGCCTACGCCATGTCTAGGTCAGATTCCTCGCCCGCTGCTGCCGCCGCCGAATGTGACGAGGACAGTGATTACACGGCCTCCGTAACGGAGGTTGTAGACCTCTCGAGGGAGCGTTCATGCTCCTCTTCGTCCGCCCCCAGCCCCGAGAAGCCCGGCTCACGCCCAGCTTATGGGGATGAACACCCCGGTGACAAGGACGCACACAAGAAATCTCAAAAACACATACCCCACGGCACGCATTCGTCGAAGACGAAGGCAGCCAGAGCGCCAATGGAGGCGCCGGGCCCACTGGCGTCTTCCGAAGACTGCAAGGGTCGCCAGCCCTCCCCGCCACTGCTCCCGCGACAGGCGACCGGGCACTCGGGAAATAAGGGCGCTAACCCCAAACCGTCAGGCGGCGACGCGCCTCGTAAGAGTGTGCACGTTGCCAGTAAAGACTTGACGGTGCCTAGCGTGCACATTGCCAGTAAAGACTCGACGGTACCTAGCGCGACGGCGAGCGATCCCTCGGCAGACAGAATGATCGCTGAAAGCCTCGCGCGTATATCTTCTAAGGACGGCCAGAGACGGACGTCGAGTGACACGCCGAAAACCATGCACAAGGCCAAAGAAACGCCGAAGGCACCGGAAAGTAGGCTGGGACAGCTCCCACCGTCGACGGAAAGCCCTAGCCTGCCAGAACACTTCTCAGAAGGCGAAGGCACCTTATCTTCGACGCTATGGGACAGATCTAGGTGAATACAAGGAGAAGAGACTCCTTTTTCACTCCCAGACCGCTCTGGCCTATCTCAGTGGACCTTAGAGAAGTTCCAGTCCTGTATGGACAAGTTAGACAGATTCCATTCCAGAAAATAGGACACCTAAAAGACCTAGGGAGGTACTCCTAGAAAGTCCAAGGGCTAAATACCCGAAGTTGTTCTATAACCCCTATCAGAAGGATATGAACTCTTACAACCTCACCGAAGAGGACACTCACTTCCAGGAGGAGTTCATTAATGATGAAAACCAACAAGAGGGACAAGGCTTCCATGAGGACACTAACATAAGTGAGGAAGGGTACGAAGAAGACCCAGGTGAGGGTGACCCAAATCCCTGGCAGTCACCATCAGGGTCTACAGAGCCAGACATTATAGACATCAGGTCTCCTTAGACCACACCAGTCAGGAACCCTTTGCCTGTTGACGACCAGCCCACCTTTAATGCGCTGCTGAGGAAAGCAGCAGCACATTTTGAGGTCGAAACTGGGGAGGTCACCCCAGACACTGACTTTGTGGAAAGGATTATCAAAGAAAACCCCCCCACAAGCCAAACAATTCCAATACTCGCCTCTGTTAAGAGATGAATCAACCCTTCATTGGCCACCCCTGCACTAGTAAGAGGGGTTAATCCAAGAATCGAAAAATTGTTCTCACTCTCTCAATCAGACCCACTATATATTAAGGGTCACTCAATCCCGGACTCCTTAGTGGTGATTAACACTAGGAAAAGGGCTGGGGTTCCACTGTCTACCAGCGAGGCACCCCCGGATAAAGAGGGGAAAAAGCTTTATGCCCTAGCCAAAAGAATTACCACCTCGGCAGCGTTCTCAACTAGAATTGCCAATAATAACACATTGCTCGCAAGCTACGCTGATGCGCAATAGGGAACGCTTAAGCAGGACATAGAGGAAGTCCCTGAACCCCTAAAAACTAGATTGCTGGCTACAGTTAATGAGGGGTCTCTGGTCAACCAATGCATCGTTAAGAATACCCTCGATGCAGCGGAAACAGCTGGCCGCTCTTTGGTACAGGGAATTCTGCTGAAGCGCCACGTCTGGCTTCGCAATTCCGGGTTTAAGGCGGAAACGCAAGCGGCGCTCATTAACAAGCCTATTGAGGAGTCTAACCTCTTTGGAAAGGCAGTGGACGACGTACTGGAAAATGTGAAAAAAGAATTCGATACCATAAAGACCTTGGACCAAATCTCAAAGCCCCCCAACAGGCGGGGATTTGGCAACAAGCTTTATTTTCGTGGCCAATGCCAGCAACAGAATCAACAACTTCAATATTCTGCCAACAACTACCAAAGTAATAGTGGCCAGTACAATCAGAGAGGTCAACGCCGTGGCAAAGGGAGAGTCCGGGGTTCCACCCCTAGAGGCTCCCAAGCCACCAACAACACCAAGTGACACGAAGATTCGGGTCCCCTCCCATGCAACGCCGGTCGGGGGCCGGTTAACATCCTTTCTTCCAGCATGGGAGGGAATAGCATCAGACCGCTGGGTACTATCCACCATAGCCCCTGGCTACTGTATAGAGTTCAACAGTTCCCCAATATACAGACCCCCGAGGGGACAACGCATGACACCAGAACACCTTGCCATCCTTCTCCAAGAAGTGGACCAGCTACTGGAAAAAGGAGCTATAGATGTCGTGCCTCTATCTCAGGTAACTGAAGTTATTTATTCAGTGTACTTCCTTGTACCCAAAAAGGATCTAACCATGTGCCCTGTATTAGACCTGCGCCCAGCGAATAAGTTTGTCAAACCCCAAAAGTTTCGTATGGTGACCTTACAGGAAGTGATCCCACTGCTATCACAGGGAGATTACATGACAACACTGGACATGAAAGATGCATACTTTCATATTTTAATGTTGCCAGCGCACAGAAAATACCTCAGGTTCATGATAGAGGGCAAACACTACCAGTTCAGAGTGCTACCCTTCGGCATAGCATCTGCACCAAGGGTATTCACGAAAGTACTGGCAGTGGCAGCGGCCCACCTGCGCAGGTTATCCATCCCAGTATACCCTTACCTCGACGACTGGCTCATAACAGGGGATTCTTACGAGACATGCTTCTCAAACACCCAAAAGACTGTAGACCTTTTGTTCCAACTGGGCTTCTCCATCAATGAGAAGAAGTCCAGCTTAGACCCCAGCCAAGTCAAACAATTCCTAGGGGCTCTGATTCGAACAAAGGACGGCCTCGTCTTCCCCTCCAACGAGAGGGTCCAAAACATGCTGCTTCAGATCCCCCAATATGTGGCAGGTCGGGAGGTGACGGTGCGCAAAGCGATGCGCTTGCTACGAATGATGGCGTCATGTATTTATTTGGTACCTGGCGCGCGCCTGCGCATGTGCCCAATGCAAGAGTGGCTCAACAGCCAGTTGTGTCAGGCCAGCGGACAATGGGACGATCTAGTGGTGGTCTCGCAGGTCTTGGTTCTCTTGCTACGGTTGTGGACAAAGGAAAACCTGGTAAGAGGGAAACCCTTTGCCACACCCGCAGTGGAAGCCACTCTAACCACATACGCATCCCTCACAGGATGGGGGGCTCACCTAACCCATCAGACTGCTCACGGAGTGTGGACTCCGAGCGTAGCATCCAAGCACATAAACCTACTGGAGCTACTGGCCGTGTTCAAGGCACGGACAGCACCACAGCCATGTACTACCTCAACAAGCAAGGGGGCACCCACTCTCCAGGACTGTCCAAGCTGACCCAGAATATCTGGAAGTGGGCTCTCAAACACAACATGTTCTTACTGTCGCAACATGTACCAGGGGAACTCAATCTGCTAGCAGACAAACTCAGCAGAGACGTCCCTCTGCCCTCAGAGTACGAATGGCAGTTGCACGAAGACATCGTCTTCGACGTCTTCACACAATGGGGATTCCCAGAAATAGACCTGTTCGCAACTCTGGAGAACTCACAATGCCAAGATTACGCCTCCAGGTACCCCCAGAACCAATCCAAGGGCAACGGTCTATCGATTCCCTGGTCAGGGAAATGTGCTTACTCCTTTCCCCCGACTCCCCTTCTCAACAAGATTGTGCACAAGATGCACCAGGAACAAGTTACCATGATACTAGTGGCCCCTATGTGGGCCCGGCAGCCATGGTTCGCTCACTTGATGGAGATGTCTCTATCTCCCCCAGTGAAACTTCCCTTCCCGCACAACATGCTGTCACAGGACAAGGGCAGGACACTGCATCCATGCCCTCAGACCATGAACTTAGCAGCCTGGCTCCTGAGATCATAGAATTCGGACACTTACAACTCCCGCAGAGATGCATGGACAGCCTCAGGGGGGCTAGAAAGCCTAACACTCGTCACTGTTATTCTAGCAAATGGAAGAGATTTGTCATCTGGTGTAGAGGAAGAAGCATCGACCCAGTTGACTGCTCCCCCACGCACATTGTCCTGTACCTGACCCATTTACTGGACTCAGGTC
Organism: Ambystoma mexicanum; assembly: GCF_040938575.1. Lineage (NCBI taxonomy): Eukaryota > Metazoa > Chordata > Amphibia > Caudata > Ambystomatidae > Ambystoma > Ambystoma mexicanum. Next base: position 954,966,435 of record NC_090921.1, on the reverse strand, counting down.
TAGTGTTCCATTCCATTAAAGTCCACCTAGCGGCACTTTCTGCATACACCACTTCCCAGCTTAAAGTGTCATGGTGGAAAGTCCCAGTTATCAAAGCCTTCATGGAGGGAGTAAAGAGAATACACCCTCCAATAGCAAACCCAGCTCCTGGCTGGGACCTGAATGTGGTACTTACCAGACTCATGGGCTCACCCTTTGAACCCATGCACAAAGCAACTCTTAAAGACGTCACTCTTAAGACTGCTTTCCTAATAGCTATCACCTCCATTAGGAGAGTAAGTGAACTACAGGCTCTTTCTGTTTTAGACCCCTTTGTAGCAGTTCACAAAGATAAAGTGGTTCTACGCACGCACCCAAGGTTTGCACCGAAATTCATCTCAAAATTAAAGTCAACAGAACTACCAACGTTCTTTCAAAACCCTTCCAATTCGGGAGAAAAAAGTCTGCATACACTTGATGTGCGCAGAGCTGTCATGTTCTACATGGAAAGAACCAGACCACTGAGAAAGACTAATCAGTTCTTTGTCTCGGTGGCAGCAGGAAGAGAAGGAGATGCAGTTTCAAAATCCACTATATCTAGATGGATTGTTCAATGCATCACTCTCTGTTACACTCTTGCTAAGAGAGAACTACCCTTCAAGCCAAGAGCACATTCTACTCGAGGCACTGGGGCATCCATAGCATTCATTGCAAATGTTCCCCTTGAGTCCATCTGCAAAGCGGCAACCTGGAGTTCTGTGCTCACCTTTACAAAACACCACTGTCTAGATGCACACTCTAGATCTGACTCCCATGTGGGACAGGCAGTATTAAGACATCTTTTCTCTACTGTTCTCCAGCATGGGGTCTAGCATGGATTCACATGCTCATGAATATTCCCCGTCGTCAGGCTGGGAATCCTCGGTAAAGAAAAAATCAGTATCAGTTTCGTTTCTGATCTGTCTTTCGTAGTAGTAACCAATCACTGATCTCTGTGTCAGACTGACCACAGCCAATGACTGCCCTCCACCTAAGCCCCGCCTCTGGCAGCCATCTTCAGATTTTTACCGCACGTTCAAGTGTTGGGATCCTCGTGCTATTTTTCACGTTTTTTCTCAGAAAAATTTCTCTTTTTTTGTCAAAAGAACCTCAAGCTCCACCGTTTCTTCATCCGATCAACGGGGACCCGTGTCGGATTCGTCTACGCCCCTCAATGGTGAAGATTTTGTCGAGCCACGCTTTTGGAGGACTCCAGAAGTTTCTCAGGCCCATCTCGGACATGGCCCAGGAGAAGGGAATCTCGACACCCGGAAAGCTGTTCAGGGTCTGCCCTGGATGCCAGCTTCAGAATGTCTTCAAGGAGGACAAACACTCCCTTTGCCTTTACTGCCTACATGAGGACAAGACGCACGTGGAGAAGGACTGTGCGTTTTGCGGCAATATGTCGGAGCGGACCATGAAGGACCGCCATCAACGTCTCGCCAACTGGCTGGAAGGAAAGAGCCCGTCAGGCGACAAGAAGAAGAAGAAGTCCGAGCGGTCTTCTAAGACCTTTGAAGGCGCCCCGGTGACAGGGGTCCAACAGAAGGCCAAGCACCGCGAGTCCGCTGGCACCGGGAGCGCCGAACGGTCGGGCTCTACGGGCACCAGGCAGGGCGCATACTCCCCGGCGCCATCAACCACGAGCCAACGCTCTGGCTCGGGTAAGAGGAAGGCCGAGCACCCGGCGAAACTCCTGGAGAGACCCCGGTCGTGCCCTAAGGCCCCATCGGAGGGGGAGCGAGGTGGTGACCCTTCCCCCAAGGAGAAGGCGGTGAGCGCACCTAAGGTGGTGAAAGCCTTGATCCATCCGGCCAAGGCCTCTGTCGAGACAGTCGCGCGGCCCTGGCTCATCCTGTGGAGGCCACACCAGTGGTGGCGACCCCGGGGCCCAGAATCTCCCTGCCACCGCGGAGGGAGTCCTCTTTCATGCCCATCGACAGGACCCCCGTGAAATCTCCGACGGAGAAGAAAAAGGGGGGGCAGGAGGTCATCGTGGACTCGGCTCAACCTCTGAGGAGGAGCTGATCGAAGTCTTAGGCCACGGCTCTGGCATGGAAGAAGGCCATCCTGTTGGGAGGGACCCCGACGTGGAAGACGACGAGGGCGTCGAGGATGCCGACGGGGCTCCTGATTGCCCGTCGGATCTCCCTCAACCAGTGCTGCAAGACAACTCGGCGGTCATTTTGTTGGGTATACAGTCCTTATGCTCGGAGATAAGGACGAGACTGCTGTTACCACCAACGGAGGAACCGCTCCTGACGGGGGACCTGGAGCCAGGCCCTTCTGGGAGCCCTCCCCCTAAGAGAAGAAGGATTCATCCTCCACCTCCTTTTTAGCCATCGCGCCCTGTTCAGCCCTCCTCCCCGTCCACGACACGTGGGGATGTTACGGGGACTGACACGGCCGCGACGGGTACAGACGACGAGGTTTACGACGAGCAAGGCGGCAAAGCCTCGTCGAAGCAGGACTGAACCGGCCGTGTGGTCGGTCCCCCACCGAAGCACCCCGGTGGGAGGCCGGCTGGCGAGCTTCGTCAGCGTGTGGGAGTCCATCTCCACCGACCGTTGGGTGCTGGACGCCCTAGCTCAGGGTCACGCGCTCGAGTTTCTAAAGAGGTGCCCGCGCGTCCCCCCTGTGGCCAGGAAAGAACATCACGTCCCTCAACTTCTCTTGGAGGTAAAGGCGATGCTCAAGAAGGGCGCCATCGAGCTCGTCCCAAAGAGGCTTTGGGACCCAGAGTTTACTCAAGATACTTCCTCGTGAAGAAGAAGAAGACGGGAGGATGGCGTCCCATCCTGGACCTACGACGAATGAACAAATTCATCAAGGCACAGAATTTCCGGATGGTCACCCTCCAACACGTCCTGGGTCAACTGGAGGAGGGCAATTTCCTGTCGTTGTTGGATTTGGAGGATGCCTACTTCCATATTCCCATCCTAAAGGGACACCGAAAGTTTCTCAGGTTCGTGGTCCAAGGGCGTCACTACCAGTTCAGAGCCTTTCCCTTCGGATTGAGGTCGGCACCCAGGGTGTTCACCAAGTGCTTTGCACCGGTGGCGGCGCAGCTGCGCCGAGAGGGGATCCACGTCTACCCCTACCTGGACGACTGGCTCATCCGAGCAAAGACGAAGGAGCTCGCCGTGGAGCACACGGCAAGGACCGTCCAACTGCTCACGGACCTGGGATTTTCCATAAAGTACGCCAAGTCCCACCTGGTGCCCGCGCAAGACGCACTGTTTCTGGGAGCGAAGCTCGACACAGTGTCGCTTCTGGCCTCTCTGTCGGAGGAAAGGACAAGGGCCATCTTGGGCAAGGTGCAGCGGATGCTGGTTGCGGACGCGGCCCGGGTGAGGTCCATCAAGTCCTTCCTCTGAATGATGTCTTCTTGCATTTATCTCATCCGCCTGTGCAGGCTCTGGATGCGCCCGTTGCAGGAGTTCCTGGACGCGCGCTGAATCCAGACGACGGGCAGCTTCGAGGAGAGGATCACACTCGACGAGAGTTTCCGACGACTGATCCGGTGGCTGGGCACCCGCGCGCATCTGACGGCGGGCATGGACTTCCAGACCCCCGGCCACCAGGAGACAGTGACCACGGATGCCTCCCTGGTAGGGTGGGGAGCGCACACCGAAAATCTGCATGCGAGAGGCCTTTGGCTTCCGACGGAGAAGTCCCTCCATATCAACGTCCTGGAGCTCCGTGCAGTGTTTTCGGACCTCAGGTCCTTTCTTCCGTCCCTCAAGGGCAAGGTGGTGAGGATCTTCACCGACAACACCACCACCATGTTCTACATCAGGAAGCAGGGCGGTACCAGATCCCCAGCCCTGTCCAAGGAGACGCAGGATCTGTGGCATTGGGCCGTCGCCCAAGGGATGTTTCTGGTGCCGTTTCATCTGGCAGGGATAAAAAACACCATCGCCGACTTGCTCAGCAGAGAGCTGCGCTCGTGCCACGAGTGGGAACTACGACAGGATCTAGTGGACCGCCTCTTCCGATGGTGGGGCACACCCCAGATCGATCTGTTCGCGACGGCGACGAACTCCAAGTGCCGGAGGTTCGCCAGCAGGTTTCCCCAGCCGAGGAGTATGGGCAATGCTTTCTCGTTCCACTGGGAGGGCCTGTTTCTATACGCGTTCCCTCCATTGCCATTGCTGATCCGGCTCATCAACCAGCTCAAGAGGTCACGGTGCAGGATGATCCTCGTCGCACCTGCGTGGCCGAGGCAGATATGGTTCCCGGACCTTCTGGACTTGTCAGCGTCCCCATCAATCAAGCTGCCAGTGGACGCGGATCTTCTCTCCAGGGAAGGAGGCGCCATCCTCCATCACGACCCGAAGTCGCTGAACTTGCAGGCCTGGCTCCTGCAGCGTTAGAGTTTGGAGGATACGACATACCGGCCGACTGCAGAGAGGTTCTTGCAAAGGCCAGGGCGTCCTCAACTCTTAAATGCTATGGACACAAATGGAAGAGGTTCTCTGTCTGGTGCCACGCACGGAAGATTAACCCTCTACCGATTACGGCTCCCCAGGTACTGCCATACCTTCTGACGCTGGCCAAGGCTGGACTGGCGCACGCGTCCATCAAGATTCATCTTGCTGCAATCTCCCGATACACCAGAACCACGGGGCGGACGTCTTTGTGGTCTCATCGTCTGGTGAAAGAATTCATGAAGGGACTGTTCAGATCGTTCCCGCCGGTGAAGGCTCCGGCCCCGGCGTGGGAGCTCAACGTGGTGCTGACCAAGCTCATGGGACCTCCGTTCGAGCCTCTGCACTCGGCTCCGTTGAAGTTTGTGTCGTGGAAAACAGCGTTTCTTGTGGCCATCACCTCCGCACGAAGAGTGGGAGAGATCCAGGCCCTTTCCTGCAAGCCCCTGTACTTGACTTTTCACAACACGAGGGTAGTGCTCAGGACGCACCCCTCCTTCATGCCCAAGGTGCCGTCGGACTTCCACCTCAACGAACCCTTGGTGTTGCCTGTTTTCTTCCCGTCGCCTTCGTCGTCAGCCGAAAGGACTTTGCACTCGCTGGATGTGGCTAGAGCGCTGAAGTTTTACGTGGACCGCACGAAGTGTTTTCGGAAGACGTCACAACTTTTTGTGAACTTTGGACCTGTCAATCAGGGGAAGGCTCTCTCAAAGGCCTCCATTTCCAGATGGCTCTCTGGCTGTATCATGTACTGTCATCGGTTGGCAAACCGACCGCTGCCTGGCTGTCCGAGAGCCCATTCCACCAGAGCGATTGCAGCTACCACGGCGTTCCTATCTGGTGTGCCCTTGCTGGACATCTGCAGGGCTGCTACGTGGAGGTCGACGCACACCTTCACGAAATTCAACTGCGTCGATCGGGATTCCAGGGAGGAGTCCAGGGTCGGCCAAGCAGTGCTGCGCAATCTGTTCGCCTAAGGTGAGCCTGGTGAGGAGGTAAGAATTGCTTAATGTTGAGTTTGATGTAATGCTTAATGTTGAGCCTTTGCCACCTCCCGTGGTTGTGCATGTGTGTACTGCTATGTATTCTTTATTCATGAGCATGTGAATCCATGCCAGACCCCATGCTGGAGAAGGAACAAGTTACTTACCTGTAACTGTTGTTCTCCAGCATGGGTCTGGCATGGATTCACATGCGAACCCTCCCGCCTACCCCTCTGCGGCTCTCCACTTGGGCATACTGCCACTTCACGTGCTACCAAATCTGAAGATGGCTGCCAGAGGTGGGGCTTAGGTGGAGAGCAGTCATTGGCTGTGGTCAGTATGACGCAGAGATCAGTGATTGGTTACTACTACGAAAGACAGATCAGCAACGAAACTGATACTGATTTTTTCTTTACCGAGGATTCCCAGCCTGACGACAGGGAATATTCATGAGCATGTGAATCCATGCCAGACCCCATGCTGGAGAACAGTAGAGAAAAGATGTCTTAATACTGCCTGTCCCACCTGGGAGTCAGATCTAGAGTGTGCATCTAGACAGTGGTGTTTTGTAAAGGTGTGCACAGAACTCCAGGTTGCCGCTTTGCAGATGGACTCAAGGGGAACATTTGCAATGAATGCTATGGATGCCCCAGTGCCTCGAGTAGAATGTGCTCTGGGCTTGAAGGGTAGTTTTCTCTTAGCAAGAGTGTAACAGAGAGTGATGCATTGAACAATCCATCTAGATATAGTGGATTTTGAAACTGCATCTCCTTCTCTTCCTGCTGCCACCGAGACAAAGAACTGATTAGTCTTTCTCAGTGGTCTGGTTCTTTCCATGTAGAACATGACAGCTCTGCGCGCATCAAGTGTATGCAGACTTTTTTCTCCCGAATTGGAAGGGTTTTGAAAGAACGTTGGTAGTTCTGTTGACTGGAATTTTGAGATGAATTTCGGTGCAAACCTTGGGTGCGTGCGTAGAACCACTTTATCTTTGTGAACTGCTACAAAGGGGTCTAAAACAGAAAGAGCCTGTAGTTCACTTAGTCTCCTAATGGAGGTGATAGCTATTAGGAAAGCGGTCTTAAGAGTGAGGTCTTTAAGAGTTGCTTTGTGCATGGGTTCAAAGGGTGAGCCCATGAGTCTGGTAAGTACCACATTCAGGTCCCAGCCAGGAGCTGGGTTTGCTATCGGAGGGTGTATTCTCTTTACTCCCTCCATGAAGGCTTTGATAACTGGGACTTTCCACCATGACACTTTAAGCTGGGAAGTGGTGTATGCAGAAAGTGCCGCTAGGTGGACTTTAATGGAATTGAACATTAGACCTGAGTCCAGTAAATGGGTCAGGTACAGGACAATGTGCGTGGGGGAGCAGTCAACTGGGTCGATGCTTCTTCCTCTACACCAGATGACAAATCTCTTCCATTTGCTAGAATAACAGTGACGAGTGTTAGGCTTTCTAGCCCCCTGAGGATGTCCATGCTGAAGAACAACAGTTACAGGTAAGTAACTTGTTCCTTCCTTCTCATAACCCACTGCCAACTCCGGGTCCTGCTCGCTAGTCTATGCACAGCATGTGATTCTAAGCAGATTAACAAACATCAGAAGACAATGCATTACTTACCGTAAAAGCATTTCTGATGGTTGTATCTGCTTAGATTCACATGCGCCCACCCTTCCTCCCCGCTCGGATGGAAGGAACATAGACACCTTTCTACATCTCTCTCTCTTTCTGTACTCACTCACGTATAGAAGGCTCCCTCAGGGCAGAAAAAATACAGAGGGTCCTCGACGCGTGAGGGATTGTGGGTACAACGCACGTCACTATAGGGATAGTGTTACAGACACGCCTTGTCGACGTCCCCTTTTCGACTACGAAAAACAAAATGCAATACTCCTCAGTGACCACTGGATGTCGGACTATGCACAGCATGTGAATCCAAGCAGATACAACCATCAGAAATGCTTTTACGGTAAGTAATGCATTGTCATATAACACACAGGGCGTATATGACACCCCAAAGGATAGCCAAATTCAAAAATGCAGGACGACAATCATTCCCCAAATGTGACCAAGAAAACGGTGGAATGGTACACAGTTCTGGTCATGCCTGATAATAGAGAGATTCTGGGGAGAATAGCACATAGGATGGAAGAGAAAGGGATCAAAATGGTGGTGGACACAGTGTGGGCCTGCCTGATAGGAGGGTTTCCCAGACCACATAAACTCAAGCATGTGAGTAAATTGAAAGACCTAGCGTATATACTAGCAAAGAGAAGAATTGCTATGGGGTGGAAGGCATGTCATAGACCAAGAATAGAAGTATGGTGAAAAGATCTGCAGAAATGGGAAGAGGCGGAAACTGCAGTATGGCAGGAAGCAAGCAATGTCAGGGGAGGAGGAGGCTGGAACCTTGATAGCTTGGAAACAATTAATAGCTGAATTATTTGGGCCCACACACGATGGAGCAAGTGACCAGGATCCAATAGGAAACATTGAAAATGAATCCCTATTGCGAGATGGAGAAATAGAACAAGAGGGAGAGTAGGCTCGGAAGGGTGGGTGGGTGGATGGGAAGGGGTGAAACAGTGCACACGGATAAAATGATGTATATTCAAATACTGTTATATGCACTGTAAGTTTGGTTTGTGTTGGTTGTTGAAATAAAATCAATAAAAATTGTTAAAAAAACAAAAAGGTAGTCCTAGTGGCGTCTTGTCGAATAAAAAGGCCTATACTAAAAAAAACTATTGCCAATCATTACAACTAAATACAAAAAATGTGTGGGATAGGGTTCACAAGAAAGAAAGAAGTGTTCACAAATGATATGTCAGGATGTAGTGACCCAGGTCTCCCTCTCCCACGTTTTGAGCACGAGACAAGGCGGGACTCCTGAGCACAGCACACTCTCGAGCTTTCCCAACACCAGACGCCAGTTCCGTTTTCAGCTATCAGGTCCTTCAGTGGTTAAGTCTCTTTTCTACAAAAAGTCTCTTGACTCTGAGGACCTGAAGTGTTCAAAATAATAAACAAAAAGCTCCTTTCCAATGTACATTGGGTGATGACTTCACCCCTGGGTCCCCCTCTTCCGGGCTGAGACCCCTCTCGAATATCAGCCTCCCTCCGTCTGGTTCACTACGGCTTTTACTCAAAACAATTTCACCTGTGGCATTCACAAGTCTTGATGTCTTTTTAAACAGTTCACTGTGGATATCCCTCCATCGGGTTCACTCTTGCCAACTTTTGCCAATGTCACACCCCTGGCGTATCACACAACTCCTTCCTAGCCACGGAAGCCAAATGCAGTTGACCCCTTCCACCTTGGTTGGCACGGGCTCCTGATTTTAGCACCTACAGGCACCACGAGGCAGCCAATGGGGGAAAGAGGGTTAGGGAGAGGTTGTCGATAGGGAGGGGGTGTTTAGGGTCACCAAAAAAAGGTGTTAACAACCTGAACAAAACTTGTACATAACTTGCCTTGCACCCCTAATCCTAGGCAGTCAGATCCCTTCTTAATTAGAGTACTGACTCGGCTACCTGGCGTTTCCTAAAGAGCAACAACATAAGCACACACAGCATGAAATAAAACCGTGGTACTGTGACAAACATACATATGAACAGAGATACTGGTGCTGTACTTCTTAATTAGTAATGCCTCTAGATCGTGCCTTGCACCTTCTTACTGAGCCACCTACACATGAACAGACAAGCATTTGACTAGAAACATAATGCGTGTTACAAAACAGGAAAAATAGACAATGAGCCGCCACACACAACATAGGGTTACTTCACGTATGCATAGTTAACAGTCCCCACACTCTCTGAGCATTTTGAGCATTCGGAGGACTCGGCGGTCCGTCTGACATAAGTTTGTTTTACTTGCAACATATAACAGTGTGCAGTTTAAACAACTCAGAAATGCTGCTGCATTGTATAGTTCGGACAATGTTCTCACAATGATGCAGCCCGCACTCAACCAAGGAATAAACACACTCATATCACCATACATTCTGTTAGGCACTTAACTGACGCTTGGGGGAGCTGGCCAGCTACTTCCCAGGCAGTGAAACTTCCGCGTTGAACTGTCTCCTGCCGTGCTTTAGCTCCGTCCCCGTGCGGAACGGAGAGCTGCTTGAAAAGGCAGAGTTTCACCACCGGGCGTGGGTTAATTGCAATTTCACTGCCTGGCACGGGTCCTGCGTGAAGGGGATCCTCCACACCCTCATCTATACATCTGTTTCCTCTGGCCCGTGCCTGCCGCACCAACATTTACCAACAGGCAGCACGGGCCGAGGAAGTTCTTAAATAGCAGTTGGCTGCCTGCACCTGCCTCATTCTGGACCAACTGCCACCCCAAAGGATCATGGGGATTGCAGTCTCTTTCCTGTTTTAGCACAACAACTTTTCCACGCCTTCAGTCCCCTTTTCCTTACAACCAATCACACAGTTATTTCTCTTTTCTCACTATGCGGGATTCCTCTCCCTTAGCTTTTCAATTACGGGCAAGTCAAAGACTTCCGACTGTACAGGGGGTTTTGCTAGACCCCTGTATGACCATTTTGACCTTTTCCTTCCGGCTCACCTAGGACCTTCTGGTATCGGTAGTTTCAACAAATGTGGGATTAACCAGAGTCTCTCAAATGAGCACCCACGTGCTGCCAGATCCTTCTGCAGCTGGTTTTCCCTTAACTTTAATAGTTCTTTGAACTTTCCTTAATTTGCTATTTGCGACTTTTGTTCAACACAGTTGGGTTTCTTATCGGCACTGCCCTCGACTCACCGGCTGTGATGAACCACTTGGCTTTTCTTATCTCTGGAGTCAAGGCCGGAAGAACGGTAGCAAGCGTTTCTCCCTGTTCTGATTATCGCTGTAGGCATGCTCTGTGTGCCATTGCCGTCTGTTGCAACACACGCTGGCTATTGTTCGCTGTCTTACGATTCCTTCCAGTGAGGCTTCGCGGGTCTGGGTTGGAAAGGGCAAGGTTGCTTCTCTTCTTGTCACCCCTTCGGTTCTCGCCACCTTTCTCCCCCTGTTGAACTGCTGTGCCTGTATAGGTGTCTCGTCATGCAGTCTGCCTTGCTCATAGTGTACTCTCATTCTACACTTTTTATCCTTATGGGGAAGGGAAAGGGCCGTCAGGTGTGTGTGTGATTCTGGTCAATTGCCTGACTTTGCCTGAACCTTGTGATGGAACATGTCAGGTAAATAAATGTCTCTGGTGTTAGTCCCTTGTCTTTCGTGTTGTGCGAAAGTATTTGGGTCGGAAAAAGGGGGTGTGGGGTAGAGTGTTTGTGTATCCTACGTGGTAGGACGGGGAAGGTGTTATAAGAAGGGGGATACCACGTCTCACCCGTCAGTGTCCTGCTTCCACTGACTGAGGACCCCTCACCCAGGTGGTCCTCCCTCACTGGTCCACCCCCAGGAACTGGATCCAATAGCATTGGCCATGTCCTGACCCCCTGGATGACAGATCCCCGGGGATTAGTCAGGGAGACACCTTCAGGTTTCTCACAGTTCCCTGTACCTACATTATCACTATGCTAGAGAGAGGCAAGCTACACACAGGCAAGACAGGGATCAGGCAGGGCTCAGCCCGCACTGCCCCCGGCACCTGATCGTGCTCTCCAAGCATTTCAGGAGCAGTTCTTCTAGAAATTCAGGAGTCTCATGAAGTCCCAGGAGCTGGCTGGAATTCTAAAGGGCCTCATCAAGGAGATGATGCCTCCTCCGCTGCAAACTCTGGTACTACCACAGGCCCCAGTGCAAGCTCAACCTTCCCAGCCCCCGGTTCCAGCACCACCTCCGGCTCTAGGTTAGGAGCCTCAGCAGCCTCCCCCAAAGGGCAGACCCGGTCCTGCAGCAGGTTCCAAAGGTCCCTCCCCTGACCCCACAAGGGACCAACACAGATCATACTGCAGATCCCAAGGCGGGGACGGACCACCATGGTAGTGATCAGGGGAGAGCAGATCCTGCAGATACAGATGAGGACACGACACAGGGGGTCCATGACCGCACAGGCCTTCCTTAACAGGCTGGCAGGGTTAGATGAATACCTGGGTATCCCACAGCCCCAGCAGGAGCAATCTGAGGCTGGGGTACTGGCTGAGGCTTTAACACTCAGAGCCTCCACCAGGGCAGGCATACCTCTCCAGAAGGACGTTGAAGCCTTGTCCAAAAAGGGCTGGACCAATCCTCATACTACTCAACCTAGCAACAAAAGGCTTGATGCCAAATATAGGCAAACGGAGGGGGCACTTTACATTAGTCTGCTTCCCTCAGCCCCACTCCTCTGTAATGGCAGTGGCGTTGATATATTCGCAAAATGGTCTACCTAAACACTGGCCTCTGCCTTAGACATGCACATGCGGATGCCATGCTTGCAGCTGACAACCAGTACTTATAGAGAGAGATAGCTGAATTCCTCTCAGAGCTGCTGTCGCACAAACAGGCAGCATTTAAATCAGGCCTGGCTGAAGCCAAGATGGTCAGACAGGATATCATGGAGGCAGCAGTGTCCCACATAGACACCCTGGAAGGGATATCTGCATCGCCACTTATATGTAGTGTTCAGCCTGGATGATGGCCACAAAGTTCAACACGACGTTCAGGAACAAATTCTGGATGTTCCGTTCGAGTGCGTGGACTTATTCCACTCCTCGACAGATAAGAAACTTAATACAAAGAAAGTCAGCTGTCAGATGGCTAAATCCTTAGTGATATTGGCGAAGCTGGCTGCAAAAACCTTTGGTCAGATGCTAACAAGGTCAGACAGAGCGAGAACTTTCAGAGGGTTCAGGGGCTTTCAAGAGCGCAGAACGCGGCTGGCCCGGCACGTCGCCCAACATGTAACGGTGCAAGCAGCAATGAACATCAAACAAGGGGGTTTTCCCAGTCCTCCTCCCTAGCACCAGCCTCAGAAGGAAAAAATAATGAGGAGGGCTTCTGGGTCCACAGCTCTCCAGTGGACGGCAGGCCTGCCTCTCACGTTCAGTCATGGCGGGCACACTTTTCGGACCTGTGGATCCTTTTGATAGTCTCCAACGGGTTCCAGCTCCCTCTACCTTCTGTCCCTCCACTCTCTCCCACACTCTTCAAGATTTGGACTCCCACTCTTCTAGTGGAAATCTCCATTCTCATCAGCAACAAAGCGGTGGAGGAGGCCCCCCCTTTCAGATGGGTTGGGCTTTTATTCAAGAATTTTCATGATTCCGAAAAAGAACAAGGCAGGCCTGAGAGTGGTTACCTATCTATCTTTCATCAACCTATACGTACCCCTTCAAAAATTCAAGATGGTACACCAGCAATGATCGCAAAGTCTCTATTTGGGGGAGATTAGATGTGATCCCTGGACTTCAAGGATGCTTATTTCCCCATCCTGATTTGGCAGACCCATCATTCTTATCTCAGATTCATGGTTATGGGGCACCATTTCCAGTGCAAGGTACTCCTGTTTGGGTTGAATTCAGCCCCTCTAGTATTTACTGGACTAATGAAGGAGATAGCCTCCATTCTCAGGACTGAAGGCCACCATGTTTACTCGGAACTGGATGACTGGCTGATCAGAGCTACGTCACCAGGTGCGGTCCAATTTATGGCCCAATGTCTCATGAACATTCTGTACGAGCTGGGGTTTTCAATCAACCAGCGCAAATCTCAACTGCAGTCCACGCAGTCCCTAGTCTTCCTTGGCCTGCTGTGGGACACGCAACAAAGGATTTTCCCTACACCAGAGATGATCAATTCTTTGAGGACGGCCATTGGGCACTTCCTCGGCAGTGCAGCTACAACCGTGTGGTGGTTCCAGCACTTTTTAGGGATCATAGCAGCTTGCCTACTAGTGGTCCCATTTACCAGGCTCAAGAACATTCAGTTACACCAGACGACCTCATGGAACCAAGAGACAGATTCTCAGTCCACCACAATCACCTTACCAGTGGACCTCCTCCAGGATCTTTTATGGTGGAAGCAGGAGAGCAACCTCTCCGTAGGTATGCCATTCCTACAACCAATTTCGTCAGTGACGGTCACAACCGATTCATCACTGAAAGTCTGGGTGCTACCCTGGCAGCCACTTGGTCCATGTCCTGTGAATAGGCCATGACCGAGACAGCCCCATCAATGTGCTAGAACTGAAGGCAATACAGTTAGCGCTGAGGGCATTCCTACCGCTGATCACAAACAGAGCAGTTTGTATTCAGACAGACAGCTCCACATGTATGTATTGCATCAACAAGCAGGGGGAACCAGATCCCGGCCCCTGTGCAGGCTGACAGTACAGATTTAAGAGTGGGCTATCTTGCACAATATCCATCTGTCAGCAGTCCTTCTTCCAGGGGACAGCAGTGTGGAACCAGACAGACTCAGCAGGCTGGGAGAGGACAATTACGAGAGGTAGATATGTCCCCAGGTGCTGAGTGACATATTTCGGGCATGTGTCCATCCAAAGATGGACCTATTCACCACGGAACACAACAGAATGTGCAATCAATTTTCATCCTAGATGGGCAAGGCCAGCAGCTCTCGGGGGAACCGACTCCACTAATACAAAGACGCATTCTAGTGGTACCTCAGAGGCCAGTTAAGGTCTGGTATTTGGATCTCAGGAGGCTGGCGTCTGAGGGGACGATTCCTCTGCCGATCTCAAGAGCCCCCCTCCCACAGAGCACGGGTAGGGCAGTGGTTCACCCGACTCCAGAGAAGCTAGTCCTAGTGGCTTGGTTCTTGAGGATGTAACATTGCATTGTTGGCAGCTTTCACAGGAGAAATTAGAGACCATGCAGAAAGCAAGGAGCTACTCAACAAGGAGTCACTATAAAAGCAAGTGGACAAGGTTTTGTTACTTGGCAAAGGATAGGAGGATAGACCCAATGGCTTGTTCCCTCGACCATGTTCTGTCTTTCTCAGCTCACCTTGCAAAATCAGGTGTGCAGATGGACACGTGCCGCACCTATCTGGCAGCAATAGGGGCGTACACAAATTCAGACTCCATGTCCTACTCAACTTCCAACCCAGTGGTCAAGAGGCATCTCACGGCCCAAACAAGGTAATACAATCCGGTCAAGCACCCGGCCTGGGGTCTTAATGTGGTGTTAAAAGCGCTTGCTCATAAGCCTTTTGAATCCATGGCTACAACGATCAGGCTAGTTTCCATCAAAACATCAGTGAAATTCCGGCCCTGGTGGCTTCGGAACCTTACACCACGTTCCACAGGGACAAAGTGGTGCTGTGCACACATCCGTCTTTTCTTCCAAAAGTGCTTTTGTCGTTCAACTTGAACGAGGAGTTTGCCCTTCTAAAAAAAAATCCCAATCTGCAATCAGACGCAGAGAGGGTCTTGCACTGTCTGGTTCTGAGGAAAATGCTGAAGTTCTACCTGGACAGAACAAATGAAATTTGTAAGTCTGACACTTTGTTTGTCACCTTTGGGGGATCAAATCACGGCTGTCAGGCATCAAAAGACTCCTGAGCAAGATGGATGATTTCCGCTTTTCGGTAGACTTAACAAAGGGAAGGACAAGCAATGTCCAACAAACATACAGGTCCATGCAATAAGGGCTAAAGCTACTGCAGTGGCCTTAAAAAGGCATCAGCAGATCGGCGACATGGGCTTCGCCGTCTGATTTTTGCAAGCATTATTGTCTTGGCAGCAGCGCAAGGTCAGACACATCATTTGGACAAGCAGTGCTAAAGAATCTATTCGCGTAAGGCTAAAGTAATCTCTCTTCCCAAAGGGCTAATCATCAGTTGGAATCGCTCATGCAGTATGGAAGAAAGGGGGCGGAACGTAGGAGTAATTACAAGTTACTCACAGTAGTGTTTAATGCACTCCTAGTCCATAATCCCCTTTCCGCCATTCAACCCTCCATCTTCCCCCCTAAAGAAGTAGTTAGTTACTTAATCTGGCCAACGAGCAAAAGGGGCACGCTCCTGGTACCACGCCTCCGCGTGCATCTAAATTTATAGGGGAAAGGCTTTTATATGTGAAAGGAAAGAGTCTATGGACTAGGACTACATTAGTCACTACGGTGATTAACTTGTAATTTATCTGTAGTGGCCCTCAGTGGCATACGCATATACTTGATGACTGTGAGTTGGCTGCGAAATGTGTTTTTTGATTCTTGCTCCTTATTTTCGAGGGCATAGGAATACATAGCTCATCACCTCACGTCATCATAACTCATGTGTCAACATCTGTCCGAACGCTTCCTGTGAGCGACTACCAGACAGAACCACGTACCAACTGCAGCGGGCACGCTGCTTGGCTATGACACTCAGTGGTGCCATAGGGGACCTTTGGAGGGGTTAGTAGCAAAAGCTTCATGTTGTCTTTGGACTCTATGTTCCAGGGGCATGCCTAGGTGAGCATCACCCATAGGGGATAATGTGTAGACTGTGCAAACCACCATGTGTTGAGTTAATAAGTGGTTGGCTTTCATCCTCCAGACAACTCTTGCTGGTACTGCTATGTGTCATGCATCGGCTGATGGGTGTATTGGCTGAATATGGCTAGATATGCTGTGTTCTGTGGTGCAAGTTGTAAGTATGGCATCAATTTGTTATTTTGGAAGAAAACAATTCAATAGGTAGAAAAACTATTTTCTTGTTTATGGGTAAAAGTGAAGAGTAAAGGCGATTTGCCTTGATTTACTCTTCATACTTACTCTGCTTTGAGAGTGTTCAAAATTGCATGCAGGGAACCAGCGACAAGTATGTGTAATGATTTCTGAAAGGTAATTTTGACTAAATGTGGTAGGTCCGTGGGAATTGGGACTGGGAACCGGACCCTCTGAACCGTTGCCACCTGGCAATGGCATGCTATACAAAAAGATGGTATACATCATACAGCATGGAGGGCATTTTTGAGAAATCGGACATACTCGCGCACTCAGTTGAGACATGACAAGCTCAGATTGAGGTCAAGCAGTGTGTAAGACATGGAATAGATAATTTGATCCCGGATATGTTTGGGGTGGCTTGGGGGGGATGGGATTAAGCAAAGAAAGCCCAGGAATATGGACCTCAATGGAATCTTGACACAGAACAACATCAGGATCACTGGTATCCTGGACTACGCAAATGTTAGCATGGTGGAACCATTTGTCAGGTATTCCCTAGTTGATTTCCTGGAACACCTGATTTCTAGCATTATGCAGAGTTGCGGCTGGCCAATTAGGGCAGAAGGCAGACGTGCCCCACCTCAATTTATCCGCCAATGTGAGAGACAATGACAATGGACAAGAGACTTAACAAAGCCTCCCGTCCTCATGGACGTTTGCCCTCTCTACTGTCCATGTTCACTGGGGATGGCTAGCTGAGCGAACTGCAGCACACTTGCGCAGTACAGGTTTGCCTCAAGCTTGAGCAATTGTCAACGGGTCGGGGAGAAACAGTAGCCTGGAAATGCTGAAATTGAAGCGCTCCCATTGGCAATGCATGATGTTGACCCTTCGCTCACCTTGTCTAATACAGGTTAGGGGAAGGGCAACAACTCTAACCTTCATAAAACAGCCCGTGCAGAAGCAGGGAGAGCTGAAGGGAGGCATAATGTGGTAGGCCACACGCCTTTCAAGCAAGGTTGGTATACTGGCCTGCGGAGTCAAGGTAGCACTGCTGAAATAGGAACTTTAGCATGCCTGTTTCTTGCATGTTGTGCTGTGTCGGAAAACGCACATTTCTAATGCTTTCAGATGTTACATTGTTTCAAGGTAGCGCTCAAGCAGAAACAGGCCTACACTTCCCTACAGTTGCTTCAACAGATTAGGAAACTGTTTGGAACTCCACAATGGCCCGGTCAGAGCACACCTCTAAGCAGACGATGTTCAGAGGAGTTCCACACCCAATGAGAGTCAGAGCTCCTGACCAAGCCTTTGCATGCCTGGACGTTGCCCGTGTTTCAGAGCATCCACAGAACACCTGCCCAAGGAGGTCATTTAGAACAAAGGACCTCAAAGTGTATGTTTAAGAAAATACAAGCTAATAATGTGGAATTACATACAGGACTTCTTTTTAGTCAAACAAATTATAAATAAGGCACATTTATTTATAAACAGGCAACATTAGACATTGAAAAGAAAACAAAAGAAGCACAATGTAATGATGAATAGCAATGGTGCAATGCTTACTGACCCAAACTAACTTAGATAACACCTTATGCATGACTATCACCAAAGAACATGGTCAAACGCAAATAGACATTACAATACATGCATACAAAAACCTTCATTTTAAAGCCACAAAATCTGAACAATGTCAGAATGGGCACGGAGAGCCCCCTTGTATTAGACAGGACTCTCGAGTTCATCCAAAGTACCATTGGCTGTACGTTCTTCAGCCAAATTAATCCAAATTGCTTCAAGTTCAAATCTACCATGTATAGCCAACTTAAGTTTCAGCTGTGCGAGCTCATGGTTTAAACATCAGCCTTCCTCAGGGCAGGGTAAACAACCATTCAATTGTGCTATATTGTAAAGTAGGTCTAGTTTCAAAAGAAGGTTATTCCAGGCAAAGGCACTGCAGGTGATATACCAATAATAATGCTCCTCAATCAGTAAAAGCCGCTACCACAGAACCCCATCAGGGGACACCACAACATGGAAATGCAGAACAGCTTGTCATGAAAGTTAATAAGTTAAATTGTTCCAATATCAGATAAGTCACTTTACGTTAACAGAATTGGAATTGGGCAGCGATCATACTCTGCAGCATCCCTGCTGAAATAGCTGGGAGGTCATTTCTGCAGAGGCCCATGCGGAAGCCAGCAAATGCTCCCCGGGATGCGAGCTTGTTTTGAAGTGAGATCTGTATTCACAGACTGCTAGTGAGGGTCTGTGGTGGGGGGACTAACATGTTCGACAGAAAGAACAAGTGAGAAGGTGGTGACATTTTCACCCTGTACTTTAGTGCCAAGAGAGGTGAGGCTGCAGGGGCAATATCCACACACACTGAGGGGGATATAGCTTACAGCGTCAAGGAGCTTTTGTCTGTGATATCAACCCTGCAGGGCACAGTAAACAACGATGAGAAATATGTTTTTCTTTAAAGACTGTGGTGGAAAGTTTTCCAGAGAGTGAAAAAGAGATGCATGCTATGGTTTCGATTATTGTTTCCCTGACTGACTGTAAGATAGGTGGAAGGACATATTCTGGATTCTGGGGACCTTAACAATAACAAAACACAACATGTGTTCTAATTACCATAGATTATTAATTATTCCTCAAAGAATCAATCTGTATTATTCAAAAATAAATTCTGTCTTATGTTTCGCTGCCATCAAGGACAACATTTAAGTCCTAAAGTACACCGAGTACATCAATAGCCAAATTATAACAGGTTTCACTTTTCCAAACAATGGCATGCACTTGTTTCACTCATGCTGTGGTACTAATTTATTCCACATATTAGTGAGCTTCTACAGGGCCTTTTTAAAACTCTAAAAGGTTCAATTACTAAAAGGATTAGATACATAATAAACCATGCTGATAACCCTAATGATTATCTTCATGCACAGAAAGGATTGCTCTCTTTCAAGCCTGTGTCTTCCGCTATGTATATGTTTCATATGATGTGACTTGACCCTAAGTCTACAAATATAGTACCTTTTCAATTTTTACTTCCTGACTGTTACTGAAGAAAACTATGTGGCCTAGATATGTCAGTAAAGGGAAAAAAGGGAGAGCCAGACATGTGATGTCATCAGTGATGTCATCAATGACATTTGTGATGTCATCTTTGATGTCCTGGGTGTTAGTGTTAGCAGTGCACGGTGGCGCAAGTTATGGTTGCTTATCTTACCATAACTGCCGAATTTCAGGGGTTTTTCGGTTTTACTTTGAACCATAACGTCTCTTTAACGTTTTTTCACTGAATTTCATAGGTTTTTAGTAGCACAACTTAACCATAACGTCCCTTTAACAATGTTTTTTACTGAATTTCATAGGTTTTTAGTAGCGAAACTTAACCATAACGTCCCTTTAACAAAGTTTTTTTACTGAATTTCATAGGTTTTTAGTAGCACAACTTAACCATAATATCCCTGACTTTAAATACATGCAACATAGAACATACTGAACCCCTAGCTAGTGATTTCGATGTCCGCGGACTACCGCCATCTCCGCGGACATATCGAAAATCTCAGCGTGGTGAATGTAAATTTAAATAGTGCGCCCCATTTCCCCTTTGAGGTTGGCTCTGAAAAGAGCCGTTTTTTTTTGGTTTTTTTGCAGATGCTTGACAGACACCTGTTATTTTGTATTTTTTTTCTTCTTTTTTTCTTACTTTACTCCTAAAATCTTCACATAACCTTCTCCAAAGCAACCCTTACATTTCAAAACAGCATGGCATTCCCCATAAAAGATAAGGAAATGCCATCTTCTTTAAAATAAACAGCATTACTGGAATCAATATTCTCATTATTACAGAAGAACATATAAGCTCTAAGCATGAAGGCACACATGCCGGGTTGATTACACACCTAGTATTGTTTTGCTGAGGACAAAAAACTGAACTATTGTCCCATATTGCCCTAGGTAGTAATCCAGAAAAAATTACTTTGGCATTTGGAAGGATGTTCATTACTGCTTGAACCAAGTGTTCCAAATCTGCCAACAAAGTAGGGGCACTGACATAGCCCAAACGGAAAGCACCATAGTGCAAAACTACCACATGGGGACTGTTGATCCTGCAATTCCCTGTACATTGCAATCAGGCACAGTGCTCCACACGACCTCCACTCCTTTAACATCAACATTCTTTGCAACATGCCTGCATTGAGCATACTGTTGTAAACCATGCACAAACATATCTCAGAGCACCAACACCCTGACTTTCTCCACTTCTGCCATCTTCACTACACACAGTTTCTTTCAACACAAATCCACAACCTCAACATCTGATTGGCTGATCCCTACAGTCTTCTTTCCATGCTGGATTTGCTGGAAAACCCCGGATGTAGCACGCCCTGTCCACGGACAGCTGCGGTGTCCGCAGACCGCGTAACTCTTGGACAGCCCTTCTACCATTTCCACTTCACTCTCTATGCCATTCCCTCATTGCATATAGCTGAGCAGTCACACAATACGGAGAATGTCCTCAGAACACCCCCATTTTGTTTATTTTCGAACATTTCAGGACACCGCAAGTGTTCTTATAACACATGCAACTTTCCAGCGAACAATACGGACAACGTCCTCAGAACACCCCCATTTTCTTTATGTACGAACATTTTAGGACACTGCGAGTGTTCTTCTGGCTCACTCTTTTTTCTTTTTCTGACATATCTAGGCCACATGGTTTTCTTCAGTAACAGTCAGAAACTAAACATTGTATTTTATTTGTAGACGTATCCTACAAGTAGGTTCTTATAGTAATTCCCTTAGAGTCCAGTCACATCATATGAAACATATAGATAGGGGAAGACACAAGCTTTAAAGACAGCATTATTTTCAAGCAAATATCATTTCATTATTCAACATATTAACATTACGAATATTATACCTTCATCTTGTACGCTGCACACAATGCTATGTTTCTGCATTAGTAGCTTAGTATACTAGATAGAACCCCATAATAGAATGCTATTTATATCAATGCATCGTTCAAAGCACTAATTAGGGTATGATATTTATTGCAATGATCCTTGACACTTTTTTCGCAACATTATAATAAGAAAATAAGAATCCCTTGTACACATATTTCATGAAAAGTACATACACATGTGATGTCATCGGTGATGTCATCAATGACATTTGTGATGTCATCTTTGATGTCCTGGGTGTTAGTCTTAGCAGTGCACGGTGGTGGCGCGAGTTATGGTTGCTTAGCTTACCATAACTGGCGAATTTCAGGGGTTTTTCGGTTTTACTTGGAAGCATAACGTCCCTTTAACAAAGTTTTTTTATTAGCACGCAAACAATATACAAAAATGGCGTGTAAAAAGCAATTTCTCAGAGATGGCTGTACACAGAATGTTGCAAACTAAGAAGTTCTGGTCGTTTACAGTGAAGGTCAGCTGCTTCCATTTTTTGCTCACGTGCCGTAGAGGCCCACGACTCGCACTATAAGGTTCTATTGTTTTATTACCTTGACAGACAGGGATTGTGCTAAAAGACTTCTTTTGAAGGAGTGTTGCAAAAACATAAGACACGATAAGGATGACATTTCTGAAACAAAACCACTTTTATATATTATATCACTATGAGAAAGATCGTTGGCACAGACGGAGTCGTATTTTGGGACTTCACTACGCTTAGACAATGGAAAATGCCAATATAATGTAAGTAACCCTTTAGATTATTTTATACCGAAATATAATAACAATAGCGTGGCGTTAAAGCCCGGTTAAGTTGTACTTGTTCCTTCAATGTGGCATAGTGTTTTCTACCGCACACTATCACCGCCGAATTGGTCCCCTGTCGCTTAGAGGGCTCTGAAAAAGGCAGAGGACAGAGGGTGGGTCAATGGGAATAAGTTAACATACTCCGTTGCACTATCCTCACTAGCAAATAGTTTCACGCCCTAATAAATAAAATGAATATTTTTAATGAAGATCGGCTGGTGAGACTAATTTATGTTTTTTAAAACAGGTATGTCCTCCCGTACTGTGAATGCCACGATTTTCAGACCCCGGCCGGCGGATTTTTTAACTGCCAGGTGCAGCTACTTCTAAACAACTTCATGACCCTCACCATTTTATGGGACAATCGCCAAGGACCAATATGCCCTTACGCGGTACTAGCGGCTAGAAGCAACATACCAACCATTATGGTGGTCTAATGCCTCGTTGTTGGAACAGCCTTCCGATTATCAGTGCCACCATAGTGCTTCTTTTATCATAAACCAACACCCTGTGTACCGCAAAGGAACAGCGCGTGACTCAAGATGAACTTTTGCGGATCGACAGCAAAGACAAATGCAAATTGCTGAATATTCTCTAAACAGTTGATGTCAAATAAAAGTAGTTTACGAAATGTACAATCTTGATGTTTGCTTTTAAATCACAGTTTCATATTCCCAATTGTTGCGCGCTGTGTTGTGAGATGATCTGTGTTGTTTTCCGGGTTCTGTGTAAAGTCGCGTAGGACTGTAGATGACTGGGCAGGTTAGGCTACGCACCCTGTACCGTCACGGAGAGAGACGGGGAATATGAATGCTTTGATAATTTCAGGCTTAGGGGCGGGAGATATGATTTAGTGTCGCAAAAGCAGGTCAGCCAGGTCGATGGGGAAAGTGATAGGATTATCACATAATGTCGACGCACAGCAGCCTGATTTATCGTTTGTTTAGTGGACAAAAAGTCGGGTAAGGGCCATAGGAAATTGTAAAGTCAACGGACATAAGGAGGGTTCTTAGAACACTTTCAACCTGACAACGAACAATACGAACAGCGTTCTCAGAACACCCCCATTTTGTTTAATTGCAAACATTACCTCCACGTCCACTCTTCCTCGTCCCAGTACTTACTTCATGAGGCCCCTGCCTCCGACACAGGACCTTCTTCTATTTCTTTAAATTCCTATAACTCCTCCCCCACATCCACATCACTCAGTTTCATATTACCAGCCGGAGCATGGGACCTTCCCCGCAGGGAGGGTGTTGAGGGTCGTCAGTACTGTGACGAGGAAGAGTAGGAATAGGAGTAATGAAGATTACTGGTAATTAATCAGAGCATTTCAGAACACCGCAAGTGTTCTTAGAACACATTCAACTTGCCAGAGTACAATACGGACAGCGTCCTCAGGACACCCCCATTTTGTTTATGTACGAACATTTAAGGACACCGCGAGTGTTAGCTCAATTTTAGCTTGCTTGCGAACAAAACGGACACATACTCCGTCCTCAGAACATCCCACCATTTAGTTTATATAGAACATTTCAGAACAGCCGTGTTGTCCGCAGACAAATCGAACACAACAAAAGTGTCTAGCATATAAAAAAAACATAACATTGAACCTCTCATACTCCCCCACCCTCCCCAAACACTCTTACACACCAACACACTCCACTAAATACAATTTTTAATCCAAGTTTCACTGCGCTGTCCACGGTCGTCCGCGAATGCAAGATGGCGGGCGCCACAGAAAATCTGACGTGCTTTACGCACCACGCCGTCCAATCAGCGAACACGTCAGTGTCCGCGGACATCGCGCAAGCCGCTCGGCCAATCAGGGCACTGTCCGTGGAGCGAACAGGGAAGTCCGTCCGCGAAGCGAACAGAGATATCACTAATTTTTTTGCCTTACATTTTGGTCATTTTAAAAAAAACTACTGGACGGATTTACACCGGATTTAAATCCGTCCAGCGGTTTGGGCTGTAGGCATGCGCAAAGTTTTTTACCATTATGTCTATGGGAAAAAACAAAAGTTTTGGGACCCCCCTATAACTTTGCCCCCCCCGGACCAAACCTCTCCAAACTTTGCAAAAAAATTCAGAGTGGGCCATATACTTTTTTTGCAAAGTTTGGTGAGGATTCGTCCCGAGGGAGCGAAATTATAAGCCACCCAAAAAATGCTCTTCCTATGGAAACACCAACTTAACCATAACTACATGGACGCTAACGCGTCCATGTAATTATAGAAGAGAGCACGATATCCCTCAACTGAGCACCTGTGTTATTGGTTTTGATATTGGATTCTAAGGACATTTAACTTCGAATGATCCACTCAGTTGATATTCTTGGTCGCTGTGTCCCAGCTTTTACTAATTTTAGAGGATCTTTGATTCGAAATGGGTCACTGTGACAATGGAACTGCCTTCCAAATTAGGAGAGCTTACTGCTGTTACACAGTGGCGACCAGAAGGGCAGCACACAAAGTATTCTCTTCAATGGTTTATTTGGGGATTTGTACAGAAATGGGGCCATCTCAAATGTAAATCGCGGGTCTTGCCAGTAGTACAACAGTATGGCCTTTTTCCAAGACATCACTTTCACTTCTCTCTTCATTGCCAGGGTAAGGCGTTGCCTCCCTTCCAGGTGTTGTGGCCTTAAAGGAAACCGGAAACCTGTTCTGCTCAGCATAGTTTAGATGTAGGCTTTCTGGAGTCTCATGGCCCATGACTCACCCAGTCTTGGGCATCCCCCACTGCTTTTCATGTATGCTGGACGAGGACAAAGGGAGTCAGCCAGGAGAGAGACAGAAGGTTTGCTTGATAGTGCTACCTGAGAGCCCACATTCCCTTCTGCATTCCTCTTGGAACTATCACTAAGGTCCATGGCACTACTGGAACCTCCTTCCATCTCTTAAGCCTGCCTATGCACTGACCTGGCCATCGGAATCTTTCTATTCTTGCTGACTAGACTCCCAATGAAGCCTCACAAGTCAACTCTCTAATATGTTCCCTGTTTCTTAATGCTGTAGCCCTCTCGTTCTTCCTCCATTGCTTAACAATATAGCTTAATTCTTCTTGTTCACTTTCTTCCACTTCTTCCTCATCTTCGGTGTAATGCTCACCCTTGGGGGTTATGTACCTTGTGCCCCAAAATTCCTCATCTGAAAGGGTCCAATTCTCAACCACCTGTCTATGTCCAACCGCCATTACCCCCAAATGACGTACTTCTTTATTCCTACCGCCCCCTCCTTCTCTGTCTCTGTCACTTTGGCCTCTCCTTAAGGCTGAGACTGCCTCTCTATCAGACAGGCCTAATCTTCTTGATACTTCCTCACTTCAGACACTTAGGACTCATCAGTGCTACTATCCTGTATACCACCTCGAGCTCCCAATACCACCACCTTGCCTCTAGCCCCTTGCTCTGTTCTCCTTGCTTACCATGTATTCTCTAGCACCCTGGGCTGTCCTTCTTGCTGCCACCTGGTCTCTGCCACCTTACTCTGTGTTAACTCTCAAACTCCCTCCACAGCCCAGATTCTCCTTTGACTCTTCTGCCACCACTTTCTGATACACCTATGTAAGTCTCATCACCTTTTCCAACTTAGGTTGGAAAAGGTGATGAGACTTATTTACTTATTTCACCACTTATTTAATTGCCTTCTCTATCAACTTTGCTACTCTTATCACTACTTTTTCCTTCTTCCCTTCTGATATTCCCAGCTTCCTCCTCTCTGGTTTCACAGCTTCCCCAACCACCTCTAGGGGTCTCACTACTTACTGCCCCTCAGGTAATGTGGGCCGAGAGGCTGGCATAAAGCTGTGTGATGCTGTGCCTGGGGAAAGGTTGGTGAGGATCCCATGGCAGCCCCCAACATGCCACAGGTAGGAGGCCGGGCACACCACATGTTACCATCAGAGGGGCCAATCCGTTTAAGGGACCACAAAAGTGGTGCCATCAGAAGTAATGGTAAGATACCAGATATACAGACTGTCCCTTTAAGGAATGTGATGAATCCAGGGTATTCTTCCCTTCTCACCAAGGGGGAGTCACCCTCTTTGAGGCTATGGAGGTGAGCCCACTTAGCAAGACCCTCTCTAGGGGTCGAGGTAAGTGGGACCTCACCGGGAGAGACTCCCCCTTAGTGGACAAGAACTCCCGTTCCTGTGAGGATTTCCCTGTACCAGGAATCATGATGGCACACATGGGACAGTCAAACTTATTAAATACTTCCAAGTACCAAGACTGGGCCAAAGAAGATGCCAACAGACGTTATCCTCAAGAAAGAGAAAATGTTCCTTTAATTGAAAATGAACCATTCACTGAGACAAGTGGATTAAAGGATGAAGACTTGTGAGGAAGAAGAGGAGAAGGACTGTGAAAGGAATGTATGTTGAAGCAGGGGGCATCTCCTGGGAAGCTGACCATGAGAGGAGGCAAAGCCGCAGCTGGACGCTGAGCCCACGAGATACAAAGTGTCTGGGAAGCAGCAAAGCGAACACTGAGAGAGAAGCGTAACCAAGAACCAGAGCGAAGCCGGCTGAGGTGGAGCCTCAGAGCTGGTGGTGGTGTGACCCCGAGAGAGTCATGGTGTGCAGTCGAACCCCAGAACAGCTTTGGGAGAATGCTTTTCTGGCCCTATTCTAAAGAGGATCTTCCCTTGCTAGAAACCAAAAACGAACCATCTGTGTGTGTCAGTAACTGAAAAGCTGTCGTGTCCAAAATGTCCTATCCTGACCCTCCCTCTATAAACAAAACAACAAATGGGCGTAAGGAAATGTTTTTAACTTGATGTTGACAAAAGTGTTCAAAACCAAACAACAAAGATGTTCTCCAAGGTAAAGAACCTTGGCTCCAGAGGATGGTGCCCTTCCCGTGGATTCTTAGATAGGGTGGTTAAAATAAGTCACCAGTTCCTCTGTGTCTTCACTGGACTCAGAATAAGTTCTTGTAACAGTCTTTCTGTAGTGTTTCTTGTATCTTTGCACATCACCTGGTATACTCCCCTGCCAGGGATCGCTTTACAATTTCCGCTTCCTTGTGTACTCGCCTGCCAGGATTTCTGTAGTATTTCTTGTAACTTTGTATATCACCTGGTATACACCCCTGCCAGAGATCTCTATAAAATGTTTGCTGCCTGGTGTACTCGCCTTCAAGGACTTCTCTTATGGTTTCACAGCTTTTTGGCTATACCACAAAAGTATATACTGTGAGGTGCTTGGTATATCTGTCAATGGCATTTACTTTGCCTTGTCTGCATTCAAACATTCATATTATTTGCTCAAACATTTCCCCCGCTCTGGCATCTCATACATCTATGCTTGATTGGGGTTTGCCTTTGTACTTTGCTTTGTCTGCATTCAAACATTCTTCTTATTGGGTGTTGAATTTGTACTTTGCCTTGACAGCATTCAAACAAACTTCAGATGTTTTCGCCATCAGCAACTTCGTACCATTCAAACATTTGTTGGCACGCTTGTCAGAACACCTCGGGGTCCCCAGCTGTTTTGGGCAGACTCGCCGGTTCTTTCGGGCATCTCTGACTCTGCTCGCACTTCTGCAGTGTGGTTCCTTCACCCGCTTTCCACTTTGGAGTGTTCGGACGTTCTTCCAGCATCCTGCGGGGCTGCACGGCCACATGCCGGGTATTCTTTCTGACTCGGACCAGAGAATGCTGTTTCGTCAAGCTGCCCAACATCCAGGAGATCCTGCACGGCTCCCAGCGTCTCCACAGGCTTTCTTGCTTACATGCAGCATTTCTCCTCCTGTCCCGGCGGCCTCCTCCGTTCTGCCAGACCTGTCCATGTGCCTTGCGTTTGTGAACCTCAGCACAGGTTTCAGCATCTTCTCCTGCACTGCTCGATCCAATGGTGCAGTTGACATTTAGCCATCTTTAAGTGTCCTGCACACTGAAGACTTGCAAAAACATCTAGCCTGTATGGTGTACTTCGAGCACCTGTCACTTTGCACAGACTCCCTAATCCTCCTCTTTGTCCCAGTACCGGGAGTCGGAGTCCATGGATGTCTTTGGACTTTTAACTCTTAGATGTTTTTTTTGCCGAGATGTCACATAAAGGCACATCAGAAACAAAAGGTGTTATGTCTGAGTTGTTGGTGTTTGGGTAAAAGGTGGGGACCTGACCAGAATAGTGTAGCAAAAAGGTTTCTTGACTTCCTCTATAAGGGGGAACCGTTAGCTGACAATAGGCCATTTAGGTCTTGGGTGTCAGAGGGCCTTCTTCATGGGAAAGGGGGGAATTCTGTGTTTCAGCCAATGGAGTTATGACATCTCCCCGGTAGTTATCTCCTCCCATGTGATCCTCCCTTATATTGCCGCCCCCAGGGTCAGGATCAGATAGCAGCTGCTGTCCCCTGGCAACATGGGAGGAGGTTCCCACCAGGGAATTCGTGATGACACTACTGGATTCATCGCAGTACACAGTTCATCAAGGACTGTCCCACCACATCTTCAGAAAGGCTCCACTAACTGTTTCATTGGCAAGGCGAGCTTTGCAAGCAGCAACAATGGATGCCTAAGCAAGAAATGCCAGTTCTCACACGTATGCATCACGTATGGGATGCAAGATGGTAGACAAGCCTCGTGTAGGCTCGGGGGCGGGGGCTGCTCGAGATCCGAGTCAAGATGGTTGCTCTTCTGTGAGCTCCAACAGTACCCGCCGAAAATCTGGATATTTTCCTCAGCCATCAGTGCTGTTACACCCTAGATTGTTGTTGCTGCTGTGGAGAAACTGTGGGGGCTTGATTGCCAGGTCGGCGAGGGGTTGCCCATTGGATAACGGGCGGGTTTGTAGCAGGCGAGGCCTTTGCGGTTTGAGACAGCGAGGCAAGGCAGTCCGCCCCTTAGAAGGGCCCGGACAAGCATAGCGTGGTGAATCGAGGTCCGGTGGATTGAGTCTCCCCTGGCTGGGATTGTGCGGAGGTCACCACCAAGGTTCCAGATCCTGCTGCACCTTGCTGGAGCTGACGCTCCCGGCCGCGCTGGTGGACACAAGCCCAGAGGAGGAGTGCGAAGGGCATAAGTGTAAGCCTTCGTAGACTGTGATGAGACGGCGCTCGCATGCCACCGTGGTCCCTGATGGTGGTCCTGCGGGGCGAAAGGGTGTCCTGATTTCTGTCTGAGAAGCCCTGGTGGGCCCTGCTGAGGTGAGGGTGGGGATTTCTGCTGTCGCTCCTCATACGGTGCCTGCCTGGGCCGTGGCGTGGTTGGCAGCGGGCCAACACCCTTGGGAGAGGAGATGAGGACAGAGGTGTGGAGCAACCTGGCTCCTTTGAATTTCCCGGGGGGGGCTCCCTCATTGCCCAGCCCGAGTGAAGGGGGGCCTGCTGCTCTCAACAGAGGGCTGCACAGACCCTCTGCTGTTATAGGGGGCCACCGTGCCTGTGCGCAATCTCCGGATATTGGCTGAGAGCTGCCTGCACTGGAGGGGGAGTTGTGGGCTGAAGCAAGTGTGTGCCTGCTGGGAGGGGGTGCAAGGACCGTCTGCAAGGAACTGTGCACAGTACACGCTCGCTGGGTGTAAGTGGAGTTTTTTGCCCTTCTCTCTGCCCCAAGCAGTCTGGTGCTCTCAATGTGGGTCGGGCCGGTATGAGAGTCACTTGGAACCTATGGTCCGGGGGTCGCTGAGGAGAACATTTTGGAGTGCAAAGTGGTGCTGTAAGGCGTCATCTGAGATAAACTGTTCAAGTCACTCAGGAACCGGCTGCTGCTTGTTGTTGTGAGGGGGGAGACACAAACTGTGGGGGCTGCAGATGTCTGGAGCACTGTGTTAGGGGATCCCCTGCGCCTACTGGCCCCCTTCTGGAATAGCACCTGCCTGGAAGGTCTGGCACCAAGGTGGGTCTGGGTGAGCTGTGTTGGCTTGGATAACCATTGTTGCAGTTGGGAGTTCTCTGCCACCTGGTCCTAAATGGGGAAGCATGATAAATCGCAGTCTATGCTCCCCTATGGCACCCCCTCGCAGGCATAAGCTATACCGCGAGGTTCTCGTGAAATGGAGGAGTTGACTGAGCCTAGTACAGAGCCCTTGCCAGGCACTCTTAGATACAGTAAGTGTATTCTGACTCCGTTGCAAAGTGGTATCACCTCGCTAGATGGTAAAATGGACACTCTTACCTGTAAGGTTGACAATATGCAGGCCCCGCTCAACAGACATGGAGACCGGCTGGACGAGGCATAGCAGCGCCTCTCCGCTATGGAAGATGGGTCCTCCGCGACAGCATCTGAAGTGGCCCACCTGCGGAAGGTGGTCAGGGTGCTACAGGAGAAGCGGGACGATTTGGAGTCCAGATCTCACAGAAATAATATTAGGATAACTGGGGTCCCTGAGGCGATGGACAGAAGGCCTATGGAACAGTTCCTGGAGTCCACCAGGGAACCAGATGGAATTTTAGTTTGCACAGCAGCGCTCTACTGTAGTCGGGTTATTGAGGGGAGATCAACCGACGTGGTTTTCTTTTCTGTGTCCACGGTGGGTGGGGAGGTGGCAACACCTCGAGGGGCTCCCATGTTCTGGCTTCTGGTTGTGCTATGGTTGGAAGGCAGGGGGGTCATTACTGGCAAGTTGGGGTTGTCGGTAGGGGTTGGGGGAGGGAGTTAGGGAATTTTTATTGATTGCTTGGTTGCGATTGGTTCAAATCAAACGACACACATTCTCACAGAATTTACCCCAGTTTATGGCCATAGTATGATGGGGAAAGATCTGGCCCAGGTGGCATGCAGTTCTCAGTCCTCTCGAAGCTTCAGGGGGTGTGCTCAGGTGGAGGTCTTTGGCAGGTAGAGACATGACAGTGCTTACCTTGCTGGGCCCTGGGAATGGGTCATTGGGTTTCTTGCTTGGCTGGGAAAAGGATGGCCTGAGATGTGACCAAGCCGCATCAAACAAGGTATGCTCCCGGTGTGGCGTTAATATGGGATTGCATTGGGGATGGATAGTAAAGGGGTTACATGCATTACCTGTACCGTTAGAGGCCTCAATTGTCCCTGAAAGGCAAGGAAAGTCCTGCTTTACATGCAAAGGCACCGGGTGGACATTGCATTTCTGCAAGAGACGCACCTTTCGCATCATGGTGAAGCTGCATTTGCTAAGGCATATGGTTGCCATAGGTCTTTTCGTCATACTCCAGGTACTCCTGTGGGGTGTTTATAGTAATTCAAAGCATGTTGGGTTTCCGTTGTATGGAGGTGGTGAAAGACACGGAGGGCAGGGCTCTGATTGTCACCAGTCTGGTGCTGGGGAGGGATTTCAACTTTGTAAATTACTATGGCCCTAATATAGACTCCACTGACACTTCAGAATTTATTGAAGAACACCTAAGGAAACAATCGGGGAGTATGACGTGCTTGGCGGGAGACTTTAACATGGTCACTTACATTTCTTTTGGATAAGTCTGGTGGTCACAGATCTGTGCAAATGAGGGGTTGGTTGACATATGGAGGGACCGCCACGGCACTGAGCAGGGGTACACATTTAGGTCCACGGTGCATGGTTCATCCTCTAGGCTGAACTACTTCTTGATCCCTGCAAACAGTTCTGGCTGGTTTGCGTAGTGTAAGATCATGGCGCACACACTCTCTGACCACACCCCAGTGATCACAACAATTTTAATCGCTGTGAAATGGCAGGCGGGCACGGTTTACCAAGAAGAGTCTACGGGATGCTGTGTTCCGCGAGGAAATAAGGGAGGGAGTGCTTTGCTATTTTCAGGAAAATGAGGTGTCCGTAACCTCCTATTGCTCCCGGTGGGATGCATTTAAATGTGTAATTAAGGGATGCGGGGTGTATTGCTAAAGAGGTAGACGTCCTTAGGTCCATACGAGCGTAGCTGGCTGCACATGAAACCTGGTTGCGGGAACGGGAAATGGGTGTGGGAATGCAGGCTAAGTTCTGGGAAGTACTGGGATTGTTTAGGGTGACTACGGAAAGGGAGGTAAGGTTCCTTAACAGGAGTGCAGCTGTGAGACGATATGGGGAAGGTCAGAGGACTGGGACCTTATTGACTCGGCGGCTTAGGACTGACTTAGCAGCAATTGTAAATCAGGTCGATGAGCTTCTGCAGACAGATGAGGAGATAATGGGGGCATTCGTGAGTTTCTATAAAACACTGTATTCTATGAGAATAAATGCAGGGCAAATGGCGATTGACGAGTATCTGGGTAGCACAGGAAGAGAGAAAATGGTTGGGTAGGCCGTTAACGGAACAAGAACTCCATGAGGCTATCAAGGCACTTCCAGCGGGGAAAGCAGCAGGCCCAGATGACCTCTCAGCCGATTTCTATAAAGCCTACGCTGATCTGCATGTCCCTCATATGTTCCGCATTGGCAGGGACTGCAGGACGGCACCCTAACAGAGTCAATGGGTGAGGCGGTGGTCGCCCTTCTTCTGAAGCTAGGAAAAAGTCCAGAGAGTTGCTCTTCATATTTCCCGATCTCCCTGATCAATTTGGACAGTAAAATCTTAGCCAGAGCGCTGCCCAATACGCTTGCCCTGATAATGCTCAGGGGTGTGCTGGCTGACCAGGTGGGATTTATTCCTGGGTGATTTACATCATGTGGGCTCCGTAGAATTGTCTGTCTTTTTTCGGTTCTTGAGCAGCAGTCTTCAGTGGTAGCAGCCCTTCTCGACACTGAAAAGGAGTTTGGCTC
Source organism: Ambystoma mexicanum (assembly GCF_040938575.1). Taxonomy (NCBI): domain Eukaryota; kingdom Metazoa; phylum Chordata; class Amphibia; order Caudata; family Ambystomatidae; genus Ambystoma; species Ambystoma mexicanum. The sequence continues at coordinate 954,934,019 of NC_090921.1, read as the reverse complement.
CATGACTCCATTGAGTGGTCCTTTTCGATGATCTGCGGCAGATGGGGATGAGTGACGATGATATCAGATTCGTCTCTTTGCTCTAACCAGGGGCGTTGCTAGGGGGGGGGCTAAGGGGGCTATAGCCCCTGATCTTTTGGTTGTAGCCCCGGATAGAATCTCAGGAGCTACAGCCAAAAGACTAGTTAGCCCCCAGTCCCAACTGTTCCGACATCAGCTTAGCCCCAGGTCTTTTCCAGACCTAGCAACTCCCCTGGCTCTAACAGGGTCCGGTCGCCCGTCTAAGGGGGAATGGTAGACTCTGCCCCTATTATGATGGAAAGGGGAACTCAGCAAGGGTGTCCGCTGTCTGCCCGCCCTGCTCTTTGCACTCGCTTTTGAGCCCCTTGCAGAGTTAGTCCGCTCAAGACATGTGTACAAGGGGGTGCAACTGTTCAAGCATAAGCTCATTATCTCACTTCATGCAAACGATTTAATTCTGTCTTTCACTGATCCCGCAGTGAATCTGGCACCCAACATGATGGACATATTAACTTCGGCTGTTTCTCTGAGCTCAATGTTCACCCCTTTAAATCAGTATTCTTACCTCTGACTGACGAGACTGAGAGGTTTTGGGAGGAGTTTGTCTTCCAATGGCACCCCGAGAGCACTTGGTATCTTGAAGTGATGGTGGCAAGGTCACCTGAGATGCTCTATCAGCAAAACTACGGGGAAATCTGATGCGCACTGAGGCACTTCTTCGCAGATGTGTCTTTTCGGACAAATATCAGTAATCAAGATGGTAATACTGCCTAGATCGCTTTATACATTCATAATGTCCCCATTCTGATCCCCGCCAAATTCTTTAAATCACTGATATCTGTCATCACAAATTTCATTTGGTAGGGAAGGCAGGCCCCAATATGCTGGGAGAAGCTTGTGGCACCCTTGGAAAGGGGAGGGCTCGCCCTTTCTGATTTTTAGGCCTTTTTGGAGGGCACGCAGGCATCCTATCTACCTCATTGGTACGATCTGGTGCCAGACAGGGCACATGTGCAGATGGAGAGGGTGTTGGTCGCCCCCTCGCTCCTAAGGGCAGTTATACTTACTTCACCACAGCAGATAACCAGGCCACACAATATGGTTGAACTTACATGCTGTGTCTGGAGAAAGGTAGAGGGCACGACGTGAAATTAGTTACTTGACTCCCACTTCTCCTGCTTATAAATGTACCAGGGATCCCACGCACAGGGGAGAATGTTTTTGTGCAATGGATTTAGAGGTTGGGTATCACTTGTTGGCGGGATCTCTTCCCTAATGGTCAGTTCCTCACACTGGAGGAATTCAAAACTAAAGGGGAGGTGTCGGCGTTAGATATTTTTGCCTATTATAGGTTGCGGGTCGGGTTGAAGGAGAAGTTTCCTAGCTTCCCTCTGGAGCCCCATGTTGCGCCGGTCCTACATGGGATAATTAGCTCAGGAATAAGATCCAATTTAGTCTCCAAGCTGTATGTTGCCATGCTTAGTAACGCTGCTGGGTAGGCTGCAGACTCCAGGCCGCAGTGGTAATACTCTTAGGGAGGCTCCCTCTCGGACGAAATATGGGGATACTGTTGCATGCATACTCGTAAGGTGGCCATACATAGTAACTTCAAGTGAATACACTTTAAATTCTTACACCAGTTCTATCTGACCAAAAAGGTATATACAGATTCTTCCCTGAGGCACCGGACTCGTGCCAGAGATGTAGTCTTTTCCCTGTGTCATTTTTGCATTTGGCTTGGAACTGTCCCTGAATCCATTTTTTTGAGACGCAATTGTTCGCAACGATTGAGGGTATTGGGAAATGATGGTGGCCACGTCCCCAGTTGTAGCTCTGCTGGGATACACGCTCGAGGTGCCTAGGCTTCTTAGAAAGCTATTGGGTCTGCTGCTATTATTGGCCAAAAAGAGAGAGAGTGGCAACTGTCTGGGGGAGGAGTCGAGCCCTATAATACGAACAGTGGAAGTCTGATATATTACATTGTTATGAAACCGAAACGGAATATGGTACTGTCGTGCACCCGTACTCGAGACCAAAAGACATCTGGGGTACATATACTGCATATTCAGTGCCAACTGGCAGTGATGCATCTGATGGATCTGAACGACTGTCTAGCTGATAAGCCTGATGATACTCTGTCTTCTTTACTCCTTGGTTGTAATTTTGTTTATGATTGTGGGGGATGCGTGGGGGTGGTGTTGTGGAATCAGGGTAGGAAACAGGCATTGTTTGTTTCATGGGGAGCCCACTCTCAGGATGACTACATATGTTGGAGAGCGGCTGGGTCAATCGCTACTTTTGTGCTTATCAATGGGTTGGGGTGGGGGGAGTATTCCCACATACGTTCAGTGACTGTACGACACATTATATTGTCACAAAAATGAGACAAACTCTGGATCAACAGTACATCCGGTCTTGAGGCTCATAGTCATTAAGGGACCATATGTTTCATATTTACAAACATTCAGCAGTGGTGCATTTGTGGGAGTTAAACAGCGAACTAGTTGTTCAGTTGTGAGACACACCATGTTCCTTTCTCTTGTAGGCTTAGCCTGCAAGTCAGCATGGACCTGACATCCTGCACTTTTCACTAAACTAACTATTCTATTTCTCACAATCCACCAAGCATCAACAATCATGGAATCCAGCTACATATAATCATGATAAGCCCAGCTAGGGAGGGGTGAGGAAGAATAAACCCATTTAAGTTGTGGAGGCCAATGGGCAGGTTTGGGTGTTTTGGAGACAGCACGTTTTCTGAGGTGGTTGGAGACAGGTGACTCTCTAGGCTGAGAGGAGGCAGAAGGCTGAAGTTTTGGAGAAGGATTAGGGCAGAAGTGGTGAGAGGAGTTGAGAAGGAGGAAGTGGTGGAGAAAAGAGCTGGGGAGAAGGTGGAGAGTGGAGCCAAGGAAAAGGGGATAAGAAGAGCTAAAGAAGAGTTGGACAAAGGAGTTGAGGAATAAAGGAGAATTAAGGGGGGATGTGAAAAAGAAATCAGGAGGAGGTTATGGTGAGAGGTGCCAAGGCAAAAACAGGGACACACACCCAAAGCCTACAGGCTGTATGAGATGATAGGAAGGAGGAACAACCACATGGCAAAGCATCACGGATAGCTGACAGGAGTCTACAGATAGAAAGAATCAAAGGGGAATGGTGAAAGTTCCTTGAGTAGGTGAATCGTAGCATCGGAAAGCACTCTGTGGGAGGCATTTAAGGTGGTGGTGAGGGGTGCAGCTGTATCAAAATCCAAAGGGCTCCAAGGGGACATAACAAAAGAGTTGCAAGAAACTGAAAGAAAACTAGAAGCAATCATGAATAAAGGGGACACCTCACAGGGGGATGCCGAAGCCATGAGCCAATTACAACAAGAATGTGGAGGGCATTGGGAGAGACCTTGCAACTTAAACTATAAGAAATACACAGAAAGGCAACATGCAGGTGGAGATAAACCGGGGAGGCTGTTGGCATGGCTATACAAACACGAGACACCTAGACCAGCGATTAGAGAGATAAGAGGAGAGAATAGCCAAATATTGCATACCCAAGAGAGCGTAAACGGGGGATTTCTTAAATTCTACCAACACCTATACGAAGACCCTGGAGGGGCGGAGGAGAACGAGATGAGAGTGATATTAGAGGACATCGGGTTACCTAAACTGAGTGTAGAAGAGAAAGAGAACCTAGACGCCCCTATTACATTAGAGGAGTTTGAAATAGTCAGACAATTACCCACCAGCAAAGCCCCAGGGGCGGACGGGCTCCCTAGTGAGTTTTATAAAACATACAGGTTGGAGGTGCTTCCCCCGTTATTGGCGATGCTAAATGAGGCCTTCAAGACGGGGAGACTACCGGAATCCGTGAGGCAGGCAATAATTATCCCGCTTCTCAAACCAAATAAGTCAAGCACAGATTGTGGGTCGTATAGACTGTTATCCATGCTGAACCAGGATATTAAAATACTCACAGCGGTGCTGGCAAATAGATAGACTGGTCATAAGCAAACTTATACATCACGATCAGACTGGATATGTCCCGTGTAGAAGTATAGCCGATAACCATCGAAGGCTCCACCGCGTCATGGAACAGACAGAAGGAGACGCAAACGAAAGAGCAATTGTATCACTAGACGTGGTAAAAGCCTTTGATTCTGTAAGGTGGCCCTGGCTGATGACGGCCCTGAAGGGATGTGGAATGGGGCCCAGGTACTTGAGGTGGGTGAAACTGTTGTACAGCTCACCACTTGCCAGAGTCAAAACGGGAGCTATCATCTCGGACAAATGGCAGTTCAGTAGGGGTACCAGGCAGGGCTGCCCATGGTCTCCGATGCTGAATATCCTCGAACTGGAACCTCTAGCGATATATTTGTGGCAACAATATGAAGGGGTTGGGGTCCACGCTAAGGAGGGGCTGCACCAAATTTCACTGTATGCAGACGATATGCTGCTGTATCGGAGGTACCCAGAAGAAAACCTGCAATGTAGCCTAGAAGTAATGGAACGATTTGCGCCATTTTCTGGCATAGCGGTGAACCCCAAGAAGTTGTGCATATTTCCCCTAGGGAGATACAAAGGAATTGCACAAGAAAACCTGCCAGTGCTACAAATACCCTGGGGACTAGAACGTTTAGACACTTGGGGATCGATATTTATCATGAGGTAGAAGATTAACACAAACATAACACAGAGAAAGTAGTAGCTAACATTGAAAACAGCATGAGGTTCTGGGCTAAACTCCCCCTGGCTATGATGGGAAGGGTGGCATTATTGAAAATGGTTGTATTGCCTAGGTTGTTGCACTTTTTTTGTGAATATCCCATGCATGTTGCCCAAACGCTTTTTTGGTAAACTGCAGAGCTTATGTAGAGGCTTCATCTGTCACAATACCAGGAATAGGATTTCCTTGTGGAAGTTACAAAATGCGTATGAGAGAGGTGGCATAAAACTGCCTAACTTTGAGATATACCATCTGGCTGAGCAACTACAGTATGTGGCTAAGTGGCTCGCTGAAGACACAACAGCAGAGTCCAGACTGCTGAGGTCTGAATGCGCACCGTTTCTTCTGAAAGAAATGATATGGCTGCCCAAATCGGAGTTAAAAGGGCGATCGAAGTTGCTGGAATTGGGATGAAGACATGGCGTAAGGCATGTCAGGTCATGGAGAATCTGACACGGTGCTCCCCCCAAGTGCCGCTAGTGGCATTGGGGGGAGTGGACGAGCAGCTAAGAAAGACGATACGTAAACACTGAGAACCAGTGGGCATAGCAACAATGGGAGATGTGTGGTGTGATGGGACGGCATTGGAATTTAACACACTAAAGGAAGAAACTGAAGCACACCAAGGGCAATATATTACCTACACTAGACTGGTAAGACAGATAAGAGCCTCATGGTCTGAAAAAGAGCTAGAAGACCAACCAGACTTGGCCATAGAGACAATATATGATATTTCGGAAGGAGGGCATGATGTTACGCTCACCTGGTATCCACAGGGATTGCACTGTCATTAAAAGGGGAAAATCTTCCTCGGGACCAGCCCTTGAGAGCAAAAATTACCCAATTCAGCCCAAAATACAGGTTCTATCGTGCTGAGAAGTGAAATCATGCTAGCGACAAATGACACCTTCAAAATGTTTACCATTTATTAGAAAAAAGCAAAAACAGTAAAATTTAGCAGCACTTTGGGATTCAAGTTAGAGAAGATTACAAAACACAAAACTTAGAGAAATACAAAATATAGAGAAAAATATAACTTAGAGAAACATAGAGAAACACAGTCTTACGCCCCTTCAATCAGCGCTGGGAGACCCTGGCCCTCATAAACTAGCTGTTGCCAGCCCCGCTCAGATGACAGCGCTGCAGGGTGCCGACAGAGCATCAGGTTCCGGACACTCGATCTTGCTTGAACCAAGTCCACGAATCGACCTCCCACCTGATCCATGTGGGCATGCATTTTTGGAATCTCGTGCTGTCAGTCACCATGACGCACAGTTCCAGAACTTTCCCTGTGCAAAATATGGGCTTGCTCATGGAAAAACCCAACTCTCTCTGAGATGCTCCCTGCTCGCTCCTATCCCTCCCTTGGAACCCTCTCCACGAAAGCAGTGGAATGTTCTTATCAGAGTGTGGGCAAGGCCGTACCAGGACTTCTCAGGGAAACAGGATTTGTTTACGAAGCCATGCAGGGCTACAGTTAGAAAAGCAGAATATTCTAACAGAAGCCAAGCTGAATTAACACCATGTGAGCAAGCTCTAAAAGGCACGCACTCATAGCTTAGTGCCCATAGCGCTTCAAAGATCTAAGCGATATATAGGTGCTAAAATGCTCCAAACCCTTCAATAATGTCACTATTAGCTATAGAACTGGGGCCTTCAACCTGCCTGTATATCTACAATGCATAAGGTGACCTACCACCCCTACTAGGCCTGCATATTCCTTGTAGCTCCCTAAAGCGTAATGGAGGCGCTATCACACATTACTTTGAGCATTACTTTCAGCATTTAGTACATACTTTGAATAAACTATTGGCTTTCAGCGGCTAATGCTGTCATCTAAAGCCCTGATTGGCAAATTGGCACTTTGTATATCACGACATTCCACCTCTTTTCAAAGTGTGGGCGACAATGCTGGCTAATACCCATCAACATAGTATGTAGTGCAGTGATAAATGAGGTGGTTAAAGACCTTGGGGCTTTGCAAGAGGTTTAAGCAAACTATCTTCTAGCGGTTAGTCAGCGTGGCATGCAAGGTTAGTAAAAACACTACCTAAACAAAAATGTACACAAAGTGAATAGGGACATTTACTGTAGCCAAAACCTGGCCTAGACAAAAATACCCAAAACAATTATCATATAACTGATTGTCAGTTAAAAAGCAGCATGCATTTAGAATATCAAGGCAATCCGGTATAGTCTAATCTACAAAGCACTATTGCATTTATGTATGGTTACCAACTCTAAACCTGGCAGCCTTTCACTCTAAGGGCCTACCCCTCCCCCCTGATCCCAGGGCATTCAAATGTGACTATGCCACTTCCCCCATGTGTGTGGAACCCAACCAAAAACCATCTAATTTAATGAGCAAGGTGAACCCATGGGCACCAGGTTATCTAAATAAAAACAATTCTACTAAATTGCATTAAAGCATGGCATGTGTTATTCATGCAATCAAAAGCAAGCGGTTTAATCCATGTTTGCTGGTAACTGTAGCTCTGTTTGCCAGTGGGTTGAGGATAATCGCCCCCACTCGGAGCGAAAAGCCAACACCTGCTGATTTAGCAATGTTTGCCATAAAATGCATTGTGTGTATTTAGCAGTCTTGTTGACCTGCCCGATGGCAGAAAAAATGTCTTCATAGCTAAAGTTCTGCCATTGGCATTGGTGGCCAATACTTGTAGCAGTGTTGTGCAGGGTAGGGCTTATCAATGGGCCCCCCTAGGCCAGAGGTTTTGTAGCAGAGCTGGCATCAGAACCCATAGTGGCTGGCTTATTGCGCACAGTTTCTATGTCAAAATTGTTTAAAGCTCCTGTTACCCCCTGCTGCTCCCGTAATTAATTAATCTAGCTCCTTAGCTACGCGCACTTTGGTGATGGGCCATAGAAATTGACTCCATTTGTAGCAGCTTGGTAGTACTAAGGAAACATTGCCTCGTGATAAATCTATGTCTAAGTGTATCACTGTAATAATAGAGGTGTGCATTACCAGACTACAATTTAAATGTTGCCTTACTACTGGAAAATCTAGCATGTTCACAGTTTCTACCTTGTGTGACTTGGAGAATACCCTTCTCCAAGTGGGATGGCTACTATATATAATATTAGTTTTAGATACAAACACCATACTACCATCTGGCAGTGGCTGTTTCATCGTACAATTGTATGAAATGCATTTAGTCAAGTTATAGTCCATAAAATCTTGGCGAGAACACTCGCTGCAGTTCTTTGGTCAGAAAAAACATCAAACATCAAACAAATCGTTGGATCCATTCACTGAAACATTTGGGCCTAGGATTTCATAAGTACCAGTCATATGAGTCATTGACAAAAGATGCCCGCAATATGCCAGGCCAGTACGTTAGCAATTCCATGTGGATACTCATTTGTAGCGCTTTTCTAATGAATTACTCTAAATGTCTACAATCAAAATGTGACTCCTTGCATCAGTGTGCTGGAGAAAGCCGTCCCCATAAAAACATAAAACTTTTTGGTTTAACAAAAACCGTGTCACACACTGTGTCATAAAATCAAATATGGCGTGTCTTGGTTTCCCTTACCCGGCTGGCTGTAAAAGTATCCAGTGTTTAAAAGGTTACCATCTCAAATTAGAGCTCATATTTTCGGCAGCATTTCCTCAAATTAAGAACCTTAACCTACGCACAGCTAACTTTGGTGTGTGCACTCATTTTATCTCAAAATATATTACGCTCCTGCTTGCATAATCCTGCTGCCCCCACCATTCATAAATCATTTTCCTGGCTACATGCAACGTAGTAGTTTTAAAAAAGGCAAAGCATCTCTAGTTAAAGCAATTCAGTTGGAAGAGCAAAACATTTCGCTTTTTCAGATTCATCTCAAAAATGCATTTGAAAACCATTTTTTTAAAAAAAAATTCAAGTGCTGTTTCTCACAGCGGTTTGTGGTGCATGATGTCAGTCCACAACCCATTACGGTTGCTTTGTCCACAGTCCTTTAAACAAGAAAAGCAAAACATATCAACCAGGTTTATTCCAGCAACTGAATTATTTGAATGTGCAGCATCAAATGTTTGATAACTAGCCAAGTCTGCACCGTGCCAGTTCAGCAAAAGTTATTACTCTGTTGGACACTTCTCATAGGTTGCAGAACAAATGTCCTCACGCGTCACGCACGTTAGCAGCATTGAGTGCGGTGCAGGACAGGTTCAAAGTTGACTTAGCATCTCGCAGTGACCCGCTTTCTCTGAGAATGCGTCTATTGACTGATCAGTGTCACCCGCAAATTGCACATGTCTACCCCAATCATGGCACGCAACTGTCTTGGTTTATTTTGCCTAGGCAAAATACAAACAGAAATGTTAGAATTTCACAAAAGTACAATATCATTGTTATGCACGTTAGGATGTCATCAAAACTACAATATCAGCATTATTCACCCCTTCCCTTAACACCACCCCCACCTTCAGAAGTCTCATCAGGTAACTACACACTTTATCATTGCTACCACAATTATTGGTCACCCTTCTTTGTGTTACTGGGGGATTATTTACACTCAACCATACGGGGTGTAACTGCCTAATCACAAACTCATTTGTGCAATGCGATCATAGTTGGCCAATGGTACTTCAGACTGATCTGTGATTTTACAAAAGCCATATAATAAGTACCCAGGTCACACTTCTCAATGGATCAATGCTTTTCTTTGTCACCAAAGCGATCACGAATGCCAGGCGCCAGGCGCCAACTTGCTTCCAGTGTTTCATGATCTTAATTTAGGTTGCTCTACTGGCATCGCTCCATATTTCATAGGTAAAGTCCTTCAGTCCAATACCGCCTGCAGTTGCACAAGCAGCTTTGTTTATTTTTCTCCATACAGTTAGTGTCTTTCAAGCTTCTGGTTTTCCACTTGTCATTTTCCCAAAAGGTGTCTGCTGATTTCTTGGGCCACCCCTTTGAGAGCGATAGTCTAAGTCAGTTTCTTTTGTTGCTTCAACAAATCATTAATTCTTGCACTAAGCCGTGAGGCTTCTGGATCATGGCTATTGTGCAGTGTTCATGTTATACTCCAAAGCCCCGCTCTGCATGTTGTTTCTTGCAAAACGGCTACCTTTGTCAGTTTTGCTTCCATCTGGAAAGCCATAATGTCTTTGTCAGTTACTCCAGCCCTGGCAATGTAGCTTGCATTTTGCCAGCTGTGTACTTTCACTTCTTAAAGTGCCTAGAGGTTTCTTCTCCAGTGCGCAGCGCTTTACTTCAGTTCACATCACATGGGGCACTGGGATGCAGCTTGCATGGCAATGTTACTTCAGTTCACATCACATGGGGCACGGGGATGCAGCTTGCACGGCAATGTCTCTTGAAATGGGCAGCTGTCTTTTCTTAGCCCATTCACAGATGCACAGTTTCCCCAAATATTCAAATGTGCGATGCGCCCAGCTTCCCATCTGCATGCAGCATTTATTTTTCTTCCAGTGTTGATAATGGGCAAATTCCTTACTTCTGATCAGCTCTGTTCTTGCATGCCAGTGTCAGAAAGCATGCGTACATCAGCATGTGTAAGGTAGATTGCGCTCTTTTTCATCTTCTCACTCACGGCAATTATTGCCTTCAGTTCAGTTTCAGCATTCTGGCTTTGCACCCCCACCTCTTTCTTTGCTCACACTGACAGTGTCTCTCACAGGGGATGGAATGCAGGAATGTCATTGTTTATCTTTCCTGTGCACATGGCAGCGCCATACCCACACGGCAAGCTTGTCTCTTTGCCTATAACTCATAAACTGGGGCGGCTTCAATGGAAGGCACTCATTTCAGACAGTTCACCCAGATTAAGTGTTTTCTGCACTGCTTCAGCAACTCAGAAAAGCTCTCATGTCTGCCAGCTTCTGTAAACACCATTTCACTGAACAGGAGCACAGCATTCTTTGCTTTTCTCACTTCTTCCTCTCATAGCCATTTCACGCAGCCAGCCCATGACAGGAATTTCTGTGCAAGTTATCTTCAAGCCACAAGCTCTGCCCAGCAACATCATTGTAGATAACAATTTCCAGTTCAAAAGTATCCGTTTTCATCATGGGGCCCAGTGTGATGTAATTCTGCAAAGCGTCCTTAGCCTGCTGAAAGACAGACTGTTGCTCTAGGTCCCATGTAAAATCATGTTTCTTTCTGGTGACTTTGTAGTTTGGCTTCACAAACTCACTCCAATGCAATGTGCGATCTTTCAAAAGAACCTGCAACCCACTGAATCTTTGTGCTGTCTTATCACACACAGATTTTTCATTCTGTTGTACCATTGCCAAATTAAAACCAATTATTTCCTTTACAGCGCCAAACCATAGTGCATTTAGTGTCATTATTAGTGCATCTCCCTGCACGATTCCTGCATGAATAACCCACACTCTGTATTGTTTGTGGGCTGTTAATTTGTCAACAACTTTTTTCACCATGTATCACAGTCTACAGGTCACTATATCCAAAACATACATCACTTAATAGCAACAGTACTTTAATCCATGGCATAGCGTGGGAACAGTCACATACTCTAGGGCCAATTTAGGGGCAATTTAGAAAATATAAATTGTCTTTTCCCCCAAACCATTGCAAACTGATTCTGCAATTCCAAATCAATATACAAAAATCGAAAATCCAAATACCATTCACTCACTTTTTTTTCCAAGTGAGTCTCACACTGTGATGCTGGAAATGCATCGGAGGGACAGGGCCTCCGTATCCTTCTCCTTTACTGCTTTTTATCATGTGTTCTGTCGTGTTGACCGCACAGGAGTTCATGTGGGACTTCTGGCGGTGCAGCTCTCTCTCTTTTGGTTTGGTGAATGGACCCGTGGGATACCCTTATGGCACCCATGGGGGGGGTACAACCCTGTGCCCCTAGTGTATGTTGTTGGGCACCTGTGGGTGGCCCGCAGAGCAGGGTATGGTCTGGTGGCAGCCCCATGCTGAAATTGACAGGTGCGCAGAGTATCCTCCATTTTGGGATACCCCGGCCCTGCCATTGGGTTCCGTTGATTCCTGATGGAAAACAAGATGGCCCCTGTGGCCTCTTGCTTTCTATTCCCCCTTACCTTGTTTTCCCAAAGTCCTGGGAAGCCCTGACTCTGTCCCTTCCCCCTGACTGGCTGTTGGGTGGAAGTGCCATATATGGTGTTGTTGTAAAGGCCCGGCCAGACTAGCTGGAGCCTTCCCGGTGATGTATGTTGTGGGTACCTCCTGTGGGTGGGACCTGGGTGAATAGAGTGTGTGACGAATATGCATTCTGTGTTGTGGGTGTCTAGTATCTGGTGGTTGACACAATGACTGAGAAAACCCTGCCCGAAACCGGTATGAATGCGGCTTGGAGTGTTGAATGGCTCGGTACTTGTCCCAATACACATAACTTGTTGTGAGTGTCTGGAGAGAAGTGAATGGCCTGAATACCTCGTGTGCCTGATTGGCTGCCTGCCTGCATGAATGCCCGTAGTCGTGATTGGATGCTTGAGTGTGACCCAGCGGAATGAATGGGAGATCAACAGTATATCTGGGGACCTCGTACTGCTAGGAATCGTGTTCAGAAGCTGAAGTCCACTACGACGAGTAACTGGAGTAACTGACGCTTGACCTTGAAACCCCGCTGGACGAGAAGGAGTGCTGTGGCTCTCCCTCGCAATCTGAAGGCTGCGTGTTTCCAAGGACTGACCCAGAGAGGACCTGGTAAGGCGCCCTCTTCCCGAGCTACGAAGGACCATCATGCACAGCTGATCTTTGCCAACGCTCCCTGGTAGACAGACCTTCGACAGGCTGCCGACCCGATACAGGGACTGCTGCGGAATCTCAAAGAGAAGCCCTTGGACTGTTGTCCACCACTGTCGACGACCGCCGTCGCTGACCGGAGCCGCCGTGCTCCCGTTTGCCTAAGAACTTTCATTGAGCATCGGGCGCTCTCGTCTGCATCGTCATCCGCTTGTCTCCCGCTGGAGAAGGCCTGACCGTCGACGTGCCGAGGAGCATCCACCGGTGGGTTTCCCGCCACCTAAAGATCACAGAGACACCGACGACTCGACGCCCTTGCTGGGCCACAGTTCTTCATTATCTCTTTGCGGTCCAGAACTATCGTCACCGAGGTGCCCTGCACGCCTCTTCCTTGCAGGACGCCAACACTCTGTTGTCGACGAGCACCGCTAGGAACGAAGGTGCCACTTCCCTGCCATAGATCACCCTGTTCATCGTCGGACGTTCGATGACCCGTGACCCGTGGAAAGGAGGGCACTCAAGAAGGGCTGTCGATTCCCCGACACCGAATGCCAAGTTCCCCGACACCTCTCGATGATCCGTGGCTCCCGCCTGAAAGGGAGGCACTCAAGAAGGATCGGTCGGCGCATCGTCGGAGAACTCTACTCCACCAGGTACATTGGGGGGGGGGGTAAAACCTTAATAGGAAGAAGTAAGACTATCGAACATTATATGGACTGGGCTTGTGCTATATATCTTTATTTACAGGTTGCCCAGGTGGGGAGATCTCCACACAGAACTGCGCCTAGTGGTAGGGGTCAGTATTCTGCCTATTGTTTCAACCATCTTGCGTTCCTTCCTATCTCTATTGCTGGTTTCCTCGTTATTAATCTGTGTGACATTTTAACCGTACAGTTGATGCACTTTAATGAGATTTGATAACATTAGTGGTACCACTTTAGAATTGTATATATTTATCATTATTGACTTCCGAGTACAAAGTGCGTTATTGTGATCGTGTACATACCTTTGAATATTAATTATACAAAGACTGTGTTTTCAGTAATACAGTGTGTGGACATTCCTTTGTGGGGGTTCGGGGACTACACTGTACTTAAGAACCAGCCTGCATCACCTCCTGAGAAGCTAGGCCTTGATTGCTCGTCCATTGCTACCTTATAGAGAATCTTGGCTGGGGTCCGCTGTGCCTCTCCTCTACCATATAGAGAGCGGAAGAACAGACACCCCCTACCAGTCTTTACACACACCCATGGTAAGCATGGCACAGCTAAAATGCAATGTAGCCATTTTAGTGTGTTTTCTTAAACAGAATGCACCACTAGCACATGGAATTTACATTTGCCAAAAAACAAACCCTATAGGCTTTCAACACAGATGTTACTCTTTCTCCTAAACCTTGGCTCATTCCCACGTTATCTTCAGGAATGTCAACACTTCAAAAACATACATTATAAGAAAGGCGCACCTTCGCCTCCTTACATTACAGCCCCCCACTCGCTAGCACACTGGGGCTGGATCTCAATGTTTAAATCACTATTCACGATTTGCATGTCAAATCCTTGCAACTTTTTTTTCTTTTCTCTGCCCTCATGCTTAAATAGAGCAAGAACTTTCGTCTCACTTTGCAATACAAATTATAACTTTGTCAAGGGAAACCACATGAAAAAATTCTTTCCTAATTGAACATAAATCTTTCTTCACCATTCATCGGAGCGCTTTAAACATAGCCATTTCCCGCTTGTTTATCGCCTTGTGCTCCCTGGGTCCGTTCCCAAGCAGTAAGTCAGCCACGACTGATTTACTGAAGGGGAAAGTCTTAACCACACATGCTATTGGCCGCGGCAAGCCGACACAAAAGTGCTGTCTTTTTGACGTCTCAGAGCTACAGTGAGACCACCAAGGAAATGCGACAGCCTGCACTGTGTTCTCTCACACAATTTGTCACTTCATAGCAAGGCACTGCTTTGCACAATTCCACCAAAGCTTGCCACTAAATGTCTTGAAAAGGGGAATATCTTCCTCGGGACCAGCCCTTGAGAGCAAAAATTACCCAATTCAGCCCAAAATACAGGTTATATCGTGCTGAGCAGTGAACTGAAGCTAATGACAAATGACACCTTCAAAATGTTTACCATTTATTAGACAAAAGCATAAACAGTAAAATTTAGCAGCACTTTGGGATTCAAGTTAGAGAAGATTACAAAACACAAAACTTAGAGAAATACAAAATATAGAGAAACATAGAACTTAGAGAAACATAGAGAAACACAGTCTTACGCCCCTTCGATCAGCGCTTGGAGACCCTGGCCCTCATAAGCTAGCTGTTGCCAGCCCCGCTCAGATGACAGCGCTGCAGGGTGCCGACAGAGCATCAGGTTCCGGACACTCGATCTTGCTCGAACCAAGTCCACGGATCGATCTCCCACCTGATCTATGTGGGCATGCATTTTTGTAATCTCGTGCTGTCAGTCACCATGACGCACAGTTCCAGAACTTTCCCTGTGCAAAATATGGGCTTGCTCATGGAAAAACTCAACTCTCTCTGAGATGCTCCCTGCTTGCTCCTACCCCTCCCTTGGAGCCCTCTCTGCGAAAGCACTGGAATGTTCTTATCAGCGTGTGGACAAGGCCGTACCAGGCCTTCTCAGGGAAACAGGATTTGTTTACGAAGCCATGCAGGGCTACAGTTAGAAAAGCAGAATATTCTAACAGAAGCCGAGATGAATTAACCCCATGTGAGCAAGCTCTAAAAGGCATGCACTCATAGCTTAATGCCCATAGCGCTTCAAAGATCTAAGCGCTATATAGGTGCTATAATGCTCCAAACCCTCCAATAATGTCTCTATTAGCTACAGAACTGGGGCTTTCGCCTTGCCTGTCTATCTACAATGCATAAGGTGACCTACCACCCCTACTAGGCCTGCATATTCCTCGTAGCTCCCTAAAGCGTAATGGAGGCGCTATCACACATTACTTTCAGCATTACTTTCAGCATTTAGCACATACTTTGAATAAACTATTGGCTTTCAGCGGCTAATGCTGTCATCTAAAGCCCTGATTGGCAAATTGGCACTTTGTATATCACGACAGCCACCCAGCTGGGTTGTTCGCTGGTATGCTTCTCAGCTTTGCCCTGATGTGGTCTGTGGGGAAGGTTCTGCCTTGTGGTAGAATTAGGCGTGCTCTCCGTCCTGCCTTCTTTGCAGGGGCGCATTGTCTATCATGGGCGAGTGTGGTCCAGTTACTTCACTAACACCGGTCCGTTTGATATTGTTCAGGTAGGTCTTATTGCTGTTCTTTAGCATTGTTGCTAGCCTGCATGCCTTTCTTTGTTTAAAATGTCTCTTTTTTTCTCCCTTAGGTATGCAGAGCTTCAGCGCGACAAACTGGCTTGGTTGAGCCCCGCTGGTAAATGATGGCGCATTAAGAGCGCTATGATGCGGTAAGTAAGCGCTATGCTCAGCGCTGCCAAGTCTTGCCTTTGCTAACCTGTGTTTTCCTTCCTTGTAGGTCGTGGTGTTCTTCAGTGCGAGTGGAATGTCCGGAGTGGTGCCAGCCGAGAGGCGACCAGCCAGGTAAGCCTTTTGAGCAGTTCGTAATTTGTAAATGTCTCTTGCCTCTATCTTCCTCTTTCAGGTCGTTCTGTCCTGAAGGCGTGCAGTTTCGAGGAAGCTGTTCTCAGTAGTTGAGAGTGTTTAAAGATGAAGACTGCAGGTAAAATGCTGCTGCTAATGATGTTCCTTTTGTCTCCTTGCAGGTTCTGGAATAGCTGGACACGGTGGGTGTCACGTTGCAAGCTGCAAAGTAACACGAAGCATGTTCTGCAGTCAGGGTGTGGTTTATATAGCCCAGGTAAAGTAGTACCAGGGAAAGTAGTTCTAGGCCTGCCACGCCCAAAACACTAGACCGCATAGCTTGGTTCTTACGAACCAAGCTATGTGTATGCCTCCATGTTGGCTGACAATACAATAAAGTAGTTCCCAAGCACATTCTTGTTCCTGGTGAATGAGCCTGGCACCATAGGCGCCAAGACTGGCCCCATGAGGGCTTTTGAAGAGGATGCCAGGCTCTAGAGGCCCGAGTCCTGACTCCACCTGGCCAATGGATTTGCCAGAGGGTGTTTTGGGCGAGGGTCGTGACAGCACTCCCCCTAAAGCCCCTCCCATGGTGTTCCTTCTGTCTGGCCCAGATTTGTTTGGGAAGTTCCGATGGAATTTCCTGATTAGACGTGGTGCGTGGATATTCTCACTGGGCTCCCAGGATCTATCTTGTGGTCCAAATCCTTTCCAATCGACGAGATAGTATAGCTTGGTCCTAGAGTATTTAGAGTCCAAGATATCTTTGACTTGGAATTCTGGTTCTCCATCAACAAGTATGGGCTTAGGTGGTGTCCCAATCTGTGAGCCAGTTTGCATTGGTTTCAGGAGGGACACATGGAATAGCGGGTGGATGTGTAGATTAGGTGGTAAATCCAGTTTCACGGCTGCTGGGTTGATAATTGCCTTAATGGTATAGGGTCCTAAGAATCTGGGATGAAAGGTCCAGGTTCCCTTGATGAGTACGAATTTAGCGGCTAACCAAACTTTGTCTCCTACTTGATAATCAGGGGCCTTTTTCCAGTGTTGGTCGGCGAATCTCTTTTGTTTTTCTTTGGCATGAATAAGGTGTTCCTTTGCCCTTTTCAAAGCCTGAGTAATGGTTGTATGGAGAGTCTTTACCGCTGGCATTTCCAAGCTGGCTGGAAGGTCTAGTTCAGAGGTAGGGAATGTCTGCCATGAAGGGTATAGAAGGGCGTTTGTCCCGTGCTTGAATGCAAAGAATTGTCATATGCATATTCGGCTATCCATGGTAGGTCTTTCTAATTCCTTTGTTCATGGTGCAGCATGCACCGTAAATATTGCTCGAGTGTCTGATTGGTTCTCTCGGTTTGGCCGTCCGTTTGGGGATGGTGACTGGTAGATAGCCGAAAGTCGATCTGCTCCATTGCACAGAATTTTTTCCAGAGGCTTGAAACAAACTGGCTGCCTCGATCACAGACCAGAACCGAAGGGAAGCCATGTAGCTTATCCACGCCCTCCAGGAACACTTTTGCTAAAGTGGCTGCGACTGGGAGGCCTTTGAGAGGAATAAAAATGGGCCATCTTCGAGAATAAGTCCACAACTACAAGGATGGTGTTGAACCCTTGGGTTGGAGGTAGATCAGTGCTGAAGTCAAGGGAAAGTGTGTGCCATGGAACTGGAGGAATGTCCAATGGTTGTAGGAGACCAGATGGTTTTTGTTTCTGTGATTTATTTTGTGCGCAGACACCGCACGACTGAATATACTGAATGACGTCCTTACGCCAGGTAAGCCACCAAAAGTTCTCTTTCACCTTAGCTAGGGTTTTGGCGATCCCAGGATGCCCTTCGATCAGTGAATCATGATAGTTTGAAATAATATGCTGTTGTAATTCCTTCTTGGGTACATATAGGTGATCCCTCAAAAAGGGTAGGTGGTCTTTGATGGTATATTGTTCTCCTTGAGTTTGCCATGTGAGGTAGGCATCAGGATTCATTGTCCGTTGGATTTCTTTCGTAGTTCTGCTTGTGTTAAGGCTGTCGTGATACCCAAGAGTTTGTCTTCAGGTATAATAGGTACTGGGTCTGGAGTTGTATATACTATTTCATCTATGCTCATGCGAGATAAGGCATCCGCCTTTCCGTTTCTGACTCCTGGTCGAAATGTGATTACATAATCATATTCAGCGAAGAAAAGGGCCACCCGTAATTGGTGCGAGGACTGGCCCGTGGCTGTTTTGAGATATTGCAAGTTTTGGTGATCTGTGATGACTGTAATGGTGTGTCTGGCCCCCAGAAGGTAGTGCCTCCAGGCTTTAAAGGTAGATTTGATAGCCAGGAGTTCCTTGTCCGTGATGGCATAATTAATTTCTGGAGGTGAGAACTTTTTCGACCAGAAGGCCACAGGATGTAGCTGGCCGGTTTCCGGGTTTCACTGTGAAAGGACAGCCCCCATTGCGAGACTGGACGCATCAGTTTCTACGACATAAGGGAGGTCTGGACGAGGATGTCGCAGGATTGGAGCGGAGGTAAACCTTCGTTTAAGTTCCTGAAAGGCTTCTTCTGCTTCTTCGGTCCAAGCAAACTTTTTATTGTTTTTTCGTAATACTACTGTGATTGGCTGCACAACCTGAGAGAAGTCTGGGATGAACCAGCGGTAGAAGTTCGCAAAGCACAGCATGCTTTGTACCCCTTTCAGAGACGTCGGTGAAGGCCATTTCAGAATGGCATCTACCTTGTGCACGTCCATTCTGATGCCTCCTGGAGTAAGGATAAAACCAAGAAATTCTACTTCGGTGACGTGAAAAAAGCATTTTTCAAGCTTTGCAAACAAGCGATGTTGACGGAGCTTGGTGAGGACGGAACGAACGTGTCTGACATGATCTTGTTCTGAGGCTGAGTATACTAAGATGTCGTCTATGTACACTACGGCACACACATCAATAAACTCCCTTAAGACGTCATTCATGAAATATTGGAATGCCACAGGAGCGTTGCATAACCCGAAGGGCATGACTTGATATTCAAACAAGCCGTACTTAGTACGGAAGGCGGTTTTCCATTCATCTCCTTTTCTGACTCGGACCAGGTGGTACGCTCCTCGAAGGTCCAATTTGGTATAAATCTGGGCATCTTTAACTTGGTCTAGCATCTCAGGGATAAGTGGCAAGGAGTAGCGGTTCTTCACGGTGATCTGGTTCAATGCGCGGTAGTCAATACAGGTTCTCAAGTCTCCTTCCTTTTTCGGTACGAAGAACAAAGGACTGCCTGCGGGGGACTTCGAAGGACGGATAAATCCGTTTGCAAGGTACTGGTCTGAATAGGATTTCAAATGAAGGTTTTCTGGTTCTGTAAGAGCGTAGATCCTGCAGCAAGGGATTTGTGCACCAGGAACAAGGTCGATCTGACAGTCATAGGGCCTGTGCGGCAGCAATGTATTGGCTTGGTCCTTTCGGAAAACATCCTGGAAATCATGGAATTCACTTGGCAAGGTATTAGTTGCTCCCAGGGTTGATACTGTCGCTCCGGGAGTCATGGGGATACATACGTTGGGTTTCTACTCTTGGTAATAGCAGGCAGAGGAGCAGTCACCGGGGAATGTTAATTTTCGTGCCCACCAGTCTATCAAAGGGTTGTGAGCAACCAACCATGTCATCCCTAGTATTAGCCTGAACTGAGGTGCCTTGATGAGATCGAATGAAATAGACTCCCGATGTCCGTCCTGACACAGCAAGGTTACCCTGGCTGTGTACTGGGTTAATGGTCCGGAAGCGATTTCTGTCCCATCCACAGTGGTTACCTTGTCCATAGTTGGCTTAGAACACAAAGGAAGCCCCATCTCTGCTGCCAGTTCTTGATCAATATAATTTCCAACTGCTCCGCTATTGATGTATGCTTCAACGGCATGCATTCTTGACGACTGTTGGTGGTTAAGATCACTGGTATTGCAAAGTGTGAGGTCAGCAACTCTTTCTTCTCACTCGACAAACTGACCTCTACGTTTGTCAAGCTTGGTAGTTTCCCGATTCCTTAGCTTCATGCTTCTCTGTGGCCCCGACTGTTCTTCTTTCTTGGGGGTTTTACTGGACAGTCCTTCAGGAAATGTCCTGGTTTCCCACAATACAAACAAAGCTGTTGTTGTCTTCTTTTGTCCCGCTCTTGTTTTGTTAATGGAGGCCGTATCCCTCCAATCTGCATGGGTTCTACAGCATTTTCAGGTACACGGGGTGTGTTTTCCCTTGGTCGAACATACACGGTCCGAGGGTCCGTCTTAGACCGGTCTGCCTTTCGGTCCTGCAACCGGTGGTCTAGCTGCACGACCAGATTTATTAATTCTGCACAGTCTCTGGGTGGATCAATCACCTGGGCTAAGACGTCCTTTAATTCGCCTCGTAAGCCTTGATTGAATAACGTGGTCCTTTTGTTTTCTGGCCCCCTAGCTTCGATAACCAGTCTGTTGAAGGTAGCAATGTACGTTAACAAGTCCTGATTCCCCTGTCGGACGGACAAGAGTTCATTGTCTACTGCTTGTTCCTGGGTATGGCGAGCAAAATGTTTTTCCATTCCTCTCTATAACCCCCCAAAGTCATGTAATAGAGGATTGTCATGGGTTACCAACGGCACCGACCAATCTGCTGCACTACCACTCAGGTATGATAAGACAAAAGCTACCCGAGCTTGGTCATTTGGAAATGCTCCAGGCCTTCAAAGAAAATGAAAGCGGCACTGATTGATAAATGCTGCTTACTTCTGTGGATCGCCTGAGAACCTTTCTGGTGGTGCCAGGGGCACTGTTCCAGGTAACGTGATCTGTACCGGAATGGGTGGTATGGCGGGATTTTGGATCGTTGGATTTCTTCCAGATAGATGCGTCTGTCCTGTCTGTGATTGCAAGTATTGCCTGCTAATCTCTTCAGTGCGTTCTTTGGTCACTATTAGGTCTCTCCGGAGGGCATTAGCCTCTTGTCGGGCAGAATGAACCTCAGCACGAAGCTCTCCTAGTAATTGGGCCATTTCTGATGTCTCCATGGCGCCCAGGTGGATTTGTTATGGTTGGCTTTGTGTTCTGTTACGCTCACCTGGTACCCACAGGGACGCCACCCCAGCTGGGTTACTCGCTGGTATGCTTCTCAGCTTTGCCCTGATGTGGTCTGCGGGGAAGGTTCTGCCTTGTGGTAGAATTAGGCGTGCTCTCCGTCCTGCCTTCTTTGCAGGGTCGCGTTGTCTTTCATGGGCGAGTGCGGTCCAGTTACTTCACTGAAGCCGGCCCGTTTGATATTGTTCAGGTAGGTCTTATTGCTGTTCTTTAGTAATGTTGCTATCATGCATGCCTTTCTTTGTTTAAAATGTCTCTTTTTTTCTCCCTTAGGTATGTAGAGCTTCGGTGCGGCGAACTGGCTTGCTTGAGCCCCGCTGGTATATGATGGCGCATTAAGAGCGCTATGATGAGGTAAGTAAGCGCTATGCGCAGTGCTGCCAAGTCTTGCCTTTGGTAACCTGTGTTTTCCTTCCTTGTAGGTCGCAGTGTTCTTCAGCGCGAGTGGAATGTCTGGAGTGGTGCCAGCCGAGAGGCGACCAGCCAGGTAAGCCTTTTGAGCAGTTCGTAATTTGTAAATGTCTCTTGCCTCTATCTTCCTCTTTCAGGTTGTTCTGTCCAGAAGGCGTGCAGATTCGAGGAAGCTGTTCTCAGTAGCTGCGAGTGTTTAAAGATGAAGACTGCAGGTAAGATGCTGCTGCTAATGATGTTCCTTTTGTCTCCTTGCAGGTTCTGCTTCTCCGAGGTTCGAGGGAATAGCTGGACACGGTGAGCGTCACGTTGCAAGCTGCAAAGTAACACAAAGCATGTTCTGCAGTCAGGGTGTGGTTTATATAGCCCAGGTAAAGTAGTACCAGGGAAAGTAGTTCCAGGCCTGCCACACCCAAAACACTAGACCGCATAGCTTGGTTCATAAGATGGATGCCTCCATGTTGGCTGACAATACAATAAAGTAGTTCCCAAGCACATTGTTGTTCATGGTGTATGAGCCTGGCGCCATAGGCACCAGGACTGGCCCCATGAGGGCTTTTGAAGAGGATGCCAGGCTCTAGAGGCCCGAGTCCTGACTCCACCTGGCCAATGGGTTTGCCAGAGGGGGTTTGGGCGAGGGTCGTGACACATGAGGTATCCCGGATTTATGAACTGGTTATGATCAGGGCGGGGAAGGAGGTGGCCCAGCTGAGATGGGAGTGGGAGGAGGACGCTGGGGAACCGATGCAAGACGGGCAATGGGAAAGAGCACAGAGGTACCATAAGAAGGTGTACAGGAACGCGAGACTACAACAGATTCAGTTATATGTAACCCATAGGGCGTACATGACCCCTCAAAGGATAGCCCGTTTTAAGAACACAGAGACACAAACATGCCCCAAATGTGGGGAAGTGAACGCGGGGTTGATACACATGTTTTGGGCATGCCCGGAGATTCAGAAATTCTGGGGGGAGGTTACCCACCACTTCACTGAGAAAGGTATTGAGCTAGATGTGGAATCGGTGTGGGTGTGCATGGTGGGATGATGGCCAAATGTAGAATAGCTATGGGGTTGAAAGCATGCCAGAGACCCAGGATAGAGGTGTGGTAGCATGACCTTTTGAAAAAACAGCAGCATGGTATGAAGCGGTAAACAGGGGGGAGGATGATGAAGTGGGAATGCTGATGGCCTGGAGACAGCTAGTGGCTTCATTATTTGAGTCCACCGAGGCCGATCCAAGCAAACATGACACCTCTGGGAGAACGGAAGAAGGGGTGCCCCTGGAGGAAACATAATTGAAAGTGCAATGGAGTAAGCTCGAGTTAAGGGGGGGAGGCAAAGGGGATGGCAGTGGTAAATTCATGTTAATGAATATGATGTTTGGATGCTGATAGTCTTCACTGTCGGGCATGTTGTGGTGTTTGTAGACTGAAAATAATAATAAAAATTGTTTAAAAAAAGAAAGTTCCTTGAGTAGGTGGTTTATCAACAAGGGGGATTTCAGATTGAGGTGGCGAGTGGAAAGATCATACCCCCGGAACAGGCAAGTAGATGGGAGGCCAGAGAGCAGCCTGTGAAGCATCAGTGGTAGACTCCTTTCAGGCAGACGCTTTGGGTTCTCTTGCAACATCAGCTCAGATCCAACCTCCCTGCCCTCCCCACAAGCACAGCCCAGCTACATGGACACCTTTTCTGCAAAGGCCAACTAACAGAACCTTCCTACCAACAGCCAAATCAATAACAGCTATCAGCCCGTAACCAAGCAAACAAGAACATTTCAGATTGTGAGTGCTGTCTGGGAGAGGCCCGGGAACCCTTAAACATTGTTTTAAGAGACCCTTACCAAGCACCATCAAGGCTTTGTCACTCTCACTATTCTTTACCTTTGATTTCCTTTGGTTCCAATCTTATACATACCTCAGATACATTTTCCTTAACCTTTCTTTCCTTATGGCGTCTTTTGTGGATATCATTTGAATTCTTGACACTTCAGTGAGCGGACACCCAGAAGAAGCATTGTGTTCTGAGCCATGTGTCCTTTAAAGCCTAGGCGATGCATTGCAAGGATACCAGTGGAAAATACTGCCTGATTAATGGGGTAAACAAATCAGAAAGAATCCAAGGAAGAGTAACTGATCATAAACAATACCATAAAAGCCTCACTCAAACAGGCCTGTGCATGCTAGTTATGAGGAGCCAACTGATTTGCCAGCTGATTCACCTGCAACAGCTCAGAGGCCCAGCAATATGGAAATGGCAATTTCTAAGTACCCTTTTATGTGCAATGTAGTACATGACTTTTAAGTTCCCCAAAGTATTCAATGTATTGCCCAACTTCATTTTCCAAAGTATTGGGTGACTTTTATTTTTCCCAAATGCATTTTCCTCTCTGTTCCTTGCATTGGTGGGTTGAGGACCAAAGCCATGATCCGTCAGCAAAGAACTAGTTCTATCTGTTGCTCAGCTGCAGCCTGGACCCCCTTTCAACACTTTCTCCCACTCACCCCACCCTATAATTAATCTCCCCTTTGTCTTGACATGAAGCATCTTTGAACCCTGCAAACCAGTTCCACTTGTTGTGTCCAACAAGTAACCTCCCCTTTGGCCCCAACTGCCCTGCACTGTATGACTTTCATGTTTCCTGCTTTGCTTCGCGGCTCCAGCTCCCCTGTAAAGCGAGCAAAGATGCAGATCTTTTTTCCTTCCAACATCTGCACTGTTTACATTGTGTCTTTAGGGGGTTTGTGGAAATCTTCCAGCCCTGGGAAAGGACTCCACCAGTTTCCCCTGTCCACTCCCAGGCAACCTGCTGACGGCCAGTAATAAAGGGGTCACATTCCTCCAAAAGGCCTGCCAGCCCCCTTGTTGTAAAACCTGTTCAGCAGCCTCTTTTAGCTGAGACCCTCCTCAACTACCCAGTGACAGTTGGCCTGCTTTTTACCCCAACAGTCCACTTGTTGTGTCCAGCATGGGTGGGGGGCAGGGGGGCTCTAGCAAGCACACCCTCTAAATTATCCTGAGTCACCAAGCTAACCCCGGTCTAACAAGACTACAATTATCCTCCAACTTCCCTAACAACCAAGCCAACAGACGGACTAGTTGCCTGCACCCCATCTCCCCTGGCAACCACATGTTGTGTTTCTGGGTTGGGGGGCTGACTCTGAGTTTCCCATATTGAGGGAAGGGATGGGGCGGACTACCTGAAACTTTGTGCCCGCCCTGCACCCCACATGTTGTGGCCCTGCAGCCTTATATAAGCCTGTGGAGAGAGTGTTGGGGTTCTCCTTTTTTTCCTTGGCTGTTGGCAGTGTGTTGTGCAGACGTGGTTTGGGGGCCGAGGCTGCAGAAGCCCTTATGGCAGGTACCCTTCCCCCTGTCTGGCCTTATTGCCAGGTACCCTTCCCCCTGTCTGGCCTTATGATTCTCCCCTGATCCCTTTCTCCCCAACTCTGCTCTATTTTGCACCAGTGGGTCGCCTGGCCTCTGTCTCTTCTTCCCCTGCTTCTCTCTCCTGGCATCTCAGCCTGTGCCCACACCCCTCGCCAGCCTATCCGCGCCTCCCTGCCTTCTCTGCTTTTTCTGTCCCCCTTGTGTCTCTGTGTCTGTCCCCATGTGTGTCTGTCCCCCTGTGTGTCAGTCACCCTGTGTTGTCCCCCTGTATGTCTCTGCACCAGTCTCTCATTTTCCCCTTCACTGTCTCTACCAGCACCCCTTTCTCCAACCCTTCCCTTTCTCCCTTGGTGCCACACCCATTTTGGCCTGCCTCCCACTTCCACAGTAAGACTGAAGGAGAAAAGCTTCTTGGGAAATCTAGATAGTTTCCAGCGAGACCTGTCCATCCACAGGAACCCAAAGAACCTGGGATTTCCAGAGGAAAAGCTGCAGAGCAGAACCTTGCCCAAGGAGAGACAACCCAACCAGAAGAAGTGAGTTGGGTACTATAACCCTTAAATTGTGCTTAAACATGTGAAGAAGCTTGCTTACTACTATACAACTAAGTCTGTGTTTAGTCTGCAAGGAAGTGAGTTGGGAGCTATGACCCAGAGACTTGTCTATAAGCATACAAGATCCTATACTTTGGATCTGTGAAAAATAATTTAGACAGGGAATCAGAGGGAGATCAGTATGCCTGCCAGACAAAGAAATGTGAATGCACTAGAGTTTATCCCTGTACTAGACGTATTGGGTACATTTTTCAGTAGAGAGAACAACCTTAATCTTTTAAACAAAATCATTCTAACAAGAATATTGTCTTTTGAAACACACTGTTGTTGTATGTTCTTTTGATCAACACACAACATATCTTTTTAAAACAGTTCCATTTTATGTGTTTCTTTAGTAATGGCCTTCCTTCTTCTGGTCAAGCTCGCAGTCTCTTGTTAATTTTGAGGAGAATTTCAATCCCATCTTTCCTCCTCATGTCCGTAGATCTCCCTCTTCCCATAAATGTGGGTCACAAAAGAAAACAAGTTAATATCTTAGTTAGGCTAGCTAAGTAATTTATTCGCAAGATTTCATGGTCTTGACCACTTCCCTAGGCAGGAATGGAATGAAGCATTTGAACAACATTACGGTTTAAATGCATCTTCTGGTATTCCTTATTCTCCAGCATGAGGTCTGGCATGGATTCACATGCTTATGAATATTCCCGTGTATCAGGCTGGGAATCCTCAGTAAAATAAAAACAGTTTTACTTTCACTTACAAACTGTATTCCTCTAAAGCAATCACTGTCCTCGTCCCATGACAGTCCTCTCCCTAAACCCCTCCTCTGGCAGCCATCTCCAGATGATTACCACATGCTTCAGTGTTGGGAGTCCTTGAGTTTGCACTCTGAGCTACTTCTACATTTATTCGTGTTTTTCACTGAAAAAGGTTCTATGTTTCTTCCGAAAGAGCGTGTGTGCTCTTCACTCCATCTGCTGACAGCGGGGATCTGTTGTCGGTGGAGTTCAGCGCCCCCCCCAAGGGCAAAGATCGTCGAAGTTTCCAGAAGGTCATCGGGCCTACATGGCGCCGTCCGACCATGACGTAGGAGAAGAAGGAAGAAAGGTCCCTCTTCATGTTCTGCACCAAGTGCGGGCTTCGAAATGTGTTTGTGGAGGACAAGCACCTGCAATGCCTCTACTGCCTGCATCCGGACCCCAAGCAAGGAGATTGCAAGATATGCCGCAGCTTCTCCAAGAAGAATACGAAGGACAGGCACAGTAGAGTGGCGGGATGGCTGAATGCCAAGGCCTCCGCTCCATGCTCCGAGCAAGGGCATGCCTCACCCAAGGCTGGTCGGTCTGAGCAGTTGTCTTCTAAGTCCTGTGAGGGCGCCTCATCCATGACGGTCCATGATAAGGCCAAGAACCGCAAGTCCGAGTCCACCTGGGTTGCTGCAGAAGTGGGTACCATGGCAGACAGGGCACGATCGCTATCACCTTCTGCCTCCATTGCCAGCCGCCAATCGAGCTCCTCCTCGAAGAGAAAAGTCCAACCCGGCTAAACTGCGGGAGAAGCCCGAGAAGCCACGGGCAGAGGAGAAGAAGGCTGAGCTGCCCAAGAAGGCACAGGCGGCACAGGATAAGTCTTCGTCGAGGATAGAGCTAGTTGCGGCTGCTCTCTCGAAAGCTAAGAGGGATGACCCTGAGAAGGTAGCCCCTCACACCGCTGAAGGTATCCCTCCCTCCAAGGTGCGAGGCCGCCGTAGTGACTTTGTTAAGGTCTGCCGGCATGCCGGAGAAGGGGACACCGTCAGGGTGGAAAAAAGGGGGTGGTTAAGGAGGCCCCGAATCAGTACCAGGCCGTGGCCCAAGCCATGGAATTTTGTCCACAGACGACGAGGACCAGGAGCCCTTACACACTGTCTACCAGGACGTGGAATAGGTGGGCGGCGACTACGGTGCAGGGCCTAGTGTTCTGATCACGCCAGTTCCACCAAGGGATGTGCCTCTGGACATCCTAATAACCCTCCACACCTTGGTGTCGGAGATCCAGAAGAGGATGCCACAAGGGCCGGTTCCAATGGTCCTCCAAGCCGACGACCAACCACCTGCGAAGAAGAGGAAGCACCATCCAACGCCTCAATTTCAGCCTCCACATCTGCGTCAGACCCCCTCTGCCCCACCAGAAACGGGGATAGTATTGACGGATGATGATGACGATATCGTCACAGTGCGTCCCCGCAGCCTAGAGTGTCCCCACCAGACCAGGTGGGTTTGTTTCATTCCATGATCGCCAGAGCCTCTGAGCTGTTCCAGCTTGTGCCCGGAGAAACCAGAGGCGCGAGGCCAAGAGGAAGACAATCATGGCGGTGCCCCTCCTGGATCAGGTGTGGGAGGAGGGCCTGGCCCTCGTGAAGAACCCTTGCATGGCTCGAGCCAAGCGGGATAGGCTGGAGAAGAATTACCGGGTAGCGAATACGCACCTAAGTGCCTGAGGTTACAACTATCACCAGATTCAGTGGTTTCAGCAGCCGCGAGGAAACGGTCAGCTAACCCGTTCTCGTCATCTTCAGTCCCTCCGGACAACGAGGGTAAGAAGATGGATGCCATGGGAAGGAAGGTGATTTACACCGCAGCGTCCACCATCAAGGCGGCCAACGCACTGGCGATCCTAACCAGGCACGACAGGGAGCTGTGGTACAAGCTGGGTCCGATTTTGGAGTTTCTCCCGGACGACAGGAGGCTGGAGGTGATCGCCCTCTTCCAGGAGGGAGAGGTAGCGTTGGATCATGCCATCACAGTGGCACTGGACATTGCCGAGACAGTGTTATGGCAGATGGGGAACGGTGTCTGCCTACGTCGCCAAGGCTGGATGAAGGCCACACATTTCTGCCAGGAGGTCCAATTGAAGGTACTGGACAGCTTTTGACTGAAATAACCTATTTCGGGAAGGTCGTCGACGAGTCCCTACAGGCCATTAAGGCAGTTACGGAGATGGCCCGTTCCCTGGGCACCCTCCAGCAGCACTGCTCTTCTTTTTGCTCCTCCAGAGTAAAGTTTGGCAGGTCTTCAAAAGGTTTCTCCTCCTCATACCATCAGCCTTCCAGATCAACAACTCTGGCAGCCTACAGAGGCTGTTCCAAGGCCTGCGGTGGCAGAGTACAGCATCGCTGTCGCCCGCCGGCACTGAAGCAAGCCTGAACCGGCCAGGATGTCGGGCCCCCACGCATGCACCCCAGTGGGAGGCCGGCTGATGAGTTTCATCCGACAGATGGGTTGCTGGACGCTCTCGCCCAAGAACATGCCCTGGAATTTCAGCACAGGTGTCCACGGATCATTCCGGTGGCTCATAAGGAGCAGCACATCCCTCATCTCTTAGAGGAGGTACGTACATGCTATGAAAAGGGGCAATAGAGCTGGTTCCCCAGCGACTCCGGTGCTCGGGAGTATATGGTCAGAAAAAAGATAGGGGGCTGGAGGCCCATTCTAGACCTACGACGTCTGAAAAAGTATCTCAAGTCTCAGAAATTCAGGATGGTCACATTGCAACACATGCTCGGCCAACTGGAAAGCGACGTTGCTGGACCTGGAAGACGCCTACATCCATGTACCCATTCACAGGAAACACTGAACGTTTCGGTGCTTCGTAGTGCTGGGATGGCACTACCAGTTCAAGGCCCTACCCTACGGCTTGAAGTCGGCACCCAGAGTGTTCACAAAGTGCCTGTCAACAGTGGCATCCCATCTGTGTCTATGGAGGATACACGTATACCCGTACCTCGGCGACTGGCTCCTCCGGGGCCGGCTCACGAAAGTTGCCGGTTCAGACACATGGAGACGGCCGTCAAGCTGCTGACGGATCTAGGATTCTCCATCAATTATTCCTGGGAGCCAGATTCAATACAGTGTCCTACCTCGGAGGAGAGGGTAGCAGCCATTCAGGCGAAGGTACAGCGGCTGTTGTCAATGAAGACGGCCACAGTGCGGACCATCAAGTCGTTGCTTGGCATGATGCCGTCCTGCATCAACTTCATCCAGCTCTGCAGTTTGCAGATGCAACCTCTTCAGGAGTTCCAGGAGGCTCGCTGGATACAAGTGTCCGGAAACTTCATGGACAAGATCACTCTGGACGACGAGTTCCGTTGGGCGATAAAATGGTGGGACGTCCGCTCCAACATCGCATGGGGCACGGGGTTTCAGAACACTCCATTCCAGAAAACGGTCACCACGGACTCTTCCCTAGAAGGCTGGGGAGCCAACAGCAGGTGTCTGTACTCCAGAGGCCTGTGACTGCCAGAGGAGAAGGATCTCCATATCAACAATTTGGAGCTACGGGCAGTGTTCTGGGCCCTCAGGTCATTCTTTACGCCTCTGAAGGGCAAGGTGGTGAGGATCTTCTGTTACGATGGGTCTCCGACGCGGTCTATTATGGAACCGCTGGCGGCTTCAACCTAAGTTGCGGCTGTGTTCCTCCAACATGGCGCCTCTACTCGGTGTCAATGGTCTAGTTGTCAGGACGGGAGACGGAAGCGAAGCTCCGCCTCCCATCCCGGAAACACTACAAGAATCCACGGCTCCTGAACAACAACGCGTTGCTACTGCTATCAGAGGCTTCGCTTCGTGAGTTGCCGCTAGGTACTTCTCATTACTATTGCTTTAGAACCTTTGCATCTACTAACCCTTGATTTCTCTCCTTTCCTTTTCGAGCAGAGAAGCCCCTCCTCCTCTGTCAACCACGCTTGCATTATCGACTCCATTCGACCACCGGTGTGTCTCAGCCTTCACTCATGTAAGCTTCTTTCCGCTTTACCCCCGGTTATCAGATATATAGCTCAGACCTTTCTAAATTACTCTTTCCTTATTCCTCCCAAAGAAACCCAGTTTTTCAGCTTACCGTCCTGCTCCTTATCGGAACCCCGTCTGGGATCCATCTTTAAAGGCACACACTCTTACAAACAGCGATCGGAAATCCTCTGCCGACACCCAGTCCCTACCACTTGCAGGTATTATCATTCTCATCCAACCCTCATAGGAAGTCCGACACCATTACCTTCGCTAACTTCTATACGTTTATTCCCAGATCTCTACTGAGCCTGATACTTCATAGACTACGACTTACTTACCATTAGAAGACTTCATCCCGCAAGATCTTTGGGAGTGTGACACCAGCTTTGCAC
The DNA here is from genome assembly GCF_040938575.1 of Ambystoma mexicanum. Classification (NCBI taxonomy): domain Eukaryota; kingdom Metazoa; phylum Chordata; class Amphibia; order Caudata; family Ambystomatidae; genus Ambystoma; species Ambystoma mexicanum. Next base: position 954,903,393 of record NC_090921.1, on the reverse strand, counting down.
CCAACGCTCTCTACCGGCAGCCGGGTTTTCTCCCCCACGAGGGTTTCCGGGAGTCTCCTTTCGATACCTGAGTTAGAAGGGGTCGGAAGCAGGTTCCAGGTAGATCTATCCTTTCTTCATGTTTGGACGAAGACAAGGTAGGCCTTGTTGTATTGTTTTTACCGACGGGTGTGCATGTGGGGATTTTTCCAGAGAGTAAAAAGATTACGAGTAACAGTTAGCAACGCCCGAATAAAAATAAAGCTCTGGAGGACTCACAGGGGATACTCGACGGGCATTAACAATGGAACAACAGCTACAACAAGTGATGGCCGCCATGCAGACCCTTTCTGCAGAGATCCAGCAGTTAAAATTGGAAAATACTGCATTACGACAGCAAGGGGGACAGACAGCCCGAAGCTCAGAAGTCCCTCCCGGGCCTTTACCAGGCGGTCGATTTGATGGCAATCCCCAAGCCGTGAAAGAATTTCTTGAATCCTGCACAGTGCAGTTTGCCTTTAAGGCAGCCTTTTTTCCCACGGACAGAGACAAAGTGGGCCATATGATTGCACAAATGACAGGAGCAGCCTTAGCATGGGCCACTCCTTTAGTCATCAATAATAACCCCATTTTGGACTCTTATCCGGCATTTTGCAACAGTATCCGCAGCATGTTCAGCAGACAAGAGGTGGTTGTCGCCTCTCAGGAAAGGCTCCTTGACTTAAAACAAGGGAACCTGGATATCCTAGCCTATATAACTACTTTTAAAAGGATGGCCGCCGACACCTCTTGGGCAGACGATGCACTGATTACTCTCTTTAGAAGAGGGTTATCGGAAGAACTAAAAGACGAAGTGTCTCGAGTTCCGAGACCTCCCAACCTGACTGAATTTATTGCTCTAGTGATGCAGTTAGATTATAGACTCCAGGAAAGGAACAGAGAAAAGCGAAAAGGAAAGAATCCTAGATACCATATGGAATCTTTTTTTTCTCCTCATAAATCGAATACTAGCGAGGAGCCCATGCAATTAGGTAACGCAAGGGGTCCTCTCTCTCCTGCAGAATGTACACGGAGAAAGACACAAGGATTGTGTATGTACTGTGGATCAAACAGTCATACTGTTAAAGAATGTACGGTTGCACCCCCGAGGAAACCGGGAAATGCCAATACCCGACCGTAAAGGGGACAATGGCTTCGGGTTCTTTAACTCCTATTAGTCCCCTTCCAAATTACACTATCAGTCCTTCTACCCTAGCAGATGGAAACACCATGATTACTTTAAGTGTTTCATTAGCTTGGGATAACATGTGTCTTGTTAACGTGCCCGCCTTAATTGACAGCGGAGCCGCGGGCAACTTTATTGATGATGTTTGGGCTAAGAAACATGCTATCCCACGTACTACTAAGACCGTAGCCATCCCCGTGGAAAGCGTCGACGGTAGCCCTCTTATATCTGGGCCTATTAAGGATCACACAAGAGCCTTAAAGATGACGGTGGTCTCCCATCATGAGAACATTGAGCTAGACATCATTAAGACCGCTCATTATCCGGTCATTCTAGGTATCCCGTGGTTAAGGGTCCACAACCCCTACATCAACTGGACGGCGGGTACTCTTTTCTTAGGTTCCGAACATTGTGTTCACGGTCACTTTATAGCGAAACCCCCTTCACCAAATCCGGAGCAGGAGGCAGGGATTGCCAACACTATTGTAAATGAAGTCTCTTCCCTACCAGCAGAATATCATTCATTCCGTTCTATCTTCTCTCAGTCTGAGTTTTCAGAACTTCCCCCTCACCGGAGGGACGATTGTGCGATAGACCTCATCCCAGATCGTCCACTCCCTTTCGGGAGAATGTATATCCTATCAGCCAAAGAAAAGGAAGTACTAAAAAAATATCTACACACACATATCAAGAACGGTCTGATTTCCGAGTCCACTTCCCCCGCAGCAGCTTCATTGTTTTTTATACCAAAAAAAGACACCACCGAGCTCCGTCCTTGCATCGACTTTAGGGGTTTAAACAAAATCACCATCCCGGACAAATATCCCATGCCTCTCATTCCCGATATATTAGAAGCAGTACAAGGAGCCAAAATTTACACCAAGCTTGACTTAAGAGGAGCCTACCACCTAATTCGAATAAAGGCTGGAGATGAATGGAAGACGGCTTTTCGCACACCGTTTGGTCATTATCAGTATCGAGTCATGCCGTTTGGACTTATGAATGCCCCAGCAGATTTTCAAAGATTTATGGATCACATTTTTGCAGACATCAGCTTACATTATGTTATTATTTATCTGGATGACATCTTGATTTTTTCTTCTACCTGGAAAGAACATGTGTTACATGTAAAGGAAGTGTTAACACGACTGCAACAGAATCATCTGTTCTGTAAACTGGAGAAGTGTGAGTTTCACAAAACCACCATTTCTTACTTAGGCTACATTCTTGCTCAACAAGGTATTGCAATGGATCCTGACAAGATATCGGCAATCACAGAATGGCCCTCTCCTCGATCTATTAAAGACATTCAACGATTTCTAGGTTTCGCCAACTTTTATAGAAGATTCATCCCTCATTTCTCCTTGATGACCAAACCCTTAACGTATCTGCTGAAGAAAGACATCCCATTTGTTTGGGCCGCTGAGACACAGAGATCATTTGAACAACTCAAGATACTTTTTACTCAGGCTCCTATTTTACAAGTACCAGATCAAAGTCGAAGATTCATTGTGCAGTCCGACGCATCCCAGTATGCCTTAGGGGCCGTCTTACTTCAACCAGACGAGCAGAACATAGAAAGACCAGTGGCTTATTTATCTAAAACTCTCTCACCGGCTGAACTGTACTACACGGTGTTGGAGAAAGAACTCCTAGCCATCAAACGGGCTTTTGAAGAATGGCGTCACCTTCTTCTAGGGGCCCAACACCCTATAGAGGTCAGGACTGACCATCATAACCTCCGATCTTTACAGTACACACAAACCTGCAATAGTCGGCAGGCCCGATGGGCCTATTTCTTTTCTCCGTATCGGATCAAATTTACTTTTGTTTCAGGAAACTCCAATTTGAAGGCAGATGCTTTATCCAGAAAGACTCCTCAAGAAAAGGTCCCTTTTAAACCCAAACCTATGTTTCCAAGGACAATGTCCATATCTGTAGTCCGTCTCTTTCTACAAAGACTGGAAAATAAATCCAAAGACCTCGAGATCCTAGACTCTACCCTACTATCGACTTATGGATTAACGAGAAGTCAGGGTCTTCTGTTCAAAGGAGAAAAAGTCTACATTCCTGATCCCGAACTCCAAAAAGAGGTGTTACGATTATGCCATGATTCTCAAGCGGCAGGACATCGAGGGTTTACTAATACCCTGGAACTCATTCAGAGACATTTTTGGTGGCCTTCGGTACGCACTGATGTGCGAGACTATCTCGCTTCCTGCACTGTCTGTCTACAAACCGAAACACCTCGGTGTTCCCCTTTGGGGGAATTGGTGACACCTCTACTACCAGTCAAACCCTGGCAGATAATCTCTACTGATTTCATAGTGGACTTACCTCTTTCTAAGGGGTGTAGCACCATCATGGTCACCGTGGACAGTTTAACTAAAATGGCTCATTTTATCCCTTTGCCTACTATTCCCTCAGCAGCCATTATGGCACGGGTTTTTTTGGAACGCATTTTCTCTCTTCACGGCCTCCCAGAAACTATAATTTCTGATAGAGGACCACAGTATACTTCGAGGTATTGGAAACACATCTGTCAGGCATTGGGAATTTCGAGAGCATTAAGCTCCGGCTTTCATCCGCAAACCAACGGACAGACGGAGAGGCTGAATCAGACCCTGGAAGGGTACCTTCGCTGTTATGTCTCGTCGGCCCAGGACAACTGGAAGGATCTGCTACCCTTAGCAGAATTTGCCTATAACAATACGGCACATTCTTCCATCAAGACCAGTCCCTTCTTTTGCACATATGGATTTCATCCTTCAGTTTTTCCTCATGTGACCTCCACCCTTACCAAATTCCCGGACATCGACGCTTTGATCGATACCATTCACCAGGGTCATATCAAAGCAGGTCTGGCCCTACAAGAAGCCCAGACCAGGAGCAAGAAACAAGCCGACAGACATCGAACTCCTACCCCACAATTCAACATCGGGGATCATGTGTGGCTGGCCAGCAAGTTTCTCCCCAGGCGACTCATTCCCTCTAAACTGTCACCCAAATATTTCGGTCCTTTTCCCATCATTGCCAGATTCGGACCGGTAGCCTTCAAACTGAGACTCCCTAGGTCTTAGAGTCGCATTCATCCCACCTTTCACGTCTCACAACTAAAGCCAGATGTGCGTAACCAATTCCACCGCTCTACGTGTGGTTCTCCCCCTCCTGTTATGACGGACTCAGGTCCGGAGTATGAGATTTCGGGGATTTGTGACTCCCGTTTCCATAGAGGGGTTCTTCAATACCTTGTGGACTGGAAGGGTTACACCCCCGCCGACCACTCCTGGGAACCTGCATCCGCGGTTCATGCTCCGCGGTTGGTTCGTGCTTTTTATCGCTTCCACCCGGGTAAACCGGGATTTTCCTCCCTTGGAAGGGGGCATACTGTTACGATGGGTCTCCGACGCGGTCTATTATGGAACCGCTGGCGGCTTCAACCTAAGTTGCGGCTGTGTTCCTCCAACATGGCGCCTCTACTCGGTGTCAATGGTCTAGTTGTCAGGACGGGAGACGGAAGCGAAGCTCCGCCTCCCATCCCGGAAACACTACAAGAATCCACGGCTCCTGAACAACAACGCGTTGCTACTGCTATCAGAGGCTTCGCTTCGTGAGTTGCCGCTAGGTACTTCTCATTACTATTGCTTTAGAACCTTTGCATCTACTAACCCTTGATTTCTCTCCTTTCCTTTTCGAGCAGAGAAGCCCCTCCTCCTCTGTCAACCACGCTTGCATTATCGACTCCATTCGACCACCGGTGTGTCTCAGCCTTCACTCATGTAAGCTTCTTTCCGCTTTACCCCCGGTTATCAGATATATAGTTCAGACCTTTCTAAATTACTCTTTCCTTATTCCTCCCAAAGAAACCCAGTTTTTCAGCTTACCGTCCTGCTCCTTATCGGAACCCCGTCTGGGATCCATCTTTAAAGGCACACACTCTTACAAACAGCGATCGGAAATCCTCTGCCGACACCCAGTCCCTACCACTTGCAGGTATTATCATTCTCATCCAACCCTCATAGGAAGTCCGACACCATTACCTTCGCTAACTTCTATACGTTTATTCCCAGATCTCTACTGAGCCTGATACTTCATAGACTACGACTTACTTACCATTAGAAGACTTCATCCCGCAAGATCTTTGGGAGTGTGACACCAGCTTTGCACCCAACGCTCTCTACCGGCAGCCGGGTTTTCTCCCCCACGAGGGTTTCCCGGGAGTCTCCTTTCGATACCTGAGTTAGAAGGGGTCGGAAGCAGGTTCCAGGTAGATCTATCCTTTCTTCATGTTTGGACGAAGACAAGGTAGGCCTTGTTGTATTGTTTTTACCGACGGGTGTGCATGTGGGGATTTTTCCAGAGAGTAAAAAGATTACGAGTAACATCTTCACAGACAACAACACCACAATGTTCTACATCAGGAAACAAGGGGGCACTCGATCCCCAGCGCTCTCCAGGAAAGCACAGGGCATGGTTGACTTTGAAATGCCACAGACAGAAGTGCAAGCATTTTGCTATGCGGTGCCGGTCGCAGAAGATTACCCCTCTGAGGGTCACGGCACTGCAGGTTCTTCCATACTTGCTATCCTTGGCCAAGGCCGGACTGGTGCATGCATCGATCAAGGTACATCTGGCAGCTATCTCCTGCTACAACAGGTCTCCAGGAAGGTCTTTACTTTGGTCTCATCGACTCCCCAATGAGTACCATTTTTCGATCTTTCCCGCCGGTGAAGGCTCCTGCCCCAGTGTGGGAATTCAGCATGGTTCTGACGAGGCTCTTGGGGTCTCTGTTTGAGCCTATGCATCAGGCCCCTCTCAAGTTCCTCTTGTGGAAAATGGCTTTCCTTGTGGCAATTACCTCTGCCGGAAGGGTGGGTGGGATATAGGTTGAGTTGAGTTCCTTTTACTGATGAATTACCAGTCTCTATAGGAGAGTGTGATATGTCTGTTGCATTTTTGTATTCTCGACAGACACCAGTTAACATTTTGGGAAGAGATTTGATGACAAAACTTAACATGATGATTTCTTTTACTGACAAAGGGACAGTGTGTTCCACTCCTGGAATACATCACATGAATGTGGGTGAATTTATACTGGCGTCCACAGGGCAAGTGGCTCTGTGAGGCATTCCAGTGGAGCCAGAGGTTTTTCTTTATGGGGTGAGCATTCCATTGCCAGGGCTACCTGGCTTAGAGGGGAAGACTATGAGAATACCTGATGAATTTTTGTTTAGAGCACAGATACCTATGGACGAAGAGGGGGGACAGACCATCCCTATAGAATTAGAAGCAGCCATAGTACGAAGGGAAATGGCAATGCTCGAAGGAACAGATGATGAAGGCAGACTATGGAGGACAGTGATAGCTATTGAAGAAGGGTACAGACTCACTGACATAACTGACTATGACATGTTTAGATATAACTCAACAGACAATGAAGTACTGTTCTTTATGAGCATTACATATTACATAAAAATAGTGAAAAGGGAAATCCCACAGCGAATGGTAATTGTGCGGCAGCGTCCAGCATTTTTTTATGAAGACTTGGAGAAGGTGCCAAGTGTCTTATGGACTACAGGCCCTTATGACGTAGGACTGTTAAAGGGGTTAGGGGAAGCCATGATAAAGCTAAAGCCAGGGGCAATTCTACCTCGAGCAAGACAGTACCCCATGTCTCCAGAGGCTGATGAGGGTATTTTCAAGGCTATCTCAGCACTGATGGAACAAGGTATTCTGGTACCGTCAGAATCATTGTGTAACACAGCGGTGTACCCTGTGAAGAAATCAAAGGGAGGGTCGTGAGATTCATAAAGGACATGAGACTGATTAACCAGATTGTAGATGCAGAGTTTACTCTAGTTCCTAACCCAGTGATGATAGTATGCAGTAACCCAGTAGAAGCACAATATTTCACGTTGATTGATTTGAAAAATGCATTTTTCTGAATCCCGTTACACAAGGACTCACAAGACTTGACTTCATTTACTTGTCGCCAGACTCGTCTGAAACACAGTTGTTTGCCCCAGGGGTACTGTGAGTCTCCATCGATCTTTAATAGAGTCTTACAAAAGTACCTAGGTAATATTGATTTGAAGAGCATTGTGATACAGTACGTAGATGGTATTTTAATTTGTAGCACCACAGAAGATGAGTGCAGGCAGGACTTGATTCAGTTGATGTCACGGTTCCCATTAGCCATGCTCATGTTAAGCAGGCAACCTCTTCCCGACGTTCGTGTTCTCCCCATTCTTTCTATTCTACGGCAGCCCCCTTTCTCCAGTGTTGGAGGTTGCCATGGAGACGTTCCGTGCCTCAAGGTCACTCACCCACCTCTGTTAAGTTGCTTTCCTCTACACGCAGGGTCATTCGCCAAAGTCACGTGATCTGTCGCTCCGTCCCATGATTTGGATCTGCCCCTCACCGTCTCATAAAAGTCTTCCGGACTGTAACACTGTGCTTCTGATTAAAGTTAGTATCGCGTTACGTTTCGTTTGAACCTTCTGACCATGAATTGTCCTTCGTCCCACGGATTACCTTGTCTCTGGATTTTGCTCTTTGTTGCCTGCATGTTAACAGACCTGCTGCCTGCCATACGGACGGCCTCAGTCTTGTGATCTTGCTATTTACTGCCTGCACGTTAACAAACCTGCTGCCTGCAATACGGACTGCTTGTCTCATGATTCTGCTGTTAACCGACTGCACTGTAAACAGGCCATCCGCCTGTTATAAGGACTTCCTTTTTTTTCCGCTTCTGCATACGTTCTTGCCCAGGCGCTACCAAACTTACCTTCCAGCTTCACAGGCTGCATTCTTATTTCCAGGATCCTGGTGAGTTCATTAGAAGTCCATTCACCATTCTACGGATCATCTTGAACACTCACCTCTGATACTGTTGATAATTGGCTGTCCCATTTCTCTGGAACCTCCCAAACCAAACTGCACAGAACATTGGACGCTTCACTGAGAGTAACACGTGCACCATCTCGTTTGTTGTGCGTCCCTCGTGCCGCCTGGGTTCTAGTACCTTACTAACCTTCCCCCGTCCCTGTTTATCCCTATCCTTCTGAAGTGACCGGACTCCTTCCTCAACGTCCTCTCAGCATTTTTACTGGGTGAGAGGGCTTGCTTATCTTTGTCCTTTTCTCTATTGGATCTTTAGAGGTTGTATAATCATCCATCCTTTCTCGACAGCTAAATCTGTGGTTGGAACCAGATTGACACCACTTGGCAACATCTGGATCTTTGCCCGGATTATTTAGGTCAGTTCTCCTACCTACTGTTTTGTATACTATGCTTCTGAGGTCTTATTCTAAATCCTTTTCTTTTCCTTGCAGCTGACTTACTGGTGGTCTTATTTCCTTTGCCGCTCTTTCAACTGATTTACTCCTCTGTTTTTGTATATAATATTGAATAGAGGGGCGTATCATTGGGAAGATCTCCCTCTCTGAGGAGACTTGGACTACTACGGGTCCAGGTTAAGCTATGCTACTGTGTCCGCTCCGGATTTTCATATCCGTTTCATGGTGAGTACTGACAGTTGATGACTATCCTAGCAGACAAAAGATACAAGGTAGACAAGGAAAAATTGCAGTACTGTCATGAAGAGGTGTTTTACATAGGAAAGTTGATCTCACATAAAGGAAAGAAGGTGACACCTGTGAGAGCTGAGGTGATTATGAAAAATCCAAAACCGCACACGGTAAAGCATATGCAACAGTTTTTGGGACTATGTAATTACGTTAGAGCCTGGGGGTTTGATTACAGTTCATACACAAGACTCCTTTTGCAGGCTTTGAAGAAAGCACAGGTAGATAAAGTCACAATAGAATGGACTGCGGAGATGGAGGAAGGGTTTGAAGAGTTGAAGAAAGCAATTTGTACAGCTCCTGTTTTAGGAATTCCCAATTATGCAGAGGAGTTTTTTTATTTTCGCACACAATTGGGATAGTCATGACACCAGTGCTTACACAGAGGAGTACATTAGTACACAACCCTCTAGCGTATTACAGTGGGATTCTAGACCCAGTGATGAAGGGACACTTTCCTTTGCGAACAGTCGATGGCAGCCGCCACATTCGCAATTGAGAAGTCTACAAGTATTGTAATGGGTTGTTCTATGACTCTTGTGGAGCATGCTTTATTTGCCATTTTAGAGAAATCTAAAGGTACATTGACATCCCAGAGAGCTTCTGTTTATGAAGTGATAATTTCGAACCCAGGGATTAAAATTGTCAGATGTAAAATAGTGAATCCTGCCATGTTTGTAGCTGAGCCAGTGACACAGAGTGACCATGTACATGATTGCGCAAACTATATAGAATTCTATGATGGTAGACCGTGCGTGAAAGAAAATGCGCTGGCAGGAGGGGAAGTCCTCTTTATTGATGGTTCTTTGAAAATTGATCAAATAAGTGGAGAAAGGCATTCTAGCACAGCTGTAGTGAGGCATAGAGCAAATGGTGAGTTTAAAGTTGTAGCAAGTGCAAGGCTACGTCTCACTTTTCAGCGCAAGCAGCAGAATTAGTAGTGCTCATTGCCGCGCTCGAGAATCATGAAGGACAGGAAGTAACGGTGTACAGTGACTCCGCCTATGTGATGTCAACTGTACACGCAGGGCTAGCACATTGGAAAAGTAGGGGCTACCTCAGAGCGGACAGCACTCCATTGCAGCACGCATCCTTATTGGACATGCTTGTTAGGGCACTACAACTGCCAGTAGCCATAGCGGTCATTAAATGCGCTGCTCATACTATATGTACAGACTTTATTTCTTGCAGGAACTAAGCCGCAGATGCAGAAGCCAAAAAAGGATTGCATATTCACCAGATATTTCAAGTTTTGATACTCCAGATTTTAAGGAGAAGGTAGTCATGATTACGGTAGTGAATTAATGGAGATTCAAGGTAGTGCGCCACAGGAAGAGCAGGAATTATGGAAGCAAAGGGGTATTCTTTATCCCCCACTTAAGCATTATGGTGACAGGATAGCACTGGAAAGACAGTGATGCCAGTAGCATAGTTAAAGGTACCGCTTGAACAGCTGCACTACCCTGCGCATGTAACTATGGAAAGTCTTGCTGCAACTATGGCGGAAGATTGGTTTACTCCAAATTTGTTAGAACACGTTGCATTTTATGTAGTCAAAATGCATTGTATGTCAAAAGTTTACCGCTGGGCATAAACTCAGAACGATTAGAGGAGTAATTCCTCGACCGAATGGTCCTTTTCAGTATTTACACATTGACTATGTTGATATGCTGCAAGTGTGTAGTGGATACAGGTATTTGATAGTGGTGGTGTGTCCCTTCTCTAGGCGGATTAAAGCAGGCCCATGTACACACCCCAACACCACTTGCGCAGTGAAGTTTTTAGTATGTGGAGTCTTTCCAAGATGGGGAGTGTGTGATGTGCTGAGATCCGATAATGGGACACATTTTGTCAATGAAGTGTTTGAACAGATAGGACTAATTTATTTATTTATTTATTTATTTATATTTATATAGCGCGCAAGCAGCCCAGGGGCATTGAGGCGCTGTTACTTGCAATAACTTAGTTACATGGTACAGACATGATAGCGATTGTTGACACATTATGAATACTACAAGAAATCATACTGTTGTTACAAATATTGCATTTGGTCGTATATTACAACATATATGATAAGTATTCTTTGTTGAGTATTAAGCAAAAGTTTTCTTCTGCTTATCACCCACAAGCGAACGGAATATGTGAGAGACTCAACACCCTTCTTAAAGAAATGATTGCCAAGCTCAAGCTTACGTTGAAAAGGGATGGCTATATTGCCAACCTTTAGCTTTATATACCCTAAGGAATCAGTCTGGTTTTGACCATAACCTCACACCCCATGAACTAGTGACAGGACACCGAATGAGGATACCTTCAACTCCTTCATCGAGGAGTATTAGTGATGCCCAGCGTACAGCAAAAATGTTAGGAAATTAGTTATGTGATTATGACTGCTAGTATCTCTCGCATTTCAGATCAACTCAAGCACCGGGGGGGGCGGTCTCAGAACATAGAAGAAAACCATTCAGCAACCGGATCAAGTGAACTTTTATCAGCATCTAGACTCTTTGTTGGCGACACCGTGCTAATTAAAAACTTCACTAGGAAGTGGCACGAGCCAAGATTTGATGGCCCTTTCATTGTTGAAAATATTACTCCCTCAGCAGTAAAAGTCCAAGGCAGACAAACATGGATACATCTGAACGACATCAAGCTATATGCTGGCGAGACCGCAGCACCCCCAGCCATTGATCCAGTAGCAAGACGAGAAGAATTTCATAGTGTGCAGACTCGATCGATGACAAAGAAGAAGGATGACAAAGTTACTGACTAATAAATGCAGATTTGCATTTGAACTGTGACTCCCTGTGGACACTCCTTATAGATATTGTAGCAGGCATGCAATTATTTGCTTGAGTCACAGGGATCTTTGAAAATACACTTTAAAGAAATGCTGATGTATCAAGGTTATGCCTAAACAACAACACTTGGTTAAGAATTGGAAATGTGAGCAGTACCCCGATTCGTTTCTTACTGAATATTTGTTTGGCTGAATCTACGGTCTTGTCAGAAGGGGATGCTCACAGACTCGTACTTGCTGTTTTTGTGTTTATAATTCGAGCTTATCCTGCTTCTGTCAGAAGAAATGTGGACATCCACACTTTTAACCAGGATCCTAAAAATGGCCCTGTAATCAGAAGGCTGCTTGTAGCAATAGTAGAAGAATTACTGCAGCTACCAAATTCATTACAATTGCCGAAGTAAAGTGTTTTTTCCTCCTTAAATCATTGCTAGCCAAACTGTTTGGGTCAATAGGTGACCCGGCGGAGGCTGTAGAAGAGGAGACTGTACCACAGGTTGCGGAAACAGAATGTTTAAAGCAATAGACTCATAAAGGGGGCTGGGATAAGGGAAGTAGTGGCTAGAAGTTAAGAAAGTACAATCAAATTGTTGAAACATGCACTGCTTCTTTGGTTTGTATTGTTTGGTTGTGTTTATAAATTAATAAAATGTTTTTTTTTTTAAAAAGTGTTTTTTCTTCCTTAAATTGCAGTAAAAATGAGAAATGTTGAAGCTGGTACGATTTCAGAGAATGAGCAAGCTCAAGAAACTCCACAGTGGCACAATTGGGGGGATTAATATGTTGGTTCGTGATATACATATGCACCATTATGCTTTGTGTTTTTCTGTTTCTTCTGATTCGCCTTATCTGTATCATTGATCCAAACAAGGCAGAAGTCCCTTTGATTCTCCCCACTCCAGGAACTCTGATAGATTTGCCTATTCCAGATGAGTCAAGGCCCCTTGTGTTGTCTCCCCATCATAAGGCTTCTTTAGAGTTGTTTCCATTGGCTGCACACATTTTGTTAGGGAGACACAGGAGGAGTGCAGAGGAAGACAATGATGGAATAAACACTTATCTAGATAGTACAGCACACTTGGGTAATAACATGTGGTATCAACAGATGAAAATGGTTGGAGAGAGAACATCGAAGGAGGGTTGCTATGTTTGCGCTCTCGTACCTTATGCCATGAGTGCTGCCTGAACTTTCATTTACAGAGAAATACCAGAATACGATGCCAGATGTCTTGTCCACCTTGCTGCATGCATGACTCGAGGACAGTTCCAAGGACATTGGGCCACTCTACGATGGAGATCAAAATGGTCATTTCCATTCCAGGACGATTATATCAAGACTACACAGATGGAAAAGGAGCCTGCATAGAAGTGCAAGATGCTCACATACCCTAGGGAAGGACAGGATGAAGTGGTTGTAACAGAAATGAAGAGAATGGACTGTCCTGATAAAGCAGAGATAGCCTGGATGCCTGGATGCTGGGGAAGAACCCACATGCTAGTCTATGGACAAGTGAAGTTCAAGAAAGGATAGGAACAAGGATTGATGTCCTGTGCAGCTCATCTATTGAAGCAGGACTACGTGCGAGAAGTACAAAAGGTTAAATGATGGGTGTTTGAAGTCATGGGCCAGACATGCCAAGCTGCTGACATGGGTAGAAAATGAATCGGGCCCAATGTTTATGATTCTACTGGTGAATGCGACACCATGCTTTCAAAGAAAAGGAAGAAGACATGTGGGAGATAACATAGGCTGCAAGACTATAGTTGATGTCTCCAGTATGGGAGCAGGGACAGCCGTCCTGATCGATCGATATTGGGCTTGTGGGACTAGAGCCTACATGAAGCTGCCCAAAGATTGGGGATGAACATGTTCCTTAGTGCTTGTCCATGATCCAGCATTAGTATTTCCTAAGAGTGACCTTTACACTGGTTAGTCTCCAAAAGCAGATGGCCATTTGAGGAGGAGAAGATCACTTGAATTTCTCAATCAAACAAAGAAGGAGAACTATTTCTCAGCTAAATCAATAGAAGCCGTTGATGCTATCCCATACGAGCACAGATTGTTCAGCAAAACTGCTTCAATCTTCACGACTATCTTTATGCTTGGGATCCAGATGATGGTCAATGCGAAGTAGTTGCAAATCACTCGCTGGGAGCTCCTGCAGACAATCAACACTACCATAAAGGGATTCAATGCTATCAGGGAAGAATTGAGGGCCATACGACTAATGATGTCCTTGATATGATCACAGCAATGGATGGAGGAGTTTGCGCCAAAATCCGGCCATCATGTTGCACGTTCATACCGTCTCATGATGACGAGAATGGGACCTTGACAGAGGCCATAATGTTGTTGACAAAACTGCACAATCAAATGGAAGAGGAGACAAAAGACATTGCAGATGATAGCTGGTTGGTGTCTATCTTCTCATGGGATCCACAATGGATGGCAAATATCTTTAAGCTTCCTGGAGCAATACTGGTGATGGTGATGTTTAGATTCTGTGTGATCAGGATAATAGTCACACAGTGTAAGAAGACAGCAAATAAGGCCGTATGAATGAAGATCATGATAGATGTCGAATCAGGGTTTGGACCCAAGGAGTTGACAGATGAAGAAAACAAAAAATATATCGGGGCCAGCATCTTAGCACCTGAGGGAACAAAGTTCCTACATCCAAGAAACCACAAGAAGTATGTGGGATGATAGGTATATTGTAGTCTGAATGGACAGTGCAGCTACATGACCTGGAGTGTTGATGAACATGTAAAATCAGCAGGGTCCCTGAAAGGAGTGATGAAGATCTGGACTCCATAGAAGTATTTCTTCAAGAAAAGGTACCAAGATGTGGAGACTGGTGAAGGAGTGGTCGTTGAATCAACCAGAGGGGGGAGTGGAGAGGAGCAGCTGAATGCCTCTAAGGGAAGTCCCGCCCCCCATCCTTCCTATATGCTGCAGAAATTGCGACATGCACAGCACCAGTGATCGTGTCTATTCCACAGAGATCCTTCGCGAAAAGGTATCAATTGAGAAACCCCTATATGATGTATCCCTGTAGAGATGACAATCTCTTTGAGGAGATACCCAAAGGAATATGAAGATGAGAGAAAGAGAAGTGGTGACATCACAAGAAGCAAGCGTGACGCACTGAGAAGAGTGGCTGAAGAAAAGGATGTATAGACTTTATGGAATCTGATGACGAAATAAAGAATCGAGTAAACTTTCATATGGCTGTGTCGCAGAAACATGAAGCTAAGAGCATGGAAAGGCCTGGAAGAGCTGTCTGGCCTGGTGTTAAAGGATAAAGTAGCCAAGAACTGGGTATCTATCTATGAAGAACAGTAACCGTGAGACGCTGAATCGCCTTGTATTAAAGTACAAAGAAAGAACATTATGAGTGCCAAGTTTATTAATTGAAGACAATGAAATGCTGCAAAACCGGCCGAAATACAGTCTCCAGTCATTTGAGCCATGTATTGAAATAAGAGTTGGGCGTGCAGACCAGAACTGTGATAAGAGTGTGCCTTTACTGCCTTATATTCCCAGGAGCAAGGATACTTTGCAAGGCCAGGTTCAAGACAATCTGAATGGCAGAAGGCATGAGTGATGAGAGATGCTGGGCTAATTGAGTGGGGAGACATGGTCAAGTCCTCCCACTGACACCTGGGGTGCCAGCTTACGTGCTGCTAGTGAGCTGAATGTTACAAGGGTATAAGTGTGCCAACCAATTGTAGAGGGACATATAACGAAGGGCCTTACAGTTTGAGAGCCAATGATATACTGTGTACTTAATAACTGTTGAAGATGACTTGCACTAGGGGTGGGCATACGTTGTCCACCTGACTGTAGAGACCCAATCACAACCCGTCCCTGTATAGAAAGTCTACTTAGATGGTTCCTTTGAGCGTATCACAACCCCCGTAGGTTTTTCTTGTTTGCCACGTAGTAGGACATCACGTATAACAAACTTTTAGTACATACATGTGCTTTTTATGTAAAATGTTTGAGAGAACACGAGTGAACATCCGTTGATGTCCGTTGTAACTCCCCGTTTTAGACAATTGATAATAAAACAGTTGGGAGAGACTTTTGCCAACTTCCTGAATCAGTATTAATTGGTGTAAGAGTTATTCTGCATCCCATCCATGCATGACATGTTACTGATTTAAGGACCCACCGGGTTCACATTCATGGGAGGGTATCACATTGGAAAAGTGGGTGATCTGTATGGATACAACAAAGTTGGGGTGGGAGCGCAGTACCAGGTGCACAAAGCACAGGGCTTGTGGACACCTCAACAGGCATCCCAGCTCAAATATGTATTACTGCTGGTGATCAAAAGGCTTTATGTATCTAGTCCTTACAAACACAGAAAATAGAACACCCATGTTTTATGTAAACAAACTGGGCCAAATGCACTCACCGACCCTTTTGCTATTAGCTCAGCAAATATGGTGATAGTACATACACCAGTAGGTGTTCATACAAGCCCTACAGGTGGTATCAGGAGTGTGCAATTCACTTACAGACAGCATAAGAAGGCTAGAGGTTCAGAAGCACATATGGTACTGACCACAAACACTCTGAAACAAATCTTCTCAACATGAGGGCGTCTAGGCAAATACTTATTTAGACAAGTACAAACACAAAAAAACAGTATTTCTGCCCGTATACTCACAAAGAGTGTCTCTCAGCAACACACTATGGATGACTTGGACAGAGAGATTTACTTACATTTATTTCCCAAATTCCCCTTGTATGCTAAATAATTAAGAAATCACTCTAGAAGAGTTTGATGCTAACCCTCATTGCTTCAACATGGGTGCATCACTTGTGGTATCGTCACCTCTTACAATGGTCGCTTCAACCACCAATCAAATTGCATCCAGTGCACATTCTGTACCCAAACAAAGTCAGCAGATACCACACCCCAATCCACAAACTGAACTTGGCAATGTGGAAAATGATGGCATTTTACTCAAGGTCTGTGGGCGTTCTTGAGCTTTGGATGGTACTGGATGGCAGCCAGCATTCTTGCAATGACTTAGAAGCTGCAGCCAATAAAGGCTAAAGAATTTAAAGGGGTTCCCTATGTGATGATCCCCGGGGGAGAACCCCTTTTCATGAAGCTAGGGTGGTGAGGCCGCTAACCGATAGTCCCCCTAGGGGTGGTAACACTTGGGAGGATCTCCTGGAGAGGGACTCCTCTCCTGGGTATAAGTACTCAATTGGGAGCATGGCCCCTTTAAACCCACAACCCTGCAGGCTAATGTTAATGCCCGAATCTTCCACACATAACCTCATGTCCGAAACTCTGTATTATTGTGAAGAGTCAAACCATCCTGCTGTCATAGGTACAGGGACGAAGAAGAGTTTAAGAATGCTAACATTGAGTGGGACAAAGACTTGATCAGCTGTCAACTGGACAGACATTGTGTTGGGCCGTCCCTGCTATTAAAACTGAACAGCAAAGATGGGATGTGGGAATGACCACACAACATTAATTTGGAACTCGAGATGTCAACTGGAGTGGCAGGAATCACGATATAGCAGAAGAGTGATTTTTTAACAGTGTAATTGGGGTAGATCTG
This sequence comes from Ambystoma mexicanum, assembly GCF_040938575.1. Classification (NCBI taxonomy): domain Eukaryota; kingdom Metazoa; phylum Chordata; class Amphibia; order Caudata; family Ambystomatidae; genus Ambystoma; species Ambystoma mexicanum. Next base: position 954,886,211 of record NC_090921.1, on the reverse strand, counting down.
TAATAGCAATGTGGTTATTGTATGTAGTGTTCCCCTGAAGAAACTCCCATAGTAACTATTGCGAATAAGAATGAGAAGGAGCGAAACATGTCGGGATTTGTAGGAATCGAATGAGTGAATAATGTTATCAAAGGGATTCATAGGAATTGAATGAGTGAATAATATCATCAAATGTTGCCGAAAATGTTTTTTTTTTGTAATCAGAACATCAAATGCAGAGCTAAATGGAAACTATATCTTTTTGTATACACTACTACTTTATCCACTAGCTGTTTAATCATACGAATGTTCTATAAAACTGTGAACTGCACAAATGAAATGATGGAATAAATTCTTCTTTCTTATTGATAATTAAAGTAAAATTGGTTTGCTTTCTGTAAAAGAAATGTATTTAGCACATGTGTCAGTACGCTTAATGTTGAACGGCTGTACACTATCAGATGTTATAACGATGGACACTGGTCACGACACTAAACTACACAGGGTTCTACACATGCATGACTTAAAGGAATATTTTGGTTTTTGTATACTCGTGGGATGTGTTCTTCATCATCCTCTGACTCATCCACCAATGGCCTGTGCGGTCCTGGAATGCTGAAACCTGTGATATGACCAGAAGGAGAACCCGGCGACTGAAGGGGCAGCAGCAAAACCAATAAGACTGGACTTAGGTTTTTGGAGACTGCAGCGAGGCAGGTCTCCAAAGCTGTAGAGAGAAGCTGTGGGACATCTGAGAAGCATCTGGCGAGTGGGTTGGGATCCGGTGTAGTGAACCTGGAGAGACGGACGTGGGGTCATGACCTGTAGTGGGTGGACTGTCGGGTCCGACAACAGTTTCGAGACCGTCTGTCGTAGCTTACAGCAGAGTAATGTAGGTGAACATGTGGAGAGGGCAAGAGACTGTGGTGGTGGTGTGACCTACTTGTGGGTGGGCCGAGAGATCCGACAACTATGCCAAGACCACCCGCAGTAGCTGGCGGTAGAGAGAAGAAGGCTGTAGAAAAAGTGTGGAGAAAGAAGTTGAAAAATAAAAAATTGACCCATGACCCCTGTCGAAACCAGTGACAAATTCCCCGGGAGAAGGGAATAGGAATAAGTCTGGGATGGGGTTGGGAGGATACAAAATTGTACACAGTAAAGAAGTCAACCGCGTAGTGAACCACTTTCTAAATCAATTCCCTCAGCAGTTCCACAAGAGTGTGGTGCTGGAGAGTCAACGGGGACTCAGGAAGCATTTTCTTCGTCCCAGTGGGGACATAGTACAAGACAAATTATTGCTGAAAACTGTAAAAGACATTGGGGGATCCAGCTAGGAGAAAGGAGTCATTCTACTAGCCCCATGAGAAGCCTATAGAAGTATTATATTTCTTTTGGGTTACAAGAAGCTCAGAAACTTTGTGGAACTTTTTGTTTTGAACAACCTGAGAATCTTTGGGACACTTAACATCCAGGAGAAGGGAGTCATTCTTCTGGGTTATGGCACAAGCAGAACCTTATATGATTTATTGTAGTGGCAGGGATAGAGTAGTAGCCTTTTTGACTGGATCAGTGCCTTTTGATGTGGACTTACACAGACTTCCTGACAACCAGCTGAGGTTCTTTAGTTTAGGTATGGAAGCCCCATTAGAGTTAAGGACAGATAGGTTTTAGCAACCATCATGGCACCTCTTGGTCAGTCTCGTCATTCGTTGTTGGCACAGATGGTGCACACCCCTTCCATCTCTCAGCTCCAATCCTTCCCCTCGGTATACATATATCCCGCTCCTCCCCTCCACCCAACTTGCACATCCCCAGCCATGCACCCCAGCTCCCTTCTGGACCGTGCTACAGGGACATAGACCTTTCTGACTCCCATTGTACTCTAGCTATCAAATAACGCTTATCCAGCCCCCATATTCCCTTACTTCTAGCACTTGGGTGTACCAATGCACCAAATTCTGCTTCCATGTCATTACAATACATCACATACTTCTCCCAATGTGCAATGTTAGGGGCCCCTCTTCCTCCCCAGGACATGGCCACTCTTCTCCTAGCCAGTAACAACAGCAACCCTAACAATCTTCTTACATGGGCGGGAGCTGTCCCTGTATACCCAAACAAGGCCGTCAGCGGGGAAGGGTCGACACTTACTCCTACGATCTCAGACACCACAGAAAACCCTGCGTTCCAGAAACCCCCAATCCGTGGGCAGTCAATATCACTGCCTGCAGCAAGTAGGGGGCCGCCAATGCTTGCTCCACCTGCACATGCCGCATATCTGTATCAGAGGAAAACCAGTATGCCACAAACTATGCTTGTGCCACTGTGCAATACAACTCCATATCCAGCAAGGCCAAACTGCCCCACAACACGGGGGCTGATAGGGACTCCCACAGGAATCGTGGTTGCTTTCCACTCCAGACAAATCAAGACAGAACTGCTCTCACCTGCTGAAGGTACATTTTAGGTAAGGCCAGAGGCACGCTAAATTTCTTTTACAAGAATCTCGGTACGAGAACCACCTTAACCATAGAGATTCTCCCATACAAATAGAATGGAAGTCTCATCCACATCTCTGTTGTATCCCAAGCATGTACCAGAACCCTACCATAGTTTTTCTGATACAACACCACCGGGTCACAAACAATCTCAACCCCAAGATACCCAGTACAAATAGTATGCCACTGGAAACCCAGCCCGTCACAAAACTCCTGTTCGCTTCCGTGAGTGGGAACAGCACTGACTTAGACGGGTGAATCCTCCACCCCGAGAGGTCACCAAAGCCTAGCACCTCTGCCATTATGGGGGAAGCTTGGCCTCTGGGACTGATGCATGCAATACCATATAGTCGGTGTAAAGTGAGACCACTATTTGATGACTGAACAACCGCACCCCTCTATGTACATGCCTATCCCTAAGTAATTTGGCAAGCTGCCCAATGGCAATGGCAAAACATAGGGGTGAGATTGGGAAGCCCTGCCTCGTTCCCCTCCCCAAAGTCACTAAATCCGTGAGGCGACCATTAACTTTCACCTCTCACTCTCAACTTCACCAGGAACCCCTTGCCCACTCTCATCTGCTTTAAAACCATAAACAAAAAGAGCCACCCTACAGAATTGAACGCCTTCTCGGCATCCAAAAGCACCACCACTAGGAGGACAGCAGGGTCCACAGCCGAAAGTAACCCAAAAATAAGTTGCAACCCATACATTGTAGACCTACCTGGTATAAACCCTGATTGATCTGATTTAACTCAGCAAGACATCAAGGGAGCTAGCCCGGCGGCCACAATCGTAGCCAATATCTTGTTATCCAGATTAATTAGTGAAATAGGTCAATATCAAGCACACTCATCCAGCGCCTTCCCCAGTTTTAAAAGGACAGTGACCACCGCTTCATGAACTCTACTAGGAACATGCCGTAATCAACGGCTTGTTGATACAAACCCAGCATATGTGGGAGGAGGACAGCTGCATGTGTCTTATAAAATTCATCTGTGAAGCCATCAAGCCCCGGTGACTTACCTGCTGTAAGTGTCCTGATTGGCCTATGTACCTCCTCCTCAGTGATGGGACAGTTCAACAATGCTCTCTCCTCTGTGTTAAACCAGTACAGTGCATTCTGGTCCAGAAAGTGGTCTAGTTCCGGATGTTGCGCCTCACAGTGTGATGCATATAAATTAACACAGAACTCCAGAAACACCTGACCTATCTCTCAATCCGCATACATAACCACACCTATAGTATCTTTCACGGCCATCACATAAGTCCTGGAGGTCTCAGCCTTTTCCGCCCCTGCCAGTAACTTCCCTGGGTGTTGTCCTTCCACATATTGCCTCGCCGATACCTGCCTCTGTAAGAACTGCACCTCCCTGTCCGCTACCTCCGGAACCTGTCCAATTCTTCCCACAACATCACCCCTAGGGCCGCGTCCCCAGCTTGATCTATATCCGCCTTTATCTGACAGATTTTCCCCTCACTGTCTGCTAGCTGTTTCCACATCACCCGCAGGATGCCTGCCTCCTTCGAGATGCATTCCCCCCTCACCACGCACTTGAACGCCTCGCATAATACTGCCAAGGAGCAGACAGACTGCTCATTGTCTGCAAAAAAATTAGCAGTCACATTCAAGATGCCCTTAAGAAGCACACTGTCCAGAAGACCCTCGCTCTTAAAGACCCAGCCCACCCTGGACGCAAGTATCCCCAGAACATCCACTCCCAACAACACTGGCACATGGTCTGACAGGATTTGAGACAATATTTCACATTCAACCACCCATCCCTACAATTTCCTCAGATATCAAAAAGTAATCCAGTCTGGAGGCTGTTACTCACCGAACCAAGGGTTCCGGAAGAATGGAGGTGATCACCGGTCCTGATGGCCTTGACCCAGGCCTCCTTTCTAGAGGGAAAAACTCTTTTATGATACACCCCCTCTGCTGGAGAGATGACAAACAGCCAGAGGAATAAATCACACAAAAGAGCGGGGAGGTCACACTGCTTATGGAACCAAGCAGCAAGAGAAGACAAGATGATTAGCATACAGTACACCCCAGAGGTACAATACTAGGAAAAGGAGAAAGAGAGACATCTGCCTAGATACTGGACTGTACAGAATGAAGTGTACTTGTGATTCCCCTCTAAAGACCTAGAAAATAGAGCTCATTATTACTTTGTAAGTGAAAACAAAAAATGGAACATGATAGAATAAACTGACACTTCCTTACCAAGTGTAGGTGTTTGTGGAGCAAAGAAAGGAAAACCAGGAATTCAGGAAGAATAAACCTAATCAATGACAAGGATAAACTAATAAACGGGTAGTTAGTAGGGATACGCTGCCAGATCGCAACAAGGGTCGCACTAGGACCGGGATGGTGCTCAATTTCTGTTATCTGGCGAGAAAAGGAAGATGTAACAGAGGCAGACTGGTGCACAGTAGACCTAAAGGTGCACTCCAAATCCTCACTGTGTTGCACGCTCCAAATATTCTTCAACGCCCAGGTCCCACACAATTCCCTAGTAGTCTGAGTAGCAATCTGTGCCCCCCTCCCCCTGTGCCCTATCCATTCCCCGAGACAATCCCCTCATTGAAGTCTCCTGCCCAAATTATAAGTCCCAGCGACAGCCCAGAAAACTGGCCCTCAATCCACCGCAGGGAATCAATCGAATCATTATTCGCCCCCTAATAGTTAACCAGAGTGACAAGCTGTCCCTGCAGGACCCCTGTGACCACCAAAGCCCTCCCTTCATCCTTTTTCATTCCTACAAACTGAAACCCCACCAAATTATTGACCATTATGCATACACCCCTAGAGTAGCTAGAATAGGACAAAAAGTACCTGTGACATCCCCATGCTTTACCTATCCGTGACGCCCCATCAGGGGAGAGATGCAACTCCTGAAGGAAGGTGACAGACACATTATGGGCCTCGTCACAAGTCTGGTGGTAACCCTTAAAAGAGGCGGTAATGGAATTAGCACCGCCAATACTGCTCCGCCGGTGTAAAGACTGGAGGGGGGGGGGTCTGTACTTCTGCTCTCTCTGAGGACCCCAGCCAAGATTCTCTATTACGGCAGCAATGGACGAGCAAACAAGGCCTAGCTTCTCAGGAGGTGATGCAGGCTGGTTCTTAAGTACAGTGTTCTCCCCAAGCCCCCACAAAGGAATGTCCACACACTGTATTAGTTAAAACACAGTATTTATATAATTAGGTTCAAGGTTATATACAATCACAATAACTCACTTTGTGCTTAGTTGATCTATAATGGCAAACATATACAGTTCTAAGTGGTACCACAATTATTATCATATCTCATTAAAGTGCATCAACTATACTCTGGTTAAATGTCACACAGATCACTTAATAAAGGCAACCAACAATAGACATAGGAGGAAAGCAGTTGGTTAGAACAATTAGCAGAATACTGGCCCCTACCACTAGACACAGTTCTGTGTGGAGATCCCCCCACCTGGGCAACCTGTAAAGAAAAGATATATCACAAGCCCAGTCCATATATTGTTCTAAAAGTCTTATTTCCTTCTAAAACAGTTCTACAACCCCAATGTACCTGGAATAGCAGATTTCGTCGCCGGGTCGTCGACGGATCCTTCTTGAGCGGCTCCCTTTAAGGAAAGAGCCACGGATCGTCGAGATTCCACGAGGAAAAGTGTTGAACGACGACGGTGAGGTGGCAGCTTCGTTCCTAGCGGTGCTCGTCGACAACAGAGCGTTGGCGTCCTGCAAGGAAGATGCGTGCGGGGCACCTTGATGATGATATCTCAGGACCGCAAAGAGATTGTGAAGAACTGTGGCCCAGCAAGGGCGTCGAGTCGTCCGGCGTCTCTACGGTCGGCAGGTGGCAGGAAACCCACCGGCGGATGCTCCTCGGCGCATCAGCGGCCTCGACTTTCTCCGGCGGGACAAAGCGGTCGACGGTGCAGGCGAGAGCGTCCTTGGACCAAATGTTACTTAGGCAAACGGGAGCACAGCGGCTCTGGTCAGTGACGGATGTCGTCGACGGTGATGGACAACAGTGTCCAGGCACTTCTCCTTGTGATTCCGCGGCGGTCTCCGTCTCCGGTCGGCAGCCTTTCGTAGGTCTGTCTACCAGGGAGCGCTGACAAGGATTAGCAGTGCACGATGGTCCCTCGTAGCTCGGGAAGAGGGTGCCTAACCAGGTCCTATCTGGGTCAGTCCTTGGAGACACAACAGCTTTCAGATTGACGAAGTAGAGCAGCAGCAAGACTTCTCTTCCAGCAGGGCTTCAAGGTTAAGCTTCAGTTTCAACTCCAGTTTCTCTTCAGCTTCTAAACATGAATTCTAGCAGTGAGAGGCCCCCAGATATACTAGTTGATATCCTATTCATTCTGCTGGGTCACACTCAGGCAACCAATCGGTCAGAAGGGCATTCATGCAGGCAGGCAGCCAATCAGGAGCATAGTGCAGTCAGGCCATTCACTTCTCTCCAGACACTCACAACAAGTTATGTGTATTGGGACAAGTACCCGGCCATTCAACACTCCACACTGCATTCATACCAGTTTCGGGCAGAACATTGTCATTGTGTCAAACACCAGAAACTAGACATCCTCAACAAGAAGTGCATATTCATCACAGACTCCATTCACCCAGGTCCCACACACAGGGCGTACCCACAACATACAGTCACTGGGAAGGCTCCAGCCAGTCTGGCGTGGACTTCACAACAACACCATGGGCCTAATCACGACTTGGGCGGTAACGGTAACGCTATTAGCGCGGGCGGTATTAGCCCTACCGCCGAACTCCCTGGCGCTAATAGCGCCGGATCACGAGTTTGGCGGTAATGTAAGTCCCCATTCCCCACTGAGCCCATTCGGGAATGCCCCATTCCCCATTGGGCTCAATGGGGAATCTTTGCGCTAATACCGCCGGCGGATTTCCCGCCGGTGGTAATAGCACGAATTTTCAGCGGATTTCGCCCCAGCTTAGAGCAGACCCTTAAATCCAGCGGTAATAGCGCTACCGCCGGATTTAAGGGTTACCGCCGAAGTCGTGATGAGGCCCCATATATGGAACTTCTACGCAACAGCCAGTCAGGGGGAAGGGACAGAGCCAGGGCTTCCGAGGACTTTGGGAAAACAAGTTAACAGGCAATAGAAAGCAAGAGGCCACAGGGGCCATCTTGTTTCCTATCAGGAATCAACTGATTCCAATGGCAGGGCCTAGGTATCCCAAAATGGAGGATACTCAGATCACCTGTCAAATTCAGCATGGATCTGCCACCAGCCCATACCCTCCTCTGTGGGCCACACAGAGGTGCCCAAAAACATACACTAGGGGTATCCCATGGGTCTGTACACCAAACCAAAAACAGGAAGATCTGCACTGCCAGGAGTCCCACATGGACTCCTGCGTGGAAAACACGACAGAACACACAATAAAAACCAGTAAAGGACAAGGATACAGAGGCCCTGTTCCTCCGATGCATTTCCAACATCACAGTCGCCCCCCCCCCCAGACTGAGGTTAGGGTGCCTAATCTCCCACAAGATAGACACCCTCATCCAGACAGTCAACATACCTTTTGGAAAGGCCATCTGCATTATCGTGACTCTTCCCTGGTCTATGCTCTATGGTGAAGTCTAGCCCTTGCAGGCTAATGGACCACCACAGCAGTTTCGGGTTTTCACCCTTCAACTGCATAAACTACCTCAGTGGTTTATGATTGGTTTGGACTTGAAGGTGGACCCTGTAAGGTAGGGCCTAAAGCGCCTAAGGCTCCAAACTATGTTAAAACATTCCTTTTCAACAGTAGCCCACCTAAGTTCTCTACCCTTGAGTTGTCTACTGATTAATATGATAGGATGTTCCCTCCCTTTGTCATCTAACTGGGACAAGACAGCTCCAATTCCGGTGTTGCAGGCATCCGTCTAGATGATAAAGGGTCAGCTGTAGTCAGGCACACACAACACAGGTGCCCTACACAGACTTTCTTTCAAGCCCTCAAAGGCCCTCTGACAGTCTTCAGCCCAATTAACCTTCCTAGGTTGTTTGGGTGAAGTCAGAGCTGTCAGAGGGGCAGCTATGGTTCCATAGTCTGCCATGAAATTGCGATAATACCCAGTGAGAGCCAAAAAGGCTCTCACCTGGGTTTGAGTAGTGGGAGTCTCCCAGTCATGTACATCCTGTACTTTACTGGGGAGAGGTTGGATTTGACCCCCTCCTACCTCATGACCATGATACGTGACTTTCCCCTGAGCTATCTGGCACTTGGTGACCTTGATAGTGAGGTTAGCCCTTTTCAAGGCCTGCAACACCTTATCCAGATGTGTCAAATACTCTTCCCAGGTGGAACTGTAGACGGCAATGTCCTCTAAATAGGCCACACAAAAGGCCTCCAGCCCACTGAGTGCATGAATGACCAATATCTGGAAGGTGGCAGGGGCATTCTTCAACCCAAAAGGCATGACCCTAAACTGGAATAGTCCCTCTGGTGTGGAGAACGCCGTCTTTTCCTTGGCATGGTCCGTCAGAGCTATTTGCCAATAGCCTGAGGTAAGGTCAAAGGTGCTCACAAATTTGACAGCACCTATGGTGTCCACAAGCTCATCAGCCCTGGGCAATGGGTGCGCGTCAGTTTCGGTGACGGCACTGACTCCTCGGTAGTCGACACAGAACCTCCAATCCTTGGTACCTGCCTGGGAACCTGCCTTGGGGACAAGGACCACTGGACTGTACCAGGGACTGGTTGAGGGTTCAATAACACCCAGATCCAACAGCTTGGCGACCCCAGCCTGGATGAGGTTCTTAACGGTATCTGACATACGGTAGCACCTGCTTTTGACAGGCACACTGTCACCAATGTCAATTTCCTGCCTACACCAAGGTGTAAGGCCTGGTGTCAGTGAGAACAGAGAGGCAAACTGCCGGAGCAAATCCCTGCAGGCCTTCTGCTGCTCTGTCGTCAGATCGGGAGAGAGATGTACTCCCTCGACTGAGCCATCCTGAGGGTTGCTCTGCAGCAAATCAGGAAGGGGCTCACTCTCATCCTCTTCTTGCTCTGTAGCTAGCAAGAGACATGAGACTTCTGCTCGCCTGTGGAAAGGCTTGAGCCTGTTAACATGGAATACCTAAGGGGCTACCCCAGGGACTCCAATGTCCACCAGATAATTGACTTTGCCCATCTTGGAGGTGATCCTGAAGGGTCCAGTCCACTTGTCTGCCAAAGCTCTAGACTTGGTAGGCTCCATCACAAGGATTTCCTGTCCAGGAGTCCAATCCACTTCAGAGGCTTTAAGGTCATGCCAGTATTTATTCAGTTCCTGGCTGGCCTAGAGATTTGCTGTCGCCTGACCCATCATATGTGTCATCCTCCGTCTAAGGTCTAACACCTAGTCCCGCACTCGCTTGGCGGGACCTGGAGGGGTGGCCTCCCAACCTTCTCTGATCAAGGCAAGGGGCCCCCTCACGGGATGTCCAAAGAGTAACTCAAAGGGGCTGAAACCAATACCCTCTTGAGGTACCTCTCTGTAAGCGAACAGCAGGCATGGCAGGAGGAGATCCCATTTCCTCCTTAGGGGCTCTTCCAAAGCATATTAGCATGCCCTTGAGAGTTTTATTAAATCTCTCAACCAGACCATTGGTCTGGGGATGGTAAGAGGTGGAGAACTTGTAGGTTACCCCGCACTCTTTCCACATGGTTTTCATGTAACTAGACATGAAGTTGGATCTTCTGTCAGAGACAACCTCCTTGGGGAATCCAACACGGGTGAACATGCCCAGGAGAGCCCTGGCAACCACCTTGGCAGTAATAGTCCAAAGGGGTATACCCTCAGGGTACCTGGTGGCATGATCAACCAAGATCAGGATGAATCGATGTCCACCTAAAGTGGGAGGGTCAAGGGGACCAACAATGTTGATGCCCACCCTCTCAAACGGTGTGCCAACCACTGGCAATGGCTGCAGTGGGGCAATGACACTGCCTCCAGTCTTGCCAGACAACTGACAAGTTGGGCAGGTCCTGCAGTGGGACTCCACTTCTACTCCCATCCGAGGCCAGTAGAAATGGGCAGAGAGCCTCTGCTTAGTCTTCTTGGTACCAAGATGACCAGCTAAGGGCATCTCATGCGCCAACTGCAGTAGGAAGGGCCTGTAAACCCGGGGTGCCACCAACCTCTTGAGGGCACCAGGTTCAGGTTTAGTGGGCTCACTAACAAGGAGCACACCCTCCCAATAGATCTGGAATGTCTAGGCCTAGGCACTTCTCCTTGTGTCTGGGACAGGGCCTGATTTCGCAGACCCTCGAGAGAATGGCACTCTCTCTGTCCCTTACAGAAGTCCGCCCGGGAGGGTCCCCCTTCAGCCAGCAAGAAATGAAGATCAGGGTGGTCCTCCGGGCTGAGAACCTCTCCCACAAGAGAGTCTTTGTCTCTTCTCCCTCAGGAGTTGAGTTTGGGTTTTCCACTGGACCCAGCCCGTCCGGAGCATGGATCCCAATGGGTGCTGTAGGAACAGCAGGAAGAGAAGGACCCCCCTTCACAGAGGTAGCCTTCTTATTCTTCCGTCTTCTTGCCTTAGGCCTCGCTTTTGGCTCGAGTATCTGACTCACAGCCAGACCCTGTGTCACCTGTGACCTAGTGACTGCAGCAGCAGTCAGGGGTAGACCATCCGAGATCAACCCCAACTCTACTAGATCATTTCCTAACAGAATGTTATCAGGGACATTGTCCTGAACCAGGACAGGAAGCTTTGCTGTCTTGTCTCCAATCATAAGTGTGACTAAGGCTACAGGCGATAATTTGGGAGGCCCACCAGCTAACCTGGTGGTTCTCATAGGAGCACCTACATAGTTCTCTGGCTTGAGCAGGGTCTTGTCCACCACTGTAATGCTTGCCCCAGTGTCTCTCAAACCAGTAGAAGGCTGGCCTTTCAAGAGGACACTTCTCAAAAACCTACGGGTGTTCTGTGGGATAGTCGCCAGTACTTCTGCGTACTGGTGCCAGGCCACAAGGGACACTAAGGAAATCTCTACAGGAGCACCAAATGTGATTCCTGTAGAGGAGGGGAGGACAGTGGCCTCCACCTCAGACATGGTGTAAGGGTAGCTCAGGCTGACAGCCTGTACTCCAGGTGCCCTACCTTTACACTTGGAGTCAACCTTCTTGTGATCCAGAGCCCCACATTCCCAACAGGTAGCAGGAATGCGGGGTACGGTACTGGAACCACTGGGAGCTGGCCGTGCAGCAGGTGGACCACTACTCTTATTCCCTCCCACAGATGACTTATCCCCACTAGAGTTTTCGTTCTTAAGAGAGGAAGGTCTTGGTTTACTTGACTGTGATTGCTTCTGGGACTCCTCAGCTTTCTGAGAGGTCCCCTTTTCTTTGTCTTTGTCCTTGTCCTTCCCCCCTGGAGTCCTTAGGGGACACCCAGTGGGAGACCCACTTGTCAGCCAACCTAGCCAGCTTGAAGGGATCCAAAATGTTCTGGTCAGCAACATACTGACGCAGCTCTGGGGAACAGGCTTCGGAAAAATGCTCAAAAAACAAAAGGTGAGACAATTCAACAAACGTTTTCACTTTGTAACCATCAATCCCCCCATCACGTTCATGTGTGCAGCACTCACCCAGTCAACCCAAGACACATTCTCTCTTTTCTCAAAATCCCTGAACCTTTTAAGGTATTGGGTAGGTGTATTGCCAAACTTGGCAATCAAAGCAGACTTCATGCACTCATACTGACCCCTTTCCTCCACACTCAGTTTCAGAATACAGTCATATCCAGTTTGAGGCACTCTGCTTAACAAACACTTAGCCCAATCTCTCTTATCAACATCATGAATTGCATAAGCCATTTCAAACGCTTCAATCCATTGGAGGATATCAGAACCCTCCACAACCACACCAACCAAATCGTTCATAAACTTGGTGGCTGGGGACCTGCCACTCTCAGCCGGTTTATCTGAAGTCTCCACTCTAGCTTTCTCTAGCTGGATTCTTTGGTGCTCAGTGTCCCTATCTTTGAGTATCACTTGCTGTGCCAACTCCTCTTTCTTCAACTCAGCTTCTGTTGCCAACTTTTAGTATTGAAAGGCTAACTGTTCCCGTTGTAGCTCCAATTTTAAAAGTTCAATCTTCAGGGCTTCCCCTTGAAGAGCAGTGATGGGGTTTGGAACAGAGGCCGCAGGAATGGTGGCATTCCCAGAATCAGATTCAGCAGCAAACCCAAGAGCAGAGTCCTCATTGGTTGCATCCCCCCTTCAAGAGTTTCACCATCAGTCTGGTAGTCCACCAGGGCAGCTATCAGCTCAGCTCTAGACTTATCCACAAAGTCTAACTCCCTGGCTTCAAAAGTACTCTGTAAGTGGCATGGTTATACACTGTTTCTTAAAACCATAAGCATCCCACTGCTGCCACCAGTGTAAAGACCGGAGGGGGGTCTGTACTTCTGCTCTCTATATGGTAGAGGAGAGGCACAGAGGACCCCAGACAAGATTCTCCATTATGGTAGCAATGGACGAGCAAACAAGGCCTAGCTTCTCAGGAGGTGATGCAGGCTGGTTCTTAAGTACAGTGTAGTCCCAAAGCCCCCACAAAGGAATGTCCACATACGTTATTAGTTAAAACACAGTCTTTATATAATTAAGTTCAAGGTTATATACAATCACAATAACTCACTTTGTGCTTAGTTAATCTATAATGGCAAACACATACAGTTCTAAGAGGTACCACGATTATTATCAGATCTCATTAAAGTGCATCAACTATACTCTGGTTAAATGTCACACAGATCACTTAATAAAGGCAACCAACAATAGACATAGGAGGAAAACAGTTGGTTAGAACAATTAGCAGAATACTGGCCCCTACCACTAGACACAGTTCTGTGTGGAGATCCCCCCCACCTGGGCAACCTGTAAAGTAAAGATATATCACAAGCCCAGTCCATATATTGTTCTAGAAGGCTTATTTCCTTCTAAAACAGTTCTACAACCACAATGTACCTGGAATAGCAGAGTTCGTCGCCGGGTCGTTGACGGATCCTTCTTGAGCGGCTCCCTTTAAGGCAGGAGCCACGGATCATCGAGATCCCACAAGGAAAAGGATTGAACGACGACGGTGAGGTGGCAGCTTCGTTCTTAGCGGTGCTCGTCGACGACGGAGCGTTGGCGTCCTGCAAGGAAGAGGCGTGCGGCGCACCTCGATGATGATAGTTCAGGACCACAAAGAGATTGTGAAGAACTGTGGCCCAGCAAGGGCGTCGAGTCGTCCGGTGTCTCTACGGTCGTCAGGTGGCGGGAAACCCACCAGTGGATGCTCCTCGGCACATCGGCGGCCTCAAGTTTCTCCGGTGGGACACAGCGGTCGACGGTGCAGGCGAGAGCGTCCTTGGATCAAATGTTACTTAGGCAAAAGGGAGCACGGCTCCGGTCAGCGACGGCGGTCGTCAACGGTGATGGACAACAGTGTCCGGGCGCTTCTCCTTGTGATTCTGCGGTGGTCCCCGTCTCCGGTCGGCAGCCTTTCGTAGGTCTGTCTACCAAGGAGCGCTGGCAAGGATTAGCAGTGCACGATGGTCCCTCATAGCTCGGGAAGAGGGCGCTTAACCAGGTCCTCTCTGGGTCAGTCCTTGGAGACACAACAGCTTTCAGATCGACGAAGTAGAGCAGCAGCAAGACTTCTCTTCCAGCAGGGCTTCAAGGTTAAGCTTCAGTTTCAACTCCAGTTTCTCTTCAGCTTCTGAACACGAATTCTAGCATTGAGAGGCCCCCAGATATACTAGTTGATCTCCCATTCATTCTGCTGGGTCACACTCAAGCAACCAATTGGTCAGAAGGACATTCATGCAGGCAGGCAGCCAATCAGGTGCATAGTGCATTCAGGCCATTCACTTCTCTCCAGACACTCACAACAAGTTATGTGTATTGGGACAAGTACCCAGACATTCAACACTTCACACTGCATTCATACCAGTTTTGAGCAGGGCTGTCTCAGTCATTGTGTCAAACACCAGAAACTAGACATCCACAACAAGAAGTGCATATTCATCACACACTCCATTCACAGCGGTCCCACTAACAGGGCGTACCCACAACATACAGTCACTGGGAAGGCTCCAGCCAGTCTGGCCTGGACTTCACAACAACACCATATATGGAACTTCCACCCAACAGCCAGTCAGGGGGGAGGGACAGAGCCAGGGCTTCCCAGGACTTTGGGAAAACACGGTAACAGGCAATAGAAAGTAAGAGGCCACAGAGGCCATCTTGTTTTCTATCAGGAATCAACTGATTCCAATGGCAGGGCCTGGTTATCCCAAAATGGAGGATAGTCAGAGCACCTGTCAAATTCAGCATGGAGCTGCAACTAGCCCATACCCTGCTCTGTGGGCCACACAGAGGTGCCCAAAAACATACACTAGGGGCACAGGGTTGTACCCCCACCCATGGGTGCCATAAGGGTATCCCATGGGTCTGTTGTCATAAATCACCAATGTATCAATTGAAAAGGATACAGTAACCAAAAAAGGATACAATTGGTTGGGCTCTTCCTGATCCTTTTTCACACGACTTGATTGTAGAAAAGTCAAATTAGACCTTCCAAAAGATACAACTCTCTGACTGATGAAACAGGCAGAGAGATGGATCACTGGAAAGGCCGTGGCTATTGTATCGGAAGTTAGCCTAGGATAGATAAAGTATCATAAGGAACTGTCCCAAACTCAACTCACTATGATAGCACAGTATTAGCATTAATTCAAAACACTGACCTTATGGCAAAAACTGAAGTATTCAACGAAAGTCTCAGAAAACCAGGATATGAACCAACGACAAAGGAGGGGAAGATTAGTAAGGGAGAC
Organism: Ambystoma mexicanum; assembly: GCF_040938575.1. NCBI lineage: Eukaryota > Metazoa > Chordata > Amphibia > Caudata > Ambystomatidae > Ambystoma > Ambystoma mexicanum. The sequence continues at coordinate 954,870,891 of NC_090921.1, read as the reverse complement.
TTGTCCCGAACGGCACGAGGCTCACGCTAGATAACGGGTTGGTGCACCACAGGATAGCGTCCAAAGTACTGTGCACAATCACCTTCCAATAATTCATGAAATACTTCCTTACCCACGAAGAACAAAAAATAGAAGTTCACCTGTTAACTATCACAGGTACCAAAGGTTCAAAGTAGTTCAGAAAACCACATGGACAGCCGCGCTTGAAGACAGCGTCCGCATGGAGATTTGGCACGCGAACAGGATACACGCAGCCCAGGACAGCCACGCTTGGAGACAGCGTCCGCGTGGAGATTTGGCACGCAAACAGGATACACGCAGCCCAGGACAGCCACGCTTGGAGACAGCGTCCGCATGGAGATATGGCACGCAAACAGGATACACGCAGCCCAGGACAACCGCGCTTGAAGACAGCGTCCATGTGGAGATTTGGCACGCGAACAGGATACACGCAGCCCAGGACAGCCACGCTTGGAGACAGCGTTCTCGTGTGGATAAGAACGCGAACCGGATACACGGCTCCAGGAATTAGAGTGTGGAGGAAAACACGCTACAAAAGGCCAAAGAAGTTGCTGAAGGGGATGCGAGGACGCAGGTCCAGAGTTCAGCTACAAAAACGCCAAAAATGAATTAATCAGAAGTAGCGATCGACGTTTCCACGCAGCTTATGTATGTACTGCCGTAACACACGTGATGGAACTAAGTCACGTGAATTTAACGACGTGAAAAATGCGGACGCTGTTTTCCTGGCAATGCATCAAACAACCTCCATTTCGAATAGAACGGTCTAGCGGTTCTATGGGCGTGACTCATTCTGTATGGAGAGGTTGTTCCCGGTCCAGAGATATGTCCAGCAGGCATGACATCTGTACACCAAACCAAAAAACAGGAAGAGCTGCACTGCCAGGAGTCCCACATGGACTCCTGCACGAAAACACGGCAGAACACACGATAAAAACCAGTAAAGGACAAGGATACAGAGGCCCTGTCCCTCCGATGCATTTCCAGCATCACAGCCGGATCATGAGCCAGCACAAATACCGCAGATTGTAAACGCAGCCGGCGCAATTACAGTTGGCGCTATTACAGCCAGTGCTAATACAGCCGGCCACACGAGGCGCAAACATAGCAGCATCACAAGTCTATGGTTGGCTGTTTTAGCACCAATGCCAGCGCTAATACCACAGAAAACACAGCACAGTTACCTCCTGCTTACAGCAGGCGGTAAATGAACATGGGTGCAGAAATGAAGCCACAGGTGATCCCAATGCATCCCAGAGGGCTGCATAAGGCACACCCCTATCCCAAACACTGTTTCCAACACCATGCTGCCACTAGCCACTAGGAGCTGGGACAGGCAGCTACTCATGCTCTGCCTGGAAGTAGAGAGGCTGGACAACCCGGACAGGACACAGGGAGTACAGGGGGGGGTACACTGGAGGAAGAGGAGAGCCCGAGCAAAAGGTGCCCCATTCCCCAGGCTCAGGCCCTCATCATGGAACCTCACTGACAGCCAGTTGGTCACCCTGTACCGCCTCAACAGGGAGACCATAAGAGAGCTGCTCAACACAATACAGGATGACATAGGGAGCAGGATCAACATCCGGACAGCTGTGCCCCTACTGCTGAAACTAGAGTCTGTCCTACAATTACTTGGAACGCCACCTTCCAGCACTTCGTGGCCATGAAGCACAGCATTGCACAGCCCACGTTCGATGCAGTGCGGTCCCAGGTGCTTGAAGCCCTCCTGCAGCAAGTGCAACGCCACATCTCACTGCCTACCACCCCAGCACAGGTCAATACCATGAAGGCACAGTTATATGCCATTGCCAAAATGCCAAATGTGATTGCTGCCCTAAACTGTACCCATGTTGCGCTGGTGGCCCTCCAGGCCCACTAACCAGTGTAACAAAACCGTAAGTACTAACACTCCCTGAATGTGCAGGTGACCTGCGACCTCAACCTCATCATCACCCACTGCTGTGCCCGCTGCCCGGGTTCCACCTACAATGCCATGGTCCTATGGAACAGCACACTCAAGGCTCAGTCCTTAGTCCTTTTCTTTTCTCTCTTTATACCTCGCCCTTGACTGAAGTTATCTCCACTTCTGGGCACTCTCATCACTTTTATGCTGATGATACTCTTTCTCTCCTTTTCCACTGATATTCACGGCCAACTTTCTGCTGGTCTCCTAGCTATCCAATCTTGGATGTCGGATCATTTCCTGGCTCTTAATGCCACTAACACTAAGGTACTTTTCTTTCCAGCAAGTACTATTACCTCTCCTCTCCCTCCTTCCTTTGTTTCCTTTCCTCCTTCTCGGCTATCTATTTCCCTTATGGACCGTAATCTAGGTCTGTACTTTGACTCAGAGCTTTCCTTTAAACACCACATTTCATTATCTGTAAGTGCTTGTCGTTTCCATCTTTATAAAATCCGGAAAGCTCGCCAATTTCTAACTTTCGATGCCACTAAGCTCTTGTTATCATCTTTAATCTTTTCTCACCTTTTTTATTGTTCTTTTGCACTCTTTGGTCTCTCGCTTACTCGTCTGGCTCATCTTAAATCTATTTTTAATGCCACTATTTGTTTACTTTTTCTTTTGGCCCCTCGTGATTCTATTTCTTCATCACTCTCCACTCTTGGCTGGCTTCATTTCTAATCCTGTCTTAAATTAACTTTTTATGCTTAGTTTTTAAATCCCGTCATGGTCTTGTTCCTGATTATCTTTCTTCTCTGGTTTCATTCTATATCCCCACTCGCAGTCTTCGCTCCTGCTCTCAATTTCGCCTTGTCACCCCTTGTCTCCCTTGTGCGCAGTCACGTTTCTGTTATTTTTCTCTGCTCGCTACTCTTCACTGGAACGCTCTTCGTCTTTCTTTTCGTTCTATCACAGTGCGTTCTTTGCTCCGGGACTCTCTTAAGTCCCACTTACTTCACTCTGGTTAAATGGTTGTTAAAGTTTAATCATGTCTCATTTTATGTACTGCCTGATGCTAGTACAACGCTTTGGAGTAAAGCGCTCTATGGGCCTCATTCCGAGTCGGGCGGTAAGGGTTAACGGTCACCGGTAACGAGACCGGTGCCGTTAAACCCTTACCGCCCTATTCCGAGTTCCCTTTGCGGGTTGGAACTTAACACCTGCTTTTTGCAGGCGTTAAAAAACCAACCCGCAAAGGGACCTTGGAGATAATTACGGCACCGTAATTTACGGTGCCGTAATTAGCACCTTCCCCATTCCCATTGAGACCTATGGGGCAAAAATGGGAATGGGGAAGGGCCCATGGTGAATGGGGAATTACCGACCCCGCCAACCTTGGAATGGGGCGGTAATTCCGCCATTCACCATGGCGGAGTCGGAAAGATAACGGCGTCAACCAAGGCGCTTATAGCTAATAGCGCCTTGGTTAACGCCAGGGTCGGAATGAGGCCCTATAACATTCAAATAAAATACACTGCCAGGATACAATGAGAGGCACAGAGGACAACGGACATGGACACTGGGTGAGTAGGAAATCCAGCACACATGTGCTGCAAGTCACATGCCCAAAGGAGGGAGGGTGCAAATGACCACACAAAGCATGGCATGACAAGCAAATGTGAAATCCGCACATTACCACCTCCCGCACCAACGACAAAGTACAGACCAGCGAGCATTTATTTATTTTTGTTATTTGTTATACGCCCAAACCCTGAGGTATCACAGCGTAGGTTACAGAATGCTTACTTATCTGGTTACAATACAAGGCAAAGTAATAACAATACAAACGCAATAAAAGTGTTAAAAGAAGATTAGGATACTGGTTACACAACAGTAGTATTTGTTAGTATGCTGGAGACATGGTATAATTCTGAGCAGGGCATGGTTACATTTTTTGCGTCAGGCAATACCATGCGGTGAGGTTGTTATGGTTCATTCTTGTTGAAAAGCCATGTTTTTACATTTAAAAACCTGATGAGAGGGTTCACCTCTTATGGTAGGGGGAAGGGTATTCCATAATTTAGGGGCTAAAACTGCAAAGCTATTGCCCCCTGCCTTGGATCTTTGGTAACGGGGAACGCAGAGCAGTGTGTTGTTGCTGGATCTGAGGACTCTGATGCTCTTTTTATAGGTGATGGCATTATTTAGGTAAGTCGGGGCTGTGTTGTTGAGACACTTGTGTGTGATGCAGAGTGTTTTGAAGGAGATTCTGGCTTTGATGGGTATGGGTAGCCAAAGGGCTTCCCTTCTAATCTTCGAGATATGTTCAGATTTATTTATTCCTAGTGCTACTCGCAGTGCTTTGTTTAGTAGAAGTTAGAGTTTGGCGATGTTCGCTTTAGATTTGTATTTGTATTTGTATTTGTTTTATTTGTAACGTGCACCATCAGGCCCGGAGGCATCAGGGCGCCACTTGTGCAAAGTTACATACAGAGCATATATGCATACATAATATAAAACAAAGCGCGTATTTACCTACATAATTTTTTAAGCAAGGATACTCAGCGAATATATCAATATACATAATTTACAGAGCAGGTGTTTGTCAAGAGACATGGGGACAAAAGTGTACAACAGGTGGAATCAGTGGTTCACTGCTAGCAGGGCTGAGGTGTACAGGGCATGTCACAGTGCTGATTGAAGAGCCATGATTTCGTTTTGGACTTGAATGAGTTAAAGGAATCTTCAGATCTGATAGTGATGGGGAGGGCATTCCATAGCTTGAAGGCAAGGACAGGGAAGCTTGTGCCACCCGCTTTTTGGAGTTTGAACCTGGGGATCGAGAGACAATGGGTCTGGGCAGTTCTTTGAGGTCTGGTAGGCGCATTGCGGGATATCTGACTGCAGAGGTACGAGGGGGCCTTGTTAGTCAGGCATTTGTGCGTGAGAGCAAGTGTTTTCAGTGTGATTCTCTGCTTGACGGATAACCACTGTAGATTGGTTCTGGATTCAGAGATGTGGTGGTTTCGAGGGATGTTTAAGGCAGCTCTGATAGCGTTGTTCTGGGTGATTTGTAATTTATTCAGATTCTCTTGGCTAGTTCCTAAATAGAGGGCACTACAATGGTCAATTTTGGACATAATGAGGGTTCTGGCTAGAGTGACACTATTCGGAGTAGTCAGAAACGGCCTGCAGGCTGCAATGAGTTTGCAGGTATATGCAGAGGCTGATCTGACTGCATTAGTTTGACGAGATAAGGATAGGGTGGCATTGAGGTAGAAGCCTAAGGTTTTTGTGTCTTTCGAAACTTGGATGGTATTGCCATCGATGATAAACGACTGGTAGGACGGCTCTAGTTTGCTAAGGTGTTGCGAGGTGCCCAGGATGAGGAGCTCCGTCTTGTTGTCATTGAGGCATAGCTCGTGTTGGGCCATCCAGGCTTGGATGATCAGGTAAACGTCATTGAGGGCCTTGGTGTCAACTAGATATTCTCCAGTGATGGGAATGAGTTTGTGTAAGAGACACCCAGATAGTCCAGAGTGGTTTTGTAAAGATATTATAGAGCGTAGGTGACACGCAGGAACCCTGAGCAACGCCACAGTGAATTGGGGAGGGATCTGCAGCTGCGGACGGAGAAAAAACTCTCATAGATCTATTACTCAGGAAGGATTTGATCCAGGCCGTGGCTGAAGGAGAGAAATGGGCAGCAGTGTGGAGGTGCCTGCATAAGATTTGGTGATTGACCAGATCGAATTCCGTAGATAGGTCGAGGAGAAGTAACATGGCTAGTTTGCCCTGGTCCTTCAGGACTTCTATTTGGGTTTTAAGATCTATCAAAGCCGCTTCAGTCCTGTGTCTAGGACGGAATCCAGATTGTCTAAAACCTAGAAGATTATTGGATTCCAGGTAATCTTGTATATGGAGGTATGCTGCACGGTCTAAGATTTTGAGCAGAAACAGGATGGTGGTTATAGGTCTGAAATTAGTGGGTATGCTTGGGTCTAAAGATGTTTTTTAAGCAATGGGATCATCCATGCGTCCTTGAGGTTGTCAGGGACAATACCAGTTTTAAAGGAGGAGTTTATAAAGGACTTGATAAATGGGGCCAAGTCGTGGGCAGATTCCTTGACGAAGGGAGCAGGGAACGGATCACCTTGGCAGTTAGATGGTTTGATCCTCGAGATGATGTTTTCTACCTCAACAATAGTGAGTGTTGAGAAGGCAAAAGGTTTGGTAATGGACGAGTCTAGAGGGGGTGTCCATCCCGGGGTAGGGGGACAGTTGTCCAGTTCCATCTTGTTTGTCTTTAATTTTGGATTTTAACGTTGAGATTTTATTCAGTAAGGCTGACTGAATGTTGGTACACCATTTACTGTCTTTAATGCAGGTGTCGGGAGGGGTGGCTGGGGTTTCAAGCTCTTTTAGGATCTTGAAAAGTTCCTTAGTCTTCGAATCAGCTTGCAGGATACGGTTGTTAAGGGAGTCTTTTTTCGCAGTGATAATTGCTTCTTTGTAAGTGAGCGATGCAAGGAAGAAGCCGTCTTTATGCTCATCAGAAGGGTGACTTTTCCAACGATTTTCGGCACAGCGTTTAGCTTTGCGGAGCGCTCTTAGCTGTGGTGTGAACCAGGAGTTAAGGTGTGCACGTGGTTTAGCCTTCCTGAGATTGATGGGGGCGATAGAGTCTATAGCCGTGAGCATGTTATAGTTGTAGATGTCTGCTAGGGAGGTGGGATCATTACAGGAGTCGGAGGCAACATTAAGAGATGGGAGTAGCAAAGGGAGGAGTTTCTCCTTGCTTATGTCCCTTTTTTTTCTGGTGGGGAGAGCTGGAGCTATCAGAGTTGGGACAAGGGGGGTGGCTTCAATATTAAAGGTAATGATGTGGTGGTCAGACCATAAACAGGGGGTATTGGCAAGGACATTAATGTTGCAATTGAATCCGGCTAACCAGTCAAGGGTCCTGCCTTTGGTATGAGTCGGCTCTTGAATGTGCAAGGTGAAACCAAAATTGGTTAGAACGTTCTCCAGATCCAATGCAATGGGATCTTTTGGGTCACCAAGTCCCAGATTGAGGTCGCATAGGATGATAATTTGAGAGTTCGTTTTTGTTTTGTCGAGGAGGAGGGTGGATATTTCGTGACAAAGAAGGTGCAGGGCCTGGGGGCCTGTAGATAAGGTGGAGGGTGGCCGTTTGATCTGAGGATGTGATGAGGTCTGCAATGTCTAGTGCGTGTTCACTGGAAGAGATCTGTGGTTGATAAGGGCGCCCTTGATGAGAGGCGGTTTAGCCTCTGTGGTAGAGGATTTACTATTAGTAGTGGGAGAGGGTGAGCGCAGTGGTGTGTGTGAAGTTTGCTTGGAGCTGTTTCTGCGGGTAGGTCATATGCGGAATCTGGAGCCTAATCTCTTGTTTCTGAGTGGTAAGGAGCAAGGTTGATTAGGAGTAGGTTTCCTAGCGAAGTGTTCCAACCAGAGGGCCGGGTCATTGAGATAGAGGTTGGTGTGGTTGCTGGTGTGGTGTAAGACTGTGGTGGTGGTCGCGGGCTCATTGTAGGGAACATACTGGACAGAGTCAGGTGGTAGGGGTTCAGGTGAGTCAGGCTTTGAAGTGGCTGATTGAGTTTCACCCGTAGGGGAAGAGTGAGTATCTGAGTAACAATGGCTGCCTGAAAGGGCAGAACGTGGTACAGTATAAGGAGCGCCTTAAAGAGCATGGTGGTAGTGTACAACACCTATGTGCAGGATGGGTCACACCAGGCGGCGAGGGAGGAAGTGGGAGCACACTGACACTTCAATTGGAATAAAGCACAGGCAGGTCAGACTAAAGTGGTGCAGCATGGCACCGCACGGTATGTGGCAGTTTGAGGTCTTAAAGTAGGGCTGAGGCTAAACAAACGTTACCGCGAGCCTAGTTGTAGTGGTGAGGCAAGTTAATGTGTACATATGCACAGACAACTAAGGAGCTGTACAGCAGGGTCTCTCTAAATGCGAAAATCACAGTTTGGGCGCAGAGACACTATGCAAGCGGGTAAGTGAGTCCTAAGAAAGCAGGTAGGTACCAACGTGGCAGCAAAGTTTGGCAAGATGCGACATTCACAAATCAACATTTGAGATTCAGGCTAAGGACACTGTGCAGGCAAGAATCAATAAGGCAGCACGGTCTATCTAGATGCAAGAGTCAAAATTGAGGCCCAAGACACTGTGAGAGCAGGTAAGTAATTAAGGCAGCAAGGTTTGGCAAGATGCGACATTCACAATTCAACATTTGAGATTCAGGCTAAGGACACTGTGCAGGCAGGAGTGAATAGGGCAGCAAGCACCTAGCAGTAATATGTTGCAATAATCTAGCTTGGACAGGATGAGAGCCCTGGCTAGAGTAATGCAGCATTGTGGAGTAAGGAATTTTCGACTCAGTGCAATGAGTTTTGAGGTGTAGGAGGTGGCTGAGGAGAGAAGGTTGACATGTTTGGTCAGTGTAAGGTTGGTATCTAAGTGGACCCCTGGTGTTTTGGTTTGGTAGAGAATAGGGATAGGTGTGTCATCGATGGTTATGGAGTTGTAGTCTTTGTGGAAGGCTTTGATTTTAGCTGCTGAACCCACTATGAGGATCTCAGTCTTTTTTCGTCGTTTAGACAGGTGCTATTATTGGCCATCCAAATTTGAATAATGGAGTAGATTTTATTGACTGTGATGGTGTCCTGCTCATCTTTACCCGTGATTGGGATAAGAATCTGTGTGTCGTCGGCAAAATTAGTATAGATCACGCCCATGGCATCTAGTGCTGCAAAGAGTAGTTTAGTGTTATAGAGAGTGGGTGATAAGCAGGAGTCTTGTGGCACTCCCATCGGTAATGGGATAGGGTCAGCTGCTTCTTTGCCAATGCTGACTCGAGAAGTGCGGTCGGAGAGAAATGATTTAACCCAGTGTGTGGCTTCTTGGGAGAAATTGAAGTTGGAGAGCAAGGAGTTACATAGTTTGTCGTGGTCTACCAGGTGAAACGCGGCCGAGAGGTCTAAAAATGCAAATGTTTCCAGAGTCTCTTATAGTATCCATTTGGATTTTTAGATCTAGGAGTGCCGTTTCGGTGCTGTGGTTAGGTCGATAGCCTGATTGTCGAGCACCTAGGAAATGGTTATCGTCCAAGTAGTTTCGAATTTGGGAGTAGGCTATTTTATCAATTATTTTGAGCAAAAAGGGGACGGTTGTTAATGGGTGATAATTTGTAGGTATCGCTTGGTCCAGGGTTGTTTTTTTGAGTAATGGGGTGACCCATGCTTCTTTGATGCCGGCCGGGACTTCCATAGAAGCAAAAGAGGCATTAACACATTTTGTGATCATGGGTGCTAGAATGGGGGCGCATAATTTGACGAGATTGGCTGGGAAGCTGTCACCTTTACAGGTGGAGGCTTTGAATTTGGTGATGGTGTTGAGGACTTGCATTTGGTTAACTGGAGTGAATTTAAATTCAGTCGTTTGGTTTTTGGGTTCAGGGCCCACCGCTGAGGTGAGGGGTTCTCTACTACCTAGTATAGTTCTTTTAGCTGTAATTTTGTTTTGGAGCGTATGGATTTTGGAAGCCAGTGCGTTTTGTATGGTGGTACACCACGCTTTGCTGGTATTTATGGGGGAGGAGGTGTGTATGGGATTTTCCAGTTCTTTTAATATGGCGAATAGCTCTTTAGTGTTTGATGCCGCGTTATTTATGCGTGTATTAAGGGCATTGGCTTTTTGTTTTATTAATGTGGATTTGTAAGTTTGGTTGGCCGTGGCGAAAGCTTTAGCAGAGTCTAAAGTTCTGGTTTTTGTATGGATGTGTTCCAGCGTCCTTTTGTTGCGCCTAAGCACTACTGACTCATCATTGAACCAGAAGTTGGAGGGTTTAGCTGGCCTTGGTATTTTTGTTTTGATAGTGCATTGATGGTAGATGTGAGTCAGGTGTGGTAGGTGTCAGCAAGGCAGTTTGGGTCTGTGTAGGATTGTGCTGAGAGTGCCTCTAACAGGATCGGGGAGATGATGTCAGCGGAGAGGTTTTTTGTGTTCCTTATTTCAATGGGATTGAGGGGTGTTGTGTCCCTGGACGCTGCTCCTTGTGTATGAATTTAGAGGCATATGAGGTGGTCATCAGACCAATTGATGAGTGAGATGGAATTGATGGATACGTTTGTGTTTAGGCTAAGTATCCAATCTAGCTTTCTGCCTTTGACATGAGTGGGAGCATTCACGAGTTGCGTGAAATTCATATCGAAAAGGGCAGAATGTAGGGAGTTTGCTTTGAGGTCCGAGTCGTCATTGAATCCAAGATTCAAGTCCCTAAGTAGTATGAATTTGGTGCTGGGTTTGATGTTGGGAGTGATGGGAAGTGGGATATCCGATTGAGGGTGGTTGAGGTGGTTGGGGGCTCTGTAAGTGATGAGGAGGTTGATAGTGGTGTTGGGATTGGTGGTGATTTTGATGAGTAGAGGTTCGTACCTTTCCAAGTTGTCGCAGGGGCAGGCTCTGAATTGGAGGGAGATTTTGGCTATGAGGGCAACCCCTCCTCCGACTGAGCGAGTCCGGTCGGTTCTGAAAATGGTGAAATCTGGGGGGATGGTGAATGTGAGTGCTGGTCCAGAAGCTGTGTGCAGCCAGGATTCAGTGATGACTAGGAAGTCAAGGATATGATCTACAATGAGATTGCGTACCTCAATGGCGTGGGCACCTAGTGAACACATGTTGAGGAGTGCTCCTTTTAAAGGGGGAGAGGGCACTCGAGTTGGGGAGGTGATGTGTCTGGTATAGTCCTGGGTGGTATGGGTGTTTCCCTTGTTACTACTAGTGGTTGAGGTGGAAGCACTTGAGTGGCAGGCGTGGGGGTGGAGGAGGTGGGATGTGCTTTGGTTTCTGGGGTGGGAATCTGGGTATTGGAGGTGTGGTTAGAGAAGAGACGGGAGCGTGCCGATAGTCTGGAGCGCCTGGTGTTACCTTTGCATGGATAGGTGGTTGTGGGTGGTAGTGGGGGTAGTCTACCCTTGAGATGGTAAGTCTGTGGTGGTCCGATGCATGGGAGGGTGCAGGTTTTGCTGTTCATCGAGCAGTTGTGAGAGAGGATAGTCTCAGTAATAGGGTTGCTGGCATTGTCATTGGGCATATGGGCTTTCGGAATTGATGGAGTAGGCTGAGAGAAGGGGGCCATTTTAGGTCGGAAGGGGGTGGGGCAGGGAGTGGGCTGGTGGCGGAGACAACCCATTTTGATTAAGCCATTCCCTGTGGGGATGAAGGCTCCTCCTGAACATGGTAGTGGGTCCATGTTGATAAGGGGAAGGCTCACCGAGGGATAGATGGTAGGTGGTTGTGTAGTCTGCTGTTTTGGCGTGAGGGCTTGACTAAGTCCTATGCCTATTATGTGGATGATGATGGCAAGTGGGGGACGTTGTTTGTCACCCTGTTCCCTTGCAGCATATGTTACGTACAGTGTCTGTTGGTGACATGTGCAGCAGACATGATGGCTGTCATGTGTCTGTGTCTTTACAACGTGCATGTGGCATGCTGGGTTCCCCATGGACATTCCCTGGGCGTCTGGTGGCAATGGGTGGGCATTGTGGGCTGGCCACACATGGGTGCTTGGCCGTGGCACTTGCAGGGATGTAGTCCTGTGTGGCAGTTTGGCGAATTGTCTGCATTGCTTTTGTGGGTGCATGTTGCATTGTGGTACCTGTAGTCATGTTGGTGTATTTGATTGATACTGTATGTGTACTACTGGTTCTCCATGCAGGTAAGTTCGACATGTTCCGCTGCCTTTTGCATACTTTACGCAACATTTTGCCTTGAAAAACCATGAGGGTTCCATCTTGAAAATATGGCTGCCTCATAAACCTGTGGCGACCCCCACCCCTGCAGCCAGGCAGTCTAGCAAGGCTGTGTTTGGATTGGCTGGAGCCTCCCACATAGTGTGCTGAAGCCAGCCCACTTCCCAAGGCACAATTCCAAAGGCTACTCCTGTCCCGAGCCTGTCCTGAGCCTGTCCAGAGCCAGGTGAGCTGGAAAGTACAAGCAAACATACCCAAGGCAACTTGTCACTGACCTCAATCTCCTTAACTCCTGGCTACTAAAACAGTGGCCATTGCTACCCTACCACCATTAACTATCCGATGCCTCCCACACAATTGGAAAAGCAGTGTTCAGCTCCCTCATAGACCCATTAAACGTCACTCGAGAATAAATAAGGCCTGTCAGCTCTGCGGCAAGCCAGACCTCTGCCTCCACACAGTACAGCGTCAGCTACCTACCACGGCTGCTACGGATGTAAGAAACAAAACTATTCTACACACGCATGTTGCCTCTTTCTGCAACGAATATATCACCTCAATGCATATGCCTGCACACTAGGAATGCCACTCCACTTCTCACTTGCCTATATCTTTTGCAATCCCACCGTATTCCTGTGCTAGTTCTTGATTGTTAGAAATATTGTTGTGTGCTACGTTGCAAATTGCTAAAAATCTTGGTTGTCAGCTCGTTAACAGCCTAATATTTAGCGTGCTAGGTTGCAGATTGTCTACCACTTTGCGCAGTAGGTTGCAAATTGCTTGAAATTTGATAATCTCGCTTGTTATTGTGCATGCTTGTTTGCAAATTATTTAACATACTGCATGCTAGGATGTAAATGTATGTGTGTTAGGCTGCTAACTATGACAAAACCTCACACCATCCCCTTAGCTTTGTCACACAGCATGTAACAGTGCTTCATACACCACCATTTGTGTGTTTACACCCATTTTGCACTTTATGCCACAAGTGTAGTGTCTACTCATAAATTGCCGACCAAATTGCGCACCCTACTTTTCCCCATCCTTGGACACCTGGAATAACTCAGCATAGTGCTGTAGTGCTACCCACCGCTAGCCTGGGCACCTCAGCACCCCCCTTAGCTCAGTTAAACACCTCTACAGCGTATGTGCTCACCATAGTGCACACCTCCCCAGCTCCCACTCTGCAGCATGACACGAAACCAGCTGCACATTGAGCTTAGTAACAAACAATGCATGGCACGGGTGACAATGCATGCACAAACATAGAATAGACACATGCTGTGAAATGAAGGCCCATCTGCATGCACAATTAGTACATTGACCTGATAATGTGTAAGTCCACCCCCACACCTAACACCATGACTAAGGCCTGTGCCTCCACCCATGCAAGTGACTCCAGATACCCACAGTGGCCCTGGCTAATGACCCCTGTGTGTGATCCACAAACACTGGAAGAGAATGCCTACAATCACGCTCGCAGCCGGACCCATGTGTGCATTGAGTGTACCTTCGGCCTCCTGAAGGCACATTCCCACTGCCTCGACCATACTGGTGGAGCCCCAATGTGCGCTGCAAAACAGTTGCCAAAATTGTGCTTGTATATGCAATGTTACACAATATCTGCCTGAAGAAAAATGTTCTGCTTCCCCCTGATGTGGACATGCCACCCCCAGACGATGAGGATGCAGTGCCTTTGGCTGAAGCAAATGCTCACCTTGCCAGGGATGACGTGAGTGATGGGTGAAAGGCACGCCAGGGACTGATAGACAATTTCTTTTGACATTTTCACATGGCACAAGCCATGCACACTGTGTGACACCAACCAAATAAATTAAAACAACAAAGACAATCATGAATGTCCTCGCATTGATACATTTATATGTTTTCTATGGAATGAAGTGCCCCAACTATCCCCCCTCCCACCACCAACTCCCCAGCACACTATCCCCCCACCTCCCACCACCAGCTCCATAAGACACTATTCCCCCTAGCCCCTCCCACCCCGAAATCCCAAGCACACTATCCAGCACCCACCACCAGCTCCCCAGTACACTATCCCCCCTTCCACTTACCACCACCAACTCCCCAGCATGGCCACTCATGGTGGCCAGTGTCCCAGTGTCATTCACAGCCGGGGCCTCTCCCTCCACACCCTGCCAGCCCCAGGTGATCTCGGGCGCAGTAGGCGCTGCGATTGCCATTGCAGTGCCCCTTTCTGTGACCCCTCCGTGGGTGTTGTGAAGGTGGATGGGACGTAGCCTGCCACAAGGTTCTGCTGACGTTGTAGTTCATTGCCCTGCCGGATGGCCTCAGCTAGGGCAGAGGCAATCATTTCATGGACACGTTGCGCATATACCATGAGGGGGACGTGTTGGCACTCGTTTCAGCCTTGTTTTGCACCATCTGTCGCACTACCTGTGGGTTGCCCCCTGAATACAGTCCCTGATGGCCTGCAGGTGTGCAGAGTGCATGTGCCCGATCTCTTCCATCTGGTGCTGCCTTTGCTCCATCTCCTCCAGCCTTTGCAGCAGCATGCAGCAAGAAGGACTGCAGCATCTGGGAGCGGGGCTGTGCGCTGGGCCAGGGCTGCGGGCAGGTGTACCATAGCTTAGGTGTCCATGTCCGGCTCGGGAGTCATCACGCGCTGGCAGCGTGGAGGACTCCCTGGGGATTGATGGCGCTGGCAGCATGGAGGGCTCCCTGGGGATTGATGACGCTGGCGGCACTGAGGGCTCCCCGGGAGGTTGATGGCACTGGTGGCACTGAGGGCACCCTGGGGATTGAAGGCACTGGCGGCCCAGAGGGCTCTCTGGGGATTGATGGCACTGGCAGCCCAGAGGGATCCCTGGGGATTGATGGCCTTCAGCAAGTGGTGACTTTGGGCTACTGTCCCCCTCTGGCTTCTCAGTGCCTGT